>NC_092758.1:39157838-41557838 GCF_047496795.1 Chiloscyllium punctatum
AGAGCGAGAGAGAGAGCGAGAGAGAGAGCGAGAGAGAGAGCGAGAGAGAGAGCGTGTGTGTGGGAGAGAGAGAGAGAGAGAGAGAGAGAGAGAGAGAGAGAGAGAGAGAGAGAGAGAGAGAGAGAGAGAGAGAGAGAGAGAGTGTGTGTGTGTGTGTGTGTGTGTGTGTGTGTGTGTGTGTGTGTGTGGGAGAGAGAGAGTGTGTGTGTGTGTGTGTGTGTGTGGGAGAGAGGGAGAGAGAGAGAGAGAGAGAGAGAGAGAGAGAGAGAGAGAGAGAGAGAGAGAGAGAGAGAGAGAGAGAGAGAGAGAGTGTGTGTGTGTGTGTGTGTGTGTGTGTGTGTGTGTGTGTGTGTGTGTGAGAGAGAGTGTGTGTGTGTGTGTGTGTGTGTGGGAGAGAGTGTGTGTGTGTGTGGGAGTGTGTGAGTGTGCGAGAGAGTGTGCGAGAGAGTGTGCGAGAGAGTGTGCGAGAGAGTGTGCGAGAGAGTGTGCGAGAGAGTGTGCGAGAGAGTGTGCGAGAGAGTGTGCGAGAGAGTGTGCGTAATGGTGATCACCTGTAATGTGACGTGATCCCAAGGTCCCGGTTGAGGCCCTCCCTATGGGTACCGAACTTAGCTATCAGCCTCTGCCCGAGTTCTCCCGAAGAACTATAGTGATTTTACATCCACCCATATTTTTCTTCAATTTACTGTACTTCTGAAAAGAACACACACACACACATATATTTTGTGGGGTGAAGTTGTACTTGCAGGGTTACATGAATTCATACTTTGCTCAAAAACTGCATGAATTCATGTAAAACTCCGTTATCTGCAACTTTTTAAACTATCATGGTATTCTAACAGATGAAAGGCTTAACAGACAATCAATTTTTCAATGTATAATTTCAGTTACATCACACTGTAAACTTTTGCTATAAGTTCTGTGTTAGGATTGAGCCCTCCACTACCACCTGATGAAGGAGCAACGCTCCGAAAGCTAGTGTGCTTCCAATTAAACCTGTTGGACTATAACCTGGTGTTGTGTGATTTTTAGCTTTGTATACCCCAGTCCAACACTGGCATCTCCAAAAAATTCACAGTAACTTTGAATTGTCGCTATCATCCTGTACATTACAAACAATGAACACATATAAAAGTATTTTCTGTAAATTGCTTTGTGATGCCCTAAGGTAGTGAACAGCATAAATGAAGGAGAACAAAGCACCCACCGATTCACAACAAACACCTACCAACAGAGAAATGATGACCTAAAGACTGGTGGTATTAGTCAATGGATAGGTATTGGACAAAACATTGAAGGAGAACACACAGTTCTCCCGAAGAGCTAGAGTGATTTTACATCCACCCATATATATCTTCAATTTACTGTACCTCTGAAAGATGGCAGCTGATAATGTAGTACTGACCTAAAGTGTCAAACTGTATTATGTTACCAAATCTTGAATGAGGTTTGAAATCACAACCTACATTAGTCACATGTTTACCCATTTAACCAAAACTAGAAATTAGAAAGTCAGTATACTAGAGATGTGGAAAATTAATAAGAGATAAATGGGAAAATTGATCTAGAATCTCTTGCCAAAAGGAAATAGCTTCTTTACATCTACTTTTAGCAAATCTTTTCATAAATTTTAACATTTCAATTCTATCATCCTCAACCTGTTGAATTTAATGGAATACAACACAAGTTTGTGCAGTCTTCCCTCAATTTAGAAGGACATAGGATGCCTGGAATGCAGTTGTACTTAGATTCTCTCCACCAGGATATTCACACTTTAAGGAGTTGCAAAAGATGACCAAACTGTTAGAGCTCCAATTTTATCTGAAATGAGTAAACAGGGAATTAACAAACTGTGAACAGTTCATTGAAATTATTCAAGGACTTGTTTGCCTAGTTAATGGGCAAATACAGAATAACAAACAACAACAGAAACTAGTAGACATACTCAGCAAGTTTCAGCATCTGGAAAGACAGACACTGAGTCAAAACTGAAAACAGTTAAGCTTTGTGTAGGTGCATGGACAGGGAAGGATTTGAAGGGACCACCTGTGTTAGGGTCAGGTTAAGACAGGAGAGATGATTAGATTAGATTAGATTTGACTTACAGTGTGGAAACAGGCCCTTCGGCCCAACAAGTCCACACCGACCCGCCGAAGCGCAGCCCACCCATTCCCCTACATTTACCCCTTACCTAACACTACGGGCAATTTAGCATGGCCAATTCACCTGACCCTGCACATCTTTGGACTGTGGGAGGAAACCGGAGCACCCGGAGGAAACCCACGCAGACACAGGGAGAACGTGCAAACTCCACACAGTCAGTCGCCCGAGGTGGGAATTGAACCCGGGTCTCTGGCGCTGTGAGGCAGCAGTGCTAACCACTGTGCCACCGTGCCGCCCACACTCTTGAATCGGAGCAAGGCAATGGCACAAAGAAAGAATCAAAGACAGATCTAAATGAGGTGTAAAACAACAATAAGAGAATGATCTGTCTGCCTTGCACTATTATCTCATTTGCCATTTCATCTCTTCAACCCCACTGCTTGACTGCTGTTCACATTGCCAACAAACCTAATCATTTGTGGGATCAACATTGAATGTGATAAAACAGCTTTCAGTTTCACTGAACAGGGTGCTCTGTTAAGCAGTCCAAAATGAAGGAAAGTCATTCATTCATCCATGGCTTAAGGATCTGGGACGTGGTGATTTAATGGTCACTGTTTAAAATAATAAAGTGATTGAAGAGCTTAAGTGGATTATATAACCATGGTAACTGATTCGGGCGAAGTCAATACAGTTTAAAAATCAAGCAACAGGACAGAGTGAAGAAGCAGTCAGGAATCCTACTTAAGGTAAGGCAGGTAATGGCAAGACTATAAGAAGAGCATTGATTAAACCAGAACAGAAAATTAATAAACAGGTGAATAAAGCATAAGTGCTGGGGGACAAGTTGGAGTGTACAGCCCAAATAAAAGAGTTTTTTATGAATGCATGGAGTTTAATAAATAAATTAAGTGAGCTGCAAACATATTTTTTTCCAGTTCTATTCAAAGAACAACCACCTGAAATGTTAATTCTATTTCAATTGCTGCAGATGATGCATTTTCTGCTCTTATGTCAAATTTTTGACACCCATAGTATTTTATTCAAATATAAGATAGTTATTTCTAAAACTGCTCTAAATAGTTGACATGCACAACAATTAAGAGTTGCTGGTAAACTGTACTGCTTTCACAAAGGAATTCACCAAATCATTGCCACAGTTAAGGCCAAATAAAGACTCTGCGACATTTTGCGCTGATTTAAAAGAAACATTGCAGGAAGACAGGCTACCCATAACCTGATCCTCACACAATTAATCACCAAGACAAAAATCTACAGATTTTATATTCAGCAAAGCACAAATGAGTCTGAGCAGAAACTAGAACAACCTTACAACGAGTGCAATCTGCACTTGGATCACCGTTTATACCTAAAGTAAAACATCTGCTTGAAACAGCACCAAGTGCCATCTTTGTAAACCACTCTGATGGAAATGGCAAATGGTTAACACTACATGCGTATTGCCATTGCCCATGTCATGGATGTTATATGCAGTAGGTACAGTCATGTTTAAGTTGCAAGGCAAAGATGATCTCTGTAAAAATCTTATTTTAAAAAAACAAGCAAACTGTAATATGGTTGGGCACAGTCAATTCCAAGCTTGATAATAGCTTTAAACAAATAAAAATAAACTTAATCAATTGCAAAATGGAAAGAAGCAGCTTCACTCACTTTGGATGCCGAATGTCAGGTAGGCTCCGATTCAGAGAGATTTTATCACTCACGTAGATATTGAAACCATTTTCCCGATATGCGTGGCTGCTTTGATCTTCATCAGTCAATGGGACAGGTTTCCCTTGCTCTCCAATTCCTAATAGGATAAGGCAGGTCACTATTGAAATATTTATTCACTCTCAAAAGTTAATATTGGGATATACGAAATTTACAACTAAATCACCATTCCATCCTCATGGTTTTCTTGCAAACTTTCATTATCGCTTCAAGCATGTACCAAGCAATCACTGGACAAAGTTAAATAAAGCTTATGACATTAAAGCAAATAGATCACATTGCCATATCAATAGGTTCACTGTAGTGGTGTGGCAGGTTCAAGAGGCCAGAGGCAGGTCGAAAGCATTAGACTTCACAGTGAGTGCCTTCAATGAACCAAGGAGATGCACGTATAAGGCTCCTCCAAGCCCTTTTTTTGACAAGCAGTGCACACAGCTAAATATATTGGGTTTTCTATACAGTGTGCGCCATTCCAGCCATGTGCAACAGACAGATGTGGGAGCAGGATGAAACCATTGGTTGGACCTTTAAAAGGGCCTCAATAGGCACCAAGACCCCAAAACGGGCAGGCTGCACAAGCCCTCCTCTGCCTCCTGTAGAATTTCAGACAAGTTAGCAGAGGGTGGAGGTGGGGTATTCGGGATCATGACTTGAAGACCACTGGCTGGATTTTACACATGGTGTGCCAGCTGGGAAGTGTAAATTCCAGCCCTTTTGAATGGAAAATGACATTTTCTCTGCTGCTCAGTCCTCCCATAATTTTCATGGGTAGGAAAGGCTTTGAGCATTCCTGATGTTAGGGATGATTTTGGGAAGAATATGGGATTTGAGTAGAGAAAGTTGTGTGTGTGTGCGTGCGCGCGCACGCGTGTGTTACACTGCTGTGAGCAGTTTCCTTCATTGCTTTGCTGTAAGGAAAAATATACTGGCATTGGACACGGTCCTAGGTTGATACAGTATTGTACTAGGGCTAGTACTCATTGGAGTTTAGATGAATGATTGGTAACCCTACTGAATCATTCAAGATTCTAGAGGGCATGACAGGGTAGATGTGCAGAGGTTGTTACCCTTGTGGGAGTGTCTTGGACATCAGCAACTAATAGATTCACTAAGAGTATGCATCCCAACAACACAAAATTCAACAGTACCAAGAGTGCAAAAGTCTCAGATCACCAGCATCTTCATAGGGCCATCTGTTGGGAGATTTTTGAATGGAGAGAGTATAAAACAAAGGGTACTGTTCAAAAGGGTATGGAGGAGCAGAGAGACATAGGTGTACATGGACATTTAATTTGGCAGATAAGTAGAGAGAGCTAAACATAAAGCATACAGAACTCTAGGCTTCATAATAGTGACATACAGTACAAATTATGACAAAATTATGAAAGACATTGGTTAGATTTCAGCTACAGTATTCTGGGCACCACACTATCAGAAAATGTGAATGTACTGGAGAGAGGTGCAAAAGAGGTTTACGAGCATGGTTCCACGGGTGAGACATTCAGTTATGAGGGAAGACTGGAGAAGTTGGGACTGCTTTCCTTGGGAAGGCGAAGGCTAGGAGAAAACTCGATAGAACTTTACAAAACTATGACAAATGGATAGGAAACAACTACGCCCATTAATGAACAGAATGAGAACCAGAAGTCATGGTTTTGAAGTGTTTTGCAAAAGAAGCAAATGCAAGGTGAGGAAAACCTAATGCATTGCTGGGCAGTGTAGTGGACAGAGGTTCAATTGAGGCATCAAAGAGGGCATTGTATTGTCATTTGAACATAAATAACATGCCAGATTCCAGGAAAAATGCAGGAGATTGACACCAAGTTAAAATGCTCAGACAGCTGGTGTAGACATGAAGGGCCAAACAGCATTCCCTGGAACATAAAGGTTCTAAAATTCATCACCATTTAATGCCCTTTAATTTCGTAGAGGATGGGAGGAACAAACACACTTCCACCTCAATCTCTTCTGACCTGAACACAATCTCAAGTTGCAAACTGCACTTGAAGCTGCCCCTTGCTGTAAACTGGATTCACAGTCAGTCTGGAAGCTGCAAGAAGGCCCAACTCACATTTGCACACCCCCATGTGAAATTTCAGGCCAATTATCATGACTCCTGGCTAATGCATCAAGCTGTCATTTGTTTTATTTTTCAAAAATAAATTCATAGCCCATACCTTTAGCTCTCAAACTCTTCATTAATTCCAGTCAACTTTCTTTCTACCACTTTATTTCACCTTAACTCTTTTCATTTTTGGTCTGTTCTTTAGTCACAAATTGTGTCATTTTCTTTTACCCAACCCACCTACTATTCCCAAATTTCCCCCTTTTCTGTCAATTCATATTCAGCTCTTATAATGGCTATGGGCAATGTCATGAGAAGTTAACAAGTAAAATAAAAAAGGTAACTTGGCTTAGATGCACATTTATTACTAAAATTATTTAAAAAGGGTTAACTTTACAAGTAGATCTATTAAAGCAAAATCACTTAAACATAACCATGCTTTCTTTGAACAACAGTAAGAGAATCTCTATTTATAAATTCAGACCTGATTTGGCTGCATCTGCGCGAATTGCTTGGTGGTCATGCCAATCTTTCTTCCTCAATCTATCTTCAATGAAGAAAGTATCTTGTCTTGGCTTGATTGGTAAACCCTATTTTTAAAATAAATTTTTCATCAAAACAATGCTATAATGATAAAGGGTACCAGTGGTATGTTTAACTACTATTAAAATTTCATAGTGAAAAAAACAGATAGCAAAACCTACAAGAAATCCAGCTATTCCTATATCAGGCACAAATACACACTTTTGTATCCTGCAGAGTGCAAGTCTATTGATCCCTCTTTTTGCCAAGATTTGATTTATTACTTTTACTGTGTTTTTAAAACATGCCATCTGCTAACCAGGCAGAAAGAGTTAATACTCATTTTTGGTTTGTTTCGCTTTATGAGAAAGCTATCTTACTGAACAATTTTATAAAGAAATAAAATTAGAAATTTAAATCAAGGTGTTACTTGAAATGCAATACATGAAACTTCTCAGAGTGACAATCTGACATTCTAGTTTCATGGTCTGCAATCACTCTAAATAATACGGATTTTAATATTACTGTTAAATTAGGAAAAGATGTGCAAAAATGTTTGGGAACTAGACAACAATCAAGTGCATTTATATTTTCATAATAGTGCCAGCACCAAGGAATCATGAAGATAGGGGGGAAAAAAAAGTCAATTTCTTGGTTGCTTTTAAGATTTATCTTAGGAGCGAAACCAATGTAAAAATCCCTTGAGGATTCAAAACTACAGAGAACCAATTGTTAAAGTGAGAATCTCAAACTGCAGTTCACGTTGAAAGCAATTTCAATCTGCTATAAATTCTACATAAATACCATGATTACTATCATGAAGTGTGGGTGTATCGTTTCAGTGTCCAACACACAGATTAAAATTATTTAATTTGAATACTTATAGAAAAATACAGGTCATACCTTCCTAATCTGGCACACTCTCTAGTACTTCAAGTCATCCCAGAATCTTTATTTACGCTAATTTTTCTTAAACTTTGTGCAGTCTGGACACTCCAAACCCTATTTTTGGTGTGTGATTGTAAAATCATTCAACCATTAAGCATCTGAACAATATAACTCAAGGTGAAGTCTTTACTTTTTAAAAGGGTTTGTGCATTGAATACACAATCTCCTGTGGTTTGGCAATAAACCAATTAAACTTATATCAGAACTGAACAATGTCGTTCCACATGGGAAAGCCAAGAGGCAATACCAAACTAAGTTTGAGACCTAGACTAACTAGGAGAAAGTCAGGACTGCAGATGCTGGAGTACCAGAGTTGAAAAATGTGGTGCTGGAAAAACACAGCAGGCCAGGCAGCATCTGAGGAGCAGAAGAATCGACGTTTCGGGCATAAAAAGGAGGGCTTATGCCTGAAACGTCGATTCTCCTGCTCCTCGGATGCTGCCTGGCCTGCTGTGTTTTTCCAGCACCACATTTTTCAAACCTATACTAACCACATGGACACCCATTGTTTTTGGCAAGGCTCACAGGACATAACTGCTACAAAGAAATGTCGAGCAGAAGCATGGGCAATAGTACATCCCTACCCAACAATTTCAATGCTCGTTTTGAACAGAAACAATATCACCTATCCCAGTCTCAGATGTACCTATACCCATGGTCATTGCCACAGACATTAGATCAGTCTTCTTGAGAGTGAACTCTTGGAAAGCCACTGGCTAATGGAGTCCCTGGCTGTGCACTCAGATCCTGTGTGGTCCAACTGGTAGGAGAATTCAGACATCTTTAACCTCTCCTTTGTACAATCTGAAGTCCCCATCTGCATCATCCCAGTGCCAAAGGAAAGTCATGCAGCGTGCCTCAATAACTACAGCCTGGTGACTCAGGCCTCCATAATTAACAAGTGCTTCAAGGGGTTAATCATGGCTCACAACTACTTCAGCCTCCCAGATTGCCTTGATCCTTTGCAATTTGCCTACCGGTGCAACCCTGGCATCATCCCTGGAAAATATGGATAACAAGGAGACCTAAGTCAGGCTCCTAAATATTGACTACAGTTCTGCCTTCAACACCATAACTCCAAACAAACCCATCTGTAAACTGCAAAACCTAGGTCTCGGCTTCGCCCTCTGTAACTGGATTCTCAACTTCCTGAGCATTAGACCGCAATCTAAGAATAGGTGACAACCCTCCTCCACTGTTATCCACAACACTAATGCCCTGCCAAGTTGCACATTCAGTCCTCTACTGTATTCCACATACACTCAACTGTGCAATCAAATTCCACCCCAATTTTCATTTACAAGTTTGCTGATGACACCACCATTTGTAGGGCAGATCTCAAACAATGACAAGACAGAGTGCAAAAAAGAGATTGAGTGCTTAGCAGCATGCTATAAAGACACCAAGCTCTCTGTCAACATCAGCAAAATGAAGGAGCTGGTCATCAACTTCAGGTAGTGGAATGGAGGGTACACCCCTATTAGTATTAATGGGGCTGAAGTGGAGATGGTCGAGAATGGCAAGTTCCTGGGAGTATTGATCACCAACAATCTGTCCTGGTTTACCCACATCGATGCAATGGTCAGGAAAGCACAACAAGTCTCTACTTTCTCAGGAGGCTAAGGAAAGTCACAAGGACTCTGAGCAATTTTTACAGATGCACCATAGAAAGCATTCTATCTGGATGCATCACGGCATGTTTTGGTACCTGGTCTTCCCAAGACCGTAAGAAACTACAGAGAAACAGCCCAGTCCATCAGACAAACCAGCCTTCCATCCACTGACTCCATCTATATTTCCGCCTACCTCAGGAAAGCAACCAACATAATGAAAGACCCCTCCCACCCCAGTTATCCTCTCTTCCACCCTCTTCCATCAGGCAGAAGACAGAAATTTGTATACACACACACAAATAGATTCGAGAACAACTTCTTCCTTGCTTTTAGTGAACTTCTGAATAGACCTCTCAAATGTTGAATTTAATGTTGATTTCGCTCTCAGTGTACCTTCCCTACAATGAGGACATTGTATTCTTCACTCTGTTCTATTACCCTAATGTATTTTGTATGGTATGATCTGCCTGTACATACACAAAACCTTTCACTATAGCTAGGTACGAGTGATAATAATAAATCAAATTAAAGAAATCCACGTGGAAACCAATCCAGGTACACATGATTGTGTGAATTTAACCTGAAAGAGCCATCATATACCCACAAGTACGAGTTAAAGGCGTAATGTTCCCAATGTCCATAACATGACATTAATGTAACTATTTCTTAAAATATACTTGGATCAAATTTAATTTAGTTATACCATTTGGAACCAAAAAGATAAACTGTATTTGGCTCGCCAGTTTCCTGATATCCGGACTCCCAAAAGGAACTTTTTTCTCCCCTGGATGGTGACCTTATAGAGGTTTATAAAATCATGAGGAGCATACACAAGGTGAATACAAAGGTCTGTTCCCTAAGGTAGGGGAGTTCAAAACTAGGCATCGTATTTTTAAGGTGAGAGGGGAAAGATTTTGAGGGGCCTGAAGGGCAACATTTTCATACAGAGGATGGTTCATATGTGGAATAAACTGCCAGAGTTGAGTAGATGCAGATACAGTTACAACATTTAAAAGACATTTGGACAGGTACATTAATAGAAAGGGTTTAGAGGGATATGAGCCAAATGCAGGCATGTGAGACTAGTTTAATTTGGGAAACTTTGTCAGCATGAACAAGTTAGACCACAGGGACTGTTTTTGTGCTGTATGACTCCATAATTGTCATAGTTTTGCAAGTAAGCTTGGCCCCAATTTATACACAGCAAGATTTCACAATGAGAAGAATCGATTAATCTTTCTCAGAAGCCTTAATTACAGGTTGTACACTGTTGAGAACATGGGAAGAATTCCTTATTTTTCAATCAAAAAGTGGAATGGAATCCTTTGCGTGCAGAGGGTAGCACAATGGTCAACTACAACCAAGAAAAATTCTGACTGTTTTGGGACTTTTTGGTTCCATGGTTCACTAGGAAGTCTGGTAGGCCTTCTCTCCCAGTTGCATACAGGAAAACAAACAGATACAGGAATTTAATGCCAGCAACAAAAATTTAGACTGTGTGGAATAATAGAATTGTTTTAATTAACTCAAGAAAGAACAAATACTGATACAATTAAAAAAGTGGCAGGTTCAATATTTTGTATTAGTCTATTATATATTTTGATTTAATTTCATGAATCTAATCCTAACTTTTGCCCTGCATGGTAATTCAGTTAAAACAGTTCAATAATTGCATTTGTTGTATCAAGTTGTTTTTGTGTGTTCTACGTTCAAAAACTTCAACAAAGCACAAATGCAAAGTCATGAATCTATAAATAGCTTGCAATTTGGTTCTCTTTTAATACTCCCATCATATAGTTAGTCATTGACAAAATGTTCTCAGACTATTTACATAGTGTACCCAAGGGAACTTCCAGGTCTAAAGCCTAACTCTAAGTTTGAATCTTACCAAGAATAAGACCTTGAAAATGTAATAATGTTCCACTTTGACATAACAAGTGTCTCTTAAAAAAAAATCCATAAGTTTCTGATTTGTGGGGTTGGAGCCAATGCAGAGACTGTTAAACTGTGGGAAGTTATTTATTGATATGCATTACCAGCAGTCAGAGGATATTATCTTTGTCAGCCTGATTAGAGCTAACCGCAGGATAGTAGAAAGCATTGGCTCCTCTGTGTGCGCCTGAAACTAAACTCCATGGAAGTGATTTAAAATAAATCCAGCAGTATGTCACACAGCTGTGATTCTCAAAATGCACAAGATCCAAAAATAAATGATAGTACTGATCAGTAAATAAATGGTGTTTAGCTGCAATGGGCAAAACATTTCTTTCTTAATTCAATTTGTTCCCAGGGAAATGGTTGCAAAGCTTATCCAGAGTCCTTTATTTTGCTTTAATCAGAATGATTTACTGCATTTTGAGCATGATAAAGAGGAAATATTTACACCTTTTCAATAAGAGGGTCTGTTTTCATTCAAGCAGACTTCAGTTTTGTCGTCTTTTCCTCTATTTACAAAAGCTGGTGAGTGAAGTCAGCAGATCAAATACTTCATTTATTGCTCAGCAGTTAGCACTGCTGCCTCACAGCAGAATTGACCCAAGTTCAGTTCCATTCTCAGGCGACTATGTGCAGAGTTTGCACATTCTGAGTTTCCTCCAACAGTCCAAAGATGTGCAGTTTAGGTGTATTGGCCATGCTAAATTGCCCATAGTATTCCTGGATAGGCAGGCTAGATGCATTAGCCATGGGAAATGCAGGGTTACAAGGATAAAGTGGGGTGGTAGGTCTGAGTTGAATGTTGTTCGGAGGGTCAATGTGGATTTGATGGGCTGAAAGGTCTACTTCCACACTGTAAAGATTCTATGATTCCATGAAATAATATCTTTGGAATCACTTATTGACTTTTCAGAGTAGGTGAAATTATTTTCCCCAATTTGACAGCTAATGCATAAACAACTGCATTGACCTACAACAAAGAACAGTACAGCGCAGAATACAGTAAAGGAAGTTGTATTTTCTCTCCTTCAGTTTGACAGTATGAAGTCTGTACTCGAGTATTTTTTTTCCCCAACAGGCCTTTTTACTCTCACAATATGATCGACACCCTTAACTACAGAAGCATGATGGCATATGTAAAACAACCCAACAATTATATACCAGATTTTAGTTGCCTAGCTACAGCAATCGTAAGAATTTGAGGAAAGTGGGTAAAACCTAATTGCAAGGAAATAAAATAGGCTTCAGAAAATATTGAATACAGTGACACTGATTCTCACAATACCAAAAGTGTGCCTTGGGAAGGCAGGCTGCTGATTTCGAGTGCTTAACAAACACATTAAATTGTTCCAGTCTTAATGGGAGACAATTTAGCGTGTATATTATAAATGAAGTATCTATGTAAATTACAAAGTAGAGATAATAACTGGCATAAAATTCTAAGACTATAAAGAGCATACAAAGCCAACAGTATTGCCACCAGGGGGCACAGTAACTGCAAGACAATACAGTATCATTTATTGATTAAAAGAAACAACTTAAGGAGGAGGGTAAAGCAAATCATAGAACATGCTAAAATAAGGCATGCTTAACCCCAGTTATCTTTAATAAATACAGTCACTCACTCTTGTTTTTCATTAGAGCTGATTTGGGATTTGTTCTATTTCTCCTTACTTGACCAACTGCATTAACTTGCCTCCCACACCAAGATTTATTTTTAAAAGATATAAACAAAAATTAACTTTGTTCAGCTCCTCACTCCCATTGTTGCAGTGAAACAGCATCTCAGCAAAACTTTAAAGTATTATGTTGGGTTGTAAGTCATCGTATTTTAAACACTTACTTCCAAGGTGAGAGTTAGAACATTGAACAATACAGTATTGTACAGGCCCTTTGGCTGTCGATGTTGTGCCAACCTGTGAAACCGGTCTGAAGCCTATCTAACCTACACTATTCCATTAACATCCATATATTTATCTAATGATCATTTAAATGCCCTTCAAGTTGGCGAGTCTACTACTGTTGCAGGCAGGGCATTCCACACCCTGACTAATCTGAGTAAAGAACCTACCTCTGACATCTGTCCTATATCAATTACCCCTCAATTTAAAGCTATGTCCCCTCATACCAGCCATCACTATCCAAGGAAAAAGTCTCACTGTCCACCCTATCTAATCCTCTGATCATCCTGCATGTCTCCATTAAGTCACCTCTCAACCTTCTTCTCTCTAACGAAAACAGCCTTAAGTCCCTCGGTCTTTTCTCATAAGGCCTTCCCTCCATACCAGGCAACATTGTGGCAAACCTCCTCTGCACCCTTTCCAACGATTCCACATCCTTCCAATAATGCGGTGACCAGAATTGTATGCAATACTCCAAGTGCGGCCCCACCAGAGTTTTGTACAGTTGGGAATTCAGATGTAGCTAATCAACATTTTACCAGGATATATGGCTTGAGAGATCCACATCACCAGAGAAATAGACTTTGAGACCAAAAGATGTATAAACAGAAGTTGGCCATTCAGCCCATCGAGTGTGCTCTGCCATTGAACAAGATTATGGGTGATCTGATTATCCGTAACTCCACTTCCTTGCCTTTTCCCCATAACCCTTGATTCCCTTATAAATTAAAAATCTCTCATCCTTGAATAACTCAGCCTCAACAGAACCCTGTAAAGAATTCTACTGATTCACTACCATCTGAGAAAGAAATTCCTCATCTGGTCTTAAACATACAATCCCTCATTCAGGAATAACCCTATGGTTCTCGACTTTCCTACAAAGAGAATCAACCTCTCCGCATCTGTCCTGTCAAGTCCTTTAAGAATCTTGTATGTTTCATGAAGGTTACCTCATTCTTCTAAATTCCAATGCGTATAGGCCCCAATCTTCTCAACCTCTCCTCATTAGATTCTCCCCTCCATAGCTGGATATTCCTAAAAATTTAAAGTTAGTTTGCCACAATACAGGCAAAACAAAAACAAAATGAAAGTATCTACATTTCAACAGGCAGAAATATGAGACTGACCAGACAGAATTTGTGAAGATGTAAAGATTTGCTTTCTTCAACCAAAAGACACAAGAGCAAAAAAAAATGCAATTCAGAACATTTGAGTCTGCTCCTCCATACAATGAGATCATGGGTGATCTGATAATCCTCAACTCCACTTTTATAAAATTTTCTCTGTAATATTTGATTCCTTTATTGATTAAAAACACATACACACAAAAAAAAATCAGTTTCTCTCATCCCTGAATATATTCAATAAATCAGAGTCAACAGCCCTCTATGGTAAAGTTTCTACAGGTTCGTTACACTCAACAGAAGAAATTCCTTATTATTTCTGTCTTAAATTGGCAACCTTTTTCTCTCAAATTACGCCGTATGGTTCTAGATTCTCCCAAAAGGCAAACCAACCTCTCAGCATCTAGACCTGTCAAGTCTTCTCAGAATCTTGTATACATTACTGTGGTCACCTTTCATTCTTTTAAACTCCAGTGAATACAGACCCAACCTACTCAATCCCTCACCACGGAATGTCTCAGTAGCAGTAATCAACCTAATGAATATCCTCTGTACTGCTTCCAATACAAGCTTATCATTCCTTCAATCGGGGATCAAAACTATTCACAATACTCCTTGATTTGATTTGATTTGTTATTGTCACATGTAACTAAGTACAGTGAAAAGTATTTTTTACGTGCAGTACAATCAGATCATAAGGCAATTGAACAGAGAGAAGAATATAAAGTTACAACTGCAAAGAAAGTGCTAAAAAAGATTTGAAATTTGAGAAGTCTAACAGCTGGGAAGAAGCTGTTCTTGAAACTGCTGGTAAATGTTTAAGCTTTTGTATTTTCTACCTGAAAGAAGAGGCATGAAGAGACTATAACGAGGGTGAGAGGGGTCTTTAATGATGTTGGCTGCCTTTTCGTATTAATGAGAAGTGTAGACAGAGTCAATTGTTGAAAGGTTGGTTCTAAGTATGGTCTAACTAGTACCTTTCATTCTAGCAAGGTTTCCCTATTTTTCTGTTCCATTCCCTATAAAATAAAGGTAAACCTTCCTCCTGACTAAACCTGGATGCTAGCATTTTGTGATTTATGCATGATGGCCCCCAAAATCCCTCTGTGCTGCAGCTTTCTACAGTCTTTCTCCATTTAAATAATATTCAGCTTTATTTTTCTGCCATGAGGTCCATAACCTGTTTTCCACATTATATTGAATTGGCCACGGTTTGCCAACTCACCTTACCTGTCTTTGTCCCTCAGCAAGATCTTTACGTCATCCTCACCAATTGTCTTCCCAACTACTTTGCATCTGCGAATTTAGTGATATTACTTCTCATACCCAAGTCATTGAGATATATATTATGAACAATTGGGACCCCTGCATTGATCCCTGTGGCATTCTATTAGTTACAGGTTGCCATTCTGAAACTTTCCACCTTATTCCAATTCTCTGCCTATTATTTCACCAAAACTCATCCATGTTACTATACCATCCCCAACACCACAAGCTTGTGTGACGGGAAAATTCTCCGATGTAACAGCTTCCTGTGAAAGACAATTGAGATGAATTGCTGAGAAAACAAAATAACAGAGGAAAATCCTTGGCAGTTCAGAAACATCATTTAAGTTCATCTAAAGGGACAACTTAAAGTACATCTGTGAAGTATGCTGTCAGTCAAGCTAAAAGTTAAAATAAAAGAAGTTTGTTTTGTGTTTTAAAGTATAAGTTGCCTGAAAAATGAGTGTTTAGTCAACAACATTCTTATAGTGAGGTTATTCAGATCCAAGATGGCAGCAACCCAGCAAGTCTGAGTCTGTAAGTGCTCTGCCAAAGACTCAGGCAAAGTGGGCTGCCCACCTCCACCACACCTGCCAAATCATTCAAAATAACTTTTATTCAATACAGTTAGTAATTTTGCATCAAACTTGAGTAGTTTGGTGCTTTGTTAAAATGACTAAGGGAAAGAATGCCCGCCGCTCACAGCAGGCGGGAACCCCAACCCCACCCCCACCCTCCCCAGCAGCAGCAGAGGCGTCCGCAGCCGCCCCAGGGGACTTACCTACAGTGGAGAGCCTTGTTGCTGTAATTACCAGGCTGGAAGAGAAGATCGACATCATCATAGAAAGTCCAGAAGCAGGTGGGAATCGCTCTCGGTCGCGCTGCAAAAGCACGACCGAGACATTGAAAAAAAAATATCGAACATCGAGTTGGAGGGGTGGAGCTAAAGGCCACGACTTCCGAGGCTGCTGCAGAATCAGCCGTGGGTCGTGTCAGGACTCTCGAACAGCGAGTCCGGGCCTTAGAAGATCTCGACGACCTTGAGAATCGGGGTCGTCGAAAATATATTCGTTTGCCGGACCTTCCCACACGGGAAGAGGAAGGCGAGCTTGCAGCGTTTTTGGAGCAGTGGCTCCCTCAGATGTTGAAGCTGGACGCTGGATCAGGCCAGGTGCAGGTAGAATGGGCCCACTGGGTTGCAACACGCAGGCCCGGGTCGGACCAGCACCCCCACCTGGTCCTGTTCCGGCTTCAGTGTTAACAGGGAGAAGCAAATGCTCTTGGAGCCTCCAGAAATCTCGGGAAAGATCCCCAGGCCATGACATACAAGGGATCTAAGATGATGTTGTTTCAGGATTTGGTCCGCAAGAGGAGGGCGTTTGATGAAACGAAGAAGTATCTAAGGAGTTTAAACATTCAGTACTCCCTGTGCTACCCAGCGACGCTACGTTTTAACCACGAAGGGTCAGTCTATAACTTTGGATCACCGGAGAAGGCCAAAGAATTTTTGGACTTTCTTAAATAGATTATAAGAATTAATTCATGTGGTTAATGATGCTGTTCTGCTCCTCACCCCACCCCGGTTTACTCCTTTTTTTCTTCTTTTATTCCCTTTATTGTTCAATATCATCTCCGGAGTGGTAGGGAAGGGGGCTTATTTGTTCTCCACTATGTGATTTTCTTTTTATGATGTAGGCCAGGTGGTCTAGTCGATTCAGATGGTGGGGGGGGCATCTGCCTTGTCCTACCTTATCTCTTTCTTTTAGAGTGGGGTTGTTCCTCCTTTTATTTTGTTTTATTATACTTAATTACTACCTGCTGAGACTGTAACTTTATAGTTTTACTGTAACTATATAGGTTTTAGTGGTATTAACATTGCTAGATGTATCTAGGTGTTGGTGTGGGTGGGGGGTTAGGGTACTCACTGTTAACTTTAGCTTTATAGTACACTTGAATTTTTCTATTTTATGATGGGGTGCCTGGGTCGAGAATGGGGCATTGGTTGGGAGAGGATAGGATGGGTTTTCGGAAAGGAAGTAATGCCCCCGGAAGCAAAGGGGAAAATCTCCTTTTAAATAGGTTTTATATTTTGTTTTATTTAGAAATAGTTTTTTTTACTAGATTTGCATGAGTGTATTAAAGAATCTCTATTTTTGTGAATTTTCTATGGTCTATGCTCGGGGTGTTTTGGATGGGGTTTCTCCTCCCGGGGGGTCTCGGACTTGCCTGGACGATTATGGTTAGTCGTTCGATTAAATGGTGTATCTGGAATGTCAAGGGGAGTAATTTGCCAATCAAAAGGAAGAAAACACTATCACACCTCAAAAAAGGGTTGATATAGCTGTCTTACAGGAGACACATTTACTGGATAAAGAACACTTGAAATTACAATAGGGTGAATTTGATCAGGCCTTCTTTTCATCTTTCAGTTCAAAACGTAGGGGAGTAGTCATTCTTATTTCGGAAGAATCTCCCTTTCAAAATCCTAAGTCAGATAAAAGATGAATCTGGACGGTACAGACTGATTAAAGCCCTTATAATTGGAGAGGAATATGGGATTTTGAATCTGTCTTGTCCTCCGGCGCATCCTTTCAAATTTATAATGGAAGCTTTATCCAAACTGATGGCTTTTGGTGCTTGTCATAAAATTATAGGGGGAGACTTTAATTGCACTATGGACCCAGAGATAGACAGGATACCCAAGAGTACCCCAGATCCAGGTAATTGGCAAATTTGAATAAAGAGTTAGGATTAGTAGATGTGTAGAGGTGCCTCCACCCGCAAGCCAGAGATTTCTCTTTTTATTCTAATCCACATAAGTGTCACACTAGAATTGATATGTTTTTTGCCCCCTCGACCTTTTGGAATTCCATATTATCCTGCAAAATAGGCAATATAATAATTTCTGATCATGCTGCAGTGTATATGGAAATCAAGACTAGGAACAATGAGACGGCCCCCTGACATTGGGAGTATGGATTCTTTCTTAATGAAGGATAGTAAATTTGTAAAATATTTCTCTCAAGAACTCAAAACATTTTTGGAAATTAATTCAGGTACGGCTAGTAACCTGTCAGTGATGTGGGAGACCATTAAGGCTTATGCGCGGGGTCTGATAATTTCATTCTCGGTAACCCAGAAAAAACTAATGGGAGAACAACAGCGTCGACTCGAGGCTCGCTTAAAGGCAGCTGAGACAGCGTACGTTGCTAGGCCCTCTGTTGCTAAATTACAAAGGATTACGGCCCTTAGGACAGCCGTGAATACCACGCTTACCCAAACAGCAAAGAGGGAAATATTATTTGCAAAGCAAAGATTATATGAATTTGGCGATAAACCTGGTAGATACCTAGCGTTTCTCGCAAGGGAAAAAAAAAGGCCCCTCATGCTATCACGTCCATTAGGGAAAGTACTGGTACTCTGACTCACGATCGGAAAAGGATCAACACAATCTTCAGAAAGTTTTACTTTGATTTGTATAAATCGCAGGATTGTGAAGATAGAGCCAGGAAGATGCAGTCCTTTTTTTAAAAGCCTGGCCATTCTGGACTTAAGCCCGGAACAGGTGTCGGTCCGGAATGCTCCCCGAACAACCCAGGAAATACTTGCCGCAATCAGGCAGCTTCAGAGTGGGAAGGCTCCTGGCTTAGATGGATTTCAAGTTGAGTTATACAAAGAGTTTACAGGAGTATTAGCTGGTCCACTTATGGACATGTATAACTACTCATATAGTCAGGGCTGCCTTCTGCCTTTGTTGAAAGAGACGAATATCTCCCTCATTTTCAAGGGAAGGACCCAGAAGATTGTGCATCATGCAGACCAATATCCTTGCTAGACTTTAAAATTCTTTCTAAAACATTAGGAGAGGGTATTGCCATATATCATAAAAGAGGACTGGACGGGGTTTATCAAGGGCCATAAATCATCTAATAATATTAGAAGGGTTTTGAATGTGATTCTAGTCTGTCATCAGGAAAGAATACCAGGATTAGTAGTCTCATTGGACATGGAGAAGGCATTTGTTGGGGTGAATGGTCATACCTGTTCTATAATTGGAAAGGTTTGGTGTTGGAAAGGTATTTGCTAAATGGGTCTCAACATTGTATAATGACCTCAAAGCAGTCATGATCACCAATGGCTTAGGCTCGGATAACTTCAGTGTGGTTAGGGGCTGCCGTCAGGGATGCCCTCTCTCACAGTTGCTATTCACGCTAATAATTGAGCCACTAGCGGAAGCTATATGGGCTGACTCTAATATAACGGCCCCGAGGGTTGGCACAGGTAAACATCAAATTACCCTTTAAGCAAATGGTGTTCTCCTTTTTCTTAGTAATCCTTTGATGTCCGTGCCCCGCCTGATCCAAGTTATTAATTTATTTAGTACATACTCAGGCTACAAAATTAATTTCTCAAAATCAGAGGCCATGCCGATGGGTGGTCTCGCTAGTATATCCTACTTATTGGACGAATCTCACTTTCCCTTTCGGTGGTCTCTGAAGGGTTTTTTATATTTAGGTATTTTTATCACCCCAATATTTGGCCAGCTATGCAAGGTCAATTTTGTGCATCTACTGGAAAGGATAAGGCAGGACCTTCAACGTTGGGGAGAATCTTCCAATTTCCTGGCTAGGTAGAATAGCTCTAATTAAAATGAACGTCTTGCCCCCTCTCTTATACCGTATAAGAATGCTCCCGGTGATGCTGCCGAAGCCGGCACTGCGCAAATTGTATGGTTGGCTGGGTTCTTTCATCTGGAGTCATAGGTGGCCCCTCATTAAGTTAAAGAAGCTACAGTTTCCATAGGCAAGGGGGGGGGGGGGATGGATTTTCCAGACTTTAGGAAGTATCAGCTGATTTCCCCATTAAGCTACATAGCTGATTGGGTCTCAGCTGACCCGCAATCAATCTGGACATCGAGGCTTCTCAAGTAAAGTGCCCACTTATTAACCTCTTATTTTTAGATAAGATGAAAGTCATTATGGACCATAGTAAAAACTCTATAGTATTAAACACAATTAAAGCCTCGAAGATAATGCGGCAAAACTAGGGTAATTCACATAAAACCTCCCCTTATACTCCTATAATGGGGGCATGGGGTTTTCAACCAGGGCTCACAGACGCCACATTTAAATCCTGGAAGTCCAGGGGTGTCTCCTGTTTAGGGTATCTGTTTGATGAGGGGATCTTGATCTCTTTTGTCCAGCTGCACCAGAAATTTGGACTACCTTATGGAGACCTCTTTCGATACGTCCAAATTCGAGATTAAATACAGACGACGACTACGTTATTAGATAGCCTTTATAAATCTGATAGAGAACGTAGAATGTTGTGGCCAATGGGTTTACCCTCGGTCAGCACTCTCTATCATTTATTACATAATGAAGTGTCGGAAGACATGGAACGTTTGCTTCGAACATGGGATCAGGAATTGGGGTTGGAAATATCCACAGAAATGTGGGATGACATCTGGGAAAATGCCAGAAATATCTCCATCTGTAATAGAACCTAGGCCATTCAGTTAAAGATACTCCATAGGACTCATATAGCACCTGAACTATTGGCAAAATTTAGGGCAGGAGCATCTCCAGTGTGTCCCAAATGTAAAATTGAAGTGGGCACTTTCACACACTGCTTATGGACATGTCATAAGGTCCGCAAATACTGGGTCAGAGTAGCAAATGCTTTGACAGAAATCTTGTGAACAGAAATTAGAGTAGATCCAGTATCTCTTCTCCTGGGCTTTTCGAGCTTGCCTTCCCTGGATATGCACGGGAGGAAATTATTTTCCATTCTCTCCTTTTGTGCAAGGAAAGATATCTTAGTAAACTGAGTGGCTGAGGGCCCTCCAGGACTTCCAAATTGGCACAGGTTAATCATGGAATGTATTCCCCTTGACTTTCTTACAAATATGTTGCACCAAAAACCTGAATTGTTCTATAAAATATGGCAGCCCTTCCTGAATTACATAGATTCAGATATTTTGGCCATTTTGTAAGGGCTTTCATCTAGTTGTGGTAGAGGTTCTGGCTGGTCTGGGGCCCCTTGGGGGAGGAATCCCGCATGAATACAGGTTTTATTATGACTTGATGTTAATTCATTCCGAGCATGTACTTCTACTTAAATTACTATGTTATACTTTTTTTCTCTTGAGTAATGTAAGATATTTTATTATACGCTCTGGTTAGTTATAGATTAGATTAGTAGTTAGTTGAGTTTTGTCTTTTTCTTTTTCTCCTTTATCTTTTCTTTTCGTTTGACAGGTTTTGGTTATTATTTATTTAATATTGAATTGTATATTAGTGTTTGTATTTGTGTTTTTTATTTTGTAAGTTTGTTAAAACATGTTAAATTTTCAATAAAAATCTATTTAAAAATAGTAAGGATATTCAAACATGAAATCTTGATGTGTCATTCATTCAGCGGTTATGTGGGAAGTCTGAATTTTCTCAGAGATTTTAACATTGCTTGATGGGTGGTTGTTTATACCCCGCTACAATTCACTACGTTTGAAAATTGGGAGCAGCAATTGTAAAGGGATAGGCAAGTTAGCATCATGTACCCTAGACTACCTTTGGGATATACCATGTAGGCTTTACCAATATAGATTAAATAAATGGTGACTGGCATCTCAGCATCTTCAGAGTGACTTAGATACTGTCATACAAGTTATACAGAGTCGTCAATAGTCTGTACATAGATCAGATGTTGTAAGATGATAGAGGTCAGACTATATGTACCATTCGCTTAATTCTGAAAAGGCATAGTCCAATTCCTATTTCAAGACTGCCGGCAATTAACTTGAGGATTGAAGTGACATGCAAGGATTAAAGACTAGAAGGTAATTCCAAAATTAAGTGTCCAGAGCATGAGAGAGGAAGTCCAGATGGAAAAACTAGATTGGCTAAATACCCTTCCTAATCCTTTTTGGTATTTAATAGTCTTATTGTCCAGGATACAAGTGAATGAAATTAGAACATAAAAAGTGATGCGTAAGGTCTATGGCTCTTTAAAGTTTGATGAGGGCAGTTGGGAATGGTGAAGGCAGCAAAATAATGCTCTTCGGAGAATCAGTGTGGATTTGATAGGCCGAATGGCTTGTGTCTGCACTGTCGGGATTCTATGATTCTAAACTCATTTTCAGTTTCAGTCATTTTACTCAGAGAATTTAAAAAGTCAGTCCTCCAGTATAAGATACTCAAAGTGTGTGCTAGGTTTACCCTGTAACTCTGGGTTGAGAGCTCTGTAATACCCTACCAAAATCCCTAAAAGTTTGAGCAGCCAACCCCCCGAAGGAAGTCACCCTTCTGTTATTATATGCTTGGTAGCCAATTAAGAGAAAAAAAGTGGGAATTTGCCCCACTCTGCTAGCCAGAGATTACTAGCCCGGAGAGTAGGCACATTGTCTGTGGAAGCAGACCAGAGAACCAAGGTACACAAAGTCCTCAGAGTGATTCTTCGTGGATGATGCCGCACTAACATTCCATGCTAAGGAACACCTTCATGGCACAGGGACAACTCTCATGCCTGTAAAGAATTTAGTTTGACCATTAGTATCAGGAAGACAAATGTCACGGCCCTGAACTTTGCCATTTCCCATCCAATGTCATGACAATGTGGTGCTGGAAGTTGCTGATAGCTTCACATGTCTCAGCCTCACAGTCACCAACACTGAAATCAACATGCATTACAAAGCTTTAGCTGTTAGGTCCAGCTAAGTAAGGGTGTGGGACAACCACCACCTACTTGAAGACACCAAACTGCAATTCTACCAATCCCATAGACTTCCTCACCAGCAAATGCACCAGAGAATGTCACGCCAGAGTGGGATTTCTGATCCACACCAGGTGATGCTTCATACAGTTACCCACCATAAAGGATAGCGAACAGTGCTTTAATGCACATTTCTTCAATGCGAATTGACAAGTTTAGATCATGATTTGTACAATGAGAACTTTCCTTACCTGTACTGGCTATAATGTGATTCTGGTGCTGCTATTGTGTGATTTTCTTATAACACATGTGAATGGAATGATTGCATTATATCCAAAAAGACTGTAGAGTCATAGAGATGTACAGCACAGAAACAGACCTTTCAGTCCAACTCATCCATGTTGATCAGATAGCCCAACCCAATCTAGTCCCACCTGCCAGCACCTGGCCCATATCCCTCCAAACCCTTCCTATTCATATACCCATCCAAATGTCTCTTAAATGTTGCAATTGTACCAGCCTGCACCACTTCCTCTGGTAGCTTATTCCGTACATGTACTGCTCTCTGTGTGAAAACATTGCCCCTTAGGTCTCTTTTACATCTTTCTCCTCTCACCCTAAACCTATGCCCTCAATTCTGGACTCTCCCACCCCAGGGAAAAGACTTTGTCTATTTATCCTATCCATGCCCCTCATGATTTTATAAACCTCTAGAAGGTCACCCCTCAGCCTCCGTCACACCAGGGAAAACAGCACTAGCCTATTCAATCTCTCCCTATAACTCATTCTCCAACCCTGGCAACATCCTTGTACATCTTTTCTGAATCCTTTCAAGTTTCACAACATCTTTCCAAAGGAAAGAGACCAGAACTGCAGACAATATTCTAACAGTGGCCTAACCAATGTCCTGTACAGCAGCAACATGACCTCCAAACTCCTGTACTCAATGCTCTGACCAAAAAAGGAGAGCATACCAAATGCCTTCTTCACTATTCTATCTACCTGCGACTCCACTTTCAAGGAGCTGTGAACCTGCACTCCAAGGTCTCTTTGTTCAGCAACACTCCCTAGGACCTTACCATTAAATGTGTAAGTCCTACTAAAATTTGCTTTCCCAAAATACAGCACCTCACATTTATCTGAATTAAACTCCGTCTGCCACTTCACAGCCCATTGGCCCATCTGATCAAGATCCCATTGGAATCCAAGGTAACCTTCTTTGCTGTCCACTACATCTCCAATTTTGGAGTCATTAGCAAACTTACTAATTAACCCTCTTACACTCACATCCAAATCATTTATATAAATGAAGAAAAGTAATGGACCCAGCACCAATCCTGGAGGCACTCCACTGGTCACAGGCCTCCAATCTGAAACAGTCTGAAATCTGTACTGGCTAATTAATGGGGAAAAAAAAAAGAGTTTAGAAGAATAAGGGGGAATCTAATTGAAACTTACCGGATACCAAGAATCCTAGACAGAGTGGATGTGGAGAAGATGTTTCCACCAGGACAGGCTAGAGCCCAGGGCACAGCCAGGGTTAAAGCACAGTTAAAGGACAACCCTTTAGAATGGAGATAAGGAGGAATTTCTTCAGATAGAAGGTGGTGACTCTGTGAAACTTGTTGCTGCCAAGGGCTTTGAAGGTCAATTCAGTGAATTATTTAAGACAGAGAAATATAGTTTCTTGATTAGTAAGGAGATCAAGGGTTATAGGGAGAAAACAGGAGAATGGGATTGAAAACAGATCAGCCATGATTGAACGGAGAAGCAGCTTCAATGGGGTGAATGGGTTAATTCTACTCCTACATCTTATGGTCTACGCTCTCTCAGGAACCAAGTCTCACTGCAGTGGTTCTTTCCTTTCCTTGTGATATAATTGGAGATGTTTTCCTGGTCTGTTTATAAATTTCTTACTAATTTTATCAGATACCTCAATCTCTCCGTCTTCATTTATTTTCAGTCATCCCTAGCCAGTTTCTAAAATCTTCCTAATCTTCTGGTCCACTAATAATCTAGCAGCATAGTATGTGTGTTTTTTTTCCCGATTTGATACTATCCTTAATGCTCTTCGTTACCCACAGATGGAGGATCCTTCTGGCTGAGACTTTGCCATTGCTTCTCTACCATTTCACTATTTAAATTCTTCTCCCAAACCAATTTAAATGAAGTCTCTCTTCATACCCTCAACTTCTCCTCATTTAAGTTTAAGACATTAGTTTGAAATCCATATTTCTAACTCTCAAACTGAATATTAGATTCTATCCTGTGATGATCATTCTTACAGAGAGGATCCTTTCTGACAAGGTCATTAATTAATCCAATCATATTACACATTATCTACAGTTAAGTGTGCTACCATCTGGAGCAACTAATGTCTTTCCCCACTTGATCTGTCCTCTACAGCCATGGTTAATTTAACCAATTCTCATCGCAGTCCCTGCTCTTATCCACACAAACTGCAAGATTATCAAACCAGTTTACAACAGGAAGGCTGGGATGCCTCCATTGCTATCTTCTGGATTTCCATGTCTGCTTCATTTACAAGTCACATCCTATTGTTCCTGATCATGGAGCAAAATTTAAGAACTTAGCCTCAGGTGTATGATTTTGTAGTGGAACCAAGTGTGGAAATAACCTTCCCATTCTCCAAAGCCTCACAGCATCTCATTCAGATTGCAACTCAATAACTCAGAGCTGACATTGTATTTATAAACTTGTACCATCGATGTGGCTGCATTAGATCACACAGGTGTCAACCAGCTCCTGCAACACAGCAACTGCCGTGCCACCTTTATCCTATTTTATTTAATTAACTAGGTTTCAAACTGACAATTATTAGTCAATGATTATCTGTCTTTATATTATGTGGTTTAATAAGGAGTTTAAACTGCTAATAAATTAAAGTATTGTCCCAATTTACAGAGGGATAAAAAACACAAAACATAACGTGGGGAGGTGTTGGCCCAGCAGTATCATCACTGAACTATTAATCCAGAGACCTAGATAATGTTCTGGGGACCAATGTTCAAATTCCACCATCTAGATTTAAGAATCTAATGATGACCACAAATCCACTGTCAGGAAAAACCCATCTGGTTCACTAGTGTCCTTTATGGAAGGAAATCTGCCATCCTTGTCTGTTCTGGCTTACATGTGACTTCAGACCCACACAAAATGTGGTTGACT
Source organism: Chiloscyllium punctatum (assembly GCF_047496795.1). Taxonomy (NCBI): domain Eukaryota; kingdom Metazoa; phylum Chordata; class Chondrichthyes; order Orectolobiformes; family Hemiscylliidae; genus Chiloscyllium; species Chiloscyllium punctatum. The sequence continues at coordinate 39,183,946 of NC_092758.1, forward strand.
CTTAACTGCTTTTTTTTTTAAAGGGACGGGCAGTGAATGCCAGCCTAGCCATTGACACCAACACCCTGTGATTGGACAGAAAAAAACCCACAAGAAATATGACCAGGAGTAGCTCATATTCATGGGCCAAATCATCAAGCCTGCTCCATCATTCAATATGGCCATTGCTGACCTTTAGCTTTAAACAATTTCTGGTCCATTCCTCATATTCTTAGGCTCCCTAACAGACTGAAAATTTATCTATCCCAACTTTAAATGTATTCAATGATGAAAACGCCACAATTCACTGGGGTGTTAACGTTTATATAATCATATTGTTAAGTTTGCTAATGTATTTAAAGCTAAGAAGAAACAGGTGACAGGTGCTCATGGTCTGAGCACATATATAATGGGGTCCACCTACAAACACTAGGAGTGGAAGGAATTAAGAGATTGCATAGTAAATAAACACTATCCACAAAGTAAGGTGTCTTGGTTTGTTTTTGCTTCACCATCTGGCTTGGATGCTTACTGATAGTGATAGCAGATCATGGCTGTCTAAAAGGTGAAGATAAAATAAAAAAAGTGTTATTTTCAGAGAGAGATGATCATAATTTGAGCTATGTTTGAAAAGAATAACCAAAGGTTAGTGTAACAATTTAGAATGTTATTTTCCACTCTTGTTCTGTGAAGCTGAATCTTACGTTCAATGGAAGATTGAAGTGGATATGGTACACAGAATGCACTGTTGCCAAAGGAAAAAGCAAGGTGTTGCCTTGACAATCTACTTCCTACTAAAAGCAGGATCAAGTGTAAAATATTCAGAGCTAGATGTTCAAGATTTGGTACTGTGGAAGGGTTGAATAATCTATTAATACGAATGGATGTCTTTTTTTAATAACTGGTTGAATAAATGAGTATAAAGCGAAGTCAGACTTAAATTTAGAAAGCAGGATGGAAGTTCTATAGAGTAATAAATAATGGAATTCATTAAAAAAAAAGGAATTTCAGACAATATGCAAGACTTCAAAAACTCTACTCGGAAATTCCTAATTAAGCATTTGCCTTCAAATTGGTGGATTGTGTTAAGGGGTCAAACCTTAATTCAGTAATAACCAGAGTTGTGTTTACAAAAAGAAAAACATGTTTGGAACAGATGTCAGAAATCTTAAGAATATTCCAAAGGAAAACACATTTTCAGTAACCTTAAGGCTCAATGGGATTTTCAGCTCTAACACAGAGTCTGTGGAGAGAACCTTTCAAGTCCATATGACTCTTCTTTAAAACCCAAGGAAAGCTAATAAGACAGCACCACAGCCCATAGAAAAATACTTTTACAAAGCTGTAACAGTAGAATTGAAGGTAAGGAGTAAATAAAAACCTTCCATTTTGTACTTCATAAACATGGAAAATGAATTTAGTCTGTCTCCAATAAGAATGGACAAGGCAAGTGGAGAAATGGATAGCCTCCAGACTGAAAGCAATAGTTAAATTCCTGACAATGTGCAGGGGTTGGGGAGCTTGTCAATGATGAATTTAGGGATACACCATATATGAACATGAGAGTAGATTGTCCCTTTCGCTGATGACAAGTCTGAAAGAAATCACATGATAAGACAAGATGTTTCACAAAAAAAAATCAGCAGATCAACTGAGTTGTTAGTTAATACCTGCCCTGGCAGAGGCAAGTAAAGAACTCATTACAATTAGCTGGGCGCAACAGTCCATATTAATTGGCTTCGTGAGAAATCTAAAGATTCCCTCAGTAATGAGTGATTAATCTCTGCCTTGGGGAGGGGTTTATGAAAATATTCCACTTCTTCTGAGCACTTGAATGAACTGCATCATCGGAGAACAGCATTCATTCAGGCCAAAGGTTCACAGAACATGTGGCATTGCCCAAAGCCATTAGGAATAAATGTTAATCCAAGGGATGTACTATATTGCAAAAGAGAAGAGCAGAAAAAAAGAGTGCAAAGGTCTCTAAGAGTTTAGGTAGCAATGGAGAACAGTAATTTTACAGACTGGCAACCAAACAATAAGGACATATTCCTTGAGGTTAATTAGCACTGACTGCACACTTCGAGAATCTGAACAAGCTATAGAAAGGGATAAGTTCCCATGTACTCTGTGCACATAAATGTTACACAATTGAAGTTATGGGAGATGAAAAGCCAATTGAATACAGACAAAATGATACTGAGACATAGGACAAAGCTACTTACTTCCAAAGAAAACAACCTATAGTCACGAAAGATAGTCATGCCAGAGGGAGCCAGCTTCTTTTTTAATTCATTCATGGGATATGGTCATCACTGGCTGGGACAGCATTTATTGCCCATCCCTAGTTGCTCTTGAAGTTGGTGGCGAGCTGCTTTCTTGAACTGCTGCAATCCATTCAATATAGGTATATCCACAATGTCATAAGGAAGGGAGCTTCACCCTGTTTGACCCCATGACACTGAAGGTTCAATGAACAGTGCAGGGAGGGCAAGCTGGGAGCAGCACCAAGCATACCTGAAGAGGAGGTGTCAACTTGGTGGAGCTACAGAATAGGACTATTTATATGCCAAAGAGCATAAGCAAGTGACAGATCAAGCCAAGTGATTTAACAGATAACAAATCAGATGTGTGCTCTGCAGTCTTGTCATGGATAGTGATGGAGAATTAAACAATTCACTGGAGGAAGCCGCTCCACAATTATCCCCATTCTCAATGATGTGGGAGTCAGCACATCAGTGAGAGAGTCAAGAAACAAGCATTTGCAACAATTTTCTACTAGAAAAGTCTGGTGGATAATCCATCTTAGCCTCCTCCCATGATCCCCAGTATCACAGATGCCACTCTTCAGCCAATTCACTTCACTCCAAAATGATACCAAAACAAAAGGATAAGAGACTGAAAACACTGAATAATGTAAAATCTAAGGGTGCTCACAACCTTCCTAAGATGGTCCTGAAGACTTGTGTTCCAGAACTTGCTACATCCCTAGTCAAGCTGTTCTACTACAGCTATAAGCCTGGCATCAACCTGACAACATAGAAGATTTCCTAGGGATGCCCTGTCCGCAAAAGCAAAACATACCCAACCAGGCCAATTACCACCTCAAGTCTGCTCTTGGATCATCATCAGCAAAGTTACAGAAGGTATCATTAACATAGTTATCCAGCAGTACTTGCTCAGCAACAACCTGCTCACTGCTGCTTAGTTTTGGTTCTGCCAGGGCTATTGTGCTCCAAATTCTTGAAGCCTTAGTTCAAACATGGTTCCAAGGGCTAAATTACAGAGATGGATTCGCTGAAGTGAAAGTGACTGCCCTGGTTCAAAATTGGAGTCAAAGAGAATCACAAAGAAAGCTTTCTACTGTTTAGAGTCATAAGGATGATGATTGTGGTAGCTGCAGCTCTGTCATTTCACATTCCAGGACATGTCTGCAGGAGGTTCTCAGGATAGTATCCTCGGTCCAACCACCTTCAGCTGCTGCATCAATAAACTTTCCTCCATAAAATCAAAGTGGAAATGTTCACTAATGATTGTATGATGTTCAGCACCATTTGTGAGTCCTCTGATACTGAAGCAATCATTGTCCAAATGTATCAAGGCCTGAAAGAGATTCAGCCTTGATCTGACAAGTGGCAAATGACATTCACTCCACACAGTGTCAGGTAATGACCATCTCGAACAAGAGGAAATCTAACCATCACCCCTGAAGATTCAATGACATTAACTTCACTGAATCTCCTGTCAACATCCTGCCAGAAACTGTAGTAAGAGTGGACCTGGAAACGTAGTGAAAGGAATTCTGCTCACAGAACAGTGAGATTTTAATTATACTAACAGTAGTATTTCAGAATGAGATAGGAGGCCAAGTTAATATCAAAGTTTGACAAGAGCAAGGTCCATGGAACAAGCCAGGTACACCACAAGTTTAAGCCCCTATGATCAAGATGTGCTTGTGACTACAAACTGATTAAGCTAAGCTGAAAAAGGTTGCAGACTACTACATAAGAGTGCACCAGCCTTATCACATGGATGGATACACACAGAAAAACAAAAAAGTGTTTCCTATGGGATGTACAAGGCTTAATGCTGGATTAATGGCTCAAGGTTTTAATGAAAAGCTCAAGGTGTTAAGTGGCTGTTACTGCAGGAACGTGATCTTGAATATCATACCTCTTTGAGCAAAATAATTCTGGGAGTAGAAGTCTGTCTATGTAAAAGCTGTATTTTGCAACTTTAAATGAGAATTATTTTTGAAACAACTTAAAGCACAAGATGATCTAGAAGGGAAGCTGCGGAAATTTAATAAATGTTTCTTTGGGTTGAATAATGCAGTGAAAGTATAGTTCATCTCAGTTTGGTCATCCGGCTGGAAGGTTCCATTCACCTTAAAATTGGACTCAAAGTTTTACTGATATCACAGAACCGAGACAGCCCTCTTTATAATGCAAGTTGATGATTTTCTGTGGGGAGAGTCTGCAGCATTCAAACAGACAAAAAAAACATTGGAACTTGTCCTGATTTGGAGGTGCCAGTGTTGGACTGGGGTGTACAAAGTTAAAAATTACACACAACACCAGGTTATAGTCCAAAAGGTTTATTTGGAAGCACTAGCTTTCAGTTGACAACCACCTGATGAAGGAGCAGTGCTCCGAAAGCTAGCTTCCAAAGAAATCTGTTGGACTATAATCTCGTGGTGTGATTTTTAATATTGGAACTTGTGATTGGCAGTAATGTTTCAGCGGCCTTTAAATGTATTGGATTACCTAGCAAATTGAACAAATGGGAAAGGTTTTGGATCAAAAAAGTTTTCTTGGAACAGATTACTTACATCCCATTTAATTGGGCTGGGTCCTCAGAGAAAAGATCCTGTATTCAAGGTAGAAAACAGACTAGTTGACAAGTTGGTTTCTTCGATTAAGCTGATTGTAAGATGCAAGGGCAGATGTGCAATGAGGTCCCGGTTTTTTTTTATCCTCAACTCCACTTTACTGCTTTTACCTCATAATCCTCAATTCCCTCATTAATTTAAAATCTCTCAACCCCGAATATAGTTAACAATTCTACCTCTACAGTAGAAAATTCCACAGATTTGCCAGCCTCAGATAAGAAATTCCTCCTCATCACTGACTTAAAAAGACAACAGCTTATTCTGAGGTTATGCTTGTTGGCCCTAGACGCTTGTCAAGAGGAAACAACCTTTCCCAATCTATCTTATCAAGTCACTTCAGAATATTATATGTTTCAAGAAGGTTCCCATTCATTCTTCTAAAATCCAATGAGTTCAGACTTGACCTTCCTCAACTTCTCCTCAAAGACAGTTCCTCCATTACCAGGATCAATCTTCTCTGACTGTCTCCAATATATGTTTCTTTGGATAGAGGATCAAGTTCACAGTATTCCAGCTGTGGTCTGACCAGTGCCCTGTACAGGCTTAATGAAAGTTTCCTGCTTTTATAATCTATTGCCTTTGAAATAAAGGTCACCAATCCATTTGCATTTCCTATTCCAGAGATGTTATGCTAGCCTTTTATGATTTATGCACAAAGACTCCTCATCCCTCTACAGCTTTCTGCAGTCTTTGTCTATTTAAATAATATCCAGATGCTTTATTCTTCCTGCCAATGTGCAAGACCATACATTTTACCATATGTCCCACCTGTCAAGTTTCCATTAGGTTAACCTTTCAAATTGCCTCTGTAGATATTTTTGTCATGCTCAGCACTTGCTTCCCCACCTATTTTTGTACCATCTGCAAACTTGGTTATTGTACGTTCACTCTATTCATTCAAATCAAGCCATTAAATTAAATTATATTGTAAATAATTGTAGTTGCAGCACAAATCCTTGTTGCGCTCTACTAGTTACAGGTTGTCATCCTGAAAATTCCATCCCTTATTCCAACGCTGTCTTTTATTAGTCCTCTATTCTAACATACTACCTCCAATACATTAAGCTCTCATCTTGTTAAGTTATCTAATAGATGGCATCTTACCAAACACCTTAACTCATCCAAGTATATTACATCCACTGCTTTCCCCTATCTTTCCCGCTACATTCCCAAAGAATTCTTAGAAATTTTTCAGGCAGCATTTCTGCTTCATGAAGCCATGCTGACTCTGCTTGACCATATGGTGCATTTCAAAATATTCTGCTGTTACAGCTTTTGTAAGAAACTCTAACATTTTCCCCAATGACAGATATTAAGCTAATTATTGTACAGTTCCTGTTTATCATTTCCTTCCCATTTTAAATGAAATAGAGTCAAACAGCATGGAAATTGGCCCTTTGGTCTAACCAGCCCATGTCGAACATAATCCCAAACTAAACTAGTCCCACCTGCCTGCTCCTGGCCCATATCCCTCTAAACTTTTCCTATTCGTATACTTATCGAAGTGTCTTTTAAACATTATAACATTTGCAAGTTGCCAATCCTCTGGGATTTTTCACAAATCTAAGGATTCTTGCAAAATTACCACTGTAACCATCATCACAGTAGCTACTTCTTTCCATATCCTTGGATGCATCCCATTAGTCTAGGGGACTTATCAGTCTTTACTGTAACTAGTTTTTTTGGTACATTTTCTCTGTTGATAATTATTGTGTTTAAATCTTCTCCTTCTTTTGCCCCTTGAATATTTAGTATTTTTGGGACACTATTTGCATCTTCTCCTGCGAAGATTGGTGCAGAGCATCATTCAACTCCTCTGCCATTTCCTGCCTTCCCACCATTATTTTCCCTTATCATTACTTCATTGTATCTTTTCTTTTAATTTGATGCTATCCTTAACTTTTCTGGTTCACTGTTTGGCTTATCCCCTTCCTAAAATCCTCTTTCCTCACTGGAATACGTAATCCATGAGCTCTCTTTGCTGCTAAACTCCTTTTCCAATCCACTGCAGTTAACTCTGTCCTTGCTACTTTGAAATTACTCTTGTTTATGTTTCAGACCCAAGTTTCTTCCACTCAAACGGAATGCTAAATTCTACCACTTTACAGTCATTCCGATGGGAACATTTACTCTGACATCACTTATTAAAGCTGCCTCATTACACATGATCAGATCCAAAATTGTCTGATTCCTGTTTAGATTCACAACAACTAGTTCCAGGAAATTGTTTATTCTTCCTCATGGCTACCCTGGACAATCGGACTACCTCAATCTACATAAGATTAAAGTCAACCAGGCTTAACATACAGCCTTTTTTTTATAAAAGCAATGCCCTCACTATCTCCTGATTTCTACTCTGTCCCACCATATAGCTATTGCTGGACTACCCCTAGGCAATGCCATCTTTTTATTTCTTACCTCCACCCTCATGGATTCTACATTTTCTGATCCAACGCAACTTCAAGCCATCAAACATACCCTATCCCATCCTTGCTACCCCACCATTCTTCTTGACCAACATTTTGTAAAGTTACAGATTGCTGAATATTTAGTTTCCAGCTTTGATCTCCTTTTAACCATGTCTCCCTAATGACTATAACATCGAACTCATTAACCTATGCCATTAATTAATTTTGTTCTGAATACTACATGCACTCAGATAATGGGCCATTAATTTCTCCTTTTTACCATCTTCCCCCTTTGTAACTATTTATTGCTGTTTTGTTATATTTGTACACTCTTGTCACTTCCTGTATTACTGAGTATCGTACACAAATAGCCACCTTGTAATTCTACCATATTCTTTTGCTTTGTGAGCCTACACTTACACTCTCCAAATCCTCCCCACCCTTAGAATCACAGAATTTTACAGTACAGGAGAAAGCCATCCATTCCATTGTGTTTATACTGGCTACCAAAGGAGCTATCCAACCAGTCCCACTCTCCAGCCCTAGCTCCACAGTTTTCTAAATTCATCACTTTCAAATACATTTCCAGCTCTTTTTTGAAACCTGCCTCTACCACTCTCTCAGGCAGCATATTCCAAATCCTAACAAATCTGAATAAAGAAGTTTACCATCTGACTCCTATTGCTCTTGCTGACAATCTTCAAATTGTACCCACTTGTTAGTCTAAATCCCTACTTATTCAATGCGCCAGGACAGTAGTCCCAGCAGGATTTAAGTGAAGCCTGAACTCCCACCAGAATTGCTCACTTCTGCCCCAGCACTGGTGCCATTACCTCAGAACCTGAAACTCAGATTGGTGGAGTAGCAGATAGTGAAGGGGGCTGTCAGAAAATGCAGCAGAGTGTAGATAGATTGGAGGGTTAGGCAGAAAAATGACAGATGGAGTTCAACCCCAACAAATGCGAGGTGATGCATTTTGGAAGATCCGATTCAAGAGCGTGGGCGGCACGGTGGCACAGTGGTTAGCACTGCTGTCTCACAGCGCCAGAGACCCAGGTTCAATTCCCAACTGACTGTGTGGAGTTTGCACATTCTCCTAGTCTCTGCGTGGGTTTCCTCCGGGTGCTCCGGTTTCCTCCCACAGTCCAAAAATGTGCAGGTTAGGTGAATTGGCCATGCTAAATTGCCCGTAGTGTTAGGTGAAGGGGTAAATGTAGGGGAATGGATATGGGTGGGTGCGCTTCGACAGGTCAGTGTGGACTTGTTGGGCTGAAGGGCCTGTTTCCACACTGTAAGTAATCTAATTTCTCTAGCGATCTACAGTAAATGGAAAAGCCCTTAGGAAATTGATGTGCAGAGAGAGCTGGGTGTTCAGGTCCATTGTACCCTGAAGGTGGCAACGCAGGTCAATAGAGTGGTCAAAAAGGCATAGAGCACACTTTCTTTCATTGGACAGGTTATTGAGTACAAGAGTTGGCAGAAAATAAGCAACAGGTTTAAGGATCTGGATCGGCACAGGCCAAAGGGCTTGTTCCTGTGTTGTAATCTTCGTTGTTTGTTCATTTCACCCTCAATCATCAACTTTATCTACCCTTTGCTAGTTTGCCCACAGCAGTAATTTAGAAGTTATTACACTGGAGGTTCTGTTGTCTAATTTACCCTTCTAACTGCTCAAAATCTTTCAGGAGAATCTCCTTTCCAGTCCTCTTCATGCCATTGGTATGAATGTGGTTGATGACAACTGGATCCCTCCTCTCCAGTTCTTTCCCTAGCCCAGAGATGTCCTTAGCTCTTGGCATAGGGCAGACAATATAGCCTTTGAGACTCCTACTCATGGCTGTAGAGAACAGTATCTATCCCCTAATTATACTATTCTCTACCACTACTACACTGATGTTTTCTACTTCCATTTGTACATCTCTGTACCAAAGTTCTGTGGTCAACTTGTGGAGCCAAGGCTCCACAATTGCAACTCTCTAGCTTCCCATACCCACCTCAACTGTAGTCACACTCTTCTGTTCCCAATCACAGACCAATTTTGAATTACCTCTTCTGAGCAGAACCAGCTCTGGAGTCCTTTGGAACAAGGTAATGTGCCCCTTTCTGATGTATGCGATGTCTGCCACTCCTCAACGCTGATTTGGGGTTTCTTGAGCTGCAAACACTTATCGCAGATGTAGTCACTCTGGATCACATTGACGTCCAGCAGTTTCCATACGATGCAGCAGTAACACATCACCTATCGTGCCATCACTATTGTATTTGATTTAATTTATAAATTAATTACTCTGAAATGTAAAAGATCAGGGAATATAATGATTAGATTAGATTCCCTACAGTGTGCAAACAGGTCCTTCGGCCCAACAAGTCCACACTGACCCTCCGAAGAGTAACCCACCCAGACCCCATCTGACTAATCACCTGAGACTATGGGCAATCTATCATGGCCAATTCACCTGACCTGCACATCTTTGGATTGTGGGAGTAAACCAGAGCACCCAGAGGAAACCCACACAGACACAGGGAGAATGTGCAAACTCCACACAGTCACATTCGCTGGAATCGAACCTGGGTCCCTGGCACTGTGAGGCAGCAGTGCTAACCACTGAGCCACCATGCCACCATGCATGATATTTAATCTTTATTATTTAAATCACCAGTATCAATTAAACAACAATTTTAAAATAGCAAACAAAAAATGCTGGACACCTAAACACAAATTGAAGATCTTACATTTACTTTAAAGACTGGAACCATTCACCAGTCATATTCTCAAATCAGCATCTTTCCCTGCACTTGTGTCATGCTGCGATTTGTGACATCAATGCAGCTAAGACTCTTGATGCATGCCTTTTATCTTCTCTTGCATACCTCTCACTCTGGAGAGCCTGCTCCTTGCATTCAACATCAGTTAAAGCACCACCCTCCCCCTTTGCACTGAATTCCCACTTGAACAAATTTCCTGTAGTACACTCACTCATCTTGCATCTCACTTCACTCAAGTCTCCTGCATATTGATAATGTTCTGTACTGACCACGCGAGGCAACAAAACCTCTTTCTTATACAGAGCTGCTCAGTCTTAGCTTATTTCTTAGCCACAGTGAGCAACACTTCATTTAAATAAAAGGAATTCAAAATGCTTGAACTCTAATTGCCACATCAGGCAGCTGCCTACTATAATTTGATTATTTTACTTAAAAAGTTATGCCCGAACCTGACTTTAACTCTAAAATTGGACTTGAAAAGGACATACTAGTTGAATTCCCACTCGAAACAAATTCGCACCAGTACATCGCTTGCTGTTTGTGTCATTCCACTGAAGTCTCTAACACACTAACCTGTGTCTAACCATCTAGTTTGGATCCAGATTGACAAGTGTAGAGAATACCAAAGATTCACAGTTGTCTAGTGAAGAAAATTTTCCTCAGTCCTAAATGATTGGGAGAAAATTTTTAAACGTCATAAGGAAGTCATGATTAATTTATACAAGTCACTGGTTGGACCTCTTATGGTTCTGGATACCACACTACAGAAAGGATGTGAACATATCGGACAGAGTGCAGAAGAGTTTTGCAAGAACAGCTCATTCAATTAGAGAAGTTGAGACTGTTTTCCTTGGAGAACAGATTTAATTGAAGTTTTCAATATCCAAGAAGTCTGGACAGAGTAGACAGGAAGGAACAGTTCACACATGACTGAATTGAGAACAGAGGGCCCAGTTTTGAAGTGTGTTGCAAAAGAAGCACACAAGGGGAGAAAAGGTGTTTTCCATACAGCAGGAAATTAGGTATGGAATGCACCATCTGGCGCATAGTGGTGGCAGGTTTAATTAAGACATTCGGGAGCATTGGATAATTATTTAGATAGGAAGAATGCACAGGGTGGAGAGAAAAGGCAGGTGGTTGGCAAAACGTTAAAATTATAAGAAAGCAACACAGACATGATGGGCTGAATGGCCTCATGCTGCACCTTAACAATTCTGTGAACTGCACAGTGCATTGTTAGACAATAACATTACTTAAAGTAAAATCAACTTTGGATAGATTTACATTCTTTTTTTCCTGAAGAGCAATCAAATTGAATTCAAAGTAACCTAATGGTTTTATAACATTTCTAAAAGTGTTTAACTGGCTGCGAAGAAAGTTGACCAGCACAAGATCATAGGATACTGCATCCAAGTCTTTTGCAGCACAAACTTTCCAGATAAATAGTTTGGGTTTCATTCATCATCGGATTGTCTATCAGAAGTGTGAAACAGTTATCAGATGAATGAAGGGACATTTTCTTTTCAAATTATTGCAAAAACAAACTAATCGGTAGTACCTTGTGATGGCAGTCAGCAGAAAATACACAATATTAATCTAAAATCGCTCTGCTTATTGAAGAACGAAAAGCTATTTCAGGAGTAGTCAATTCTGATAATACTTACAGTGCCACTTTCACGTCTGTAGGATGCAATTTAATTCCACAGATGCAAAACGAGATTCTTAAAAGGGCTAGTTTCTCACTACTTCAATTTGACATGGTCATTAATTATTACTCCAGTGAACTGCCAAGTGAGGTTTAAAGTGTCTCCAAGTCCCTTAGCATGCACTCCTCCACGTCATCGAATAAACGTATATTTATTTAATCGTCGAAATGTTTAGAACTGTTACGCGCACCATCTTAACATTTAACAGTTGCACACAGGGGGAGAAAACATTCCTATACACAACAATCGGCCCGGTTATTTGAACAGGCGTCTGGCTAACTAGATTTTCCAGCACCACTCTGATCTAAACTCTATTCTCTAAGTGGATCCACACAGCGGTTCTTATCTGAGCCCATTCGCTGCAGTGTAAATATAGCATCGAGTATCAAGGAAGTAAGGAAGCTGACAAAGCTCCTCCTCTAGGGTCTATACACAGGAACAGAATATCGGGAATTTTAGAAGTTCCTTAATTGTATGTCCGTGACCCATACCCTAAACAGCCGCTCTCAAAAAACGTAAACAACCTAAAATCAACATTTTAAATCTCCCTCTCTATATTTTATAAGCAACCGATACATCAACACATATTTTTAGGCACAACAGGTATGAAATCATACAAGTTTGAGTTCATATCATAAAGGTAAATAAGTGCATGACCCTGATGAATAATACTTGCACCACAGCTGGTCCCAGGTATGAGAACTCAGCTGGGAATGTGTGATTTCATACCTGCACCACTTCAGCTGGGCTCTCTAACTGCTTCTCCCTGTACAGAGACCACAGCCCGACGTTCGGGAGGAAAACTATGGTTAGGAGGATTAAGCCGGCCACCTGAAGGAGTCTCTTTTGCCTCCGCCTCATCTCCCAATGTCTGGTTGAACAAGAGACTTTGCTATCAGTAAGAATGTATCCAACTTTCTCCCTGCAGCTCCTCGCAGATACTGAACCAGGGACTTCCGCTGGCTGGTACCATTATCCCAATGGGGGAGATTTCTAAACTCAGAACATCCAGTCACCAAAGTATTCGTCTAATTCCCTTTCAGCTCGACATATTTCGTGTCATTGTAATTATTGAAAATCGATATTTGAACAATTTAAATTCAAAGGTATAACTTTGGAATTTTTTGTAACTGTATCGTTCAGGAAAACACCCTCACGCGGTTTCAATCGCTCCTCCGAGTGGGTTGTGACTGTCGAACCCGGAGTATCACTGAGTCCCAGGCGAAGGCAACGTGTTCAAATTGCTATTTGTCAACTTAAGACCCATAGGCTTTAGCTTCAGACTTGAATTCAAACACCGGGAGGGTGCGACCGTATTCATTCTGAATATATATACAGGGAGGGAAAGTGGAAACGTCGTCAATAAACGCAGGTATTTTACATGCGAAGTTCAATGTCCACAGTGTCCTGCCATAAACAATTCATTCCAGTCTTTGCATTTAACAATTGCGAACCCAAGGCAATAATGATTTTGGAATATAGTAAATAAGTCAATTGGTTGCGGTGTTGTAGGCATAATTTACATCTCGGTCAGATAGCGATGGCGCAATTTAACTCACATTCTTTATAATTTCAAATCAGTTTCAGACAATAATCACTGAAAATATATTGGAATAACTGAGGACTTGTTCTGTTGCTTTAAAGTACTGTCGCCAAACATACCTTGAGACAGGAGTCCAGATACTGGAGAGGAGCTGCTCTTTTACAGAAACCGTTGTGCCATATTGTGGCTCGGATATATTTCAATCCGTCCGCCTATAGATTTTAAAAAAAACGCCAAATCTTAGTGTTTACAGACTAAAGCAAGGAAGCGACATGTATGTATAATCAAGTATATTTATATTTTATGCTGATGCTGCAATTATATCCGGGTACAAAAATGCTGCTAGAATAATTGAACTCAGACGTCCTCATATTACGGAGTAGGCACTTTAATTTTGTTTGTCGACTTCATTTTCACAAAACTTCATGGTTACTGTAGTTGTTCAAGCGGCCGACAGGTGGTTCACTTGCACCAATAGAATTCGAACAATTGCTTCCTGATATTTACAAGATCAGAGGAGGGTGAAGGAAGATTTATTTTATCTCCTAAGTCAGTATCCGATATAACCATTACATGGTTGCATCTTGTTTTATTTCATTACAGGGGTATGCCTCCATGCTGTCCTGTTTGAGAGACCATTCTAACTGTTGATCGCTCGGTATGCAGAAAGACTTCCTGCTATCAATCGTTAACCTTGAGCCAGTGGTGTCTTTAGGACAGTACCTCCAGGTCGAAAGCGATTTCCTTTCACTCTGTTGTTGTGGATTCTGAAGTGACTGGATCTGCAAAGTCTGCCAGGAGTGGGGAAGGAGCTCACTTTGGGAGTTTGATGCCAGGCTCATGTGACTCATCCAGTCAGGACTCACTGCCTCAATGCTGGGAACGTTGGCCCAGAGAGGACACAGATATTCGAGTGTCTCTGTTGCTACTGGATCCGCAGGAGTTTGTGGAGTCAGTGGTGTTTCTCTAGGGAGTTTTTTTTTTATTTTATCAAACTGTACAAAATACAAACAAACAGTTAACAAGGAACAGCAGTTTACAGGGGAAAGGGGTGGCAAGACCAGATCCCCAAACCCCACCATACAAACAGTTCACAGGGAAGTAAGGATGAACACTAAATCCAATCGTATTTTACCAAAAAGGAAACAGTATCACAAACTCATACAAAAACAGTACAATCAACCGAACAATAAAACAGTGCAGATAACACAGACACCCCTGGCAACCCAGCAAATGACCTGTCCCTCCCACCATCCAGCCACAAGGTAGCCCACCCCTTCACCCCTTCTAGTTCTGGGTCCAGCTAGGGATTTTGAAGTGTCAATTATGCATTGAAACGTGGACCAGAAAGAAAAGGCCTGGAAGATTGCTACCTTGTAGACCATGAGCTTGATGCCAAGATTGAGGTGGTCTTCTTCGAAATACACTGCTGCATAGACAGCCAAAGACTGTGCTGACACATTTCTAGCAATGTTGAATTTCACCGTCCATGCCTACCCTCCAAGAGAGATCTTCAGAAATTTTCCCTCAAATGCTAATGAAAGTACACAAACAACTTGGAACTAGGCTCTGATTTTGCCTGTACACAAGTATTATCTGCATTCTGCAGCTGAACAACAAATATTGGGGAGATATTCATTCTGGAAAGGAGACGATATAGGTTGGACAGTTTGCTACATGTACTGTAGGGAAGCACCACTCCAGCAGAAAGCTTCATGGACATGGAGTTGAGCAATGATGATGGAGAAGAGAGTTGGTGCAATGACCTAGCCTTGCACATGTATTAGGGCCATGGTAGATCTGTTGCTAACGGTCATAGCTTGCATTCCAGTGAATGCAGCAGCCAGGAATAGTGATGAATTTCTGCAGGCATTGCAGGGGGTTCTCTGGTAGTCCCTCCCGTTGCTAGAATTGAAGATTTTTTGAGGTCAAAGGAAGGTCATGTTTACAATTTGCTGCATTCTGAACTTAAATTTATTTGTTGTGTTGTCCTCCTTGATGGATGGAATTTGCATTGTGACTACTAGGAACTTTTCAGCCAAAGGGAGGAGGAAATTTCATTCCAGTGATTGTTTTGTAATAGTCCTCAGGATGAGCCTTACTTTATCACCTTATGCCCTTTCTAAGACCATCTCCTTCAAGCCTTCTTGACACCATTCCCAGAAAATTGTGTGAGATAATTGCAACTGAGTGAAGTAGTAAAAAGAACACTAAAACATTATTGGCATCCAGATATTGAAAGAAAATACAGGAAACATGTCCAGAATCTTGCTCAGGTTATTTTAAGGAATATCTTTATAAAAGAAAAATGAAAACTGAGATTAATAAGGAAGAAATTCCAGATATTCAGGCCAAAATAGCAGAGATCATGACCATTAATGGAATGATTAAGAACAGGAATGAACAAAAAAAACATAAATGGTGAGCAGCAGAAATTGAGAAGGCTTTAAGTGGCTGAGGGAAGTCATAAAAATTTGGAATTGAGGCTATGAATGCTTTGAAAAAAGAAATCAGGTGCTTTTGAGCCAGAGAAGATCAGTTAAGCACAGTGATTATGGGGGTTAGGATATAGACAACAGAGGTTTGCATGAGCACAAGAGTCATGTAGAATAAATCATCCCGATGAAGGGCTTTTGCCCAAAACATCAATTTTACTGCTCCTCGGATGCTGCCTGAACTGCTGTACTCTTTCAGTACCACTAATCCAGAATAGAATAAATCATAGAATCCCTACAGTGTGGAAACCGGCCATTCGGTCCATTCAGTCCACACTGACCCTTCCAAGAGCATCCCACCCTGTCCCTGTAACCCTGCATTTCCCGTGGCTAATCTATTAGCCTGCAAATCCCAGGACACAAGGGCAATTTGGCATTACCAATCCACCTAATCTGCACATCTTTGGAGTGTGGGAAGAAACCAGAACACCCAGAGGAAACCCATGGAGACACAGGGAGAATATGCAAACTCACACAGACAATTGCTCAAGGACGGAATTAAACCCTGGTTACTAGTGCTAGGAGACAGCAGTGCTAACCACTGAGCCACCATGCCACCTATGGAGGGAGGAAGTTGGGAGGCTGGCCAGGACAGCACTGATGTCTATGAACCATCTACCAATGCTTCATAATATGCATTGTTATTTGTTCCAGTCTTCCTATATCAACCCTCAGACACATTTACTCTCCAGAGTAACTTGGCCATAAACCAGAGGAGAGTGCACTGTATTTGCTACAAGGAGCAAGTTAGAATATGAAAATTAAGATTTTGCTGATCAGATGTTCATAAGATAAGAAATAAAAACTGAAAGAACTGTGGATGATGTAAATCAGATAAAAATAGAAAATGTTGGAAAAGCTCAGTTCTGAGGAAGGGTCACTCGAATGTTAACTCTGATTTCTCTTCGCAGATGCTGCCAGACCTGCTAAGCTTTTCCAGCAATTTCAATTTCGAACAGAAGACGTGCCTTGACTAAAGATCCTAAGAATTCTGATCTCAAAGACGGTGCTCTTATAAAAAAGAGAGGATTTTGTGGAGCATCAAGATTATATGTTGGCATTTGGATCCAGTAGTGTCCAGGGGAGAGATGTTCAGGAGAATAGTATGTACAGATCCATGAACATTCCACATCCAATCATGAATAGCAGTTAGACGACAGATTGGAGAACACTTCACAAACATCTCCGTCCTTAATGGTGGGGAGCCCAGTACATATGTGCTAAACAAAAACGTGAAGAAATGATTTCCAGCCAGAAATGTCAAATAGATGATTCATCTCAGCACCTCCAAGGTCCTCCAAATTACAGATGTCAATATAATTCACTGCATGTAATAATAAGGGGCTGAAAACCCTGGCTACTGAAAAGGCTCTTTCCAACGTCCAAACCAGAGTACTGATGGCATGCTCCAGAAATAGTTGTGTCCTTCGTCAGGCTGTTTCAGCACTGCTCCAACAGTATTATTTTCCCAATAATATGGAAAATGACTCAGGTAATTTCTGTCATCAAAAAACATAGCAAATCCAATCCATCTGAATAACCTATTTCACTGAAGTTTCGTTCGGGACACACAGCTCCACATCTTATAACAACCTAGGTCCAGACATGGACAAATGTGTTAAACTCAAGAGAAGAGATCAGACTGAGTGCATCTGACATCAAGACAGCATTTAATCAAGTATGACATCAAGGAACCCTCAAAATTGAAGTTATTGGATTTTTGGGAATCTCTTCTCTGATTGGAATCATACCTATCATAAAAGGATGATGGTTGTTGTTGAAGGCCAATCATTCTGATCCAAGAACTGCAGAGGTTCCTCAGGCTGGTCTCCAAGATGAACCACTTTCAGCTGTATCAGTAATGATTTTTCTCCTATCATCAGTTCTGAAATGAATGTTCATTACGTGCACAGGACCATTGCCAATTTCTCAGATGCTGAAGGATATTGGCATTCTGCAAGATAGCAACATTCAGGTTAGAGTTGAAGAGTGGCACACAAGTGTCATGCAATAACCAATAAAAGAGAGAATCTAACCACCTTCCTTTGGCATTTAATGACATTACCATGTTCAACATTCAGGAGATCATCACTGAACAAAACTTTAACTGGACTGGCTGCATAAATTCTCTTGTTGTAAAGGAGATGTGGAGGCTGGGAATTCTGTTGTGCAATTCATCTCTTGACTCAAAAGCTTGTCCAGTATTGACAAGGCCCAAGTCAATAAGTGTAATGGAATACATTCCACATGCCTGGATGAGTGTAGCTTCAATAGCACAGAAGCTCACCATCTGATTTGTTGCATTCTGTTGCCCAGATCGCAACCTGTCCATCAGAATTTATCTCACCTGTAAGCTGTCCAGAATTCATCCAGCTCTGGCAGTTCATAAATCACAATCAAAATTGATTTGACCATGAAAACGTTTCTAATCTATCATTCATTCACTAAACTTTTCTGAAATTGCCAAGTCTGTCACCTTTCCAATCAAGATTATTTACGAAAATAGGGGTTTTTTTTGTGAACAAAATCCAGCAGATTTCATACAGTGCAGAAATTCCTCATGCTGTCAATTCTTCCTTTCAGGTTCGATGGCTTAGTGCAAGCATCACAAAACTTGACATTTTAGATACGGTATATATCCCTTGGGTATCAAAGTAATATTAATAGTAATCTGCGATGACCTTTAACAACTATCAGCAATAGAGATCCAGATGCTTCAAATGTTCTTATATGTCCATTGTGATGAATGATAAAAATCAATGGACATCACTGTAAAATTGCTCTGCTCAGATTTTGGAAAGTGCAATTTTCACTAGCCATTCCTGAAAAAGTTGCAGGTGTTTGACTTGTATCAAAAATCTTCCAATGATAACCTGGAATAGCTACACATTGTAGCTGTGAAATGTAGATATTATCTCACATCCAGTGACAGAGAATCCCTTGTGGTAGAGGTAAACATCAATTTACTTGCAGCAAATGATAAAAAGGACATCTCTCTTCAGAAATTAAACCTCCAAAAGACAGTATTTCATACAAGTTTCATACAATCATTGTGGCTATTTACTGCAGTGTTGGGGCCAATAAACTGTTCATGACACTGCATATTGTTTTTCACACGTTATTTTGCTTTATCTTCTCATGCTTTCCATTGAACCCAGAGCTTGGATTAACCCTTTTATTTGTTTGTAATGTGTTTAGTTTGTGCCTATCTCATTTAGATATCTATTTCACTTGGTTTGCTGACTAGTTTGCATTTTTCTGACTTGTTTCCTGGGTTATATGATTGACAGGAAATTCAAAAAAATGCATAAGGTTAAATTTAATGCAAAAACACAGATTTTCTTTTGCATATTATTTATTTTGTTTTTCTGTGGTAAAACATTGTGCTCCAAAGATCCAAGCTAATAGTTATTTATTTTCCTACAAGTACATTTTTGGTGCAGAATCATTCATGTTGAAAATTAGTTTTCTTCAAATGTCATTTTTGAGAATTTACATGCAAATATTCTGAATATGTATTCAGACACACACCAAAAGAGCCTTGAATAACTAATTGTCTCAATTTACAATTGCTGTATTAATTATAAAAATAATATCTGTGAACTGAAGTAGACATTTTTTGTAACATAAAAACCCCCAAAAGAACTATGAATGCTGTAAATCAGAAACAAAAACAGAAATTGCTGGAAAAGCTCAGCAGGTCTAGCAGCACCAGTGGAGAGAAATCAATTAGTGTTTTGGGTCAAATGAACCTTCCTCAGAACTGATGGTAGCTCAGAAAATTTCAGTTTACATTCAGAAAATAGGCTGCGGGAAGGGTTTAAGGAGTAAAACGAGAGAGAGGGATAGAGCCCAAAAGAGACGGAAAAATAGTTGGACAGATAAGGGAGTGGATAACAATCCAGCTAGGAAGGTGAATAGCTATTAATGGTGACTGTTCATGGCTAACAATGGGTTGTGTGGAATAAGAAGTTAGTCTTACTTCTGTGGTAGGCAAAGTAATGGAAAGGGTACTGAGGGATAGGATTTACGAGTATCTGGAAAGACACTGCTTGATTAGGGACAGCCAGCATGGATTTGTGAAGGGTAGGTCTTGCCTTACAAGTCTTATTGAATTCTTCGAGGAGGTGACCAAGCATGTGGATGAGGGTAGAGCAGTGGATGTAGTGTACATGGATTTTAGTAAGGCATTTGATAAGGTTCCCCATGGTAGGCTTATGCGGAAAGTCAGGAGGCATGGGATAGAGGGAAATTTGGCCAATTGGATAGAAAACTGGCTAACCGGTCGAAGTCAGAGTGTGTTGGTAGATGGTAAATATTCAGCATGGAGTCCAGTTACAAGTGGAGTTCCGCAGGGATCAGTTCTGGGTCCTCTGCTGTTTGTAATTTTTATTAATGACTTAGATGAGGGAGTCGAAGGGTGGGTCAGTAAATTTGCAGATGATACAAAGATAGGTGGAGTTGTGGACAGTGAGGAGGGCTGTTGTCGGCTGCAGAGGGACTTAGATATGATGCAGAGCTGGGCTGAGGAGTGGCAGATAGAGTTCAACCCTGCCAAGTGTGAGGTTGTCCATTTTGGAAGAACAAATAAGAATGCAGAATACAGGGTTAATGGTAGGGTTCTTGGTCAGGTGGAGGAACAGAGGGATCTTGGGGTCTATGTACATAGATCTTTGAAGGTTGCCACTCAGGTGGATAGAGTTTGTAAGAAGGCCTATGGAGTATTATCGTTCATTAGCAGAGGGATTGAATTCAAGAGTCGTGAAGTGATGTTGCAGCTGTACAGGACTTTGGTTAGGCCACATTTGGAGTACTGTGTGCAGTTCTGGTCGCCTCACTTTAGGAAAGATGTGGAAGCTTTGGAGAGGGTGCCGAGAAGATTTACCAAGATGTTGCCTGGAATGGAGAGTAGGTCGTACGAGGATAGGTTGATAGTTCTCGGCCTTTTCTCGTTGGAACGGCGAAGGATGAGGGGTGACTTGATAGAGGTTTATAAGATGATCAGAGGAATAGATAGAGTAGACAGTCAGAAACTTTTTCCCCGGGTACAACAGAGTGTTACAAGGGGACATAAATTTAAGGTGAAGGGTGGAAGGTATAGGGGAGATGTCAGGGATGGGTTCTTTACCCAGAGAGTGGTGGGGGCATGGAATGCGCTGCCCGTGGGAGTGGTAGAGTCAGATTCATTGGCGACCTTTAAGCGGCATTTGGATAGGTACATGGATGGGTGCTTAATCTAGGATAGAAGTTCGGCACAACATCGTGGGCCGAAGGGCCTGTTCTGTGCTGTATTGTTCAATGTTCTATGTTCTATTAAGAGACAATGTGGAGAAAATGAGGACTGTAGATGCTGGAGATCAGAGTTGAGAGTGTGTTGCTGGAAAAGCATAACAGGTCAGGCTGCATCTGAGGAGCAGAAGAATTGATGTTTCAGGCATAAGCCCTTCATCAGGAATCTACTGCTTCTCGGATGCTGCCTGATCTGCTGTGCTTTTCCAGCACTACATTCTCGACATAAGAGACAATGTGTCAACATGGCCTGGTGTATGTGGATTGGGGTAAGGACATTAGAGAAAGTGCCTCGAGACCTAAAATTGTTGAGCTCAATATTGAATCCAGAAGTTTATTGAGTTCCAAGTGGAAAATGAGGTGCTGCTCTTCCAGCTTGCACTGAGCTTCGCTGGAGTACTGAAGCAAGCCTGAAACAAAGATGTTGGCCAGAGAACAGGATAATGTGTTCAAGTGGCCGGCAACTGGAAGCTCAGTCTTTTTTGCAGACAGAATGGAGTTATTCTGCAAAACAGTGTTCCAGTCTACACTTTGTTTCCCCAATGTAGAAGAAACCACATTGTGAGCAGCCAATACAGTAGATGAGATTGAGTAAAGTGCTGCTTCACCTGGACAGTGTGCTTGCACCCTTGGATTCTGAGGAAGGGAGAAGTAAAAGGATAGGTGTTACACCTTCAGTGGTTGCAGGGAAGGTGCCGTGGGGCCAGGGGGGTTCAGGTGGGGGAGCGGTGTTGGGAGTGAACAAAGACTGCTTTATCAGCACTTTTCCTCATTTTTGAATTTAAATTGGTAATTAATTCTGGATAAGTAATCCAGAGGCTCACTGAAGATGTGAACTAGCATGGTGATGAAATGTCTGAAAATGAACCTTCCGGCTCAGCGAGCAGACCTACATCCTGGTAATTAACTTTTTAAAGAAGATTTTCCATATGGACCATAAGACCATAAAACATAGCAGACGAAGTAGGCCATTCAGCCCATCAAGTCTGCTCTGCCATTCTGTGAGATAGAGTCATAGAGATGTACAGCATGGAAACCAACGCTTTGGTCCAACTTGTCCATGCCAACCAGATATCCTAAATTAATCTACTGCCATTTGCCAGCACTTGGCCTATATTCCTATAAAGCCTTCCTATTCATATGCCCATCCAGATGCCTTTTAAATGTTGTAACTGTACCAGCCTCCACCACTTCCTCTGGCAGTTTATTCCTTTGCGTGAAAATGTTGCCCTTTACATCCCTTTTATAGCTTTCCCCTCTCACCCTAAACCTAGGCCCTCTAGTTCTGGACTCCTTCGTCCCAGGGGAAAAAACCTTGTCTATTTACCCTATCCATGCCCCTCATGATTTTATAAACCTCTTTAAAGTCACCTCCCAGCCTCAGACGCTCCAGGGAAAACAGCCTCAGCCTATTAAACCTCTCCCTATAGCTCAAACATTCCATCCTTGGCAACATCCTTGTAAATCTTTTCTGAATCCTTTCAAGCTTCACACCATCCTTCCTATAGAAGGGAGACCAGAATTGCACACAATACTCCAAAAGTGGTCGAAACAATGTCCCGTACAGCTGCAACATGACCCCCCAACTTCAATACGCAATGCTCTGTCCAGTAAAGAAAAGCGTACGAAATGCTGTCTTCACTATCCTATCTACCTGTGACTCCACTTTCAAGGAACTATGAACCTGCACTCCAAGGTATCTTTGTTCAACAACACTCCCCAGGACCTAACCATTAAGTGTATAAGTCCTGCCCTGATTTGCTTTTCTAAAATGCAGCATTTCACATTTATCTAAATTAAACTACATTTGCCACTCCATTGCCCACTGCCCAGGTGATCAAGATCCCATTGTACTCTGAGGTAACCTTCTTTGCTGTCCACTACACCTCCAATTTTGGTGACATCTGCAAACGTACTAACTATACCTCCTATATTCACATCCAAATCATTTATATAAATGATGAAAAGCAGTGGACCCAGCACCGATCCTTGTGACACGTCACTGGGTCACAGACCTCCAGTCTGAAAAGCAACCCTCCACCACCACCCTCTGTCTTCTACCTTTGAGCCAGTTCTGTATCCAAATGGCTAGTTTTGCCTGCATTCCATGTAATCTATCATTGCTAACCAGTCTACCATGAGGAACCTTGTTGAACGCCTTACTGAAGTCCCTATAGATTATGTCCACCCCTCTGCCATCATCAGTCCTCTTTGTTACTTCTCCAAAAAACTCAATCAAGTTTCCCACACACAAAGCCATGTTGACTATCCCTAATCAGTCCTTGCCTATCCAGGTACATGTAATTCCTGACCCTCAGGTTTCCCCCCAACAACTTGCCACCACAGATGTCAGGCTCAATAGTCTATTGTTCCCTGACTTTTCCTTATCACCTTTCTTAAATAGTGGCACCACGATAACCAACTGCCAGTCTTCCAACACCACCTTCAACTATCAATGATTCAAATATCTCAATATAGGGCCCAGCAAACACTTTCTTGGCTTCGGTATGGTCAGAATATACAATATTTTTGCCCATTGGAAAATTAAATAAAAGCAGCAATTTATTTACACTTAACTCTATGATTTACATATTTATAAGTATTTAGGACATAATTGATAACATTTTTCATGATACCTAATTGGTTTCCTTCTATTCTTATATTTGATCATCACCGAGTTAGGTACTGTATAAGTGCACAAAAGTCATAGAGATGTACAGCATGGAAACAGACCCTTCGGTCCAACTTGTCCATGCTGACCAGATATCCCAACCCTATCTAGTCCCACCTGCCAGCATCCGGCCCATATCCCTCCAAACCCTCCCTATTCATATACCAATCCAGATGCCTTTTAAGTGTTGCAATTGTATCAGCCTCCACCACTTCCTCTGGCAACTCATTCCATACACGTACCACCCTCTGCGTGAAAAAGTTGCCCCTTAGGTCTCTTTTATATCTTTCCCCTCTCACCCTAAACCATATGCCCTCTAGCTCTGGACTTCCCCCATCCCAGGGAAAAGACTTTGTCTATTTATCCTATCCCATGCCCCTCATGATTTTATAAACCTCGATAAGGTCGCCCCTCAGCCTCCACCACTCAGGGAAAACAGCCCTAGCCTATTGTACCTCTCCCTGTAGCTCAAATTTTCCAACCCTAGCAACATCCTTGTAAATCTTTTCTGAACCCTTTCAAGTTTCACAAGATCTTTCCGATAGAAAGGAGACCAGAATTGCACGCAATATTCCAACAGTGACCTAACCAATGTCCTGTACAACCGCAACATGACCTCCCAACTCCCGTACTGCTATGAATCTGCACTCCAAGGTCTCTTTGCTCAGCAACACTCCTTAGGACCTTACCATTAAGTGTGTTAGTCCTGCTAAGATTTGCTTTCCCAAAATTTATCTAAATTAAACTCCACCTGTCATTTCTCAGCCCATTGGCCCATCTGATCAAGATCCCGTTGTAATCTGAGGTAACCTTCTTTGTTGTCCACCACACCTCCAATTTTGGTGTCATCTGCAAACTTACTAACTATACCTCTTATATTCACATCTAAATCATTTATGTAAATGATGAAAAGTAGTGGACCCAGCACCAATCCTTGTGGCACTCCACTGGTCACAGGCCTCCAGTCTGAAAAACAACCCTCCACCACCATCCTCTGTCTTCTACCTTTGAGCCAGTTCTGTATCCAAATAGCTAGTTCTCCCTGTGTGCCATGAGATCTAACCTTGCTAACCAGCCTCCCATGGGGAACCTTGTCAAATACCTTATTGAAATCCATATAGATCACATCTACCACTCTGCCCTCATCAATTCTCTTTGTTACTTGTTCAAAAAACTCAATCACATTTGTGAGACATGATTTCCCACGCACAAAGGACTATCCCTAATCCCTAGTCAAGATCCTGTTGTAATCTGAGGTAAGTTTCTTCACTGTCCACTACACCTCCAACTGTGATGTCATCTGCAAGCTTACTAACTGTACCTCTTATGCTCGCATCCAAATCATTTATGTAAATGACTAAAAGCAGAGGACCCAGCACCGATCCTTGTGGCACTCCACTGGTCACAGGCCTCCAGTCTGAAAAACAACCATCCACCACCACCTTCTGTCTTCTACCTTTGAGTCAGTTCTATATCCAAATCGGTAGTTCTCTCTGTAGTCCGTGAGATCTAACCTTGCTAATCAGTCTCCCATGGGGAACCTTGTCAAACCCCTTACTGATGTCCATATAGATCACACATCGACCGCTCTGCCCTCATCAATACTCTTTGTTACTTCTTCAAAAAACTCAATCACATTTGTGAGACATGATTTCCCACGCATAAAGCCATGTTGACTATCCCTGATTAGTCCTTGCCTTTCCAAATACATGGACATCCTGTCCCTCAGGATTCCCTCCAACAACTTGCCCACCACCGACGTCAGGCTCACTGGTCTATAGTTCTATAGTTCCCTGCTTTGTCCTTACCACCCTTCTTAAACAGTGGCACCACGTTAGCCAACCTCCAGTCTTCCGGCACCTCACCTGTGACTATCAATGATACAAGTATCTCAGTAAGAGGCCCAGCAATCACTTCTCTAACTTCCCACAGAGTTCTAGGATATACCTGATCAGGTCCTGGAGATGTATCCACCTTTCTGCATTTCAAGACATCCAGCACTTCCTCCTCTGTAATTTGGTCATTTTGCAAGGTGTCACCATCTATTTCCCTACAGTCTATATCAGGGATGGGAAACCTGCAGCTTTAAGGCCGCATGCGGCCTTCAAGACCATTGTGTGTGGCATTTTGAATGAATCCAAATTTTGCAGAACAAATCTTTTATTTTTTATTGATATGTTTTTTTGTCCTTTATTATTTTTATTTTAATCTTAAAATGAATGTTTTTATAATACCAGAGAGTAAAAGAAAATTCAATGAAATAATCCTCACAGACTGACTGCCACATTTAAAAAAATGAGAATTTTGAAGAGTATATAATTGAAGTTTCTTGGATGCGGCCTTATTAGATTACAACTAACATAATGCGGCCTTCCAACATGAAAAGGTTCCCAAACTCTGGTCTACATCTTGCATTTCCTTTTCCGCAGTAAATACTGATGCAAAATACTCATTTCGTATCTCCCCCATTTTCTGCAGCTCCACACAAAGGCCGCCTTACTGATCTTTGAGGGGCCCTATTTTCTCCCTAGTTACCCTTTTGTCCTTAACGTATTTGTAAAATCCCTTTGGATTCTCCTTAATTCTGTTTGCCAAAGGTATCTCATGTCCCCTTTTTGCCCTCCTGATTTCTTTCTTAAGTATACTCCTACTTCCTTTATACTATTCTAAGGATTCACTCGATCTATCCTGCCTATACCTTATTTATGCTTCCTTCTTTTTCTTAACAAAACTCTCAATTTCTTTAGTCATCCAGCATTCCCTATACCTACCAGCCTTTCCTTTCACCCTAACAGGAATATACTTTTCTGGATTCTTGTTTTCTCATTTCTGAAAGCTTCCCATTTTCCAGTCATCCCTTTACCTGCAAACATCTGCCCCCAATCAGCTTTCGAAAGATTTTGCCTAATACTGTCAAAATTGGCCTTTCTCCAATTTAGTACTTCTACTTTTAGATCTGGTCTATCCTTTTCCATCACCATTTTAAATCTAATAGAATTATGGTCGCTGGCACCAAAGTGCTCCCCCACTGACGCCTCAGTCACCTGCCCTGCCTTATTTCCCAACAGTAGGTCAAGTTTTGCACCTTCTCTAGTGGGTACATCCACATACTGAATCAGAAAATTTTCTTGTACACACTTTTTGTGGCTAGTTGGTGTTCATGTATCCTGGTAGCTAGTTTTCTGCCTGTTTGTCCAATGTAGTGTTCGTTACAGCGTTTGCACGGTATTTTGTAAATGATGTTAGTTTTGCGCATTGTCTGTATAGGGTCTTTCAAGTTCATTAGCTGCTGTTTTAGTGTGTTGGTGGGTTTGTGGGCTACCATGATTCCAAGGGGTCTGAGTCGTCTGGCAGTCATTTCCGAGATGTCTTTGATGTAGGGGAGAGTGGCTAGGGTTTCTGGTCGTGTTTTGTCTGCTTGTTTGGGTTTGTTGCTGAGAAATCAGCAGACTGTGTTCATTTGGTACCCATTCTTTTTGAATACACTGTATAGGTGATTTTCCTCTGCTCTGCGTAGTTACTCTGTGCTGCAGCGTGTGTTGGCCCATTGAAATAATGTTCCTTCTTTTACTTAACCAAACCCTCAATTTCTTTAGTCATCTAGTATTCCCTATACCTACCAGCCTTTCCTTTCAACCTAATAGGAATATACATTCTCTGGATTCTTGTTATCTCATTTCTGAAGGCTTCCCATTTTCCAGCCGTACCTTTACCTGTGAATATCTGCCTCCAATCAGCTTTCAAAAGTTCTTGCCTGATACCGTCAAAATTGGCCTTTCTCCAATTTAGAACTTCAACTTTTAGATCTGGTCTATCCTTTTCCATCAATATTTTAAAACGAATAAAATTATGGTCGCTGGCCCCAAAGTGCTCCCCCACTGACACCTCAGCCACCTGTCCTGCCTTATTTCCCAAGAGTAGGTAAAGGTTTGCACCTTCTCTAATAGGTACATCCACATACTGAATGAGAAAATTGCTTTGTATACAACTAACAAATTCCTCTTCATCTAAACGCCTATCATTATGACAGTCCCTGTATATGTTTGGAAAGTTAAAATCCCCTACCATAACCATCCTATTATTCTTACAGATCACTGAGGTGTCCTTGCAAATTTGTTTCTCAATTTCCCTCTGACTATTAGGGGTCTATAATTACAATCCCAATAAAATGATCATCCCTTTCTTATTTCTCAGTTCCACCCAAATAACTTCACTGGATGTATTTCCAGGAATATCCTCCCTCAGTACAGCTGTAATGCTATCCCTTATCAAAAACACCACTCCCCCTCCTCTCTTGTCTCCCTTTCTGTCCTTCCTGTAGCATTTGTGTCCTGGAACATTAAGCTGCAAGTCCTGTCCATCCCTGAGCCATGTTTCTGTAATTGCTATGATATCCCAGTCCCATGTTCCTAACCATGCCCTGAGTTCATCTGTCTTCCCTATTAGGCCTCTTGCATTGAAATAAATGCTGTTTAATTTATCAGTCCTACCTTGTTGTCTGTTTTGTCCCTGCCTGCCCTGACCGTTTGATTCACTTCTGTTCTCAACTATACCAGTCTCAGATTGATTTCTTTCTTCACTATCTCCCTGCTTCTCACCCTGCCCCTCCCAGCTCCCCCCACCCCAACTTTACTAGTTTAAATCCTCCCAAGCCAGTAGCAAATTTCCCTGCCAGTATATTAGTCCCTTTTCAATTTAGGTGCAATCCATCCTTCTTGTACCCCAAAAGAGCTTCCAATGATCCAAAAATGTGAATCCTTCTCCTATACGCCAGCTCCTCAGCCATGCATTCATCTGCTCTATCCTCCTATTCCTGACCTCACTAGTTCATTGCACCGGGAGTAATCCAGATATTTTCTTTTTCAATTTCTGCCTAACTCTCTGTAATCTCCCTTCAGAATCTTAACCTTTTCCCTTCCTATGTTGTTGGTTTCAATGTGAACAATGACCTCTTGCTGGGCCCTCTCCCCCTTGAGAACATTCTGCACCCTCTCTGAGACATCCTTTGTCCTGAAACCAGGGAAGCAACACACCATTCTGATTTTTTGCTGCTGGCCAGAAACCTTTGTCTGTACTTGGTCTAGAGAGTCCTCTAACACAATCGATCTCTTGGAACCCAACGTGCCCCTCATTGCATTAAAGCCAGTCTCAATAACAGAAACTTGGCTGTTTGTGCAACGTTCCCCTGAGAATCCATCACCCCCTACTTTTTCCAAAACAGCATACTTGTTTGAAATGGGGATAGCCACAGAAAACTCCTGCACTACCTGCCTACCTCTCTTAAAGTTAACCCATCTATGTGACTATCTGAGACTTTCCCCCTTTCCTATAACTGCCATCTATCACATCCCCTTGCTCTTGTAAATTCCTCATTGCCTCTGTTTCTCCAACCAATCCATTTGATCTGATAGGATTCACAACCAATGGCATTTATTGAAGATATAATCCTCAGTAACCCGTAAACTCTCCCTATACTCCCACATCCGACAAGAAGAACCTATCACTCCACTAAAGGCCATTTTTGCTTCTTTCAATCTTCAGACCCAGAAAATAGCAGTGTCTTATTCCTCTACAAAACACTGCTCCAGGTTAAATTAATACTTATGGCTTATATTTTACGTTTAACCAAGTGACATGTCTCAATAAAACATATAATCAAGAAAGAACCCACTCTCCTCACTACTGCAGACTTACTGTAAGGCCACACTTAAAATATTCACTTATTTACTTATCTGTTTCCGTGCTGTGACCTCTCCCAAACAGGTTCCTCCAAGATTACTTGTGAATTTCACTGTTTGCCAGGCGCACTCCAATGTCAAGCGATACATGAATTCAAACAGCAATGGCAGTAACTGAGCAGGTTCACTGCTGTGTCAGTTAGCAATGTGGGTTTCTTTCTCCCTCTCCCTCTCTCTCCTGCACTGACCTCACCATGTCCTTCCTTTGTCTGTTCCTCTCCCTTTTAAATATGCTCTTTTATCTTTGGCTTAACATAAAATGGTGTCACTTAATTCAGTTATTTATTGTTACAATCCTGTCAGTGACCTTCAATGTTAAGTACCTACAATTGATTAATGACACAACATCATAAGATTTCAGAAACAAAAATAGAAATTGCTGGAAAAGCTCAGGTCTGGCAGCATCAGTGGAAAGAAATCAGAGTTAACATTTAACTCTGAAAGGTTAAATCTGAATTTCTCTCCACTGATGTTACCAGACCTGCTGGGCTTTTTCAGCAATTTATATTTTTATTTCTGAATTACATCACCTTCAGTTTTTTCACAAAATTTCATGTGTTTATATTCAAACTAAAACAAAGACTGGTAACACTATAATTTGCAACATATTATGCAGTTTTAGTTTTTACTTCCCCCTCCAAAAGAGTTTCCTTACTCCTCAAAACCTTGAAGATTCATTCATGTTTCAAACGACCAATGAAGTATATTCCACAGCCATCCAGAATTTAACTTTATTTCTCCTCCAGGTCAGCATCCAGGTATGAATTTCATTGTGAGCCTTCCATTAGTTTCTGCCTAAAGACAATTGAAGAATCAATTAAAGATCTCAACTGTGGACTCTTCAGTTTCCTAATTTGGCCATGGACACATTGCACTTTTTATTAAATTGTCTGCTGAAACAGATT
The DNA here is from genome assembly GCF_047496795.1 of Chiloscyllium punctatum. Classification (NCBI taxonomy): domain Eukaryota; kingdom Metazoa; phylum Chordata; class Chondrichthyes; order Orectolobiformes; family Hemiscylliidae; genus Chiloscyllium; species Chiloscyllium punctatum. The sequence goes on from NC_092758.1 coordinate 39,214,337, forward strand.
CTGTACAACCTTTTCCAAACTAATAGTTTGAGCCGACACAAGGCCCCATAAAGACCAGAGTCCTTCCAGCTGCTTTTTCCTCATAAAATCCAAAATAAGAATGAGCCCACCTTGATTACACACAGTGAATGAAGTTAGTACTTTCTATGCTTGAAGGACAAGACTAGCTGATTATCACCCCTCTGTGGGCTTTCAATTCAGTGACAGGAAGTCTTCATAAAACAATGCTGCAACTATCTCTTTCCCAAATTGAACGTCTTGCCTTTGTCAACAAATGCACACTGATCAATTAAAGACAATAACCTTCTGACCAAGGCTCCACCTTGAAAACACTATCTCTGACAACGTTGCATGTTTTGGGATGATTCAAACAGAAACACAAATGATTTATTTTACCTTCAACACAACTAATTGATTCAGTAATCACTATGACTACTTTCATTCCGAGTTAAGATGCTCTTTGCAAGAACTGCTGGTTTTAGCTTCTTCTGTGGAGATAATTAGAAACACTTTGTCCAGAATTTCAAGTTTTCTTTCATAATAAACTTTGACCTACAAGATAAAATTAGATTTACTTTTAACCATAATTCACTTCAAGTTTGCTGGAATTGCATTTACTCGAGTTGCTTCTCGGTTTCTCGGATGCCCAGATTTACCTACAGTTAACAAGTTACTCTCCAACCTGAAAATGATATTCCTGAAACCAGAAGTGATAACCTAAAATGTATGAATAATGAACCTGATTTTGACAGTCATGTCTCACCAGATTGTTTAAGCTAAAGACCTGTTTTCACTGAGGAAGAAACCAAATATCTCCCAAAGGAAAGATCCAAGTGGCTTGGGTAAATGAGAAGTAGCTTTACACTAAAACAGTTGATATATAAAACTAAAATAGGTGGTATTTGACACTAAAATGGCGATATCATGGATACGAGGAAGGTTATCAGAAATTGCAGCACCGACCTTGATCAGGTGGGAAGTGAGGCAAGAAATGGCAAATGGAATTTTAAATAGATAAGTGCATTTTGGAAAGTCAAACCAAGGTAGGAGTTTCATGGTGAATGGTAGAGCCTTAAGGAGTGTAGTGGAACAGAGGGACCTTGGAGTTCAGGTGCACAGTTTTCTGAAAGTGGAGTCACAGGTCGACAGGGCAGTGAAGAAGGCTTTTGGTACACTGGCCTTCATCAGTCAGGGCATTGAGAATAGAAGTTGGGAAGCTGTGTTGCAGTTGTACAAGACTTTGGTGAGGCTGCACTTGGAGTATTGTGTTCAGTTTTGGACACCTTGCTATAGGAAGCATGCTATTAAAGTAGAAAGAGTTTCGAAGAAATTTACAAGGAAGTTGCCAGAACTCAAGGGTCTGACTTATAGGGAGAGATTGGACAAGCTAGGACATTTTTCTTTAGACCGTAGGAGACTGAGGGTAGATCTCATAGAAGTGTATAAGACCATGAGAGGCATGGATAGAGGCACTCAGTCTTTTTTGCCAGGGTTGGGGAATCAAGGACTAGAGACCATCAATTTCAGATTAGAAGGAATAAAAGGGAACCCAAGGAGAAACCTTTTTACACAGAGGGTGGTACACAAATGCAATGTGCTGCCAGCAGAAATGGTTGAGGCAGGTACACTAACAACATTTAAAAGGCATTTGGACAAATACTTGAATAGGAAAAAGTTTAGAAGGCTACGGGTCAAGTGCAGGGAAATGGGGTGAGCATAGATGGACATTTTAGTTGGCATGCACCAGTTTGAGCCAAGGAGCCTGTCTCCATGCTGTAGGCCTCTATGACTCTAGAAGAAAATTAATGTTAGTAACAAAATTGTACTCGAGGAATTAATGGGGCTGCAAGCCAATAAATCCCCAGACTTGATGGTCTACATTCCAGTGTTGAACGAGGTGGCTGTGCAGATACTCTACACATTGGAATCATCATCCAAAATTTCACAGTTTCTGGAAAGATTCCAAGTGTTTGGAAAATAGAAAACGTCAATCCATTATTTAATTAGTAATAGAGAAGACACTAGAAGCTATTATAAAGTTTGAAATAAATAGGCCCTCTGATTGATAATCTAATTTTGGCATAGTTAACGTGGCTTTGCAAGTGATAAATCATGTAAAATGAACTTGGAGTTTCTTGAAGATATTACTAACAAAATTGCTAAAGCAAAGTCGATGGATATAGTATACATCGATTTTCAGAATGGTTTTGATAAAGCCCTATACAAGAGACTGGTTAGAAAGATTAAGGCACATGGTATAGCTTATGGACATGGGTTAATAAGTGGGTAACAGGTGGAAAACAGTAGAAATATATGGATCATTCTCATGTTAAACGGCTGAGGCTAGTAGGGCACCACAAGTACTTGGGGCTAGCTTCTCATTATATATGTGTGATATGGAGGTGGGGACCAAATGTAATATTTCCAAATTCACAAATGATAGAAAGTTAAATGGTAGTGTGTGTTGTGTGGAAGATGTAAAGCAGCTTCAGGAAGATTTGGACAGTCTCAGTGAATGGGTTAGAACACGGCAAATGGAATATATATTGAAAATTATGAGGTTATTCACTTTTATAAGAGAAACAGATGGTAAATATTCTGGTTTATAAATAATTGAAGGTGCAGCAAGATATGAGGAAGGCTAATGGAATGTTTGAGTACAGGAATAGTGAAGTTTTGTTTGAATTATATGGGAGCTTGGTTGGACCACACCCACAGCACTCTGTGCAGTTTTAGTCTCTCTCTCTCAGGAAATATACTATTCAAGTTAAATGCAATGAACATTAAGTAGACTTGTTCCTGGGATGGAAGTAGGGCTGCTCTATGAAGGGGTAACGGGCAAATTGGGCTTGTATTCTCCAGAGTTTTGAAGAATGATGGTGGCAATCTCATCGAAACTTACAAAGTTACTTAAAGTTAGACACAGAAAAGACTTTCCTCCAGTTAGGGATTTCAAACCAGGGGATGCCACTTCAGTCTGAGAAGAGGAGAAGTTCTTCTGTTTAGAGCATTTTAGTTTTGTCTACAGAGGGTGATGGATGTGCAGTCTTTAAGTATCAAGATATATTTCTGATAGATTTCTGACTACCAGTAGCATGTGGGTTATGGGGATAGGTTAGACAAAAGGCACCTGAGCGCCTAATTAACTATACTCATATTGAATGGTGAGGCATGATTGACAGGCTGTGATAAAAACTAACATTCCATTAGCCTTTCTCAAAGCTTGCTGCACCTTCAATGACTTATCAACCAGACCTACTCTTGTTCCCATGTTCAGATTTTCTTATAATGGAAATGCATTTTCAAATACACATTTGAAAATGTGTATATTTTACCTATCGCACTGTTGCTCAAAAACCAGGATATGACTTACCAATCTGTTCTCTATTCTCAAAAAAGGTTGAGTTTCCAGAAACTATCTACTGGTTGTCAGCTATGGTGCAATAAACTCACCGACCACTTGCCCTATATGTGGCCTGTATTAAAATATGGCCTCGTAATGCAGAACATTTCTCATACAGTGCATTATCTTCATTTTCATCTCAGGTTTAAAAGGGTTATTGGCATTTTAGACATATACCCATTGAGTATGAGTGTTTTACCAATAATAATCTGTTGTGACTTTTAACATCTGTTCACAATAGAGATGAGAATGTAGGTCCCAATTCTCAATTCCAATTAAGGAATGGCTTTTAATACCAGATTATTGTGGCATTTCAAGAGTGGTTCTTGCCAACAGGACCCTAAAACAAATTAGCCCTACAATTAATTAAGTGAACTAAAACTATCAAATGTTTGGGAGAAAAGTAGAACCCAAAAAGAAGTGTGGCATTGTTTTTACAATTCAGATATTATATTCATTTTTTTTAAAAAAACTACAGTCTGAATCAAATTAGTAGGGAGATTGAGATTCTCTGCCAAATGAAGTAGGGTGGTAACTACAAATCACTATCTATTAATGAATGAATTACTGCCTAATTCCAGCTTATGTTACAGCCTTTCTTATCTACCCCTCCTCAAGCGACCTGGAATGGACATTCATAACCATCCGTAACATCTGTCCCACTACTGGGACATTGACATGAATACACAGCCATAATAATTAAGGCCATTCCCATGGGTGAAGGGGGACAACAGCAGCATCTTTCTTCCTAAATATGCAGGATTCATATGGCCCCACTTTCTCCTCAATCTAGGAGTCCACCTTCAGCCACCAAATGTAGCTCTTGGTTATTTCTTTCATTCACACCATGCTGAGTTGCTCTTGGTACACTCATTCCAGCACCTTTCCTCTTGTCAGGGGAGGGATACCAACACTCTTTCCCCTGCCCTTTACAGACAACTCCCACCTCCTGGACAGGGAAGGGTGTCATTCTATGACAATTTCTTCTTCTCAGGACCAGGTCCACCACCCAGCTCAAGACTGGGTCATTCTGAGTAGTGTTCTGCACCTGACTCACTGAGACTGGTACCTTGTCTTCTCGGTGATAATTTTCCCAGCATGAGCTGAGAACTTTCATCATCATCAGATCTCAAGATTGTCACTGGGTTGTGGTTGTGAGCAGAACTTGGAAGACTGTCAGTGAAGTGCATTTGGTGGATTTTTATCTGGCTTCAGTGTAACACCAATTCAGCGACCAGCCAACCAGAACTAGGCCCTCAGTTACTGTCCATGCCCCAGGCCAGGGGGTCTGTAATATAGTCAGTGTGACTGTGAAGAAGATTGAAGAAGGATCACTGGTCAACTGGACCTTCTTTGTGAAGACAGTTCTCATAGATTGCTGTAGGTTCCAAGCAGCAGATATTTTCTGCCTGCAGGCAGGGCTGCCCTCTCTCTCTTGCCTTGTTTGTGTGCTGCATAGAGCCATTTGCCGAGTCCATCAGGGAAGATGCGAGCCTGAGAGGGGTGACTATTCCTGGCAGCCAGGGCCGACAGTTTAAGGCCTCCCTGTACATGGATGACGTCACCATTTTCTGCTCGGATACGCTGTCCATGCACAGACTCATGTGTGTATGTGACCAGTTCAAACGGGCCTTAGGGACCAAAGTAAACCAAATCAAGAGCGAGGCCATGCTCTTCGGGAACTGGGCTGACCAATCCTCCATCCCCTTCACCGTCAGGACTGACCACCTGAAGGTGCCGGGTATTTGGTTCGGAGGGGCTGGGTTGTGCGCCAAGTTTTGGGAGGAGCGCATCAGGAAAGTGAGGCAGAAACTGGACAGATGGAAGCAACGGTCACTCTCCTGGTGTGCGGCACTGTACGTATTGTTATATGTGGCACAGGTCTGGCCTATTCCCAGAACCTGTGCCACCGCAGTCACCCGGGCCATCTTCCACTTCATGTGGAGATCAAAGATGGACCGGGTCTGAAGGGACTCAATGTATAAAGATCTGGGCCACAGTGGAAAAAACACACCCAATGCCACCCTCACCCTGATGGCCCCCTTTGTCTGTGGCTGCATCAAGCTGTGCGTGGATCCCCGGTACACAAACACCAAACGTCACTACATACTGAAGATCTACCTGTCCCCGGTGTTGCGAAGGATGGACCTGGCCTCGCTGCCATGGAACGCTCCAAGTAGTTGGACCTTTCCATATCACCTTCCGTCATGGAGAATTTTATGAAGAAAAACACCTTTGACCACAAGTCCATCAGAAAGCAGTCAGCACGTAGTGTCCTTGAGACCCTTCGGGAAAAGGAGAGGGCGGATCCTGTTGAGTGGTTCCCTGGGCAGACTGTCAAAGCCATTTGGCGGAATGCCTCATCGCCAGAACTTTCCAACAAGCACCAAGACATGTCTTGGCTGGTGGTGAGAAGGGCTCTGCCTGTGAGGTCCTTTATGCATGCCTGGACTCTCTGCCACACCGCACACTGCCCCCAAAGCGGCTGTGGAGGGGACAAGACTGTCACACACCTCTGTCTGGAATATGCCTATGCAAAGGAAGTCTGGAGAGGAATGCAGTGGTGTTTGTCGAGGTTCATCCCAAGCAGCTCCATGACGTGGGACTGCATGCTCTACGGTCTATTCCCTGGTACACACACTGAGACGAACATCAACTGTGCCTGGAGGATCATCAACTCGGTCAAAGACGCTCTTTGGTCTGTCGATCTTCCAGTTGAAGGAGTTGACCCTGACTGAGTGTTGCAGACTGGCACATTCCAAGGTCCAAGACTACATGTTGAGGGACACACAGAAACTTAGGGCAGCTGCCGCCAAGGCACGGTGGGGAAAGACCACAGTGTAATATCTGCCTGCCAAAGAAGAACAGGGGGCCCACTCAGAAATTGGGCTCTGCTGACGCCTCAGCTAAACATCTGGATGGTCAATGTACAGACTTGTACATACGAATGATTAATTCCGATCTCTGTAAAAAAATGTAAAGAAATGCAACGTGTGCATACGAATGGCATGATCAATTGTATCGATATCAAAATAATTTTATGAATAAAGTAGATTTTTGAAATAAAAAAAGTATTTTCTGCCTTCAGGATTTCCCCATCAGAGGCTACTTCAATGTGACCTTCAGGAGTGTGAAGCAATGAGAGTGTCTCTGGAAAGTATTTGAGGAGAATGGAGGTGAGGGTACCCTCTCCATTCTGTTTATGGAACCATTGCTTGTTCTCCCTGCACAGAGAAGCCAGGTTGTTACAATTCATATATACAGTCCCCACATCCTGGCAGCTTGATCTTCACAGATCTTCACAGCTTGAAGAAGGTAGCAATGATGTGGTGAACCCCTTCGGAACCTGGACCAGCAAATGGCAGGTCACATGGCCCTGACAGTGAATGTCAGTAAGAACATCCTTCACTTGCTCTTCAGCTTTGCAGTTGGAGAGAGCAGAGGCTACCTGCGGTACGTGGGGCAGCCTAGACTGTGCTGAACCTGTGGAAGATCCAGGACACATGGTCATGGACTGCAAAGTGACCCTCTGCAGGAACTAAAAACAGGAGGGCCACCTGATTAAGGACTGCAAGGAGTCCAAGAGCTGCAACCTCTGTGTGGGGAAGCAAGCCACCCATATAAACTCTACCCAAGACACGAGCCACCTCTGATCAGATGGTTCGAAGTGGCAACATATTCTGTGGACCTCAAAAAGGACAGTAAGGTTCCATATCCCAAGAAAACGGAAAGGAGGGGCACTGAGGAGGGGGGCATAGGCTGGAGAAGAGGGAAAGATTGCCAGCACAGTGGCACAACACTTGATCCAACCTCCACCTGAACAGACAAAGACAATAGTAGAGGTGGAGAGAGCGAGACAAGAGAGAGAAAACATTGATGCTATCGTCAGCAGGATGATCTCAGACAGCCTTGCATTCCTCAGGGATAGGATTGTCCACAGCTTTGGAGGGCGCACCCATAATTCGACCTGACTGTGCTACACAAACACTGTCAGTGCAGTCTCGATCAATGAGTGGGAATCAGAAATCTTTCCGATCAGATATGCAGTCAGGCAGGGATCCCCACTCTCTCCTGCATTGTTTGTGTGTTGTTCGGAGCCTTTGGCTGAGTCCACCAGGAAGGATGTGAGTCTGAGAGGGGGATCTATTCCAGGCAGTGTACGCCTGCAGTTCAAAGCCTCCCTGTACACGAACGACGTCATTGTTTGCTGCTCAGATCCGCTGTCAGTGTGCAAATTCATGAGCATTTTCAACCAGTTTGTACTGGCCTCGGGAGGCAGGGAAAATCGAGGCAAGGGTGAGGGTGTATTCTTGAGGAACTAGATCGACCAATCCTTTGTCCCCTTCACTATCAGGGTGGATTAACTGAAAGGTGCTGGGAATATGGTTCAGAGGCCAGAGTGTGTGCAAAATCTTGAGAGGAGCACATTACCAAGGTGAAGCAGAAACCGATCTTTTGAGAGCACTGCTCCCTCTCTATTGCAGGTAAAAACCTGGTAATCAGGTGTTATACATGGCGCAGGTCTGGCCCATTCACGGAACCTATGCTGATGCAGTCACCAAGCCACTTCATCTGGTGGGCTAAGGTGCACCGTGTATGTAGGGACACCATGTACAAAACTATGGATGGGGGTTGCAGAGGGGGAGAACCTGTATCCAGTGCTGCCATCATCCTGATGGCCACCTTTGGGTGCAGCTGCATCAAGCTGTGCAAAGACCCTCGGTGTGCGAACATTAAGTGTCACTTCATAATGAGATTCTACCTGTCTCCAGTGTTGTGGGACTCTGTGTGCTGTACAGTCTCTTGCCCCGACGCACACTGGCACAAACATTAACTGTGCCTGGAGGACCATCAACTCAATGAAAGATGCTCTTTGGCTGTCTGAAACTTATTGGAGTTCCAGAACAAGGAGTTGACCCCAACTGACTGTTGCAGATAAGCACTTTCCAAAGATCAGGACTATGTGCTGAGGGACGGGCTAAAGCTTAGGGCAGCTATCATCAAGATGCAGTAAGGGATTTCTGCCGAAGTTAAATGGGGTCTGTTGAGTTAATTGATCCCTCTTAATGCCTCATATATGTAAATATAGCCATGCACAAGTAAGAAATGCCTTTGTTTTGTTTGCTGGATAGAGTCAAACTCCAATATTTGTTTGTTTCTACATATGTTACTGTACAGAATCAAACTGCTTTAGTGATGATGTATAGATAAAGATTTTTTATGAATAAAATATTTGTTCAAAATAAAACTTTGTGAATGAAGTGGATCCTGGAAAATTAGGTATGGAAGTATCTGAAGTGCAGAATTAGTGATGACCAAGAAACCTTTTACCTCGAATCCAGCTGAGTCATTCTTTACAGTCAAATACAGACTATTGTGATCCAAGATATCAAAATAATCAAAAATAAATATCAAGATATTTATATTTTAATTTTTGATTTTTGAAATTGAACTATGGCATATGGGTCTGTGTCTGAAAGATTTATGATTAACTTGTAATAATTTCTTTAGCCACAGTGATTTATTTTAAAGCAGGATGAGAGAAAGACTTTCAAAAGTAATGGTATGCGTTTATATCTGGAGAATTTTATGAGAGAACAAGATAAACAGTGTATATTAGGCTTCAGTTTGTAATATCATGGATTGATTTGATTAGATTTTTGATTCATGGAAACATCAATAGCTTTGGAGAAAATAATTAGTTTCCATTTGGTTTAGCAGTACCGCTGAGTCTTGACCAATGTGTAAAGCAGTTTCCCACAAGAAAAATAAGATACTTCAAAAAATTTTAAATTAAGGACCCCAGTTTAAGGAGTTTTATAAAAGTTCCAGAACAGAAGTGTTTGGTTAAAACCTTGAAGGGCTGTTTGAAGCTGAAACAGTTTAATTTCAGATATATATACATATATGTATATATATATATATATACACACACACACAACAGGAAGAGGCTCAGTTTCTCAGGCCTAGAAGAAACTGAAGTCAGAAATTAAATTAAGTCCAGGAGAGAGGCAAGAATATTGTTCAGGGTGCTTTTGGGAATCTTTTCACTAGGTGTTTCAATATTTTTAAATTGTTTTGTAAATAGTTTGTTTTATTCTATTTAACCTTAACTCATTTAGCACAATGAACTCCAGTTTTATTGTTAAACTACAATCTGCAGCATTGAGTTTGTGTTTCAGTGAAAGACCACCTTGTTCAAAACAAAAATAAAATTCCATCTTGCCCAATTTCTTGCCAGAATTGGACTTTTTTTTAGTAACTGTGTCTACTAATGTAATTATTCGTTACAGCTGCTGAATTTGACTTTGTTTTCAACACCTTCACTTCAGCATCAGAAATTGTCACACAAACCAGGCCTACAATCTTAGAGGCTGATCTTACCTTCATCTAAGGTATTTATCCTTATCACTTTTAACCTTAGTTTCTGTATTTTAGTTAATAACTTGCATTTTTTAAAAAATCATAAAGCTTTGCTGTCGCTATTTTAAAACTGAGGAACTCAAAAAGTAAAAAGGGATTATGGGAAATATACAAATTTGCAGTTCCCGAATTTGAGACCATGTATAATGTGGTTGTGTCACCTTCCTCTGCGAAATCTCAATTTACATTTCACTACTAAATTACATCTCATTATTCTTGGTGCTTCCTCAAAATGGTGTTCAACATGAAGTACCTTGTGTACCAACTAACAGATTGCAGTAGATGGTAGTCACCAAAAGGATTTCTTACTGATTAGATGAAGACAATTAATGATAAAGGCAAGAAACTATTTGTGGGAGTGGCAGATATGCCCCTTAACAGTGAGGATGGAGTTAAATAAAGCAACTGGAGCTTGTCAGAGGGAGAAAAAGGGTGAAGATAACCTAAGTGAGAATTTCATAAAGATGTTTTCAGGATAGTTTCTTAGAATAACACACTCGATACATCTGGAGAGCTGCTATACTAGATCTGGTATTGTGTAGTGAGATGTAATTAACTTATGATCTTACAGTGAAGAAACCCCTGGGTAGCAGCAATGATTGAAGTTCATTTTCACTTGAAGCAGAAATGAATGGGTCCCAGTCTAATATTTTAGACTTAAAGACAACTATGAAGTGCATAAAGGCAGAACTAGCTACATTAAACCGGGAAATTAGGCAAAGGGATAGTCATTTGAGATCCTGAGGCTGATATCAGAATACACACATTCAAATGGGAATTAAACATGCCAAGGATGGACACATCATCTGTGTTTAACAAAATAGATAAAACACATACCTACCAACTGTCTTTGTTACTACCTTTCATAATCTGTACAATGACTCAGAGATTAAAGGAGGGGGAAAATTTACAATAAGGGAAACCCAGATAGTCACAAGAACAGATAACAAGAGTCTGTCAAATATTTTAGGAGGAAAATAATGAATGCAGTAGCACTGGTTCTGAAAAATATATGAGGAATGAATAATGGAAAATAAGGAGATAGCCAATTAAATGGGTATTTTGCAACTATCTTCACTGTAGAAGAAATTATTAACATCCTTAGCTGTTAATCAGAAAATGGAAACGAGGAAGGGAATTTTCAGTTACCAGAGAAGTAATACTGAGCAAATTATTGGACCTTCAGAATGCCAAGTTCATGGGTCCTGATAAACATCATCCTAGGTCTTAAAAGACTTAAAAGTAACTAGTCAGAAAATTAATATATTGTTTTTTAATTTTCCAAAATTCTCTTTCACTTGAAAGGTTGTGAGTGGAACTCTTAAAGGGGGTGGGATTCAGAAAGTCATCAGAAATTATCAGCCTGTCAGCTGAACATCTGTCACAGAAAATGATAGAAGCTATACTCAATGATTTATAGCAGGGCACAAAATTCAAAGTGATCAGGCAGATTCAATATTGTTTTGTTAAAGAAAAAGTACAGTTTACTGGAGCGTTTTGAAGTAATGATGTGATGTGGATAACAGGGTAGATGTATTGTACTTAGATTTCCAAAAATATTTAGAAACCGCCACCTGAAGTATTATTCTGGAAAATGACTGTGCAGGGGTAACACATTGGAGCAGATAGAAGATTTCCTCACACAGATAACAAGATGGGTCTATTTCTGGTTGGCAAGGTGTAATGAGTTATGTACCACTCTGTTAGTGCTGGATAGTTTCTTGGTAAGAAAAGGGAGTGAAACCATCACTGGGGCTGGGCAGAAATAAGTGGAGTTGATTATCACAATCTTATCAACTGTTATCTTATTAAATGGCAGAGTAGGCTCTTGGGTGCATATAGCATATAGTACTCCTGCTGTGAACTTTGTTTGTATTTTAAATTAAACTTGACCCATCACTCCAAAAACGTAATATGATCTTATGCTGATTAAAATATTTTATATTACCTCGATATTTTCAAATTTCCAGTAATGGGATTAAGGTTCACAGCTATAAATCGGATAGTTCATCCTGTTTCTGAAGAGAGGAGTCACATTATTTTTCAATCCTCTAGGTTTTGCTACATCCACTCAAAATGCCATTGTATTTTTAAAGGTATCTACATTAGTCCTGAATTTATAAACAGCCATTTCAAATGTGTTTTGAAATTTTAAACTTTTACAATCCTCATTCACCCAATTAAATTTCTTCGTAATTTTTAAAAATATTCATTCATGGGATGTAGGCATTGCTGACTAGGCCAACATTTATTACTCATCTCGAATAGCCTTTTAGAATGACATGGCTAGATACCTTTTTGAAGAGCACTTGTGGCTTTCCAGATAGTTAAGTATCAAATTATTGCTCTGATTCTAGAGTTACATACAATACACTAGGGTAAGAAACTTGTCATCTTTACCCAAACTAATGAACCAAACTGATTTTTATCACAATCCACCATTCCTGATAGTCTTAATTCCTGATTTATGTATTAGTGGAATTTAGAATTCCCCAGCTACTGTGGTGAGCTGTGAACTCATGTCGCTAGATAATTGGAGGTGGATAATGCAAGGATAAACTTAACATCTACAGACCAATCAGTTTAATCTCAGTGAGGGAAAAGATAATCTGGGACAAAATTAAGACATGTGGATTAATTAAGGAAACACAGCACAGATTTGTTAAAAGGCAAGTTACATTTAATGAATGAGTTTTTTTTAAGAGATGAGGGTAACATGATTAATATTCTATGTGTGGATTTCCAAGAAAAGGTTTTTGACAAGGTGTCAGCAGAGTTGAAGTTGTGGCCTCACAGATATGAGGACGGGTCGCTGGACCCAAAATGTTAACTCAGATTTCTTTTCTCAGATGTTGCCAGACTTCATTAAACTTTTTGAGCAATTTCTGTTTTTGTTTCTGATTCACAGCATCCACAGTTTTTTTGGTTTTTATCAGCTATGAAATTGTCTGACTGACAGGAAACAAAGTGATGAATGGTTATTTTTCCAGACTGGAAGAAAATATACAGTGGTATTCTCCATGAGCTGGTACTGTTTTTATTGGTTTATATTAGTGACTTAGTCTTGACTATACAGAATGTGCAGATATCACAAATTTTAAGTATTATGAATGGAGGATAGTGATAGATTTCAAGAGGGCATAAGCTGGGAGAATGGGTGGACATATGGCAGATGCAGTTTAATAGAAAGTAATGTGAAGTGATACACTTTGGTAAGAAGTAGCAACAGCAAAATAAATTTGACAATAAGGGTACAGAATGACCTTGGAGGTACGTGTTCTTGAAGGTGGAATCTTGAGCTTTATTTAAAAAAGGTACAAAAACAAGGAGGTAATAATTAACCAGAGTAAAAACCTGGTTTGGCCTCATCTGGAAGATTAATTTCCATTCTGGGTTTTGCACTTTATGAAGATATGAGAGCTTAATGAAACATGTAGAAACAATTTGAGAATATTCCAGAAATGAGTGACCTCAGCTGCCTAACTATATTGAACAGAAAAGAAAGTTGATCTTTCAGAAAACAAAAGGTTCAGTGGAGTTTAGATAGATACTTTCAAAGTCATAATAATTCTAGACCAAATGAATGGAGAGAAATGTTTACTATTGGTAAAATGTTAAGAACGAGAGGAGGACATCAAGTTAAAGTGATTGGCAAAATAACCATTTCTTTAAAAACAAACACATTGATTATGGTTGAAATATAGGCCTGATAGACAAATGGAGGCAAATTCAATCATGGCTTGCAAAAAGTGGAATTGGATGTACAACTGGAGAGACAAGATTTGCAGGATTATGGGAAAGGGCTGGGTGTATGTTTAGCTACATTTAACTTGGCAGCTAACACAGATGGGCCAAATGTTTGCTTCTTTGCTGCCACTATTCCATAATTTTGATGATTATGACTATTCAATCATCCTTGATTAACAATAAGATTTTCATATTAAATGACTGGTGTTAGTTTTAGTTATAATCGCAATTTGTTCTATTAGTGTTGATATGAAGTTTACTAGCCTAAAGTTAAGTGGAGTTAGACTTCTGTCTTGGAGAAGTGGTTTAAAATTTACCTTCCAAACTGATGATAATTACTGCTTCTGAAAAATTCTGGAATACATGGCAGGTTTTCCAGTATCTGGATTGTCCAACATAAAACTGGAGACATTTATGAGGACCCCATGCAAGTCCCCAACACTTGGTAATTCCCGTGGGAGTTAGAAAGAAACTTCAGGTGCCAATTATTCAGTTCCCTGGGGCTCTCTGCAAACATCACGGACTAAAGAGTTGGGGAGCAGAGACTATCATTAGGTGGTGCAGATTAATTTCCTTGAATAGTTTCTCAGGAAACATTAGACAATAAAAACCTAGCCTAACTGTTTGGTAACTCCATCACACTCATTCACATGGCTCCCCCCACCCACAAACACACTTTCCAGTCTACCAGCCCCCAAACTGGATTATCCCACTGACCTGGATCATTCAAATAACTCCTCCAACCATCCACCAAGCCTGAATACCCATCTACCAACCTAACCAACTACCTCACTCATCAACTTGCCATACCAATGCACTGATTCGTCTACTTCCCCGTTCACTAACATTCAAACTGAACCTTTCTAAAACGCTGTAAAAGAGGGTGGGGAGAGGGTGTCATTTCTCATCCCCAGTGCTAATCAGATGTGACTGAGTTTGACAAAGCTGGCTGGGAAGACCCAACAGCTTGGAAGATTGATGCCAATCATCCCAGATTTTCCAGGACAGCTCTGAAATTTGACTTTGTTTTGTGTCTTGGGTCTGACATTCTCAGGATGGTAATTATGCTGGATCTCTAATCTTTTAAAATCTGTGCATATGAACTGTGCATCTGTATGCATGCAGATACCACCTAATACAGCAACACTATTTGATCAATACTCATTCTGGGATATGCCTGGCTTTGCCAAGTGTTTTAAATGGGTTGGAGTGGGTCCAGAGAGAGGGTCATCTGCAGGCAGCAACAGCACTCAGGCCCAACTAGGTGTACACTCAGGTGTAGGATTTTAAAGTTGGGCCTGGAGGCAGCTGCAGTTTCAGGCCAGAGCCCATTATGAGGGAGGACTCTTAAGAATCTGAGGGGAGTGCAGCACAGATCAGAGCAGGAGGTCCATTCGTGCTGTTCTAGCGCTGCCAACTCTCTGTACCTCCTATCACTCCTGTGGGAACAAATATATTTGAATAAGAGCATATCTTAAAGTATTTTGGATTTCTCTTTTTGACTGAAAAGTAGATCACAGCAGAACGGAAATGTTCTTATTAGTGTTATATAAAGGAAAAAATAAATTGGTTTCAGAAAAAGTTTTGGTGCCAATTTGGAAAAACAAAAAAGTCAAGTATACTGTACTTTATGAAATCAAATTATTCTCAGTTTGGTATTGGTAGGTACATCTAAATTATTCAAAATGACATAAGCCAACTGACTAGATAAAGGTATTTCTAGTTTTTCCTTCTTAAAGCTACTGAAGACAGCTTTCATGTAATGCACCTGGCAACTTTAATCTATCTGGTGTGCAACTCAATTCTAACAATTTAAAAGGCTGTTTTATTTTAAATTTTGGAATTGACTTTCAAAGTGTTCAGGCTAATGAATGACTTGCCATTCCTGCTAAAACTTCTCAAAATGCCATAGAAAATAAACTGGATATGAATTTCAAATGAATACTGGTAATTTGCTTCAAGTGTTGGACTACAATAAAAAGATTTAAAATGTAACTGATCCATTTTTCTTCATCTCTTCAGCTAATTCCATCTCAGTCTATTTTTTTATTCAGTGTTTCTTTCTAATTAATGCAGATGTAGAAAATGTCACGATTGTTTATAAACCATGAAAAAATGTTTCAGGTGAGAGAATCTTGGAAGTACTCAGTTGCTGTGATAGAGACTGAAGCCAAAGGAATAATCACTTTGACACAAAGCTATTGTCTTATTTAAAAACCCCATTGAACAGTATGCTAGAAAAAGACTCCCTGTGCAGAATGCAAACTCCCAAGTCTCTAGCCAAGATTGTGACTTTTCAGAGTTTGCCAGAAGCTTATGCTGAGTTGTGTTTTATTAGGTTACATGCAAAAAAAATTGATATCTCAATTTTTTACATAAATTGATGCCATTTCAAACCAATTGAGAATTCATACGATTCAGATTTCTTTATCTTACATGGAACTGCTCAGCATTGAAGTCTGGAAATTTTGGCAAGCTTCACAACATCAGAAATTGAGCATGTGCATTGTTTCCACAGCAGAAGGACTCCCTGCAGTTTGACAGGCTTTAAGTATTAAATCAAATGTTTCTGTGCAGCATTAATTTCCACCAATCAAACCATTCACTTTTCAGTGCTACAAGTTGTTTATATCTAACTTGAGTTCAATAAATATTGCATAAACAATAAACAAGAATGTCTTAAATACCACTGTACACCGAAGTTTTGTTCAAATGCCCTAATTTGTTCAGAACTCAGATATACAATTAATGCCACACTAACTAACTAAAAAACAATTCCATTAGGCCAGATGGTATCGGGGCAGAGGGGAGGTGGTGGTGGACTAGAGGAATTACCAGCAAACTCCCTTGCACCCTTTAGTATAGGAAAGCATATAAAAAGAATTCCAACCTATTTCAATCTCCCTATTTGTCTGTAGTTATGCTAGCCTTTTTGTGGGATAGAGGGAATTTGTTTGTGATCCGGTCCTACTCTGGCCACATCAAAACAACTCCCCTGATACATCGGAAACAAAAACAGAAATTTCTGGAAAACCTCAGCAGGTCTGGCAGCATCAGTAGAGAGAAATCAGAGTTAACATTTCAGGTCCTACTAAGATTTTCCAGCAATTTTTATTGTTGTTTCAGATTTCCAGGATCCGCAGTTTTATCCCCCCTCTCTGATATATCGATGGTTGGACTGGTACCATATGCAGCTCTTGCCTCGAAATGGACAAAAATCATTAATTTTGCTTGCAAGATCACCACTTAAATTCACAACAGTAATCTGGCTCTTCCTTTCCTTGGCCCCATCTCCATTTCTGGTGATAGGCCATCGACATATGCACTATAAGCTCACTAATTTCTAACATTTAATCTGATTATACCACACTGCTTCCTGCAAAATCTTCAGTTTGTATGTGTTACATCATTCTAATGATGTAAATCTTTCACATTAGACACTTTACATGGCGTCCTTTGTCGCCAAGAAGGATTCCATCCTAGAAATATCAACAGTACCATCTGTTATTTTCATCCCATTGTTCACATTATGGCTCGCATCCCTCCTCGAGAACTATGTTCCTCTGGTCTTCATCTTCCAAACCACAGCCTCTATACATAGATTACACTGTATGATTCTTGTTATTGTGACATAAACTGTTTTTATGTTTTATTAACTGGCATTGAGCCACCCATATTACCAAAACCTGCAATGCAGAATCCTTCAGTGTTTTGGAAGACAACTAGTTAACCAAATGACATTCCCCTAGAAAGTTGTCAAGAAAACCAGCCATACAATATCCATTAGTGCTTTTAATGACTGCTAAAAGCGTAGACAACTGTTTAAGGTTTTTATACAGTCAGATGGATCTCTGATGTGGCTACAGGTGTTGTCGTTAATCTGAACTGGTGTTTTTGGAAAGCCTGCTTCAGTTCCAAATTTGTTCTATGGTTTCCTTTAACTATTGGTGCTGTAACCCTCATACATAGTAAAATCGCCACCCCAACAAACTCTCCACGACACCTCCATTCATCCAAGGTGTGGCGATGCTGCTCCTTTCATAAGGTTATGTTGTCCTTGGGGTTTTTTTCAGAGGTGGCATAAAGGCAAAGGTTCTGATATGTCTGGAATTTATATTTGAGAAAGCTCAAAGTGTATTATTTTTAAAAACACTCATACAATGTTCTCCCAGCTCAGTGTTTTCTCTGATTCTGATTTGATTTGAGCTGGGAACCCAGAGAAGCTGCTGGACCCGAAGAAACCGCTCCATGCTGATTCTCTCTCTCTCTCTGCAATCTCTCTCCTGTAAGAACCTGCATTTGATTTTTCCTTTTTTGCCAAGGAGTGTTTATAGGATGTGGCAAGTATTTGGAACAGCATCATTAAATTGCGTTTTCATGTCGATTGGGGTTTCAAGTAAGTTATGTTATCCTATATTCTGTTCTGTTCACCTGTAAATAAATATTGTTTTGTTTAAAATTGATGACACAAAGCTAGGTGGTAGGGTAAAATGTGATGAGGATGTTAGGGGATTACAGGGTGACCTGGACAAGTTAGGTGAGTGGGCAGATGCATGGCAGATGCAGTTTAATGTGGATAAATGTCTGGTTATCCACTTTGGTGGCAAGAACAGGAAGGCAGATTACTACCTCAATGGTATCAAATTAGGTAAAGGGGCTGTTCAGAGAGATCTGGGTGTTCTTGTCCACCAGTCAATGAAGGCAAGCATGCAGGTACAGCAGGTTGTGAAGAAGGCTAATAGCATGCTGGCCTTCATAACAAGAGGGATTGAGTATAGAAGCAAAGAGGTGCTTCTGCAGCTGTACAGGGCCCTGGTGAGACCACACCTGGAGTACTGTGTACAGTTCTGGTCTCCAAATTTGAGGAAAGACATTCTGGCTATTGAGGGAGTGCAGCGTAGGTTCACGAGGTCAATTCCTGGAATGGCAGGATTGCCTTACACGGAAAGACTGAAGCGACTGGGCTTGTATACCCTTGAGTTTAGAAGACTGAGAGGGGATCTGATTGAAACGTATAGGCTTATGAAAGGATTGGACACTCTGGCAGGAGGGAACATATTTCCGTTGATGGGGGAGTGCCGAACCAGAGGACACAACTTAAAAATACGGGGTAGACCATTTAGGACAGAGATGAGGAGAAACTACTTCACCCAGAGAGTGGTGGCTGTGTGGAATGCTCTGCCCCAGAGGGCAGTGGAGGCCCAGTCTCTGGATTCTTTTAAGAAAGAATTGGATAGAGCTCTTAAAGATAGTGGAGTCAAGGGGTACGGAGATAAGGCTGGAACAGGATACTAATTAGGAATGATCAGCCATGATCATATTGAATGGCGGTGCAGGCTCGAAGGGCAGAATGGCCTACTCCTGCATCTATTGTCTATTGTCTATTGAGTGGTTGGGCCAGCTGCATCATTCCTGGAATACTTACTTAATACCTGCTTAAAACAACTAGAAATGTTAAGCTGACTTCTTGAAATGTTTTGAGGGGGTCTGGCTTGGTCCATAACAAAGGTCATGACTGCACAGTTTCTTACAAAGTATGTTAAGGTCTAAAGAGATTTACAGATATGATACAAAATCAAGGAATTTCCCATTATGAGAAAACACAGGAGTAATGCACATCTTGCTCTTTAGCAGAAAGAAGATGAAATTCTAAGGAGATTTTCCTCATCTCTACATCTTAACAATTCTCACCTCAGAGGAAGCACCAAGGCATTCCCTGAAACCTCCACCAGTAAAGAGGCATTCATTTCTGTAGCTACATTTTTTATTGAGCTTGGGGATCACACTCTGGTGAGCACATGAATTTTGCCAATGCAAAACGGGACAACATCTCCAACTGCTGAAGGTCAAACCCATTCTAAGCCTTTGTAGATGAAGGGCCTTGAATTGACCATGAAGTGAGATACAGAAACACCTGTAGCCATATCAGAGATCCATCTAGCTAGATTGCATCTTTGCATCCACTCACTTTGGGACAATATAACAATTAGAAATACTCTTGAAATTAGTGCTAAGCTATATTAAGAATGAAATTAGGAAGCATTTTTTCATAAATATGGTGGAAATCTAAGCCAGGATTTGCATCCTTAATTCAGCACTGCAAGGATTTGGTGGAAGAAAGAATTAGAAAGCAGATTGCAGATACAGACATCCTGCCCCTTTTTTGTCTATTTTCAGTAGACTTGATACTCACTCTCCATGAACACCACGTATTGCTGTTTAGACATTATTAGTACTATTCTGGAAATGGGTGGTTCAGAGCATCTGCAACTTCCAGTGGGCTTTTTACATTAAAAGCCTTTTTGAAATCACACCTGGTGAACACCTGGCAGAGTGGCCAGAGGCTATGTGCAGACATATGAACAACTTGAAGGCATTCATAGTAGATTCAAACTGCTACCACACCTTTGGCATGAAGTCTTGTCTGCCTCCCTAGAAAGTGTACCAGTGTCTTAGAGAATCATGTCCAGTAGACCACTCTGCTGGATATGCTCAGACCAAATGCCATCACACTCGCCACCAATGCAGCATAGCATAGTTACAAGAGGAGAAAAGGTGGGGAGTGAAGTGAGGCATCATGACTTCCAAGTGCTCATTCTTATCTTAAGTTGTTGTACTTGATGGCTTCTATATAGGTGTCATGAGCTAATTTTGCGTGTACTGCCCTCTGTCAGCCAATTGCGAAACCTACAGTAGGAGGCAAACAAACATTTGAGGCAACTGTGAGTGAAAAGGGATGCAAGAATAAGAGCTCTGAGTAGTGCACACATCCTGGAAGGATTTATTTCTGGTGATCCCAGCAAGTGAAAGTCCTTTATATGATGTCAAGGAACACATCTGCTAGGAGGTTGTGTCGGGGTGCAAAAATTACGCAGTACAGTAATTGTAATGCATAGTGATGGAAAGCTTGTGTATCTAGTCCAATGAAAAAAAAGAGAATTATGAACTATGAGCTTCATGTTGAGGTTTCATTTTCGCCAGAGTGGATTTCAGCCAATTTTATTTATTCCATATCATCAGAAACATTGAGCACTTCAGTAAGACGTTTTCCTTACTTTTGCTGTTTAAATCCATGTCTATAGAAACTAATTGTTTAAGAATGCTTAGAAAGGAGCTGAGTTTTCATCAAAGGGGATTGATTATGATGGCTTTTAAAATATGCTGCTTCATGTGACCCTTGCTCTCGAAGTAGCAAGGTAAGAGAATTGTTTGACCCACATGGTCAGAGACAATTAGACATCAGCAGGAGAAGGCAGCAAAAACAAATCCGTGAAATAATTTTTTTAAAAAGGATCAGAAAGCAGAAGACGGCTCTAAAACAGGAACTGAAAAATTGGATAATTCCAATTTTACACTTCAGTTATCCAAAGCATTTATTTTAAAAGGGGCCATCTAGAAGCTCCGAGGAAATCTGTGCCATCAATATTTGTCATCTTTGCTCAGAAGTTCTGTGAGAACATGTAATTTGTTTTCAGATGGTCTCAAGAAAATTCAGAGGAAGCGGAGCTCCTGTTTCAGGTGACATGAAGATCTAATCCAGTGAATGAGATCTGACAAAACAGACGGACACTCAGAATTTCCAACTATATGTACAACCTTATCTGTGGAGAGAATGTTACTCCAAGCATCTGCATCACGAAGCAAGATCACAAGTCCAATTTCACATTTGTTTGACTAAAACTTTTTCCATTTTAGTTTGTAATTTAACAGATCAGCACAATTAGAAGTTAAAAAGTTATGAATTTCTCCAGTTGAGTGTTGTTTGGGAAAGTTGATTTTGTTTTACAGTCTCCCCCACTGACTCAACCACTATTATACACCCCCAAAGTTAGTTACATCTATAGTCAAACTGTTTTAATAGGCTCTAGGTGTCTGACAAATGGAAAATTGTCCAAGAATCACTATGGAGTATAGGAAAAGTGACTTAGTAAAATTGAAGTTAATGGAAAAACTGGAGGTAATACTCCAAAGAGCAGGCATACCCAACAAGAAAACATTCCCTCTGGGACCAATTATCTAAGCTCCAGGGCATGGCTACAGTTTAATGTTACAACTGAAGAAGTTGACAATACAGTACTTTTATTGCTGGAGTAAAATAGAATTCATTCTTGTGAAGAGCGTGGATAGTGAAGATCTTAAGAAAATCATAGGATGCTCCCCTTGACTGAGCTCCCTGATGAGCAATTCCAGCCTCCTAGACAAGCAGTCCCTAGGTTGTGAACAATTTCTGTTCTAGAGTTTGTTTATAAGTCAGGACACAAAAGGAAGGTAGCTGTTGGTAATTAGAGCCAATGTTCTAATTTTAGGTTTTAAATTTAAAACCATGTCTGGGATCACATTAATAATCTGAATGTTTATAACTCAGGGACCCCTGTATTGGTCTTGTTCCTATTTTAAAATGACAGACTCAATTTCACTTTAAGAGGAGTGTAGCAATCATGTTCCATTACACAAATGAGTTTCCCTGAATCAATACTTAGTACTATGATATTTTTTGTGGAGCTATCTTGAAATTCTGGTTACAGCATACTCTCGGTAATTTCTTATCTCAACCATTAAGTTACCTTAAAACACCAGTCTGTTGAGCCCAGTCAGAAGTCTACATATGTCAATGAGATCTCATCATTCAGGAAATCATTCAATCAGGTGACCTTTTACTGCAATCCCTCTATGGGAAGTCTATTAAGAGACCACATTACACATTACATTCAGGCCTCAAAAGCCCTGTACAGCTGCAGAACAACATCTTAGCTCTTGTACTTAAAAGATGAGGTTTTTCTTAATTGTTTGTTTCACCCGCATATTTGTTTTGACTGATATACACAGGCACCTTGGTGTTTTTAGTACATCAACATTTAAGTAGTACTGCCATTCTGTTTTTCTATTGCAGTGCAAAACTTCACACTTGTTTGAAACTGCCTACTCAGTTTGTTCAGGTCACCTTGAAGCCTCGTGTCCACTTCATCACTTGAAAATCGCAAATTTAGTATTTCCAAGTTTGCTATTCTCAGCCAGAGTTGTAGTATATGTGAACAGTTGGGGCTCCGAGCACTTATCCTTGCAGTACTCAACTTAGCTCCACCTTCTACTCTAAGACCTCCCATCTAACCTCAATTTCCTATCTGCTAACTATTTTTCCAATTCACATGCTATGCTTCACTGGGCATAGTGCACTGAAAAATGAAGCCCAGCTATTCTTGGAATAGTCACAAGAGTTAAATTTTGAAATAAGTATACAAATTTCACTGCTTTTTTTTAGACCCAAGTTGACAAGGCACAAACCAGGTTTGTCCAAGAATTTTGATAAATAAATGCATCTTGGCCACAGATAAATGGATCAGATATGATGTTACAAGACAGAAGAACTCTAACACACACCCCTCCACCTTAAAACTCCCTCCATGTGCAGGCAGATGTACATGGGCACCAGGGCAGAGAGAAAGCAGCAGTTCAATGGTCCCAGTTCACAGGGTCCAGCTTCTTTTTGGCTTGTCATCAGGATTTGCTACTTCAATCTTCCTTTTACAGATTTGTTTGCTTGTAGGAGGCAGAATTACTGGTTCACAATCTATAATGCTTAGAAAAATTGGGACTTGCAGTATCTGCTGAGCGAAATAAACGTTCAGGCTTGGTTGCTTTTGAAAGCAGTATAGTAATAAGCTTTGGTTTTTAAAAGTCTTTCCAATTTCAGTCCTCAATCAAAGATGCAGTAAACATCCTATATGCCAGTATAACCCAATTCAATGTTCATGATTTTGAATGCTGACCTTGAATTCATCAGAAGATTCCTGAAAATTCAAGGACATGTCCACTGGTTCTCCCTCAGATCATGTTGAATTAGTGTACTTCACTGATTATAACAGTGCACAGACTCTAGTATTCTTATTTCTGAAGTTAGGGTAACCATTCCGCAATTCCTGTTTTTTTTCCTCCATCACACCATCCACACATCTCTCATTCCAATGGACAATGACAAGCAACACATCCATTATTTCCACAGCTACCTCTTAAAACCCTAAGTTGTTTTAGGCCCTGGAGATTTCAGTCTAATCTCTGTAGCTTTTCATACTTATCTCCTTCAATCCTCATTTCAAATAAACACTTAGCATCTAATGGGGAGCACAGTGGTCTGGGTGTAATGTTCTTTGAAGAGTCAGTGCAGAATCAATGGGCCAAATGGATTTTTTCAGCACTAGAGGATTCTATGATTTTTACTTCCCTAGCATTTCTGGGGAAGTTGAAGTCTTCTGTAGTCCGAAGACAAGTAGTTTATTTGCTCTACTACTTCCTAGTTCTCCATTATCAATTCTTGTTTCACAAGACACCAATTTTTTTCTTCACTTATTTTACATTTATAGAAGACCTTACTCTGCTCTTAGGTTTCTTGCAAATTTAGTCTCACTTTTCCCTCAACCCTCTTAAAAACCAAACATCTTGGTCCTTCTGGCTGAATTCTAGATGGTTCGGTCCTTCTATTGGCTATTTTCTAGCAACTTTAATTCTTCTTTAGATCTAATACCCTTTAAAGCATATTTAAATGACTTATTATGTTTCTACTCAAAAAGAAAAGTGCAATGCAAGCATTCTTGAAGTAACCATTGGCTATCTCCTGTCATGCCTGAAGTTACCCAGTCTAATTACAACTAATTAATCCCTTATGCTTTTGTAGCAATTTAGGAATAAAGTTGCTTCAATTTCTAGCTCAATGAAAAATTTACACTATGGGTCATATTAACTTGTATTGCAAAAAAAAAGCCAAATCTCAGCCTATTCCCTGGTTGTTTCCTCAACATATGCTTCAAGAAACCCCTTTTGTACATTGCAGGAATTTCTGCCATGTTATTATAGGTGGTGTAGTTCACACACTACATAGGGTAAAACACTGAATAATTACTGTAGCACTTTAGCCTGTAGCTCCTGATTCTACTTTAATACCATACCCTACTTCACTGAGGCCTATAGACAATAACCACAATGCTTTCAGCTTATTATTGCTTACTAGCTCCACATAGACTGACTGCGTATCTTGATTTCTGGTATGAATATCCTCATTATTTCCCCAATTACTTCTTTCAATATCAATGCTAACCCACCACTTTTGTCCTTTTTGCTTATCCTTCCTGAAGATTAATCGTTCAGTCCCAGCCTTGGCCACCCTACAGCCATGTCTCTATAATCATTCTATACCCATTAAACTACTATTTACCCTGTTAAATTGGTCTACCCAATTGCAAATGCAACTTAAATAGCATTCTATTTAAGAATACAACTTCTTAAAAAAAGACAAATTGCTGGAGAAACTCAGGTCTGTCATCATCGTGAGATAAAACAGAAGTAGTTTTCTGAAGGGTGATTGGATTCAAAGCACTACAAAAGCTGCCAGATATGTGAGTTTCCAACATTTTCTGGATTTGATTCAGATTTCCAGCATCCAGAGTTCGGTGTTTTGTTTTAGTATCTTTAGAGTAATCTTCAAGATATCTACACTTCTGTATCACAGTCTTATTTATTGCCAGCTCTTATTTCCTCCTTTTTTTTTGCTTTTTGCCTTTCATTTTCATCTTGTAATGCATAATGAACAAGTGTACCACATCAGAGGGAGCATTTGACCTAGTCTCCTGGTCTTGCCAGGTTAGAACCTTCAATTACTTTTGCTATTTAATTCTAATTTAAATTATATACACGTGATAAATAATTATGTATTTATGTTATATAGTTATAATATATACTTATATTAATTATATATTTTAAAGAATAATCTAAAATTTCTCACTTTCAAGACTACAGATGAGAAACGTTTACCTGGTCGAACTTACCAAGGCAGCCACTCATCCCATGCCAGCTCACAGTCTTAATAAGAGTATGTTTTCCCTGTTATATCACTCTTGACTATCCTTCAAAAGTCATTCCTCTCACACAGCATTTCAATCCTTAATTTCCTTCAGGCTGATGATATAAAACAAAAGGTCAATACATTCACTCCCTCCCAAATACTTCTTTCACCAATCTTAATGTATTACTACCTAATACCAATAGACTCTGTAACAGACTACATGACCTCTTATTTGAACTAGTGAGACTCCAATCATTCTAATCAACAGGCAGTTAGAAACGCCATTTAATCCTGTTACTTAATTGACTGGCTTTACCTGCCCTACCGCAGAGGCCTTGATTCGATGTCTGGCCCTCATTCCAAGCTTCAAGAGACTTGAGACTTCTAACAATTTTTTACATAAAATGTTAAATTAAAGATAAGCTGTCCTAGACTTTACACAAGATTAATTCTTAAAATTTCAAACCCTTATCTCAACTTTCACCGATCTATTGTCATGGGCGGCACTGTGGCTCAGCAGTTAGCACTGCTGCCTCACAGCGCCAGGGACCTGAGTTCAATTCCAGCCTCGTGTGACTGTCTGTGTGGAGTTTGCACATTCTCCCCATGTCTGTGTGGGCTTGCTCCCACAGTCCAAAGATGTGCATGTTAGGTGATTTGGTCTTGCTAAATTGCCTATAGAGTTAGGTGCATTAGTTAGGAGGAATGGGTCTGGGTGGGTTACTCTTCAGAGGGTTGGTGTGGACTAGTTGGGGTGAAGAGCCTGTCCCCACACTGTAGGGAATCTAATCAAATCAGTGAGCTCCAGGGCACTGGTCAAAATCAATTCTGCCATTTTGGATTTCTCAAAAAGAAAATATCCATTTGGATGTATTAGTCAATGAGTTACACTATAGCTGGTTACAAAGAAGGTCTTTCTTGACTTGAACAGCGTGGATTATAGGGCAATATAATAGAAGTATTTATAATTATGGAAGAATGTGATTGGAAGAGATAGAAGCTGCCAGATTCTAATTTGAGGCCTTGAATAAATTATTCAATGTAGGAACTTTAAAACAAAGGGCAGAAGAAAATAAGTGTAAGGTTTGGAATTCTGTTTATAAGTTAGTTGTTGAGACAAAATTTGAAGATTATATTAGATAAATGGATGAACCAAAGGAGGTTGAAGCGTGTGAAAGCATGATTGATATCTGTACATTAGACATACTTGCTCATGTGAAGGATGAACGTGATGATGGACTGCTGAGTTGAATGTATTCTACATAGTTGCAACTGCTTTGTATTTACGTAACAGGAATTAGCATCCTCTCAGGTATCCAGTCACTGAGTTAACACAATCAAAACCTCAACAATGATTATAGAACACTTTTACCACTAGTGATAAGGCTTTACATACATTTTTATGCATGAATTCAGCATTAATTTAAATTCTGCATGCATGACAACCTAACAAAGCAATAAAAGATGCCAAGGTTCTTCAAAGGAAACTGCCACTGCCATTAAAAGCTGACAGTTCAAATGGCTCAGATTATAGAACAATGATTTCTGAAGATAAAAAGTTGATGGGTGTGTAGTGGTACATGATTTACCATTATCTAAGATCCAGATAGAGCCAACCTTTCATCATTTTTACTGCTATACACAAAATCAAAATATGCAGTGCTAGAGGTGCACAGGATTACGAGAAACATTAAATCTATTTTCATAGAATCCCTACAGTGTGAAAACAGGTGCTTCAGCCCAACAAGTCCACACTGACCCTCTGAAAAATAACCCACCCAGACCCATTCTCCTACCCTATTACTCTACGTTTACCCATAAATAATGCACCTAACCTACACATCCCTGGACACTATGGGCAATTTAGTATGGCCAATTCACCCAACCATGCACACCTTTGGACTGTGGGAGAAAACCTGAACAACCAGAGGAAACCCACGTAGACACGGGGAGAATGTGCAAACTCCACACAGACAGTGGCCAAAGCTGGGATTGAACCCAGGTCCGTCATGCTGAGGCAGCAGTGCTAACCACTGAGCCACCATACCACCCCCACTGAGCTACCGTGTCACCTCAATTGGAAGCAAACTTCCTGTGGTACATTTATTGGTGTTTTGAAGCCCACTGTGATTATGAATATGAACATTGTGACTGTTTCTAATTTTAAGTAAAATGCATCATCACAATAAGACCCCTCTCTAAATATTATTTTAAAATCTTAGAAGTTCTTAAGTTCCAGTCAGAGCAATTGTCAAATAAAACTAATTATACATTCACATGAGAATGTGCCCCAGAAAAGCACAGTCTCAACTGGAATTGAAAAAAAACTGCATCTAATAAAAAGCCATTTATGCACCAGAAAGTTCTTAGTGAAGAAATGTCTGTAGAAATTTGCAATTTACTTCTTACTTCTACTTTCTTTGGCTACAAATATTAAACAATCGCACAAAAAGCCATGACCTCCAGAAAGCAACAGTTCATTTATGACAAATAAGAGTAAAAAATATCTTATTGTTCTCAATTCCAACATCCAAATGACCTTCAATTGTTTCATATTGACAATGTCCAATGACAATCAAAATATTGATTTTTTTTTATGACAAGCTAACACATGATACGGTATAATAATAAATCCCATCTTATGTTGAATGGCACAGATTGCACTACATAGAAATAAATTATTCTGTACTGATGTCCAAAATCTATGTGAATCTCTTTCTGTTCTGATTATCCCATATCAGACTTTTCACATATCTTTCTATTCCCTTTTCTCTAAGGTATTAATATTGCTTTCATTTGAAGGTATAAATGAAATTTCCTCAACATTTCCTACAGTTCCATATTGTAACTAGTCTGTAAATTTTAAAAATCTATTTTATATATAAACTACTTTGTATTCATGCCCTTTCGTTTTAATTTTTCCCTTCATTAAAAAATTGGCTTTTATATAAACAGGGTGCCTTACCAAAGCAGGAAAGGGAGTAGAGAATTTTGAACAGGATGTCTTGAATTCTGGATTTGATCCTAAAGCCCAAAAGATTTTGGACCTGGAGGCCAGCTTGAACCATGAGCTTCGCTTTCAGTTAGAGACGGAAGACTATGTTGGTTGATCCACAAATCCAGGAAGCAAATCTCTAAAGTGAGTAGCATGTTCAGAGAGATGGTGTGTGCATGTATACACATGTAAGTGGGACTTTGGTATGTGATGTTTTGGTGAGAAAAAAGCACTTGGAATAAAGGAAGTCTATTGATCCTCCTGATCCACAGTCAATGCTGCAGAAACATTTAACTTCTGCCTGAAGCTGGCATTGACTCCTAATGCCTGGGAAAGTTTTGTTGCCATTGTAAGTCGTATAAATCAGAGTATCATGAACATATTTAAATTGCAAAATCGCCTCCTGGGAGAGGATTAACTACACACCCTTTGTCATATGTAGAAGTCACAAATTGGGTTCAGGATTCTGAATTTTAAAATTCTCACCTATACTTGCTTCTAAATACTTTTGTGTACTAAAATTATCCACATTCTCTCGATACGTACCCTACTCAAGCACTTATAATTTTAAAGGCTTCTATCAAGTTTGCTCTAAGTCTTGTCTTTTCCAAAGAAAATTATCCATGCTATTAAATCTTTCCCACAATTAAAACTCCCCAGTTCTGATACTATCTTTTGCACTTTTAGTGTATCTATGTTCTTTTTCTTCTGAGGTCAGAAGTCACATGACATCAGATTATAGTCGAACAGGTTTATTTGAAATCACAAGCTTCCAGAGCACTGCCCCTTCAGGTGTAGTGAGAGAAGAGCACACAGACACTAAAGTTATAGGCAGAGAGATCAAGAGCAGAGAGATCAAAAGCTCATGTCAGATGATGGGAGTAAAGTGTCAACAGCTGAATAATAAGAGAAGGGATGACCTATAATCCAATTAAATGAGGCAGAGAGATAATTATAAAACATTAGGTGATACTGGAGACAAACTAAATAACTGGAATAACATGATAGATATATGAGTCACATGCCAAGGATCTAACCAAAGCAATAAATAATTGAAAACTATCCAAACTAATTAAGGTAGAGAGATCATAACAACTTATCAAAGTGATGGTGTCAAAACAGGACAGTAAGGAAGAGTTTACAGATGCAGAACAGTATGGTGGGGTTACATGTAGCGTGACATGAAACGAAGATGACAGTTGAGGCCATCTTCATGGGTGAGGAACTTGGCGATGAGGGTTTGTTGGTGATTCTATATTGTGGTTCTCGAAGTCTGCCTTGGAGGACACTTACCTGAAGATCAGAGGATGACTGTCCTTGACCGCTGAAGTATTCTCTGACTGGAAGAGAACATTCATGTCTGATGATTGTTGCGCTGTATCCATTGTTCTGTTGTTGTAGCATCTGCACCGTCGCCCTAATATACGATGGCTCAGGGCATCCTTGCCCGCAGCATATGAGATAAATAACACTAGCTGAGTCACATGAGTATCTGCTATGTACATGATGGGTGATGTTCCCAAATGTGATGGTAGTTTCCATGTCGATGATCTGACATGTCTAGCAGCAATTGCCATGGCAGGGTTGTGTGGTGTTGTGGTTGATGTTGTCCTGGAGACTGGGCAGTTTGCTGCGAATGATGGTCTGTTTAAGGTTTGGCTGTGGTTTGAAGATGAGAAGTGAAGGCTTAGGGATGATCTTGGCGAGATGCTCATGATCATCGATGACATGTTGAAGGCTGTGAAGAACATGGTGTAGTCTCTCCACTCCCAGGAAGTACTGGACAACAAAGGGTACTCTATCAGCCGTATCCTGTGTCTGTCTTCTGAAGAACTCATTGCAGATTTTTACTGTGGCACGTCAGAACTGACAATCAATGAGTTGAGCATCATATCCTGTAATTATGAGGGTGTGCTTCAAAGTCTTTAGGTGCCCGTTGTCTTCTGCTTCGTCTGAGCAGATCCTGTGTATGTGCAGGGTTTGTCCATAGGGGATGTCTTCTTTAATATGTTTAGGGTGGAAGTTAGAAGAGTGTAACATCATGATGCTATCCAGAGGCTTGTGGGAGAGTAAGGGACTGAGGTGGAGTTGCATATGTCCAAACATGAGACTGATTCAGAAGAGAAGTTGAGAGCGTGCTGCTGGGAAAGCCCAGCAGGTCAAGCAGCGTCGAGGAGCAGGATAGTCAATGTTTCCAGCATAAGCCCTTCATCAGGAAAGAGGCTTGTGGGCCGGAGCTAAGAGATAAATGGTAGGGGGTTGGTTGATGGACAGGTCCAGAGGGCGGAGCCAAGTTGGAGGCTTGGGACTGGGATAATGTGGGGGTGGGGGGAAATGAGGAAGCTGTTGAAATCCACATTTATCCCATGTGGTTGCAGGGTCCCCAGACAGAATATGAGGCGTTCTTCCTCCAGGCGTCGGATAGTAATGGTTTGACAGTGGAGGAGACCCAGGACCTTCATGTCCTTGACAGAATGGGAGTGGAAGTTGAAGTGTTCAGCCACAGGTGACATCTATCAGAAATTTACCTGTACCTCTACCAATGTCATCAACTGCATCCGTTGCACCTGGTGTGGTCTCCTCTACAATGGGGAGATAGAACACTTTCTTGCGGATCGTTTCAGAGAACATCGCTGGGACACCCACACCCACCAACCCCACCGCCCCGTGGCTGAACACTTCAACTCCCCCTCCCACTATGTCAAGGACATGCCGGTCCTGGGCCTCCTCCACAGCCAAACTATTACAACCCAACGCCTGGAAGAAGAACGCCTCATATTCCACTTGGGACCCTGCAACCACATGGGATATAAATGTGGATTTCAACAGCTTCCTCATTCCCCACCCACACCCACATTATCCCAGTCCCAAGCCTCCAATGCATCTTCGCCCTCTGGACCTGTCCATCATCGTCCCCCACCCCACACCCCCGACCTATCACCTTCTCCCTCACCTTCATCCACCTATCAATTTCTCAGCTACCTCCCCCCCAGCCCCACCCCTCTCCCATTTATCTCTCAGCCCCAGCCCACAGCCCTCATTCCTGATGAAGGGCTTATGCCCGAAATGTCAATTCTCCCGTTTCTTGGATGCTGCCTGACCTGCTGTGCTTTCCCAGCAACACACTTTCGACTTTTACCTCCAGCAACTGCAGTCCTCACTTTCTCCTGATTCTGAAGAGAAGTCCATGGTTAGTCTACTGGTGGGATGAAACTTGATATCGCTATGTAGTTTCAGTGTTTCCTTGTCATGAGTCCGAAGGAAGAAAATGCCGTCATTGTATCTGGTGTATAACATTGTTTGGAGGAGCCGCGCAGCAAAGAAGTCTTGCTCAAACCTATACATGGAAGTGTTGGCGTACTGGGGTGCAAAATTGGTCCCCAGGGCTGTTCTGTATGTCTGGATAAAGAACTGGTTGTCAAAGGTAAAGATGCTGTGGTCAAAGATGGTCGAGATGGGTTGTAGGATGGCCACTGAAAATTGGCAATTGTTGGTATTGAATACTGAGGCTGTTGCAGCAATGCTGTTGTCATGACAGACAAAACCATGCAAAAAATTCAAAGTGAAGCCTGATCAGCAACTACTCAACTTTAACATAACTTCACCAGTTCTGAATTCTGTATTCCTAGAGATTTGCTTTGCTCTCAATTTTTCATTGTTTTCTTGATGTAAACTGCTGGTTTTCATTATTTATTTATTTGTATCTTGAGATCCCTTTGCTTTTCTATTCTGTTCAGTTTCCTATATTCAAAGGTATGGGTACTATTGTTTTTTTCCAGCAAAGTACATTAACTAACATCAATGCATATTAAAGCTCATTTGCAGTTGAATTCCCAGTGTGTCTCTTCTTGTTTTACATTGCCTTCTTTCTCGGTGCTAGTGATATTTCCCCATCCCACCTATCATGGAAAGATGTCCTATTGGCTAGAACAAATAAATTAATTGCTTAAAGGAAATTTCCATTAAAAAGTACAAGTTTCACATGTTTTCATGATGCGCTATATGCCAGACTTGGATGTTGAAAAGTTTACTGACAAACCCTTGACATATATCCATCTGCAGTAGTTCTTCTGCCAGCTTGTTCCGTGTATATCAAGTGTTATTTCACAACCACTGCAAACTTTAGCAGGATCAGCAATAGAGTGCATGGGTGAATGGAATATCAGCAAAACAATTGAAAAATTTCTGCCGAAGTTTTGAAAGCAAAATTTGAAAACAGAAGGAAAGGAATATTAATGCCTCACTGACACTCAGCTTGGAAACTAAAATTCTGAAGTTGCAAAATATAGGAAATATTCAAGACACAAAGATTATGTAATATTGGACAATAACTCAGAGTATATCACCAATCAAATCTTTGGGCTGATTTCATTCATGATCCCACCTGAAATTAGGCTAGGTCATAAGACCATAAGATTACCATAAGACATAGGAGAGGAAGTAAGGCCATTTGGCCCATCAAGTCCACTCCGCTATTTAATCATGGCTGATGGGCATTTCAACTCCACTTACCAGCATTCTCCCCGGAGCCCTTAATTCCTTGTTACATCAAGAATTTATCAATCTCGGCCTTGAAGCCATTTAGCGTCCCAGCCTCCACTGCACTCTACAGCAAAGAATTCCACAGGCCCACCACTCTCTGGCTGAAGAAATGTCTCCGCATTTCTGTTCTGAATTTACCCCCTCTAATTCTAAGGCTGTGCCCACGGGTCCTAGTCTCTTCGCCTAATGGAAACAATTTCTTAGCGTCCACCTTTTCCAAGCCATGTATTATCTTGTAAGTTTCTATTAGATCTCCCCTTAGCCTTCTAAACTCCAATGAATACAATCCCAGGATCCTCAGCCGTTCCTCGTATGTTAGACCTGCCATTCCAGGAATCATCCATGTGAATCTCCGCTGGACACACTCCAGTGCCAGTATGTCCTGCTGAGGTGCGGGGCCCAAAACTGGACACAGTACTCCAAATGGGGCCTAACCAGAGCTTTATAAAGTCTCAGTAGCACAACGCTGCTTTTATATTCCAACCCTTTTGAGATAAATGACAACATTGCATTCGCTTTCTTAATCACGGATTCAACCTGCATGTTGACCTTTAGAGAATCCTCGACTAGCACTCCCAGATCCCTTTGTACTTTGGCTTTATGAATTTTCTTACTGTTTAGAAAGTAGTCCATGCTTGTATTCTTTTTTCCAAAGTGCAAGACCTCACATTTGCTCACATTGAATTTCATTAGCCCTTTCCTGGACCACTCTCCCAAACTGTCTAGATCCTTCTGCAGCCTCCCCACTTCCTCAGTACTACCTGCCTGTCCATCTAACTTCGTATCATCGGCAAATTTCGCTAGAATGCCCCCAGTCCCTTCATCCAGATCATTAATATATAACATGAACAGCTGCGGCCCCAACACTGAACCCTGTGGGACACCGCTTGTCACCAGCTGCCATTCCAAAAAAGAACCTTTTATCCCAACTCTCTGCCTTCTGTCAGACAGCCAATCCTTAATCCATACCAGTAGCTCACCTCGAACACCATGGGCCCTCACCTTACTCAGCAGCCTCCCGGGTGGCACCTTATCAAAGGCCTTTTGGAAGTCTAGATAGACCACATCCACTGGGTTTCCCTGGTCTAACCTACTTGTCACCTCTTCAAAGAATTCTAACAGGTTTGTCAGGCACGACCTCCCCTTATTAAATCCATGTTGACTTGTTCTAATCAGACTCTGCTCTTCTAAGAATTTAGAAACCTCATCCTTAACGATGGATTCTAGAATTTTACCAACAACCGAGGTTAGGCAAATTGGCCTATAATTTTCCATCTTTTGTCTTGATCCTTTCTTGAACAAGGAGGTTACAACAGCGATCTTCCAATCTTCCGGGACTTTCTCTGACTCCAGTGACTTTTGAAAGATCTCAACCGATGCCTCTGCTATTTCCTCAGCCACCTCAGCCATAGTGAAACATTAAAGAAAATTCAGTGATAAAGCCTCCAACTATCTCATGTGCTGGACTGAGATTTTTATTCTGGGATTGTTCTATTATCAGGCTTTGGTGATTCACTCCAGGAAGCTTCTGAAAAGTCATACTGGATTGGAAACATTAACTCTGTTTCTCTCTTCCCAGATGCTGATCTTCCCCAGCACTTCATAATTTTAATCCCGAAGAGCCTTCACTTATTTGTAAAATATTTATACCGTACTTGCTGTCACAAGTGCCAAATTAATTTATGAAATGTTACATTTCCATATCTAATTTTATGCCATATTTATTTTGTTTAATAATAAAGTATTTTTATCCTATTTTGTGTCCAACATTCCATCTGAGCGTGATTAAGAAAATTTCAGAATTTGGCTGAGGCAAGTTGGAATAAAAAACCACAAAAGAAACCCATTAAAAAATACTAGAACTGATCATTATTTCCAGTGACAAGGAGCATACTGAGCTCTGATACGCTCTTTGCTTGACTATTAATGAGTCTGAATTCATTCATCTTCAATTTATTCTTCTTTGCTGGACTATAGCGGTATTAAAATGTAAATGACTTATTCCTTTGCACATTAAGTATTACTTGCATTAATATAGTGCATTTCACAACCTCAGGATATTTCAATGTTTTACAGCCAATGAAATACTTTAGAATCATAGTTATTATGATGATATAAGAAACACAGTAGCCAATTTACTCACAGCTCCTGCAAAAAGCAGTCTAATTTATAGAGCAATAACTATAATTGTTGTATAGAATCATTATTAACATTGTCCCTTCTTTCTGCTTTGCTTCTTTACATCAATTGTACTTTGAATAAGGATACATAGTTTCAGTTTTAGCAATACCAAGAAAGCTAATTTCAGCTGGTAGTGTTTTTTTTAAGAAATCCATTTTTTTATGGAACAAATAAGTATTTTGCTTTTCAAAAGTCTTCCAGAGTTTTATTTTCAGTTCTATTTTTGTCAATTAAACATGAACATGCTGTGCCGAGTATTAAAGAATCACTGAGGAAATCTATGCAGTTCCTGCCTGGATGGGTTGGCACTTTCTTAATCTCTACAATGAAATATTAGTCTATTAAGTGACAGCATGAGACATGATGCCATTCCCAATGGTGAAACAATCTGTGAACTGCTTGATCCCAGCAGAGAGAATAACGTTTAAAGGAGGTGAAAAGACATTAACCTTTGGATTGGTTCTTGAAGTGTGCTCTGAGACATCTTCTAGGTACAAGAAATATGCTCTTATTATACTACTTACTCTTTCATTCGAGTTAGGGCAGCACGGTGGCTCAGTGGTTAGCACTGTTGCCTCACAGCACCAGGGGCCTGAGTTCAATTCCAGCCTTGGCCTCCTTTCAAGTGCTCTGGTTTCCTCCCACAAGTCAAAGATGTGCAGATTAGGTCACTTGACCATGCTAAATTGCCCATAGCATTCAGGGATGTGTAGGTTGGATGCATTAGTTGGGGTAAATGCAGGGCAATAAGGGAATGGGTGTGGGCTTGTTGGGCTGAAGGGCCTGTTTCCACACAATAGGGATTTTATGATAATTTGCTCTTTGTTTTCTATTTGAACATTTTATGGCTTCTAATTTAATTTCTCTGAAGAAATTTGCACAAACAGTTTGGCGGGAAAATTGTTGCACCTAAGTATTTCCAATCTTTTATTTTCAATCATACGATACAGGAAATTAATGTCCTTGGTTCAATCCTCCATTTCTGCCAAATGGTCTTAGGTCAGTCAAAGCAACCTGTAGTAAAAACACTATCAATATGTTTGAAGCATCCCCAGAAATCAAAGCACATTACCTATCCTTGATAGATACAAATTACTTATAGTTCAAAAGTACTGATGCATGAATAATTGATGGAGACAAAAGTAACTGTAGTTATGACAATCCCATAGTGACATAATCTGGCAATATCTTGACTAATATTAAAAAAAAGCTATTTGCTTGTCCTTTCAAAGCCAGAGAATGCCTTCACGTTTGTACATCTTCAGAACTGGAGAGGAGAAAATGGGAGGGAAATTTGAAAAATTCCCAATGAACAATGATTGAAGGCACAATTAGAATTAACTTTACTTGATACAGAGATGCTTGAATTGAAATTGTTCTGTTTATTTTAATTTCTGTTCGTATGGAATTTAGTCACACCACACTTCCTGTGTAAGTCTATGACATGAGGAAAAACATTTGCATTGGTTTCAGCATCTAGTTAAAATGCAATCCTCTTGAAAATGATTCTGACTCTGTGTGAATAGCATTTAGATGTCCTTCAGTAAAGCTGTTATGGCTTTCAACACTCCAATTAAATTACCCATCAATCTTTTAAACCTGAGAGAATGTAAACTTCTTTAACTGAAGCTGGCCACATAACGTAACCCTTCAAAGCCTACTTCCGTTCTGGTGAATCTGCACTGTCTCCCTTCAACCTTTCCAATGTTGTAGCATGCAAAACTGTGTGTAGGCACTCCATTTGGGTTGAAGTAATGTTCTTAAAAACTGAAAAAAAATTCCTATCCTTTGTATTTTAACATCCTGAGATATAAATGTCAGCATTCTAATGAGCTTTTTTATTGCTTTTGCACCTGGTTTATGACCACCACACAGAAGCTATAATTGCGTCTGCCCTTTCACATTCTTTTAAAAACCCTTTCTCTCCAATGCTCTCTCAAGCTAGACCATCTTTTGAGAACTCTATCTTACTCCAGTTTTGGCTTTGTATATATCCTATTTCAATTGCTTCACCTTTGTAAGTCATGCCTTCAGCTATATAATGCTAAATTTTGGGATTCTTCCGGAAACTTCTGTAAATTCCTACATTTCTCTTAGCCTGCTGAGGAAGTAGATGCCTTGCTGTGCTTTCTTGACTAGTGTCAATGTGGGTGGATCAGGACAGATTGTTGGCTTAGGGAAGGAAGGAAGTCTGCCCAGGATGCCATGAAGCTTCAAATCAACAGTGTACCTGCTTTTTTAGTATGGTCCTCACCCAAAAGCCAATTGACAAGCTTGGCTTTTAGTTAAACAGGAATTGCTGCAGGAGACAGCACAACTTACGAGCAGATAAGTTTTCTCCAGCTTGAGTAGATATAATTTGGATAGATGTGGATTGGTGTGACTTGGTCTGGGTACTATATTGCTTTAAAAACCAGAGGTGATTTTTAAGAATTAATTCATTGAATGTGGATGTTGCTAGCTGGCCAGCATTTATCACTGGTTCCTATTTGCCCTGCATTCTTGAACTGCTGCAGTCCATGTGCTGTAGAAAGATCCACAATGCTGTTAGGGACGGAGTTCCAGATTTTGACCTAGCGACAGCGAAGCAAAGGAGATACATTTTCACATTTCCAAGTCAGAATAGTGTGTGGCTTAGATGGAAACTTACAGGTTGTGCTATCCCCGTATATCTGTTGCCCTTATGTATGGAAGTGGTTGTGGATTTAGAGGGTGTTTTCTAAGGAGCCTTGGTAAAATTCCGCAGTGCATTTTGTAGATTGTATACACTGCTGCTACTGGGCATCGATGGTGGAGGGAGTGGTGTTTTGTGGTTGTGGTGCCAATCATTTGGGCTGTCTTTTGCTGGATGGTGGCAAGCTACTTGAGTGTGGATGGAGCTGCACTCATTTAAGCAACCTTGAAGTATTATAACAAATTCTTTATGCTTTGAAGGTGGTGTTCCAGCTTTGGGAAGCGAGGAGGTGAGTTACTCACAGCAACATTCCCAGCTTCTGACCTGCTCTTATAGCTAGTGTATTTACAGTACAATCTCGATTATCTGACATAGAGGGAGAGTGGTTCATATGAGTGGCAATTTGGAAAGTTAAAGAAAAAGGACAAATCATTACTGGAGGGTAATGATGTAAGTAATAATAAACAGTGTGACGAAGGGAACAAGTATACAGAAATAATAGCACACAAACAAGTAACAGTTAAAAGGCAGAATTAATTGATCTTTAACTGAAAGTTTACATCAAGAGCACAAGATGGATGAAGTGATAGCATAAATAGAAATAAATAAGGATGATATCATACCTATTATCGAGCCAATGGTTGCAAAGAGATGAAGGCTGGGGTATTTGACATTTCAGAATGACAGAAGGAAAGAAAAATGTGACAGGGTGCTCTGTTAATAAAGGATTGAATCAGAGTAATAATGAGAAATGATCTTAGTTTTGAAGGTGAAGATGTGAAATCAGTTGATATCCATAAGTAGCAAAGAAATCACTGTGGAAGTAATTTGAAGGTCCCCGACAGTAGCTACATGGTATGACAGAGGATACATCAGGAAAAAAATAGGGTCTTCAAGAAAGACTGCAGTAATCATTGTTGAATTTGACCTTCAGGTACGTTGGTCAAATCAAATTGGCAAATGCAATGTGAAGGATATCTTCATAAAATGTATTCAGAACAACGTCTCGGAACAATAAATTCTGGAACACAGCAGGCAAAGGCTATTTTGGATCTGGCACTGTATAACAAGATGGGAAGAATTAAAAACTTCATGGTGAAGGATCCTCTAGGCAAGAGTGATAATAGTATGAATGAGTCTTGGATTCAGTTTGTGAGTGAGAAATATGAGTTTACAACTGGTGTCTGAAACACAAATAAAGTCAATTAGAAGGATATGAAACAGTAATTACGAAAGTGGATCTGGTAAATAGGTTAAACAATAAATAGCTTAAAACTGTTGAGAAATATGAGCAGATATTTAAGTTTATATGTCATAACTTTCAACAAAATTATGTAGATTATCCTGAGGAATAAAGATTTTACCCGAAGGATGCACCATCCATGACTATCAAAGGAAATTAAGGGTGCAATCAAATTGGAAGTAAACAGATAGTGAAGCTTCGACAAGTAGGTTAAAAGAAAAAGTAGCTAAAGTGAACATTGTTTCCTTAGAAGGTGAGACTGGAAAATTAAAAATGTGAAATGAGGAAATGGCAAACGCCTTGAAGAAGTATTTTCTAATTTTTTCCACAGTGGAAGAGACAAAAAGCATTTTAAAAAGTAGAAAATCAACAGACAAAATGAAGGGAGACACTTAAAACAACTACAGCACTGAGTCAAATCATAGAGATATCCAGGATGGAAACAGACCCTACTTGAAAAAGAAATGGGGAAAGCAAATGGAATTTAAGGCTGAGAAACCTCTTGACCTTAAGGTCTGCATCGTAGAATCTTTAACGAAGTGACTCCAGAGTCACTTTGTTTGTAATTTCCAATAATCCTTAGATTCCATAAAGGTCCTAGCTGTTTCAAAAATCACAGATGCAACACCTCTATTCAAGAAAAAAGAGACATAGTAAGCAGAAAACTATGAACCAGTTTAGCTCATCTCCATAATTCAGAAAATATTTGAATCCCTGTTTAAGAAGGTAATATCAGTATATTTAGAGAATCATAATACTGTCAGACACAGACAACAGATTTTGTTAAATGAAAATCATGTTTGATAAGTTTATTAGAATTCTTTGAAGATCTAGCAAGCAGGATGAATAATGAGGAACCAGCGGATACAATGCATTTGTATTTTCAAAAGCCATTTGATGATGTGCCATATAAAAGGTTACCTTACAAGATCAAAGCCACTAGAGTTGGAAATGATATATTCATATTGATAGAGGACAGGCCAACTAGCAGGAAAAAAAAGAGTTGGAGTAAATGGGTCATTTTCACAATGACAAACTGTAGCTTGTGGGGTGCCACTGGGCTCAGAGCTGCAGCCTGAGCTA
Source organism: Chiloscyllium punctatum (assembly GCF_047496795.1). Taxonomy (NCBI): domain Eukaryota; kingdom Metazoa; phylum Chordata; class Chondrichthyes; order Orectolobiformes; family Hemiscylliidae; genus Chiloscyllium; species Chiloscyllium punctatum. The sequence goes on from NC_092758.1 coordinate 39,254,461, forward strand.
CTTGTAATTCACATTAATGACATGGTTAAAAGGACCTATTACATAGGTAATGGCTCTGAAAGAGTTAATGTTGAGCTTTATTGAGTTCACTCCAATCTGATGTCACACAATCTGTGGATCGACAAACAGTTAGTCTTACATGAGGGTCTAGTAGATATAGTCATAAAATATGGACACTGTGATAGCTGTAATTATATCTAATTAGTTAATTTGAATTGTACCTATTGCTATCAAGCAATAAAATATATTTTATTGTGTAAGACAAATACTTCTTCTTGTTAAGACTCTTTAGAGATCTCTCCTCAGTGATAGACAGGGCCTTTAACTCACTATTGAACTGAGGATTGATGGCAGCAAAGTATCCTTGGCATAAGTCATCAGTGGTTGGTAACCAAAAGATATAACATGCTGGCAGTACTGGTACCTGAAAATATAACAAGTCTGCCTGTGAAAAGCCAAATTTGCTGGTGATATGAAGATAGATGGGAAAACAAGTTTTGAGGAGGATGCAAAGTCTCAACAAAGGATATTAATGAATTGTGTGATTATACAAAAAATGCTTTGAGTATTATGTGGGAAGATGTTAGCTTGTTGAAATGGCATGAAGAATATAATATTATTTAAAAACAGAGAGACAGTAGGATGCTACAGTACACCGGTCCTTGCAACTGTCAATATACAGATCCAGCAAGTGAATAGGAAGGCATATAGAATGTTAGCTTTTAGTGCAATGGGGATGGAATATGTAAGTAAGTAAATCTTGCCACACTGGTGAAGAGCATTGGTGAGAACACGGCTAGAATATTGTATACAGTGTTCAAAGTTAAAGATCACACAACACCAGGTTATAGTCCAACAGGTTTAATTGGAAGCACACTAGCTTTTGGAGTGTCGCTCCTTTATCAGTGCACTTCCAATTAAACCTATTGGACTATAACCTGGTGTTGTGTGATTTTTAACTTTGTACACCCCAGTCCAACACTGGCATCTCCAAATCCTGTATACAGTGTTGGTTTTTCACTGTGAGAAATATTCACATTTGAAACATTCAGATAAAATTCACACAGTTGATTCTTGGTACGAGGAATTGTTTTATGGGGAAAAGCTTTATGCATATTAGGCCAAAGTTAATTGGAGTTTAAACAAATGATGGGTGTTCTTAGTGAAACATGTAAGGTTTTGAGGGGGATTGACAGAATTACAAACTGAGAGGAGGCTTCCTCCTACTGGGGGATTCTAGAACTAGAGGGCTCAGTTGAAAAATAAGAGTTCTCCTATTTAACATAGGGATGAGCAGAATTTTCTTACTTGAGAGGATCATTACTGCTTGGAATTCTTGGCCCAGCAAGCAGTGGAGAATTATTCATTGAATATATTCAGGACTGAGTTGAACAGATTTTTGAATGACAGAGGTGTCAATGATTATGGGAGATAGATAGGAAAGTGGACTTAAGGCCAAATCAGATTTGCCATGATCTCATTGACTGGTGGAGAAGACTTGAGAAGCAAAATGACCTACTTCTGCTCTTATTTCATATGTTCTTATAATGCATCATTAAATTAAAGTGCAGCACTTGAATATCTGAAACCATACGAAACATTTCCCTTGCAGTGCAAACTCTTAACTCTTCTAAATTCTTCTGAGTTAATATTATTCTTCTTCTGAATTAATATTGTCTTTGCTTCTCCAGATTATGCAATTTTGAAAATTGTTTTGCTGGCAGTGATTTTCTCTGATTATCAGAGAATAAAGTAAAAGAAAATAACATTTGATCCAATGCATTTTTCTCCAAAGAGTATCCAACTGATCTTACAAAATGCAATTTTATCAGGATATAAATTCTGATGAAATTGGTAACATGTTGTTCCTGAGGAATACTCATCAATTGTTTATTGGGTGAAGAAGACAAGCTTTATTTATGGTGATTACTCGATTCTCATACTGTAATGGATCAATCACTGCTTGCTATTAGAATGACAGTAGTTTACCAATAAAAAACAAAAAACTTATTAATAATGTTCTTGTATTTTATTGGATAAACTAACGAAGCTGTGTGTTCTTAAATGAAAGTCACCTTGCCTCTGATTCCTGTTGTATGACTCAATGATTTTTCATAACCAGTTCACAAACATTATATAGAATTGGAATTCAGTTTAGTTCAATGAATAGTAAAGCAGTCCACCCACTCTTTGGTAACATAATAACAAAAACTGCTGCAGGAAATAGATTGTTTTTAATCTCACTCTACAGCAATATTATAATTGACAGGCAGACGCTTAAGTGAAGCTTGATGGTGATAATAATGGTATGGTTTTGTAAGAGGCTGCTATCACCTTCCACAGAAAGACTGAAGGAACAAAAGCAGCTGTCATTTCAATGCACATACCGTGTGGTGTGATAGGTTTGTACATTTCTCAATTTTTTGTGTCATTTCGAAAACATTTTTCATTTTCTCAATGTCTATCATAAAAATTATACAAGTTTCTCCACTATGATAGTTTAACATTATAATTTATTGAAAATGCAATTTCTCCTCAAAACTTTAATGTTTGTAGAACCAAAATACAATTAAAATCACATTTAGTTGCAATATTTTAAAGCTTGTTCAGGCAAAAAAAAACTACTTTGGGCTGAACTTGGTTCTGAACATTTCAATAATTCAAAAGTTTCTGAAAATTATCTTTTAACTGTTATGTAATAGAACATGCGTGCATCTGGTTAACTGCAAGAACTACTTAACAGGGAAAAGGTGAAATGAGTGGTGGCTGATTTCTTTCTTGCTTTAAAATCAATTTTACTGGATGTTACATAATGTTGGGTTTTGCCAAAGTCACAGAAGTTTTTTTTATAATTTCCAAAATTAATCAAGAATAGTTAGCAAGAAATAGATAAACATGTTGCCAACAGCTGATGAAAAATATGGAGTCATGTTTTGAAAAATCTGATCTTAAAAAAAAATTGTAATTTGGAAAAAGTTACAAAATATACTTCAAACATTGTATCTCCCTGTGCTTCTATCACTACAGTGTCACAATGTTATCTGACAGTATTCATTGCTGATTAACATTAGAAAGTCTTCCTCTTACGAGAAGTGAGCATTTGGTATCTGCTGTTGGAGTGGAGGGAGAGGGATCAGTTGGAGAACTGTTCTGGTTTGTTTTCTTGTAGTAAGTGAATCAAGCTTTTCAGTCCAGTTCAGGGAAATCAGTCACCCTAAACAAAGTGTTTTTAGCTTGTGGAACTTCCAAAAGAGGAGAGCTCATAAAGGAATTGTCAAGTTGTTAGAACTAAGAAAGCTTGGGCCATCATACAAACATGTGAACAAACAAACCAGGATCAGGAATCACACAACACAACACCGGCATCTCCGAATCAGGATCAGGAATAGCTTTCTCCACAATTAAAATTGTAAATGCTCGTGGCAAAAGTTATCAATCAATTTGACTGATATTGGGATAAAGGGTTATCTCATGTGGAAAGGTTGGCCATGTGTCCATTGGAGTATAGAAGGATGAGAGATGGTTTTATTGAAACTTATTTAAGATGCTGAGGGGACTGGACAGGCTGCATGTTGAGAGAGAATACACTAGGGGATACAAGATTGTGATGAGTAAAAATGTTTTCTGTCAGAAGTTCATGAGTGTCTAGAACTGTGAGAGTAATGGCGGCTTTTTAACTGAATATTTTCAAGACTGAATTAGATTCTTCATGAACAAAGGAGTGAAAAGGTGTTGGAGAGTGACAGTGTTATGGAATAGAGGCTACAATCACATTTCATCAAATGGTGTAGGACCAAGGGGCCATCTGGTCTTCGGCAGTTCCTAATTTGCATATTTATAGGCACTGTGGGAGACAGTGTGAAGCTAAAAATTCTGTTGTTCGATCACTTATGGAGAGTGATGGTCCCTGCTGTGTCTGATTTTTAAAAAAGCGTGTTTGGTGCATTTTTGTCCTCTTCACTAACTGGCATTTTTGATTCACTGTCAAGATCCCACTCCTGGTGCATGTTGGAGAAAAATAATTTTGTTGCATTGGCTGAATTCTTGCTCATCAAAATGCACAGATATACTTGACATTATTTCAAATCATTAAAAATAAGAACATACATATAATTTCAATCAAACCACTATAGATTTTCTTATAATCTTCTCATTGACATACTTTTGTTGGGTGACCTTTGGTGATTAAAGTGAAGTTGCAGTGTGCTTGGTGGGTGATGGCATATGCAAAAGCACAAAATAAATGTATGTCGACTGGGTAGTAATTGCGCCTTTTACCTACCACTTAAGCAACATTTAGATTACAGTCATAGAGATGTACAGCACAGAAACAAACCTTTCAGTCCAACTCATCCATGCCGACCAGATATCCTAAACTAATAAAGTCCCATTTGCTCGCATTTGGCCATATCCCTCTAAATCCTTCCTATTCATATACTCATCCAGATGCTTTTTAACTGTTGGAATTGTACCAGCCTCCACCACTTCCTCTGATAGCTCATTCCATACATACACCACCCTCTGCGTGAAAGATTTTCCCCTCAGGCCCCTTTTAAGTCTTGCCCCTCTCACCCTAAACCTATACCCTCTAGTTTTGGACTAGATGGTGCTATGCATTATTGCTCCAACAGTGACTGAGACCATTGTAATTGACATTGCCAAGAGCATTCAAAATGAAGGCATGTTTCTATCTTATATGTCTTCTCAAATCCCAATTTTCCCTTTATGCTGCAATCTGGAATGAAGTACAAACGTTGGATGGTGCCACTATTGGCTTCCTACTTTCTATTTAATCCTCAATTCTACTTTCTAATCCTCCCCTTTCAATTACTGCCTTCAAAAACTGCCACATGGGGCAATCAGTACAGCCTCAATATGAAAGATGTAACATCTGATGAAGGAACACTGTCATTGTGATACCACAGCTAACAGCTCAGATGTGCTTTAGAGGGTAGCATGGAGTTGGCATCAAGCATTTGGTGAGTCAAAGAGTGTGAATGGTCTGTGGAAAAGCCACAGAGAAAGAGTGTGTATGCTAAAATGTATTGGAGGATGTGGTCACTAATGAGTGCCGCAGCCAAGTACTCAAATGAGGACTTTGATGGGATGTTTATAAGAGAATATGAATAGGCCTATACACAGAGATATTGATTCACTGGCAAGCCTTGATAGAGTCACTATCAAGGAACATGGGGGAGACCAGCACCAACGTGACCTAGAGCTTTGCAGCAAGCTAGGAACCCAGTCTTTCCAGTGTAGATGTCATAACAGCACTTGCAGATATACCCATGATGCAATAGAAACAGAATGAATCCAGAACCCAGATGCTACCTTGGAAGCTTCAGTTGGTGTAGTAACATCTCTGATTCAAGCCTTGAAAGACTGACTTTGTGCCATGCAGACTGGCTGCTGCCATTGTTGCTATGAAGATCAGTGCACAATGAGACTCACAGGCTCTCACAGCAGTTCAGGAATATGTGCTCCAGTGGATTAATAAGACTGCAGAGGCACCAGTCTGAAGTATGGCAGTGACTCTTTGGAGCATAAATGTGCTTGGCTGATGGACTTATAGTTAGAACCTATGGAACTAATCAGAGTGCCCAGTATACATGCTCCCCATATTTCTTTAGAATTTTACAACAGAGTTGTGTAATAGACACAGTGCTCAACTTTGCATATTCAAGTTGATCTAATGACTATTTCAGGTAATCACGACAGGTGTTTATAAAGCAACAACGTAAAATATAGCAATAGCTGTGTAGATCACTGCAGGACTTCATTGCAGACTTTGGTAAACACTGCATCCATTTGCTGAAAAGCAGGGAAAATGTATATCAATGTCTATTAATTTTACTACATGCTTGAGAGCATTTGTACTGCATTCACTGTTTCCACCCTGATACTGCCCTTGCTGATATCTCTCAGCCAAGCAGCTCGGACACATTGGCAGTGCAGTCCAGTACTGGATTCGACTTGAAACTCTGTTGAAGATCATCCAGCATAGCCATCCACAATCTCTACTCATGAAGTCAAAATTCTTACGTTAACCATAAGTTGACCAAAAGCACCAGCAAGACAGATACCAAGAGAATACACAGAGTCAAGTGGTTTAATTAATTTTTGTATTTTTGGAAATGTTGCTGGACAAAGTCATTACTGAATTTTTTTGTTAGTGTTGACTTTTGTTTCATGATTTTAGCCAAGCAGACACTGTGATGATCTATTGAAAAACGATGGAAAGCTGGGACATTATGGAACAGTGGTGGAGTCATTTTCAACTGAACCAGAGTCCAATTAGCCCCTCACAAAATGCTTGTTCAGAGCGATAGTGTCCAGGTTTCCTCCTCCACCTTTCCCTCCTCTCAAGATGCTCGCCAAAGACTTGGTGTCAAAGGCAGCATAACATTAGAGCCAGTTGAATGTGGTGCAGCAGATCACCACGCAATTGGAGAACTTGGTCCATTGTAATGCATTGAGAATCACAAAAATGGCTGACTGGCAGAAATGAAAGCATTGTGACTACTTCCAGGATAACAGGCATTCATTACCATGATAGTCTGTGCATGTCATGCTTAGTGGGCTGGTTTTAAAGACATACAGAGTCACACGTGTGTAGCTGATAGCTCCCTGAATGATTGGAATTCTCACTCTCCTGGTAAAGCCATATGCCTGTACCTTTGGCTTCTCTTTGTATTAAAAGAAAACTTAGAAGTCTTTTTCTCCTTGCCCACAGGAACCTCTAATCTCACAGATGCAGGAATGCACATAATAATAATTAGAAATAATAACCGGGACATCCTTACGTGTCAATCACAACAAGCTAGCATCCAGGCAGATGAAATTTTCACTACATTTACTTCACTAGGAATGGAGTTTAAAAATAGGGAAATCTTGCAAAAACTATACAAGGCACTAATCCCACCACACGTAGAAAACTGTGAACAGTTTCAACCCCTTTTCTAAGGAAAGATATTCTGCCTCGGAGGCGATCCTGAGAAGGTTCACTAGGTTGATTCTGGATTTGGAGTGATTTCTTATGAGGAGAGTTGAGTCCATTGGGCTTGTACTCATTGGAATTCAGAAGAATTATATTATTGAAGCATGTAACATTCACAGGGCCCTTGACAGGGTAATTGTTGAAAAGTTGTTTCCCCTTGTGGGAGAGTCTCAGACCAAAGGGCATGATCTCAGAATAAAAGGTCACCGATTAAAGATAAAGATTGATGGTAGTGAATCTGTGGAATGCTTTACCACAGAGAACTGTCAAGGCTGGTTAATGAAGTTTATTCTAGGCTAAGATAGACAGACTTTTAATCAATAACTGAATCAAATGTTATGAGGATTCGACAGGAAAATGGAATTGAGCCATGATCCAATTGAATGGTGAAGTAGACATGGTGGACAAGAAGGCCTACTGTTCCTTCATCTTATGGCCTTATAGTGCAATGTGAGAAAATCGATGCTACATTAAAGCGAATGCAACATGGCAGTAAAATTGGTGGAAATTGATCTGTATTTTGCCTGTTTTGCAGCAATTGGATGCAATGTTTACTTGGTGTGAGGTCCTGCAGTGATCTACACAGCTGTTGCTATATTTTACCTTGCTGCTTTATAGACACCCGTGGTGATTGCCTGAAATAGGCTTTAGAACTTTAACATACAAAGTCGAGCACTCCATTTCACAACTCTTGTAGATTTCCAAAGAAATGTGGAGAGCCTGTATACTAGGTGCTCTGATTATTTCTATAGCTTCTAAATATAAGTCCATAAAGAGACTGGGAGGAGCTTAAAACTTTGATTTTTAAATTGGGGTCCATGACACAAATTTGAGGGGACTTTGACCCACACCCTTCTGCCATATCCATGCTGCACTTCATCTACTTAAGCTCCAAGATTGTCCTGAAAGCATACGTTATATGCTAAGCTCGAAAGCTGAAATATGCAACATAAAGATTAATTCAACATTTATCCCAGAGAAGAGAGATTTACTATTTTACTGAATATTCACTTAATTTACATCCTACACTGTTCCCTCAGGCAGGAACCAGCCAATCAGCACAATTAAAAGCCAACAGCTGGATTAAAAACCTGAGATGCTCAGATGCAATTATAATGAATCTCTTATTAAAGTCAGTTTAATGAATGGTATTAATTGAAAGTGTCATAGTTTTAGAGATTAACTAATTTACCAGATACCTAACTATTGATATCAAATCCAATCCAAGATATCCAGCAGACATGAACAAAGTTGTGAACAGTCTCAACAAGTTATTTTTTAAAACAGCTAGAATAGAAATTTGAAGTTGAGCCACCTTTCACTTTGCAATTAAACTGTAAGTTTTGATTGGAGGCCAATTTAACAGATTTGCAACTTCTATTTTGGGCAGTGGTGTTATTTGCAATGGGGTTCTGAGTGACATATTTCCAATTTAGAAACATTTTGTAAATTTTGACTCTGGAATAAATAACTGTACCAGCACTTTGCTATATTTGTAAAGACATTTCACCTCAATTCCGTAATATCTCCTCCTCATAGACTTATGTCAATTTTGTTTTGCTTTGTCATAAATCACAGACATGTGAATTGCCGAAGATTATTTTCATCTTTTCTAATATGAAGCATATAAGAGATGATGGGAATTGAAGGAACCATTAAAGATCATCTTTTTAACAAACCTGCAGATACTTATGTAAATGCAATATTTGTCTTTTCCAACAGGACACATCCTCCTTTGTTAAGGAAATTAAATGTTTTCAGAGACAGGTAGTAGAAGTCTTTTGCCCATGTGTTTATTTGTTTTTGGACATTTATTTATTGAATTTTGGCCTTTCTGTAGAAATCTGTGTGTTCTGCTATGGCATGCATCCAATAATATAAGTATCTAAGGTGGCAGCAGTTCCAAATATCTCATTATCATCCCAGATGACAGTATTGTAATAAAGATAATTTTTTTTTCTTGTGGCTTCCCTATCAGCGAAAGGTGAAGATTTATAGAATGCATAACTTCATTATGTTGAAATGATACTTGATCTTAAAGAAGCTAATATGATGCAAAGGTAGAGAGGAGGTCAAGGCGCGGTCATTGGATGATAGTGGGAAGGATATGTTTATATTCATTCAGGGGATATGGGCATCATTTATTGATGATCTCTAATTGCCCTTGAGAAGCTGGTGATGAACTGCCTTCTTGAACCACTGGGTGCAGAATGGTTGAAATGCAGTCAAAACTAAAAGTTGAAAAAAATCTGAACATTAATTTAGTGTTAGCTTAGTGTCTACTACAAACTCAGATAAAAACTGACAACTAGATCTGCTATTTGACTCAAAGCTGAGCTTTGAACCTCCCATCCTATATGTCTCTAAGGAAATTATTTTCAGCTTGGAAACATGGTCTACCTTGTCCTCAGCACCGAGTAGAAGATACTCTTATTCATACTTTTGTCACCTACAGATTCACTCCCTTCAAGTCCTTTTCACTGCCATCTCCATTATTCTCTCTGTCCATAGGCTCTAGACTGGGTGAATTCCTATCTGGCACATGTGAGAAAATAATGTTCTTGCAAGTTCCAAGCCACTGGACAAGTTGTCACTAAATAATCCCCAGTAAATCAGATTGAGATCAACCTTCCTATAAACCATACATGAACATATTTTGCATAATCTCTTGACTCTTATCACTGCAGAATAATGGAAATATATTAAGTACCATTTTCAAGATATAACGTTAGAATATTTTGCCCAACAAGAGAAAATGTGACTAGTTAAATCACATTGAGCTTAAAATACTACAACTTTTAAAAGTACCAATTGGTTGCATTTTCAGAAAGGGCTCATAATTCCTTTCTGGCCTATTTCATGCAATTTAAAATGTCTAAGTCCTGTAATTATCACTACTTTGCTTTAGATAGACAAACTCACATTTGCGCAGTAGCTTTCATGTTGCTAGGATTTGTCAAATTGCTTGAGAACCACTTAACTACATTTGAAGTGGAATTATTGTTGTCATCTGGGTGCATATTTCATCCAATTTGCATACAATAACGCTCTGCAAACAGTTATAAATGGCCAATCATTTAAATTGGTGCTTGGCAAGAGCCCATCCTGGGACACTGGCAGGTTGGGAGTTTGGCTAGGATTGTACATTTGTCACACTGACATATAGGAATACTGAAATCTTCCATTAACCGGAAGGTGGTACTAGTTAATGGATAAGTTTTGATCATGGAAAATTTTAATCTTTGACTGGTGGATATCTGAAATAAACCCAAAATATGAGTTCTGATAAAAAGCTTGCGACATTTAATATTAACTCTGTTTCTCTCCACAGATGCTGTTTGACCTGCTAAGTATGTTTTCTGTTTTTATTTCACCAGGAAGAAATCCCTATTCTTCAAAAGCCGCCATCACATTCATACAGACAGGCAGGATCTAGTTTTAATGTCTCACCTGAAAGCTATTGTTTCCAACAACACAACACTCCCTTCAGTACTATACTGTAGTGACAGCCTAAATAAAGTGCTCTGAATCGGAGCTTGAAGCCAAGATTTTGGAAATCAGAGCTATGAATTCGACCATTCAGCTAAGGTACATATATCTCTCAAGCACCACCAGCTTGTCTACCACCAGTGCGGTGAAATGGCCTGCTTCCCCAGAAGCCACCTCCTTGACTGTTGAGGACAAGAATACATATCTCAGAGGAAACATTGGCTCCTCCTGCACCTACCACCAGCTCAGATACTGACACCTTGGTGGATGCATTAGCATTAGAAAGTTTAGGAGCATAATGTGATGAGCATTTATTTGTGTCAAATAGTAATTTTAATGCATGAACACCTCCTTCCTTGTTTATTACCAACCCACCCCCCTTCCCCACACCCCAGACCCTGTCATGGAATGGATTGTTTTCAGCACAGCTAACCCATTTTCATGCCATTATCAACTATTTAGCTTCTGTTCTTTCCTGAATTACGATTAGCAATCCTTTATGTCTCTCCCACTCTCTCTCTTTGGTCCTTCTCCACCTATCCACTCACTTCCTTTCTCCTCACTCCCCCAAGATGAGCATAAATTCCACCTTTTCAAAGTTGCTATCACCTCTGATTGAAAGGTCACAGGACTTCAAAGATGCTACCAGACCTGCTGAGTTTCTCCAGCGATTTCTGTTTGTATTTGCCCACAAAGATAGGTGTGAAGGAAAGTATTTTATTGCAAATGAGTACAAATAGCCATTATTCATCCCCCATTGCATGACAATGGCTTATGCCTTGGAATCATTTGTGTGGACAATGCAAGCATTGATTTTAGTGGTCACATGAAAGAAACTGACTTAAGATAGCAAGTATTTTATTATCCTTATAAGGTCTGGTGTACATGTGACTCACAGCAACACAGTTAACTCATAACCACTCACTGGGCAACTAAAGATGGATAATAAGTGCCTAGCCAGCAATGCTCACATCCCATGAATAAATAAAAACTATTCTTAAAAATAGCCCCAAGACTCCAGACTGGAATATGAAGTTCAGAGGGAAACTATCTTGCCAGTAATACGAAAGGATTCTGCTTGAAAAGCCATCACAGGCAGAGAGGTGGAGTTTAATAATTTTACCTGCTAGATTATGTTTCTTCACTGTAAATAAATCCACACAGGCACAAGGAGAATGTGCAAACTCCACACAGACAGTCCCCTGAGGCTAGAATTGAACCCAGGTCTCTGGCACAGTGATGCTGTAGTGCTAACCACTAAGCCACCATGCCACCCAAATTGACCAGAATTTTATTTGGAAGGCCACAAACGTGGTGGTGTGAGTTCATCAGAGATTTTTAACCTTCTGTAAAATGAAAGAGAATTTCTAAGTTTGTAATAATTTTCTTGAACATTCTCCCCGTGTCTACATGGGTTTTCCCCGGGTGCTCCGCTTTCCTCCCACAGTCCAAAGATGTGCAGGTCAGGTGAATTGGCCATGCTAAATTACCCATAGTGTTAGATGCATTAGTCAGAGGGAAATAGGTCTGGGTGGGTTACTCTTCGGAGGGTCGGTGTGGACTTGTTGGGCCAAAGGGCCTGTTTCCACACTGTAGGGAATCTAATCTAATCTTTTGGAGAAATAGAGCGAAAGTGAATTTCGGGACTTTAAGAAATCTAAGTACAAGTTACAATTATCTTTTTGATGTTGTGAAAAATATAAGTTTATCTTTTCCTTTGTATTAAATCTATCAGAAAGTTTATTTTAGGTCTATTCCTTGAAGATCACTGAACTTAAGGGGTTAAAACATTTGTTTTCAAAATTATGTCTTGTTGCGGTCAGTTGAGAGATGGGGAAAGGAATATGGACCAAACGCAAGCAACTGGGACTAGTTTAGTTTGGGAATTCTGGGTGGCATGGGCAAGTTGGACCAAAGAGTGTATGACTCTATGACTCTAGAGGAAAATACTCCCAGATCCCTTCCCTGTCTGTAGCAAGCTAAGGTAGAACTGTGGTTATGGATGGAATAGCTAATTTTGTCACCTAATAAATCTCTTCAACATTTGATACGTTTCTTTGATCTGTGCTCTGGAAAATACAAACTGTGCATTTTCCCAATTTGTAAACTATAGACAAGTTCTATGTATGATATCACATGCTATTTTTGTCTTTGCACACTAGGACCAGGTTTGTATATTGTTTTCATCACATGCTGCAATGCGTGAGAAAAATGATGTGGAGGTGGACCACTTAGAACATCCAGCTCAGTTCTCCAATACAGTCGACCAGCTCCCAACTGTGTTTAAAAGCTTCATAAACCTCACCCTCCATACCTTAACCCAAAGCAATTCCTATGCCAATCCCTGGCCCCTAAAGAGCTCATGTCACTCATACTATCCCCATGCCCAAAGTATCCTCTTAGATAACCCATGGCATCCATAGTAGCATATACCCCATACATCCTCCACAACTCATGCCCAGTATGTACCATGTATAGCCCTCAGATTCAATACATTATGAAAGAGCAATATTTTGTAATCTGCAGGAATAATAAATAAAGCTCTCACCAGCTCGAGAAAAACTGCCATCATTGGTACTGGTACAGAAATTAATTCTGCCATGAAACAGAAAAACCTGCAATGCAGGCAGTCTCGACTTATAATCATCTGACTTACGAATGCTTGTCCTTGTGCATGAGATCCCATCCAATGGTGTACTGATATTAATTTTAAAGATCCAACCTGTGAATGTTTGCTTGTACTTATTAATGTCTGATTTATATTGTACTATATTGTGTTCTGGGTTGTACTAAAGTTGACTTATGAACATACCCAAGAGCAGAACCCATTTGTTATCTAAGGACTGTCTGTATTTGCAAACTTTTGAGCCTGTGTCAACAAACTGGAAACGACATGAAAGGGACAACCTGTCATTATAACATTCTGCATTCTCAGATGCATGGAACACCTACCCTGCAAAAACTCACTGGCATTTGAAATGTAGCCAAGTATTCAGAATGGACACAGCTGTTCAGGCAAGACAGTCTTCTCGGGAAAGAGAGAACAGAATGTGCTCATTTAAATTTTGACGCAAAGTTTAAGGATGCCTGTGGTTATATTTTTTAAAAATGATCAAAGCCACTTTTTAAAAATCATACAAAGACATTTTTGTTGCAGCAGAAAAGCTGAAAAGACATTTTATAAACTTTTTCATTGCGTTTGGGTCCTTCCTGCATCTGATTGCTGTAATACACGGGAACAAATGCACAACGTTGTTAATTGTAAAGATCAACGTACCTTCAAGGGCTAGATCCCTATGATGAATCACTGCATCAAAACACATCAACATTACAGTACAACACATTTGGCATTGTGAAAACACTTTATACTTACCTTTCCTCAGACTCCTCAGCAGGCTTTCCATTTTCTGCATGGATACTCAAACCTGACGTGCTTTTAATAAGGTTAGAAACCCCATGCAACACGACAGAAATCCAATAAAGGAGGAAATCTAATATTTGCATCACCCCTCCCTTCAAGTAAAATAGACACCCCCATCTCAACAAAGTGGGTGAGCTTTTCACACACAGGACATTCCCAAACTGCAAAAAGGCCAAAGGAAAATGGCATTGTATGGAAAATGGCAAGACATTCAGTGGAAAATTGAACTTCCTCCAACAAAAAAATCTAAGGGTGGCCATTTCTACAACAAAAAATGTTTCTATACCGAGAAAACAATTTGGTCGTTGATTCTTGCAAATTGTTATATAATGCATGACTGACTGAATTTTAAAAAATACTTATCCAAACACCTTGTCTCACAATGTAGCAGCAGAAAGTACTTTATAAAATGAAAAGTTTATTTTTCCCAGATGGGCTAAGTATTGTTGCAGAAGTTTAAAATACCTCTTCACAGAAATTTATTTTTTGTTTAGTTACAGACTTCTACAGTTGTTATTGAATTGATTTTTTTTCCTATTTTCCTCTGAACTGTGATTACAAAGTTGGAGTCTTTGCAGATTCTTGTAAAACCTGAGGATTGGGCCTGCCAGACCATAAAACATTTTCGTTCAAAACATTACAACTCTTCTGATACAGTGTTAAGACTTTTTTTGTTTCATTTGGCATTGCACAAGCTGGAAACTAATACAGACAGGATTGAATCTTCTGGAGCCAACAGTAATCCAAGGGTTAATATTTAATTAAGAAGCTGTCCCTGTGTAATTCAACAACATGCATTAAGATTTATTGCATTTGAATCACTGCATAAATCTGCTTGTACTGTATTTGTAAATAAAAAACAATGACCAGGCACAAATAATTTTAATTATTTCTCCACTTCATGTGGGGCCTATTTTATTTTCAGTGCTCTGTAAAATACTCAAAGGTCAACTAAAAATGTTTCAAAAATTCCACTAAACCAATATTAACATTTAGAGTCAGAGTCATAGAGATGTACAGCATGGAAACACCCGGCCCACATCCCTCCAAACCATTCCTATTCGTAAACACAACCTTTTAAATGTTGAAGGTTGGCGTGAAGCTAAAATGCTCAGAGACCTGGTGCAGACACAGTGGGCTAAATGGTCTCTTTCTGTAGCAATTCTATGGTTTTTGTCATTACTGTGCTGTAAAACCCAGCTTGTAAAAATGAATGGATTTTTAACAAAGTTAACATGAGGTTTTCAACACACATCATTTATTCTATTGGATGATGTCTTCAATGACACAGGTGTTGTTTAATACAATGGATTTTCATGCCCTTATGTGAAACATTCAGGTGTTTCTTTAAAACCTGAATGAAATGGCTCCTGAAACTTCCTGAAAACAGAGTTTGAGTTCTGAGAAAATAAAGAAATTGAAAGAGAATGGAAAGAGATGCCGATTATTTGCAGGATCTGATCATTTCAATATTCTCTTTCTCCAATTGCTGCAATGCTGGAATTTGTAAAATTGTCAGTCAATGTTTTGTGAATGGTTGCACATAATTCTCTTCAGCATATCCAGGAATCATCAGAACACAGATGGAATAATTTTTTCACTTTATTTTAAACCCCAAAGAGCTCCAAATTAAGCTGCATTGTCACTTTAGCCTGCATTTCATGCAAGATGCCATTTTGGTAAAATCATTTGAACACATGTTAGAAATGGACGTCCAGAGAGCCAATAAAGGACGAATTGACAAATAAATTACACTTCAACTCATGACCTCTTCCAACATCTGAAAAGGGGTGAACAAGTTGTTTACAAGAGAACATCAATAAAGATTTTGTGTGCTATTTATTGGCATGTTCAATTCCCACTGTTGGCTTGTTATTGGAGATTGGCTCGCTATGCTTGTTTGAAAAGGGCTAAGTAAAACTTGATTGGACATGCTGCCAAAACTCCACCACCCCTATTAATGTTTTTAGTGGGCATTCTCTCAAGACATTACCTAAAAATCATGAGAGCTGTGCTGCTGTAGTTTACGGGAGGTATCTTCGAAGAATGTAGCACTTGGTCAAGGGCATCTTGTTCGGACTCCTTGTTTGTGTTATGAATGGATGGAGAAGTGCAGGCCAAGCAGAGCAGTAGCTACAGCATCATTGAAGGACAGGAAGACTCTCACAACAAGACCTTACCATCTAGATTTTTCAGAAAACACAACTCCTCCGTTCATGTGCATGAGGAGGCTATGTTTCATTAAGTCTGTTGACATAGAAATCTGTGACTTCTCTGCACAAAAACTCAGATGTCACAGCACAGTTAGGGTTTTATTCCTGTCAAGTACCAGCAGTACTTAAATTTTATGTTCGTGAAACCTTCCAGGCTGCCAATGGTGAGATCTCATGATCATATGAATTAATAGCAGGGGTAGGCCATTTAATAAGCTCAGTGCTGATCTGAAAGTGGTCTCAATTCTACATTTGTGCCTATCTCCAATAGGTTTTGACTCCTTATAAGTGAAGAATCTAGCTGCGAATATAAGAACAAATTACTGCAGATTCTGGAAATCTGAAATTCAAGGAGAAACTCAGCAGGTCTGCCAGCAGCCAGGGTGAGAGATACAGACTTATAGTTTTGAGTCTGATATGACTCTCCTAATTATCTACCTCTATCTTACAAATATTTAATAATCCTGCCTCCACTGCACTCTGGGAAAGAAGGTTCCAAAGACTCACAGCCCTCTGAGAGAAACAGATCAATCTTTTATTACTATAGTTTATCCACAAATGTAGAAGGGAATTTGCTACTATACTGTGTGCTGTAAAGGATGAATACCGGATATACTCAAGTATAGTTGAATTTTTTTGACTACTTCTTAAGGTTAAATTTATGGGGTTGACTGTTACATGAATACTACTTTTGAGGGGCTGAAATTCATGCCCGTCAAAATTCAGTTTGTATGGTTAAGGAGAATCCAAAGGGTTTTTACAAATACATTAAGGACAAAAGGTTAACTAGGGAGAGAAAAAGGCCCCTCAAAAATCAGCAAGGCGGCCTTTGTTTGGAGCCACAGGAGATGGGGGAGATACTAAATGAGTATTTTGCATCAGTGTTTACTGTGGAAAAGGATACGGAAGATACAGACTTCCAGATCACCTGATGAAGGAGCGTCGCTCCGAAAGCTAGTGTGCTTTCAATTAAACCTGTTGGACTATAACCTGGTGTTGTGTGATTTTTAACTTTGTACACCCCAGTCCAACACTGGCATCTCCGAATCATGAAGATATAGACTGTAGGAAAATAGGAAGTGCTGGATGTCTTGAAATACATAAAAGTGGATAAATCCCCAGGACCTGATCAGGTGTATCCTAGAATTCTGTAGGAAGCTAGGGAAGTGATTGCTGGGCCTTTTGCTGAGATATTTGTATTATGAATAGTTACAAGTGAGATGCCAGAAGATTGCAGGTTGGCTAATGTGGTGCCACTATTTAAGAAAAGTGGGAAGGATATGCCTGGGAACTATAAACCGGTGACCCTAATGTTGGTGGTGGGCAAGTTGTGGGAGGGAATCCTGAGGGACAGAATGTACATGTATTTGGAAAAGCAGGGAAAAGCATAGTCCTTTGTGCGTGGGAAATCATGTCTCACAAATGTGATTGAGTTTTTTGAACAAGTAACAAAGAGGATTGATGAGGGCAGAACGTTAGATTTGATCTGTATGGACTTCAATAAGACATTCGACAAGGTTCCCCATGGGAGACTAGTGAGCAAGGTTAGATCTCATGGAATACAGGGAGAACTAGCGATTTGGATACAGAACTGGCTCAAAGGTAGAAGACAGAGGGTGGTGGTGGAGGGTTGTTTTTCAGACTGGAGGCCTGTGACCAGTGGAGTGCCACAAGGATCGGTGCTGGGTTCACTAATTTTCATCATTTATATAAATGATTTAGATATGATCATAGGAGGTATAGTTAGTAAGTTTGCAGATGACACCAAAATTGGAGATGCAGTGGACAGCGAAGAACGTTACCTCAGATTACAACAGGATCTTGATCAGGTGGGCCAATAGGCTGATAAGTGGCTGATGGATTTTAATTTAGATAAATGCGAGATGCTGCATTTTGGGAAAACAAATCTTAGCAGGACTTATACACTTAATGGTAAGGTCCTGGGGAGTGTTGCTAAACAAAGACACCTTGGAGTGCAAGTTCATAGTTCCTTGAAAGTAGAGTCGCAGGTAGGTAAGATAGTGACAAAGGCGTTTGGTACGCTTTCCTTTATTGGTCAGAGCATTGAGTACAGGAGTTGAGAGGTCATGTTGCAGCTGTAGAGGACATTGGTTAGGCCACTTTTGGAAAACTGCATGCAGTTCTGGTCTCCTCCCTGTTGAAGAGATGTTGTGAAACTTGAAAGGGTTCAGCAAAGGTTTACAAGGATGTTGCCAGGGTTGAAGGATTTGAGCTATAGGGAGAGATTGAACAGGCTGGGTCTGTTTACCCTGGAGCATCAGAGGTTGAGGGGTGACCTTATAGAAGTTTATAAAATTATGAGGGCATGGATAGGATAAATAGACAGAGTCTTTTCCCTGGGGTCGGGGAGTCCAGAACTAGAGGGCATAGGTTTAGGATGAGATGGGAAAGATATAGAAGAGACCTAAAGGGGGAGACCTAAATGGCCTGGACAGAGTAGATGTTGGTGTTTCCATTGATAGGAGAGACCAGGACCCGAGGGCATAGGCTTAGAGTAACGGGAAGACCGTTTAGAATGGAGATAAGGAGAAACTTCTCCAATCAGCGAGTGGTGAATCTATGAAATTCATTGGCACACAGAGCTGTGGAAGCCAGGTTATTGAGTATATTTAAGACTGAGATGGATAGGTTCTTGAGTATCAAGAAGATCAAGGGTTATGGAGAGAAAGCAGGAGAATGGGGTTAAGAAACTTATCAGCCATGCTTGAATGGTGGAGCAGACTCGATGGGCTGAATGGCCTAATTTGCTGTTCCTATATCTTACAGTCTTAAAAAGGCAAGGTCATACAAGGCAAGAATACTGTGAGCATCCAAACAGGCTCAGAGTGAGTGAGCGTTATGACAGCAAGCAAAGAGCACAGAGGTGCAGCGTGGTCTAGTCTCTGGTCACTGAAGCATTACAGGTTGCAGCCTGAGGTGTAGTCTGAGGTGTAGCATTGAAAAGCAGAGAAATCCTTAAATGAATCAATGATATACCATGAGGGTTAACAGAGGCTGGACATGTTGGATGCCAATGACTGTGGATGTGGGGTGCATACTTTTTGATCTGGTCTATCCTTTTCCATCACTATTTTAAAACTAATAAAACTGGTTGCTGGCCTCAAAGTGCTCCGCCACTGACACCTCAGTCACTTGCCCTGCCTTATTTCCCAAGTGTAGGTTAAAGTTTGCACCTTCTCTAGTAGGTACATCGACATAATGAATCAGAAAATTTTCTTGTACACACTTAACAAATTCTTCTCCATCTAAACCTTAACACTATGGCAGTTCCAGTCTACGTTTGGAAAGTTAAAATCCCCTACCATAACCACCCTACTATTCTTACAGATAACTGATATCTCCTTACAAATTTGATTATCAATTTCTTGCTGACTATTAGGGGGTCTGTAATACAATCCCAATAAGGTGATCATCCCTTTCTTATTTCTCAATTCCACCCAAATAACTTCCCTGGATGTATTTCCAGGAATATCCTCATTCAATACAGCTATAATGTTATCACTTATCAGAAATGCTACTCCCCCTTCTCTCTTGCCTCCCTTTTTGTCCTTCCTATAGCATTTGTATCCTGGAACATTAAGCTGCCAGTCCTGCCCATCCTGAGCTGCATTTCAGTAATTGCTATGATATCCCAGTTCCATTTTCCTAACCATGCCCTGAGTTCATCTGCCTTCCCTGTTAGGTCTCTCGCATTGAAATAAATGCAGTTTAATTTATCAGTCCAACCTCGTTCTCTGCTTTGTCCTTGCCTGCCCTGACTGTTTAACTTGCTCCTTTTCCCAACTGTACCAGTCTCAGATTGATCTCTTTCCTCACTATCTCTCTGGGTCTCACTCCCCCACCTTACTAGTTTAAATCCTCCCGAGCAGCTCTCGCAAATCTCCCTGCCAGTATATTAGTCCCCTTCCAATTCAGGTGCAATCCATCCTTCTCGTACAGATCACTTCTACCCCAGAATTACTCCCAGAAACTCCTGCTATTGCTGTTCCACTGTCTTTCCTGCTAGGCTTCTCTCCCAGTTAATTCTAACCAGCTCCTCTCTCACACTTCTGTGGTGGCCTTTATTCAACTTTATATTGTTACCTCTGATTCTATCTTTTCCCTCACAAATTGCAGAGTAAATTCAATCAAATTATGATCACTGCTGCCTAAGGATTCCTTGACCTTAAGCTCCCTTATCAAGTCTGCTCATTGCACAACTCTACCTGCCTCACTCAAAGCCACACCCTCCTGTCCTTGATCACTGGCTGAATTTGAGTCAGAGTCAAAAAGTGTGGTGCTGGAAAAGCATAGCTGGTCAGGCAGCATCCGAGGACCAGGAGAGTCAACGTTTTGAGCATAGATGGGAAGGAAGATGGACATTTAGGACGGTTCAAGAGGGCGGTACGGAGTTGGAGGGTTGGATCTGGGATAAGTTGAGGGGAGGGGAAATTGAGAAACTGGTGAAATTGACATTAATCCCATGTGGTTGGAGGATCCCAAGGCAGAAGATGAGGTGTTTTTCCTCCAGGCGTCAGGTGGCTAAAATCTGGTGGTGGAGGAGTCCCAGGACTTGCATGTCCTTGGAAGAGTGGGAGGGGGAATTGAAATGGTCAACCACAGGACAGTAGGGTTGATTGGTATCCCAGAGATATTCTTTGAAATGTTCCCCAAGTTGGCATCCTGCCTTCACAATGGAGAGGAGACCACGTCGAGAGCAGTAGACGAGGTATTTGAATGTGCAGGAAAATCTCTGCCAGATGTGGAAGGATCCTTTGGGCCCTGGATGAAGGTGAGGGAGAAGGTGTGGGTGCAGGTTGTACACCACTTACAGTGACAAGGGAAGGTGCTGGGAGAGGAAGGTGGGTGGGTTGGGGTCGTGGACCTAATGAGGGAGCCGTGGAGAGAATTGTCTCTGCAGAATGCTGAAATGGATGGGGAGGGAAATATATTTCTAGTGGTGGGGTCTGATCGTAGGTGGCGGAAATGGCGGAGGCTGATGTGTTGTATATGGAGATTGGTAGAGTGGAAGGTGAGGACCAGGGGTATTCTGTGTTGTTGCAAGTGGAGGCGTGGATTTCAAAGGCAGAGATGCAGGAAGTGGAGGAGATGCAGTGGAGAGAATCGTTGACGATGTGGGAGGGGAAATTGTGGTATTGAAGTAGGAGGCTATTTGGGATGTTCTGGAGTGGATTGGTCCTCCTGGGAGCACATGCGGCAGAGGCAGAGTATTGGGAGTAAGGGATAGTGTTTTTATAGGAACGGGGTGTGGAAGGAGGTTGGTGTCCAGGTAGCTGTGGGAGTCGGTAGGTTTTAATTGGATGTCCATGTTGAGTCGGTCTCCAGAAATGGAGATGGAGAGGTCCAGGAAGGGGAGGGAGATGTCTATGATGATCCAGGTGAACTTGAGGTCTGGACAGAAGGTGTTTGTGAAGTTGGTGAACCGTTCAACCTCCTCATGGGAGCAAGAGGTGGTGCAGATACACTAGCGGAGGAAAAGATGGGGAATTGGCTTGGTGTAGCTGCAGAGGATGGACTGTTCCACATACCCAATGAAGAGGCAGTCATAGCTGGGGCTGAGTCTGAAGGAAGTTGGAGGATTTGAAGGAGAAATTGTTGAAGGTGAGAACCAGTTCAGCCAATCAAATGAGTGTGTCGGTGGAAGGGTACTGGTTGGGTTGGCGGGAGAAGAATAAACAGAGGGGTTGGAGGCCTTCATCATGGCGGATGGACGACAACCTCCAAATAGAATGCATCACCTTCTTTGACTCTGATCTCCAGCATTATGCAGTCCTCGCTTTCCCTTCGTGAATTTGGGTTAGTTAATCAAAGGAGTGTGACTGTCTCCTGAAACACAGCATCCAGGTAACTCTCCCCCTCCCTGATCAATTGCAATGTTGAAGCTCAGACTCCATCAACCAACATTTACAATAGACATGGTCACTGGGAACCACAGATGGGTCCACCAGCTCCCACATCATGCAGAAACAACAAATCACTTGACCTTCCATCCTTATTTTATTTAATTAGTTTTGATTTTTTTTCCAACTGGTTCTATATCTCTGCTTTTGCAAGTTGTAACCCATAAATAAGTTATAAACCAATAAATTAATAAGATTCAATTTAGCACAGATTAAAGTTCCCCCAGACTCCTTATTAGCCAATCAAATCACATCCCTCATGTGACATCACTTTTCAGTTTCTCCTCAGTTGAAGCCATTTCGAATCAGAATCTTTTACTTTCCCAGACTGCTCTCTGCTTGTTCCCGCTCAGTTCCGGTCCCAAAGCGCAGGCCCCAAATCCATGAGATAAGATTTTATAATAGGTTTTAGGGGTGGCACTTTGGCTCTGTGGTTAGCACTGCAGCCTCACAGCACCAGGGACCTGGGTTTAATTCCTGCCTCGGGATGACTGTGTGGAGTTTGCACGTTCTCCCTGTATCTGTGAGGATTTCCTCTGGGTGCTCTGGTTTCCTCCCCCAATCCAAAAGATGTGTAGGTTAGGTGAATTGGCCATGCTCAATTGCCCATAGTGTTAGTTGCATTAGTCAGGGGTAAATATAGGGTAGGGGGATGGTTTACTCTTTAGAGGGTTGGTGTGGACTTGTTGGCAAAGGACTTGCTTCCATACTGTAGAGAATCTAATCATAAATCTCAAACTCTTATCTTCCCAAGATGCTCTCCTCTCACTCCCAATCAGCTGCAGCCCCCAATTACTGACTCTGCTACCAACATATTTTGCAGTAGCACATCTCTGTAACCACCCCCTTTTTTATGGTTACAAGAGGAGGGGAGGAGAGAAGGACTATGATGTAGTGTTTTGGCCTTAAGCACTCCTTGATACCAGACCCATGATGGTTCGCTCTTCACTGCATGTGACTTTTTTTTTGTACCTTGTCTCCTCAGCCAGAGATACTACACTTGTGTTACTACTGTCTTGCCATGCCATGTAGCCAGATGTAAAGCCAGGAATCTTGTTGTAGTTGTCAGTAGATCTCAGTCTAGTCAATGGTAATTACCTTCACTCAGGGCACTAACATCAACAGTCAACACTAACTCTGATACCATCCAGGCCTTGCTCAGGGTAGTCCGAATCAGGATCCTCTGCTACAGGTAGCACACCTCCCACCTTGACACATGCTCTATTGTGGACTGTTTATCTCATGAAATTAGAAAGAGGCAAGTATTACAGAAGATGAAAAGGAATGGCACAGCTGCTGCTGTTGCTGCAGGTAAGGAATAATCCTAAGAGAGTGAATGGGTGATAGAGAGGATGTGCATGGTTAGTGGTGTTGTGGTTGGGGTAGATGAGAACAATTAGGGAAGATACTGCAAGTAGTCATGGGAGTGGTAGAGCATGAGTCTTGGTGGGAGGTAGGTCCAGTGTCAGAGACAGAGTGAGTGCCTTAATTTGGACACTTTGGAATAACGGGGTAGTATGGAGAAGGTTAAATGGCATGGGAGTGCTATAGGGGATGTGAGGTGGCATGGGCTGCATGGAGAGTGAAGGTTAACTTCAGGAGGTCTTTAAAGAAAGTTGGGAGCAGAACCCTCAATCCCACTCTGCAGCTACACTCCTCAAACTGCACTGCAAATCTGACAGCATGTGGGAAAAAAAATGAAAATCCCTCAAAGGCACATTGGATCAGCTGTGCATTTGCAAGTCACGTAAGTATAGAGGTTTGGTTTTCTGCGTCCAGAGGAAAATGTGATCCTTTCTCTTAATCCCATTGTCTTTTTCCAATCTTTATTTTGTTTTGTTTAATTTATATTTCCTGTTTTTTCACTTACTCATTTAAACAATGCTTTGCTGACCCAGGAGGAGCTCCAGGATGTGAGAACTGAGGCTGATGAAGCACTTAATTGTTCATGAGGTGAAATGTCAACTTCCTGGCAGTAGGATGGAGTTCAAGAAATAAATCAGCAGCAGATTGAAAGCAATCTGTGGGATCAGAGAGCAAGCTGCAAGAAACCAGTTTAATGCATCAGCATGTCATGTACCCTCCATGAAACACATTGTCACACGATTAAATTGCAATTTTGAAATGAAATTGACGGCAAATGAAAAGCATTCTTTTTGAATTGTTTAAAATGGTGTTCAACAATTGAGGCTATTTTCCTGGTGGATTTGGAATGTGCAAGATTTGCTTTTCTTCCTGTGAGGAATTTTGTTGGATCGGGTGAAAGGAGGCTGAATTGTTGCTTTGAGTTCGGAATAGTGCTGCCCAGGCAAAGGAGGTCAGCTTATGGTAGCTCTCAGAAGGGTTGCGGATGAAATAGAGGTAGCTGGACAAGAGAGGGAACATCAGTCTGCCAAAGTCAATAGCAGAATGACAGAAGGAGGGCAATGTAATTGAAGACATATGAATGTTGAGGCTGGGAAAATTGATGGTAAACATGGGCAGGTCTACAGTGACGGAGCGTGGAATGAGGAAGACAGTTGGAAGGTTGAGGGTGATAGGGAGAGTATATTTATTTTGATAATTGACCAACAATGATGCTGTTTGACTCAGTGGTGCAGTTTTTAACACTGCTGCCTCACAGCACCAGGAACCCAGGTTCAATTCTAGTCTTAGGTGACTGTGTGGAGTTTGTACCTTCTCCCTGTGTCTGTGTGGGCTTCCATCAGGTGCTGTGGTTTCATCTCCAAGTCCAAGGATGTGCAGGTTAGGTGGATTGACCATGGTAAATTGGGATTACAGGGATGGGTTTGGGATGTTAGTGCAGACTCGGTAGGCTGAATGGCCTCTATCTGCACTATAGGGATTCTATGACTCAAGAGTCAGTGAAGGCAGGTCAAGGGTGATGGAGGGAAAATCAATAGTGACCCATGGAGAGTGGTCTTGCAACTCCGCTGATCCAAGAGGGAAAGCAATTCAAGTTAAAAATATTCTGCTCAGACAGGCAAGTTGATGCTGCTGGCTTGCAGAAAATGTATACCTGTCCAGGTGACATTTAAATATAGTGCCCAAACCTTTTACCTGTGAAAGAGTTTGTGACTTCTCTGTTGCCCTGACTCCACATTTGGCTTGGCCTCTTAATGGTTCTTAGGTAATGGAATGGCCACAGTGCGATTGTCTACAGCTTCCACTAAGTTCTGGTCCTGTTCACTTCCGGTTCAGCCATTTGGACACGCCCCTCCTATACAAGGTTCCACACCAGGTCTTTATGAGAGTTCTTTAATTTTGATCGTTTGCAGAGCCTCATAGCTTCTTTTTCTACTGGCAAACCTATTCCTGATAGAGGTATGCTTAATCACATGACAGATTAGGGCAGCCTGCCACTTAAAAGTGCACAAAAACTCGAAGAGCATGTATCAATGCAATGAACAGCAAGCACCATTCCTTCTCTGCTGATTGCAAGATCTAAGCCACTCGGTTTTGTTGAATTCATAGTTACATATTGCACTTAAATTGTGATGTGAGCTGTATAAATTAGGAAACCTTGGGAGACAGTCATCGCAGTCAATGCTTAGGAGTGGTGTGCAATGGATGACATGGACAACAGAGTTAATGTGGGAATTACTGTGGAATGAAGAATGGTACTTCCTCAGTTAGTGGGACAAGAATGTTCCAGCAATCCTGCAGGAATGGTCCCAGTCTATTCCTGGAAAGGCCAGATCTCTCTCCCCATAGAGGCTGAGAAGATGAATGTTGAACACTCTTCCACCCTTCTGAGACCCTTCGGTCATATGATGGGCTGTCATCTCCTGGAACACACAAAAGGGAGGCATTGAGGTGGAAGATAGTGGCACAGCTGTTGGTGCTGGTCAAGATGGTGAGATTTACCAGGTGAGTAAGAAGGCAGTACAGAGGTCAGGCAGGGTAGGGGGTTTTGTGGAGAGTGATAAGAGTGAGGGAAAGAAGATGTTACAGAAACTGTTGAGAGTGACACAACATGAGTTACAATGGGTACATTAGCAAAGAGAGTGAGTGTAAGGTGGCAAACAGAAAAATATGGCACTTATGCTGGTGGAACAGAGAAAGTCATTGAGCTTACTAAGGCACTGCTGGCTATTCTTCTACCCATTAGAGACAGTACTGACATGGGTAGCAACCTTGGAGGAGACTGCCAGCTTCTAGTAGCTCCTCTGCCAGTCCTCAAGGTGGGGGACTTCTCTCCTTTACATCACCAGGTCCTTATTAGAGATTCACTGAGCCATCTTCAACTTCTCCAACAATGTTCCTTGATTGAGCGGGGCAGTTTCAAAATGCCAATGCTTGTCTGGGTGTATAACAACCTTTTAAAGAAGGTACAGGCACCAGGGATGTTGATCTTTCTGCAGGAACACTGCAAGGTAAGCTGAGGTTAAAATTGCTGTGAGCTGGGATAGGTAACTAATGAGTCTACCAAATTGATTAGTTAATCAATTAACTAATGAATTGATTAGTTAACCAATTAACCCCAATCACCTACTGAACCACTTGCCATGTTAATAGTCAGAATCTGGAACATCAGTGTCGCAAAGTGTAATGGAAGCTACTACAGTTAATCAAAAGAGAAATAGATCATGATCCAAAGAGAAAGACAATCCAGGGCTATGGGGCAAAGGCTGGAGGATACACTATGGTGAATTGTTCTTGCTGAGAGCCAGCACAGACATGATCTTCTATGACTGAATGAACTTTAGTAAGTGCAGTTTCAAACATACATTGAAACTGAGGCAAAGTAGAATGTATTCAGTGGATATTTACAATTTTGATTAAAAGAGTAAGTTCTCTGTGGGTCTTAAAGGGTTGCAGAGAGATAGAAGGGAAGAAGCTTACAGAGTGAATTTCAAAGTTTAGAGTCCAGTTAGTTGAAGGTGTAGCCAACAGTGACATAGCCTATGGAAAGGGAATAGGTAAGAGGCCAAAACCAAAGGAATGCAGGTTTGTCAGAGGACTCCTACTCAGGGAAAGAAAACATGAATGGATACTTTGAGAAGTTTGAGTTTATTAAGTATATCAAGGATTTATAAAAGGCAAATTGTACTAGGTTAATTTAATTGAAATTTTTGAAGTAGTCACAGAAAGTAAATGAAGGAAAAGCAATTGATATTGTAAAAAGGCAAAGAAACCATAGTCTGAGTGGACCTTAGCGCTGCTTTCTCATAAAACCATAAAACCACAAGAAATAAGAACAGGAGTAGCCCTTTTGGCCCCTAAAGCCTGCTCTGCAATTCAATAGGATCATTGCTGATCCAAATTCCTCACATATACTTTCCTGCCCTTTCCCCATAACCTTTGATTCCCCTATTGATCAAGAATCTATCTATCTCAGTGTTAAATATACACAAGGACTCTACCCCCCACAGCTCTCTCTGACAAGCTGTTCCAAAAACTCTCAACTTCCTGAGAGACAAAATTCCACAGATGCTACTAAATCTGCTGAGTTTCTCTGGCAATTTCTGTTTTTGTTGGTTTCAGATCTCCAGCATCTGCAGTTCTTTGTAGTATTTTGCAAGGATGTTGCCTGGACTGGAGTGATTCAGCTATGAAGAGAGATGAGATGAGCTGGGTTGTTTTCCTTCAAGTAGAGGTAATTGAGGTGTACAAAATTCAAGAAACATCAACGGACACTTTGAGAAGTTTGAGTTTATTAAGTATATCAAGGATGGATAAAGAGAAACAGAGGGATCAATAACTGGCAGGTACATTTTAAAATAAGGAGTAGAAAGTTTGGAGGGGATTTGAGGAAGAAATATTTCACACAGAAGATTGTGGGTATCTGAAATTCACTACCTGAAAAGGTAGTGTCATAGAATCCCCACAGTGTGGAAACAGGCCATTAAGCCCAAAAGGTCCACACTGACCCTCCGAAGAGTAACCCACCCAGATCCATTCCCCCCTATCCTATGTTTACCCCTGACTAATGCACCTAACCTACACATCTCTGAACACTACAGGCAATTTAGCATGGCCAATTCACCTAACCTGCACATCTTTGGATTGTGGGAGGAAACCCACACAGACACAGGGCAAATGTGCAAACTCCTCACAGACAGTCACCCAAGGCTGGGATCAAATCCAGATCCGTGGTGCTGTGAGGCAGCAGTGCTAACCACTGAGCCACCATGTCAGTAGTTGAGGCAGGAACCCTTAAAAATTTACAAATTATTTAAATGAGCACTCAAACTTCCAAAGCATACTAGGCTATGGGCCAAGTGTGGGAAATTGGGATTGAACTAGATGGATGTTTACTGACCAGCATGGACATGGTGAACTGAAGGACATCTTTCCATCGAGTCATAGAGAGTTATTAAGTCATGAAGTTTTCTCTTTCTAGTCTTAAAATCTTCATGACTGTTCACACTAACAGAGTAGACAGAAAAAGTGGAAGATAAAACTTAGAGAAGTGGAATTTTGAGAATTTAACTGAGAAGTATGAGTAGTGTACAGGGAAAGCAATATTAATGAAATGGTATAGTTACATACAATACACAGGGACTGATGGACCTGGGGAACAACATGTGCACATGCCTTTGAACTGGGAGGAAATGTTTAGAATGCGATTAACAAAGCAAATGGAATTTTGCTCTTCATAAATACAAGAAAGCAGAGAATTGATGCTGAATCCAAATAAAGCTCAGGTTAAACAACAACTAGAGTATTGTACTCAGTTCTGGTTACACATTTTAGGAAGGATGTAAGAGACCTTGAGAGGGTACAGAGGAGATTTGCCAGAATGTTTTAAGTGAGAGATTTGAAACTGGAGGAGCTCAGACCATTCTCTTTGGAACAGATTGAAGGGACACTCTTAACAATCCTGTGATTCTATGGTTTCATAGAGGAGTAAAAGATTAGGACATGTTTAGATAAGGTAGACAAGAAAATTGTTCCATTTAACTAATGGTACAGGACTATGGGATACAGAATGGATATTTTGGGTTGGAGTAGCAGGGACATGTGAGGAAAAGCTTTTTTTTTGCACAGCATGTTATAATGAACTGGAACGCACTGACTATAATAGTGGAAGCAGAGATGATGAATGATTTCAAAGGACACTGAAAGAGCACTGTAGAGAAATAAACTTAAAGGGCTACAGAGATAGATCTGTTAAAAGGAACTACTCCACACAGAGCCAAAGAGCTTTGTTTGGGCCATGATAACACTTATGGCTGTGGGCTTGAATTTGGTCGCAGAGATAGGAAGGGATGTATTCATGGTGAGATTTGAACATTGAGGTGATAATTTTAGCTTGAGGTATTGACGGACATCGAGGGATAATGAATGAGTGGAACTTGAAGGTTAAGCTACAGGCAGCAAGGTTTTGGATAAATTCAAATTATTGCTGTGACTGTACAAGGCATTAGTAAGATTACACCTGGAGTATTGCACACAGTTTTAGTCCCCTTACTTGAGGAGAGATGTAGTTGCACTGGGGCAGTTCAAAGGAGATTTACTGGACTGATTCCAGAGGAGAGGGGCTCCTCTAATGAAGAGAAATTGAGCCGATTAGGCCCATAGTCTCTAAAATTTAGAAGAATGAAAGATCAAACTGAAGCATAAATAATGCTAAAGAGAAATAACAAAGTAGACACAAGGAGGATGTTTCCTCCTATGTGATAATCTAGAACAAGAGGGCATAGTTTTAAGATAAGTGGTAGCAGGTTTAAACAGAAATAGAGAGAAATTACTTCTCTCCAAGGGTTGCGAATCCATGGAATTCACTACCCCAGAGTGTGGTGGATGCCAGGATATTAAGTAAATTTAAGGAGGAGATAGAAAGATTTTTAATTGGTAATGGGTTTGAAATAATTCCACAGAGACAGGTATGTTGTCATTAAGGCACCATTTAGTTACACATGGAGAACCCTTAACACTGATCCAGCTCCCTTAGAGACAGCTCTCAGAGCAAACAGCATATCTGACACTCCAGGTTTTTTTCATTGTTTAAATTTTTTTCTCTTTTTTCTTCTTTTGTTTTTTTCTTTTTGTTTCCCCAGCATCCATGTTGTGTGTGTGCAGATATGAGACACAGTGAAAGACACAAGGTGTATAAATCTATATTTCAATTTCCACCATCAGGAAGAAAAGAGACACCAAAGTGGCCAGTGACAAGCAGTGTCATTCACATCAAAGGGAAACACTCCTTTTTTTTTAACAGGATGTGTGACGCCCTGTTTTTATGTTTTTTCCCCCTTACACCCACACTACTAGCTCAGTGCAGTAGTGCTTATTTATTCCCCAGCACCCATGTTGTGTGTGTGCAGGTGCAAGACACAGCGAAAGACACAAGGTGTATGAATCTTTATTCAGTTTCCACCACCAGGAAGAAAAGAAACACCCAAGTGGCCAGTGACAAGCAGTGCTCTTAATACTCCTGTTTTTATTTGATCAAATGGTGGATCAAACACAATGGGCCAAATCGACTAATTCTGAAATAACTCCAGAGGCCGGTATCCCATCACCAAGTCACCCTTTATTTACACAAGGAGAGTCCTTGACATTGCTCCAGCTCCCTCAGAGCCAACTCTCAGAGTGAACAGAACCTCTGACACTCCTGTGTATTTTTATTTCTCTTTTACTCCCACACTACCACCTAACTGTGGTAGTGCTTATTTTTCCCCAGCACCCATGTTCTATGTGTGCAGGTGTGAGACACAGTGAGAGACACAAAGTGCACAAATCTTTACTCAATTTCCAACACCAGGAAGATAGGAAAACACCCGAGTGGCGACACTCCTGTTTTTTTTTTGGCAACCCCTGTTTTTTTTTGCACTCCTTTTTTTTTGGGCAATGCTGTGTGATCACACTCCTGTTTTTTTTATTTTTTTTTCTTCCCACACTACCACCTGACAATCCCCTGATTATTTCTCTTTTTTTTCTTTTTTAAACCCCCACACTACCGACTAACTGCAGTAGTGCTTATTTTTCCCCAGCACCCATGGTGTGTGTGTGTGTGCAGGTGTGAGACACAGTGAAAAATACAAGGTGCATGAATCTTTATTCAATTTCCACCACCAGGAAGATAGGAAAACACCCGAGTGGCCAGTGACAAGCACTGCCCTTCACATCAAAGGGCAATGCTGTGTGATCAAACAGTGAAGGGGAGGGTAGGGACTAAATCAAAATAGAGTTGGAGGGGGAAATGATGCACTCCACTCCCTGCAGCACCCACCTCTCCCTGAACAACTCGAGGGTGTTGGTGGACACCACGTGCTCCTTCCCCAAGGACACCCGGGCTCTAACGTAACCGCGGAAGAGGGGCAGGCAGTCGGCCCTAACGACCCCCTCCACGGCCCGCTGCCTGGACCTGTTGATGGCCAGTTTGGCTAGGCCCAGGAGCAGACCCACGAGGAGGTCTTTGGACCTGCCCTCCCTCCTCCGTACTGGGTGCCCGAAGATCAGGAGCGTGGGACTGAAGTGCAACCAAAAGCAGAGGAGGAGGTTTTTAAGAAAATCAAAAAGGGAGTGCAAACGCCCACACCCAATATATACATGGTCCACGGACTCCACAGTGCCACAGAACAAGCAGTTGGGCTGGGAGTTCGTGAACCACCGCAATCTGCAGTTGCAGGGGACTGCTGCGTGCAGCACCCTCCACCCCAGATCCCCGAGAGAAAGGGGGAGGACTCCCGCATAGAGAGCCCTCCACTGGGGATCCCCACTGCCCGGTGGCAAATGGGCACGCCAAGGCGTGTCCGGACGGTGGATGAGGGAGAAGAGGTGGACGGTGTGCAGCAGCAGTCTATACAGGGCCCACCTTTTTACATCCTTAAAAGGGACAAAATGAAAATTCCGGAGGTGGCTCAGGTTGTGGGGCACAGGGTCCCATGGGAAGTACGGGACCTTGGGGTGAAATTTGAAATTCCGTAAGGGCTGGACACTCCTGTTTTTTTTAACCCCCATACTACCGCCTAACTGCGGTAGTGCTTATTTTTTCCCCCAGCGCCCATGGTGTGTGTGTGTGCAGGTGTGAGACACAGTGAGAGACACAAAGTGCACTAATCTTTATTCAATTTCCACCACCAGGAAGATAGGAAAACACCCGAATGGCGACAATCCTGTTTTTTTTTGAGCAATGAAAGGTTAAGGGTTCAACGTCTCCAGGATAGGAATATATATAATTTAGGTTGACAATGCAATGCAGTACTGAGGGAGCACAGAAAGATAATTAGTCCGTGAAATAACTGCACAGAGGTCGGTATCCCATCACCAAGTCACCATTCACTAGTGCACAGTGCACTGGCTGTGGCCAGCCAACTCAGAGTCAATCCTCAACTGCGGAGATTCTAATCTCCTGGTTATATTTTTTTCTCTCTTGGTTATTTTTTTTTCTTTTTTCTTTTTTATTTGATAGGCAAACACCCGAGGGGCCAGTGACAAGCACTGCCCTTCACATCAAACTCTCTCTCTTGGTTATTTTTTTTTCTTTCTTTATTTATTTTTTTCCCCCACACTACCACCTAACTGCGGTAGTGCTTATTTTTTCCCCAGCACCCATGGTGTGTGTGTGCGCAGGTGTGAGACACAGTGAAAGACACAAAGTGCACGAATCTTTATTCAATTTCCACCACCAGGAAGATAGGAAAAACACCCGAGTGGCCAGTGACAAGCACTGCCCTTCAAACCACAGGGCAATGCTGTGTGATCAAAACAGTGAAGGGGAGGGTAGGGACTAAATCAAAATACAGTTGGAGGGAGAAATGATGCACTCCACTCCCTGCGGCGCCCACCTCTCCTTGAACAACTCCAGGGTGTTGGTGGACACCGCGTGCTCCTTCTCCAAGGACACCCGGGCTCTAACATAACCCCGGAAGAGGGGCAGGTACACTCCTGTTTTATCTGTCAGTCAGGACTCCCTGATTGGACCAGGTTAACAGCCCCAATCAGGGAACTTATACTCTATGGAGTCCACTGACTGACCTCGTGACAATCACTATTGGTTGAAGGGTCATAGGGAGTGGGCAGAAGAGTGGAGTTGAGGCTGTGTTGAGATCTGCCATGATCATATTGAATGTTGGATCATCTCAAGAGACTGAATTGCTTATCCCACTCCAAGTCTTTATATTCTTGTGAGTTTATGTGAAGTGAAAACTGATTGTTGAGCCAGGAGATCATTGAAATCATCAAATCTGCCTGTAATAAATTTCTGAATGGGTGTATGAAATTATGCATTTTGTAAGATTAGATATTAAAGAGGCAAGCTGAAAACACAAGGGCAGTAGAATGATGGAGATGCATAATGACTGTCATTAGTCACATATGAAACATGGCACAATCTTGTCAGATGATGTGCAAAGCAAAAGCATGTTGATGAGAAATAAAAGGAAGCCAAGATCCTGGGGTGGAGTCCAGACATAAATATGCACAGACGATACTTGGATAGGTGGCACAGACCTCTTTGAAGGCAGTCTCACTTAGGTGAAAAAAAACAGGGATACAATAAAGGAGAATAGTGTTGTTGACTATGTAAGAGGCAGAAAGATGCAGAGGGATAGTGCACATAGTGACATAGGATGAAATACATGACTTTAATTGGGGATCATTTCATTCCTATTGAAGGAGTTAAAGTGTTTTAGAGAAGATAGAATGGTGAGTTGCAACAAAGAAGAGCATAGATTTGGGAGCCAACATCATCTTCCACAACTTTAGAGTGGAAATGCAGGTTGAAGATGGCAATTTGCAAGAATAGAGGGGTCAAGATCAAGTTACTATTGATTAATTTTATTCTGTGAACTGGATGCTTTCTTTATTTGTGCATATAAAAGAAAGTCACCTTTAAATAATGAACTTATACCAACATCTTTGAGTTGTTTCTAACAAACACAATAAGGTTATTTCAAAATACAAAGTTTTAATTCTCACACTGAAAATGTCGAAGCTGTACAGTTTATAAATGAGAATGAACTCCCTCTGTAGAGAACATTTTCTCACAGATTATTTACTGACGTTCAAAAAATGGACCAGCTTGATGGCTTGCTAATGAAGCAATAAAATTCTTTTGGTATGATGGATTCAAAAACTTGGAGATTTCCCTTGATTTTCATTAACTTCATTTCTCCCTGCGCATATAAAAATCATAACCATTCAGTTTATACCTAGTTCCAATTTGGCTAGAGCTGTTCATTATCCATATTTTAAATTTCAATTACACCAGTGGTTAAAAATAGTCCAGTGTTCTCTTCTCTGTTATCTTGATCCATAGCCAGATTCATAGGTCCTTCAAGAATTATAATGTTTTTAGCTCATCCTGCCAGGAACTGTTAACAAAATCCACAAGGAATGTGAACAGGCACAGAAGAACTGAAATATTCATTCGATTCACTGCTTAGATGGCTTTCTGGACAAACATACATATTTAGTAGAATCACAGAATAGTTATTGTGCAGAGGAGGTCATTTAACGCATTGTTCCTGCATTGGTTCTGTTACTTGGAGCCAACTTCTTGCCTTTTCCCTATATCCCTGCACACTATTTCCACCCAAATTATCATGCAATGTTCTCTTGAATGCCTCAATTGAACCTGCCTCCACCACATTTCCAAGCAGTGCTTCCGTGTCCTAACTATTCACTGAGTGAAGAAGTTTTTCCTCACGTCACCCTTACTTCATTCACACATCACTTAAATCTATTCCCTCTTGTTCTTGTTCTTTTTGCAAGTGAGAAGAGCTTCTCTCAATCTGCTGTATCCAGCATGCTCATAATTTTGAAAACCTCTGTCAAATCCCCTCTCAGCCTTCTTCTCTCCAGAAAGAGCAGTCCCAAGCTCTTCAATCTATCTTCATAGAATCATAGAGTAAAAGAGTTGGATAGCACAGAAACAATCCCATCAGCCCAACTCATTCATGCAGACCAGATATTCCAAATCAATCTAGTCACATTTGCCAGAACTTGGTCCATATCCCTCTCATCCTTTCCTATACATGTACTCATCCAGATGCCTTTTAAGTGCTATAATTGTACCAGCCTCCACCACTTCCTCTGGCATCACATTCATATATACACCGCCCTCTGTGTGAAAATGTTGCCCTTTAGGTCCCTTTTAAATCTTTCCACTCTCACCTCAAACCTATGCCCTCGAGTTTAGATTAGATTACATTACATTAAGTCCACACCGACCCGCCGAAGCGCAACCCACCCATACCCCTACATTTACCCCTTACCTAACATTACGGGCAATTTAGCATGGCCAATTTACCTGACCTGCACATCTTTGGACTGTGGGAGGAAACCGGAGCACCCGGAGGAAACCCACGCAGACATGGGGAGAACGTGCAAACTCCACACAGTTTTGGACTCCCCTACCTTGGGAAAAAAGATTTTGGATATTTACCCTATCCATGCCCCTCAAGATTTTATAAACCTCCATGGGATCAAGAATATGGACAAAACAGCAAGGACTAAATATGAGTCAGGAGCCAAGAATAGATATGGATGACCAAAATGCACTATTGATCCTAAAAGAAATGAACAGTTTGACAAATATAGAGTCATACAGCACAGAAATAGACCCTTCGGTCCAACTCGTCCATGCAGACCTGATATCCTAAACTGATTTCGTCTCATTTGCCAGAACTTGGTTGCTATCCCTATAAACTCTTCCTTTTCATATACCCATCCAGATGTCTTTTAAATGTTCTAATTATCCCCACCTCCATGACGTTCTCTGGTAGTTCTTTGCATACACTCACCATCCTCTGTTAGATAAAATTGTTCCTTTGTTCCCTTTTAAATCTTTCCCCTTTCACCTTCAAGCTATGCTGTCTGGTCTTGGACTCCCCTATCCTGAGGAGAAGACCTTGGCTATTCATCCTATCCATGCTCCAAATGATTTTATAAACCTCTCCAAGGTCACCCCTCAGCCTCCAATGCTCCAGGTAAAAAGCACCAGCATATTCAGCCTCTCCCTGTAGCTCAAACCTCCAACTGGCTAGTGAATAGAATTCCAGAAATAAGATTTTGAGGACTCAAATGGACCTGGGCAGAAACATGTGGCTGCAATTTAGCTGCAAATAATATACATATAATAGTATAATGCCTCTGTCCTTATGAAATAGTTTAGAGGTGTATGGTGTAACACAGTAATAATCTGTGGTGCACAGGGGCATACAGCATAATAAGTAACATGCTATACTGTACAGATGCATACAGTGTCACAGAAGATCCATAAATCGCTACTACTAGTGTTACAAAAGAGGAGTTGAGTTAGAGTGAAATGTAACATTATTGTGTACCACAGTTTTGAGCACAACAACATAGGAAAGATATGAATGCATTGGGGAAAATGCAAAAGCTATTTACAAGAATGGTTCCAACACACCAGAAACTTCCATTTGGGAGGAAGGGTTAGTCAGTTTACAAATGGCACCAAAATTGGTGGTGTAGTGGACAGCGAAGAAAGTTACCTCAGATGGGACCTTGATCAGATGGGTCGAGGAGTGGCAGATAGGGTTTAATTTAGATAAACGTAGGGTGTTGCATTTTTGTAAGGCAAATCAAGGGAGGATTTATACAGTTAATAGTAAGGTCCTGGGGTGTTTTGCCAAAAATAGAGACTTTGGGGTGCAGATTCATAGTTCCATGAAGGTGGATTTGCAGGTAGACAGGGTACACTTGCATTTATTGGTCAGTACATTGTGTAAAGGAGGAGAAAGTGAGGACTGCAGATACTGGACATCAGAGTCAAAATGTGTGGTGCTGGAAAAGCACAGCAGGTCAAGCAACATCCAAGGAGCAAGTGAATAGACGTTTAGAGCTTAAGCCTTTCATCAGGAATGTCGGTGAAGGAAGGGGGAGCTGAAAGATAAATAGGAGGGTGGGGAAGGCACGGGGGAAGGTAGCTGGAAAGTTAGATGGAAGTGAGGGATGATGGTGATCAGTTAGAGGGAAGGGTGGAGCAGGTAGGTGGGAAGGATGACAGACAGGTAGGACAGTTCAAGAGGGTAGTGCTGAGTTGGAGATTTGGATCTGGGATGGGGGGGAGGGGAGATGGGGAAACTGGTAAATTGACATTGATCCCATGCTAAAATGAAAGATGAGGAGTTCTTCCTCAAGGCATCGGATGGCTGGGATTTGGCGGTAGAGGAGGCCCAGGACTTGCATGTCCTTGGTGGAGTTGGTGGGGGGTTGAAGTAGTTGGCCACAGGGTGGTGGGGTTGTTTGATGTGTATGTCCCAAAGATGTTTCCTGAAATGTTCCATGATTTGTCATCCTGTCTCCTCAATGTAGAGGAGACAACATTGAGAGCAACTGACACAGTAAATGAGGTGTTTGGATGTACAGGAAAATCTCTATTGGATGAAGAAGGATACTTTGGAGCCTTGGACAAACTTGATGGGGAAGGTGTGAGTGCAGATTTTACACCTTTTGCAACGGAAAGGGAAAATTCCGGGAGTGGAGGAAGCGTTGGTGGGGTTGTGCACTTAATGAGGGAGTCGTGGAGGGATTGCACATCAAGAAACCAGTGATATTAACCCTTACATTTATGTTAATAGATTGAAAATTGAGGAAGGTACAACCATGGTTTTCCATCAAGAATCCACATCATTTATGGGTAGCACATTGCGTCAGTGGTTAGCACAGTGCCTCATAGTGCCAGGGACCCATGTTTGATTCTAGCCTCAGGCAGACTATCTGTGTGAAGTTTGCACATTCTCTCTGTGTCTCTGTTGGTTTCCTCTGGGTGCTCCTGTTTCTTCCATAATCCAAAGATGTGCAGGTTAGGTGAATTGGACATGCTAAATTGCCTGTAGTGTTCAGGGATGTGTGGGTTAGGTCCATTAGTCAGGTATAAATGTAGAGTAGAGGAGTGCTTCTGGGTCGGTGTGATCTTGTTGGGCTGAAGGGCCTGTTTCCACACTGTAGGGATTCTATTCTATGAGCCATGATCTGAACATTTATCATATGGCTAATATCCATATCAAACTTCTTTTTCCTTCATAAATAATTTAAATTGCATGACCTTCCATTGCCTAGAATTTTAATTTCTTTTGCCATCTACACATCTCTTTTGGACTCTATGATAGAGCCACAGTCGTAGAATCATTGAGTCATACAGTCCATGGTGAACATTATCCCAAACTTAATTAGTCCCACCTGCCTGCTCCTTGCCCATATATACGCCCAAACTCTTCCTATTCATGTACTTATCCAAATGACTTTTAAATGTTGTAATTTGTGCCCACATCCACCACTTCCTCAACAAGTTCATTTCACATGCAAACCACCCACAATGTGTAATATATACCCCTCATGTACTTTTTAAACTCTCTCCTCTCACCTTAAAAATGTGCCCACTAGTCTTGAAATCACCCATCCTAGAGAAAAGACACTTATAATTAAACCTATCTATACTCTTCATGATTTTGTAAACTTCTATAAGGTCACCTCTCAACCTCCTAAGCTCCAGTGACAAAGGTCCTAGCCTATTCAGCCTTTTACAACTCCGTTGTTTTCATTTTAGTTTAAGTTAGAACATTGAAATATCACCAAGATATTTCAAATGCTGCATGGCGAATGAGTTCAAAGGTGCCTGCTCCAACTTGATTAACTCGGTTGACAAATAATTTCGCATTTACTGGAACCCTCTCTTGCATAGATTGTACTCATATCTATTTACTTCAGCACTTTTGCTAATGAAATCTATCATGAACCAATAAATCTTTAATTTCTCTGTATTAAATCTGAGATTTTCCTTGGCCATTTTATTTTTTTTTCTAGTTTTCTTTGAAAATTTAATATCTTAATCACTAGGTAATAGAATTCTCTGTCAATGTCAAATAATCTATTAAATGTACTTTCCTAAATATCATTAACTGAAAGAAAATCAGAATTCCACTGGTAATCCCCTCAAAATGATGTGGAACAGTACAGTCTCATTACTGTCAGGCAAGCTGGGAATATATGGAAATAAAACCTACTTAATGATTATCCTAGCAGGATTAGATAAGGCTTTATAAGTTTCCTGTGAAAGAATAAATTATTCAAATAATACTATTATCATTCATATAGTATAGTTCCATGCTTTAAATTCCAGCCAATGATTCTTTCAAAATCAACTTCCCTATCATTTGATTGTTCAGATAGTACGGATCTAAAAATACTGCAAAACTAAATCTAAAAATGTGTAAAAAATTACTCTTTCACTGATTAATAGAATGATTTGAGCTGAAATAATAAAAAAGCAACATTGAGTTTGCATTTTTAGGGTTAAACAGATCTCAGTTTGGTGGTCGAGGGTGCGTTAGCATGGGTAATTTAGGATGGGAAGTTGACAGCTTCCTTTTGGGCTGTGAAATGCATATTTGTTAATGCTCATTCTTCTGTCTCCCATTGAATCATTGAATACAGAAGTTGTAATGTCATGTTAAGGTTGTATGGGGCTTTGGTTAGGCCACTTTTTGAGTGCTATTCTCACCTTGCTAGAGGAAAGGTTTTATTAAATTGGAGATGGTTCAGAAAAGATTTACCAAAACGTTGCTGGGACTGGAGGGTTTAAGTTATAAGGAAAGGCTTGATAGACTGGGACATTTTTTCACTGGAGCATAGGAAGTTGAGGGGTGACGTTATAGAGCTTTATGTAATCATGAGGGGCACAGATAAGGGGAATACTAAAGTTGGTGGAGTGGTGCACCGTGTGGAAAAATGTTTCAGGTTGTAGGAAGACTTGGATAAACTGCAGAACTGGGCTGAAAGGTGGCATATGGGGTTTAATGCAGATAAATGTGAGGTGATTTACTTTGGGAAGAATAACAGGAAGGCAGAATACTGGGTCAATGGAAAGATTCTTGGTAGTGTGGATGTGCTGAGGGATCTTGGTGTCCATGTACATGGATCCCTAAAAGTTGCCACCCATGTTGATTGTGTTGTTAAGAAGGCATACAATGTGTTAAGTTTTATTGGTAGAGGGATTGCGTTCCGGAACCGTGATGTCATGCTGCAACTGTACAAAATGCTAGTGCGGCCTCACTTGGAATATTGTGTGCAGTTCTGGTCGCCCCATTACAGGAAGGATGTGGAAGCATTGGAAAAGGTGCAGACGAGATTTACCAGGATGTTGTCTGGTCTGAAGTAAAGGTCTTATGAGGAAAGACTGAGGGATTTGGGTCTGTTCTCATTGTAGAGAAGGCTAAGAGGCGATTTAATAGAGACTTTCAAAACGATCAGAGGTTTAGATAGGGTGGACAGTGAGGGTCTTTTTCCTGGGATGATGACATTTGCTTGTATGAGGAGGCATAGCTGCAAGTTGAGGGGTGATAGATTTAAGACAGATGTTAGAGGCAGGTTCATCACTCAGAGAGTTGTAAGGGCATGGAATGCCCTGTCTGCCAATGTAGTTAACTCAACCACATTAGGAGCTTTTAAACAGTCCTTGGAAAAGCATATGGATGATGATGGGATAGTCTAGGGTGATGGGCTTAGATTAATTCACAGGCAGGTGCAACATTGGGGGCTGAAGGGCCTGTTCTATGCTTTATTGTTCTATGTTGTTCTATGAATAGAAAGGGTATTTTCCCTAGGGTGGGGTAGTTCAAAACTAGGAGACATATTTTTAAGGTGAGAGGAGAAAAGATTTAAAAGGAATCTGAGGGGCAAAGATTTTACCCAGAAGGTGGCTGGCATGTGGAATGAACTGCTAAAGCAAGTGGCAGATGCAGGTACAATTACAACATGTAAAAGACATTTGGATAGGTACATGAATAGGAAAGTGTTGGAGGGATACGGGCCAAAAGCAAGCAATTGGGACTAGTTTAGGAAACTTGATCGGCATGGACAGGTTGGATCAAAGGGTCTGTTTCCATGCTGTATGACTCTATGACTCTATATCAAGATACTCTCCTAAGTCAAAAAAAGTCACAACACCACTTTATTGCACCAATATACCTCACTGCTTAGCCCATTGTTGGAAAAGGTGAGTAGAATGAACAAGACGTCCAACATAATGACCCAGGTCTTCTGATCAGGGTCAGAAACCCTACTGTAGAGTAGAGTAGTTCAGTGTGAGGGTTTGGCAGGTCAGTGAGTGGGGGTGTGTGATATTCATTGTTCGCTGGGAGTTATAGTAGGTTCTTATTTCTATGACTTGTCCTCGATAATTATTCAGGTAAGTGAGTTGGACACTCAAAAGTCTCCAACTCTAACTGAGAGTAGAGGTCTTTGTCAGAAGGTTCGAGGTATCAGGTAATTGACCATTAGACATTTCAATTTCTGCATGGGCCCCAACGCAAATTTCCCAGGGATTTCAATTACCTAGATACTGGAAGACTTGTGTTAACACCTCCTGCAAAAAGAAATGGTGAGATATGTTCACAAATGTTTGAACTAGGCATGCTCTGAAGTCATTCCTTACATTGCCTTTGAACACATCAGTAATAGTGACATGACAAAGGCATGAAGAATGAGTGATTTTGGGCACATCTACCTACTCTTTAGAAATATGTCCAAGAACCTCTCATTTCTCAGACAAATCTGGAAAAATTCAAGAGCTACATTTTCAGATGGTGGGTTTAGGATCTACTGCTAGCACAATTTCAAAATTGTGATCTAATGGCCATCTTAGGATCCTGATAGCTCTTTAAGATTAGCAAAGAGCTATTGAGTCAGGAAGGGAAGAGAAAGTCACTCACTATCTTGTAACAGTCCATTCAGATCCTTAGGGAGTGTGCCAAAGCATCTGTTTGGTGGAGATTGTGAATTTTGT
The DNA here is from genome assembly GCF_047496795.1 of Chiloscyllium punctatum. NCBI lineage: Eukaryota > Metazoa > Chordata > Chondrichthyes > Orectolobiformes > Hemiscylliidae > Chiloscyllium > Chiloscyllium punctatum. The sequence continues at coordinate 39,296,207 of NC_092758.1, forward strand.
TTTGGTGAATCTGTAAGCTGGTGCATTTTTGGACCCAACTATTGAGTTCACAGCAAAACCAAAGCAAGTATGAACTAGAAAGTTAAACATACCTTTACTCTAATAGTAGTTACTGAGTATGTGCATAAGAAGTTTTTTTTATTCATTCATGTGATATGGGATGAACATTTATTTTCCATCCCTAACTGCTCTTAAGAGAATTATAGTGAGTTATCTCTTCTTTAGTTGCTGCAGTCTATTTGATGTAGGTACATGCATAATGCTGTGAGAGAAGGAGTTCCAGGATTTTGACCAGGTGACACTGAACGAACAGTGGATATATTTCCAAGTCTAGATGGTGTGTGATTTGGAGGAGAGTTTGTAGGTGGTGGTATTCCCAGGTATCTCCTGCCCTTGTTCTTCAACTTAGTAGTGGCCATTGATCTGGAAGAAGCCACACTGAATTGTGGTAATACTTGGTCAAAATCCTGGAACTCCTTCTCTCACAGCATTATGCATGTACCTACATCTTGTAGATGACCTGTGCATCTGTGGAAGGGCTCCCTGGAAGAATTTTTAATGTGGAAAGTATGAAGTCATCAGCCAGGCAACAGTAAAGAATTCTCTGAAAGGGAAGCTCTGGACTCAGCCAGTCTGCAGTAAGTGTGTGGGAAGGGCCCACAGCACAGCAGAGCACCAGAACCAAGACCACAGTAGGGTAACAAGCTCCTGAGGTAGTTCACAGACAAGTCAGGGTGTGAAATAAAGTTAAGAAGCCTGTAGCAAGGAATGGAGAAATTTACAAGATCACTCAGCTAACATTAAGTGCTAGATGACTGCAAGGGATAACTACACACAAAGATGTGAAATAAAAAAAAACACAGACAGTTCACAAGCAGAAAGCATGAGAGAGAACAGAGGACAATCATTGTGATTATTGGACCTATTGGTGAGAGGTTTGTCTACCCAGTTTTACAGGGGATCATGAATGTCAGGATGAAGGACATTTCACAGCTGGATCAGCAGTGCAAAAAGTTACAAACACGCAACAGGAGTCTGTAAAAGCCCAAATATTAACATACACTGAGGAGGCTGAATTCTTCTTGGGGAATATAGCATACCCAATTTCTGGTGTCCGAACATAACAAACTCACAAGACCCATGAGACAGATGCCTCAGTGTGACATCATGGCTAACGGCAAGGCAATTAACTTTATTTGAAGTAAAGAATCTACCAAGCATCCAATCTTTCAAATTCCACACCACACTTGCAGTCCAACTTTCTTCAACCATTTGATATTCAATTTAGTGTATCTGTTCCTGATGAGGACAAGGATGGATGTTTGTTGCATTTCAGTTCAAGGGCAGAGCAATCTGTATGACACTCCAGATCCTGATGAATTTTTTCAAAGTATAGATGCATGTATGACTTTGAATCTACTTCCATTAGCATTTGCTAAAGAACCCAAAGTAGATTCACCACTAAATCTCCACAGCAGGTATCCTATCACTTGGACCACAGGACGATTGAGCAGAAATGACTGAAACTAATGGGACAAGAAGACACTCAATGAAGGTGATCAATCTCAAGAAGCCATTCTAGACCTTTGTTTACACTTTCAGGAAAGAGTAGCAGAGAATGAAATGTCCACTGATGTTGATAAGTTGATGGTCGAACAGCAAAAATGTTTAGGTGCCCTCATTCTTATCACAGCTGAAGAGGAGCTCGTAATAGTCCATTCACAAACAAATACCAGAATTTTCTGCAGGCAGCAAGGTAGCCACAACATTTGAGAAGTCTCAGATTATCAGGCCAGAAAAGGTTCCTCAGCAAGCAGGAAGGGTAGTCACAGAACCTCAAAACAGACATATGAGCATCAAAGCTTCTGACAGGGTTGATGGTACTTCATCTCTATTTGCAAAATCCAACTGTAGATAAAACAAATGTACAATGATAAGCAAAGAATATGAAGATGAATGAGATACTGTGAAAACAAAACTCCAAAACTTGCACATACCCCGACCAAGGAGTAGTTCAATAACTGCAAGCAGCTGAAGAAAAGTTATCCAGGGAATAGAGATGCTTAAGTCCAAATTAGGTCATGCTAATGTTGAATGTTCAGAGATCACCAATTTGCATAAATAGCATTATCAGTGAGCCATGAAAAAAAGCAAGGTTTCTTTCAGTATAGAAACAGAGGCCCAAGGAGCAGGGCTTTCACAGCTGAGAAGTCCCACAGAAAAGCTTAAAATTGAGTATCAAATGAAACTCAGGATATAAGAATGGTTTGGCGCAGTGATAGTGACCTTATGTCTGGGCCAAAAAGTCCAAGTTCAAGCCCTACTTTGTCCATGAGATGTGTTATCATATGCTTGAATATGTTATATGGAAAATGGTACTAATCAGCTTCAGCAAATTTTTTGAATGGGGAGGGAAAGAAGTCCAAATCTGATAGGGTGGCATGGTGGCTCAGTGGTTAGTACTGCTGCCTCACAGCATTAGGGACCCTGGTTCAATTCCAGCCTCGGGCAACTGTCAGTGTGGACTTACATGTTCTCCCTGTGTCTGCGTGGACTTCCTCTGGGTGCTCTGGTTTCCTCCCACAATCCAAAGATGTGCAAGTTAGGTGAATTAGCCAGACTAAGTTATCATAGTGTTCAGAGATGTGTAGGCTAGCTGCATAAGTTAGTGGTAAATGTAGAGTAATAGTGTAGGGAAATTGGTTTGGATGGGTTACTCTTCGGAGGGTAGGTGTGGACTTGTTGGGCCAAATGGCCTGTTTCCACACTGTAGAGATTTTATGATTATAAAATTCAGCAAGCATTGGAGAAATCAAGTTTAAACGTAAGCTACAATCCCAGCTATCAGCAGTCACACAGCTCTATCAAACCTCAGAATCTGAAAATAGATAATTGCCTAGGAAAATCAAATGGCTGCTGCAGGTAATTAATAAGGGAATTTTAAAAATGAAGATTTAAGGTTTGCACTCCAATATCAGTCACCAACTGGTGGAAATTCAAAAGAACAGTAAAGCTGTAGAATGTGATCAAATATAATTTCATCATGAATGGGCAGAATTATGAAGTATCCATGAACATTGCCTCGAGAAAAACAGGAACTCACAATTGAAAAAGACATTTTATGGAAGTCCTGTGTGTGAACAGCTGGTGCTCTTTAAAACCTGGCAAAAGAAAGGCATGAGCTGATGGTAGAAAAATAGTTCTCTTTTATTTATATATTTGGAATTTCAAGATCACTGTGTGTTAATAACTGAAGAAAACACTCGGTTCCAATCAACAAATGATGATTTTGCATCTGATAAAGAAACCTGAGAAAAGAACAATGATCCTTAATTTAAGTTTGCAGAAAAACTATTCTGGAAAAATAAGGTCTTATTAATAAAAGACATCAATTACAGAATGATTATGTTCTTTAGAAGAAGGAATTAGAAAAAAAAATGTGGAGAAAGATGTAGAAATTAAGCCTTCAATATCTAGTTACTTGCAACACAAAAGGAAACCATTCAACCCATCATGTCCATGCTAGTCAACAAAGATCTGACTGCACGAATCCCATTTTTCAACTCTTGGTGCATAGCCCTGGAGGGTATGGCAATGCAAGTGAATATCTAAATACTGCTTAATTGTTACAAGAGTTTCTGACTCAACTATCCCTTCAGGCAATGAGTTTCAGACTCTCAGCACACTCTGAGTGAACTAATCTCTCTTCAATTCTCCTCTGAGCCTTTTATGTCTTATTTTAACTCTATGCCCCAGTTATGGAAAAAGTGCCTTCCTATCCACCCTTTTCATGCCCCTCATTACCTTACACATCTCTAACATGTCCCCTCTAAATCTATTCTAATCCAAGGAAAGTAATCCTAGTCTATCCACTTTTTCACCATAGTTCAGACCCTGCAGCCTAGGCAGAATCCTGGTAAATCTTCTCTGGCTCCTCACATCCTTCCTATGATTGGGTGACCAAAATTGCACGTAATTACCCATTTGTGACTTGACCAGTATCTTACAATTCCAGCATTAATTTCATGCTCCTTATTCTGTGCCTCACCTAATAAAGGCAAGTATCCCATATGCCTCCTTGACTATTTTATCTTCCTTCCTTCTGCTTTCAGGGATCTGTGAACATGCACACCAAGACCCCTCTGATTTTCAGTGCTACCATTCATAGTGTCATCCCTCAAGTTAACAGCCCTCTGCCAAGAACATTATCTCCTATTTTTCCAGATTGAATTCAATTTGTGGCTGCTCTACCTACCTGACCAGTCCAATGATATCCTCCTGCAGTTCATAGAATCATAAAATCATAGAATAGCTACAGTGTGGAAACAGGCAATTTGGCCCAACAGATCCACACCAACACTCCAAAGAGCATCCTACCCAGACCCCTACCCTGTCCCTATAACTCTGTATTTCCTATGGCTAATCCACCCAACCTACACATCCTGGTCACTATGATTATCCTCTACATTAATTACCACTCTACCAATTTTCATGTCATCCACAAACTTCTTGATCATACCCCCTATATTTATGTCCAGAACAGTAATGTTCAGCATAAACCTCATTTCCTGCTGAACCCTACTGGAAACAGACTTCTAGTCACAGAAACATCTCTCTATCATTACCTTCTGCTTCCTGTTCCTCAGCCAATTTTGGATCCAGTGTGCCATAGGCTTTTCTCTTCTTGACCAGTCTTCTATGAGGGACTTTATCAAGGGCCTTGCTAAAGTCCATACAGACCACATTAGATGCATTACCCTCATCAACAGTCCTGGTTAGCTCCCTGAAAAATTAATTGAATTTGTCAAACATTGGATGCAAGCATAAGAGGTACAGTTAGTAAGTTTGTAGAGGTGTCAGTGGTCTGGAGGACTGTTAACATTGACCAATTATTAAGTGGAGAGGAAGGGTTATATTAGGAAATTACAGGGTAGCCAGTCAAACCTCAATGGTGTGGAAGTTATAACAAAGAATTCTGAGGGATAGACTATTTATAATTTATTAATCAAAGATAATTAGCATTTGTTAGAGAAGTAATAGAGTCATAGAGATATACAGCATGGAAACAGACTCTTCAGTCCAACCAGTCCATGCCGACCAGATATCCCAATCCAATCTAGTCCCACCTACCGGCACCCAGCCCATATCCCTCCAAATCCTTCCTATTAATATACCCATCCCAATGCCTTTTAAATGTTGCAATTGTACCAGCCTCCACCACTTCCTCTGACAGTTCATTTCATACACATACCACCCTCTGTGTGAAAAAGTTTCCCCTTAGGTGTCTTTTATATCTTTCCCCTCTCACCCTAAACCTATGCCCTCTACTTCTGGACTCCCCGACCCCAGGGAAAAGACTTTGTCTATTTATGCTATCCATGACCCTCATAATTTTGTAAACCTCTATAATGTCACCCCTCAGCCTCCGACACTCCAGGGAAAACAGCCTGTTCAACCTCTCCCTATAGCTCAAATCCTCCAAACCTGGCAATATCCTTGTAAATCTTTTCTGAACCCTTTCAAGTTTCACAACATTTTTCTGATAGGAAGGAGACCAGAATTGCATGCAATATTCCAACAGTGGCCGAACCAATGTCCTGTACAGCCGCAACATGACCTCCCAACTCCTGTACTCAATACTCTGATCAATAAAAGAAAGCACACCAAATGCCTTCTTCACTATCCTATCTACCTATGAACCTGCACTCCAAGGTCTCTTTGTTCAGCAACACTCCCTACAACTTTACAAGTAAGTGTATAAGTCCTGTTAAGATTTGTTTTCTCAAAATGCAGCACCTCGCATTTATCTGAATTCAACTTCATCTGCCACTTCTCAGCCCATTGGCCCATTTGGTCCAGATCCTGTTGTAATCTGAGGTAACCTTCTTCGCTATCCACTACACCTCCAATTGTGGTTTCATCTAAGATAGAAATTAAAACTTTCTGGCAATTCCCCTGAAACTCCTCCTTTGACTGTTTCAACAGCCTGAAATAAATCTCAGTTTTGTGGATTTATCCACTTTTAAGGCTGTGAAATCTTGCTAGTATCTCCTTGTCTCTCTCACAATCAATATTTCACAATATTCCAGCCTGACATCTATACCTGTGCCATCCCTTTCCATTGTAAAGACCAAAGCAAAGGACTGTGCCCGTGCCTTTCAAGTCCACAGACAGATTACATCAATGGCCCCTAATAGGCCCAACTCTTCCCCAAGTTATTCTCTTGTCTTTGATACAACTTTTAAAAACCCTCTAGGTTTTTTTTTTAAAGCTATCCACCAATACTTTTTCAGCATTCCCTCAGCTTGCCTATTTCCTTTTGAAAGAAATCCATCTGCCCAGTCACCCAGTCATAATTCCTCCACAAACTACAATGCAGTACACTTCATCCTCCTCTAGAGACTCTGCTGTATTGAGCTCTCATTATCCATCATAGGTTTTTCTTTCTTCATTAAACCTAACCTTTATGTCTCTTGACTCCTCATGTTTTCTGGTCGTGGTCCCACCCTTTCTCTTCATGGGAATGTTTTTGCCCTCTGCTCTTGTCATTTCCTCTTTGATTGCCTCCCACTGTTCTGACAGAGTTTTACCTGCAAATAGATTCTCCCAGTCCACTTGGGCTAAATCATATCTGAGTGAAATCACCCTTTCTCCATCTTGTATTCCTGGCCCATCCTTATCCTTTTCCATAATTTTTCCAAACCTGAGTTGCGGTCATTATCTCCAAAATGTTGCCGCTGGATACATCTCACTTGTCTGGGCTTACTTCTGAATACAGGTGTATTAGGTCCTGAATTGCCCTGTACCTTCTCCACCTTTCTACATACTAGCTAAAAGAGTTCTGGATGCAATTTAAGCATTTTGTTCCCTCACTATCTTATAAGTATCTCAGTTAATATTTGGTGAATGTCAGATAGCTCAATTAGTTTGCGATACAGAGCGATGCCAACAACATGAGTTTAATTCCTGCATCAGCAGATGTTACCATGATGGCCTTAACTTCTCAACCTCTCCCCTCACCTGAGGTAGAGGATTTGGCCATTTATCCCATATCTTTCAGCTTTACATGGCTGCTGCCAGAAAACTCTAGCTCAAGAAGAAAAAAATTAATGAAAGCAATGAGTCCTTGAATCTTCGGGTACATCATGACCTTGAATAAAGTCACAAGCTCCTCACAAAAAGCTCCAGCATGTTCTGTTCTCAGGGAAGAATGAACAAAGTTGTATATATTTTAAGCAGTCTTTCTAAAAAAAGTTTGTTTGCCTACTCGTAGGATGTGAGCATTGATTGCAAAATCAATATTTACTACCAAACCCTCATTGTCCTTAAGAAAATGTTTGTGATCTACCTTCTAACTTGCTAGGCCATTTCAGAAGACAGTCAATTACACTTCTGTGGGTTCGGGGCATATTCAGCTAAACTGATAAGAAAGTAGATTTCCTTCATTAAACTAAATGGCTCTTTTCAACAGTACAATCACTTCATGGTCAGTATGACCATTACTAATTCTTTTTGTTCCAAATTCTTTGTATATTGTTGAAAAAGGACATACTTTATCAAAACTTTTCATCCTGCACTCATCTGGACATTTTGCAAGAATACAAACTCAAGGGGAAAGCCAGCATTATACTGCATGAGAAGAGAGTACTGCTTGATTGGTACAGGTGTTGCCATAGATAATGCACCCATTAATGTCCAATTACCGAATCTCAAATAATGATTTAGATGGATTAAGGGACCGTATTACAAGTCGGGCTGGTTGGGTACGGTTAGTACCTTGCTTATTGCGTGTTCACACTGCTGCTATGCAACAAGTGGTGTTTGTAACTAACAAGATGCTGCCATCAAGCCAAAAAGAAGTTAAGCCTTTCAAACAAATGATTAATGTGGCAAATGAAGTTCAATGATGGTGTAACACCAAGTATGTATGCTGTACATCTCAAAGAACTAGAATTAGAATTAGATTTAGACTGGCTGATGTTATCAAACAGCATTGCCTTTGGCTGTTCACAAACAGAGTCCACATGCTGACCAGTCAGCACTCTCCTCTCAGGCCATATAAATGTTGTTTTTCCCTTGAAGTTATATTCCTGTGCAATGTCCTGATGAATGCTGGATGAAAAGTATCAACCTAATGTGCCTTTTGTTTTAGCAGTACTTAAGTCCTTTATCAGCAATTACTACATTTTGTTTAATTAATTGAATTTAAATTCTGGAGCTAACATTGTGGGATTTGAACTCATGCTTCATTAGGATCACCACTAATTTAACCAATATACCATCATATTCTCACCTGACCCCAAGAGCACATAAACACTATTAAAAATATTTGTTTCAATTATGTCTGTATCTTTCGGTTACAGGTATATGATACATTACTATCAGTCTGTTATTGTATATATATGCATATTACTTAAGTAAATTTGTCATATTACTCCAATAAGTGATATCTCCCTGGGGACTTCAATGTAGGCTTTTTGACACCTAAACAATATTGGGTCAGTTATGATTGATCATCTAATGCACTCTTGTTCTTAACACAGTTTGATTCATCCACAATGGTAGGGCATTTTTCCTGAAGAGATGTCAGATTCTGCAGTTATAATCAGCAATAACAAGGCAATTTTGTCTTCCATAATTATACCTTGAATTGAGAATGAATTCCATCAAGCAAGTTAGTCCATCTGTGTTACTGTAATTTCAAATATTATCTTTGAAAATAGATTATCTAAGCTTTATATGAAAACCATGATGCCATTTTAAGCAACTGCCTTTCTCAACAATATCCAGATTCATCTGTTCTCTTCACAAGATCTGAAAAAAATTCTACAAATTAGAATCTTCTTAACCAAAAATAGAAGTTCTTTATTTCTACAAGTGACATACCAAGATGAAAAATTAATTTATTTACTTGAGAAGGTTAAACAACGAAGATCAAATGAAATATAAACTATTCATTCTTCCTTAGCAACAAAATTGCAATAGTGGGTTTCCATGGCAACTGTGAAACAACATTAATAAGATATATTCAATGCAGTGTGCTTATACCATCTCAAATCCATTTTCCACTTTTAATAGTCCATGGATTTTAGATAAGCATCGGGCAGAAATGGAATAATTTTTCTATCCGATTGATCAGGAGTTTATAATTTCCTGAACTCTTTCCTTTTAGTCTACTGATCCGTATGATAGGCAGCTAGGTCTAAAACTGACAAAGAAGCAATCAGGTACAGCATCAATTTAAATCGTGACTGGCTCCTTTTAATTGTTTTAGGATGGAGGGAGTATACCAAGAGGCAGAGAGAACAAGTAATATAGGGATTGAAAACTCTAACTTTACTTCTTGGATACAAATGCACTGGCTCTGCCTATAGTTAATGGATAAACATATGGTCACACTCCTTATAAAACAGATGGTCCAGATTTGATTGGCAGTCTATACTTGGTTAGTTAATTTCCACTGGAACAGACTAAAATTGGCTTCTGCTTCACAAGAGAAAACAACCAGGTCTGTCACTCTTTGGCACCATCTACTGGAAATGAGCATTAGGTTTGAACAATTCTAATGCATCCAACAATCACGAAGTTCCAATACCCAAAATACAGGCTCACAAATGAAGATTGATCCCGTGGGCAAGAATTTGCAAAGCTGCATACCGCTGTGAAACTCGACCCCGTCAGGAGATAAAATGAAGGGGAAAGGGAAAAGTTGGACAAAGGTTAGTGAAAAATGAGAACACATTATAAATTATAAAATAATTAGAGGTTATTACTTTCCTGTCAAAAATAGCTAAATCAAACTCTGCAATAATGTAAAACAGACAATTTGGGTCAGTCATCTGTTATACACCTCTCCTGATTTTTATAACCATTGTAATCACGATTGACACAAAAGTCTTAGCCTTTTGTGAAATGCACAGCTACAGACAAACACAAACAGTGTTGTGGGAAGTTATATCATACAGCTATAGAATGCAAAGCAACTAAAAGATCTCTTTATTCAGAATGTATCACTACTTTTGGTACCTTTTGTATCAGCATTGTCAGCATGTCATTGATGGAAAAGTTACCTATTTTTTTCTTATGGGGTGGGGAAAAACTATTAACGCAGAGTGGCTTTGTGATTGCTTTCAGAACAGGAGCATGCCTGAAATTGTTAAAGTTAAAAAGCAGACAACACCAGGTTATAGTTCAACAGGTTTATTTGGAAGCACTAGCTTTCAAGGCACTGCCTCTTTATCAGGTGCCTCTTCTTCAGCAACAAGCAGAGCCTCAAAAGCTAGTGCTTTTAAATAAATCTGTTGGACTATAACCTAGTGTTGTCTAATTTTTAATTTTGTCTACCCCAGTCTAACTCCATCACCTCCAAATCACGAAATGGTTAAGCAATTGACTTCATTCACACATTTCTTTCTGCAAGCTGACACTTTTTTTTTGCTGCTTCATTGCCTTCACTGCATTCTCCTCATCCAGTGCAGAGGTATTGGTGCTGTCAACTGGGATTGTGTTGGCATGCTGTCCTTGGAGAGAAGGCTAAAGAGAGATCTGATAGGGGTTCCAAACTTTTGAAAACGCTGAATGGAACAGATGGGGAGAAACCGTTCCCATTCATAAAAAGATCAAGAACCAAGAGGCACAGACTTAGAGATTGACAGAATAAGCAAATGCAAGTTAAGGAAAAAACTTTCATATAGCAAGTATTTAGAGTATGAAATGTACCGCCTGGAATTATGGTAGAGACAAGTTCAACTGAGGCATTCAAGAGTCTGTTGAATGACTATTTGGATATAAATAATATGAAAGGGTATGGAGATGGAAGTAAGACATTGACAGTAGATAATGATGATAATTTGAAGAGCCAATGCAGTCACAATAGGCTGAATGGCCTCTTTGCATGTCTAATATTTCTATGATCCCTCCAAAAGCATACTTCTCCACAGGAAAAGCAGAAGTGATAGCAAATCAGCTTTTTGGGCTGGGGAAAATAGATTTGAATGATCTCTGCAGCTTACAGCAAGGATGGAAAGAAATTGGTCATTGAAAATTCTGTGGTACTGATCAGATGGTCTAGGCTGACTGAATTTTCACTTAAATCCACACTCTTGAGGTGGATGAGTGGCATTCCTGAATGGCTTGCTGGCTTATATGTCAACAAACTGCACCCCTTCAGTACAATTTCCTCCATAACATGGAGGCCTGGGTGTGAGAAAAAAGCTCTTTATAAAAAAAAACTCCCGTGGATGTTATGGCATGCATTACTGCCTGCTTCAGGAGAGTCCTGCTGTAGACTTTCTTAAAAAGTCAGCAAGAAATCTATCAGGTGTGCAGTGAAGGTACGTGTGAATCAAGTACCAAGCACTATTGTTTCATTGTCTTATTGTTCCAGTGTGCACTGCTGAGTGTTCAGGCTGAAATCTCTTTGTAAAGGTTGGAATCCAGCAGTTTCTTTCTATTTTTCAAAGGATCCACTGGTCCATTGGATTAACTCCAAAGACAAGCTAATGCACTGCTCTGGGAAGTACCCGTGTAATTATCATTCATAACGACTGGCCAGTGCAAACCTTTTTCCAGTGGTTTAGTAGTGGTATAACTCATCATGTCTGAGCTTCATTTAGCTCAGATGGCTGGATGGCCGGTTTGTGATGCAGAGTGATACCACTGGTGTGGGTTTAACTCATGTTATTATGAAGGATTCTCTTTTTCAATCCTCTTCCCTGAGGTGTGGTGACTCTTAGGTTAAACCACCACCAGTTGACTCTCTTTCTAGTAGACAGCAGCCCTATGGTGACTTTTTCCTAACTCATCATGTGAAAGCATCTCTTCATGTTGTTTCAATTCAGATGAAACAGAGAAGTCACACACTAGTTGATTGCCTCAAAAATGGAAAACCGATGTTGCATCTTATCTAAAATCAGAATTGTTAACTGAGACACTATCTGCTGGTAAAGAATTTTGTGATTCAAATCCAACATCTCCAACATCAACCACATACATCAGCATTCACCTCCCCATAAGCTTTTGGGAGGAACTCATTTCACTACAACATTCATGGCAGAAAAATCAGTATGATTGATGCTTGACAGGAAAAGAAGTGAAATAACTCCACAGAGGCTGGTATCCTGTCACCATGTCCCCCTTTATTTACATGTAGAGAGTCCTTGACACTGATCCAACTCCTTCTGAGCAAGGTCTCAGGGTGAACAAGATGTCTGACAGTTCTGTTTTTATTTGTCAGCCAGGGCTCCCTGATTGAATCAGATAAACAGATCCATTATAGTCTATGAGGTCCACCTAGCTGACTTCATTACAGTCACTACAGGTAGGCCTCAAAGAAATTCTATCCTTGATAATGAGAAAAAAATTATCATTTTTAGTATGATCGCTTGAATGTCCTTTTGAGTTTAGGAGATTTTGATGCATGGCATTACTTTGATCATCAGACTGCCTTCTATCTAAGGAACAGTTATCTATTTTCAAAAGGACAAGATAGATTTCTAAATTGCTTCCTCCAACTTGAATTCAGGTAACAATTTCATATATTTGACTGGTCTACTGAGAACAGCTGTTCAATCTATGCTTAGTTCTTTGACCTTTAAAACCAGTTTAGAGATACTTGTTAAGAACTACTATACCTTAATTTCTTCAAAATGAATCTCAAGTATTATTAACTCCATTGAATTTCAGGTCATTGCGTCTTTGCTCATCACTTTTCAATTCCCATTGATACTTAAATCTCCATCCTATTTTCTCCAACATCAAAGAAAACTGGAGCCATTTGTATGGCATTTAAAACAGGATAACACCAACTTCGTTGGATAGACTTAATGGGCGGCATTTTCTCTCTGATCTGCTTTCTCTGTGCATTAGTGAACTGGTTTCAATACCTGGAAGATTATTCAAATAATTAATGCTGTATGTGGAATGTTATAGCAGTATGTCCTGTACCTTTTCCTCTCTTCAGAATATTAGCACCGTTGAAGTTGCTTACAGCTTCTTTGTGGCCTTTCTGTGTGACCTTTCCAGCTGCTGCTTACCTGCTTTGGTATTTCCCCACAGTACAAACTGTGTTGTAGTACCTCAAGACATCTGGTGCATCAGTGGCACTTGGTGTTAAATAATCAAAAATCTCTGTTTTATGTGCTATCAATGCTTGGCTAACACACAATTTCACTTAATCACCAGTTAAACGAGCACTGAAAATTATTCTTTTGCACTTTGTTAAAAAGTTACTGGCAAGGAGAGGGCACTGTTACTTTTCCATTAAGTCCCAAATCCAGTTCACAATTTGTTCTGTTCTTTTCAAATCATGTCAACTAAAGTGCAGAATATTACTGAAATGAAAAACAATCACAGAATTCTGAGGCACAGAGGGATTTAGGTGTTCTGGTGCATGAAATACAAAACGTTAGAATGCTGGTATAGCACGTGATCAAAAAGGCTAATGGGATGCTATTCTTTATTACAAGAGGAATTGAACAGAAAAGTGAGGATCTTATCCTTTAGTTACACAGGTATACAAGTCTGCATCTTGAATAATATGTGCAGTTTAGATCCCCTTATTTTAGAAATGATGTAAATGCATTGGAGGAGGTTCAAGGGACATTTATTAGCTTGATCCTTGGATTGAATGGATTGTCTCATGAGGATAGATTAGGCATGTTGGACTCATCTCCACTGGAAGAAGAGCGAGGAGTGACTTGATTGAAGTGTATAAAATGGTCTTGATAACATGGGCATGGAAGGAGGTTTCCTCTTGTGGCTCAGTTCAGAACTAGACAATATTGTTTTAAAGTTAAGGTCATCCTTTCAGGGCAGAGATGAGGACAATCTTTATCGCTCAGTAGAATGTGTGACTTTGGAGATCTCTGCCTTAGAAAGTAGGAGGCAAGATACTTGAACATTTTTAAGAACAGAGATGGATAAATTCTCATTAGGCAAGGGAATCAAGGGTTATGGGAGGGGTTGGGAGTGTGGAATTCAAAATACAAACAGATCAGTCCTGATCGTACTGAATGGTGGGGCAGACTCAAGAGGTTGAATTGTCTATTTTTTCTCATAATTCTTGGCAAAAATTTATTTAGGTCAAAAAGAAGGAATCAATGAGAATGATGAACCCACCCATGGTTAACATAAGACAGAGTTGGGATTAATGTGTCTTTCTCAGGTTGAAAGGAAGTAACCAGTGGAGTGCCACAAGAAGCATGGAGTCATAGATTTGTACATACAGCATGAAAACAGATTAACGAGTCCATTCCGACCATAATCCCAAACTAAACTAGTCCCACTTGCCTGCATTTAGCCCATTTCCCTCCAAACCTTTCTGATTCATGTACTTATCCAAATGTCTTTTAAATGTTGCAACCGTACCTGCATCCACCACTTCCTCTGGCCGTACATTCCACGCACAAATCACTCTCTGTGTAAAAATGTTGCCTCCTCATGCCCTTTAAAAACTTTCTCTGCTCCTCTTAAAAATATACCATCTAGTTTTGAATTTCTCTACCCTATGGAAAAGACCCTTGCTATTCACCTTATCTAAGCCCCTCATGATTTTATAACCCTCACAAAGTTACAACTTAATCTCATACGCTGCAGTGAAGAAAGTCTCAGCCTAATTTTAGACCTCAAACACTTTATTCCAGACAACAGCCTGGTAACATTTTTTATGAAGCCTCTCCAATTTAATTATACCCTTCCTGTAGCAGAACAATCAGAACTGTACTTAGTACTCCAGAAGAGGCCTCACTAATGTCCTGTACGACCTCAACATGACGTCCCAACTCCTATACTTAAAGGTCTGAGCAATGAAGGCAAGTGTGTTAAATCACCCTATCGACCTGTGACGCAAATTTCAAAACATTATGTACCCGAACCCTCTCCCTGACGTCCTGGCTAATTCATATCCCTCAATCAACATCACAAAGAAAGATTACTCGAGTTCTCATCACACTGCTGCGTGCGGGTGATTACTGCATACGAATTGGCTGCCACATCCTGTATATGACAACAGTGACTACACTTCTTTGGCCACAAAGCTGTTTGAAACGAACAGTATTGAAAATGTCCTAGGGCTTTAATTGTTTACTGTCTCCGTAAACAACTTGGAGGATGTAATGTATTCAAATTTGTTGGTGATACAAAAATACTTTGTTGAGGGCATAAGGAATCTACAAGGGTACTGTATATAGTTTGATTGAGTGAATGGGGAGAAAGCCTGGCAGATGGAGTTTAGTGTTGGAAAGTGTGAGGTTATACACTTTTGGTAGAAGGAACCGAAGGCAGGTTATTAATTAAATGTAGAGATACTCCAAACAAAGTACAGCACGGAGGGATCTGCATGCTCTTGTACATGAAACACAAAAAGTTAGCATGCAGGTGCACTAAGCAATTAAGGCAAATGGAATTTCTACCTTTATTGCTAGTGGTTTGGAGTTGAAAGAACAGAGAAGTCTTGTTACAGCCATACCGGGTTTTAGTGAGGTCGCACTTGGAGTATTGTGTATTGGAGTATTGTGTATTGGAGTATTGTGTATTGGAGTATTGTCTATTGAAGAAAGATTGTAGAGGCATTGAAGCCACTTCAAAAGTGATTCATGACACTGATTCCTGGGTTGAAGGAGTTGACTTATCAACAATGGCTAAACAGGCTAAACCCTTATGCATCTGAGCTTAAAAGAATTAGGGCTGGTCTCATTGAAACATACAGGATTCTAGGTGGATTTGATAAGGTGGATGTTGAGAAGAATTTTCCAGTAGTGAATGAATTTCAAACTAGTGACATAGTTACAGAATAAGGGGACACTTATTTAAAACTGAGATGCAAAAGAATTACTTGTTTTGTAGGGTAGTGAATTATAGGTACGTATCCCTTTATCCGAAATGCTCGGGACCAGCTGTTTTGCAAAAATTGGAATTTTGCAGTTTTCGGAACTAATGTGGTGTCCCCTGTAGGGTGCAGGGCAACAACCCATAATCAAACATAAGTACTGTACTGCAGCAAAAACGTATGAATACTGACAGTAAGCAGGATAAATAAAGACTAGAGGTACTATGACACTTTATTTATATAGTGTACTGATAAATGAAATACATTGACAATAAATATTGAACAACATTTTATTTCCATAAAAAACATTCCAATAAAAACATTTGTTAAAACTCAAACATACACAGCTTCAGCACCATGGCAGGCGGTGGTTTTAAATGCTTCTTCAAGTGTCATCTATCTCATTAACATAGATTTCTGTCTAAGCAATCTCTCTTTAATTGAGTAAATTGCCATAATCTCTTGCTCACTGATAAATGAATATTGTTCAAGGCCAGCAATTAACTGATCACACATTTTCACCACATTGTCAATGGGGACTTTTTCAACTGTGTTCACTAACTCATCATCATCATCACTATCCTCACACTTATCTGTACAGGAACCCACATTTAAAACCATTTCAGCAATGTTCCCATCGCTCAAGAAATGCACAACAGGCACATCATTGTCAATGTTCAGCATTTCTTCAAAGCCAGCTTCATGTAATTTATTTACACTGTCAACTGATAAATTTTGTGCATAAGTAACAAGATTTGCAATCATCTTTTTCTCTTTAGTGACATGAAATCCTCCAAACTCTTCATCTGCAGGTTCATTTACAGGAAATATTGTCGTAAGCCAGAGTCTGTGCCAAGCATTTGTTAATGTTGCTTTATCAACATCATTCCAAGCATTAGCAACTGCGTAAATGGCATCCTTAAGACTAAATTCTTTCAGAAAGTCTTGAATTCCTACCTCTCTGTTGACTGCAGCAAGCATACTGTTTAAAAAATAGTCTTTATACTTGCTCTTCATGGAGCATAAAATTCCTTGGTCACAAGGCTGTAATACCGATGTCACATTTGGGGTCAGGTAAATGCCAAAAACATTACTTTTCACAAGCCGTTCGGCGGGGGATGTGCAGAGCAGTTGACCAGGAACAATAAAATTTTACATTTTTCTTCCAGTTCAGCTTGTCTGCAATGAACTCGTGCTGCTGGTACGAAGTGTTTACTGAACGAGTCGGAAAAAAATCCTCTGGTTACCCATGCTTTCTTTGCATATTAATGCACAGGCAAGTTGCTTACACCTTTAAGACACCTCGAATGTTTTTAATTCCCAATCACTGCCAATTTCACGTTGTGTGTGCTTGCAGCAATGACACGCCCAAGAATAGTTAATCTGTCCTTAGTTTCCTTAAAACCTGTCGGTGCTCTCTCATTAGCTGTTGACATAACGCCAGTAGAGAGCTGTTTCATCAGCAGTGTAAATTTGTTCAGGACTATGGTTTTTGTCAGATATCAGCTTGGCAAATTCACCAACATAATTTTCAGCTGTTTCATGGTCAGCAGAAGCCTATTCGCCACAGATTTTCAGGTATTTCACAGCATTACGCTTCTTGAATTTCTGCAGCCAACCTTCTGAATATTGACATTCGCCTTTAATGTTCAGTTCTTTATGATATTTTCTAGCTTGTTTCATAACCATGAAACCAGTCAGTAGCATACGTTCACTTCTTCGTTGTTTAAACCACTCCATCAACACACGATTAAGATCTTCATTTTTTGCCCTTAGCAGTATTTTCCTATTTTTCATTAGTTCATCATTATCACCATAAAACTTCAGTAACTTGTCTTTCTGTTTCTTCAAATCATAGACAATGGTAGTTCCGACACCATATTCTTCAGGAAGACGCCACACAGCCACACCACGATCAAGCTTCTGCAATAACTCTACTTTCTGCATTATTGATAATGACAGATGCTTCCTCTTCTTTATATTATTGTTAGCCATGAATGTACCTGCACCTCTTTTTAACATTTTCACTCTAAAATTAAACAATTTTGCACAGTTAATACAATACACAACTGACGCCTCCGAGTGCTGATCCATGCCGCCATGTGGTTCGAGTGAGTGCAGCCTTCGCCTGCCAAGAAAACCCTGTTATGTTACACACACATGACTGATGCTGCACAGTCCATGAAAACCTTCGGTTTTTGGATGCTCGGATAAAGGGATATGTACCTGTACTGGAATTCCTCACCACAGGGAGTTGTGCAGGCCAGATCACTGAAAGATTTAAAAAGGACTTAGATTTTTGAAGCATTACACAATTGAGGACTATGAGGAGCTCACTTGAAAGAGCGGTTGAGGCCTGGGGCAGATCAGCCATGATCTTATAGAATAGCAGGACAAACTTGAGAAACCAAATGGTCCACTCCTGCTCGTATTTCTTATGTTCTGACCCTAGGTTGTATGTTCAAATATTCTGTGATTCCATTAGCTCGTTCAGATTGGTGCTGACATTCATTCATACATTCCACTGTTTCCTATTTCTAAACAGAACAGGTAACTAAGGTTGGACAATCAAGTCTGACTGGCAAAGTGCAAATCAATACTTTCATTCAAAGAAAGATTTTTAAAACTTATACTACAAATTTATTCAACTCTGCTTCTTTTCACTGAATGATTTTCTAATTGCTAAAACTGTACACCAACCTACTGAGCTGTCAGTAAATCCTACAAACGGAAATCAATGAAAACACATAATAAAGCTTTGATATATCCAAATAGATTAAACTTTATTACTGTGCCTGATAAAGCTTTATTGAAAAGGTACATAGTGTGCTCTGACAAAATATCTTTTCTACATGTTAGAATAATCACATAACATACCTCAAACCTGAAAAAGATCTATGGAGTAGAAAAAAGAAAATGTAATGCAAAATAATTTAATAAAATAGGTTATGCTGATAATTGTAAAAGAATAACATTTCAAAGGTCAAAATTATATATTATGCAAATAAGCAAAGACCCAGTAGCTCATCAATGTGCAATTAATTAAAATTGTCACACTTAAAAGCCAATTAATGATAAACTGTTCTGAATGATAAACTGTTCTGGAGGATAGTGCTAATTACAAGTGTAGCATTTATTTAACACGTTGATTACTGCATTCTTTTCCATAATTGATAGCACATAATGGGGTAAAATGTTTTGGTTTTGGTTCTAGAATGGAGGAGAGTTGATTTCAAATGACTATGCATCCTCAAATCCCTTACCTCAGAGTTTTCTCAAACGTTTTGGCTCTTTCTCCAATCTGCCCACTATCTCATTCCAGACTTATATAAAAGCACACCGAAGCTACAGACAAAAAAAAATTCCTTTCGCCCCCTCCTGCATGCTTGGTAACATGTACCCAGATAGAAGAGATGTAGCAGCAAACTGGACAACTGGATATGTGGCTCCATTGGACACTGCAGTGGCTGATCTAATGTGTTGCAAGTGATGCATGTTTAGTGGCTGCACACAAAGGCACTTTTCTCATTTCCATTCATTCACAGGATGAGTGTTATTAGGCCAGCATTTATTGCCCATCCCATATGGTACACAGGGCAGTTGCAGTGAACCACATTACTATGGGTCTGACATCAATGTAGGCCAAACTAGGTAAGGAAGGCAGAGTCCTTTCCCTAAAGTTAGTGAACAGATGGGCTTTTCTGGCATTTGACATCATTAGACTCTTAATTTCAGGTTTTTTATTGAATTCAAATTGCACCATCTGCCATAGCGGGATTCAAGCCCATGTCCACAGAACATTACTAGAGTTTTTAGATTAATAGTGTAGTGGCAATACCACTAGGCCATTACCCCAGTCCCATTAAATAATAAAATGCATGCAATAAAATTATCCGATGTACAAGATTACAAAGAAAATGATCATTCTTTAAAAGGACTAAGTGTTATCTCTAGTAAGTCTGTCAGTGTGTGCTCATGTGTTTCATAAAAGGACTTCAAATCATAGAACCCTTACAGTGTGGAAGCAGGCCATTCAGCCTATCAAGTCTGCATCACCCCTCTGAGAGCATCCCACCTAGATCCCTACCTATCCTTACATTTCCCAGGGAAAATCCACCAAGCCCGCATACCTTTACACTGTGGGGAAAACCAGAGCACCCAGAGGAAACCCACACAGACATAGGCCTAAAGCTAGAATCAAACCCACATCCCAGGTGCTGTGAGGCAGCAGTGCTAGCCACTGAGCCAGCCAAAACATGCAGGTCTCCTGAGTTGTCATTGATTGCTCATTTAGTAGATGCTCATTTCTAGGGAGATGTAACTTAACTGAGGAGTGCCACTCCTATGGTGAGTGATGTTAACATGTTAACTTTTGTTGCTAGTTTATTTCACTGGTGAATGGAGGACTTTTGACACTGATGGCCATTCTGTACTCTATACAGGTCATGAGATCACATCTTCCTGAAAAGCTGCTTGCAGTGACCGTACAGCCTCTCTAGTTGTATGAGGATGATTGCAGTTTTCTTGGCAGGTTTTGAGAAGATTTGTAGCTCAGGTTGAGGTTTTGGATGTAGGTTTGCTCACCGAGCTGGAAGGTTCATTTCCAGATGTTTCGTCACCCTACTAATTAACATCTTCAGTGGGCCTCCGGCCGAAGCACTGCTGATAATTCCTGCTTCCTATTTATATGTTTGGGTTTCTTTGGGTTTAATGATGTCATTTCCTATGGTGATGTTGTTTCATGTTCTTTTTCTCAGGAGGTGATGGATGGGGTCTAACTCGATGTGTTTATTGATAGAATTCCGGTTGGAATGCCATGCTTCTAGGAATTCTTGTGCATGTCTCCTTTCTTTTCTTTTGTTCATTCACGGGATGGCTAGGCAGCATTTATTGTCCAGAGGGCAATTAAGAGTCAACGACATTGCTATGGGTCTGGAGTCAGTTATAGGCCAGACAAGGTAAGGAAGGCAGTTTCCTTCCCTCAAGGACATTAGGGAACCAGACGGGTTTTTCCAACAATCAACTCATGATTATCATTAGATTCTTAATTCCAGATATTTATTGAATTCAAATTGCACCATCTGCTATGGCATGATTTGAACACAGTTCCTCAGAATGTTATCTGGATCTCGGAATTAACAGTCCAGTGATAATACCACTAGGCCATGATATGTCTGGTTGCTCATGTTGACTGCTTATGATGACTGCTCTGCTGAGGTCCCAGTCTATAGCATAGGCTGACTTTTGTTCAAGCATGAAACACTTGCACTCTAACTGGCTCTGTTAGCTCTGGCAATGACTTGTTAGTTTTATCAGACTGAAATTTGGCTTTTTGTCATTTCATGTGGATTTTGTGTCTGATGCCTGTTACTGTGTCTGGCTTCAGTAGTTTTCGGGCTAGTGGAAGAGGAGTTTGGTTGCGCATGCCATTAACCTCATCATGCTTTCAGTAAATGTATTTCTCCACTCATGAACTGCTTTGTACAAGTCTGTACTGGATTTGCTTCATTTCTTCAGAACTGCTTTGACAATCTTTACTCACGTTTCAGCCTTTCCATTGTTATGGGGATACTGTGGAGATGATGCATGGCATTAAATTTCCCAATCATTTATGATGTGCCTGAATTCTTATCTCCTGAATTGAGGGCCATTGTGGCTCATTACAGTGTCTCAAATTCATAACAACTGAAGTGTTTTCAGGCCTTCTGCAATCACATTGGTGGTCATTACCATCAGTGAATCTAACTCCCAGTAGTCAGAATAATAATCAATGATGACAAGATAATCAGTTTCTGTGAAAGTAAAGAAGTCTACTCCAATCTTTGTTCTTATCTGAGAAGCTGTAGCTATTTAATTAGTGGCAGGTTTAGTCTGTTTTTTGAATCTTGAATCAGTTGTTTGCATGAAATATGAATAGAGGCCTCCCTCAGTGCTGCCATGTCTTTACTGAGTGCTGCTTCTATGGTAGAGAATATAAGGTGGGAGTTGGTAAGTTAGAAGGAGTTCAAATTCTGGTGAAACTTTCCTATTCTATTGCTTTCAATCTCTTGTAGTTGGTTTTTAACTCTCCCCACCCCCCACTTTTGTAGTTGGCTTTTAATTCAGTTTCAGTGCAAGGGAAGAATCTGATTGGTGAGTACTGTTAAGCTTCTCCTGTTCTAATTGTGAAAAATAGTTTTTAAAGAATGGCGCATGCAACTTGTGTGAAATCTATGGTGAAAGCTGTTCACGTGCTGGCAAGACCCAGGGTGTGAGTAAAGGACGAGAGAAAATGCTCAGACTCTAAAATTATTGAACTCAATATTGAGTCTTGAAGGCTGTGGGGTCCCCAGGTAGAAAACGAAAACTTGCACTAAGCTTTGTTGGAACACTGCAACAAGCTCGAGACAGAGATGCTTGTCAGGGAACACAATGGCAGGCAACCAGAAGCTATCAGTCATTTTTGTGGGCAGATCATAGGCATTCCATAAAGCAGTCACCTAGTCTGTGTTTTATCTCCCTAGAGTAGACACAACCTTATTATAGGCAGCATACACAGCAGTCTGGATTGAGTGAAGTGCGGGTAAATTGCAGCTGCACTGGAAGGTGTTTCTGGGGCCTAGGATTGTGAGGAGTGAGGAAGTAAATGGGCAGGTGTTACACCCTCTATGATTGCATGGGAACATACCATAGAAGTGTGGGCAGATGTTAGAAATGCATCAGGGTGTCCAAGAGGGAATCGTCCTTGCAGAAGGACTGACATGGTTGTTCTTGCTGTCTGGACTCCATCTCCACCTATCGTTCACTCCCTCCCCCCGTCCCTCCCCAATCATCCCAGTTTTCAGTATAAATACCAAGTGCCTTTGAGATTCTCAAGCTTGCAGTCTATGTCATTCTCATCCAACATGCTTTGAAAAATGTTCTTTGTTCTGTAACATAATAAATCATTAGGTGGAAGGTATGTTCTCACAAGGTCATAGTTTTAATTCACTATCACCATATGACAACTTCATGGTTTGGTGTTTTGGTGTTAGCATCCCATGTTGCTAATTACAATTGTCAGTAGGCACATATTTTCATTTTTTGGCTATGAACTGAAATGGAAGTTGGACAGCCACAACTGAATTACCAGAAGGGTTTTGCAACTTAAAAATCAAGAGCTGCAATTTTTTGAAATAATAAGAGAGAGAACTTGAGACTAAGCAAGAGTATTTTGAATTAAGGAAATTCTGCCTGACAACAACCCACTGACTGGTTGAGCTGCTGAATATTGAAACATTGTCAGTGCCAGGAGCAACAGAAAAGAATCTTCTAGAGCCTACAAATACCCATCTCTGTCTCTCCTAATGGGATAGAAAAACCAAGAAAGCTTAAAAGAAAGAACACTAACATAGGAAATGACCCAGGTCCACCTAAATATCATTGAAATGAAGAACAGACAGCTTACAGACAAATGGCATATCATAATTTCTATAAATCACAAAAAAATGGTGTAAGACAATTTAAACCACATTTGAAATTTGGATTTGTGATCTTCAGAATTTTGGTTACCCTGTCTATATTATTTTTCCACTCATAGATGGTACACCCAAGGATCCACTCCCTGCACCACCGACACTCAATAGCAGCAGTGTGTACTATGTACAAGATGCACTGCAGAAATTCATCAGAGACCCTCAGACAGCATCTTCCAATTCCATTTAGAAGGACAAGGGCAACAGATACATGGGAACACCTCCACCTTCAATTTCCCCTCCAAGCCACCCTGAAGTGGAAATATATTGCCATTTCTTCACAGTTGGTGGGTCAAAACACTGGAATTCCCTCCCCTAGGGCATTGTGGGTCAACCTACAGCACATGGAGGGCAGCAGTTCAAGAAGGCAGTTCACCACCACCTTCTCAAGGGCAATTAAGGATGGGCAATAAATGCTGGCCAGCCAGCGACTCTCACACCTCACAAATGAATACATTAAAAGTGTGTTAAACCCTTTGTCTCTCTTAGTTATGATTTGAGTGTGTATGTATTTGCGGATTTCGAAGGTGTCTGATTCACGTTACAAAGAAATAGATTAAAAATCATTTTCTTTTATCTGTCTCTTGTTGAAGTAAAGTGTATTATAATAAATAGTTATTTTACTGTTTACTGTTACTGACAAACTCTGGTGTGAATTGCTTCTGTTCTGAATCCTGATAGTCATGAAAATTGTGGATTAGTGGTGCTGGAAGAGCACAGCAGTTCAGGCAGCATCCAAGTAGTTTCGAAATCGACGTTTCGGGCAAAAGCCCTTCATCAGGGATAAAGGCAGTGAGCCTGAAGCGTGGAGAGATAAGCTAGAGGAGGGTGGGGGTGAGGAGAAAGTAGCATAGAGTACAATGGGTGAGTGGGGGAGGGGATGAAGGTGATAGGTCAAAGAGGAGAGGGTGGAGTGGATAGGTGGAAACTTCAGTGGTTCAGGGGGTTTTATACATTTATTTATTTTTGGAATGGTTTGTGGAACAGGGCGGTGATGTTTATTAGCACTTTCTTCCGGTAGTCATGACCTAAATATTATCACAAAGTTGAAATACCATGATCAATGAATTTAATGATGTTTTTGGCTTTAATGATGTTTGGCTTTAATGATGTTTGTTAGTTGCTTTCAAATTGAGTACTAATTGTATTCAGATTGTGTGTATTAATTGGAACAGGATGGATGAATAATGAGCATGCATTGTGTGGCTCTGTAGACAAAAGCTTGCAAGTGAACGAAGATAAGCTTCTTGTACTCCAAATTTCACCAACTAACTGTCTATGATTTGAAAACAGTGTCTACTTTTCAATATTTGAAAATTATTTATTTGTGAATTGTGGGCATCGCTGACTGGGCCGGTGTTTATTGTCCATCCCTTGAGAAGGTGATGTGAGTTGCCCTCTTGAACTGTTGTAGGGAATTTTCATCAGTAACACTAAGGAACAGCGATATATTTCCAAGTCAGGTTGATGAGGGGTGTGGAGGGGAGTTTGCAGGTATTAGTGTTCCCATGTATCTGCTGCTCTTGTCCTTCCAGATGGAAGTGGTCATGTGTTTGAAAGGTGCTGTCTAAGGAGCCTTGGTGAATTTGTGCAGTGTATCTTGTCGGTAGCACACACTGCTGCTACTCATTGTCAGTGGTTAAGAGAGTGGCTGTTTATGGATGTAGCGCTAATCATATGGGCTGCTTTGTCCTGGATGGTGTCAAACTTCTTGTGTTTTTGGAGCTGCACTCATCCAAGCAGGTGGGGAGTATTCCATCACACTCCTGAAGTATGCCTTGTAGATGGTCGACAGGTTCTGGGGAGTCAGGAGGTGAGTTAGTTACTTCAGTATTCCTACCCTGTGATCTGCTCTTGCAGCCACTGTATTTATATGATTAGTCCGTTCAGTTTCTAGGCAAACGTAAGCCCTTGGCTGTTGATAATGAGGGATTTAATGATGGTAACTCAATTAAGTGTCAGGGGATGATGGTTAGATTCTCTCTTGTTAGAGGTGGTCATTGCCTGGCATTTGTGTGGCCCAAATGCTAGTTCTATGCAACTATGCAAGTATTTACATTTATCAATATGCTCTGCACTCATGCTTAGGCATTTGTCACTTGTGACAACACCAATTATTTTGATCAGTCTTACCTCCTGACTCGAGTCGCAAAGCATGACTGTACTCATTCCCTCAGCATTTGAAGCTGTAGGCTATATAATTGGAGAAAGCCCAAAAGCTGGTGTATGGATTCTGGTGTAACATAGCTTATGCCCATTCGTTCTAATTTAGGCAACATAGGAGTGAAAGTTTGCATAGAACCCTTGAAATCGAAAACTACCATACTTTAGCAACTTTAAAGAACTCTAGAAACCAGGAAATATTTCTATAATCACAATAGCCAGTAGAAATCAACTAACAATTGACCTGAAAGTAATTGATGATCCTTTGCAATGTTACTTGTGTGGACACACTTAATTTGATTCATTGTCACACTAATTTACTACAAATACAATGAAACCTGTTGTTTAGTGTCACCAGTCTCCAGTGTCATCTTAAAACAGAGAAAATAAATCAAAATACAGAATATAAAGCCAGAAAAAGGAAAAAATAAAGTTCATCCTTAATAATCTTATCTCTATAAGTTTAGGTGGTCTTTGGAACAGCACCTGCTTCTAGCCTCGCCAGGGGCCTGGATCCAGGCTCCTCCATCCCAGTGCCTTGGGTCTCTGCTGCTAAACCGACTACGCTACTGTTACCGCACTTCACTGCACCACTGCTGGAAGAAACAGTCACCACTCTCCAGCACCATTTCGCCTCTATCAATAGTACTGCTGCCATGAGTTCACACTGGCCAACATTGCTGATTCAGCCACCACCAGTGCTGCAGGCTCCTGCACTGGGACCACACTTCCTGCTGTCACTGCCTCTGCCATTAGGCACCTGGGCCTAGCCATAAACTTGAAACATCAGCTCAGCCTGCAACTGGATCAGGCGATTAAGTCTGGGACCTGCGCTTCACTCACCAGGAGAGCTCAGGCTTGCTGGAGCCATGTCTGCCTTATCCTGACATTGCTGCCTCCACCACCAGAAGACTTCTACTTCGTCGTTTACTCACCTTTGTCATTCCACAGGTCCATGCTGCCATCTTTGTCCACCATTCCAGAGAAGGCCCACTCTCACCAATACTGCTGCAACTGAGGTGAAAAGGTAAGAGATAATACTTTAAAAAAAAGAAAGTAAAAAGAAAATAAGAAAAAAGAAAAGTAGATGCAAGTAGATGAGCTCTGTGTTCAGTAACCTGAACGCTGCTAATCTGCTACAGTCGTCTTGAAGGTTAAAAGGGGGCTGGGGAAGGGGGAGTGCTCTTGTGACAAGTTGGCAGTGTTCCTACACCTGGCAAATTTCAAATGCTACCTGCCATGAAGCTGTGGCATTACGTGTCCAAACATATTGATTAAATATGCTTAAAAGTGGGCATTAGCTGTAGAATTAGTGTCAACAATGGCACTGCTACAGTCAAATCAATATTACATGCTGACTGACATTATTACAATCTTCCTCCTTTATCTACATCCAGTGATGCTCCCTGCATTGAAGACATGGATGCTAAGGAATCAGATTGTGTGATTGAAATATTTAACATTTATTCTTTATTTTTCCAAGCAATGTTTCATATTTCTGCAGCATTGTGTTATGGTCAGAGAACATAACCAAATTTGCAATAATCTCACTCAACTTTATACTTTGCTGCTTTAACTTAACTGTAGTATAATCTTATGTTCAGCTCCCATATTTTGCTTAAGAAGAGAATATTTGTTCATCCTGAGATCAACAAGTGATTCAACTTGATCTTCTGTATGAACCATATTTGTGAAATTTATTCTCACTTTCATACTCTTGTCACATTATAAACTTACTCTTTGGTTTTGACATTTGTATACTTTTAGCATCATCATTTCGTTTGTGTCACAAATGTACATGTTTAGCCATTCTCATTTTTTGCAAATTACCACAGTCCTTACAATGTGTAATTTCCAACCACTAACCTGGTCTGAATTACTTTTCATTATGAAGTCATGTCTGTGTTCATTAATAACATTAATAATGCTGCTGATAACACACAAGTATGCAAGCCTTGCTTTGATCATGATTTGGAGATGCCAGTGTTGGACTGGGGTGTACAAAGCTAAAAAATCACACAACACCAGGTTATAGTCCAACAGGTTTAATTGGAAGCACACTAGCTTTCAGAGAGACGCTCCTTCATCAGGTGATAGTGGAGGGCTCGATTGTAACACAGAATTTTTAGCAAAAATTTGCAGTGTGATGTAACTGAAATTATACATTGAAAAATTGATTGTCTGTTAAGCCTTTCATCTGTTAGAATACAGTGATAGTTTCACTTCTTTCATGTGTAAATCACAAAATCTTTTTTTAAAAGTTGCATTCTCGGGTTAGCTGTTAACAATGGTGATAGCTAGACAATATGTTGAAGGGGTTAGCCCCCTGTGTTCTCTGTCTATGACCTGATGTTTAGATTGATTCTAATCTAAAAAGTGAGATAACAGAGTTGTACATAAATTCATGCAGTTTTTGAGCTCAGAGTTCTACATTAATGTTTGCAGTTTTTGAGCAAAGTGCAATGTAACTCCAAGTACAAATTCACCCCACAAAATATATGCGTGCATGTGGGTCTTTGTCTGTCTGTGTGTGTGTGTGTCTGTCTGGGGTGGAGGTTGTGAGTGTGAGAAAGTGTGTGTGTGTGTGTGTGTGTGTGTGTGTGTGTAGTGAGTGCAGAGTGTCTTAAGTCTGTGAGGGGGTGTATGTGAGAGTGTGGGAGTGTGTGTGTCTATAAGGGTGTATGTGGGTGTCCATGTATATGTGAGAGTGTGTGTGTGTGTATGTGTGTGTGTGTGTGTGTAGTGTAATGGTGATCACCTGTAATGTGACATGAACCCAAGGTCCCGGTTGAGGTCCCTATGGATACCGACTTAGCTATCTGCCTCTGCTTGGCCACTTTCCTCTGCTGCCTGCCCCGAAGTCCACCTTGGAGGATGGTCACACGAAGGTCCGAGGCTGAATATCCTGGACCACTGAAGTGTTCCCCAACTGGGAGGGAACCCTCCTGTCTGTTGATTGTTGTGCGGTGCCCATTCATCCGTTGTCGTAGCCTTTGTTCGGTTTCCCCAATGTACCATGCCTCCGGGCATCCTTGCCTGCAACGTATAAGATAGACAACGCTGGCTGAGTCACATGAGTACCTGCCATGTACATGGTGGGAGGTGTTCCCACGCGTAATAGTGGTATCTATGTCCACAATCTGACATGTCTTGCAGCATCCACCGTGACAGGGTTGTATGGAGTTGTCTGAGAGCCGGGCAGTTTGCTACGAACAATGATCTGTTTGAGGTTTGGCGGTTGTTCAAAGGCAAGTCCACTACTTGGGCTGAGCCAGCCTATTGTTGTTTACCAGAGATTCTTTCTCTGAACTTACATTTACAGTTCAATTTCTAAAACTAAAACTATACTTCTAAAACCCATGAACTGTGACAATAAGCATTTATAGAACATTGAGTTTAAACAAATCTTTCACATGTAAATATTCTTTTGAAGTATGAGATCACTAAAATCTCCCTTTACATTTTCAGCTTCTCTCTCCCCAACTGTTACCAGATAACGCAACTGGCTCTATTTGTTTCCTCTCCTAAAGCACACAATGAACTAAATCTGTTGCTGTTTCAGCTGAATCATAGCTTTAGTACTATTTTTCAATGCTTCTCTGACATTTGCTGCCAATCTCATAAAATGTAAGAGCTCTAAAGATTCCATTTCCAACCCTAATCTGCATAGTGTGATTTGTTCCAGATTCCAATTATTTGTGTCCAGGAAGATATGAATAATTAATTGATATCTACTTTACTGAATTGCTAATATTGTGTGTTATAGTCATTGAGACTGGCACAAAAAATAGCAATGCATTTTGTGTTTATGAAATGAATGCTATAAATCTAGCTAACCACATATTTGAATTATGGCTATGATATAAAAGTTGTGTCTCAGAATATTTAAATAGAAGCTGCTGATATAGAAGGTGTGCAGAAAGGAATATTGCTGATAGAGATATTCTGCCTAGCACTCAGCAGGATGGATGCAATAATACCAAACCTCAAAGGGAACAATTGATAATGAATGATAAATTTGGCAAATTATGAAACTTAATCCTAAAACTCCATGCATATGTTTACTCAGTTTTAAAGTCAGTCATGTAAGAACAGCTAGTAACTCAATCTGGAGAAGGCATTCATAATAATATTTCACTGCAACTACTGCTTTTTCTTAAATGTAATGGCTGCAATTTTCTTAAACTTGATGTGTTTCCAATGTTCCAGCTAAAGGGACATTGGAGTTGCTGGTTGATGTAGGAAAGTGCTTTAAAGAGCACTCCAGGTGGGCCAATAAGAACAAGAATGCTTCTACCAGCCCCTTAAGACTGGTCAGGAATTGGAGTAAAGAAATGTTAAATCACCCCAACCTCTGCATTCCCATGTTTCTTAGTCACAAATAGGTGCTCTGTTCCAATTTCCCCGTAAATATCATGACAAATTATACTAACACATGAATAAACAGAACTTAAGTCAATGATTAATAGGAATAATTTAATGCATTGTTGGCTGACTGCCCAAACAACCTATTGAGACTAAAATGTTCTGCTGTTCATACATCAATTTTATACCAGATTTTTCATTTTGTTCCTATCCTAAACAAAATTCAAATGCAAGTCTCAAAGAGTAGATGCATCTTTTCATAATATTAAAAGAAAATATGAGTTAATTATGATACTGCAATTGTAAATCTCAATGCAGAACAGAAGGTGGTTATTTCTGACAAAGTAATTTCTACCAATTCTCTTGATATATTGCAAAATTGCAATACATCAAATCACAAGGACCCACTCACAAACTTTTACTAAGCAGTGTTTTGAGGTAGCCAAAAGAGCCTTGAGTAAACAAATTTTGCCTACAAAGGTATTTATGTCAATGAAAAGAAAACACCATGATACAGTAAATGTGTGCAAATATCTTTATCATTCAATTTGTTCACAACATACAAAGGCCTGTATTTTAAATCACATTGAACAATATTGGGAGTTGCTCAGTAATATTTTCCTGCTTGGTGATACTGTTTCAAGAATGAGTATAATAAAATGAGTGTCATCAATGTAGTCAAAAGTCTTTTCCATGTTTTTGTGCTGCAGCGCGATATTCCAGAGCACTTCTACAGTTTTGCAAGTTTAGCTAGGGAAGGAAGCTAGTAGCGAGTTGGCATTCATCAGACTCTTCATGACCATAGGCCGCCTCAGATGAAGAACATTCTGCATCAATGATTGCCTTACCTATGAGTTCTGTGTACAGTGTACAATGTTGACCACCTAGACCTAAGTTTCTATGGTTGTCTCTGCTTGAATGTCTATGCCAGCCTTCTACAGATAAACATAAAGAGCCTCATCACTGGTCTGCATCACCCTGTTGCTCCTATTTCTCAATGTGGTGGTTGCAGTTCATATTTATGGCTTCTGTCACCACCTTCCGTCACTATCACTAACATAGCCTCTCAAACAGTTGGGTTGTACTTCTGCTTCTTACTGATAGCCTCAATAATGTGAGAGTACAACTGCTGGCAGTAGTTGATTCCACTGGCTTTTGGCTGACCCTGGCATTTGTGAGTAAGAACACCAGCTTGATGCTCAAGGCCAGTAATGTCAGGATGCAGGGGGCAGTTGATTGTAATAATGACAATCTTCCTTTTCTTTGGTTGATGCATTTCAGCTACTTTCCTGATCTATATCTCAAACGTTAGAGTTCATCTGGGTAGTTTTATTAGCATCATGCCATGTGGGAAGCATCTTGACAAGATGGCTTTTTAGATTTTCCTAACATTAGAAAGGGCAGCTTAATTATTGATGCAAACCATAACAGTAATATATTCCTTGTTTCACCTTCCAACATTGTAACGTTTTATCTTTAAACATGAAAAAGGGTATAAAACCTTAGGGGATGGGACAGTCCAATGGTCCCAGAGAGAGTACTTAGGAGGAAGCCCCGGTTGACACTAGGAAATCTGCCAGACTGACTAATTGATGTGGGTCTCTTGCACCATAAGTTAGATCCACAACGGAGAGGGATTTTAAAGAGGAGTCTGAGTCCCGTGCTTAGTAGCAGAAATCAATCTTTATTTGGAGCTCCCTTACTTACATGTGTGGGAGAGACCAGAGACCACTCCAAATCTGGCTTTAACATGGAGCCCAATTGTCCTCTTAATGACAGTTCAGATTGGAGACCAGTGACACTCTATCTTTCCCAATACAGTACAGGGTGCATAATCCTGTATACATGATGCATTTTAATGGTTATATGCAACATTGATATCATTGCTTGCCACATTACCTCTGGCCTACACATCCAATCCTGTGAATACATGATCAATGATGGATAATTTCATGGTCCACCTTAGTTCTTCCATCATCTCATGACGTGTCCCAGACCCACTATCACCTGTCCTTAGGCTCTTCCGATTATTGACCACATTACAACACTGATTGTTATGTGCCTTCCTAGTCATTTGCCAGCAGCATCGAAATGAGTGGATAATATCTGCTATCTTGTGAAAGGTCGAGTGTCACTGACCTCTGATCTGAGCTGTGGTGAAGAGGACAAACAGGTCCCACCTGAAAGCCAGATTCGGAGTGGTCTCTGGTAAAGGAGCGCTGAACAAAGAATGATTTGTTCTACTGAACATAGACTTAGACTCCTCTTTAAAATCCCTCTGCAACAATCCCAATAGTACCAAGATATGGTTCCGAAGAGAGAATTAATTGCCCACTTAGGGGCCTCAATTAATTCACTGGCAGGAACTCCCCAATGCTATCACTCCCAATACAATTACAGTGAGTGGGTCGGTGGCAAGCTGCTCACTGAATTTTACATAACAGTTACCTTCAAATCAACTGGCAAGGGAGCTTAAAATCCATCCTAATGACTCTATCAATCCTGTGGCAGGAAATAAGATCCCTCTGGTGTTTGTTAGATGCAATTACAATCCATTAAAAAAATGTTCAGCAACCCAAAGTCATTAAATCAGACTGACTTAACCATGATCAAATTGCAGTAAAGGTATCTTGATGCACTGATTTTTAATTTGATTTATTTATCATCATGTGCATTTCGTTACAAAATACAGTCAGAAGTGTTGTATAATGTAGCTACTCTCCAGTGGCATCTTAAAACACAGTGAAACAAATGAAAATATAGAATATAAAGGTGGAAAGGTTTTTTGAGTGCCCAACTTTTGCTAAGAGGTTAATTAAATAGAGGAAAGGAAAAGAAATGAGAAGAGAGAGGAAAAAGAGAAAAAAATGCAGATGGAGCAGACCAGCTCCACGCTCAGTGTAGAAATAGGCCATTCGGCCCAACAAGTCCATACCAACCCTCCCTAGCCTTTTCCTATAACCCAACATTTCCCGTGGATAACGAACCTAACCTACACATCACTCGGCCCCACAGGACAATTTTTAGATGCACCTAACTTGCACATCTTTGGACTGTGGGAGAAAACCACAGCACCCAGCTGAAAACCACGCAGACACAGGGAGAATGTGCGAGTTCCCTACAGATAGTTGTCTGAAGGTAGAATTGAACTTTAGTCCCTGGTGCTGTGAGGCAGCAGTGCAAGCCACTGAGCCACTATACTGCCTACTGCCATCTTACCAGAAAAGTACTGTCAGGCAACTGGGAAAATGTTGTTGATTGACTTGAGCTGAACTCCCAACTCTATATTCATAGTTATGCTCTTTACCATGATTATAATAGCACTGGGCATTCAGAGATTATAGGAATCCTTAGGCACTGAAAATTAAAATTCAATGGACGTGGTGTATCCTGGGAAAGATACCAGTGAAGTTAACTAACAATAAAATTAGTTAGATTTGGTGTCCAACAGAAGGAAATCATTGTAGATATTTTCCTAATCGACCTGTTCAGAAATGTTAATGCACAACTCTGGAGCAGGTGGCACATGAATCCAGACCGAGTTCAACATAGGGCTGTTGTGGCCCAGCAATTGTGTCCCTATGAAATATCAGAGATCCACAAATCATGTATTCAATATAATCTCATTATTGTAATCTCTCTTCTTTAGATACACAAGTTCTAGTTATTCTTTTCCCAAAGACCTAAACAGAAGCAAAACTTTCCATTTCTGAAAGAAGCTCCATAAAGCTGTCTATGAGTGATAACAGGCCTAGGTAGAGGCCTTTAAGCTGGAGTTCCTGTACATGCCAATCAGTATGCTGATGCATTGACTTCCAGTCCTGAAAGCCACTGCTGTGCATGGACCTCAGAGATCCAAATTAGGAGGAACCGTAGCCCAGAAACATCAATACAAATTCGGTATAAGAATCTAGCTTTGTGCTTCATTCATCATTGAATATGAAAGTCCTATGGGAAACGGTTTTCTCCTAAGTTGTAAATGCTGAATGTTCACTTTCTTTTACAACACAATATTTTCTTGGGTGAGATCCACTGTAGCTCATGTCAACCTTTCTCATGCAGTCTTCCACTCTTCAGCTCATTAATAATGCCACCAGCCTTTTAGCACTGCCTCATGGAATCATACAGCAGGACAGGAGGAAGTTCTTGCCGCTGGGCTTTGCAACATAAATACTACTGGCATCATATTTAAGCACCTTGTTGCACCACTAGGGACCTAAAATGCAGCTGGAACTGGTATTGGAAAGGAGAATCATTCTTTTTCCTGTAGATCATTAAAAAAGACCACACCGCCAGTCAGCCTGAACAGAGGTAGTGACTCAAGTCAGTGCAGTACTCAGGGTTAAATGCAATCCCAGTAGTGCAGAAAGACAGTTAATGGCTTTCTATATTCCTCAAGGGTGAGTGCCACCATTTTCTCTCTGCTACCTCACACTCACAGTACCAACACTTGGACTCTGTCACTGCACACAGCTCTCACCAAGGCTCAGAGACGACAATGCTTACTATTGCATGCCATATAGTCCCTTCCTGGATCTCAGCCACCACATTCTCCCAAACTACTGCCCTTGGAACTTCTTACACATTGAACAGGAACACTTCACCACCACTTCTGGTGCTGAATCACTGCGAACAACAATTACATCCACTTTAAAAATATCATTATCTCCTTTTGTCTTAATGCTAGATGAGAAGAAGACTGGCAACATGGTGGCAGACATGAAGCTCCTCAACTAATGAGGAGAAAATGCTTGGTTTGGCCAGTGAGGAATACAATCATTCATGTGGGAGAACAAGGTGACGTTCATGAACAATCTTGGGTAACCATTATTGTGCTGTGCTACTGGCCCTTTAAAACCAATGCTAACTCATTCTCAACCTGCACAAGCTTTTATCCCTTTGACATAACTAATTTCCTCTCTTCTCTCCTGCAGACATTCGTGGGACCCAGTGAATCACACAAAGACCCTCAGCTTGACTTGGAACATGAGGATGGAACCACTAAATGTTCAGAAAATACACCAACAAAGTGATCACCTGTACCCACAAAGGTTGGAGATTTTCATCTCTTTGGGTTTTTTTTTAATCTAGATAATGTTTGGGACCACAACCTGGTGAGCACATCATTGACACTCCTGTATCTGATTGAGGAACAAATATTACGGCCAGAGACTAGGACCTGTTCAGCTCCAGGCAGATGTTTCCATAGTTTTCACCTGTAATGATTTTGTCAAAATATACAGAGGGGCACAGGAACAGCGTATATGAAGGAAACAGACATGTAAAGGATGGTTGTCATATAGTTTATTGGTTGTTTAACATCAATATAATATGGCTGTTGATTTAATGTAGAAAGAGTGTTAAAAAGTTTTTTTGTTGAGAAATAAAAAGTCTTCAAAGATACATTTTCATTCTTGTTTGGGATGAAAAATGTGTGATTTATATGTACATTAATATCACTATTTTTAAGAGGTTGAATTTCAAGTAAGTGGCTTTTTTTGGTGGAGTGGGGTTTAATAATTAATCAGGTCAATCTTTTTGTAACCATGCTGTTAAGCCAGTATGTATCAGAAAGCAGATGATGGGAAGACCTCCTCGAATATGAATGTGAGTTTGTTTGTATTGTGGGGTTTTACAATAGGAGAGAAAAAGGCATTAGACCATGTAGAGGTTGTAGGAGGGCATTACCAGGGTGGGATGGGTCATTGATGGTGTTGGCAGCCTTTCCGCAGTAATGAGAAATTTAAATGGAGTCCATGGATAGAAGATTGGCTTCTGTGATAGTTTGGGCTGTGCACACAACTTTCTGTAGTTTCTTATGGTCCTGGGCAGAGCAATTGCCATACCCGGCTGTTGTGTCCTGTTATTATGCTTTCTATGGTGCAAATATTGGTGATGGGCCTAATGTAGATGTTGAATTTTCAAAGCCACCTGAGGAAGAAGAGGCAGTATTATGTTTTCATGACGGTCAATGTGGGAAGTCCAGGACAGGTTATGGGCACTCATAGGAACTTCATGCTCTCAACCCCTGCTCCATTGATGTAAACGGGTGCATGTTCTCCTCCTTTCTTTCTGAAGTCAATGATTGGTTATTTTGTTTTACCAACATTGTGAGAGAAGTGGTCATCATTGCACCACATCACCAAGCCCTCTGTGTATTTTCTGTATTCTAACTCATTGTTGCTTGATATCCATCCTACCATTGTGGAGTCATTGGCAAACTTGTAGATGACATTCATCTGGAATTTGGCTACTCAGTCACAGGTGTACAGGGAGTACAGTATGGGGCAAAGAATGCATCCCTGACAGGTCCAAGTGTTGTATGTTTTCATGGAGGAGGCACAGTCATTGGTCTTCACTGATTGTGGTCTATGGGTCAGGAAGCTGAGGATCCAGTTGCAGAAGGTGGAGCAGAGACCTTAGCTTACCAGAAGCATGGATGAGCAAGTTTCTTTTCAATTTAATTAAAAATTTCTGAATTCAGTTTGAAGGAGACCTTCAAGGACAGCATTTGAACAAGCTGTAAATGTTGATATCCTATGTGCCACATTTAAATTAATTTTATCATTCCCTAGCAACCTTACCATCTTCTATGCCACTCCTCCCATTGGTCATATCCTCACCCTCATGGAAGCAATTATTCCCTTTTATTCTGCTCTTGTTTTCTGTGGCTGAGTTTGCTATCTGCCAACTACACTGCTACTGCTGCAACCAATCACATTTTCCAATCCATGCACCATGATCAGTGATCAAATAAATCTATTGTTAGACATAAGACCAAAAGACGTCAAAGCAGAAATAGGTCATTCAGTTCACTCTGGCATTCAATCAGATCATGGCTAATCTTTGGCCCATATCACTTAATACCTTTACTTAACAAACCTTTATCTATCTCAGATTTAAAATTAACAAATGAACCAGCATCCACTACTCTTTTTGGACATCTACCACCATGTGTGTGTCGAAGTGTTTCCCAACATCTCGCTTGAATGGTCTGACCTGAATTATCAGATGATACCCCTAGTTTTAGAATCCCGAACAAGTGGAAATTGTTTATCTATATCTACACTCCATCCCCCTTGAAAGACCAACAGCCCATTTGCTTTTCCCATTACCCTCCAAATTTGGATTTTTTTTTGTGTGAGATTCATTCTTAATGACTGATCAAAATAGTCCATGCAGCCAATTTAGAAAACTGCAAAAATCATTCAATGTAAAAATTGTTACTGAATGTAATCAAATGCTGCCTAGCACAATTTCTTTTATTTAAGACAGGTATGGATGAAGAATGCTTTGCAACCTAACCAATCTTACAGTTCATACCATTCATGAACCACATCAGCTATTCATTGCAATGTTCAGTGTATTTTTCAAAGTTTGGACACCCACTGTGAAGCATTACCTTATCATAATTTTAACATGAGCAGAGGTGATCAAAATTTACTGGCACGTCCACAAGTCTTTATAATGAAAGATACTTTGAACAGCCCATTAATACTAATGAATATGGGAGAGGAATTTAAGTACTATAACCATCACTTGAGAAGCAGTATTAGACAAATAATGATGCTAAAGGCAAATAAGTTCCCTTGCTTGCATCTTATGATGTAAGGTAGGCAGCTGCTGGATGCATTGTTTATAATTTTCCTTGGGTTCTGGAGAAGTAGCAAAGGATTGGAAAACTGCCAATGTGACACTCTTTTTCTAAAAAAAAGAGGGAGGGAGGCAAAAAGTAGGTAACAAAAGGATAACGAGCCTAGCATCAATTATTGGAAAAAAGTTGAAATTAATTATTAAGGAAGTAATAACAGCACATTTGGAAAATCAATCTAATCAAGCAGAGTCAGCATTGTGAAAGAGAAATGACATCTGATTATATTTTCTTTAAAAAAGGTTTTAAGTCTCAGCCAGAATGGATAAGAGGAGAACCAGCAGATTGACATCTTGTATTTGGACTTCTTGGAGGTATACAACAAGGTACCTCACAAAATGTTAAACTCAAGAGAAAACAGCCCATGGTATTGGATGTAGTATGAATAAAGAATTGGCTAATCGGCAAGAAATAGGGAATGGGGTTCTTTTTCAGGCTGGCGATCTGTAACCAATGGAGTTCTGGAGGGATCAGTGCTAGGATCACAACTATTTTCAATATACATAAATGACTTGAAGGAAAGAAACGAATGTACTGTAGCCAAAATTGCAGACGATGCAAAAATAGACAGAAAGGCAATTTGTGAAGGATATACCAAGGAGATTTCAATAGGTTAAGTAAGTGGCAAAAATTTGGCAAACGTAGTAACAATGTG
The DNA here is from genome assembly GCF_047496795.1 of Chiloscyllium punctatum. Classification (NCBI taxonomy): domain Eukaryota; kingdom Metazoa; phylum Chordata; class Chondrichthyes; order Orectolobiformes; family Hemiscylliidae; genus Chiloscyllium; species Chiloscyllium punctatum. The sequence continues at coordinate 39,334,360 of NC_092758.1, forward strand.
GGAAAATGTGAGGTTGTTCATGTTAGATTGGACAATAAAATAGCATTATTTAAATGGACAAAAGCTGCAACACAATGGAACTCGGGGATATTTCTGCATGAAACACAAAGCAAATACACACATGCAGCAGGTAATCAGAAAGGCTGATGGAATGTTGGCCCTTACTTCAAGGATGTTAAAGTATAAGAGTAGGGATATCTTACTGTGCCCCTGCAAGGTACAGTTGATGGAGCACTTGTGATGCAGTGGTAGCATTCCCATCTCTAAGCGAGGTGGCCTAGGTTCATGTCCCATCTGCTTTAGAGGTGCATCATAAGACAATATGACATAGGTTCAGAATTAAGCCATTTGGTCTATTGAGTCTGCTCTGCCATTTGAACATGGCTGATACATTTCTAAATTCAATTCTCTTGCTTTCCCACTGTAAACTCTGATCCCCTTACAAACCAAGAACCTATCTAACTCAGTCTCAAGCACACTTAAAGACTCGGCCTCCACTGCCTTCTGTGACAAAGAGTTCGATAGATTCATTTCCTTCTTGCTGAGGAAATTGCTCCTCACCCCCGTTCGAAAGGGTCATCCCTTCACTCCAAGGCTGCATCCTAGTCTTTCCTACTAGTGGAAACATCTTCTCCATGCCCACTCTGCCTGCGCCTCTCAGTATTCTGTAAGTTTCAAGGAGAGTTCCCCTAATCCTTCTAAACTCCGAGGACAGACCCAAAGTCCACAGTTACTCTCATGTGACAAGCACTTCATCCCCAAGATCATTCTTGTAAAACCCCAATGGACTCCCTCTCACCACATCGTTCCTTAGATATGGGGCCCAAAATTACTCACAATATTCCAAATGTGGTCTAACCAGAGCCTTAAACAGGCTCAGCACAACATCTCTGCCCTTATATTGTAGCCCTCTTGAAATGAATAATGTTGCATTTGCCTTCCTGGCTGCCAGCTGAACCTATAGAGTCATAGAGATGTCCAGCACGGAAACAGACCCTTTGTTAATCTTAGCAGAATCCTGAACTAGGCCTCTCAAGTCCCTTTATGCTTCAGATTTCTTAGGTTCTTCCTAATTTAGAAAATAGTCTATGCCTCTTTTTCCTACCGATGTGCATACACTGTATTCAATCTGCCATTTCGTTGCCCACTCTCTTCACCTGTTCGAGTTCTTCCGCAGTCGCCCTGCTTCCTCAACATTACCTGTCCCCGACTTACCTTTGTGTCATCTCCAAACTTAGCAACAATGCCCTCAGTCACCATATCTCTAAAGAAGTTGATTAGAAAATACTGACAAGGTGCTGGTGAGACAGTTGAAACAGTTGTGAGCAGTTTTGGTCCCCTTTGGAGAAAGGCCTACTCCTTTTCCTATTTCTATGGTCTTATTGACTAAGACAGTCTCTCTATCATTGGAATACTTTCACAAGTGAATTTGGAGTTGATCATTAATAACATTATTGTAAGAAACTGGACTGTGAAACAAAGGGCCTGAAGGTCACCTTTTGTGGTTAATTAGCTGTCCAGTCAATTATTCACTGTCCAACGTTACAAGTTTAATACAGAACCAAACATATTGAGGACAAGAGTATAGCATATGTTCAAAGCAAGTTAGTCATTAAGAATTCAATGTTTAAAACTGTATTGATTCAATAATATAGAAAATTACAGTGCAGTATAGGCACTTGAGCCTTTAATCTTGTGCAAATCTGGAGCCCATCTAACCTACACTATTCCATTCTTATCCATATGCCTATCCAATGATCATTTAAATGCCCTTAAAGTTGACGAGTCGACTACTGTTGCAGGCAGGGCATTCCACGCCCCTATTACACAGTAATGTGCACCAAACTGAATATTAAAACAAATTTTATTTTTGATGGCACATTTTGCTTTCCTGAGGAACAAGATTAGAATGCAGCCAGTGATCTACATACCTCATCAGTCGATCGGAGGTGATCATAGTGAGCTTTTCATTAAAGCACAACTATCCAGGACTGATTGTACTGCTGCAATGATATTCTATAACACTAATAGAATCATTAAAGAAAAACAAAGCAATTAATGCCAAGTTGTAATAACGTGGATCTTGCATGATAAGTTTTCTTCAAAACAAAACATGATTTTTTTGCTCAACATGCAGTCACATTTATGCTGGGGAAACATGAAGATTGGGTGAATCCTCCATGAAAAACCTCCAATTGCAAGGGTGACCCCAGGTTTCTGATCATTGCTGAAGTATTGACCTCTCTTTGGCCCACAGTAGTGTTTCAATAAAACTCAACGTATGGTCAAGATTACAAGTTCATAAGATCATGGAATATATAAGCAGCAGTAAGCCATTCAGCCCACTGAGTCTGCTCTGCCATTCAATAAGGTCATGGCCTATTTAAAACACACATCTCCAATTTCCTACCTTCTCCCGAAAACCCTTCATTCCTTTACTGATTAAAAATCTATCTCGACCTTGAATATATATAACCACCTATTCTTGACCACCCTCAGTGGAAAACAGCTTTGCAGATTCACTACCTCAGAAGAAATTCCTCTTCACCTCCATCTTAAATGTGACCCCTTATTCTGAAATTATGCCCTCTGGTTCTGGACCCTCTCACAAAGGGAAAAAACCTCTCCACATATATTCTGCCAAGTCATACAAGAATCTCATTTTTACTCACCTTTACTTACGTGCTTTACAATCATCTGGACTCAATACTTAAGTTCAAAAACTTCAGATTTTAACCTTGACCCCATTTTATTTCCTTCTACATTGCAGGCTTTGGTTTTAAACTTTTTTTCCTCCTCATTTTGCTTTTGGATGGTCAGGTCTTTGACTTTTTTTTTTCTTTATTTTTCCCATTACCACTCCCTTTCACCTTGCACCACCAACATTTTTTCTATTATATAATCTCTCCACATTATTACAGACCTTGCTTTTTGTTCTTTCGCCCTTCACTTAACATAGAACAGAACATAGAACATTACAGCGCAGTACAGGCCCTTCGGCCCTCGATGTTGCGACTCCCTGTCATACTAATCTGAAGCCCATCCCACCTACACTATCCCATGTACGTCCATATGTCTGTCCAATGACGACTTAAATACACTTAAACTTGCCGAATCTACTACCGTTGCAGGCAAAGCATTCCATACCCTTACTACTCTCTTCAGTAAAGTGTGTTGCTGGAAAAGCGCAGCAGGTCTGGCAGCATCCAAGGAGCAGGAGAATTGACGTTTCGGGCATGAGCCCTTCTTCAGGAATTCCTGAAGAAGGGCTCATGCCCGTAACGTCGATTCTTCTGCTCCTTGCATGCTGCCTGACCTGCTGCGCTTTTCCAGCGACACATTTTTCAGCTCTGATCTCCAGCACCTGCAGTCCACTTTCTCCTACTCTCTGAGTAAAGAAACTACCTCTGACATCTGTCTTATACATATTTCCCCTCACTTTAAAGTTGTGTCCCCTCGTGTTTGCCGTCCCCATTTGCTTGATTACATTTCTAAGTACAGGTCGTTCTATTATAACCCACATTTTGTTAACACAAATTCGCTATAACATGTTTGATGAATTAGGGACACTGTTTCTAAAGTGCAAAATTTTAAACTGTGTATTGGTTATAATGCGATTCTGGCCCCATTAGTTTAAATGGTGCTACTATTACATGATTTTCTTATAACACGGGGTTGCACAATTAAACTATGCATTACAGCAGAACTGACTGTATCTTCAGTTAGAAGGCCATTGACCTGAAATGTTAATTCTATTTCTCGCTTCACTGATGTTGCCTAGCATGTATAGTATTTCTAGCATTTTCTGCTTTTGTTTTAGATCTCCTGCATCTACAGTTTTTCACAAATGGAAGGAACACAGTTTTCTTTCACTTCTCTGGCAACGGTTGTAAAACAATTCAGAGGAATAATAACTCCCTTATTATTTATAATATTAAATTCCTACAGAATGTATTATAAAATTATATTAAGCTCATTCCTTTATTAGCATTATAAAGTGAATAATGTTATGGTAAGGACATCTCAGGTAGAATTATTGGAATTGTTACTCATTTGAAAGTTTATTTATCCAAACAGACAAGTCTTACCAAGTCTCCGTACATCTCAAAATTAGGGAAGAACAATTGTTTCATTACTAAATAACAGTATGTTATGCAAGTATTACAGGTCATAAAGTAGACCTTGTGGGAGATACAACTGTTAATAATGATACATTCCTTATGCTACAGACATATTCGTGTGCTGACCTGTCATAACCAAGTGTGCAGGCTTGCATCAAGAACAATTCTTGATTCTCATGGCCCAAGGGAAAAGGGGAAGGAGAAATCTGTTAAATTGTGACAGCTGTTTTGGGTATGGTATGACAACAGGTGTTCAGGAATCTCAAAGGAATGATTGGCAACTCACAATTAATTCTAGGTAGAGGACTGAACAAGCACAAAATAGAGCATCCGTGGAACAAAGTCATATTTTCTACCAAACGGCAATGAGTAATAGGAAAAGTCATGAGAAACCTTCTGGACTATAAGCTGGTCGTTCATTCGAGAGACGTAAATGGTTAACCTTAGGGTCACCATGCCTCAGTGAGAGGAGAGGATTCAGAAGAAGGATCCTTCATGGTAACCTCAGCTGGTGACAGAATTTAAGCCTGTTGACATCACTCCAAAATGTCAAATCAGCCATTCAGCTAACTGAACTATTTAACTAACCCTCTAACAAATTTTCAATTTTATTTTGTAAACTACTGGTTAAATACTTTATTGTATTCATTGTTGCATGTGCTAAGTAAAGTCAAAACTATTACAAATATAGCAATGAGTAACTGAACATGGGGTTACACATCTGTAAAGAATGAAAATAAATAAATGTTTTCACAAATTGACATATATTCCATTGGATGCTTCATCTTTTATAGGTGATAGGTTTAACAAACAGATAAATCTGCCTTGACAAAATGGAACATATATGAAACAAATTATTTGATATAACAAACTGTTAAACAATTTCAGCATGAGTTACAAACAACTTTTACTTCATAGAAAAGCTGTACCACAGAATGAGAGTGGAAATTACAACTTTAAAGAATTTTGTTTTAGCTACAAAAGTGTATACATGACTAACATTTCCAGACTGCTTAAGATGGAAAAATAGATCTATGAAATTTGTAAGTTATATTAGCTATCACTTAAAGATTAAGAGAACATTTGAGTTAAACAAAGAGAAATAAAATATGAAATACTGTAAGCAGTCATGAAGACTGCTGCTGGTTGTTGGATTATTCTATGCTGCCAGGAATTTAAACATCATTTACGTCCATGGAAGAATTTGAAATACAACTAAACTGACTGAAGAAATAAAATAATAATGATTCAGTCAAAAATGTAAAGTGAAAATGGATGAGGTATTGAGTCAGTCTACTTATGCAGTTTACTGAGTATTCAATTTAAAGCACCACTGCATTTGTACAAGATTGCTTGGGCTTTGTAATAAACCACTCTGAAGTATAAGTGAGAAAACATAGAATCGACAAAGTAAGACTTATTTTATCAAAGATTTGGATCATAGCTGCTAGACTGAAATGTTTGGATTGGCAAACTAATGTGATACAAGAGGAATAAAGAGTATAGGAGCAGTTGCATGCATTATGTAGAAAATAATGAATTCAATATTCAATTGCTTAAAGACACATCAAAAGCAAATCATGCACTTGGACATAAAATAAAATGCAGGTCTATCACAGACAAAAATCCTTCCACACCTCAGTATAGCAAAACAGACATCATGAAACGTATCTTAAAATAGACTTTTGAAGACTGAAGAAACATTGCTGCTAATCCTTTTAGGTATTTAAAAATTAGTGCACAACTACAACCATGAAGGATACAACCTTACCACGTGGATCTTCTGGACAATCATGGCTCACATGACCTTTTCCAAGTCTGTAGTGTATGATATGGTGGGTGGGGATTGCTAGGGAAATAATGAATCAATGCTCAAATATTTTGCTTAAACTACACTGTACAGGCCCTGCCCTCAAAGCCGGATTGACTCTCAAGAAAAGTGGCTGGAAAATCATGAGATTTTAGATAGTTTGCTTACAATGGAAACTTCAGGCTTATTACAATACTTATTAATAATATATACACCAGATGCTACATTAATTCCAATGACATTGTAATGCATTGGTGACTTGCTACTACACAACAATCCTTTCATTTTCATAAATGCAGTCAAATCATCTTTACATCCATTAAATAGAGCACGATCATCAAACAACTACTTACAAAGGCTTACTCATACCCTGCATCTTTCTAGATACAAACAGCTATTAATCTCTTCAGCAGCAGTCTGCAACTGACAAATTACATACATATTTCTATGAAAAGTAACATCACAGTGACAATTACATATAATTCTGCTGTGGGTTGAATATAATTGCCTTCTGATCCATTTGTAACTTAATATGTCAGCAAACCAGCTTTAAATTGCTTCACCCACCGAACATTTCACTCAGAGTCATTGTTGATATGAAAGATACCTAACACAAGCTATATATGGCTTTCATACACTACCCCATCTGTTTTGTTTGTTTGTATCTTAGGTAAACTCTCTTCACTATGTTCAAGTCGACTGCTTCCTTGAGATAGTGTGTCAATGCTCTGTTTTTCTGATTGGGAATGTACTGAAACTTGAACTGCAATCTCTTGGCATTCCTCATGCACATAGGAGTCATCTGATTCACCTGCAGGTGAACTGCTGCGTTGTATTTCAGTACCAATAGTGTAAATATCCTCATTGCCCCTAACTACCTGTCCATCTTTATTTTCATTTGTTGCCTGTTCTGTATCTTCCATCCATACAGCTTCGATGATATCCTCTACAAATGCTCTGCAGTTCAAGATAAGAGGTGGTAGAGGAACACTACGAGCAAGTTCTTCAATGTACCTTGCAAACTCCATGGTCTTGAACTGAGTTACTTTGGCTAGTTCAAGCGTTTTTGCAGATGTAATAATAGGAATGCGTTTTGCAATTTCGAATGCCTTCTGCAATTTTTCTGCTCCTTCCATCTTAAAGAAATCGTTGATTGCTTTTTCAGTTTTCCTCAGATGACTGCTCATCATGCAGAGACGAGTGATGTTCAATATCATAACAATTGTGAAAGCAATGAGGCAAACGATCATATAATAAACACCCATGTCGCCAGTAGTGAAGACAACACGCAAGGTGACTGTATAATTTAAGGTTCCATGAGAATTTTTTGAGACACATGTGTAACGACCTCGATCGGCAAATGTAATTCTGGTGATATTTAGCTCTCCACTGTCTAAAATAAGCCATTTTGCATCTGTATAATAAAGAGGAGGAAATCAGAATTCATAGAGGTACACTTGTAGAAGGAATAGGACAATGACAGAAATAGTTTCACTCTACATTTTATAGACCTAGCAACAAGATTTAAATTTTCAACAATAATATTTAACAGTAAAAGAGAGTAATTATTGACAAATTCACTGAGAAATATATAAAGACTGCACTTGAGATACCAGCAATGATTCTGGCTGATAATGAAGGAGAGTTTGCCAATGATCATTCAGAAACATGAAGCAAATATGAACGTCATGGTTATTCATAACATAACTGGAAGTACTTTCAGGAAGACTCTGTGGAAGATATTTGCAACTCACAATGAAATAAAACATTTTCACTGATCAACCTGACGGCAAGATGACAACCAAAGAATGGCATTCCTGAAGAAGGGCTTATGCCCAAAACATTGATTCTCCTGCTCCTTGAATGCTGCCTGACCTGCTGCGCTTTTCCAGCAACACATTTTTCAGCAATGGGTAGTTCATGCAAAGAATTTATTCTACATTGTTGGAGGTTATAATTCAATTCAATTAATCCATGGCCAATGAATTGTTTTCTATTATGTGAGATAATCCTCCTGCTTTAAAATCAATGCAATTTTGCGCACTTTAAACGCTTTACAGGCAGGGGCACAAGCTGAGCTCTCACAAAATTCAGCCAAGTGCATTATATATAAAAAGAAAGGATCAAAGGGAATGGAAAAGTGCAACTAAGATATTAAATCATCATAGGAAGATGACAGCGTACAGGTATCCCATGCTGTCCGAAAGTAGAGCGTTCCTCCGAAACCTTTCATAAGCCAAAATGGCCTAAAGTGAAGAAGCATTAATTTATATGGGAAAAATTTTGTTTTTTATCATAAAAGCGAAAACCTTCTTCGGATTTCTTTCAGTTAGCGAAAACAGGTGCTAGTGTAGGTCTTTTGTAAAAGCGAAGTGTCATAAAGCGAACTTTTGAAAAGCGGGGGATACCTGTATCAGAAGAAGGGACAAAACAGGCACAAAGTCAGGATTAGTGGTGCTGGAAGAGCACAGCAGTTCAGGCAGCATCCAACGAGCTGCTCGTTGGATGCTGCCTGAACTGCTGTGCTCTTCCAGCACCACTAATCCAGTATTTGGTTTTCAGCATCTGCAGTCATTGTTTTTACCCAGGCACAAAGTCAGGTCAGTCAATGAAATAGCTGGATATTCAGACTACACCAGATGCAGCTTCTGGTCTGTTGGAGTTTTTTTTTAAACCAATGCTTCACAAAATAATCTTTCAGGTAAGTCTTCACCTGAAGTTGGGTTCATAATATTTCTTGAGTAAGAATGAGAAATTTGCCTTTAGCTTAGGAAACAAAGAAAATTATGAGGCGGCTAAAGTATTTTGGCTATTGAAACACTGGCTCTTATGGAGGCCGTGAATATGGAATTTGTCAAAACGTTAAACATGGATTTACTCAAGATAGTGTCGATAATTGTTCACTGTGGCACAATGTCTCCTCTTTATCCCGAAATAAGCTTTACATTTTCTTCAATTTTCCATTTATTGCTCATAGACCATGTTTCGAATCCCTTTTATGTTACTCATTAAAATGAAACAATTGTTTATATAGCATTTTTCACAACTAGACAGTTCTGTACAGCAATAAAGCACTTTCAAAGCGTAGGGCCAGCTGTATTGTAGGATGTATGACTATAGATATTTAACGTAGAAAGCTCTAACAAACACCTGAAATAGCACTTTAACCTTTTATCTGAAAGGGGAGACTTCTGGCAGTATATAACACCCTCAGTACTGCGCTGGACCATCAGCTTTTGTAGTCAGGTCTTAAATTTGAACCCACAAGCTTCTAACACAGTGATGTGAATGTTACCAATTTAATCTCAACAGACACAGAGTCTAACGCTCTCTTTGCCCCCATACTCCACCTTTCATTCTCTGCACTTTTTGTACTGTATTCAAAATATTATGCATCTGAAAATGTTCTAAGTTCCCAAATGTTTACCAAAGGATTATCCAATAATGTAAGCCTATAATATTATGCAATAACTCTTCCATGATTACATTTTGTCCCTTGATGCTTTCTGCAAAATATGAAAATATCTTTTCACTATTCACTGGCAGGAAATAAAAGTAAGCTATAATTTATTCTGCCAATCCAACATTTGTACAATACAAACGCCAGGCAAACAACATTTCCAAAAACAGAGAAGGAAATTATTGCTCGACATTCAATGACAATATTATCACTGAATCCCTCAATATCAACACTCTGGGGTCACCATTTACCTGAACTAAGAGACTTTGGTGTGCAGGTTCATAGCTCCTTGAAAGTGGAATCGCAGGTGGATAGGATAGTGAAGAAGGTGTTTGGTATGCTTTCCTTTATTGGTCAGAGTATTGAGTACAGGAGTTGGGAGGTCATGTTGTGGCTGTACAGGACATTGGTTAGGTCACTGTTGGAATATTGCGTGAAATTCTGGTCTCCAGAATTCTGGATAGATGTTGTGAAACTTGAAAGGGTTCAGAAAAGATTTACAAGGATGTTGCCAGGGTTGGAAGGACCTGAGCTACGGGGAGGGGCTGAACAGGCTGTGACTGTTTTCCCTGGAACGTCGGAAGCTGAGGGGTGACCTTATAGAGGTTTATAAAATCACGAGGGGCATGGATAGGATAAATTGACAAAGTTTTTTTCCCTGGGGTCAGGGAGTCCAGAACTAGAGGGCATAGGTTTAGGGTGAGAGGGGAAAGATATAAAAGAGACCTAAGGGGCAACCTTTTCACGCAGAGGGTGGTACGTATATGGAATGAGCTGCCAGAGGATGTGGTGGAGGCTGGTACAATTGCAACATTTAAGAAGCATTTAGATGGGTATATGAATAGGAAGTGTTTGGAGGAATATGGGCCGGGTGCTGGCAGGTGGGACTAGATTGGGTTGGGATATCTGGTCGGCATGGACAGGTTGGACCGAAGGGTCTGTTTCCATGCTGTACATCTCTAGGACTCTATGAGATGAGCCATCCAAATACCACTGAATATAACAGCAGGTCAGAAGCTTAGAATTCTGCAGAGAGTAATTCACCCCCCCTCCCCATTTCTCAAAAGCCTATCTACCATTTACAAGGCATGTAAGGAGTGTGATGGAATACTCTCCATTTGCCTGGATAGATGCAACTCCAATTACACTTAATAAGCTCAATTCATTTGGGACAAAGCAGCATATTAATTTAGCAGCCCATATGCCAACTTCAACATTCACATTGTGCTCCACTGATGCACAATGACAGCAAAGTACAAGCTACACTGCAGTTATTCACTAATGCTCCTCTGAAGCATCTTAAAAACATGTGACCTCTGCCACCTAAAAGCACAAGGGCAGATGTATGGAAATACTACCATCTGCAAGTTTCACTTCAAATCATACACCATCCTGACTTGAAAGTATATCATTATTCCTTCACTCTTCCTGGATCAAAATCCTTAAACTCACATCTGAAAATCACTGCTGCTACTCAAGGACAAGAACAGTTCAAGAAGGCAACCAATCATCACTATCTTCTCCAGCGCAATAAGGGGTGAGCAATAAATGTTGACCTAGCCAATCACATCCACATTCAATTCACAAAAGGCCTTCAGCCAATCTTGCCAGGCTTAATTCCAACTTAAAAGTTATTCAAAAAAGGATTTCCTAACTTGATTAGCACAGGTACAGCTTCACCAGTGGATGTAAAATTGTCTTGCAAAAACCAATACTGACTGTCTGTCTGAAACTGAAATTATATTACCATTCTAAAAACTGGCATCTACACTTTAAGGACAGAACTTATTTTAAGATATAATTTTTCAAATAATAGAAATTCTTAATGTTATCCAAATTGTACATTTTTAAAGTAAACATATGATGTCATCGGTTAAGAAAAATGCTCAATTATTTATAGCTGAGGGATTTAAACTTCACTTTACCTAGTTCTCCTGATTCCTCCAAAAGATCACCCTTCGAGTTGTACCATAGTACATTGCGCAACTGACTGTTGTTCACATTGCACTCAATCAATACACTGGTTCCTTCTTTCACTATTATGTCACGATGTGCTGGTAGGCTTGAAAGAAGACGTGATCCTGCATTTGTTGCCAAAATGGTCCTTTCTGTACTGTAATTTGTACCATTATATAATGTGCAAACAAGTGTACAGCAGTTGAAAATCAAACTTAGTGTTAAACCTGAGCGCTTCATGGAAAAGAATGAGATTTTCAGCATTTACACAATAGGCAAGTGTAAGTACGACTTAAATCTCAAGCAAATCCAATGCAATATAATTTAAGTTTCATGCGGAAACACAGCTTTCCAAAAAGAAGTTCATTAAGCTGTCCAGTTCTGTGATATTCATGTAGAGTCCTGATTAGGTTCTCACATGTTGGTCCAAGCTCAACAAAAATCTGGAATTATAAAAACAGAAATCCATGAACACAAATTCATGTACTTAAATTCATTAACAAGACAATCTTTTACAAATCACAACAAAATTATAAAGGACATTCACTGTAAAATTGTTTTCTGCTACAAATAATGATGGATAAATTTCTCACAAAGCAAGTTAAGAAAACCAAAAACGAGCTTTTAACAGTATTTGCTTTTATTGTGTTTTGCCTGTTTACAATTTTTTTTTAAAAGAGCAAATCACTACCAGATGCTTTAAGGACATTGTAAAGTAGCAGCTGCAGAAATATTAAACAAAACCATGAAGAAAAAGCAATTACAATTACGCAGCATTAGAGAGACTTATGATCTCAATAATACAAAAGTTCCAATAATAGTGACAGATTAGTATTTAACTGAAAATGATATCCTACAAAATTTTATTTCACACAACAACAGGAGTGGTATCAAAGGAATAAGGTTGTGGCTGTTGGAGGCTGAAGGAGTTCGTCAGAACAGTGTCCTGGGTTCAACCATCTTCAGCTGCATCCATGACACTCTCTCCATCACAAAGTCAAAAGTGGAACGTTCATTGATGGAAGTACACTATTCAGTTTCAATCACGATTCTTCAGACAATAAAGCAGTCCATGACAATATGTAATAATACCTGGACAACATTCAGGCTGTGCAGATAGATGGTTAGAAATATTTATGCCATACAAGTTTCAGGCTTTGACCTTTCATCATCATCCTGGGAGTTACGGTTTCCAGAAGCTTAACTTCAACCATCCATTCACTTAATGGGACTAAAACATGAAGCTGGATATTCTGTGGCAAGTGACTTACTAGCTGTCTTTCCCAAAGTCTGTCTAACATCTACAAGACACAAGTCATCAGTGTGACGCGTTACTCTCCAAACCCAGATGACGTAGCTCCAGTAACACTCAAAAAGCTCATTCAGCTTTAAGGAGAATGCAGCGTCCTTGATTGGTAGCCCAGCCAGCATTCAACTTAAAATATTCACTCCTTCCACTACTCAATTTGTATTAGTTAAAAGTTGTACTGCAGCAAAGTGCCAAACCCATGAACTCTTATCACTGATTATGATATGAGCCAGGAGGTGCATATTTATATTCAAGTCACACACAATCCTAACTCAGAATTATATCACTATTCCATCAATGTTGAGACGGTATTCTGAAATTTCCTTTTTAACAATAATGCCAGAAAGAATTTAACACATAGACTGCAACAGTTCAGGAAGGTAGCTCACCATGACCTTCTGAAAGATAATACAGTAAAATCACAATAAGCCAAATCTGGATAACCAGAAATTTCAGTGTGACAAAGTTGTCAGCTAATCATAAAGCCAGAATGGGAAATCCAATATGAAGATGCCTGAGATAGGCCAAAGTTCTTGACTACAGGTAATTATAGATTGGCTGTTCCTGGGCATATGACCATGCAAAATGATCAGAGCAGAGTTCGACCCGGCTAGAGCATGAAAACCCAGGCAAACCTTCAACAAAGGCTGCATGTCATGAAAATGTATGCACCAAAAGACAATTTTTAATATGTTGAAACAAGATTATTTTACTGCCCTTTTTTAGATTGTTCCTTAATGTTTAAAGGTGAATGCGTAATGTTGAAAAGCGAAGCAAAGGATGGTCAGTGCCAACATGGATAGCACCAAAAACCCTATCTGGATGCATCACAGCATGATATGGCAACTGCACTTCCCAGGACCACAAGAAACAACAGAGCTATGAAGACAGCCCAGTCCATCATGCAAACCAGCCTTCCATCCATTGACTCCATCTATATTTCCCGCTGCCTCAGGAAAGCAACTAACGTAATTAAAGACCCGTCCCAATCTGGTTATACTCTTTTCCGTCTGGCAAAAGATGGAAAATACACATACGAATAGATTCAAGAACTTCTGCCCTGCTATGAGACATTTGAATGGACCTCTCAAATGTTAATTCTGATCTCTCTTTCTGCACTTCTCTCCAGTTAAGATGACAGCAGAATAAGACTCTCTAACTGGAACTCCTCTGCTCTCCAGCTCCTTTTCCTCTTTCTGCAGCTTTTTTTCTACCCCACCTCCAACTCTTAATGTACCTTTGCTGGAGGGAATGGAGAATGGACTCAGAGACCAGCTGGTACGGGAGATGAGTCATGGTCAGACCAGGAGCAGAGCAATCACGGGCCAAGTCCTGGAAGCGAGTCAAGGGAGCACAGTGATTGCGGGCCGAGTCTCAGAATCAAGTCGCAGCTGGAGCGGGAGAAGAGCAATCACATGCCAAGTCCCGGAAGAAAGTCGTGGCTGAAGCCTGTAACAGCAGCTGTAAGCGTGCGTGGGCCGAATCCTGGAAACCAGTCCTGGGCTGGAGCCCAGAGCAGGGAGCAGGGCACACATAAGCTGAGCTGGGAGCCATGAGTCCTGAATGGAGGCCAGCACACGGAGGCAGCGAGGCTTTGTGTTCTGAAGCCTGGCATGCACGCACTCTGAAAAAAGGACTATAACTTGAGTACTTTAAAGATAGTTTTAATTCTCATTGTGGACTATTTAAACTCTGTATTCCCATGCTAGCCTTTTTTTTAACTATTTCAATTCTGTAACATCATTTAAAGTTAAGGGTGTAGATTTGCTCGCTGAGCTGTAGGTTTGATATCCAGACATTTCATTACCTGGCTAGGTAACATCATCAGTGGCGATCTCCAAGTGAAGCGAAGCTGTTGTCTCCTGCTTTCTATTTATATCTTTCTCCTGGATGGGGTTCCTGGGGTTTGTGGTGATGTAATTTCCTGTTCGTTTTCTGAGGGGTTGATAGATGGCATCTAGATTTACGTGTTTGTTTACGGCCTTGTGGTTGGAGTGCCAGGCCTCTAGGAATTCTCTGGCATGTCTTTGCTTAGCCAGGATAGATGTGTTGTCCCAGTCGAAATGGTGGTTTTATTCATCCGTGTGTAGGGCTACGAGGGAGAAAGGGTCGTGTCTTTTTGTGGCTAGCTGGTGTTCGTGTATCCTGGTGGCTAAATTTCTTTCTGTTTGTCCTACGTAGTGTTTGTGGCAGTCCTTGCATGGAATGTTGTAGATGACGTTGGTTTTGTCCATGGGTCTTTTAAGTTTGTTAGTTTTTGTTTGAGCGTGTTGGTCGGTTTGTGTGCTACTAGGATTCTGGAGGGGTCTTAGTAGTCTGGCTGTCATTTCTGAAACTTCTTTGATGTATGGTAAGGTGGTTAGGGTTTCTGGCTGTGTTTAGTCTGCTTGTCGTGGTTTGTTCTTGAGGAATCTGCGCACTGTATTTTTTGAGTATCCATTTTTCTTGAATACGTCGTATAGGTGGTTCTCCTCTGTTTTCCAAAGTTCGTCTGTGCTGCAGTGTGTGGTGGATCGTTGGAATAGTGTTTTGATACAGCTTTGTTTGTGTGTGTTGGGATGGTTGCTGGTTAAGTATTTGGTCAGTGTTTGTCGTTTGTAGTTCTCCATTGTCCTTTCTTTCGACTGTGATGTCCAGAAATGCAAGTTTGTTGTCGGTTTCTTCCTCCTTGGTGAACTTTATGCCTGTGAGGGTGTTGTTGATTATGTTAAATGTCTCTTCTATCTTGTTTTGTTTTGTGATGACATAGGTGTCATCTACGTAGTGGACCCAGATTTTTGGTTTGATGGTTGGTAGGGCTGTTTGTTCTAGTCTTTGCATTACTGCTTCTGCTATGAATCCTGATAGTGGAGATCCCATGGGTGTGCCGTTGTTTCAGAAATGACAGCCAGACTACTAAGACCATTGTTGTGGTTCTGTTCGCCGAGCTGGGAATTTGTGTTGCAGACGTTTCGTCCCCTGTCTAGGTGACATCCTCAGTGCTTGGGAGCCTCCTGTGAAGCGCTTCTGTGATGTTTCCTCCGGCATTTATAGTGATTTATATCTGCCGCTTCCGGTGGTCAGTTCCAGCTGTCCGCTGCAGTGGCAGGTATATTGGGTCCAGGTCGATGTGCTTATTGATTGAATCTGTGGATGAATGCCATGCCTCTAGGAATTCCCTGGCTGTTCTCTACTTTCTGAATTCCTAGAGGCATGGCATTCATCCACAGATTCAATCAATAAGCACATCGACCTGGACCCAATATACCGGCCACTGCAGCGGACAGCTGGAACTGACAACCGGAAGAAATCCCAAGCACTGAGGATGTTGCCTAGACAGGGGACGAAACGCCTGCAACACAAATTCCCAGCTCAGAGAACAGAACCACAACAATGAGCACCCGAGCTACAAATCTTCTCACAAACTTTGAACTACTAAGACCGCTCAGAATCCTAGTTGCACACAAATCCACCAACACTCTCAAACAAAAACTAACAAACTTAAAAGACCCAGAACAACCCATGGACAAAACCAATGTCATCGACAAAATTCCATGCAAGGACTGCCACAAACACTACGTAGGACAAACAGTAAGAAAGTTAGCCACCAGGATACACGAACACCAGCTAGCCACAAAAAGACATGATCCCCTCTCCCTTGTAGCCCTACACACGGATGAAAAAAACCACCATTTCGACTGGGACAACACATCTATCCTGGGACAGGCTAAGCAAAGAAATGCCAGAGAATTCCTAGAGGCCTGGCACTCCAACCACAAGGCCATAAACAAACACGTAGATCTAGATGCCATCTATCAACCCCTCAGAAAACGAACAGGAAATTACATCACCACAAACCCCAGGAACCCCATCCAAGAGAAAGATATAAATAGAAAGCAGGAGACAACAGCTTCGCTTCACTTGGAGGTCGCCACTGATGATGTTACCTAGCCAGGTAATGAAACGTCTGCATATCAAAACTACAGCTCAGCGAGCAAACCTACACCCTAAACCTCAACCTGAGCTACAAGCCTTCACAAACCTTGCAAAAATCATTTAAAGTATTTGTACCTAGGTACCCTGTAACTAAGATGGCGCTGAAAGGTGACATTACAAACTTTTCCCTGCACTCATTCAAGTGAACATGACAATAAAGGGTACTCTATTCGATTGTGCATCTGTATTCTGCACTCTGTTCTGCTACTCTGGTGCAATTTGTATAGTACGATCTGCCTGTACAACACTCAAAAGAACACTTTTCACTGTATCTTGGTACATGTAACAACAATAAATCAATCAAATGAGTTGCCTGAGTAAAAAGTCACTCGAGAAACTTGTCACATAATACTTTTCAGTGCAGAACTGAGGGAGTGCTGCACTGCTGAAGTCATTGTCTTTTACTTAAGACATTAAGCAAAGTTAATGGCACTAATTTGAGCAAGAACTGATGAATTCGGTTTTGATCAAGATTTATTCTTCAACTGATGTTACTGGAAGATATTATCCGATCATTAAGTCCTGACTTTGTGGGACATTGCAGCGTGCAACTGCCTGTTGCAGTTAAGTAGTTGTAAACAACATCAGGGCATCTTGTGTTTGCAAAAGATCCTCACTAAATGTCAGATTTCTTTTCTTAACCTTCTATAACAATCGGTGAAATTCAAAATTCAGATTTGGTGGGACTTTTAAGTTGATGTTACGTTATATTATGTCTCTCATTAAATGAATCAAGTAAGATTGATTCCTTAACAACATATATACTGAAGAGAAAAATTAACCATTTAGATATATCAGTGTAATCCCAGCAAAATAATAACTATATTCAATGGACAGATTTTATTTTCAGCCAAATTATTTCAACTTCCTGTATTAATCATCTTTAAGTGGAACTTTGGATATTCAAAGTAATGAATACATATACCTCAAAACCGCCATTTTAATTTTAAACAGGAAAGGCTTACTTAGCCAAAATGTTGTTAAAAAGCTGATTTGATTAGTCCAGCAAACATAAAACCGTTGGAATAACAAACGCTCATTGTAAATCACACTAACAATCATGCAATCAAATATATTTAACAATAAAAGGACAAATCCTCAAATTAGCTTAATACAAATTACTGGAACTAAAAGCCTGATATTAAGTAAAAACGATTTATGAACTGAAGTTTCCGTGGGCAATTTCAGATATTGGTAACGGTATTAAAATAGGAAGAAAGGAATTCCACAACTCTGGCGATGAAACACGTTTACTCTATCTTACTTATTAGCGATTAATTACATTATAGTACATCCAGCTAACCGAAAAGTAAGATGAATTTGTCAATCGTCTTCAGCTTTCTGCCAACTGACCTTCGCTTCCTTTGTTTTTCTTCTTGCTGGAGTCCAACAACTGACACATGCGCACTGAACCCCGCTGGGAATCCTACCCCTCCCCCGCCAATAGATGGCGGTGTTTAGGGAGTAACTGCAGAGCATGCGCAACGAACAGTGGCTAATCAAATAAATGCGACATGTTATGGATTTGAAGTAAAAACAGAAAGTGCTGGAAAAACTCAGCAGTTCTGGCACCAGCTGACAGAGTTATATTTCACATCCGTTAATGTCTTGGGAAGCAGCTGCCTTCAAATGTCTATATTCCTCTACGGGAGATGCTATAAAAGACTTAACCATGGATTTTCTTTTAGTAACGAAGTGCAGCTATTGCTCGACATTTGAATGTAAACCTGTCTGCAGTGTGCACCTATTCCTGTAATCTCGGATTTAAAACAGTATCTGTATTGTATTTAGTTCACAATCCCTTTTCTCCTGGAAAGACTGAAAGTTATGCGCATGCCTAAACAAGGGCTAACAGATTTGGCGCGTGCGCATCAAGGCCCCGCCCCCCGACCCTAATCTCAAACGCGGTCGGCTGACACCATTTACCGCTTCCGGGGTGAAAGGTGAGTGACGTGGCGAGACAAATTGAGGTCGGGAAGTGGCAGGTGAGAGAGGGAGGTGGATTCGGGCTGTTAATGTGGCTATTAGTCTCCGGCCACTCGGTTAGGTCTCTGAGGTTTTAGGTGTAGGGTTTGGAGGGAATAGAGACCAGCAAATGCCGGTAGTGTCTGCCAACCATTCTGAGCTGCCAGGGTAGCAATCTAGTGTCAGTGGATATATTTAAACTGTGACTTTCTCATTTTGAATTCAACGTCATATTTAAAGGTGCGACTTTAGATTAGATTAGTTTCCCTACAGTGTGGAAACTTGTCTGCTTTCTCTTAATTAGACAATGAAACAGTACATCACAGGTATGGGCACTTCGGTCCACGATGTTGTGCCGAACATGACGCCACATTGCAATAATCTCTTCTGCCTGCCCTTGATCCATGTCCCTCCACACCTTGTATATTCACGCGCTTATCTCAAAGTCTCTTAAACGCCCCTATCTACCTGCCTCCTCTCTGCCACCACTGGCAGCGTGTTCCAGACTCCTACCACTCTGGGTTTTTAAAAAAAATCTTACCTCTCGCATCTCCTTTTGAACTTTCCCCCTCTCGCCTTAAATGCAAGCTCCCTAATGTTAGATTTGGAGGTGCTGGTGTTGGACTGGGGTGAGCAAAATTAAAAATTACACAACACCAGGTTTATAGACCAACAGGTTTATTTGGACGCACTAGCTTCTGGAGTTCTACTCCATCATCAACAGATGGTTGTGGAGGAGCAGTGCTCTGAAAGTTGGTGCATCTGGAAAAAAAACCTGTTGGACTAGGGTGGTGTGATTTTTTACTTTGTCCCAAACTTGAGATATTTCAATTCTGTGGAAAGAGATTCTGACCATCAACTCTTTTTTTTTTGGCATCTCCTAATTCTATCGACTTCTATCAAGTCTCCCTCAGCCTCTGCTATTCCAGAGAAAACAACCAAGGTTTTTCTAACCTCCAGCTTTTACCCTCTAATCCAGACAGCATCCTGATAAATCCTTTCTGCACCCTCTCCAAAGCCTCCACATCCTTCCTGTAATGTGGTAACCAGAATTGAATGCAATATGCTGGTGGCCTGACTGAAGTCTTTTACAAAGATGCAACATGCCAACCTGACTCTTGTAGGCAAATGGGAGGACTGTAGATGCTGGCGATTAGAGTCGCGAGTGTGGCACTGGAAAAGCACGGCAAGTCAGACAGTATCCAAGGAGTAGGAAAATCGACATGTTGGGCAAAAGCATCCCTGATGAAGGGCTTTTGCCCGAAACGTCAATTTTGCTGCTTGGATGCTGCCTGACCTGCTGTGCTTTTCTAGCACCACACTCTCGAACCTGACTCTTGTACTCGATTCCCTGTTTTTATATGTAAAAGTTACTATTTTAACTGTTTATTTTGAACACGTACTCTACAGTTTTCTCTGTTCTCTTGAAATGTCAAAATTGTTTGACAGACTTCTGTTTTATCCAAGATTTCTCCCCCATTTAACTTGACTCATCTTTCTAACACTGGTTTTCAGACCTTTTATTAGTTTAGGATATTCTACGATAGGTCTCATGCTCAGTTTGCTGTAGAGTACTGCCTTTGCTGTCTAGGAGTCCACCACATGAACTAAATGTCTGAGCTAGCGAAGCTAAGCTCTGAAGAGCATGCTGTTGGTGTAGGTATATAGTGCATCACAAGACCTTGGTATTTAGTTTGTTCTATCTCATGATGATGCAAGTAGATCTCCAACTGCAATGATAATGCTTCAAGTTGCATTATGTGACATTGGTATATTTTGGTCAAGTTGCACTCCCTTAAGGAAGTGTTGTAAAAAACCACTGCCAAGTAGACTTTGATCTTCTGAGACAGAATCATACTCCTTCTAAAGTATGTGAGTGAGTCTGCCAAATAATCTTGTTTTTGTAAGGTGACGATTGATTTTAACACCCAGTTAATGGTATTGGATAAGAAACTCTTAAGATAGCAAAACTTCAGTAATGTTGAAGTGACTGAGGTTTTTGAATACATGGCCAGAAGTGGGTTGGTACATGATCTGAAATGAACAAATTATGCTGAATATCTTTGAATGACAGCCATATCATATACCAATTTCCACAGTCTTTCATAGTGGGCAGCACGGTGTCACAGTGGTTAGCACTGCTGCCTCACAGCGCCAGAGACCCGGGTTCAATTCCCGCCTCAGGCGACTAACTGTGTGGAGTTTGCACATTCTCCCCGTGTCTGCGTGGGCTTCGTCCGGGTGCTCCAGTTTCCTCCCACAGTCCAAAAATGTGCGGGTTAGGTGAATTGGCCACGCTAAATTGCCCGTAGTGTTAGATGTAGGGGTAAATGTAGGGGAAGGGGTATGGGTGGGTGCGCTTCGGCGGGTCGGTGTGGACTTGTTGGGCCGAAGGGCCTGTTTCCACACTGTAAGTAATCTAATCTAATTTATGATCAAACTTCAGTTAATGAACACCATATAGAGATTTTTATTATATTTGTCCCTGAATCTGATGTGCTGCAACAAACACTTCTATTGTTTCTTAGCCTACACAGAGCCAAAGAGATGTACATCATGGAAGCAGACCCTTCGATCCAGATATCCCAACCCAATCTAGTCCCACCTGCTAGCACCTGGCCCATGTCCCTCCAAACACTTCCTATTCATATATCCATCCAAATGCCTCTTAAATGTTGCAATTGTACCAGCCTGCTCCACTTCCTGTGGCAGCTCATTCCATACACGTGCCACCCTCTGCGTGAAAATGTTGCCCCTTAGGTCTTTTTTATATCTTTCCCCTCTCACCTTAAACCTATGCCCTCTAGTTCTGGACTCCCTGACCCCTGACTATTTATCCTATCTATGCCCCTCATAATTTTGTAAGCCTCTATAAGGTCACCCCTCAGCCTCCGACTCTGCAGGGAAAACAGACCCAGCCTGTTCAACCTCTCTCTATAGCTCAAATCCTCCAACCCTGGCAACATCCTTGTAAATCTTTTCTGAACCCTTTCAAGTTTCACAACATCTTTCTGATAGGAAGGAGACCAGAATTGCACACTGTATTCCAACAGTGGCCTAACCAATGTCCTGTACAGCTGCAACATGACCTCCCAATTCCTGTACTCAATACTCTGACCAATAAAGGAAAGCATACCAAACGCCTTCTTTACTATCCTATCTACCTGCGACTCCACTTTCAAGGAGCTATGAACCTGCACTCCAAGGTCTCTTTGTTCAGCAACACTCCCTAGGACCTTGCCATTAAGTGTATAAGTCCTGCTGAGATTTGCTTTCCCAAAATGCAGCACCTCGCATTTATCTGAATTAAACTCCATCTGCCACTTCTCAGCCCATTGGCCCATCTGGTCCAGATCCTGTTGTAATCTGAGGTAACCCTCTTCGCTGTTCACGACACCTCCAATTTTGGTGTCATCTGTAAACTTACTAACTGTACCTCTTATTCTTGCATCCAAATCATCTATGTAAATAACAAAAAGTAGAGGACCCAGCACCGATCCTTGTGGCACTCCACTGGTCACAGGCCTCCAGTCTGAAAAACAACCCTCCACCACCACCCTCTGTCTTCAACCTTTGAGCCAGTTTGGTGTCCAAATGGCTAGTTCTCCCTGTATTCCGTGTGATCTAACCTTGCTAATCAGTCTTCCATGAGGAATCTTGTTAAATGCCTTACTGAAGTCCATATCGATCACATCTACTGCTCTGCCCTCATCAATCCTTTGTTACTACTTCAAAAAACTCAATCAAGTTTGTGAGACATGATTGCCCACGCACAAAGCTATGTTGACTATCCTTAATCAGTCCTTGCCTTTCCAAATACATGTACATCCTGTCCCTCAGGATTCCCTCCAACAACTTGCCCACCACTGAGGTCAGACTCACCGGTCTATAGTTCCCTGGCTTGTCTTTACTGCCCTTCTTAAACAGTGGCACCACGTTTGCCAACCTCCAGTCTTCCAGCACTTCACCTGTGACTATCGATGATACAAATATCTCAGCAAAAGGCCCGCAATCACTTCTCTGGCTTCCCACAGAGTTCTCGGGTACACCTGATCAGGTCCTGGGGATTTATCCACTTTTACCCGTTTCAAGACATCCAGCACTTCCTCCTCTGTAATCTGGACGTTTTGAAAGATGTCACCATCTATTTCCCTTCAGTCTATATCTTACACATCCTTTTCCACAGTAAATACTGATGCAAAATATTCGTTTAGTATCTCCTCTATTTTCTGTAGCTCTGCACAAAGGCTGCCTTGCTGATATTTGAGGGGCCCTATTCTCTCCCTAGTTACCGTTTTGTCGTTACTGTATTTGTAAAAACCCAGAGTCCAGACTATAATCTATAACTCCGCTCCATAACAACAAAAGGTGCAAAGACTTGGAATATCACTTCTAAAAGCAGGAAAATTTCTTGTAAGAGTTATTCTTAATCAGATTAATCTTAATCTCATAAATATGTAGCCTTTGCCCTTATCTGATATTTTAAAAAATCATCACTGGCTAGACCAACATTATTGTCCATCCCTAATGCCTAGTGCTTTTGCTTAATCTTGGTAAGCATTTTTTCCAAGAATAAAATGGTTTAAGGGAGTGAAATTAATTGCTTCTGCAATTATCTGGGTTATGTTACAGAAGTTTAAAAGAATGTCTTGAATTTCACAACCTTAGGATGTTCTGAAGCACTTTACAACCAATTTGTTCATAACAAAGTTGTGACTGTGCTGGTTTAGGAAACTCAACAACCAGTTTATAAACAACAATGTCCCATTAAATAAACATCATAATGAGCAGTGCATGTTAGTGATGTTTGGCCAGGGCCAATGTTTCCTTGTACGATCCGTGTATATGGCCAGGTTATGATCTGGAATGTGATGTGCATTAGAATAAGCTTACCAACCAGTTCCTCGGGAGGAATTTTCAGCCTATTGTAAGCTATGATGTTTAAAATCAAAACTGCCTATGGGTAAAATATAGTGCTTAAGCATTTGTAACCTGCTCAGTAAACAAAGAAAATTTAGAGGGAACTTTGGCCAGAACCCCAGGGATAATTCACCTGGTCATACATGTTTTGCCACAAGATTCTTTCTGTCCAAGAACACAAATGAACTTGATATAATTTCTCATCTTACATGACAACTTAATAGTCTCGCAAAGAAATGCTACAATGTTTATGTCTGCCTAGATTATGTACTCGTTATTTGATTTGAACTTAAATTCTCAGCTGCCTTAATTCAAGTACTACTGAATGAGCCTTAACTGATAGCTCCGTCAAACTATTTGGGGTGCATCTTTGGAGACCCGTAAATAATGAAGCTCAAGTGGACTCTGTAAAGCCCGAAATGTGATACACTTAGAATTCCTCAAACACTTGAATGCTCCTATTTGAAATAGCTGTGATTGGGTTTTAGGTTATTTGGGAATAGATAACAAATTCTTTGAAAGGAGATGGAAATTTCTATGAGAAATAAACTTCATGCTGAACAGAAACCAATGGAGTAGAACACAAACCCAGAAAATAGAAATCATATAGCAATTGAAATTTTAAAAATGCTGAAAACTTTCCTTTAAAACAGAGTGTAATTATTCATGTTAGGAAGCATCTGTGCCAAGAAAATTAGTTAACTTTTTAGGTTAGTTACCTTTCATGATGCAAAACATCCACCTGAACCGTTACATGAACTTTATCCTTTACATAAAGTGCTCCTACTTTCAAATCCTTTATCTGATTTTTTTCCTTCAACTATCTAGCAACCTAGTCACTGCTTGAGTCATTTACTCCAGTCATCCATTTTCCCATTCCGCAATTTTCCAAACTTCTGTCTCAGTTCATTTGTTACTGAAAGCAGTTGTTACCTTAACTTAGATGTTTCAAACTACTTTTGACTGGTATTCTGCATTCTACCTTCTGTGAACTTAAAACCATCCGGTAGTGGTATTTTAAATAATACCAGGTCCTATTTTCCTAATCACCCATGGTTGCTAATATTATAATCATTTTTTTCAAATCCCTACATGGATCAGACAGAAGGGAAGTTAACATCAAGCCAACACCGAATAAGCCGGTCTTGCAGCCTGAATGCACTGCATGTCAACTCAGTTAGTGAATAATAAGACTTCTACACCTCAGTGGAAGCAAGTTCCATCCTCTGGATTCATTGGCCTGTGTTTGGCCAGTAACAGCAGTAGGCCTATTAGCTCCAGAGCTCCTTAATAGTCTCTGCTGGGACTGCAGTTTGAATATCTTTTTAACTGCAGGTTGAAGGCCCAAGGATCTTTGGACCCTGGTCAAAAAAGTGCATTGGGTCATGAGTGAGTTTTGAAATCTAATTTGGAAGGGAAAACTATTCACTTTGGGTTTGGGGTATTTCGGTAAGCCTCTAATGCACAAAGGTTTTTAAACAAACTCAATTGACCCTTGTCACCAGCCCACTTTATGACATGGGAGTGAGCTTGGGATGGGTAATGGGATGAGCACACATCTGGAAGGGACATGTAATACTCAGCCCCTGGTCCCACTCATCCCATTTCTAATTTCGTCCCACCCTCCAAACACTTAAATATCCATGTTTCTTCAATTCTGCAGCCAAGCCAATTCCCAGTTTTAATAAACCCACTATTAGTAGTGGCCTTGCCTTCTACTATAGAGACCTAACACTGAAATACCCTCTGTACTGCTCTCCCCTGCTTTCCCTGCTTTTTCTCTTTTGAGACACTTCTTGAAACCTTCCTCTTCGATCCAGTTGTTGGTCATCTGACCTAATGGCTCTTCCTTTGCCTCGGTATCACACTTGTTTTGTAATCCTCCTGTAAATCACATCTAACTGTTACACTAAGTTAAAAGCACTGTATCAATAGAAGTTAAGTTTTATGAATTTTTTTTAAGTGGAAAGATTATAAAGTCTGACATTTGCTTATTTTTGATAAAGATACAAACTGTGTGTAAATGTTTTTGTTATCCTGTCTCATTTTGGTTTTCTCTCAAACATGTTATTCCCATTGCATAGTCAGTTATCCATACATTCTATAAGTTCAAATGAAATAAATTGAAGAACTCTACCCATGTTTGAAATGTTGTTGTTTTTAAAAATGCAAGTAACTTTTTATGTTTGTTATATAAAGAGTCATAAAAACAGGGATAGTAAACCTCCGTTATGAGGATGGATTGCAGAAGTCAGGACTGTTTTCCTTGAGGAGAAGGTAGCTAAGAGGAGATCTGATAATTTTCAAAATCATGAGAGGTCTGGATAAAATAGGAAGTGAAAAACTGAACCTAATCATAAAAGGATCAAGAGCAAAATGGCAAAGATTTAAAGGGATTCACAAATATAATGAAATGGAATAAGAAAAAACTTTCACACAAGGAGTGATTTGAGTCTGCAAAGCACTGCCTGAAAGTGTAGTAGAGATATTCAGAATGCTATTGGCTATTTGTATATGATGATAATAGACACAAAAAGGGGAAAGGCACAAGGCCACCACATGCACGCTGGGCAAAATGGTCTCCTTCTGCACTAGAACTATTCTGAAGCATAGATGAAGCATTCTATCATGAATAGATATTACAACCAAATCCTGGGTGACATTTCTCATTTCAGTATTATTCCAGCTGAGATACCTCAAATTGTCAAATTCATGGGTGAGGAGTTATGAACTGGCTGTCCTTCCAGTTTCAACAGCACCTTTTATTGGTCATAAGGTTAGTTTATAAAGGATCATCTCCTTGTAGATAACTTTCTTCCTTAGCTAATGAATTTATCTTAAAAGAAACCAATTACGAGTGGGATAAGTTACTAAACACAAGAAGAAATAATAATGCAACACAAAATTAGAAATGAGACATGATGAAAAAATATCAATATTTTAGAGTTTCTATGGGTCGTTAGTGAAGAGTGTATAGTACAATATTTATAGTTGAACAGTCAGTTTCAGGATATTTAACTATTTTGTAGAAATCCTTTTCCCCTATTATTTTTTGGTGGTGGTTGGCTGGCCGTGCTCAGAACAAGAAGATCCTCCTTTTGTCCTATTTCCTTTAGCAGCTAGCTTCTACAACTTCTACAACAAAGTGAGAGCTTCCTTTACTGAGAACATTATGGTTCCTTGGTAGTACATCTCCAGTTGTGTCCTTCACAGCACGCTAGTGCACAAACCTGGATTAGTATATCTGTATCCCAGCCCACCACTGAACATGAACACTTCAACTCATGGGCACACCATCTTCCAGTAGCAAATTCAGACCTGTCCATGTGCCTTCTTGAAGGAGGACAGTAAATGCATACATCTCTCCTAAATGCTGTCTTATCTTCATGTTCACGGTCTGAGATAACCTCTGGAATATCACAGGTTAACTTGTACTGCATTTTTGGCTTCCTTGTCATCACATCATGTGATATTTCAGAATCTTTTTTTTTCAAACAGCCACTGAATTTACGTTGTAATCAATGTTTGGGTTCTAAATCTTTTTTTGTTAAGACACTTGTTTGAATTAAAGTTCAATGTGCTTATTGGTGTTTTGGTTATGAACCTCGCCTATGATGACTGAAAACAGTGTGGATTAAACAATTTGGCCTTTTTCTTTTTGGGTGCCAGAAAGATCAGAGCGAGAGTTGTGACTGCTCACAATTTAAATCGGAGATACCATGTTTAATAAAAATATTCAAATTTTCAGTTTACAAAGTTAGGTGCAAAAGAAAGCTGAAAGGAGATTGCAAAGAAAGTGCTAGTGGATATAGATCCATTAAGTATTTGTGCAAGTAGACTGTAAATAAAGTAATGTAGGAAAGCATGAAATTATGTACTTTATAGGAAGAATGATGAAGCAAATGTTTTATCAAGGTGGGAGACTGATAAATATTAACATTCAGAGGGAACATAAAACAATACAGCCCTCAATGTTGCGCCGACCTGTGAACTAATCTAAGCCCATCCCCCTACACAGTCCCATCATCCATGTGCTTATCCCAGGGTTGTTTAAATCTCCCTAATGTGGCTGAGTTAGCTACATTGGCAGGCAGGGCATTCCACACCCTTACCACTCTGAGTAAAGAACCTGCCTCTGACAGCTGTCTTAAATCTATTACCCCTCAATTTGTAGTTATGCCCCCTCGTACAAGCTAACGTAAGCATCCTAGGAAAAAGACGTTCATTGTCTACCCTATCTAATCCTCTGATCATCTTGTATATCTCTACCAA
The DNA here is from genome assembly GCF_047496795.1 of Chiloscyllium punctatum. Taxonomy (NCBI): domain Eukaryota; kingdom Metazoa; phylum Chordata; class Chondrichthyes; order Orectolobiformes; family Hemiscylliidae; genus Chiloscyllium; species Chiloscyllium punctatum. The sequence goes on from NC_092758.1 coordinate 39,362,148, forward strand.
ATCCCTTCTTAGCTGCCTTCTTCCCAATGAGAACAGACCCAAATCTTCTCAGCCTTTCCTCATAAGACCTTCCCTCCAGACCAGGCAACATTTTGGTAAATCTCTTCTGCACCTTTTCCAATGCTTCCACATCCTTCCTGTAATGGGGCAACCAAAACTGTACACAATATTCTCAAGTGCAGCCACACTAGCATTTTGTATATTTGCAGCATGACATTACAGTTCCAGAACACAATTTCTCTCCCAAAAAACTTAACACACCATATGCTGTCTTAACACCACTATCAACGTGGGTGACAACTTCCAGGGATCCATGTACATGGACTCCAAGATCCCTCTGCACATCCACACTACCAAGAATCTTTCCATCGACCCAGTATTCTGCCTTCCTGTTATTCTTCCCAAAGTGCATCACCTCACATTTAACTGCATTGAACTCCATTTACCACCTCTCAGCCCAATTCTGCAGTTTATCCAAGTCCCCCTGCAACCTGCAGCATTCTTCCACCCTGTCCACTAATCCACTGACTTCATCTGCAAACTTACTAACCCATCCACCTATGCATAAAAAAATAACAAACAGCACTGGTCCCAAAACAGATTCTTGTGGCACACCACTAGTAACCGGACACCAGACTGAATATTTTCCATCAACCACCACTCGCTGCCTTCTTATAGAAAGCTACTTTCTAATCCAAATTGCTAAATCGCCATTAATCCCACGTCTCTGCGTTTTCTCCAACAGCCTACCATGTGGGACCTTATCAAAGGCTTTACTGATGTCCATGTACACCACATCAACTGCCTTACCCACATCCACATGCTTGGTCACCTTCTCAAAAAATTCAATGAGGTTTGTGAGACACGACCTGCCCTTGCCAAAACCATGTTGACTATCTGAAATCAAATTGTTGCTTGCTAGATGATTACAAATCCTATCTCTTAAATCCTTTCCAAAACTTTTCCTACAAAACACGTAAGGCTCATTGGTCTATAGTTATCTGGGTCATCTCTACTGCCCTTCTTGAACAAGGGCAGAACATTTGCAATCTTCCAGTACTCTGGTACTAAATCTGTAGACAATGACTACTCGGAGATCAAAGCCAAAGGCTCCAACACCACCTCCCTAGCTTCCCAAAGAATCCTCTGATAAATCCCATCTGGCTCAGGGGACTTGTCTACATTTGCTCTTTCAAGAATTGATAACACCTCTTCCTTACTAACCTCTCTTCTTTCTTGTCTAATCTTGTACCTCATTCTTCTCCTCTACAATATTCTCCTTTTTCCTGAGTGAGAACAGATGAGAAATATTCATTTAACACCTCTCCAACCTCCACGGAGTCCACACACAACTTCCCACTTCTGTCTTTGGTTGGTCCTATTCCTACCCTAGTCATTCCTTTATTCGTTACATACCTATAGAAAGCTTTAGGGTTCTCCTTTGTTCTACCTGCTAAAGACTGCTCATGTCTTCTCTTTACTCTTCTTACCTCTCAATCTAAATCTTTCCTAGCTAACCTGCCACTCTCCATCACCTCATCTGAACCATGTCATCTCATCGTCACATAAGCCGCCTCTTTCCACTTAACAAGAGATGCAAATCTGTATTAAACCAAGGTTTCCTTACTTTATCACTTCCTCCCTGCCTGACAGGAACGTAGCTATCAAGGACATGCAATATCTGTTCCTTAAACCAGCTTGACATTTTGATTGACGCCACCCCCATAGAGTTATAGCATTTCCAATCAATGTAGGCAAAGTTAAAGTCCCCCATAATGACCACCCTGTTCTTTTCACTCCTACCTAGAATTGTTTTGCCAATCCTCTCCTCCACATCCCTGGTACTGTGCGAAGGCCTACTTTTAAAATAAAAACACTCCCAGCAGTGTGTCCTCTCCTCTCCTCTTTCTAACCTCAGCCCATACTACCTCAGTAGACAAGTCCTCATCAAAAGTTCTTTCAGCCACTGCTATACTATCCTTGACTAATAAAGCCACACCTCCCCCCTCTTTTACCGCATTCCTTGTTCTGTAGAGGCCCCACCTTCCCTGAAATGAGTCCCAATTATCCATGTTCCTGAAACCCTCCCTCCTGCATCATCCCTGCAGCTACATGTTCAGCTGATATCTTCCCCCTATTCCTTGCCTCGCTATCATGTGGCATGGGTAACAAACCACAGATAACAACTCTGTTTGTGATAGCTGTCAGCTTTCACCCTAGTTCACTGAAATCCTGCCTTACATCTCTATCTCTCTTTCTTCTTAAGAAATTTGTACCTATGTGGGCCATGACTTGGGGCTGATCACCCTCTCCCATCAGGACCCCAAAGACATAATATGAGACATCACAGACCCTGACATTTGGGAGGCAACACACCAACCGTGAGCCTCATTTGTTCCCAACAAACCTTCTATCTGACCCTCCAACTATTGAGTCCCCAATGACTAACACTCTTCTCCTTCCCATTGCATACCCCTGGTAAGTCGTAGTTCCCCCCCCCCCCCCCCCCCCCCCCCGCAACAGTATCCAACGGTGTACTTGTTTTTCAGGGGAACGACCACAGGAGATCCCTGAAATGACTCTTCCCCGCACCCCCTTTGAACAGTTACCCAACTTTCTTTGTGCCTAGGAGTAACTGTTTCCCTATAACTCTTATCTATCACAGCCTCTGTCTCCCAAATGATCCAAAGTTCATCCAGTTCCCTAATGTAGTCTCGGAGGAGCGAAAGTTGGGTGCACTTCCTGCAGATATACTTGGATGGGACACTAATGATGTCCCTCACCTCAGACATCATGCAGGAGGAACATTCCTCTCCCAGCACTGCTATCCCTGCTAGTCCCCTTATCAGAATGTTTAATAAAAAATAGAGAAGCTTACCTGATGTGTCCCTGGTGTAAAGGTTAAAGATGGTTGACCCTACAAAGGTAGGGTCTCAGGTTTAGAAACAAAACTCCCTTATATAGCTGGAGGGAAATTTTTTAAAAAGTCTCTCTGTTCCCAGAGACCTCTGCTGTCTGATGTCAGACGTAAAGACTCAAATCAGTGACTCACTGCTCCCGACAGGCCGTTGGTCCAAGCTCCCACCCTTTGAGTTACTGCTGCTGAAAAACAGAAATGGATATGGATGTTCTTGTAAATTCATCGCAGAAAAGTAACCTACTGTCAGCAATTAAGGCAAAACTAGAAACTGCAAGCAAAACTCAGCATATCTTGCAGCATCTGTGGGAAGAAAGCAAAGTTAATGTTTCAATCCGGTGGTTCTTCATCATAAATAATATGTTCGCCTTTATTGCCAAGGAAGCTTTGAAATTTCATGGGGCCTTGTAGAAATAATGTATGAAGTACCATGTACAGTTTTGGTCTCCCTACTTGAGGCAAGGTATGAGTGCTTAAAGGGGTGCAACAATAGTGTGCTGAATTAATTCGAGGCTGAAAAGGCTGTCACATGAAAATAGAATGTGTAAAATGGGCCTAGTATTTGAAGTCTGGAGGAAGGAAAGGTGATCTCTGACACATGCAAAAGTCTATATGGTCTTTCCAGACTGTAGTTGAAGAGTCTACAACTAGCCATTATCTCGGGATAAGGGGTTTGCAATTTATGAATGCAGAGGAGAAATTTCTTCCCTCTGAAGTGCTATGAATATTTGGAATTTTTGATATACATGGATGTTCATATGCAATGATTATATTCAACCTTGAGAGTGATAGATTTTTGGGCTTTGAGGGATTCAAAAGCTTTTCTTTGAATTCACTCATGGGATGTGAGCATAACTGGCTGGGCATTCCTTACCTGCCCCTAGATGCTCTTGACAAGATGGTGGTGAGTTGCCCACTTGAACCAGTGAATTCAATGATCTGTAGGTAGAACCCAGTGCTGTCAGGGAGACAAATCCAGGATTTTGACTTTGCAACACTGAAGCAATGGTGATATGTTCACAAGCCAAGATAGTGTCTTGGAGAAGAACTTGCAGATGGTGCTATTCCCATGTATCAGCTGCCCTTGTCCTTCGAGATGGTTTGACCTTCAGTAGTTTCTTGAATGCATCTTGTAGATGGGGAAGTGGAATTGAGCTAGGGTTTCAGCTACGATCTGGTTAAATAATGGAGACAGCTTGATGGGCTGGATAACGTATTCCTGATCCTGTTTCTTATGCTGTTATGAAGTGATTTATTTATTTCTTTTACAGATAAATCAAAAATGGAGGATAATGAGACGAGTGACGAATCTATGAATAAAGAATCTGTGGCACTGGAAGGAAGTGTTTCAACATGCAGGGAAAAAGAGCATCAACAAGGTGTTGATTTAGGACAGCACTCTGAGTCTGAGACTGAAACTGGCAAGTGCACGACAGGCAGTGCACAAAATGAGGAGTGTGGGTCTGCTGGAAGCATACTTGAAAGCAGTCCAAGAAAGGGGAAGGAGTCTGTCAACAGGACAAGAAAAAGACCGGAATCAAAAGGATCCAGTCAGGCAGGGTTATCTGAACAACCACCTTTGGGAGTTGCTGACCAGGTAAGCAATATTAGGGCTTTGAGTATTCATTGACTTGTGATTTTTGAGAAGATTTGTAGCTCAAGTTGAGGTTCAGGTTATAAGTTTGCTCACTGAGCTGGCAGGTTTGTTTTCCGACATTTCATCACCATGCTAGGTAACATCATCAGTGAACCTCCAATGAAATGCTGGTGTTTAGTCCTGCTTTCTGTTTGTGTGTCTTGGTCTCTTAAGGCAGGTGGTATCATTTCCGGTTCTTTTTCTCAGAGATTGGTAAATAGTGTCCAAGTCTATGTGTTTATTGGGAATTTCTAGAGGCCTGGCATTCAAACCGGAACTCCGTCAATAAGCACATCGATTTGGACCCCATTTACCAACCTCTGAAAAAGAACTGGAAAATTTATCGCCCACCTTAAGAGACCAAGACACAAATAGAAAGTGGGACAGAACACCAGCACTTCACCAGAGGCTCACTGATGACGTTACTGATCATGGTGACAAAACGTCTGAAAACAAACCTGCCAAATCAGCAAGAAAACTTACACCCTAATCCATTGACTTCCATAAAAAAAAATTTTAATCTCCAAATCTGGATTCGTACTGTGCTTGATAATTTTTGCCTACTTGAGTTACAAAAATGTAATTAAATATTTCAATCTGATATTGAAAAATATGACTAACTATCCAATAGCTGCAGTAACTTTACTCCATTTATTTTCCAGGTGCAAGATCTCCCTAATCAAGAGACAGGAAGTTGGGGCTACTGGGGAAACTGGGGAAAGTCATTGCTTACAACAGCAACAGCCACTGTTGCATCTGTTGGTGAGCTCCCTGTTTCTTTTAACCATAATTCTGAACAGATTATCTTCTAGTTCATTTGATGAGAGGTGAAGCAATACTTCAAACGTAGAAAGTATAAAATCTTTGTCTGATTAGAGAACACTATTAAGTTTAATGAGTAAGCTCATATGATGTGAAACTATTGCAGTTGTTGTAAAAATCAAAAGCAACCTATTTGTTGAATGCAGGAGCATCAAGAGTCTAAGGGATAGCAAACTCCTGCTCATATGTCCCAAGAAGATAAGTATTAGGATATTATCATATCGCATGACTCACTGCATAAATCTCCAATTTTTGTGAAACACGTTTTATAGGTCGTACTCTTGTCAAACTGTCCTGGTATCAACTTTTAAAATATTTGTTGTTATTATTTAAAAATTCAGTTTTAAGTCTGGACTGCAACATCTGTTTTATTGCCTTTGCAGCTTTATCCAATTGTACCTTTATACCCCTCACAGTTCCAAATCTTGCAGTGTTCCTGTACAGTTGTACTTTATATTAGTAGCAGGTTAATTCATCTTTGTGCTGAAAGATGAATGTAAAGTCTGTATTATATTGTAATTACTGTTTATTCATAAGCCAACACAGTTTTCAAACTTTTATTTTCAAAATAACGGATCAAAAAGTCAGAATGCTGGGAATTTTAGAAATTACAATAATTAAAAGACTAATTTTGGACCTGTTTTGTTTCACAGTTTTAAGTTAATAGTATATATAGGTAGCTCTCCACTAATTAACATAGCACATTAAACTATAGTCATATACACCACTATATATCACTTTATGTATAATCAAAGTCCCATCCCACAATGTTTGAATCACCTTTGTTATCACCAGTGTGACTTATTCCATTTTCCATTTGTGCTATTCTGTGGCCTCTCCAAGGATCGTTTCTAATTCATTCTCAATAAGCATGGTAAGTTGATGCCTACTTGTACTTGTTCAGACTGCCCTAGCTTTTTCCACATGCAACGTTTTATAGCATCAGACGGAGTAACATTTGACCTCATCACTGTATTAGATTTAACCATGAGCCTCCAATCTGAAAGGCCCAATCCACATTAACTCTTGTAAAAATATTCTCATTAAAACTATTAGCATTTAGCTATTCAATATAGTTGTAAAACATAATATTTAGAAATGTTTTCTTACTACTTTCAAAGACTTTGAAGAGCAAAACCTTGAAGCTAATCAAGACTAACTAGACTGACTGTGTAGGGCATTATGAAATAGCTTGTGCTGCTTTCTGTGTGTAATAATAAATACAAAATTATTGTAATATCATTTGATTAGAAGATCAGAGGGTGGCAGGTCAGCCAAGAATGACAACAGAATGACTTGATTCTCGTGTAGAATGGAACTGAACGCATTGCTTATTTATTAAGTTGATTTGAAGATTTGGAAGTTTAAAATAATTTTTACTACTGTTCTTAGTTTTAGTTATTATCTATTTGAATGACTGCATTTTTGAGAAAGCTATTGAAAAGGCTGTTACTCTCATGCACATAATTTTATATTATTGTTTGTTAAACGAAATCTGTTAAAGTCAGGGCCTGACTTTAAAATTTCTTCCTTTTCAGTACTCTTGATTCAGCCTGAGAGTTTGTTCTTAAACCAAGTTTTATCTGCACCTTCAACTCTTCTCATAGTTTTCTTAGAATCCTGTAATCCAGTTTGTGCCCAACGTTACATGTCATTGGGGTAGTGTACTAGAAATCAAATCCCACTATTCCTGCACTTACCACCAAAAGTAAAAGATTATAAAGTAAGTACCCAAAGTTCCTCAATGATTTTGTCTTTTACCTCTAGGTGAGGCAAAGCATAAACCGGTTTTCTGAACTTAACAAGAATTATACTTATTCCAAATAAATAGATTCTAGCTATAGATAAACTATATGAGCTATTGACATGTAACTCAAACCCTCTCTCTTATAAAACTCAGTCCCAGATAACGCACCTACTGTGGCCCGTGCACAAATACAGAAACAAAGAGTATTGTGGTGAAGTGGAACACGAGGAAGGCAGTTTAGTGGCCCCGGTGCATGGATGATCCTTTTAGCTTGTCAGGACTTGCTGCTGCTTGATATATCTTCCTTCCTTCCTTCTCCAAGTATTTTTTACTTGCTTGCAAGAGGCACAGAGTGACTCTTTAACCCTTATGAAGTACCTGACTTATTGGTTAAGAGCCATTGCTTACTGCAGTTGATTGAAGGGACATACACTGGCTTTCTTCGGTATTTTTACTGAAGAAAGGAGGATAGCTTCTGTTTATCCAGAGGTTTAATTCACATCCACAAACAGTTCAGTTGCCTGGGAGCCAATCACGTAGATGTTAGCAGGCAGAACGTCTCTGATGTTGAAACTGGTCACCAATCAGATCTTTGCTGGCTGATTCTCCATTCATACATACCCCTTTGATCTAACTTGTCTGCAAATAGACTGCCCCTACTTACACTGAGTATTAAGTAACTTTTAAAAAAGTGCAGTGATCCTTGCCACCATGCTTGATTTAAAACAGTCCTTTTTGTGTTTCAGAAAATGGACAGTCTTTAGAATATTCACTGGTCACATGAAGTTTAAAAGTCTTTGAAGTTGGTAACAATTTACTATCGTGAGTAGGAAGTAAATGAGAAAGTGCATGATTGCAGAGGCAAAATGCTTTGCAGCTTTTGTTTTACAATCTCAAATTTGACAGTGGAGCATACTGACATCAAGGATATTTAGTTCATCCAGGATAAATAAAATCCAGATGAATTGGAATGTTTATAGTGCAAAGAAGTGTATAAAGAAAGCTTTTGATAAAGTCCCACATAGGAGGTTAGTGAGCAAAATTAGGGCGCATGGTATTGGGGGTAAAGTACTAACTCGGATTGAAAGTTGGTTGGCTGATAGGAAACAAAGAGTAGTGATAAACGGCTCCATTTCGGAATGGCAGGCAGTGACCAGTGGGGTACTGCAGGGATCAGTACTGGGACCGCAGCTTTTTACAATATATGTTAATGATATAGAAGTTGGTATTAGTAATAACATTAGCAAGTTTGCTGATGATACTAAGTTGGGTGGCAGGGTGTTGGTGGCAAGAACAGGAAGGCAGATTACTACCTAAATGGAATCAATTTAAGTAAAGGGGCAGTACAGAGAGATCTGGGTGTTCTTGTACACCAGTCAATGAAGGTAAGCATGCAGGTACAGCAGGTAGTGAAGAAGGCTAATAGCATGCTGGCCTTCATAACAAGAGGGATTGAGTATAGAAGCAAAGAGGTTCTTCTGCAGCTGTACAGGGCCCTGGTGAGACCACACCTGGAGTACTGTGTGCAGTTCTGGTCTCCAAATTTGAGGCAAGACATTCTGGCTATTGAGGGAGTGCAGCATAGATTCACGAGGTCAATTCCTGGAATGGCGGGATTACCTTACACTGAAAGACTGGAGCGACTGGGCTTGTATACCCTTGAGTTTTGAAGACTGAGAGGGGATTTGATTGAAACATATAAGATTATGAATGGATTGGACACTCTGGAGGAAGGAAACATGTTTCCGCTGATGGGTGAGTGCTGAACCAGAGGACACAGCTTAAAAATACGGGGTAGACCATTTAGCACAGAGATGAGGAGAAACTTCTTCACCCAGAGAGTGGTGGCTGTGTGGAATTCTCTATCCCAGAGGGCAGTGGAGGTCCAGTCTCTGGATTCATTTAAGAAAGAGTTGGATAGAGCTCTCAAGGATAGTGGATTCAAGGGTTATGGAGATAAGGCAGGAACAGGATACTGATTAAGGATGATCAGCCTTAATGGTGGTACAGGCTCGAAGGGCAGAATGGCCTACTCCTGCACCTATTGTCTATTGTCTAAATACCATCAACTGCCATCTCTGATAATTCCACTGTTAGTTAACAAAACTGAATTGCTTCCTTTGTTAACTAACTTTTCTTATAGATTATTTTATTTTTATCACTAAGGTCATGGGATTTCCAATGTGATTGAAAAAGCTGAGACCACTCTTGGGATTCCCAGCCCCACAGAAGTTTCAACAGAAGTGAACGTGTTCAATGAAGACAAAGGTGATGACAAAAGAGCTACATCTTAATTCTGAATAGTTAGGCTGTATCAATGGTCAAGCCTATGGGTGAGTTTAAGATGAAGATGCTGTGAGGAACATTTAGACGGAATCTGCAAATGTAGTCAGTCTTGAACTTCATGTAAAATGATTGTGTTTTTACATATTACGTATTTTGTTTTTGCTGTACATAGTGAAGTTTTAGTTTTTTTTTCCCTGTTCTAGTTTAAAATTAATGACTTCCTGGGGCTCTGGTATCTTGCCAAAGCACCAATTGTTCATGAGTTAGATTTTGTGATGCTAATAGCAGTAAATAGAGACGGTCAATAAGACTTATGTTTGGAAGTGTCCAAATACTCTGCAAAGGAGCTCAAGTGCATAAGTGATTTGGGAATAGTTTATGAAGAAGCACCAGCTGAAATATGATGTATAAGCAACATGGACAGTTAAGTGATAGTTTCTAAGTTCTAGAAGGCAATTGAATGTTTGAAGTCAAGTTCTGCAGCTCGGGCTAACAGTTTGATCTATTCTGTTTGCAATTTTTTTTTGCTGTTTTGTTTCTTTTTCTTTCCTCTTGCTCAGAAAAGATGACCAAGAAAAACTCTATCAAAGTGATTTTTTTTCCCTTTCAAGAGCCTATGATAACTTTATCTCTGATGGTTAGTTTATGTATGGATCATGAAATTGAACCTTAACTGCCATATCTGGGTTAAAGACAGGTCCTTGACAAAGAGAATACCCCTGTCCTTTGTAATTATTGAACAATAGGTTGTTCTGAAAACTTGCTTGATAATATCAAGAAATTGATTAAATGTTATAAATATTTTGAAAAGTTACTATTTAGCATGTTAGTGCTCACAGTAGGGTGGTCATGCCAATTGGGCCTGATCACTTTTGTGATTCTTAAAGCCATCAATAATATATGCACAAATAAAAATGTACTGTTGGGTAATAGACTGATAGGTAAGCTTCTTAAAATTATGCTCCAAAGTCTAAATCTGACTTTGTTTCTTTGAAATACATTGGGGTGTTTTGCTATGCTAAAAGCAGCAATAATAAAAATATGCAATTGTACAGTACATTTAACATCGTAAAATATTCCAAAACACTTCAAAAAAGTATTCAAACCAAATTTGACACTGAGCCACTGAGTGGAAATATTAGAAATATAAACAAATTTTGGAAACATGACACAGCTCAGGTCAAGTGTGTGAAGTCTTTTCAACCTTAACATGTTTACCTCTCTCCAGATGTGATGCCTGAGTATTTTGAATGTCTTCCCTTAGCAGCAACATTTGTGGTACTTTTCTTAAAGGGGTTTTTTTTTGAAAGGACAGGTGACCAAAAATTTTGACCATGGACTAAGGAATCTGTTAAAGGGGGAAAGTGAAGTAGAAGCAAAAAGTTCCTTAGAAATATGAGTAGTTGTCAAGAATTCACTTATTTGAATAAGTGTAGTTATGCGGTGTGTTGTTTATTTTTACTTGGAATAATTCCAAGGACTGCGTGCTTGTTTCTAATTGTAAACAGAAATCAAGAATGGTAAGAATAGCCCGAAAGCAGAGAGCATAAGCACCTCTCCAAGCAGTGGAGCATTTGGGATGTTTTCTACCATCACTAATGCCGTTCAGAGCACTGTGAGTATGTATTTTATTTGACTGATAGTTAATGTCTTTTATACAAATGTCACTAAATAGTATTATATTAGAATAATTTAAAACTGTTAAGAGAAGTCTGGGAATATTTAACCAGTAAAGCATTTTCCTTCTGCGTATCTCACTCGTGACTATGCTTTACTTTGAACTCTGGTTTTAATTAAATTATTCCCACATCTTTAGATCATTTAATGACCTACTCCACTATACTATGATTCCTTCATGTATTGCAAAGTTAACATATATATGCATAATAGGTTATTCATATCTAAGAATGTTTGGAACGACTGATATCACTGAAATATTAACTGATGCAAATGTTAATGACCTAATGCATCCAACAATTTTAAAGCATAAAGAAAAATTGAAAGAACTGCAGATGCTGGAAATTGAGAAACAAATACAGAAATTGCTGGAAAATCTTAGGTCTGGCAGCATCTGTAGAGAGAAGTCACTGTTTTGGATCCAGTGACCTGAGGTCGTTCAGATGTAGAGTCACTGGAAATGAAATGTTAACTCCAATTTTTTTTTTCCCCTCCACAGATGCTGCCAGACTGGCTGTTTTTTTTTTCCCCAGCAGGGGAAATTTTAAAGCTTGTATTGTTACATCATTAACGGCATGTGCAGGTGAACTGTTGATCACCCAGACCTGCTGAGTTTCTCCAGCAATTTTTTTGTTTGTGTTTTAGATCACTATCTTCAGTACTTTGCTTTTGTTAACATTCATACTGAATCTACCCCCACCCCCCCTCATCCCCAGATCAGATATCTGTTGTGGACCGTCACACAACCCTCTCATTCATTTACTTGCCACTGGTGCTTCCTCACCCACCTGTCACCCTGATGCTACACCTACCCCTACTCACCGTCCCTCCCAATTTGCATATTTCCCTTCTTGCAAAACCTGACAGTGGCTTTGGGTCTTTAAAATATTTTACACTGGAACATGGCTGCAATTGCTGTTTTTTTTGGAAAAAAAAGATGTTTTGGCCTTGAACACCTACTGCATGGTTAGATTCATTACTGGTTTTCTATGATGGAGGCTTCTGAGAAAGACCCAGAATCAGATGGCTCAAAACCCTGGTGACAGGTTGGTGGAAAGTCCTGATTAGGATTACCATTGATTAAATCTGTTTTCACAGTAACCAGAAAATCTAGGCCATTACATTCAAAAGAAGTATTTAATCAAATTTGTGTATATTTATCCAATAAAATATAAATATAAATTACTTTACTTTCAGGGGAAATCTGTACTGAGTGGTGGTTTGGATGCACTTGAATTTATCGGTAAAAAGACCATGGATGTTATTGCAGAAGGAGATCCTGGTTTCAAAAAGACAAAAGGACTAATGTATAGGACAACCACGTTGTCTCAGGTATTCTCTAACCTTTGGTAGTAAGTAAAATAAAATAATTATTTGGTATTGAAGCATTGTTTACTTGACCATTTTCGATCATCCTGTGAGCTATGATAGGAATGTTGCAATGTTATTGCAATGCTATCAAATACATTTGTACTCCATTGAAAACTGAGTGAGAGTTTACTGGGCTATGATTGTTTAAAGAATAATACATTTGTAACATTAAGTTTTTCAGTGTGGGTTATTACAGGAATTGAACATGTCTAACAGCTCTCCAGAAGGTCCATTGTGTATATATTCTAATAATACATTAAGGAATCTGCTCTTTGAGACTGCATATTTTGCAGTGTATAATAAATTTGGTGACCCAGATAACATACAGCAATTGAATATATTAAATTAATATGAAATGTCATGGAAGTGCTGGCTATATATTGGAGTTCAAATTGTGTTTATACCTACATTCTTGTGGAAATCATCATCTGCATTAAATAACAATGTCTTGAAATTTATGGGTTTTTTTTAAGAAGCAGATGGTAAGAGCTATTCTCGGTTGCTGGTAGGAATGAGCTGTGATGAACTATTGATCTAATTTGTTTTCATGTTGGGAGAGTAGACTAGATGTGAGAATACATTCTTCCATTAAGAACATTGTATTGGAATATTTTTGCCTTAGCATAGTTTGTAAATTTAGAAGCGTTCCCAAGTGTGTCTCACTCCCATTTTAGTCTACTGTTATAATTATAGTGAAAATGGATTAATAATGTGTAACTTTAATCATTTGCCTTTTAATAGCTGAAACTTTTGTGGACTGAAATTTGCTTCAGAAACGAGCACAGCTGACCTAAAATAGCTGGTGTGATCATGAGACAAGCCCAGATGACTTTTGTAAGATATATAAGCAGCTGCCTCAGACTTAGTACTTTATGAAGTGGCACTTAAACTCATTGAGGCATCAAGAATCTCTTGTTTGTCTCATTTGCATGTTTACTGCACATACTGAGCGATGAAACGTTCTTTACAACTTTCCAGAATTTTTTAGGGAATGATATACCAACATCAGCCTTTAAGCAAAATGGATTGATAACAGCAAGGATACTATATTTTAGTTCTGTCCTTCTATCAGCCTCAACCCCAGTCACAGAAATTAGTTCTGATGAAAATGCAACCTGACAAAATTGAGAATTCAAGATCTGTGAACTGTGCTACATCCAAAAAAAATAACAGTTGGACTAATCTTTTCATTCTTTCAACCCAAGGGATTCTTAGGATCTGTAACTGCATTTGCCTTTACCTTTAGACATGACAGGAAGGTAAAGGTAGACACCCCTCTTCCCATTTCTTATTTATAAGCTAATGTCCTTTTGTTTCTATACCTGTGTTTGATACCAAATTTTATTATTTTATTCAGGGTGGTAGGTAATAGAAGTCCACTTAATTTCATGAAGAAAAATTAAAATTGACTCTCCTCAGTTTTTGATCTTTTGTAACCAAAGTTTAGTTTGTGTAATAGCTACCCACTAAAAACAAGAGAAAGAAAACATTGACACTGATCAATAGGAGTTTAAGTAAGGTGGGAGCAATGATCCATATTCACCTTGTCATAACTGGCTATTGAGCTTTCTCAGTCCTTTAAAGAAATTACATCGTACCCTGAGTCTTTCTGCGTGCTGCTACGTATCCTGAATATTTTCCCAGCTCTATTCTGCAAGTCTCGTGCTTACTACTCAGCTGTTTCTTCCTTCCCCTGTTACTCTCATAGGGTTAGGGGACCTGAGCTCAGGACTGAAGAGGCACTGAGCAGAGGGACCAACAAGTGGGAGTGTTAGGGGAAAGAAACAATGATAGGAGAGTCAGCCACCAGGAAGATTGGACGATGCAGCTCATGGGAGACAGTGAGCTGAAGCTATGATATAATCACACATTTAAATAGAAAGAACTCATAAATTTATTCAGTCTTAATAAGAGAATTTTGTGCCGTTCTGTTCAAAGCACCAATCAGATCTTAGTGTAAAAAATACAGGTCAGGAAGATAACTCGCCTTTCTATGTTTTCTCATGGAAAATCACTTTCGTTTTCTCGCCCATTTTTAAGGAACTCATTAGGAGTCCTAAATAAAGGTTAGCTACAGTGGGAAGAATTTTTGTAAGAGGAACAGATATTGGAATATTGGGAGGATGACTTTGCAATTTTGAAAGAAAGGAAAGGCAATTCTGTAACTTTTAGAATGCAGGAGATTGTATCGGGATGAACTAGGACTGTCTATGGAAACAGGCGGAGGTGGTATTGACTTGTGCAAGAATTGGTATAATGCTGATGAATGTGAGGATATTGGGTGTTGGAATAACAAATAGGAATTGTTCTCGAAAACAATAGCACTGAGGCAAGAACTGTGCCAGTAATTGCACGATGTTACTAAACTCCAAGTGCTGTAAATTAAGTTACCATTAAGTTGTTAAATTGAATATTGGAGTACTCAGCTGAATACTTGATAGATTTCATGTGTAATTTTAGGCTTTCAAGGAACAGGATGGAAATTATCACTAATCATCATTTGATATTTTCTGAAGTAAAGTCCTCCGCTATGTCTTATTAGCCAAACTGGAATATAGATAAATCGGAGAAAATGATGTTAAACCCTTTTTAACCTAAATCATTTTCTTGAAGTTGATTATGCCTTATTTTTCTCTGTCTAGGTTCTTCGAGAGGCTAAAGAGCGAGAACAGCAACAAACAGCTGAGGAGGTTTCTGTGGATACAGAAGAGAAGGCTCATTATGGAATGTTATTTGATGAGTTTCAAGGTCTATCCCATCTAGAAGCTTTGGAGATTTTGTCAAATGAAAGTGAAGTGAAGGTAAATAAGGGATATGATTTTTGTTTTTTGCCTGTTTAGTAATTTGATGAAACTAAGTCCCAAGTACAGAAAATCATACTTCATTAGAAATCTGGACTATCCAGGCATGCAGTAATATATTTTGTGATTATTAAATAAAATTCCAACTTTGTGTATATTAATTTATATTCGGTTGATCAAATTCGAATTATCCGAACAAGATCTCAAGGTCCCGAAGTTTGAGTTCAGAAACCATACTCTGTCACTACCTGCAGAAACTCTTTCCGAGACAGACTGCCCACCATTGAACTCAGCAGAGCTTCTCTCTTGCTCTACCTCTGTCATTAATTTTCTTTTCATCTTTCCTTCCGACTTTTCTGGCCCTTCTGCCGCATTCAATATCTCTCACATTGTCTCTGCCCCTTTCTCTCTGTCTCTGTCGTCTTTCCCTCCCCCCCCCCCCCCCCCCCCCCCCCCCCCCCCGCCTCCAATACACAGCTGAAAGTTTCTGACATCTCTTCTTTCAGGTGTATTTGTATACAGCTTTTTTTCCCTTGTACTTTAATTACAATCCGAAGTTTGGGTTTGACTATCAATTGGTTTTATACTCTGATACCTCATTCAATGAATGAGTGAAACAGCACAGCTCTGAGCAGAGACACTGACAGAAACCCAGGCAGACATTTGAGAAGCCATATAAAACTACAGCAAAGACAGCCCTGCTCCATCCCAGAGTGTCTTTCGATTTGATTTGGTCAAGTTGATTGGTGTAATATACGAGTCGGTGCTTCTGTCTGAGGCTTTGTCATGGGGTCCATTTACACATGAGAATGCTTCCTTTATGATCAGATCATTATCCAAACGATCAGTTATCTGAACAAAATACTCTCTGCCCGTCTCATTCAATTAATAGAGGTTGTTCTATATAGCGAATTTTCTTGGTCTGCTATATGTCATGCCTTCATGTCTATTTTAATTTCCTTTACATGTGTGATATTAACTCTCTCGATTTTGCATGAGAATGTATAAATTGTTACCAAATACTGATTTTATTTACATATATTTGTTCACACTGTGCATGTGTGGGATGTTCATTATATTCTGTAGGTTAAGTCAGTACTGAATGCCTTGTTGGGAGAAGATGTAGAAAAATTGAAGGAGGAGTTAACAGCCATAAAAGAAGCCTTTGATTTAACTGAATTTGATGATGAGGATGAAGAAGATAACAAAGGTAAAAAGGAGAATGAATGAATAATTTCTATATCAAAAGCAAAATATTGCAGATGCTGTAAATCTAAAGTATAAACACCAAATGTTAGAACTACTCAGCAAGTCGAGCAGCATCAGAGAGTTATTAACCTGCAATGTTAATTCTGTTTCTCATCTCTGTGTTTGTTCTTTGTTCTTTCATCTCTTTTTGTTCTGTGTTCAACCTAAAATTTGCCCATATGTTACTGATGTCATACCTACATAAACTTTTAATGTTAAGTTGGAATAACCTCAATAAATCAAAGTTGAAATAAAACAAAGAACTGCGAATGCTGGAGATCTGAAACTGGATCAAAAATTACTGGGGCAACTTAGCAGGTCTGGCAGCATCTGTGGGGAGAATGCAGAGTTAACATTTCAATCCATTGATACTTCATCAGAACTGATAGCAGCTAAGTAAAAGTGGTATTTATGGTGAAGATGGGGGGCGGGGGAAGGAGAAGAGGGAGCGGAGCGGAGAGACGAGTTGAAACTGGGCCAGAGGGAGAGATATGGAAGGGGTAGGGAGAAAAGGGGATTAAAGATGGTAAGACAGGACTGAAGAGAATCTGAATAAGTAATCATAAGAGCTAAGAGTTGGAGAGAATGTGTAGATGAGCTGAAAGCAGCACATCATATGCTACTAGGACGAAAAGTGTGAGATTGACTTGGCTATGCTGAAAGCAACCCATGCCATGACAGGATCAGAGTGTGCGGATGGGTAAAAAACATGAAGGACTTTTAAGGATGTAAAAGCACTAGAGAGGGTGCAAAGGAGATTTATTAAAACAATACAAGTAATGGAGGATTTCAGCTACAAGGAAAGATTAGAGGAAATTGGGCTTATTTTCCTTGGAGCAGAGAAGATCAAGAGGTGACCTCATTGAGATGTTCAAAATTATGAATAATTTTGACAGGGTAAAGAAGGAAATTCTGTTTTCACTAGTTGGCAAGCTCCAAGAACAACAACTCCTCTTTAGCTTCGAGTTTCTGCAGTTTCTATGACTCAACATCACATTCAATAACTTTAGAGTCTGGTTACATCATAAAATTGTATAGGATATAGGAAACCATTCTATATTTCAATCCTATTTGAACCAAATGACATGTTAATGTGAATCAACATTAATGTGCTCTTGATTATTTTGGTACTCAACCAGCAACTCTTGGGGGGTGTTTGGGTTGAAATGGAAAGTAGTGAAACTGCTCTTGAACATATAACATAGTTGTATGGCTGAGGAAAAATCATAGGATTGTGGAACTTCACCTTTTTAAAAACTACCTTAAAATGCTGCTGAGTTATTCAAAAAATCCTACTATCTTTCAAGAAAGACTTTGCAACGCCTACCTCCCTCTTTTTTTTCCCACCCCCCCCAAAAAAAAATGGCTGGTATATTTGATTTGAAGCTCCATGTTAACCCCCCAATTAAGACATTGCCTCTCAATATCCATAATTTAATGCATATTCATATTTGCTCAATGTTGCCAGTGTGAACTAAAGGTTTACTCTAAACAATGTGATTGACCTTGCAGGGGGTGACGGGTCTGGATTTGTGAAAGAATTGTCTGAGTTGTTATCAGAGATGAAAATTGCTGCTACGTCTGACAAACTGGGCCAAGTAAGTGTAGATTGATTTGACACTGATAAGTCCCCTGATCTGATGGGTTGCATTTTAGGATATTAAAGGAAGTAGCTACAAAGATAGTGGATGCACTGATTGTAATCTTCCAGGAAATCTCGAAATTTAGAAAAAAATCGATGTAACACCCTTATTCAAAAAGAGGCTTGATAGGCTAGATGCAGAGAGGTGATAATGTGTCAATAGCAACCAAGACTAAAATAGACTGATTTTTCCTCAGTAAGAGTCAAGGATTATAGAGATAAGGCAGGAAATTGAAGTTGTAGATTGTTAAATCAACTTTGATTTCATTGAATGGGGAAGCAGACTTGAAGACCGAATGGCTTAGTTCTGCTGCGTCTCATGGCTTTATAATAATAAACACTTAAGGATAACAAGAAGTTTGGAGGGTTTTTTTTCATTGCAAGGAGTTGTTCGAACTTGGATTGTTTGTTGGAAAATGAAGGGAGAGAAATCATTTTTTTTTAAAACAAGGTGAAATTTTAACTGTTTTACCCTGTCTATTTAAATCAATTAGGTAACTAGTTGTTTTCCAACAGTTGATGCCAAACGCACATGCATTATTACTACATTAAAGCCTTTTAAATTCTCCTGAATCTATAAATCTGTAATTACCCTTTTTTTTTAAATTGCCAGAAAGATATTGGTACCACAAATAGAAAATAAAAATCAGAGAAGTAAAGTTGGAAAATGTTGGCAGATCGAAGAACAGTTAAGACACACAAGACCTTTCATTTGAATTAACCTTGCAACATCAGATGTTTTTGTTTTTAACCCTTAAACATTGAAAATATAAGCATTAAGATAGTTGTTTTTCTTTACAAGTCAAGAAACTTTAATGTGTCCAATCCACAATATGATCATACTTTAGGGATTACAAAATATTCAAACCCTTTGATTTTAACAAATAGTCAATAGGTTTTATTTATATTTGTTTCAGGGGAAGAATATGCTTTATTATTTTAGTTACCAAGCATTCTGGCATCTGCTGGAATACTGGTAAATCAGATCCCCTCTACCCTGCTACAATGATTTGTTTTATCTTCAAACTTAAATCTGTTTTTGTTTATTGTTGTTTTGCTAAATAATCCAAGACTTGCAACTGTTTCAGGCCAGAAAGCATGCTCAAGATCATATAAGTGAAATAAATGTGATGTCCCTGACGCAAGTAGAAGATATGTCAGAAGATCCAGAGAAGAAAGAGCACAGTGAAGAATCTAAACCTGATGATTTGAGCAAAGGTCATAAACTTTCAATTGAGGTAATGGAAGCTGCTTTAAAATTTTTGAGAACTGGTTTCCAATAATGGTTAACTAGCTTAGAAATTGTTTCCATAATATACAGTGAAACATTTTGCTTGTGTTTGCAGCATATTAACATCCCAAATTAACTCTGATATTTACCAATTTTATTTACATAAATAAACATCTGTGCTAAAATAGGAGACAGACTTGCACATTACTTCCAGTAATGACTGTTGGTAATGTGCTGTTCAGGTCAGTAGGTGGGTCTTTTCACTTCCAATAAGACTATGGCTTTTTAAAAAATTTCTTAAGAAATGAAATGGGGATATTGCTGACTAGGTCAATACTTATTACTCAAATCTAAATGACTTGGTAGGCAGCCAACCTGAACTACTGCAGTCCATTTGGTACAGGGAGAGAGTCCCAGAAATTTGACCCAGCAACAGTGAAGGATCGGCAACACTATTTCAAGTTAAAAATCGCACAACACCAGGTTATAGTCCAACAGGTTTAATTGGAAGTACTAGCTTTCAGAGCGCTGCTCCTTCATCAGGTGGTTATGGAGTACACAATTGTAAGACACCGAATTTATAGCAGAAGTTTACAGTGTGATGTAACTGAAATTATACATTGAAAAATACCTTGATTGCTTGTGGAGTCTTTCATCTGTTCGAATACCATAATAGTTTCACTTCTTTCATGTGTAAATGACAATTTTTTTAAAAAATGTTACATTCTCAGGTTAACTGTAACAATTGATGTCAGCCAGATAATATGTTACAATATGTTACTAATTGTTAGTTAACCTGTGAATGTTACTTTTTTAAAAAAAATTGTCATTTTCACATGAAAAAAATGAAACTATCATGCTGCAGTTTGAAAAGTCAATTTGATCATTCAACTAATCTCAGGTAAAGAAGAAAAACACAATGAATTGTGGTAAACATAATTACTGGATAAAAGCAAGAGAAACAAAAATTAATTATTGGTAATAAATTTATATTATACATACTGGTATGAAAATTTAACATATCAAAGATTCATTGAAATCCTGCAAAATTGCACTGTTCAACATCATCATGGCCTGGTATAATGGCACACTTAAAATTAAACATTTGTTAAATTTTGCATCTTGAACTTTCCTGCCAAATTCTTCCGTTTACCTCCCATTTACTCTTATGTAATGAACCTCACAACATTAACAAACTTGTCGAAGAATTAAAGATATATGTAGTTAATGTACCTCACATTTATTCAGATGTAATGACATGATTTACTTTTTAACGATATTAACGTTTAGATGTATCGTGAGCAAAGTGTGATAAGTTCCAATACGCTTAGTACCAGTGTGAATGAATGAGAGTCAAAACATGCTGTAGTAAAACAAGTGGGCTAAGGAGAGTTATGAATTAATAGAGACGCAATATAGTAAACAGATTGTGTACCGTTACCAGCATGAATGTGATTTTGTTTAAGTGTGTTAATGGGAGCTTGCAGTTTCCTTTGTATCAGGTTTTATAGTGTGATATAGTAGGGTTGACCTTTTATACAAGATATGTGGAAAATACATATTTTTGGCCAACTTTTACATAAGATCAACTTTTACACGAGTATATACATTACTTATAACAGTTGAGAGTTTAACTTAGAGCTTTGGCTCAATTGGCTGGACAGCTGGTTTGTGATGCATAATAATACCAAGTGTGTGTGTGTGTGTCCATTTACCACATTAGCTGAGGTTACCATGAAGGATTCTCCCCTCACCTGAGGTGTGGTGACGCTGTGGTTAAACCACCATCAGTTGTCTCTCTTTAATGAGAGTGTAGCCTTATGGTCTGTTAAGACTATAACAACTTTCCCTTTACAATCTTTAAATTTAAGTCCAAATGACTAGCCACTTAATCATTTTATTTTTCATTGTTAAATGCCTCATTACTTTATGTTCAGGTGATCGAGAACCTGCTGGCTGTTATGTTGACTCAAATCTGAGATTGTATTTCTGTATCTCGTTGCGTCTTTGTTAGTTTGATCTTCTGAGTGACTTTGTGAGAAAAGCATTTTCCAGGTAGAGTCTGATTTGAACAAAAGTCTCTGTTATGTGCCCTAACACACCATCTGGCTCAGGCAGATTACTGAATAATTTGTGGGGCACCCAATACATCATTTAAAAATGTGACAAGAAAATTGCACTGCTTCATGATAGTTGTTGATGAGATTCCTGTCGAAGCAACTCTATATGATGTGTTGTCTTCTTTACCTAGAAATATATTCAGCAAACACATGCCATGTGATGACATTTGGTTATTTAATAATCATGTTTGCTCTATCTATCACTGGACAAAACATGCAGGGCAGATCTTCAATGTTCACTGATTCTTTGCACACATTGTTATACTAAAATCAAATATATACCTTGTAAGCAAACACTGTAATTTTCACGTATTTTGTTCACTGCCTACTACTTGATATTCAACAAGGATGATAAAGGTTTGTAATCAGAATCTGAATGTCAAAGTTTCCATTATATTATATTACCCGGTAAGAAAGTTGGATGATGGTTTCAGCTATACTTCTTGGCTTTAAATAGATAAATTGATTGAGGAGAAATAGGTCTGCTTGATCTAACCTCAAAATACATAATTTGTTTCTAAAATTCACAGAACATCCATACATCTGCGATCAGAAGCCTGGCAGAACTTACTGCTCGATCCATTGAACAATTCCATAAAGTGGCAGTACTAATTCTTCACGGTCAGGACCATGATGTGGGTGCTCTGGATCGTGCAAAAACACTGTCAAAGTATGATATTTTAATACTATTACAAAAGTAAAATACTGTAAATGCTCCACTCTGAAACATAATCAGAAAATGTTACCTACCAACTTGGGCAATATCAGTGGCTAGTGAAACAGTTAATATTTCAAGTTGATTTTTCACTGAAATTGGGAAAAGTTAGAAATGTAATAGGTTTAAGCAAGTGAAATGGTGGGGTGAGGATGTTGGAGGAAAATAAAAGAAACTGTACTTACGGTACATTGGAAGGCAAGAAAGTTTAATTGAAGAAAGGGTATATACAGCTCAATGCCAAAGGGAATAGTGAAGAAACAAAAGGTGTATCTAAGGGAGATGTGAATGGTAGTTTGAACAGCTGCCATCAGAAAAGCAAACAAACTAAAGTCCTTTTAAAACAAAATCACTCTTGAACCTGGAAGGAGTGCTCTGGACCTTGGGCAGTGAGGATAGAGAAAGTGAAAAAGCAGGTGCTGCATCTCCTGAGCTTCTTTGGAAATGGGCCATAGGTACTGGATGGGTATTGGAGGTGATTGACAAGTGGACCAAGTGTCATGGAGGCAGTGATCACATGGGAGTGCTGAAAGGGCAGCAGAAGCTGAGTTTGGTAGTAGCATCATGATTGAAAAAGTGCAGGATAATTTGCTGAATATGGAGGCTGCAGTGGTAGAAGGTGATGACGAGATTCTGGGGAGGAGTGAGTTCAGAATGGCTGGCTGGAAATGGGGCAAACACTGTTGAGGACATTATCAACCATAGTAGGAGAGTCTTTGGTTGAGGGTTAAAGAACACCTATACAAAGCATTGCATTTTGGAACTGATGTTACAAACATGAGGAACAGGACTTCCTTTTTCAATTAAGCATTTTGTGGCCTTCCCTACTCAATGCTAAGTTGACTAATTTCAGACTGCAGTCTCTTCTGTTTACTTTTTTTTGTTGAAGGTTTTGTTTTTGGTCTATTTTTTCTTCTGTCATTAACCTCTCCTCTCTGTCACCCTGTCACAGAATTTTATTATTCTTTTCCCAACCTCCTCCTGTTCACTTAGTTAAAATCTATACATTTCTAATGATTTGCAGTTTTAATTAAAGGTCAGCAAATTGAAATGTTAACACTGTTTCTCTCCTCAAATGCTGTCTGGCCAGCTGATTATGTCTAGCATTTCTGTTCATAGGAGGTTTTAAACATTTCCAGATTAGAAGAGAATGCTTGCTTTGCATTTTTAAATTGATGAACATATACTTTATAATGGAATCTTGAGCTTTGTTCCCAATTACATTTGAGTTCTGGAGTGAATGTAGAGGAACAGAAGGAGTTGGGAAATCAAATATTTAACTGGCAAACTTAGTCTTGGATGGAGCCAAGGAATAGTTGATCTGATTTTGCTTTCCATTATAAACAGAGTCTGAAATGAGATGTTGTCTTGTTTTTCCACTTTTTACACTATCAAGACCTGATTTCACCTTTTAAAAATCCTTATGTATCAGGAAAATAATGCCACAAAAAGGTTCCTTCAGTTTTTAGGTTTTGTAAATAAGAGCACAAATTGTAAAACAAACAATGGAAAACTTTCTTACAAGGTGATGGTTAAGTTTCTTTGAGTTCTGCATTCAGGTTTTGCCAACCCTGTTCAGAAAAGGCAATGTCATTTTAAATAGAAGATGATTTTTTCTTAATCTTCTGAATGAGTTTATTTTAGACAATCTGTGATACTGGTGTCTACTTCACCATGATTTGTCATAATGGGGCTGCCAGTAGACAGCTTTGATGGAATGTATTACATTGGTACAACATTCTATCTTGTAATTGAAAAGAACTGATGCTCCTTTTTGTTTTCTTTCTTAACTTTTCATGTATTACCTATATATTTGATCCCTCCCACCCCCACCCAACCGAGTCTCAATGCTGCTGTAATGCTAGATATGTTGGCCTTAAGTCTTAATACCAAGCAGCATGTCTCCACACTGTTTGCAACAGGCAGAATAGTGACTCTACTAAACAGGTCTATATAGATCTGATTCCACAATTGGATAACACCTATCAAACAATACGAACTATGCTAAGAATTACCCTAACAATCCATTCAGTTTCTCAATGTGGTTCACTCATGGTTGCTAGAAGCTACATGCCTTGTCCTCTGCAAACCAAGACTTTCCCCAATTAAACTTGGGATACAACTGTTCACTGGTGCATTCAACCAATCAGAAGCTATTTGGTAACCAGTCAGAACTATTTTCTTTATAGGGTATGAATTGGCTTTCCCTTTGAAATCTGGTATTCTTGTATCTGTCCTCATGAGTATTAATGTCTTTTGAATTGTTGAACATTTTTTCCTAAATCCATTTTCTATTTACAGAGTGACTATTGTCTTGTGTAAGGAAGTGGCTGCTCTTTCTAAACAATTTACCACCTGTTTGACAACAATAGGGGTAAGGAACTGAGCTTTTTTCCTCTTGTGCAGAACTGTAAATCAGGTTATATCTCTCGAAGTAGGCAGAGATGTGTAGAACTTACAACTTTGGCTAAGCAAATAGTTACATCCAGTAGAATTCATTCAGCTTGTCATAAGTTTTTTTTTTACATTAACTTTATTATTGAGCCTTTGTAACTTGGAGAAGAGAATTTTTAAAAATTTGCCAGTTGCTCCAAGCATGCTGGCTCACTTCTCAGTAACAAAGCCTGCAATCGAGATTGCACCTTTTGTTCAGTTGAAAATAAAAAGCATTGTTTCCTGTTTCTTAGTCATGACTTGGTTTCCTCGTTGTAATATTAAAAATGTGTGTTTCCTGCCTTTCCTTGCAGTATTTTATTTTTGATGCTTTCCTGTGCAAATATACTCACCAATCACTTTTTTTCTTTACAGGCTAAAGAGAAGGTAGAGGTTCTTAATCCATTAATTACTGGAGTATTTTTGGAGGTAATTTATATCAAGATCAATGTATGCACTGCATCTGGTTGAATTCACTACGTTAACCAAAGTTCCACTACAGATATATCAGTGGCTCAGTGATTGCATCCTCAGTGTCAGCATCTGAGTATTGAGTGTAGACTGACACATCAATGTAGAACTGGAGGAATGATGCATTGTTGGAGCTACTGACTTTGAGGAAAGACTAAGGCCTCACTTACGTGGAGGTAAAATATTGCAGAGTATACTTGAAGCAGAGGATGCCTAGTTAAATGTTGTTACTCTTAATCAACGCCAAAAATAAACCACAGTACGTGGTCACTTTTATATCATTATGATATGTGTCCTTGGGGGTATGTAAATAACAATAATTGCACTTAATTAGCTGTGATACATTTTGTAAAGACCTAAGGATCTGTCACCTGCTACACAAGTGCAAAATGCTTTTTTTCTGCATCATTTAGTTGAAATATCAAAGCATCCAGTCAAATGTTAAAGTAATTATTTTGTTATTGAAGATAGTTTATGTATTTTAAGGAAAACCTAACTCGCGTCAATAACAAATTTAGCACAATATCTCTGTTCACAGTATCACAAAGAACACTATTAGTCATTTCACATTGTTTGAGAAAATTGCCCCATGTCCAGGTGTTTGCTCAATTTACTTGAATAAAGGGCGGGTTACTCTTTGGAGGGCTGGTGTGGACTTATTGGTCCAATATGGCCTGCTTCCACACTTTAGGGATTTTATGATAGTGGTGACACTTCAAAAGTACTTCATTGCATCACCAGTGGTTTAGAACATCCCAGGTATATAACATATAGGCAAGTTTTTTTTATTGAAGTTGAGTTACCACTACATTTCATTGTGCAGAAATATTATTAGTACATTTTGCACAACTCTGTAAATATATTTGTCTACAGCAAGGCTAGTAAAAAGAGCCAATGTGGATAGGATACCATAAAATATATTGGGAAATTAAGTAATTAACTGGAGAGAATTTCCTTTAAATGCTTTTTAATAAAAGGTATCACCTATCCTGTGCCTGTGGCCCATTGCTCTTCCAATGCAACTGTTCCCCAATTATTAAATGTTGTGCTTATATGCATCTAACTTGCAAAGTTACACAAGTGAAATATTAAAATGCATATCTTTTATTTTTGCAATTCTATCACCACCACAAAAGAAAACTGTCAGTTGAAACAACTGTTTTGTGTAAAGCAGCCATTAACAGCAAAAAAGAAAACATCAAATTATTCAGAGGATCAAATATTGAAAACACTGCTGGCCACGTGAAATGCTGATCCTGAAGTGCACCTCCTGCAATTTTTGGTGTTTGCTATTTCTGATGAGCCAGAAGACTTGATCTTGCTTGAACATAATTTTGTAATTTACCTGGTATTCACTCAATTTCCTTTAACATTTGGGGATGTCTGATCATCAGTATTGATTTTTACCCTGGATTGCTTATAAAATAAAACTTGGGGCAGGGAGAATAGTCAAAGTTGGAAGCATTCAAACTTTGAGATCTCAATATTATGCTAGTAAGATTCATTCAATAATTCAAATGAAGAGGCAGAACTGCAAAACTTAGCAGTTCATCCTTCTTCAGTCATGCTAGTCAATATCCATGTATTTTTGTGCAAAGGTAAGTCTCTCCAGCTGTATTTGTAACATATTTATACTTCTCTTTCAGGCTTCCAATAGTGCAACCTACATTCAGGATGCATTTCAGCTCCTGCTTCCAGTTCTTCAAATTTCTGAAATCCAGATTCGCTCAGACATCACTGTACACTGACTTTATTCATTTGCCTGATACGAAATTTTTGTTCAAGTTCTCTGCCAAAACTTGATTAACAAGTGCGGATTATTTAAGGTTGCATTTTGTGAGCAGTGGAGGCTGTTTTAGAAATAGATCCTAATGGGAGGTGGAGTTTAACAGTGAAGGAAAAGCAATCCTGCTCTGAATAAAAGCTGGACATTCGATGAGTTTGAATGTTTTTTGGAAAAACATTTTTCTTTCTTTTGGTCTGATTTTTGCAAGATTCCGATATTAGAGTCAGGATAAGAGTTAGCTCAGATTTCCTGAAATTAAAGCTTTTGTCTTTAAGTGACAGAATGCTTCATGCCTTAATTGCCTCTAAATATATTTTTGTCCAGTACAAAATACATATTTTTTCAGTTATTACTTGCATTTGTACAAAATGAAATGTTATTTGTAAGTATGTTATATACAATATAAAGGACTTGTGTAAAAATCAAATATTTGAGATTAGGCCCCAAATGAAATACATAAACAAACATTGTAATGGAATAAAGTAAAAAAAACACTAAAGACTTCGTATTGATTAGCTAACATTTTTAAACATTACCCACTTTGTAAATAAATCAGGTTTTATTTACACTTCTATTTTCATTTAGTATTTATATATTTACAGTAAAATCAAGTCATTTAAGGTCTCCAGCATTATATTTTTGTTCTGAAATATTTGGTCATTTGAACCTTCAAACTCTAGGGGTGACTTTTAAATGAAACTTTTCTATTTTTAGGCCACAAATTTTGAAGTTAAGTTTACATGAAATCAGCTTTTATAAAAGTAAATACAGTAATGGAGAATGCACAGAAGTAATTAACCTAGTGGCAGTATTTCACTATAGTTTAATGTCGGTTGCCAGTCTGATCATTTAACTAAATTCACTTTAGATGCATTTAAACATTCTTATTTTGCATCTCAAACATTTGAGATAATTCAGTGAGTTATTTTGAATACACTAAGAATTGACCCATAAATAGATCTAAATTCATGCTGAGAGAAACCCATGGAGCTTTGTCTGCCTTTTATCCAGATGAGCTATTATTAACATGTTCTAGATTTTTTCATAATGCCATAGTTTAAGCTCTTCTGGCACCATTCAGAGAGCAGCAGGGAGCTGTGTCAGTGTCATACCTGATTCTTTGTTCAACCATAACTTTTTTTAAAAAAAGATAAACTAGTCCCTCATCTTGTGTGTTAAAGCAGATGCAGTTCAAAGTAATTCATTATATGTAAAATGCAATGGCCCATGAATCTTCTGGATAAAATGTGCATTTTATATAAACATGTTTCTATGTAAATCAAGATAGCTTGGTGGGCGGCACGGTGGCACAGTGGTTAGCACTGCTGCCTCACAGTGCTAGAGATCCGGGTTCAATTCCCGCCTCAGGCGACTGACTGTGTGGAGTTTGCACATTCTCCCTGTGTCTGCGTGGGTTTCCTCCGGGTGCTCCGGTTTCCTCCCACAGTCCAAAGATGTGCAGGTCAGGTGAATTGGCCATGCTAAATTGCCCGTAGTGTTAGGTAAGGGGTAAATATCGGGGTATGGGTGGGTTGCGCTTCGGCGGGGCGGTGTGGACTTGTTGGGCCGAAGGGCCTGTTTCCACACTGTAAGTAATCTAATCTGTGAGTTCAGCTTATAGTTATGGGTAAAGTATATTGTAGCTGCCACAACTTATAGCATTTCCTTCTCTTCTGTGAAGGAATTAAGAGGTTTTTAGGTGTTCAAGCCTGATCTTTTGGTGCTGGCCTATCTAGTTATACAACCCTTTTAATATATCATCTTAAATTAAGTTTAATCACTCACCTGCAGTAGCAGCAATATTACATTCACATCCAGCAAATGGAGGATATATTATTCTTAGTTCCTTGGGTTCCCATTCATTAGTTATAGCACCTTCTTCCTTTAACTGAGTCTGATATTGCCTAGAGAAAATAGTATTTACTAAATCTTATTTTCAATATCAGGAAGTTGGTAGTCACCAAGGAGTAAGGGGAACTTAATTCATTTTGTCGTAAATATTCTGCATTTTAATTTAGAATCTGTAATATGTAGTGATGTATATCAATTTTGGTTTCATTTATAAAAATAAATGGAACATTATTATTTATTGATGTTATCCATTTATGTAAGCTTCCTTTTTTTTGTAAATCTTTTTACATCACTATGTCAGGAAAAAGTTATTACTGCGATGTGTCAAATATAGACTACCTCTCAACACTCCACAAGCCAGAAGAACAGCAGAACAGAACGGCTGCAGAATGTTACAGGAAATGATAAATGGTGTACACAAATACAAAGGGGAAATTTTGAGCCAAAAAACTACACTAACATTACCATCCAGGAATGGACAAGTATATTAGAATGAGCCATCAACACTAAACAGCTGACCAAGACAAAGAAAAGACTAGCTCTACAAGAAAAACTGGACAAACTTTCACACAATAGCAGTCCACATTACAGTGGTGCTGGAAAAGCACAGCAGGTCAGGCAGCATCCGAGAAGCAGGAAAATAGAAGTTTCGGGCAAAAGCCCTTCATCAGGACAATAACAGACACTTCAGAAGTTTGGATAAAGAACCTGTTGGACCGACCACATTCCGATACGGAAAAAGCTGTCCTAGTATGAGGGATGAACTACAACTACAGGTAGGCAGACAAAAAGACTTCCTAGTGACACTAAAATCAACCCTGAAGGACAATGGACTTGCTGAAGAAACCCACCAGGACATCAGACAGGCAGTAACATCAACACTAAGCAGGGAGAAAGACACAGGAAACGAACTCCCTGGAAGGAGTCAGAAAAGACCAATATTGTAATCCTACCAGCAGACAAAGTGCACATGACCGTCATCCTGAACAGAACACCGTACATTGAAAAAACACCCTACTTACAGATACCAACACCTACCAACAGTGGCGCTAGATCTGACTCAACAGCTAGAAAACTGTATTACACCATCACCTGAAGAAACTCAACAATTAGGTGAAATTAACAAGACACCCCTCCAAAATATGAAACCTTATGGATCCAACACACTCTGTTTCTATGGATTACCAAAGGTAATCTCTCCCCCTTCAGATCCATGGTCTCACTTTCTGGCACACTAACATACAGACTAGCAAAGGAACTGCAATGTAAACTGAAATACCTATTCGAAGACTCACGCCACTCCACCTAGGAATTCCTGAACATCAGCAACACTAAAGTAGAGGATGATGAGGTCAAGGTTTCCTTCATTTCATCCATAAACATCACCCTGGCCAAAGAAAAACTGGCTTCACTATTAGATGAACCAAGGACACAAACACCAGACAGCACCAACCCCATCAAGGACATTATCCTCAAGCTGGTAGACCTGTGCCTCACTACCCACTTCACATTCAATGACAAGACCAACAAACAAATCAAGACACCCATGGGGTCACCAATATCCAGATTCTTGGCAGAGGCAGTTATGCAGAGATTGGAACAAATAGCCCTCCCCATGATGCAGCCCAAGCTTTGGATCCACTATGTGGATGATACCTTTGTTGTCATGAAATGGAACAAACTAGAAGAAACACGAACAACATCCTTCTGGGATAAAGTTCACCCGAGAGGAACAGAACAACAACAAACTCTCCTTCCTAAATGCCACAGAGGAGCAAACCGCCAATGTAGAGCTGCAGATGAGCATCTACAGGAAAGCGACACACAGACCAAATGCTGAACTACAGGAGCAACCCACCAATGGAGCTGCACAAGGACCTTACTTAATAAAGGCAGTAGATGGGCGGCACGGTGGCACAGTGGTTAGCACTGCTGCCTCACAGCGCCAGAGACCCGGGTTCAATTCCCGCCTCAGGCGACTGACTGTGTGGAGTTTGCACATTCTCCCCCGTGTCTGCGTGGGTTTCCTCCGGGTGCTCCGGTTTCCTCCCACAGTCCAAAAATGTGCAGGTTAGGTGAATGGGCCATGCTAAATTGCCCGTAGTGTTAGATGCAGGGTAAATGTAGGGGAATGGGTGTGGGTGGTGCGCTTCGGCGGGTCGGTGTGGACTTGTTGGGCTAAAGGGCCTGTTTCCACGCTGTAAGTAATCTAATCTAAAGAAGTATACTTAAGAGGGAAATCAGGAGACCAAAAAGTGGACATGAAATAGCTTTGGCAAATAGCGTTAAGGAGAAACCAAACGGGTTTTCCAAATACTTGTAAGGACAAAAGGATAACTAGGGAAAGAACAGGGCCCCTCAAAGGTCAGCAAGGCGGCCTTTCTGTGGAGCCACAGAAAATAGGGGAGATACTAAATGGAAAAGGATATGGAAGATATAGAAAGTAGCGAAATAGATGGTGACACTTTGCAAAATGCTCATATTACAGAGGAGGAAGTGCTGAATATCTTGAAATGCATAAAAGTGGATAAATCCCCAGAACCTGATCAGGTGTATCCTAGAACTCTGGGAAGCTCGAAGATTGTTGGGCCTCTTGCTGAGATATTTGTATCATAGATAGATAGTCACAGGTGAGGTGCCGGAAGACTGGCGGTTGGCTAATGTGGTGCCACTGTTTAAGAAGGGTGGTAAAGACAAGCCAAGGAACTATAGACCAGTGAGCCTGACCTCGGTGGTGGGCAAGTTGTTAGAGGGAATCCTGAGGGACAGGGTGTACGTGTATTTGGAAAGGCAAGGACTGATTAGGGATAGTCAATATGGCTTTGTGCGTGGGAAATCATGTCTCCCAAACTTAATTGTGTTTTATTGAAGAAGTAACAAAAAGGATTGATGAGGGCAGAGTGGTAAATGTGATCTATATGGACTTCAGTAAGGCGTTCGACAAGGTTCCCCATGGGAGACTGGTTAGCAAGGTTAGATAGAGTTATAGAGATGTACAGCATGGAAACATACCCTTTTAGTCCAACCCGTCCACGCCGACCAGATATCCCAACCCAATCTAGCCCCACCTGCCAGCAACCGGCCCATATCCCTCCAAACCCTTCCTATTCATATGCCCATCCAAATGTCTCTTCAATGTTGCAATTGCACCAGCGTCCACCACATCCTCTGGCAGCTCATTCCTTACACGTACCACCCACTGTGTGAATACAGTGAGAACTAGCGATTTGGATACAGAACTGGCTCAAAGGTAAAAGATAGAAGGTGGTGGTGGTGGGTTGTTTTTTCAGACTGGAGACCAGTGACCAGTGGAGTGCCATAAGGATTGGTGCTGGGTCCTCTATTTTTTGTCATGCTCGCATCCCCAAATCATTTATATAAAAAAGAGGTACGGTCAGTAAGTTTGCAGATGACACCAAAATTGGAGGTATAGTGGTCAGTAAAGAAGGTTACCTCAGATTACAACAGGATCTTGACCAGATGGGCCAATGCGCTGAGAAGTGGCAGATGGAGTTTAATTCCGATAAATGCGAGGTGCTGCATTTTGGGAAAGCAAATCTTAGATCTTATACACTTAACAGTAAGGTGCTAGAGTGTTGCTGAACAAAGAGACCTTGGAGTAGATAGGATAGTGAAAAGGTGTTTGGTATGCTTTCTTTTATTGGTCAGAGTATTTAGTACAAGAGTTGGGAAGTCATGTTTTGGCTGTACAGGACATTAACTAATGTCCTGTACAGCCACACTATGCTGTAGCATCCAGGAACTACGAGAAGCCAAAGGAAAACACCTTTACACTGTATTCAAGAACAACAGGTATGGGATAAGCACAATTCCCCTCATTCTTAAACAACAAACCTAAGCAAGGAGACACAACATGCACAGAGACTCTAGCCACACTACCATACATTAAAGACACCTCTGAGATGATGACCAGACTACTCTGGCCCCTTGGCATCATGGGAGCCCACAAACCTACCAACAAACTGAAACAACCCGAACACTGTTGTAATATATAAATAATGCTCAGAAATAAAGTCAGAAGTCATGAGATGCCAGGTGGTTGTCCAACAGATGTATTTTAAAGCTTTTGGAGAGCTGCACCTTTGTCAGGTGAAGTACGGCAAAGGAGCAGCATTTCGAAAGCCTGTGATCTCAAAAAAATCTGTTGGTCTATCTGTTTGTCTGGTCATGGAATTTATCCTAAAATTGAGGAACAATTGTGTTAATCAATTGTATACTGGTTGTAAGTGGAGTGAATTCTGCAGTTAATGCCAGCTATCAACTTCGACATATGCGTACCAATGATAATCTGATGGCTTTGAAAATAATCAAAACTGGGTGTGGTAGTTTGTCGAAAAGAGAAGGATCCAAAGTGGAATTGGACAAAACCACAACTGTAGTTTAGTTATTTTCAATTCATGTTGTGATCTGTTAAGATTCTGATAATTCTGGACTAGTCAACTCCTATGGTAAAATGATGCTTGATAGCTGAAGTTTAATATTTGCAATTGATTACCGTGGTGGATCATTACTAAAAATAATCACAGAAGACTGTTGTTCTTCTTTCATGTAACGACACTTTTTTGGCAAAAGACATCAAACTGTTATCATTAAAAATGTTTTCTTCTTGTTCAGACCACAATAACCATTTTGCAAGTAGGTACGCATGTCTGAGACCTGTTCTTTAGTGCATTTACACCATGCGTTCCCTCCCGTTAGTTACTTCAAATGTTACAATCACTTCTGTACACTTACATCTGCATCCGAAGATCACAGCATGCATTATTGACTTTCAGATAATATTTTGGGAAAAATCGAAATTTGGGGAGGTTGGAAGGAGTGGCACGGCATGTGAATCCTCGCTTTTTGTTTCTGTCAAATCATCCAATTCAGTTGTGTTTAAAAATAAAGCCTCAGGGTAAAGACTACATTTTACTTTTACTTGATATATTACATTTTAACTAAACCTCAAATGACTCATTCCCATTCGATATTGCCACCTTTCCTTTGTCATTGTTGTTTAACAGCAGTGTTGTTGGGCTGACAGGTTTTGTAAATGGTCGATTAGTTTTCTTTCCAAACAATCTTTTCCATTTTTGATAGAAATTAAAACCACCTAGGCTATTTCCATTGGCTCTTGTTTTAAATAAATTTAAATTTATCCCAACTTCAATTAAATTTCCCATTGTGTGCATGCACTTAATAATTTTTTCAAGTAATTTTATCAATCTCCTTTTCAGAAACAATTATGTCTAGGCTTCGTGGTTTTATATTCAAGACGTAAGTGATTGCAGTCAGTTCATAGTTCTCATATGTGCTTGAACCTGTATAAAATATGAAAACAAAAATGATTGCGGCTCTGAAAGAAACCAAATAACTAATAATTGCCAGGGAGCCAAACCAAGGATCTGGTATAAATATCCTGCCACCTGTGCCAATTGTTGTAGTTATTCTCACACAAATCACAAAAGGCTACAACATGTAGATTAATTTTGTGTTTGTTCAAACAATCTCAGTTTTAGACTGGCTAAACAGAATTTTATGTAATATTCTATCCCAGCTCTGTTCCACCTCTCTCTGATCTCTGTCTGTTGTTTGTGGCCCACATCCATCCAATCTTGATCTAACCAATCCAATATGTACAGAACTTCATTGACATTTATATACATCTATTGTTATTTCATTCTTGTGCAAAGACTAGAACAGAAAATTTGTCTTGTTGTTGTAACCCCTTTTTATGAAATCTTATTTAATTTCCATTATACTGTTATGTTCATATCACAATTACAACCTGTGTGATTAAAAGCCAACAATCATAACACTCTGTTTTTCCAAAGTGTCTCCTCCATTATTCGTTTATGTGGAACTGTCCTCTGTAGATTCTGTGCACATTTATTTAATTCTAGCCTTAATTACTTCTGTAATTACTTATCTGCCTTCTCTTGCCAAGTTACAACTAGGCAAAACACCCCATGGCTGAACACTTCAACTCCCCCTCCTACTCTGTCAAGGATATGCAGGTCCTGTGCCTTCTCCACCGCCAAACCATTACCACCTGATGAGTGGAGGAAGAACACCTCATATTCCGCCTTGGGTCCCTGCAATACACCCGGGATAAATGTGGATTTCAGCAACTTCCTCATTTCCCCTCCCCCCACATTATCCCAGTCCCAAGCCTCCAACTTAGCACTACCCTCTGGACCCGTCCATCACACATCACTCTGACCTATGACCTTCTCCCTCATCTTCATCCACTATTGCTTTCTCAGCTACCTTCCCCCAAACCCCACGTCCTCCCATTTATCTCAGCCCCAACCCACAAGCTTCATTCTTGATGAATGGTTTATACCCAAAATGTTGATTCTCCTCCTCCTCAGATGCTGTCTGACCTGCTGTGCTTTTCCAGCACTACACACTCGACTCTAAGCTCCAGTATCTGCAGTCCTCACTTTCTCCTAGTTGCCACTGGTGTGCCTGGATGATCCATCTTTGACTGCCTCCCATTTCGCAATGATATACTTTGCCTTGGTGACATCAACAGAAGTGCATGTGCTTTCATACAAATGCTGACAACATTCAACTCCACCTCACCATCGTGTCTTTTGACTTCTCAACTGTCTACTGGTAAATGATTAGACTGCATGGCCAATATCTGGTGCTGGAGGAACAGAAATATCTCCTGATTAAGTTTTGAAAGGCACAAAGCTGTTGCCTTTAGTCCTGGTACCTCATCATTATATCTCTCCCTGGCATCTACCTAACATTGAACCAGGCTGTTCACAATCTTGATATCATATTTGATCCTGAGATGAGCTTTTGAGCACATATGCAAGACATTACAAAGATGACCAGTTTCTGCCTCAGTTATAAGACCCAACTTTGCCTGACTGTGGTAATTTTTAGAATTAGCCTTTATTGTCTGTCTAGTCGAAGAGTGTAGTGCTAGAAAAGCACAGCCGGTCAGGCAGCATCTGAGGAGCAGGAGAGTCAATGTTTTGGGCATAAGCCCTTCAGGACGTAGGCAATGTTGCTGTCTGTGTTCAGGTGAGTGACATCAGTGGGGGCGGAAGTGGCTGCAAAGGCAGCAACAATGGGGGCAGAAGTGATATGCTGGGTATACTTCACCTTGGTTTCGGCAGTGGTGGATCTTGCAGCGGTCGCGGAGGTAGTTGTATGGACAAAGATCACGGAGGCAGCATAGTCAGCAGTGACTACAGTTTGTGGGGTGACGGGTGCAGGAGTGATGTCATCATTCACTGAAGTGGTGTTGGCTGGAGCAGCCACATGGCTAACGGCACCCAAATGGTTCCAGGGCCAGAGGAAGCTTCTGGAATGGTTGAGAAATCGCGAGTTCAGAGGTAAGTACATGAAAGTTCCTTGATGTCTGATATGATGGAGAAAAAAAAAACATTTGTTGAGGGTGTGAATTCATCGAAGGATGGAGAATAACAGAGGTCCTTTGCACATCTGGGAGAGTGTGGCCCTGAGCTGGGGCAGGGATGACTGCAGAGTGTAGGTGGCAGTGTATGGCTGCAAGCATGGAGTGGAGAATCCGGAGGGAGAGTCATTTCTGGAGGCTTTGGATTTGCTGTAGGTACTGGTTGTCCTGGTCAGGTCCAAAATGTGATGGTCTGAATGTAGTCCAGAGTCCATGCGCCATTGGTCCATTCTGCAGGCAGGCGCTGTCGAAGATGTGGCTGTGGTAGAGAGTCTGCTTCAGGATGTGGCTGAAGAGCTTCAGTGCAGAGGAAATGACCTTGGTGGGTGGGGGAGTGAGAGAGAGAGACTCACTGAGATCCTCGTAAAGGGACGAAGAGAACTTGTTCAAGGTAGGCATGCTTGGAAGAGGCTTCGCAGTAAGGTTACAATCAACCATATAAGGTTGAGGACTGAGGACTGCAGGTGCTGGAGGTCAGAGTCAAAAAGAGTGGTGCAGGAAAAGCACAGCCAGTCAGGCAGCATCCAGGGAGCAGGAGAGTCGACATTTCAGGCATAAGCTCTTCATCAGGAAACTCGGATGCTGCCTGACTGGCTGTGCTTTTCCAGCACCGCACTCTTCGACTCTACAACTTTAATTACTTTAATCCTCTTAGAAAATAGAGAAATAAATGGTACAGTATTGTAGAAATAAAAGTTCAGAACCATGGTCTTCCAACCCAGACCACACTGGCACCTAGCCTCCAGTCCGCGCTGGTGCCTGATTCCAGGCTGTGTCGGGCTTCACCTTGAGGATCGTAGGGCTGAGAGATCACTTCAGACCGTCACGCTGAGCTGAAGATGCCCACACCATGCCAGGAGGACACCATGCCACGAGGCCATCTGGGGAAGCTATTGTGCCAGGCTGGAAGGTTGCCACACCATGCCGGGAGACCGCTGTGCCAAGCCGGGAGGTCACAATGCCATGTCACAAGGCTGCTACGGGAGGCTACTGTTCCAGGCCAGGAGTTGTTGGAGGCTAAGAGTCATCTGAGGCCAGGAGAGAAGAAGAGAAAAAACACTAATAGGAAAAGAAAGAAAAGAACAGGAAGAACATGTGGAGTGGATGAGCTCCGGCTGGAGTGTCTTTCTCCACCACCATCTAGGACCATGGAAGTTCTCTGTTACATCTATGCACTCCTGGCTGGTTTCTGATACTACATGTTCTGTGAGCTTTAAATAATCCAAAACATTGCTATGCATATCCTTACTATCTGACAGTTTTTATGGATCCTAATATCTCTTATGCAGTTCAGAATCAAATTTTATAACTTTCTTATAAAATGTCCAAAAACATGTCACAATGTTAAAGGTACTACTTAAATACAAGTTATTGTTCTGATTATTTGAGCAAGGCATGAATATTTGAAGTACATCAGGGAGGACTCATTTGCTCCCCTTCAGCTGTCATGTATTCTTTTCTGTTCACCTCAGCTGCACGAAGGATCTTGGTTTAATGTCTTATCCTCAATATGAGAAGCTCCCCTTTAATGTGTTTTAGTGTCAGTCTAGATTTTATGCTGCTCTCCAAAATGGATCTTGAACCTACAATCTTTTGACTCATACAGAAGTGATCCCCCAGTCAAAATTCAACTCCTCAGCTCGACACATTTCACATTCCAAGTGGTGTAAGTGACAGCACATTTTTTATATAACCAGAAACTGGAAAACAAAGTTATTCATGTGAACGTTTTATTTAACATTATTAGTCACTAGCTTTCAGTCGCAAATTAATAATAATGTGAATCCCTATCTGAACATGATGAATTATGTTGACAGATTGTTTTGTGCATTAATCTTCCATATTAGGTCCTATCTTGCCAAATTCTTTAGAAGAAATACATATGAACAAACAAAATGGCAGTGAATGAGTTAAAAGACTGAAGTCAAAAGGTTTATTAACCTTTTGTATGTTCATCAATTAGATACTACAATTTAAAATTAGAAACTTAACAAAACTGAACTGGAAATTCTGGTTAAGCCAATCATAATGAAAGAAGTTGCTATATTGCTGAGTAATTGTTCGCAGCTCATGCTTTGTATTCAACAATGAGTAATCATATACTCTATATGTTTCAGACACATGCATGCCAAAAGGTTCTCATAAAATCCCATAGCATTATTGCAAATAGATTGGGTCTCTTTTAAAGACTACATTCAGTCGTCTTTGATATAAGACATAAACTGTGGATGTTGGTAATCTGAAACAAAAATAGAAATTGCTGCAGAAACTCAGCAATTCTAGCAGCATCTATGGAGATATAGCAGAGTTACCATTTTGGGTGCAGTGACATCTAGTGATCCTTTTTCAGAACTCAGAGTCGTAAGGCCAACTTGCCTAGCTCCTGCTAATTCTGAAGAAGGGTCACTGGACCCAGAATGTTAGCTCTACTTTCTCTTCACAGATGCTGCCAGACCCTGAGTTTCTACAGAAATTACTGTTTTTATTTTTGGTATACTGTTTGGTCTCTGTGTGAAACAACTGAAAGACATCAAAATACAGAAAGTGTTCTGTTCTGAACTATTGGTGCTGCAACAAGGCTTCAGAATGTCCAAGCTTTTTACTAACGACTACAAAAAGACAATAGCTTTGCAGTTTAATTCAGGGCTGGGTCTAAACCCAGATCCTAAAGGTAAAATAACATGCTTTTTTCCCATTAAATAAAGTACAATCTTTCTTCTGATTAAAATTGAGTTCAGAATTCTGGGTGCACTGAGTAGTATAATAAAGTGACCGTGAATTTAACTTCAATCCTGGCATACATCACACTGAAAATCTTTCAATCTAATGTAAATATTTCCCCCTTACATTAAATCAATAAGATAATTTCACAGTCAGGATTGAATGTCAGTCAATTAATTTTAAATCTGTGGGCTCCATTTCAGTGGTTGCAACTAAAAGGTATTGAGCAACTTTAGTTTCACAACAGAAACAGCATATATACAGACAGTACACAGAGTCAGTATTTAATGTTTTGCATGATATATGTCAGTATAGGTGATGTCCATCAAGATTTCCATGGTAGCATTTACAATCAAGAATAATAATCTAAATTGAATAGTATAAATGATCCTAGATGGTTTTATCTCTTGTGGTTTCACAGCAGTCTAAATACTGAAAAGGAATCTTACCTAACCAATGGCAAGTCAAACTAATGTTTAAATACCTGATACAGTATTTCATTCATTATTATGTACAATACAGTATACAACTTGGCAATACAGCAGAGGTTAAATCTCTTAACAAAATAAACAATGACACAACAGATACCAAATTGAAATATTTAAATTCCAAAATTATAAATGCAACATTAATAATGTCATATTTACATTGTAAAGATTTAGTTTTTTTGGTGGAAGAAAACTTAGTCATCATCACATTCAGATCTGATGATGATACACTTAAAATGTGTCTGTGGTGGACTATCATGAATATGAACATGTATGTCACCATGTGATTTATGAAGCTCAAGGATAGACTGGATTGTACTGGACATAATTCCAGATGTGTTGTGTGCACTAACTCCATCTGTTCCCTTGTGGATCTGTGATATAAGTGGAAGATTTCTTACTTGCAACTTATTAGGCGAATTATTGCTCTGTGGTTCTTCCTTGATTTGTTTATACATGCTGCTGGAATTCAGAGTATCTTCTAAGTGAGAGTTTCCAGTCACATGTCCACCGTTGTCAAAACAAGACACGTTAGGCTTTACTGTAGCATTTAGGCTGGAATTCTGAATGGATCGAGTTTGAATATGTGCAATATATTCTCTTCCATCAGACAATTCAGAACAATTGTTAATATTCTGAAGATTTCTATTTCCTGATAATTGAGGAACCTCCATTGGAGGAACACAAATCTCCACAAGTTCCTGGATTGAAGCTTCATTTGGGCTATGACCAGTGAAATGATTATCATTTGTTAGAGTGTCCATTTGTTTCACAAGTTTTGCCATAGCTCGCAGGGTGCTTTTACCGATTCTCATGTTTCGATACCATAATGAATAAGAAGGATTGTACATGTAGTTTGGGGCAATATAGAAAGGAGATTCTGAATTTTGCATATCGGGAGGGCGTTGGTTGGAATACATTTTGTACGCCTTTATTGGATCGCGTTCTGGGTTAGGATTTGTATACATGCGTAGCCTAAATGCATCTATATCATGAACATCAACCCCATTACTAGATCTTTGCCTTTCCCAATACTCAAGATACTCCAATCCTGACGAATCTACATGTAATTTAACATCTCCCCATTTTAAATCATATTGCTCCTTGGGACTTAAACCAAAATATATGCTGATATTGAAGAATAGCATGTGAATTAATGCAGCAGGGTCCTGTAGACCAATTGCTCCACACTCATACAACTTATTTAATTCCTCCTCTGTTGGTGCTTCCGTACGATTTGGTCGATTACCTTTGCCTTCTTCCTTAAGTTGCTTTTGCTTTGCCTTCAGAGAATCTTTTGTTTTTTTGAACTGGTTTCCAGTTCCTTGAAAGATAGAATGGCCATACTTGTGACGTCGCAACCACCGGTCAATACTACCCAAAATTCCTCGGAGTGAACTGGGTTCAAATTCGTCCCCGTTCTTTTTACGTACAGAGACAATAAAATCTGCCAAGATGCAATCAAGTTTGTCAAGCTTTATTTCATAAATTTGTCTGGTCTCTCCAATGGAACTGAGGTATGAATTCAGTAGCCTCACGTCCACAAGGGTCTTC
The DNA here is from genome assembly GCF_047496795.1 of Chiloscyllium punctatum. Taxonomy (NCBI): domain Eukaryota; kingdom Metazoa; phylum Chordata; class Chondrichthyes; order Orectolobiformes; family Hemiscylliidae; genus Chiloscyllium; species Chiloscyllium punctatum. The sequence goes on from NC_092758.1 coordinate 39,403,103, forward strand.
CTCAGTGTATTTTGATTTTCAGGTACTGTGAGATTTTGGCATCTATCTTCTCCAGTGACTGTCATAGATGTACTTGTAGAAGGTTGTTCAAGAGTCATTGTTCCCATTTCCCTCCCTTTCTGTATAACTTTGTATCTGTGCTCTAGTTTTTGTTTTGGAAATGTCTGAGAGGTTTAAAAGCCAGCTGGCACAGGCTGCCAGCAGCTGCCAAGCTACAGCTTCGAAACCGATGACCTTGTAACTTGCCTCCCACCAACGTCACCGAAAGCAGGTTACCAGTCAGGTGACCACGCTCTGGGCAGCGGCCAATGGAAGACGCCGCCCGCGCGGTATCCTGGGAACAGGCCAAGAGGCCGCTCGTTGTCCTGACGTCAATGGATGCAAATTACGCCGACACGTGGGAGGCAAGATGGCGGCCAGCGTAGGAAAGTATTGAGTCTGAGCTGCTCCATAATCAACCTGCGACTTCCCACAGCGAAACTACACTTACAGTCCCATAGATTCTCAGCGAGTAATAAGAGTTGGTCTTACCTGGTATTAGATTTTTAAAAAATGTCTTATTCTTTTGTAACACACAAGGCTAATTAGCCCATTTTGTTTGTGCTGGCTCTCTCCAAGAGCTAATTAACTTGTCTCACACAAATTCCTGCTCCTGCTCCGACAGTCTCAGCATTTTATTTAAAACTTCCGATTCTTATTAAATCTGCCTTTAACATCCAGTATTGAAAGTGTCGTTCGGGTGGTGCATTCCAGATTCTAACCATTTACTATTTAATTTGTTTTCATCATACTGTTGTGTATCTTTTGCTATTCTCTACATTAATGCCAGTGGTAACTGATTTTCTCTATGAAATTTACTTTGTTTAGACACGTTGTGATTTTGAGCGTCTCTGTCAAATCTCTCTCAAAATCTTCATGAAGAACTGTTTGGCTTTATCAATTTAACTGAATTCCTTTTTTTTTCTGGAATAATTATTGTGGTCTTTCTTCACTTCTGTAATCATCTGTAAATGCTCTGAATCGGACACAACTTGTTGAATTTTCAAGGATTAAATGAATATGCCAAATCAGGACATTGCCCAACCAATCCTGTTTAAAAGGCATCTGCAATTTGGCTGTGACTGGATTACCTCTGGAGGTGAGTCCAAACCAACAATTAGATTAGATTAGATTAGATTAGATTACTTACAGTGTGGAAACAGGCCCTTCGGCCCAACAAGTCCACACCGCCCCGCCGAAGCGTAACCCACCCATACATCTACATTTACATTTACCCCTTACCTAACACTATGGGCAATTTAGCATGGCCTATTCACCTGGCCTGCACATCTTTGGACTGTGGGAGGAAATCGGATAACCTGGAGGAAACCCACGCAGACACGGGGAGAACGTGCAAACTCCACACAGTCAGTCGCCTGAGGCGGGAATTGAACCCGGGTCTCAGGCGCTGTGAGGCAGCAGTGCTAACCACTGTGCCACCGTGCCGCCCAAATTAAGGTAGGTAGGCGTTGAGGCTGGCAGGCTATAACACCCTCTTCAGTTTACCAGTTTTAATGACAAAGATCAGGCCTTCACCCTGCCCATGTGCATCCTCATAATGCCATTGCACCTTCATAACTCCATGTCCCCTCATTCCCTGAGTTACTTCCACTACCTCATAATCCTCCTTGCACGTCATGCAACGTCCATAACACCCACCCAATACACACTTTGGAAACTTATATTTTTTGAAATGGTTAAAAAAATTATTGTACATTTTCTACTATTAAATGAAGCATTTGAAATTCAATTTTGAAAATGTAAATTCCCTCTAGTGGTCAGTCTGTTGTAAAATCAAACATATCACTAACACATGAAAGTCACATTATCTTTTAATAAATTCCTTAAACTGTCCTGAGTTATGTCTTTTTGGACCTTTTTGAAATTCAGCCAATCATTCGTAACAATAATAAGCCTTGGGAGCTGCAAGCAATGAAGTCTATTGAAACTGAAAAACTGGATGGCTGTTTAGCTACACCAGATGTCATATCCAATCAAAACAGTACAGAAGCAGTTAGGGACTTATTTTTCCAGTTTTTCATTTGGAAGTATGAGTTGCTATTTCACAGATCCAATACTTGTTGAAAAAACTATGAATTTCAGAACATTGAGCACATTTATGACCTTATGTAAGACTGACTCCTCATCAATCCTAATCTATTTAGTTAATATAATACGTCCACGAATACACAAACAAGTCCTTTAGTCATCTTACAAATGTTGATCAAATCATGTCATGCAGACTTCTTTAAAATAATGCAGATCCTTGAAACTGGAAATTCTTTTTTCTGCACCTTTTTCAAAGCTTCAACGTCACCCTACATATGAGGAATCCTTAAGTGAACACAATACTCCAGGGCCTAACCAACGTCTTATACAAGGATAAAATGTTATTCTTCATTTTATAATGAATTGCATTGGAAATATACATGAATAACTTTTTCACTTTAGCTATAGCTTTATGGTTCATCATGTCTTTTAGAAATTGATGTACTAAAATCCCTTAATGGGATTTGCTGTGCTGCATCTTTACAGTTCTGTTGTGAAATTTGAAGGATTGATTGTGTTGTAACGTCACCAACGATTTAAGATCAGTGGAAACAAGGAAAAATAGTTTTAAATGCTAATTAAAATAGAATAGGAAAAGTAACCAATATTTTGACAATGTAGAAAACACAATTTAGATCTGAAATACTTTGGAATAAGCTATTGGTATATGAACTTGAGTCACTTCGTATAGTAAAGGATTCAGGAGTAACTTTTGTGTAGTTGTCTTGGAGTGACCAATACAAATTCCTCACACCGTCAATCTAAATCTAGTGAGGGAAAATGAAAAGCGGTTGTTTAAAGTTGTTGTCATGCAACGTCTAGCAACAGGCTGAATACGTAAAGCATGTTTTCTGATGCCCAGTCTGGGTTCCGCCAGGGTCACGCAGCTGCTGACTTCATTACAGGTTTGGTTCAAATGAATACAAAACAGCTGAATTCCACACTGGGAGAGTGAAACTCCTTCACCTCAAGGATGCATCTGACTGTGAGAGTCAGTGGAAATCAAGGGAAAACTCTCTGCAAATTGGAGTCATACCTAGCACATAGAAAGATGGTTATGATGGTTGGAGGGCAGTCATCTCAGCTCCTGGACATCTCTGCAAGAGTTCTTCAAGGAAGTGTCCCAGAGCTAAACATCTTCAGCCACTTTATCAATGACCTTCCCTCCATCATAAGGTTGGAAGTGGAGATGTTCAGCACTATTCACAACTTCTCAGATACTAAGCAATCCATAGATGACTATAACTCTATATTCATAACCTAGACCTATCCATATCCAATACCTAGAAAATATCCATGTTTGGACTGATGTATCAAATAACATTAATGCTACTTAAGTGCCAGGCAATAACTATCTCCAACAAAAGAGAATTTTACCACTGCCCTAATATTCAAAAGCGTTACCATCATTAAATTCTCCACCACCAATGCCTGGGAGTTACCACTAACCAGAAACTAAACTGGACGTGCCATATAAATAGTGTCCATAGGAACAGGTCAGAAGGTTGGAATCCTACAACCAGTAACTCATTTTCTGACTCCCCAAAGCCTGTCCATCAACTACAACGCACAAGTCAGGAGTGTGATGGAATATTCGCTACGTGACTGGATGTGTTCGACTCCAATACCAGTCAAGAAACTTAACAAAGCAATCCACTTTATTGGCACATCTATGAACATTCATTCCTTCCAACACAATAGCAGTAATATATACCATTTAGAAGATGTACTAAAGCCATGTGGATGTCCTTACACCAAATGGATTGCAAGGTTTCAAGAAGTCACCTTCTCAAAGGTATATGGGTTTGGGCAATAAATGCTGGCCCAGCCAGCTCTGGCCAAATCCTCTGAAAGAAGAAATAAACTATAAATGAAGATGAATAATGCTGAAAAATGTATTTTGTTAAAAGTTTTTCAATTTGCACTCATCAGGACATTTGCAAGAATATGTACTCAAAATGAAAACCAACATTGATACTTCATGAGAGGACATGTTGTGCCTGTACAGGACATTGGTTAGGCTACTTTTGGAATACTGTGTGCAATTCTAGGAAGGATGTTGTAAAACTTGAAAAGGTTCAGAAAAGATTTACAAGGATGTTACAAGGATTGGAGGGTTTGTTCTATAGGGAGAGACTGAATAGGCTCGGGCTATTTTCCCTGGAGCATCGGAGGCTGAGTAGTGTATAAAATCATGAGGGCATGAATAGGATGAAAAGCCAAGGTCTTTTCCCCAGGTTGGGGAAGTCCAGAACTGGAGCGCATCGGTGTAAGGTGAGAGAGAAAAGATTTCAAATGGACCTAAGGGGAAACGTTTTCACAGAGGGTGGGGCGTATGTGAAATGAGATGCCACAGGAATTGGTGGAAACTGGTACAATTACAACATTTAAAAGGCATCTGGATGGGAAAATGAATAGAAGGGTTTTGAGGGAAATGGGCCAAAAGCTGGCAAATGGGACTAGATTAATTTAAGATATCAGGTCGGCATGGACGGGTTGGACCAAAAGGTCTGCTTCCATGTTGTACAGCTCAATGACAGGACTGATTGGTTGACAAGTTAACTCTGATTGGTGGAGAAGTTGTCATGGAAAATTAGAGGTTTGCTCTCCTCTAATGCAGTATAAATGTTCGTTTCCCCTTGAACCGCTGTTGTTGCAAAATGTCCTGATGAGTGTAAGATGAAACATCTTGACAAACTGTCAGCAATGTTCATGAACATATGTTCTGCTAAATGACTACAAGCAAAGATATTTAGCAAAACCAACCATTATACGGTAAATGCAACAACAATTGCATACTTTGCATGATGAATACATGAAGCGATTGACTCTGCATGAACAGTTTCTCGAGTCAAAAAGTGTGGCACTGGAAAAGCACAGTAGGTGAGGCAGCATCCAAGAAGCGAGAGTCGACGTTTCGGCCATAAGCCCTTCATCAGGGATGTCTCTTGTAGAGTTTGCAATCTTTAGAGTTGCTAATGATGGATACTCAGGAGATTATTCAGTAGTGATGCAGAGAATAACAAGATCGGAAACCATTGCTACAGTTTCTCTATGACCGTGCGGTTATTTGTCTGAGTAGTGAGGAAAGTCCCACTTGAGGAGGTTGATGGAAGAGAGAGTAAGCAAGAAGATCTATTGAGGCTACATCGCCATTCATCGAGATCCTGGCTGATTTTCAACCTGAATTCCACCATAATATCATGCCTTGATTCCCTCATTGGTGTGTAAAGTCCACGTAAACTGTTTTGAATAAAGCCAAAACATGAAATATTGATTTACAATTGGAATTGGTGGAAGAATTACATGTATGTCTGATTAAAGCCTGAATGGCGGAGCCCATTCTACACGGTTATAGGCACATTAAGATACTATTAAATCAACCTGCTCAGACATGTTATGAGCTAACTCCAGGCCAGATGAGCCTTGAAGCCGGTTCCCCCCTGACCCAGAAGCAGGGACATGACCACATCGTGAGCATCTCCCTGATCCGCGCGGGCTCTGAGCTCATTGTCAAATGATTGACAGTTTCCGTTTACGTTAGCCCCGCCCCGAGCCCCCAGTGCGCATGTCCACGGCTGCCGTCATTGTCCTTTCACAATTCGCTCCGGGTGGTTGGCAAACTGCTGGAGCCTCACGAATCAACATTAAAACAAGGAAATCTGTTAGTCAGATGGGAAGCTGGTCCGCTCTGTGAGTGCAGGTCATATTTAACTTTGGCAAGTGACGGATACAAGGTAAGCGGTGGGTTTTAATTGCAGTGATGGGGTACGGCTGTCCTGGCCTGTCTTGGCCTGTCGGAGTTGAAGCGGATGCTGAGAAGCGACGTGGTTCCCGGGCGGGCGGGAGGGAGGGGAGCCCAACGTTTAAAACCTTCCCGCTACTACCCGGGCGCAGTACAGACGGTCCGCCCGTTAACTCGTCCAGCGCGCTTTTACTTTTTCCTGGGACTCTCTTTTATACCTGACCTTGATGTTGCTGATTCAAGAGCTATTACACCAATAGTCTCTACTTGAATGTCATCTTATTGCAGCAATCCGTTATCAAGACGACGTTGCCATCTCCGTAGATTTCGCATCAAGGAATTTATTTTACGTAAACTTCAGTTTGGATTAGATGACTAGTTATGGGACATAGTGCTGTGCCACTGAATATGATAAAATCTGCGCAAAATTCTTCGATCACTCGATATTTGGTGTAGCATTGAAGATGATGGAACATGTTTAGGTCATCTGTATTCTGAATTAAAGCATACAAGCTAAGTCTTGTACATGAAAAGTTATTTCCTGATAGAGTGAAAATGGTGTTGGATCCCAGTGTCAAGATTTTAACATTGCATTAATGCCAATGTCATTTCAAACCAAGAGACAAACAATTGAAGCTCAAGCGATAAATCAAGTTGCTGCTTTTTTTTTGCCCCAAACACATATAAACAGATATGAAAAGATGGAACCATAATGGTCAAAAAGGAAAACATGTCTCCTGCCTAACTTCAATATTATATGAATTTATTATATCTTTCACCAATTAGGAAGAAAACCACAATAAGTCTGGACAGGATTTAATAAAAGTAATTTACAATGAATTATTCATTGTGATTTAGCCATGATTGTACTTGATTAGAAAAACAGTTGGCTGAATGCAAAATGCAGTTGGCTACACAACAGGCCATTGGAACAGAAGAAGCAGTCCATTCAGCCTGTTGAATCTGCTCAGCCATTCAATGAGACCATGGTTGATCTGATAATCCTCAACTCCACTTTCCTGCTTTTTCCCATATCCCTTGATTCCTTTCGTGATTAAAAGTCTGTCTATCTCAGACTTCAATAGCCTTAAAGAACTAGCCTCTGCAGCCCTCTGTAGTAAAGAATTTCACAAATTAGATGTATGCAGCTTGCAAAAAATGCTTGTGGAACATGCACAACATGAGCATTAATGCATTTTCTCAATTCTTACACTGTAAAATGCTAACAATTCAGAGAAAGTGGCTAAAACCTATCCGATAGATTAGCAATCAGGGACTTCTCATGTAAATGATAACAGTTTACAAGATTGGGGTAACAGAAAACAGGAGTAAACTGAAAATTGGACATAGGCAGGTTAACTGGTATAAGGAACAGTATTTGCTGGCTTTCAACTATTTACAATCAATATTGCTTAAGTGAGGAGACAGAGCTAAATGAATCCAAATTTGCTGCTGATAGCAAAATTAGGAGAAAAGTGAATGGTGAGGAGGACACAAAAAAGACTTGTTATAAAGAAGTTGGATGAGTGGCAAGAACACGTCAGCTGAAATAAAATGTGGCAAGATGTGAAATTATCCACTTTAGTAGGGAAATAAAGTGGAATATTTTATGCATGGTAAGAAAATGGGAAATATTTGCATTCAGAGGGCCTTGCAAATGAATCCCGAAGTTAACACACAAACACACAGCAAGCACTGAAGGAGGCAAGTGATATGTTAACTTTTGTTATAAGGAGATTGGTGTATAAGAATAAAATAGTGTTGCTCCAATTTTGTAGGGGCATTGTTTACATCATACTTGGAATGCCATGCAGATTTAATCTTACCTTAGTCACTTTGAGTGAGTTATCAGATTGGAAATCCTGTATTCCAAAAACCAATGAGGAGAGTTTGAATGGACCAAGCATGTTTTCTCTGAAGTTTTGGAAAACAGACATGATCTAATTCAAACATAAAATTCTTAAGGGACTTTGCAGACTAGATGTTGGAGAAAATTTTCTCCTGGTTGGGGAATCTGGATCATAGTCTCAATAAATTATCACTCTTTTAGAACCGAAGTGAGAAGCTTTTTTCACAGAAAGGTACGTGACTGTTTGGAATTTTCTGTCTCTGAAGTCACTAATGCTCGCTTATTGAGTACGTTCAAGGTTGTGATTGGCTTTTAATATTAAAAAACTTGAGGGATTCAGGAACAATGATGAAGTTAAGGCTGAAGATCAGCACGATCTTCCTGAACAACAGAACAGGCTGAAAGGAGCAAATGGTTTTTTTCATGCCCTCGTTCTTATTCTCAAATATTGATGGCAATTTGAGGACTCTTTCACCGATTTAGACAGTGACAGATAAAGCAAAGATAAACGATAATTTAAGACTATATTAAAATTATAGTGCATGTCAACTGAATTGTTTTTAATGTATTTAAAGCTTATCTGCAAATGGTATCCAAATATAGCCAAATTATCAGCATTTCCATTTAAGTTCATCACTTATTTTTATTTTTCATGGCACAGTTATCTTTTTACCTTGTTTAAATCTTCCTTTAAGTTGTAGCAATTTATATTCCTTAAATCATCAAATAATACATAGAAACTGGGTTAGATTTGCACAGGTCTGTAAAATGTTCCTGGCAGTGTTATATTCAAGTGAGTACTCTAATGGAACTGAAGAGAAGGCAACTCTAATTTTGAGAAGTTTTTTTTATACAAAAAGAATCTGTCTTGAGCTTGTTAAATATCCAAATATGTTATTGCTATGAATACTAATTTGGCCAATACCAGGGTGTGATCTGTAAAATGCTTACATGGGTCTTAGACTAATTACTGTGAACTTATTCAATTTGGTTGGCTTTTTTTTGTTTTGTTTTTCTCCCCCCCCGCCCCCCCCCCCCCCCCCCCCCCCACCACCACCACTAGAGAGTTTATTTTGCAGACTTCTACAGTAGCAGACCAGTCATTTTTTTAAAAAAGGGTGGTTTTAAAGTTCCAGCACAAAATCATGAGCAAAACCTTTGAATTTGCTAGAATTAGCATGACTTAAACAGTTTATGTTCTTTGCTGTTTCCAGTGCCCATCAGTCCACTTTGGCAACCTCTTCAAAATGCCAGCTGCAGAAGAAGACCACAGTCAGATAATCCGTGAGGTATGGGCAAATAACCTGGAAGAAGAGATGAGAAAAATTCGCTTAATTATTCAAAAATATAACTATATAGCTATGGTAAGTCTTCATGAACCATGTGAAAGAGTATTTCAATTATAAGTATCTAATATTCCACTTTTGTCAGTGGAGCAAAAAAACTGGTTAAAAGCCTAGGGAATGAATTGAAGTAAGTCTTGCTGTGTATGTTTCTTAATATTACATTGTTATATGATGGTATTCACTAGACATAAATTTTCATGAGATGGACTAGAAATTAAGGGCTGTAGTTTATATTAAAGTGATGAATGGGTTCTGTACAATTGAGATTGGGTTATAATATGTAGACAAAAGCGTGAGTTAGCCACTTTAGAGATCTTAATTCCTAGCTTTGAATATCATGCTGCAACTCTTAGAAAGGTGAGCCAAAAGCATAGATAGGAAAATCAATTGGGTAAGCACTAATTTAAAAAGGTTTGAAGTTTTAAACTTTTATTGGTAAGGTTGAGATGTATTTTCTTCAAAAGAAAAATTGTTATACATACTGTTTCATAGAATGAAGAAAGAGAATTAACTTTATGTAGCACATTTTTGATCTGAGTTCCAAAGTGGCTTCACAGCTAATGATGTACTATTACTGTTTTGTGTTGTATGAAAACATGGGATTAGCATTACGACTTGATATCATTCGCCTACCTTTCAATTAAGTTGGCTGAGGAATAAATGCTAGGACAATTGGGAAAAATTCCTGCTCTTTGAATATTGCCACATCAATATAGTAGTGGGTATAAAATAAAGACCTTTTGCCTGATGAATGAGATTGATATTTTTCAAGAAAACTAATGAAAAGGTATGTGTTTGCATATGCTAGAAAAGCTGAACAAAGCCAAAGTTGCAACATTGCAATGGCTTTCTAATTATTCATTTTGTACCAAAACACAGTGAGAAAAGAAATAAGAAATAAATTTGTTGGTTACTTAAAATAATTTGTGTTTATGCAGCTTTTTTTTGTGCTGCACTATGTCCTAAGTATCTCAAGGACATTATGTAGCACAAACACAGTAAGTACAGCTGCCAGTAGTAGAATAATTAAAATCTGAAAACTTCAAAAGGCCAGGATTAAAAAAAACTTAGATGTCTCAAAGTTATGGAGCTGAGGAGGTTACAGGTATAGGGAAGAGTAAGGCCATGGAGGAATGTGAAAACAATGAGAATTTTCAACCTGAAGTCTTCCTGGATTAGAAACTACCTTTTTATATCAGTCAGTACAGGGGTAAAATTTGAATAGCACTCCTGATGTGAATTCAGGCACAAGTAATAGTAGGTGGCATGCCTTACTGCTAGAATACATATCACAGTTTTTCATGAATTAGCATGTACCAAAACATGCAGAATTCCTCAAACCTGTTTATCATGACTCCTGTGCCAAGGAAAATAATTTTTCAGTCTAGAAATTAAATAATGCAAGACAATTTTGTTTTCCCTAGTATGGCGAAAAGTGCACTCTTTGGTTTTTATGTTGGAATGCTAAATTCTTTTCTGTATACTCTATTGTTGACAATGCCTAGTTTGAAACTCAAGTATTTTAAAAACAAATTTCTGTCTATTCTTGAATATTACTTTTACCTTCTAGCCACTGTTTAACTTCATTTACGTTAAAGTTCCTTTAAAAAGTTCTTCCAACAAATTATTCTGTGGAACTGCTTAAAACTTCCAATAATTTAATAGTGACAACCAAATTGTGTAGAAATTAATGAACACTTGGAATAATTATGATCTGTGTCTGCATTAATTTAGATAATCTTTGGAGGAATTAACTGGTATAGTTCTAGTTGTTTTGCTGTAAACTTAGACTACATTCACCATGTTGTTGCGTTGTAAACATGAGGTAGTAATTCCCTCCACCTGTGTAACAGTTTCATTTCAAATCTGACTCATTCCACTATGCCAATAATTTTAAATTCAAAATCAAGGCTCCCTATAATCTTTATTGGTAACTGGATTCTGCATTTTAGTGACTTCCACTACATCTTTTCCACAATAAAATCATTCTAAAAGATGAAGAACTTAATCGCAATCTTGGTTTGTTCAGTGTATTGTATCAGTTGCATGACACCATGATCTTTTGCTATAAATCCTGTGTCTTATGATTCTGCCCCATGAGTTCCTGATGAAGGAGCAGCGCTCTGAAAGCTAGTGATTCCAAATAAACCTGTTGGACTATAACCTGGTGTTGTGTCATTTTTAACTTTGTCCACCACAGTTCAACACCAGCACCTCCACATCACGGTTACAATAAAATCAAGCGCGGTTCCAATTTCTGCACTTTCAACTTGTTTCTCTCTATCTTCCTTGATGATCAGTTCATCAGTGATGTTTTGAAAGTATCTAAGTACCCAAATTAGCAAACAGTACTGTAAATATAATCACAACTGTTGTTCCTGCCTCTTCTCCAACTACTTTATATGTTTTTTCCACATTTTTATTATATTTCTTGTCTTTTAACCTTCATGCTTTGTGGATATCAGCCAGCATGCAGATCAACAGCAGAAATACTATTCCTGAAATTGCCAAACAGTATGAATGGGTTTTAGCACAGTAATAGAATCATATAGCATTAAAGGAGCCATTTGACCCATTGTGTCTGTGCCTGCTCTTTGAAGTAGCTATCCATTAGTCCCCCTCCATTGTTCTTCATTGTCCTTAAATGGTCCCCCTTCCAGTATTATAATTACCTCTTTTTTTTCAGAAAATGTTTATCATTGAATTTGCTTTCACCATTCCTTCGGATAGCAAATTGCAGATCATACCATTGTCCAAAAATATTTTTCTTCTGTCCCCTCTGATTCTTTTACCTAATTACTGAAATGTCTATCCAGTGTGAAAATTGTTACAATAGTTATTTCAGTACTGGTTCTCAGCACAAATGAAATTCTTCTGTGTTCAGTTAACAAGTGTTATCTGTAATCCATATTATAACTTGTATTCTTAGTTCATGAGCTGTTTATATTTTATATCGCTTAGATAATTAATTTATGACATTTTTGAATTATTAATAGTTGATCAACTTTTGATAATAAATATTTAACATTTACTAGGATACGGAGTTTCCTGGTGTTGTGGTAAGACCAATCGGAGAATTCCGAAGCACTGTAGATTACCAGTACCAGCTTCTTCGATGTAATGTGGACTTGCTGAAAATCATTCAACTGGGATTGACATTTATGAATGAGAAAAACCAGTATCCTCCTGGAACCTCCACTTGGCAATTCAACTTTAAATTCAACCTTACGTAAGTAAGGAAAATGTTGTACTGTGTTCTCCTGTGATTTGTTCCTGTGTTTGGTTGCTCGTCCTAGTCAACCCTTGAGAATCACAGCAGGTCAGGAAGCTTATGCCTGTAAAGTCAACTTTCCTGCTGTGCTCGGATGTTGCCTGACCTGCTGTGCTTTTCCAGCACCACTCTTTTTGAGTCTGATCTCGAGCATCTGCAGTCCTTGCTTCCTCCTCGAGAATCACAGCTAAGTGGATGCTATGCAACAAATTACTTCAATCCTATTGCACCTGAGCCAGTGTCACAAACACACTTGCAATAGGGCTTGCTGGATAGTATTTGGGAGCAGGATTCCAGTTCTCCTGTCCAAATGTATGAATGGAGGTTGTAGTGCCCTGCATGAGGTTGACTGACCTTTATTGAAGATTTATCTCTTATGTAGCCCCTTTTTACTGGATAAACATGCTAAATGATTGGGGGATTCTTGATGCATTTTAATTGGTTGTTATTTAATTTCCTTAATGTGTATTAGCTTCAAGATTTTAAATTTAGTTCTTCACACTTAGAGACTCTGTTTTTACTATAGAAATCATTCATGCATAATGGGTGAAAAAACTTCCAAAGGTTACTTCAATTTATTGAAAAATAACTAAATTAACTGTTGAGTTTTAATGTCAATAGAATAACATTGTTATTCTATTGACAATTGTCCGATCAAGGACATTAGTGGGAGACTGTGTATTGAGTTGGAAGAGATAGGAGAGGTCTTGAATGAGTACTTTTCTTCAGTATTTACAAATGAGGGGGACAGTATTGTTGAAGAGGAGAGTATGAAACGGACTGGTAAGCTAGAGGAGATATTGTTAGGAAGGAAGATGTGTTGGGCATTTTGAAAAACTTGAGGATAGACAAGTCCCCCGGGCGTGACGGGACTTTTCCTAGGATTATGTGGGAAGCAAGAGAGGAAATTGCAGAGCCGTTAGCAATGATCTTTAACGTCTTCACTGTCAACGGGGGTGGTACCAGGGGACTGGAGAATGGCGAATGTTGTGCCTCTGTTCAAAAAAGGGAATAGGGATAACCCCAGGAATTACAGGCCAGTTAGACTTACTTCGGTTATAGGCAAAGTAATGGAAAGGGTACTGAGGGATAGGATTTATGAGTATCTGGAAAGACACTGCTTGATTAGGGACAGCCAGCACGGATTTGTGAGGTGTAGGTCTTGCCTTACAGGTCTTTTTGAATTCTTTGAGGAGGTGACCAAGTATGTGGATGAGGGTAGAGCAGTGGATGTAGTGTACATGGATTTTAGTAAGGCATTTGATAAGGTTCCCCATGGTAGGCTTATGTGGAAAGTCAGGAGGCATGGGATAGTGGGAAATTTGGCCAGTTGGATAGAAAACTGGCTAACCGGTTGAAGTCAGAGTGGTGGTAGATGGTAAATATTCAGCCTGGAGCCCAGTTACAAGTGGAGTTCCGCAAGGATCAGTTCTGGGTCCTCTGCTGTTTGTAATGTTTATTAATGACTTGGAAGAGGGAGTTGAAGGGTGGGTCAGTAAATTTGCAGACGATACGAAGATTGGTGAAGTTGTGGATAGTGAGGAGGGCTGTTGTCAGCTGCAAAGGGACTTAGATATGATGCAGAGCTGGGCTGAGGAGTGGCAGATGGAGTTCAACCCTGTCAAGTGTGAGGTTGTCCATTTTGGAAGGACAAATAAGAATGTGGAATACAGGGTTAACGGTAGGGTTCTTAGTAAGGTGGAGGAGCAGAGGGATCTTGGGGTCTATGTTCATAGCTCTTTGAAAGTTGCCACTCAGGTGGATAGAGCTTGTAAGAAGGCCTATGGTGTATTAGCGTTCGTTAGCAGAAGGATTGAATTCAAGAGTCGTGAGGTGATGTTGCAGCTGTACAGGACCTTGGTAAGGCCACATTTGGAGTACTGTGTGCAGTCTGGTCGTCTCATTTTAGGAAAGATGTGGAAGCTTTGGAGAGGGTGCAGAGGAGATTTACCAGGATGTTGCCTGGAATGGAGAATCGGTCGTACGAGGATAGTTTGAGAGTGCTAGGCCTTTTCTCATTGGAACGGCGAAGGATGAGGGGTGACTTGATAGAGGTTTATAAGATGATCAGGGGAATAGATAGAGTAGACAGTCAGAGACTTTTTCCCTGGGTACAACAGAGTGTTACAAGGGGACATAAATTTAAGGTGAAGGGTGGAAGGTATAGGGGGGATGTCAGGGGTAGGTTCTTTACCCAGAGGGTGGTGGGGGCATGGAATGCGCTACCTGTGGGATTGGCAGAGTCAGAATCATTGGTGACCTTTAAGCGACAATTGGATAGGTAAATGGATAGGTGCTTAAGCTAGGACAAATGTTCGGCACAACATTGTGGGCCGAAGGGCCTGTTCTGTGCTGTATTGTTCTATGTTCTATTGTTAATGGAAGTGAAAGACATACTTTGAAAATTGTTTATCTTAAAGGGAGGACATGTACTCACAAGACTCGATAGATCTGCTGAGAACGTCTGGGCTACAGTTCAAAAAACATGAAGAAGAAGGAATTGAAACTTCTTATTTTGCAGAGCTCCTCATGACATCTGGGGTGGTGCTGTGTGATAATGTCAAATGGCTTTCGTTTCACAGGTTGGTCCCTACAAACAAAATGGAGTATTTGACACTGATTTATTTAGTTTATGAGCCAATCATTTGCTTCTCACTTCCCTTTAGTTTTGTTTTTTACTCTTGTCCTGAAAACACTGGCTTATGTTGCAACAGTACAGTAGGAACCAGCTGCCATTTCATCCCTATGGCCATTCTTTGTGTGAGTTTAAAACTGGGTAGAAAGATTAATCACCTAAGCTAAATTAGGTAATCTAGACCTTGTGTCAACAGAAGCAAGGATGACAATGGAAATTATTCGGAATTGACAAGAAGTCTGTTCTTCTCTGTGTATAGTCTTGAAGTAAAACATACTCCAATCGCAGCTGAACCTTTCTCACAACAAAATGTTAAAAATTAATTAACATTTTAGTGGATAACATGTGAACTGAGACTTTTGTATCCCCTAATCTCTTAAAACAGTGCTAATAATTAAACATAATCTCTGTTTCTTTGCCTGAAGCAGAATTGGAATATCTCTCTGAAGATGCGTTGTATTTGTAGTTTTTAAATTGTGCAGATCTCTTAATGTTCATCTTTGTAACAATGCCTTCACCCAAATTACAGTTTTAATTCCAAATTACAGTTGCAAAAGTACCTGTTGTTTCATTTCTATTGTTGGAGGGGTGTGGACCTCTGGGACTGATGGTTCATCTGTGCTCTGTGCAGATGATGAGTTAATATCTTCCTGATTTGATTTTTCACTGATGGAGGCCAGTTTCTCCAGTTGTAACTGCCCAAGGTTGCAACAATACCTATGGTCATTCTCTTCCACCATACATGATCAAGATGACTGTTACTCCATATATGTCCAGTTACTACTTGAGCTGTCTCTTAATACTCAACTCGAGCAATGGTTGGCTTTCTGTTATTTCATATTGATGTAGCCACTCACGCCTGTTACTGCTTAAGGTTTCAATAGCTTTTTGTTATTCAAAGAGTAGTTTGGATGTCGTATGACATTAGTTTTGAACTGAATAAATTTCCATGCCTTCAGTAAGTGCATTTCTCCAATATGCAACTTGTATTACGCCATAAACTGCAGAACAGGCCTAGAGAAGTAAAATCATGTACTTACACATTTAGGATATCTTCCTGAGGAATATAATTTTTAAGCAGATAACAGTGTAAGATCAATTCAGCATCTGCCAAGGAAAACTCCAGCCTTTCAAAAAGGCCAGCCTACAAGGCAGGATTGAGTAGCGAGAAAAATAAGGTGGAGTTAAGACGGTGATAACTTCTACAAAATGTATTAACAGTATAGTAGTAGTGAAATAATCTGGAAAGGTGAGAATAGTCACTAACCCAAAGAACTGAACTAAAGTTCTGAAGAGACCTCATTACATCTTGCCGATCATTGAAGGAATTTTGCTAGAAGTTTCTTGGTAAAGGTCTTCACAATCCAAAAAGTGAAAGATGGTTACTAGCAAGAGAAACTCGTTGAAAGCACCAGTTTTCTAACTACATTCTCGACAATGATCAAGAGGTAGCTAATTGAATCACTCAGGATTATCTCCAGCAATTTGCCCACCACTGACGTCAGGCTCACTGGTCTATAATTCTCTGGCTTGTCCTTACCATCTTTCTTAAATAGTTGCAGCACGTTAGTTAACCTCCAGTCTTCCGGCATCTCACCTGTGACTATCGATAATACAAATATCTCAGCAAGCGGCCCAGCAATCATTTCCCTAGCTTCCCACAGAGTTTGAGGGTACACCTGATCATGTCTTGGGGATTTATGCACTTTTTTTCAAGACATCCAGCACTTCCTCCGGGTCAGGATGTGCATGTATTTGGAAAGGCAAGGACTGATTATGGATAGTCAGCATGGCTTTGTGTGTGGGAAACCATGTCTCTCAAACTTGAATGTTGCTTCTTCAAATAAAAATCAAAGAGGATTGATGAGGGCAGAGCATTACACGTGATCTATATGGACTTCAGTAAGGCTTTGGAAAGGTTCCCCATGCGAAACTGGTTAGCAAGGTTACATCTCATGGAATACAGGGAGAACTAGCCATTTGGATACAGAACTGGCTCAAAGGTAGAAGACAGGGTGGTGATGGAGGGATGTTTTCAGACTGGAGGCCTGTGACCAGTGGAGTGCCACAAAGATCGGTACTGGGTCCACTACTTTTTGTCCTTTATATAAATGATTTGGATATGAACATAGAAGATATAGTTAGTAAGTTTGCAGATGACACCAAAATTGGAGGTGTAGTGGACAGCGAAGAAGGTTACCTCAGATTAAAATGGGCTGAGGAGTGGCAGATGGAGTTTAATTTAGATAAATACGAGATGCTGCATTTTGGGTAAGCAAATCTTAGCAGGAGTTACACACTTAATGGTAAGGTCCTGGGAAGTGTTGCTGAACAAAGAAACCTTGGGAGTGCAGGTTCATAGCTCCTTGAGAGTAAAGTCACAGGTAGATAGGATAGTGAAGAAGGCATTTGGTATGTTTTACTTTATTGGTCAGAGTATTGAGTTCAGGAGTTGGGAGGTCATGTTGCGACTGTAGAGGACATTGGTAAAGCCACTTTTGGAATATTGTGTGTAATTCTGGTCTGCTTCCTATCGGAAGGATGTTGTGAAACTTGAAAGGGTTCAGAAAAGATTAACAAGGGTGTTGCCTGGGTTGGAGGATTTGAGCTATAGGGAGAGGTTGAATAGGCTAGGGCTGTTTTCCGTGGAGCGTCAGAAGCTGAGGGGTGAACTCATAGAGGTTTATAAAATCATGAGGGGCATGGATAGGATAAATAGATGAAGTCTTTTCCCTGGGGTTGGGAGAGTCCAGATCCACAGGGCATAGATTAAGGTGAGGGGGGTAAGATATAAAAGATGCCGAAGGGGTAACTCTTTCGTGCAAAGGGTAGTGTGTGTGTGGAATGGGCTGCCAGAGGAAGTGGTGGAGGCTCGTACAACTGCAACATTTAAAAGGCATCGGGTTGGGTATATGAATAGGAAGGGTCTGGAGGGATATGGGCTGGATGCTGGCAAGTGGCACTAGATTAGGTTAGGATATCTGGTCAGCCATGAGATGGACCGAAGGGTCTGTTTCAATGCTGTACATCTCTATAACTCTGAGACAGATACATAGACTTGTTAAAGGTAGATCATTTCTAATTATAAGCTGATGAAATGAAAAGCTGAGGTAACAATGTAAGTTGATAACCAGACATGGGCTTTAGTCAGGCTTTTGAAAAATATCCCATATGGCACACATGTCTAAAATATAAAAGCCCACGTTGTCCAAGGGAAAGTGGCATAAAGTTGTACAGCTCAGAACAGA
This sequence comes from Chiloscyllium punctatum, assembly GCF_047496795.1. NCBI lineage: Eukaryota > Metazoa > Chordata > Chondrichthyes > Orectolobiformes > Hemiscylliidae > Chiloscyllium > Chiloscyllium punctatum. The sequence goes on from NC_092758.1 coordinate 39,421,285, forward strand.
CCCTTCGCTCCAATTTGTCCACGCTGAATAGGTATCCAAAATTAATCTAGTCCCATTTCCTATCATTTGTTCTATATCCCTCTAAACCCTTTCTATTCATTTCCCCATCCAGATGCCTTTTAAATGTTGTTATTATACCTGTCTCCATCACTTCCTCCATCACACATCATTCCATACACGTGTGAAAAAGTTGCCCCTTCGGTCCCTTTTCAGTCTTTCTCCTCCCACCTTAAACCTATGCCCTCTACTTTTGGAATTCCCCATCCCTGGGCAAAAAATCTTGGCTATTCACCCTATCTGTGCCCCTCATGATTTTACAAACATCTATAGCATCATCCCTCAGCCTCTGACACTCCAGGGAAAACAGCCCCAGTGTATTCAGACCCTCCCACATATTTTTAAATCGTTTCTGAGCCCTTTCAAGTTTCACAACATCCTTCCTATAGCAGGGAGACCAGAATTACATGCAGTATTCCAAAATTGGCCTAATCAATGTCCTGTACAGCTGCAACATGACCTCTCAACTCCTGCACTCAATGCACTGATCAATAAAGGCAAGCATACCAAATGTCGCCTTCATTGTCCAATCTACCTGCGATTCCACTTTCGAGGAACTATGAACTTGCACTCCAAGATCTTTTTGTTAGGGTTAAATCTAAAGTTAGCTCAGTGGCAGGAAGTAAGAGGTAATGTCTGATGGCTGTTTTTGAGACTGTGATGGTGTTTCCAGTGGGGTTCTTCAGCGCTCAGTGCCAGATAAATTCCTTTTCAAGATATATATCAACAATTTAGATATAAATGTAGGGACCCAGATTAATAAGTTTATAGATGATAATGAAATTGGCCATGTGGTTGATAGTGAGGAAGCAAACTGGAACTGTAGGAAGATGTACTCACCAGGTGGACAGGAATTTGCAGGAGGAATTCAGCACAAAGAAGGTGGAGGGAAAACAAGGCAAAGGATTGCACAATAACTGGTCAGGTGTTGATTTGAGGTGTCACAAAACAGAGCCATCTTAGTGTGTATCCACAGATCACTGACAGCAGTGAAGTCACCATAATAAACATGAACCAGAGGACTCTGTTCTCATCAGTGAGAGATGACAGGTGGTTTAATCTGAGGGTCACCCGCCTCAGGTGAGGGAAGAGGTTGAGAAGGAGAATCCTTCGGAATATTCAACTGTTTTCACAGATTTATGACTTAACAGCTGAATAAAAATATTCACAGAAACATTGCTACCTTTTCAGTTAATATGTCAGATGTGTGTTGCATTGGGTGAAAATGTATGGGGAAAAGAGCGTTTCCTTTCAGTAATCTTTATTTTCACAATCTTTATGATCTCTGTTTGTTCTTCTGGTCTTGTAACACTTGTTTTTATTTAAAACTTGTAAGTTTACATTTTAAGCATCAAAGTGCCACTTTAATATACAAGTTATTAAAATTGTATTAACCTTGAGAAATTTGTATCTGATACAGTGGTTATGACTTTGGCTACTTGATCAAGCTTCTAACCCATTCACGACTACCAGAAGAAGAGCAAGAATTCTTTGATATCCTGCATTTGTTCTTTCCTGCTATCTATGATGTGAAATATTTGATGAAAAGCTGTAAAAATCTTAAGGTATTTGCATGAAGTTGAAATTAAATTGCATGTTTTCTGATTAGGTTGAAAATCACAACTTAACAGTAGTAATTCGGCAAATGTGTCTGTGATGGGTGCCATCAATGTTAGGGAAATCATTTCAAGTAGGCTGGTGTTGTGAATTTTTGTCAGTGTGTACTTATCTATATGTCAGTATTTTACAAATGTTAGGGAAATTGTCATTGGCTAAAATTATTGTAATGCACTTGGCAAAATTTCTTCTGAAGTCTAAACATTTATTATTTATTGAGTAGAACACATTGAAACTATGAGTAGGGGGGTATCTTGAAGTGCCCTGACTATTTGATATGATCATGGCAGATCCTTTATCTTAAGGCCATATTTCCACTTACTCTCCATACCCTTAATGCTTTTAATATCTAAAACCATGAAAATCTTCAGTTTATATCAACCATAGTGATTCATTTCACTGTGGTTTTGTTTCCTTTCAAGCGCAGGAACATCTTCCCAACTGCACATGGCAACCACAGCTCACCACTGAATATTTTATCTGTCTCCTTCCTGAGGACCCCATTCCCAACTGCCTCAATTTTCACTCCTGATCATTGTTTCCTCCCACTGCCAGTAACAGAGCAGCTGAAATCCAAATGGTCCTCACTGGCAATCTGCTTGAGGGCATCCAGGAGGTACTTGTAGCTTGTCAGTCGAACATAAGTGAGGCTTCTGGCCATTACAGCCTTAGGTTTCCTCTTTCTGAGAAAGGGATGATACCTCATGTTCATTCTGCATCAGCAGGCTGGCTCAATCCAATTTCTATCCCAGTTTGTCATCTTCCTAATAACATTCTCTTCTGAACTAAAACAGTGCTAGCAAATTTAGTTGTTGAAATAGCTGTCTAATATAAATTAATCAGTCACATTTAACAGTGAGTGGACATTTTCCACAGGGTGGTCTACAAGAAGTTGCTGAACAGCTTGAGTTGGAGCGAATTGGACGACAGCACCAGGCAGGCTCAGATTCACTATTGACAGGCATGGCTTTCTTCAGAATGAGGGAGGTATGGAAGTGACAAATGTCAAGAAAAAGCTATTTTAAAAATGTTAATCTATATTAAGAGTTGATCACTGGCACAAACTTTTACAGAAGTCAAATCAATCCATTAACTATGATATAAACAAATAGTAAACCTGTTTTCCTGAGGTATGGGGTGAGAAGAGTTTTTGACTGGAAGTTTCATGAGAAACTCAGTTTATCTCCGTTATTGTTGCCAGATGCAATTTTAATATGAAGTTACTGTATTTAAAACTACATGAAATCAAAGACTAAAATTTATTTATCTAAAGGAAAAACAAGTGCGCACATTCAGAATTGTGGCTTCCCTCTTGGACACAATAAATGTTAATGCTGTGGGCTTGGCCAACAGAAATTTGGTAATCGTTGCTGCCCAAATTTTGGTTCCACTGCACCTCCAAGTGCATTAATTGTGATATGGTACCATGCAGTACACAAACTAGATTAGTTAACCTTGGGTTCTGGGGCTAGATTACTGCTTTGTTCACAGGTGATCCTGAGAAGTGCCTGTCCAGTGTTTACTGTTTGTTGTAAATTTACCCTAAATATTTATACTTTTATTTCTCAGTTATTTTTTGAAGACAACATTGATGACACAAAATACTGTGGACATTTGTATGGTCTTGGATCAGGTTTAACTAACAACCACAATGGCACAGCTGGGACATCAGAAGAAGAAACCAACAGCAAACAGCACTGACCACAGCTGAGACGTTTTATCAAATCTTGATGTTTTTAGACAGACATTTTACTACAAAATGAGTGTTATTCTCCTAACACACAGTTTGGAGATATTTGGCATTGTACTGCCTAGAGGTATTAAACGTGGCTGCTTTTTTATTAAAAGAAGAAAACATTTGCCATTTAACATTTGTAAATGCTGTGCTGTTGCTCATTGTTTTCCAGATCAGTATGTGACATGAGAGGGAAGCCAGGCTAGAGTCAATCTGCAGCGGTCCAGTAGGACCCTTTGGATTATACTTTGATCTAAGTTTATTTGTTTTTATCTTTATTAATCACTATTTCTTCCCCCCCCCACTTTATGTTTTCCTTTTGTTTCCTCTTTGTTTTTCTTGAACAGGTGAGTTGCAGTGAAAATTACATCACATTGTTTTGCTTGTTTTATAGAATAATAAGCTGTAGCAACATGGACTTGTGCATTGTAATAACCTTGTGGTTTTATTTTGAGATTACATATCCATGCCTGAAAAAGCATTCTTCCTGAAGGATGGCTGTGGGTATAAAATTATTTCAGGGCTAGACCTTTTTATGTTCATGTTTATTGTGTGGTGCAGTGTTCACAAAGTATTTTAATGCCTTGTAGAGTGGAATTTTCACTATTAGAATGGAAGGGAAAAAGCTTCCAGTTCCACTCATGCCCTATAAATTATTATTATGCTAATTCAATTGACTTAAACAGCTAAAAGCAGGAATTTCAACTGGGGTATTTAGCTTATTTTATGACAGTCCTGTTATTAATTTTCAACATAAATGAGTTCATTTAAAACATTGTTCTTGTTTATGCTTTTATCAAATTCTTGTTATTAATGTTGTAATTTATCCTGTTTAAAGTAAGAAATAGAATTAAGATTTTTTACATCAATTTTTAAAATAAAATTGTTAATTGTAACTCTTTACCTTTTCATCATCTGAGTATCCAGTAGAAAATAAATCTAATTTTGCAATTAGTTCATTCCATTCACTGTGTTTGTATCATAGACCTGAAATGTGATATTGAATAGTGGGTTATGTACCATTTTCCTTTGTGAACTGAATTGGATGCCTGAGCCATGTGCTTTTTGTTCTGATATGATTAATGACTGCATTGCTAATACCACAGGGATGATCAATTGATCCAAGTCCCATTGGTTAAATATTACAGTTTTGCTTTGAATTGAATGAAAAGAGACACTTGTATATGGACTTGAACAAAAACTTAAATGTTAGTTTCCCTTATACAGTCAATCTCTTAATGTTGCTGGAGAGGGGTCTCTGTTGATGGAAGTAGTTTTACATGTAAAATGTTTAACTTCATATTTTGTGTTTAATTAATTCCAACTTACAAAAATGGATCTTAACTTAAAAAGTAGTGCAAGACGTAGCTATTGATATTTCATAACAGATGAAAGCCTTTTCATTTAAAGCACTTCCCTCTACAGAAAGCTCCTTTTTAAAAATTAACTCATTGTATTTAATATTTTGGTTACGTTGCAAGCTATCTGAATCTTATAAAAACTGAACCAATGTAATTTAAATAAGTTTGTAAATTAAAAGTTTGATTCGTAAAACAAGTGTATAATTGACAGTCCAGTTTAGCAACAAAGAATAATAAAATGCAGTGTTGGTATACATCCATACATTTTCAATTATACAAATTAATAATTGTGCACAAAGTTTGAAGTTATAGAATGAATTTTTTTTTCCGAATTGTGCCATGGGAGACTCTTAAAAGTTTTGATTCAAGTGCAAGTTGACATTTGACACCTCTGACTCACTCTAATTCTGCATTTGTCTCTTCCATTTTGCTTGTTTCTTTTATCAGTCATATGACTGCTATTCCATGTTGTCATCTGCAAATTTACTACTATATTCTCAAAGTCATTAGTGAGATTGTTGAATAACTTAATTTGTATCAATCATAGTATGAATTCTGAATTTCTCCATGATACTCTACTAGCATAATGGTTCAGTTGATGCAGTAGTAAGCTAGACCAGTGATTAAGGAAATTGATTGATTGATTTAATCCTCTCCATTATAAGTACTTTAAAGTGATTATATGTACCCTTGCTGCAATTGGAGATGTTTTACACTAATCCACGTTGAATAGCAGTGAGCAAGTTCCATGTTGTATAATTTGTTATTTCAACTTTGAAAGTTGTAATAAGATGAAACATTTCTTTGATTTCTTAACCAAGTGTGATTTAACAGAAGGCTGTAAAGTTAAAGTGAAACCATTTAGATTATCGTGTCATTATGGGTAAGTGGCAATGCTCTTGCTCCTGATTCAAAGATTGTGGTTGCAATCAAATTTGGTTTTTGAGCAAATATATTTAGGTTGGTAGGTATACTGGAGTGTTCCGTTGTTGTAAGGCCCTGTTGCTTGAAATATTAAACTCAAATCCATTAATTTTGGAAGGACTTGAGATTCCATGGACCTTGCAGAAATAATCAGATAACTTTGCTGTTTTGATCAGTATACATCATTCGTGATTATCACCACAACAGACAAAATCTCTCTTAATTATGTTTTTGGAACTATGCTGTGCACAAATTATCTGCTTTCTTCTCCCACAAATCACTGGCGACTATCATTTCTGAAGCATTTTTGGAGCATTGAGGTTGTGTTTAGTGCTTTGTCAATGTAAGTATGTTTCTTACTTTTGCACAGAATATAAACAGTAAGAAGAGTTCAAGCAGTTTTTTTATTCATTTGTGGGACTTGGGTGTTGCTGGCTGGCCAGCATTGATATCCCATCCCTATTTGCCCTTGAGAAGGTGGTGGTGAGCTGCCGTCTTGAATTGCTGCAGTCCACTTGCTGTAGGTTTCCAGCATCTGCAGTCCTCACTTTTGCCTAGATGAATATTTAGGTACTAATCCTAACAACTCACGTTCACTGGCCACTGGGGAAAAAAAACGCATTAGAATTAATGGCGCGAATAGCGCTGCTTTTGATGAGACCCCATGTCTGATTCCAAGCTGAAATCTATGTTTATTACACCATGTTTGAATTCTGATTCTTTATCCTTGCTTCCCTCCTGCTGTGAAACACCCTTCAAAATTCATGACAGTGGTCCTATTCAGGAGCAATTTATATACAGACACTTGGATATTTGGAAGATACTTTATATATCCTTTGATATTTAGAATATCTTCAGTCTGGCTTCAAGTTCACTGGTGATCCTTCCTTACCTTCAGTTTCAATTTTGAAAATCCATTACTGCAAATGCACGTTATTACAGTTTATTGTGCAAAATACAGAGGCATGGGATTGAGGGTGATTTAGCAATTTGGATCAGAAATTGGCTAGCTGGAAGAAGATCTGCAAGGATCTGTTTCGGGTCCACTGTTGTTTGTTATTTTTATAAATGACTTTCATGAGGATGTAGAAGGATGGATTAGTAAATTTGCGGATGATACTAAGGTCAGTAGAGTTGTGGATAGTGACTAAGGATGTTATAGGTTATAGAGGGACATAAATAAACTACAGAGCTAGGCTGAGAGGTGGCAAATGGAGTTTAATGCAGAAAAATGTGAGGTGATTCACTTTGGAATGAGTAACAGAAATGCAGAGTACTGGACCAATGGTAAGATTCTTGATAGTATAGATGGAGCAGAGGGATCTCTGTGGGCGGCACGGTGGCACAGTGGTTAGCACTGCTGCCTCACAGCGCCAGAGACCCGGGTTCAATTCCCGCCTCAGGCGACTCTCTGTGTGGAGTTTGCACATTCTCCCTGTGTCTGCGTGGGTTTCCTCCGGGTGCTCCGGTTTCCTCCCACAGTCCAAAGATGTGCAGGTCAGGTGAATTAGCCATGCTAAATTGCCCGTAGTGTTAGGTAAGGGGTAGATGTAGGGGTATGGGTGGGTTGCGCTTCGGCAGAGCGGTGTGGACTTGTTGGGCCGAAGGGCCTGTTTCCACACTAAGTAATCTAATCTCAGTGTCCAGGTACATAGATCCTTGAAAGTTGCTACCCTGGTTGATAGCTTTTGGTGTGTTAGCATTATTGGTAAAGGGATTGAGTTTTGGAACCGTGAGGCCACGCTGCAGCTGTATAAAATTCTGGTGTAGTCTCATTTGGAGTATTGCGTACAGTTCTGCTCACTGCATTACAAGAAGGAAGTGGAAGCTTTAGAAAAGGTTCAGAGGAGATTTTTGAGGATGTTGCCTGGTATGGAGGGGAGGTCTTACGAGGAAAGGCTGAGGGATTTGAGGCTGTTTTCATTAGAGAGAAGGTTGAGAGGTGACTTAATTGAGACATATAAGATAATCAGAGGGTTAGATATTTTGGACAATGAGAACCTTTTTCCTCGGATGGTGATGGCCAGCACGAGGCGTCATAGCTTTAAATTGAGGGGTAATAGATATAGGACAGATGACAGAGGTAGTTTTTTTACTCAGTAGTAGGGGCACGGAACACACTGCCTGCAACAGTAGTCGACTCGCCAACTTTAAGGGCATTTAAATGCTCATCGGATAGGCATATGGATGAGAATGGAATAGTGTAGGTTAGATGGGCTTCAGATTCGTTTCACAGGTCGGCACATCATCAATGGCCGAAGGGCCTGTACTGCGCTGTAATGTTCTATACCCTATAATAACAAAGCTTTATAAACTATATTGCTGTGGCTCTCACATGATCATTTGTACTACGCTGGTGTAGCTGGTCTTGTTTGTGATGTTAAGAGAGCAGTGAGAATGAGTGTTTCTAATATAGAGTCATAGGTTTGTTTCCATGCTGTAAACTCTCTCAATGCAACTCGTCCATGTTGACCAGATATTCTAAATTAATCTAATCCCACTTGTCTGCACTTCGTCCATATCTTTATAAACCTTTCCTCTTCATGTACCCACCCAGACGCCTTTTAAATGCTATAATTGGACCAGCCTTCAACATTTCCTCTGGCAGCTCATTCCATACATGCACCACTCTCTGCATGGAAAAGTTGCTCCTTAGGTCCCTTTTAAATCTTTCCCCTCTCACCTTAAACCTATGTCCTCTATTTTTGAATTTGTTCACCCTGGGGAAAAAGATCTTGTCTCTCCTCTATCCATTACCCTCATGATTTTATGAACTTCTATAAGGTCACCCCTCAACCTCCGACATTCCAGGAAAACCGCCCTGGTCTATTCAGCCTCTCCCAACAGTTCAAACCGTCAAACCCTGCCAACATCCTTGTAAATCTTTTCTGAACCCTTTCATGTTTCACAACATCCTTGCTATAGCAGGGTGACCAGAACTGCACACCGTATTTCAAAAAGTGGCTTAACTAATGTCCTGTACAGCTGCAACATGACTCCCAATTCATATAATAATTGCACTGACCAATAAAGGCAAATGCCTTCTGCACTATCCTGTATACCTGCTATTCCATTTTCAAGGAAATATAAACTTGCACTCCAATATCTCTCTTTTTCAGCAATGCTACCCAAGATTTTACCATTAGTGTATAAGTCCTGCCCTAATTTGCTTTTCCAAAATGCAGAACCTTACATTTATCTAAATTAAATTTCATCTGCCACTCCTCAGCCCATTGGCCCATCTCATCAAGATGATCCCAATCATGGCATTGTACATCAATAACTTGTATTTTACACTAACATGGTTAGCAGATCACACGTCACGAACCTGACGTACACCACATAGACTACACCAGTTCAAGAACCCAGCTTAACACCACTTCTGCAAAGGTATTGTAGGATAAGTAGTAAATTCTCAGTCTTGCCAGTGTTCACATCTCACTAATGAATGAATGAATGAAAAAGAAAATCAACTTAAATGTGGAGGGTAGAGGGTGATCTTCACTGCTACTAATAAAATACAAAAGAATAATTATTTCTGCAGATCTTAGACCAATAACACACTTTAGTTACTATCTCATTGTACCTTGCGTGCTTTGTTTCTTTGCTATGTCTACATAGCTGATTCTGTTGCAGGTCCTCCATTCCTTATTTGACATGCTATGTGCATGTTTATTACCTCGTTTGTATGCTGAGTTATTCTACTCTCTACTTTCTCTCTGTCCCATGGCAACAAACCCTTCAGTAGTTATCAATAGTAATGCTATTCTGGAGCAAATGATGTACAACTATCTTTAAAATTGCTATATTCCTTTCAATGAGCTCAATCTAGTTTTCATTTGGAGTAAAATATCTATTTCTTCATATGATTTCTATAGCCTCTGCTATCTGTTTATTGTTAACAATTGTTAATTGTACAACCCATTGAGCAATGGGTTTTATAACCTCTTTTATTGAATGTTCAAAATTAATGAGTGACTGAACGCATCATCAAGCAGCAATACTAAATATCAATTGGTCATTTGCTAGTACTTTTATTGTTGAACCACCTTTGGCTAGAATTTATATAAAAATGAAAACAAGTTAGTATTCACCAATTTGATGTAGAATTGTATTAATTTAACCTGTGAATTCAGAGATCAGTGGTCTTGGTGCTTTGCAGCTTGCATATTTTAGTGCGTATAAGAAATAATTTGGTAAATACTAGATTCTGAAGACTTGTAATTCAGGGGAAAAGATCACACTTTAAAACTGAGTTGTTGGGTTTTTTCATCAGATGATACTGTAAATGGTGGAAATACAATTTGATAACATTCTAAAAATTCAGAAACAAATTAAGAGCTGAAGTCGATCATTTGGTCCCTCAGGTGTGGTCTGCTCTTCAGTAAGTGATTTGTGTTTTGAATTCCACATTCCTTAATCTTAGGTTCTTGTCAGGCAAGAAGGTCAAACTACCTTTGTCTTAAAAATTATTCAATGACCCTGCTCCAACCATCTCCGGAGACTTCCAAACTCACAATATTCAGAAAAAAATATTTTAATCTCTGCCCTGAAAGGGTTATTCGTAATTTGAACGCAATGCCCCCTAGTTCTGGACTACCCACAAGAGAAAGTAGCCTTTCCAGGGCCACCATGTCAAGACCATTCAGGAATTTATACAGTTGAATCAAGTTATTTCTTTTAAGCTCCAGTGGAAACAAACTCTGCCTGTCTAACACATCCTCATAAGATGACCTATTAATTCCTGCTATCGTTGAAGAAGAAATAAGAAATTAAACTAAATTATACTAATAGTAGTTTAATTTACATTGGTCAACATTTTGAATTTTAAAGTTTCTGCAGAAGTCACATGAGCAGATGTGCACCATTCAGTTAATCATTCTGCTTCACATTCAGTGAGATCATAGCTCATCTGATGATCTGCAGCTCTGCTTTTCTGCCTTTTCCCCGTATCCCTTAATTCTTTTACTGATTAAAAATCTGTCTGTCTCTGCACTGAATATACTTAATGATGCAGTTTCTACAGCACTCTGCAGTAAAGAATTCCTAGGATTTGCTACTTTCTGAGAGGAAATTCCTCAATTCAGTTGTTGGTAAAGTGTTGGAAAAGGTTATAAGAGATAGGATTTATAACCATCTAGAAAAGAATAATCTGATTGGGGACAGTCAGCACAGTTTTGTGAGGGGTAGGTTGTGCCTAACGAATCTTATTGACTTTTTTGGCAAAGTGACCAAACAGGTAGATGAGAGTAAACCGGTTGATGTGGTGTATATGGATTTCAGCAACGTGTTCAATAAGGTTCCCCACAGTAGGCTATTGTACAAAATGCGGAGGAATGGGATTGTGGGAGACATAGCAGTTTGGATCAGTAATTAGCTTGCTGAAAGAAAACAGAGGGTTGTAGTTGATGGAACATGTTCATCTTGGTGTCCAGATACTAGCGGCGTACCGCAAGGATCGGTGTTGGGTCCACTGCTGTTCGTCATTTTTATAAATGACCTGGATGAGGGCTTAGAAGGGTGGGTTAGTAAATTTGCGGACGACACTAAGGTCGGTGGAGTTGTGGATAGTGACGAAGGATGTAGTAGGTTGCAGAGAGACATAGATAGGATGCAGAGCTGGGTTGAGAGTTGGCAAATGGAGTTTAATGTGGACATGTGTGAGGTGATACACTTTGGCCGGAGTAATCGGAATGCAAAGTGCAGATGAGTAGAGAGATCTCAGTGTCCATGTACACAGATCCCTGAAAGTTGCCACCCAGATTGACAGAATTGTTAAGAAGGCATATGGTGTTTTGGCCTTTATTAATAGAGGGATTGAGTTCCGGAACCAGGAGGTTATGCTGCAGCTGTACAAAGCTCTGGTACGGCCAAACTTGAGTATTGGGTACAGTTCTGGTCACCGCATTATAAGAAGGATGTGGAAGCTTTGGAAAGGGTGCAGAAGAGATTTACTAGGAGGTTGCCTGGTATGGAAGGAATGTCTTACGAGGAAAGGCTGAGGGCCTTGAGGCTGTTCTTGTTAGAGAGAAGAAGGTTGAGAGGTGACTTCATAGAGACATACAAGATAATCAGAGGGTTAGAGAGGGTGGATAGGGAGAGCCTTTTTCCAAGTATGGGGACAGCAAACACGAGGGGACACAACTTTAAAGTGAGGGGGGGATAGGTATAAGACAGATGTCAGAGGTAGTTTCTTTACTCAGAGAGTAGTAAGGCTATGGAATGCTTTGCCTGCATTGGTAGTAGATTTGCCAATTTTAAGTGCATTTAAGTCGGCATTGAACAGGCAATTGGATATACATGGAATAGTGTAGGTAGGATGGGCTTCAGATTAGTATGACAGGGTGGCGCAACATCAAGGACCGAAGGGCCAGTACTGCACTGTACTGTTCTATGTTCTATCTTTGTCCTAACTGGGTAACCCCTTCCTCAGTGATTATACCCTCTGATGCTAGACTCTTCCACAAAGGGAAATAACCTTTCTACATCTAGCTTGTCAATCCCCTTAGGCCTAACTTAATTAACAACTCCTCCTAAGAAGATTCCTCTGTACGCAGGATCAATCTAGTGAATCTTTTCTAGACTACTCCAATGCCAGTATATCCCAGATAAAGGGATCAAAACTGTACTATTCTAGCAGTGGTCTATCTAACACCTGTATGGTTTACGTTACAAAAGCATGGTAAGTAGGATCTCAGAGCAGGAGTAAGTTATTTGAGCCTTCTCTATCATTCAGAGATTTTTGACTGATCCTCAACTTCAATTCATTCTCACCTGATCTCCTTGATTTTCTTACAGACCTAAAACCTATTGATTTCAGTACTGAATGTACACCTGGATTGAGCATCAACATCCCTCTGGGATAAAACATTGCAAAGATTAGCACCACTCTGAAGAAAGTTCTCATCTCAATTTGAAATGGTTGTACCCTTCTCCTGAAATAGCCTTTCAGCATCTACACAGTGAAGCCTTCAAAGATTTCAATGAGATTGTCTAAACTCCAGTGAATATAGGAGGTAAAAACAATGACTGCAGATGCTGGAAACCAGATTCTGGATTAGTGGTACCGGAAAAGTACAGCAGTTCAGGCAGCATCCAAGGAGCAGCGAAATCGACGTTTCGGGCAAAAGCCCTTCATCAGGAATAAAGGCAGATAGCCTGAAGTGTGGAGAGATAAGCTAGAGGAGGGTGGGGGTGGGGAGAGAGTAGCATAGAGTACAATGGGTGAGTGGGGGAGGAGAAGAAGGTGATAGGTCAGGGAGCCCCACTCACCTATTGTACTCTATGCTACTTTCTCCTACCCCCACCCTCCTCTAGCTTATCTCTCCACGCTTCAGGCTCTCTGCCTTTATTCCTGATGAAGGACTTTTGCCCGAAACATCGATTTCGCTGCTCCGTGGATGCTGCCTGAACTGCTGTGCTCTTCCAGCACCACTAATCCAGAATCCAGTGAATATAGGCCCATTCTACTCAGTCTTTCTTCAAAGGGCAATTCTCTAATGCAGAAATCAATCTAGTGAACCTTCACTGCATCAGAATTAAGGCAATTATGTACATCTGTAGTTGTGGTTTACAAAACCACACACTGAACAAAACTTCATTACTGATGCACTCTCACTAAATCCCTGTAAGGCTGCAGCATGACTTAATTGCTCTTTGAAACTCCATCTGAAACTCCAAGGTTTCAAGCCCACCCTTTCCTGCATACTCCTGCAAATATCCAAGCCATTAAGACCAAAATGGATAAACTTAAAGCTAGATTTACTTCCCAAAGAGAATTGAGGGACTGCTGTGTGCTCTGTTTCACAGAGACTTGGCTCACTCTTGCTTCAGCTGACTGTGCCTGACAACCTGGGGGCTTCCCAATTCACTGAATGGACTGCTCGACATTCTCGGACAAGGCATGGGGCAGTGGGATCTGCCTCCTAATCAACAGCTCCTGGTGCTCAGACCTGGTGACCCCAGTGAGTTACTGCTCCCCCGACCTAGAATGTTTGACAGTGAAATGCTGTCTATGCTACCAGCCGCACAAGTTCACTTCCACTATCCTAACAGCAGTCCACATTCTTCTGCCCCACCCCCCCAACCCAGAAGTAAAGACTACACTTGATGAAGTATACAACACTACAAACAGTCTTGAGACGAAATACGCTGAAACTTTGTTCATCATAGCTGGTGACATCAACCAGGCCAACCTCAAGAATTTGCTACTAAAATTCCACAAACAATCTCCTATCCTACCAGAGGTCTGAAAATCCTTGATCACTGCTACATAACCGTAAAGGACGCGTACCACTCCTACCCGATCCACATTTTGAAAATCAGACCACAATTCTGTGTTCCACTGCTTGGCTTACAAGCAGAAATTGAAGCATGAGGATGTAATGCAGAAACTAGTGCAGTCTAGGTCTGAGGAAACTGAAGGATATCTACAGGACTGCTTAGAGTTGATGGATGATCCATGTTTAAATCGGCCATTGAGTTCTTGAATAAGTATCACGCTACTGTTACAGCCTTAATTATTAAGTGTGCAGATGACTGCGTGCCAAAGAAGTTAATCCAAACGTTGCTCAACCAGAAACCAAGGGTGAACTGGGAGATCCACTCTCTACTGAAGTCCAGGTCTGAGGCATCCCATGGGTTGGGTGACCCTGACCTGTACAGAAAATCCGGTTATGCCCTTCGCAAAGCCAACTGGGAGGCCAAGAGGCAATAACAAACTAAGGTGGAGATCCAGACTGACCACATGGACACCTATCATTTGTGGCAAAGCTTACGTGACATAACAGGCTACAAAGTGAAGTTGAACAGAATTGCGGGCAACAGTACATTCCACCTGACAAGCTCAATACATTCTCCACTCACTTTGAACAGGTCAGTGAAACAATGTCACTTGTCCCGGCAGCCTCATGGTCACTGCCGCAGACATTAGCTTGGCTTCTTAAGGGTGAACCCATAGAAAGCGACCAACTTGGATGGAGTCCTGGCTGTGGACTTAGTTCCTGTGTGGACCAGCTAGTGGGAATATTCACAGACATCTTTTACCTCTTCTTACTACAATCTGAAATCTCTACCAGCTTCAAGAAGACTACCATCATCTTGGTGCCAAATAAAAATCAGGCAGTGTGCCTCAATAACTACTACCTGGTAGCTCTAACCTCCATAATTATGAAGTGCTTAGATAGGTTAGTCATAGCTCACATCAACTCCAGCTTCCAGACTGCCTTGATCCTTTGCAGTTTGCCTAACGGCGCAACAGGTCCATGGCAGACACCATTTCCCTGGCCCTTCACTCATCCCTGGAACCTGTGACTAACAAGGATACTTGCGTCAGGTTCCTACAAATTGACTATAGCTCCACCTTCAACAAACTAATTTCCAAACTCTGGGACTTAGGTCTCTGCTTCCCCTCCTCTGTAACTGGATCCTAGACTTCCTGACCAACAGACCACAGTCCGTAAGGAGATAACATCACCTCCACAATAATCCTCAACACTGGTGCCCTGCAAGGCTCCGTACTCAGCCGCCTACTATACTCTTTATACATTGTCGACTGTGTGGCCAAATTCCGCCCCAACTCTATTTACAAGTTTGCTCATGAAGGAGATTGCGTGCTTAATAGCATGGTGTAAAAACAACAATATCTCCATCACTGTCAGCAAAATGAAGGAGCTGGTCATTGACTTCAGGAAGAGAAGCATCTATACTTCCCACTGCATCAGGAAAGTAACTAACATAATCAAATCTTTATCCATCTTTGTTATATTCTCTTCCACCCTCTTCCATTGGGCAGAAGATATAAAAACTTGTAAACATGTACAAACAGATTCAAGAACAGCTTCTTCCCTGCTATTATCAGACTTTTGAATGGACCTCTTCAATGTTAATGTTGATCTCTCTCTCTCTGCACCTTTTCAGAACGTATTCTGCATTATGTTCTGTTACCCTAATGAATTTGTATAGTATGACCTGCCTGTCAAGCATGTGAGTCAACACTTTTCATTTTGGTACATGTATTTCAGTACATGTGACAGTAATAAATCAAATAAAATCAAATCTTGTTGTTTAATCCTTTCCAATATAGGTTGGCGTATCACATATGTTTCCAATTGCTTGCGATACCTGAACGTTCACTTTGTTTCTTCTATTCAAATCTTGCTGAATAGGTGCATATGGACTTGCAGGAGAAAAAAGGATTGACACACAACAACTACATTTGTCAAAGCAATGTTCACAATTCCAAAGATTCCAAACTTTCCAGGCTACAATGAACCTGGACAATAACATGTTTGGGATGATTGGTGGATGCTATATTCACAACAACTGCTAGAGAATAACATGGGCAGAAGAAAAATCCAACCAGCTCACATCTCCAATGACACCATCACTTACCTCCTTAAGCCAGATCAACAGACAGGACACAGGGTTGAGTTGTATTTGTAAATACAAAGTTAGTGTTTCTAATCCTAAATTGTCTGGGTAGATTTAGACATGATATGGAACTGCCAGTGTTGGACTGGGGTGGACAGAGCCAGAAAGGATGTAGTCCAATGGGTTTATTTGAAATCACAAGCTTTCGGAGCGCTACTCTTTCGGCAAATGAAGTCCCTTCTCAAGTCTGTACTCAATTCACAACAAGCTGGTACTTGAGTACTTGTTTTGGGTGTATCATGTTCAGCATGCAGACAATGTGACCCACCCATTTCAACTGGTCATGTGTGATTTGCAGGATTTTGCGAAGACCGTGCTGGTGATATTTATCCAGTGATTTGAAGTGTCTGTTGTACATGGTTCACATTTCTTGATGCATTACAGGAGGGTGGGAACCACGGCTGCTCTGTAATTCATGAGTTGGGGTACTGAACTTCAGGAAAGCACTTCGAATACTATTCCTCACATGTCTGTCAGCTGCATTGGAGTCAATGTTGGATTTCTCAATGTCTGCTCACTTGGAAAGGAAGCTCCCAAGGTAAGGGAAATGAATCATGTTGTCCAGGGACTTTCTGTGGATTTTGATGGTTCAGGGTTGTGTTGTGTGGTAGGAGCAGCTGGTAGAGTAGCTTTGTTTCCGGATGTTCAGTGCATTCAAAATCGTAACTACTGGTCTAAGTTTTATCCTCGTGTCTTCAGATTCTTTTGTCAATCGCCTTAAACCTGTGATCTCTGGTTATCAATCCTGTTACCATTGTGAACAGTCTCCTCTTTATTTACTCATTTAAGCCATTCATGATTTTAAACACTATTATTAAATGTCCTTTTAGCCTTTCCTCCTCTGCGATCTGGTTAAAATGTTTTAGTTTATACAAAGAGTCAAACTACAGGTTCTCAGAAAGATAGCTTTTAGTTTCCTGTGAAAATACTTATTTGATATCATGACTATCCTCAAGTAAACCACCTTTCTGGCTGAACAATGTAATAACTTTTATGTTATCTTAACTTCTGTGCTTAATTACCTGCTGTTACAGCATGTTCATTTGGAAAATCAAACACTAAAGTAACTGCAGCAGAAGCTGCAAATGCAACCTCATAACACTCCCCATGCCACATTTTATTATGAGAAGAGTATGAGTTTTTGCCTGGAAACTATTCATTTTCCACTGTAGGCAAAGAACTCACCAAAACAGTCTCTGACCATCTCCCTCACAAACTTCCACTTTCCTGTTATCAGTAGCCATAGTTATAAACAGTCCCTTAAACATTTGGAAATGTATTGCTATTTTTATAAGTGCTAATATAAAATGGTTTGATACATAAACTAATTCTAGTTATTGTTTCATTTGAAATGGGAGACAAGAGATTTGACACAATTATAAATGGTGGAGTTGCAATATTGAGTTACTGTCCCTCGAAATAAAAGTCACTGTGGGAAGAGAGGATCCTGTTGTTATTACTCATTGTGGTCCAGTAATCTCTATTTCTTGACCAGGAGGTCTAGTTTCAAGTCCCCCCACCCCCATCTCCAGAGGTATGAAATAACAGGTATGAACAGGTTGTTTTAAAAAAACACCTCTTGTTATTACAGTGACAGGTGAAGACCATAACATTGTATTTCAAGCTGGGTAATTAAGTTAGAGCTATGAGATTGAAAAGTCCCGAGGAAATTCACCATGATCTTTGATACAAAACAAGCAGCAATTTAGGTCAGAACTTCCAATACTTGCCTCTTCAAAATTTGCAAATTCAAAAATAACACTTGGAGTGATAGAGTCTTTTCTATGGAAACAGTCTTTTCAGTCCAACTAGTCCATGCTGAATATAATCGCAAACTAAACTCGTCCCACCTGCCTGTGCTTGGCCTATATTACTCCAAACATTTCTTATTCATGTACCTATCCAAATGTATTTTAACGTTGCAACTGTGTCTGCATTTACCATCTCCTCTGGAAGTTTATTCCACACTCAAACCAGTGAAAAAGTTGCTCCTGATGTTTTTTGAAATCTTTCTCCTCTCATCTTAAAAATATACCTCCTAGAGTTGAACTCTCCCATCCTAGGGAAAAGACACTTGCCATTCACCTTATCTATACCCCTCCTGATTTTATAAACCTCTGTTAGGTCACCCTTCAACCTCCTAAGCTCTAGTGACAAAAATCCCAGCCTGTCCAAGTTCTCCTTATAACTCAAATCCTCCATTCCTAGCTACGTACCAGTACCTTTCTGAACACATTCCAGCATAATAATAACAGGGCAACCAGAACTGGACAAGGTACTCCAGAAGAGGCATCACTTTTCTTTAATTTCAAAAATATACTTTATTCCTAAAAATATCTTTATATGCGTACACAGTCACTAAAGCAGTTTGGTTCTGTACAGTAGTATAAGACAAAACAAACAAACATTGGAATTTGAATCAATCCAACAAACAAGCCAAAGTCACATCTTACTTATACAAGGTTATATCTACATATATTTAAGGTAGCGGGAGGGTCCAATAACTAAATGTGCTCCCATTTCATTTCAGCAGGAAGGCTTTAGACGGTGGTCTTTCCCCGCTGTACCTTGGCAGCAGCTGTCCCAAGCTAGACCTTGGAATGTGCCAATCTGTGACACTTGGTCGAGGTCAATGTTTTGCTCTGAAAGACCTACAAGTTGCAGGCATACCAAAGAACATCATTCACCAAGTTGATGCTCTTTCAGGCACAGTCAATGTTTGTCTCAATGTTCATTCTGGGGAACCAACCATACAGCAGAGAAACCTGCATCACAGAGTTGCTCGGGACTACTGCATCTTTCTCCAGACTTCCGTTGCAAAGCAACATTCCAGCAGAAGATGTGGGATGTCTCTATCCCACTGCAGCCAGTTCGAGGCCAGTGATGGCACAGAGAGTCTGGGTGTACATGAAGGATCTGACAGCCCTTCTTACCACCAGCCAAGCAATGTTTTGGTGCTTGTTGAAAAATTCTGATGATGAAGCATTCTGCCAAATGACTTTGATAGTCTGCTCAGAGAACAATCCAATAGTATCCAGCCTCTACCTTTCCGATAAGGTCCCGAAGATGCTACACATTGACCGCTTCCTGATGGGCTTGTGGTCAAAGGTGTTTCTCTTTACAAATTTCTCCACTCCAGAACAGACTTCACTAACATCCCATACAACTTCAATGCATGGTCCCAACTCCTATACTCAAAAATTGGAGCAATGAAGGTAAGTGTGCTAAATGCCTTCTTAACCACCCTGTTTACATGTGACACAAATTTCAAAGAATTATGTACTTGAACCTTTAGGTCTCTCTGTTTTACAACACTATCCAAGGTCCTATTTCTAACTGTTTAAGTCCTGCCCTTTTTTGTTTTATCAAAATGCAGTACCTTGCATTTATCCAAATTAAATTCAATCTGCGACTCCTCAGCCCATTGACTCAATTGATCAAAACCTCTTTGTAACCTTAGATAACCTTCTTCACCATACACTATACCACTAATTTAGGTGTCATCCACAAACTTACTAACCATGCCTTGTATATTCTCATCTAAATCATTTATATAAATATGCTTAGAAAAAGATAACACAAACAATTTAACAACGTTTAGTTTTAATTGACAATAACTAAACCAGCTTGACACCATGTATTTAACTTTTAATATTAATGTATCATAATTTATACAACCCATCAAGTAACTTGCATTCTACTAAAAAGTAAATGCTGATAAATTTACAACGGAACTAAAAATTCGAATAGTGTGCAGATAAAGTAACGTATGATATTTGTGAAACTTTCTGCTTAGTGCCTTTTACAGAAAATGTTTAAAATCGCACACGTAAAGAATGGAAAATTAGGTTTTTTTTCCGCTGTTGCGTGAATTTAAAGTCTTTGAAGTAAAATTAAGAAGTGCTAAATCACCGCTGAAAATCACCTTGAAGTTTGATGTGCCAGCTCCAGATGTTGTATTGTTTTGCGGTGATGTGGATACAAATTCACTGGGATTTTGAATCGCAGACTTTGCGTCGCCAACTTCGACGACGTCATGGAGCCACTGGGCCAAAAGTGAGGAGCCGAATCACAGACCCAATATGAACAGAAAACTCAATAGTTAGAAGTGAGTACATCCGCCACAGCAAATAGGGAGACAAAGAAAGGAACGCAAGATTGAAATGAATTGATATAATCCCACGAAATTAGTTTTCTGAATAATCATTCGTTCTCGATTTTTAAGTTTTAATTGACACATAAATTTCACTGAGAATACATTTGCCCGATTCACTGCTTAACGCGTTTCTAGAATGTCGCAGTGTCACTAATCAAAGTATGCAAAACAAATGAAAATACAAGCTCCAAGGTACTTCCTTAATTTTATTTTTATTCACTGCTAAATATTATACCCGCATTTTGATTGGAGAAAACCACGATAAAGCTATATACTCCCGCTCGATAACTCCGGACGTGTTTTCGGATAGTGCAACGAAACCCGGAAATGTGTAGAAAAGATCGATTTTGTTGAGGTGATGCTGGAATCTCGCACGAAATCATTCTTACAAAAATGTGATATTTAGCTCTACATTCATGTGGCTCACTAAGTGTTGCGAAAGGAACACACAAAAAAGTTTGTTTTTACAAACATGGCAATTTGCTCCTCGTAGCAATACTGATGATGTTAAAAAGTGTGGAAAATGCTTTCAGCTGAAATATATATTTCTGAGAAATATCGCGTAGTTTTAGGTTTTGCGGAGTCGATAGCAATTCAAAAACTTGTTTCCGTAATTTTTGATTCTCCGAAGCACAAAATTCACAATAAAAAGTGTAAAGATGAGTTGGAGGTTACATCACATCGAAAGGAGGATTTCGGATATTATATATCAATACTAAAGTTAAATGTTGTTAGAAAAATAAGTAGTTTCTTTCCTTTGAAAAGATGATGGCGGCTAATCGACATTGAGGGAATCTTCCTACATTACAATACTGATTAGAGTAAGTTTTCGTTACGTCGTAAAACGTTTTAAGCCACCTCAAGTCGAAAAGGGCGCTGAATAAATGCAAGTTTTAAAAAATATTTCGTCTACCAACCAATACTGAAATGCCAAATTCAGTATCAAAAGTGTTCACGAAAAGCAAATTCAAAATCTTTCATAAATTAACCTGAACTGAATAAACAAATTATTTTTGGTGTCTGTTTAGTACTTTTCTGTTAGATCTGACATCAGAAACGTTCAGATTGTCGTATTTTACAGATACAAATATCTAAATAATAAACACCAGGTGTACAGAACTCGCCCTTTCGGCAAATCAATCCAGTATTGGGTCTTTGGAAAGAGCAGTCGAGCTTAGTTCCACTTTCCCGCATATCATGTAGAAGTATCTTCAAAAAAGCAACGTAGAACAAAATCAAACTGCGTACAACGCATCTTTTATTCTTATTTTAAAGTCCAGGGGTGATCTTTGGAATGTAGAGGCAACATCTACAGTTCAATGGCGGCTGGAGGCGTGATCTTGTGACGTTTTCAGAAAGCCATCTATTAATTCAATGGAGAAACGATGATTGGCATCGGCGTCATTTCCGGTGGACAGCCGGGTGGCAATTGCTGTGTCTGCGTATTTGAGGATGAGACGAGGTGTGCGAACTTGTTCAAAGATCTCGAGGCCACACTTCAGTTTTACTTTCTTTCATTAACGAGAAAGAAATGATAACCAGCAACACCAGGGAAACAAAACCCACAGCGAAAAACTTGTGGAACAAGGAAACAATTGCATCATTACCCCCTCATCCTTTGATAATCCCCTTCCAATTTCTCCTTTTGTTAATCTCCCTGAATTCTCCACTGTGATAGCCCCTCTTTTTACCTCTTCTGCGGTAATACATCTCTAATTCTACTCCTCTTGTGT
The DNA here is from genome assembly GCF_047496795.1 of Chiloscyllium punctatum. Lineage (NCBI taxonomy): Eukaryota > Metazoa > Chordata > Chondrichthyes > Orectolobiformes > Hemiscylliidae > Chiloscyllium > Chiloscyllium punctatum. The sequence continues at coordinate 39,443,299 of NC_092758.1, forward strand.
TAATATCCCTCAATCCCCTGTGATAATCCCCTCCCAATTTTCTCCCTGGGAAAACCCCCTGTCCATTCCACCCTCCAGTAAGAGTTCCTTTACATCCCTCCTCACCTGTAACAATACATCTCCAATTCTCCTCCTGCTGGGATAATCTACCTCCATCGCGCCCCATCCCCGCACCCCAATCTGGATAATACTTGGATGGAATGAGCTGCCAGAGGAAGTGGTGGAGGCTGGTACAATTACAACATTTAAAAGGCATTTGGATGGGTATATGAATAGAAAGGGTTTAGAGGGATATGGGCCAAGTGCTGGCAAATGGGACTAGATTAAATTGGGATATCTGGTCGGCATGGACCAGTTGGACTGAAGGGTCTGTCACTGTGCTGTACATCTCCATGACTCTAAGACTCTATAATACTTCTACAATTTCCCTATCCCACTGATAATGCACTTCCATTACCTCTCTCACTGTGATAATACCTGTCCATTTCACCTGCATCTAATATTTTCCTTCCCTGTGAAAGTCTCAATGTGATAATTCACCTTCATTCTCTTCCCTATGAAAATCCTCCCACATTCCCCTCCATTCCCTGTTCCATTCCCTCCCCAAGACAATCACCCTCCTTTCCAACTACATATCCCACTCTTCTGGTGGTGTTCCAATGTTGTGCTATGATAATATCCCTCCATTTCACCTCCTTGTTTGAATACCCTGCTCCACATGGGCTAATGCCATCCATTTCCTCCTTCTCCAGTCCCCTCTATTCCTACTATCACAGTGATAATCCTCCTCCAATTCCCCGGCTGCACTGATAATTCCCCTCAATTTCTCTGTTTCTCTGTAAAGATCACATTTTTCTTTTTATTTTTCTCTATTTTGGATGGTGGTCCAAAATGGGAAATTATTTAAATCAAGAACTGTATGAAGGGTTTGTTTTCGTGCTGAACAACTCTATGACTATGTATAAGTAGCTGTACTTTTTAAAAGCAAATTACTGCAATTACTCTGAGCTGGATTACACTGTTGCTTTGTTCAAGGAGCTTGAGGTGCTATGGGTGTGTGCAGAGCAAGCTTCACCCAGATAATCAACTTGTTGAGAGATGGTAGTCTGGAATAGGTGGGTCTTGAACCTGGGCCTTCCAAACTAGAGGTAGGGATACTACCACTGTGCTACGAAAGGTTAAGTATGAGCACAATTTCTCAAGTGGGTTCTGAAAAAGATTAAATGCTCTTGCGAGATTATTTTGAAACAATGATGATTGGGTGTAGCATTAGTAAGTGATAAGGGATTAAAGGAGCACGAGGTTCTTTATAACAAAATAGATATGGTGCAGGAAATTGTGAAGGATTACCTGCAGGTGGCAGTGTTGTCCCCAGTGAATTTAAGTGAAATTTCAAAAGCCAATTTCATTGAATTGGCAAGTAAATTGGGAAAGGTACTAGATGCTAATTTAGGCTCTAATGGGGAGATTCTTAGTCATGATCTAATTTCCAATAAACAAAATGTTTATATTAAAATGTTTTAGGGATGTTTGTACAAGCTTTTACACAATTTAAGGAAATGGATGTGCAGGCATTCTTTATGTCTTTTTTGAAAATAGAGGGACAAATTAATTGATCGGGGAACACTGGACATTACTCATGCAGTTGGGAGCTAGAGCACAAGAAATAAATGTTGTTGGGGAAGGTTTCTAGGGTTATAAAAAGCTATATTGGTTGTGTTTGAGTTAGTGCTAGAGGCAAATAGCTAAAGTGTGAAATTATCCATTTTGACAGAATAAAAAAGCATACAATCTAATGTGAGATGTTGCAGTGCTCTGAGATGCAGAGAGGTCTTCGTGTCCTAGTGCAAGAAAGTTAGGATGTAGGTACAACAAATAATCAGAAAAGTTAATAGAATGTTATGCTTTATTGCAAGGGGAATTGAATGCAAGAATAGGGAGATTGTGCTTCAGTTATCGAGGGCCACATTTGGAGTATTGTGTACAGGACTGGTCATTGTACCTTTGGAAGGATGTTAATGCATCGGAAGCATTTCAAAGAAGCGTTACAAGACAAATATCTGGAATGAGCAGATTGCCTTATAACAGTGATTCCAATCTTTTCAGTGAGACAACTCAAAAATTGCTAATTATATGACTAGAAACTACATCTACAACTAAAGGGAGTATTTCTTGCTGCACTTAAAGATGTCACAAAATGTAACTTTATTGATCAGAGCTTTTGTTGTTTTTAACTGCCATCAAGATTTCTTTCTCACACTGGAATTGCTTCATTATTTTGATTTTGGATGTCTGGATAATACCAAATTCTCCATCAGAGTTTGAATTAATGTCAGCTTTAACTTTAGAATTGGAAGTCTAGTGACCTCTTGTGAAAAGATTCTGTTTGATTCAATTTATGAAGAAAGATTGTGCATTGAACATTTTATACCTCTTCAAAATTCTGTGCACATGAGAGCTGGATACATCGAAGGAAAATTCATGTTATTACTCATTTAAAAAATGGAGTAAGCAGAGCTGCTTTTTGCAACATAGGAGTGTTAGTTGCTGAACTAAAATTAAAAATATTACATGAAAAGACTTTTGAAGGTACTTTGAAACAGAAACAGCAAGAACAAAGAAGACTGCAACGATCAGTGAAGGAGCATTTCAAATCACCTAGAAGTGAGGTGAGGGATCTACAATGCTGATGGACTTAAACAAGTAAAAGATCAAGTGATTTAAAAGTAAACAAAGGAACTGACAGTCTTATCAGAAGAAAATATACACACCTTTGAACTATAAAGGGAATAGGTAAAATGAGAAGCTGGAAAGGTGAGGTTCATATCCAAAATGCAAAACAAAGGTGATTAGTGAAATGTGTTCAGGTAAAATGTTGCAAGAAAGATATTGTTAAACATGAAAGGGTTCAGAAAAGATTTACAAGGATGTTGCTGGGGTTGGAGTGTTATGAGGTATGGGGAAAGGCTGAATAGGCTGGGACCATTTGCCCTGGAGCATCAGAGGCTGAGGGGTGACCTTATAGAAGTTTATAAAATCATGAGGCGCATGGATAGGGTGTAAAACCAAGGTCTCTTTCCCAGGGCAGGGAATCCAAATCTAGAGGGCATAGGTTGAAGGTGAAAGGGGAAAGATTTAAAAGGGACCTAAGGGCAACTTTTTCACGCTGAGGGTGGTGCGAACTATGGAATAAGCTACCAAGGAAGTGGCAGAGGCGAGTAAAATTCCAACATTTAAAAGGCATCTGCATGGATATATGAATGGGAATGGTTTAGAGGGATATGGGCCAAATTCTTTAAATGTGACTAGATTAATTTAAGATATCTGGCTGCATGGACAAGTTGGACCAAAGGGCCTGTTTAAGTGCTGTACAACTCTATGACTGTATTTCATTGACGCAAGCAATTCCATGGCAAACACACTTTTTTTTCAGCTGAATTGGGTGCTCATAAATGTCATGTTTAATTAGATTGACTGTGGTTACTGTCTTACTGGTAAATTTTGTAACAGAGTGGATTCAACAAATCAAGAATGATCAAATACAATAATATTTCAAGTTTGTTTTACAATGTTATATCAACGTCAACACTCCTGTTCCTCTGATGTTGCCTGACCTGCTGTGCTTTACAGCACCACACTTTTTGACTCTGATCTCTAGCATCCGCAGTCCTCACTTTCTTCTCTTGATTTCTATTATCTTTGTACAAAATTTCATAGTACACTTGGACAGTTCTCACGGCACACTGTTGCATACTGATTGAAAACCACTGTCTTATAAGGAAAGGCTAGACAGGCTAGGACTACATCCTCTGGAGTTTAGAAGAGTCAAGGGTGTGATGCTGGAAAAGCACAACAGGTCAGGCTGCATCCCAGGAGCCGGAGAATCGATGTTTTGAGCATATCCCTTCATCAGCAATGTGGGTGAGGATAGGAGGGTTGGGGTGGGGTGGGGAAAGATAGTTGGGAAGGCAGATGGAAGTGAGGGATGATGGTGATAGGTCAGAGGGAAGTGTGGAGCAGGTAGACAGACTGGTAGGACAGTTCAAGAGAGTGGTGCCGAGTTGGAGGGTTGGATCTGGGAGCAGGTGGGGGGAGGGGAAATGAGGAAACTGGTGAAATTGGCATTGATCCCAAGTAGTTGGAGGGTCCCAAAATGGAAGATTAGGCATTCTTCCTTCTGGCACCGGGTGGCTTGGATTTGGTGGTGGACGAGGCCCAAGACTTGAATTCCTTGGCGGAGGGGGAGTTGAAGTATTTGGGCACAGGGCGTTGGCGTTGGTTGGTGCGGCTGTCCCGGAGATGTTCTCTGAAGTGCTCTGTGAGTAGGCGGCCGGTTTCACCCAGTGCAGAGGAGAACACATCAGGACCAATGGATATAGTAAATGATATATGTTGAAGTGCAGGTGAAACTTTGATGGATGTGGAATGCTCCTTGGGGCCTTAGATGGAGGTGAAGGGGGAGGTGTGGGTGTAGGTTTTGCAATTCCTGCAGTGGCAGGGGAAGGTACCAAGAGGGAAGGGTGGGTTATTGTAGGGCATGGACCTGACAAGGTAGTCATGGAGGGAACAGTCTTTACAGAAAGCAGATAGGGCGGGGAGGGAAATATATCACTGGTGGTGGGGTCCGTTTGTAAGTGGTGGAAATGGCGAAGGATGATGTGATGTATACGGAGGGGTGGAAGGTGAGGACCAGGGCATTCTGGCCTTATTGCGGTTGGAGGGGTGGGGGTCGAGGGTAGAGGTGCGGGAAGTGAATGAGATGCGTTGGAGGACATCATCAACCATATGGGAGGGGAATTTGTAGTCTTTAAAGAGGGAGGCCATCTCGTGTGTTCTGTGGTGAAACTGGTCCTCCTGGGAGCAGATGCGGTGGAGGCGGAGGAATTGGGAATAAGGGATAGCATTTTCACAGGATGTAGGTTGGAGGAGGTGTAATCCAGGTAGCTGTGGGAGTCGGTGGGTTTGTAGAAAATGTCCATGTTTCTCCATCAATGGTGACCGTCTCAACACATCAACACTGACAGTTCCACCACAGAACACACCAGATAGCCTCCTTCTTTAAAGACCACAATTCCCTCTCCCACGTGGTTGATGATGCCTTCCAGCACATCTCATCCACTTCCCATATCTCCGCCCTCGAACCCCACCCCTCCAACCGCAACCGCAACACTACACTGTCGACTATAATCTCCAGCATCTGCACTCCTCACTTTTGCCTGTAAGTGTCAAGTGGCCTAATGTTGTTCCTTGTCACACATTAGTTGGTGATGAGCATGAGAAGTTGACACCATATATAAAACCCTTTGAGTGATCAGTCTATTTGTGATAAGAACCCATGTTGAAGATCAAATGGTTGAAACTGTTAGACAGGCAGCAGTAATGACTGATGATTATGATTTTATTCAAAAACTAAACCTTTTCTGAGTCACTCCCACATATATGGAAGGTATAGAAAGTGGGAAAATGCGAGGAACGCAAGTAGCTAGGGTAAAGAATGGACAGTTGGGAATACCCTCAACTTCTCCTTCTCTGAAAGGAAAATACAGAGGGTGAACATGAAAATTGAAAACCGAAGTGTTTCCATTGTAATAAAGTGGAACACATTTATTTAGGATTCTGAAATTGTGAGGGAAGCCCATGGGACTTTTTAGGTTCCTCAGTATACATCATAAAAGCAATACGTAGGAAAATGCCACAGATCAAAGAGTAGATACATGTCAGAGACCATAGATAAACACTGCTTCTTAGCACAGGAGAGGTGATTAGTGTAATGAAATAATTGGTTTGTTTAGATTACTTACAGTGTGGAAACAGGCCCTTCAGCCCAACAAGTCCACATCGCCCCGCCGAAGCGCAACCCACCCATACCCCTTACCTACACTACGGGCAATTTAGCATGGCCAATTCACCTGACCTGCACATCTTTGGAGTGCGGGAGGAAACCGGAGCACCCGGAGGAAACCCACGCAGACACGGGGAGAATGTGCAAACTCCACACAGTCAGTCGCCTGAGTCGGGAATTGAACCCAGGTCTCTGGCGCTGTGAGGCAGCAGTGCTAACCACTATGCCACCGTGCCGCCCAAAGAACCGTGGTTCTTTTTCCTAAAGGGAAGATAACCCTGTTTACATCAAATAATACAACGATATATTAGGGGTATGGGCTATTTGAACTTTAATTGTTGAAAAGTGTTTCGTTTTACTTCCAGGGAGTTCAATGAAAACTGAAGTGTGTGAAAAGTGGAGAGTATATCCTGATTCCATTGTACAAATTCTAATTGGAATGTGACTTATTACCTGGACCAGCAGTCATTAAAAACAACCTGTGAATGGAGTGAATAGTCTTGGGGATGGCTGGAATGAAAGCTATAACTTTCCTTATTATTATGGAAAGTTCAAATGAGGTTAAAGAGATGGAACAGTTACAAGTACAGGTTTCAAGTATTTTTCTATCATATTTGGTGATCAGAGCAAATGTCTTCACCAGAGGCCAGGATAACAACACAAGCAGATGTTACAGTGGTCAAAACTCTCTTTAAGAATGAGGATAATTTAAAAGACATGTTTGTGTGTCTTCATTAATTGAGGTTCAGATAGCAGATATAGAGTTATGTAAGTTAGCAAATACAGCTCACACTGAAGCTGAGACTGAAGGTGATACAGGATGCTACTACACTCATTATGGACAACAAATTGAAATACAATCTGATCAGATTTCCAGGTCATCATCAGTAGTTTGGATTAAAACAATTGGAAGTCAATTGAAGAGGGCAATTCAGTGCACGTTCTCCCCGTGTCTGCGTGGGTTTCCTTCGGGTGCTCAGATTTCCTCCCACAGTCCAAAAATGTGCACATTAGGTGGATTGACTTTGCTACATTGCCCATAGTGTCCAAGCATGTGTAGAATCAGTGGGTTAGCCATGGGAAGTGCAGGTTTATAGGGATTGGGTATGGGGATAGGTCCTGTTGGGAAGCTTTCGGGGGGGGTTGGTGTGGACTCAATGTGCCAAATAGCCTCCTTCCATCATGTAGGGATTCATTGATTCTACAAACTGTATTTCACCTGCAGTCATGGAACTTTGGTGAGGTAGTATCAGACTCTCAAAACCATGATTAAGGCATACTGTCATGAAAATTGATAGGATTGAGTCAATAGACAATAGGTGCAGGAGTAGGCCAATCTGCCCTTCGAGCCTGCACCACCATTCAATATGATCATGGCTGATCATCCTTAATCAGTATCCTCTTCCTGCCTTATCTCCATAACCCTTGATTCCACTATCCTTGAGAGCTCTATCCAACTCTTTCTTAAATGAATCCAGAGACTGGGCCTCCACTGCCCTCTGGGGTAGAGCATTCCACACAGCCACCACTCTCTGGGTGAAGAAGTTTCCCCTCATCTCTGTCCTTAATGTCTACCCCATATTTTTAAGCTGTGTCCTCTGGTTCGGCATTCACCCATCAGCGGAAACATGTTTCCTGCCTCCAGAGTGTCCAATCCTTTAATAATCTTATATGTCTCAATCAGATCCCCTCTCAGTCTTCTAAACTCAAGGGTATACAAGCCCAGTTGCTCCAGTCTTTCAAAGGTTTAGATTTCTTACTATTTACTATCAGTGATTTCTCAAATGAATCTACCAGGTTGAATCTATTTGAATTGATTTATGGTCATAAGGTATCTCCATTAAAAAATGATCAAGAAAAAAATCTTAAGGCAAAAATATGAATCCTCAATGTTGAATTACATGTCCATGTTTCTAGAAAGACTGACATGAGTATGTAAAGTAGGCAAGCAGGAGGCTGGAAGAACATAGCAAACTAGGCAGTTTTTGTCAAAAAAGAAGGCACGGAGGTGGAGGTGGTGGAAGAAGTTCTCTATGTCATGGCGGGAGTGGAACTCGTGGATGTGGGGTGGAGGGGCATGAACATGAGCCCTTTACTGAGGACGGTCCATTCGGCCTCAGGGAGTTGGGGGTCAGGAGGGATAGTGGCACAAAAACACCCACCTCCCTCTGAGGACCTCCTCTCCAGCCTCCATTCTTCCTCCTCCACTTGGTTCCCCCTCCCACCTGCCACCAGCCTTGTACCCACCCTACACCTCGTCATTGCTGACCGCCGACGTGATAGCAGCTGCCTCAATATCCCCACCCCCCCTCACTTATTCCAACATCACCACCTCCAAATGTGCAGGGCTCCAGTCTCTCCGCACCAACCCCTGGTTCACCATCAAACCCGCTGACAAAGGCAGGACAGTGGTAGACTGGAGAACGGAGCTCTATATTGCAGAGACCAAACGCCAACTCTCCAATACCATGTCCTACCTCCCCTTGCCCACGATCCCACTGAAACCCATCAGGCCAAAATCACTCGCACAGTCTGTGCCTTCATCGCCTTCCGTGATCTCCCCTCCACTGCCTCCAATCTCATAGTTCCCCACCCCCGCACTGCTCAGTTCTATCTGCTCCCCAAGATCCACAAGCCCAACTACCCCGGCCCACCCATTGTCTTGGCAAACTTGTCCCCCACTGAACTCATCTCGTCCTGTCTCGACTCCATCCTCTCCCCCTTGGTCCAGGCACTCCCCACCTACATCTGCAACACCAATCATGCCATCCATTTCTTCAGTAACTTCTAGTTCCCTGGCTCCTAGCACTTAATCTTCACTATGGATGTGCAGTCCTTGTACACATCCATACCCCACAAGAATGGTGTCAACATCCTCCGCTTCTTCTTCTCCCACAGACCTATCCAGTCCCCCTCCACCAATACCCTCCTCTTCCTTGCTTAACTGGTCCTCATACTTACTAACTTTTCCTTTAACTCCTCCCATTTCCTTCAAATCCAGGGGGTGGCAATGAACACATGGATGGGCCCCAGCCTCATGTGCCTCTTCATCGGCTCTGTTGTACAATTCCTCTTCAGTACCTACACAGGAGCTGTGCTCTAACTGTTTGCGGTACCATCAATGACTGCATCGCTGCAGCATCCTGCACCCAGGGCTGAACTGGAGTTCATTGACTTTGCCCACACCTTCTACCCCACCCTCTTGACCTCTCCACTTCCATATCTGGTGACAGTTTCCAGTTGGATATTTACTATAAACCCACAGTCTCTCACAACTACTTGGACTACACTTCCTCCCACCCAGAATCCTACAAGAACTTCAGCCTGTTCTCCCAATTCCTCCACCACCGCCGCATCTGCTCAGATGAGGAAACATTCCAATCCCAGGCATCCTAGATGTCCACCTGTTTTGAACAATGTGCTTCTCCCCCTTCTATAATCCAGACAGCCCTCCACCATACTACTTCCAATCCCTGTTCCACCACCCTAAACCCCCCTCAATGCAATAAAAAGAGCCTCCCTTGTCCTCACCTACAACCCCACCAGTCTCTGCATCCAATACATCATGATTAGATTAGGTTCCCTACAGTGTGGAAACAGGCCCTTTGGCCCCACAAATCCACACTGACCTTCCAAAGACTAACCCACCCAGACCATTTCCCTCTGACTAATGGGCAATTTAGCGAGGCCAATTCACCTGACCTGCACGTCTTTGGACTATGGGAGGAAACCGGAGCATCCAGAGAAACCCACGCAGACACGGGGAGAATGTGCAAACTTCACACAGACAGTTGCCCGAGGCTGGAATCGAACCTGGGTCCTGGTGCTGTGAGACAGCAGTGCTAACCACTGAGCCACGATGCTTCTGCCAACCCCAACTAGACCCCACGCCAAGAACATCTTCCCCTCCCTATCCCTCTCTGCCTTCCACAAGGACGTTCACGTTGCCAGTCCTTGGTTTGCACCACCCTCCCAAAACCCCCCCGAACCCTCAGGTACCATCCCCTGCAACTGGAAAAGATGCAAAACCTGCTGGCACACCACCCCTTTCACCTCCATCCAGGGCCCCAACCAGTCCTTCCAGGTGAGACAAAGGTTCACCTGCCTTTCATCCAACCTAGGTTACTGCATCAGATGCTCCCGACGTGGTCTTCTCTACATTGGGGAGACCAAGCGTAAACTTAGGGAACGGCTCACCGAGTGTCTCAGCTGGGCCTGCAGGGGCTGACTCGCCCTCTCAGTCACTGCCCATTCTAATTTCCCTTCCCACCTTCTCTCAAACATGAGCATCCTTGGCCTCCTCAATTACCACAATGAACCAAACCGCAAATTGGAGGAACACCTCATCTCCCGGCTGGACAGCCTGCAGCATGGAGGACTCAACATTGAGTTCTCCAATTTCAAATAACTTCCCTTCTTTCCCATCCCCCGACTCCATTCCCAGCCCTTTTCCTCCCTTCTACTCCTCCCAGCCACCTATCCCTCCCTTCCACTTCTCCCAGCCACCTACCTGATTCATTCCTCCCACTGACCAACCGGGTCGGACTCTCTGTCTGTCTTCACCGATCCCAACTTCACCACCCTGCCCCCGCCACCCCTTTTGACTGTAGCTCCCCTTACACCCACCCCCATTCCGGAAGAAGGGTTACACCCGAAACATCAACTTCTCCACCTCCTGATGCTGCCTGGCTTGCTGTGTTTTTCCAGCTTGTCTACTTTGAATTCCAGCATCTGCAGTTGTTTTGCCTCTAATGAGTATGTAAAGTAGCAGAAGGAAATTTAAAATTTCACAGGCAAAAATGAAAGAATGTGCAAATGATCATGCAACAAAAGTATTTGAGCTATAGGGAGAGGCTGAACAGGCTGGGGATGTTTTCCCTGGAGCGTCAGAGGCTGAGGGGTGACTTATAGAGGTTTACAAAATTATGAGGGGCATGGATACGATAAATAGACAAAGTCTTTTCCCTGGGATGGGGGAGTCCAGGACTAGAGAGCATAGGTTTAGAGTGAGAGGGGAAGGATATAAAAGAAACCTAAGAAGCAACTTTTTCACACAGAGGGTGGTACATGTATGGAATGAGCTGCCAGATGAAGTGGTGGAGGCTGGTACAATTGCAACATTTAAGAGGCATTTGGATGGATATATGAATGGGAAGGGTTTGGAGGGATATGGGCCAGGTGCTGGCAGGTGAGATTAGATTGGATTGGGATATCTGGTCAGCATGGATGGATTGGACAGAAGGGTCTGTTTCCATGCTGTACATCTCTATGTCTATAATTAGAATGTTTCAAAGAGATAAAGTATTGGATGATTGCCTTTGTGAGGTGAACTTCCAAAAGCAAAGTTCAGTGGTCCATTACAAGGTAGTTAGGATTAGTAGAGTGACGTTACCTGATAGACACTTCTGATCACAGGAAGAAGAGTCAATTCTGTCATGTAAACATGTTGAAACAATATCATCATCACAGGGAAGAGGATAAAGATGAATATCTGTGCCAAATGGCAGAAGTAATAGAAGCTAACAGATACAAGAAGATTGAGATAAAAGGAAAGGTAAAATTTATAAAATGTACATCTGACATTTTGCCAAGTCAACAAGCAACACTGGAACAGTTAGCTGTGTTCTTGTATTTAAAGGACAAACAATGGGAGGGTTTAGTAAGACCACTTAAGAAGTACAATAAGACTGTGGACATACATCAGGATGTACTACAATATGTTATAACCAGTTGGGGTAGCGTGTTCTATAATCACACCCCATTATTTCCAGCACCAAATGTTAAAACATTTTTAAAAGTATGGACAGTACTCCAACTTACCTACATTTCTGACCAAGGTTGACAGAAAGCACAGACAGGCTTCTGTACTAACCAAGAATGATTACTTATTATAATTATTTATATTATAACTACAGGTAAACAAATATAAATCATTGGCATGCAACACTACCAATCAAAACTCTAATCAAGCTCTCCTCACACACACAGACAAACAAATAGGGTAGAAATAGATTATTGTATGTACGATAAAAATTGGAAAGTCAGTTCAATGGTCTTTGCTCCCTGGTTCCAATATTTAGATGATCCTTCTTCAGGTGGCCAGACCTTTTGTCACAATAGATGTGAGTCAAATGTTTATTAAAATTATTCACATTGCTGGAGAAGATAATGCGATTATTGGTGCATTGTTCTGGGTGTAAAAGATGGAATATTTTAAACTTTTAAGAAATGCTGAATGATTGTACAGGGTATGGTAAGGGGAGGGGAATGAAGGATGGATAGTAGTAAGTATCATGTTTATTATATCCTCATGATACTACACTTCTCCACTTTCCACCCGAAATATATTAAAACTGACATCCACTATGGACAAGCCCTACGCATACACAGGATTTATTCAAGTGAGGAGGAATGTGACGGGCACTTGGAAGTACTCAAAGATGGCCTCATAAGAAGAGGGTACGATGGCCAACTCATCGACTGCCAGTTCCGATGTGCCATAGTGAGAAACCATAATGACCTCCTCAGGAGACAGACACGAGCTGCAACCAACAGGGTACCTTTGTTGTCCAGTATTTCCCAGGAGTTGAAAATCTCCGCCATGTTCTTCACAGCCTGTAACATGTTATCAATGAAGATGAGCACCTCGTCAAAACCTTCCCCATGCCTCCACTTCTCGCCTTTAAACAACCACTAAATCTCAAACAGACCATCGTTCGCAGCAAACTGTCCGGCTTTCAGGACAACGCCATACAACATTGTCATGGTAGATGCTACAAGATGTGTCAGAATGCCGACACGGATAGCACCTGAGGCATGGTACATTGACGAGACTGAGCAGAGGCTATGGCAACGGATGAATCAACACCGCACAATAATCAACAGACAGGAGTATTCCCTCCTAGTCGGAGAACACTTCAGCAGTCTGGACATTTGACCTTGGACCTTCGGGTGACCATCCTCCAAGGCGGACTCAGGGACAGGCAACAATGCAAAGTGGTTGAGCAGAGGCTGATAGCCAAGTTCGGTACCTATGGGGATGGCCTCAAATGGGATCTTGGGTTTATGTCACACTACAGGTGACCCCACTGCACTATACACGCACACACATAGATACATACACACTCCTACACACCCATATAATCACGCAGACCCTCTCATACACAAGGTCTCTCTCATATGCTCACACATACACTCCCAGACTCACACATACAGCCTCTCACAAACTTATTCCCCTTTACACTAATACTCACACACATACACACAGTCTCACACTCACACCCTCCACACACATATACATACACATACACACATACATATACGTTTGTGAGGTGAATTTGTACTTGTAGAATTACATTTTATTTTGCTCAAAAACTGCACGAATCTATGCAAGATTCTGTAAATACGTTTTTTAGAAATAGAATCAGTCTGAACATTGGGGCACAGACAGCCTCACACAGGGCACCTCACACCTTCAATGCATTATCTGGGCCGACATGGCATCTATTGTCAAAGTTCATTTGAGAATGTAACTTTTAAAACGTTATGGGATTTACATATGAAAGAACTGCAACTGACATGATCATTCTAAAAGATGAGAGACTTAACAAACAATCCAGGCCTTTTTCAATATATAATTTCAGTTACATCACACTGGAAATTTTTGCTATAAATTCTGTGTCTTACAGTCTTATATTCCACAAACACCTGATGAAGGGGCAGCGCTTCGAAAGCTAGAGCTTCCAAATACACCTGTTGGACTATAACATGGTGTTGTGTGATTAACCTTGTACATCCCAGTCTAACACTGGCACATCCAAATCATGTTTTATTGTGTGTCATTTACCTTATGATGAAACGCTTTATTGAAATGGTGTTTCATCTTTTGGAAAGGTAAAGGTATGTAAAGACCACACCTTTTTATTGCTCTTTATTTTAGATTGTGGACCAAGATGGGAAAAGGTCAACTTTTCCAAACACTGTGGAAAAAGTTGGTATACCTTTACAAACAAGTTGCTGGAACTCATTGTGAGTTGTATTTACTTTTCGTTTTGTTCAAGCATTAGGCGAAAATGTATAAGATGCCATGGTGCCTATGGGTAAGTGCAGAGCAAGTTTCACCCAGAGAGAGATCATTGATTGCTTTGTGCATTCAGGATAAATTGCAGAAGCCAGGAGCCATCAGCACGACAATAACCCTCTTACTGGCTTCTAGGTAATTGAATAGAGAGGGTGTGAACAATACAGAGGCAGAGCCTCTAGATTTGAGGAGAGAAAATGTCTGAACCTCAGTGTAGTAAGTAAACAAAACTGGAAGATAAAAACAAGAGCTGGAAGACAGCTAGCTATTCTGTCACACAATTTACTATAAGCTATTACCTTCAGCCAGAGATGGAGAGACTGTAGTAGTTCATGTCTGCAGTACAGTACTTGGAAAGGATTAGAAACCTGCAGATCAGAAGGATTTGGGAAGCCAAAGATGCTGTTGAACTTTGTTTCCCAGTACTGTTTTCCTCCACCACAATATCCATCTTATGTTTAGCTTTATCAGTCTATGTATATGTGTGTGCGTCAGGGTTTAAGAAAGGTGTCAGGACTCGGCAAGATGGTGACAATTCTGTAGAACTGCTGTAGACAGCTCTGACTAATAGCCAAGGCATTCCGGTGTTTTTTGCCATCCCTGGCCAAATTATGTGGTGGAATTATTAATTTAAAACCTTACAGAACACATATTTGTTAATATTTGGGAGTGGGAAGGATGCCAAAGGGAAAAGGAGCCAGCAAACAGCAGCAGGGAGGACACTCCCCTGCAGCACCAGGCATACCACAGACTGCAGCAGCAGCAGCCTCTCCTGAACCCCCGGGGGACCTGACAGACTCACAGGAATTGGCTGCGGCGATGGAGAGACTTACCTTGAAAGTTGCGGCTGCGATTGAGGAAATCCGTGGGGAGATTCGTGCCCAGGTCCAACCTATCGCATCCATGCTGCAGAAGCAGGAGCAGGAGATCAAGAGCCTCGGGGAGCGACTAGAGGAGATGGAGGGTCGAACTAAGGCCTTGGAAGCTGCGTTGGAGTCCTCCTCCAGTCTGATCCAGGTGCTGGAGTGAGAAGTGTGGGCCTTGCATGACCATATCGATGACTTCGAAAATCGAGATCAGAGGATAAATCTCCAAATTGTCGGGCTCCCTGAAGGTGAGGAAGGTGAGCAGCCAGTCAGCTTTTTTGAAAACTGGCTGCCGAAGTTTTTGGGCCTTTACATCGAGTCCAGCAGGCTTCAGATTGAAAGAACTTATCGGGTTACAGTGCACAGGTCAGGCCCAGTGCAGTGCCCCTGCTCGGTCCTAGTGCACTTCCATTCATATGAGGATAAGCAAAAAGTCATAGAAGCTTCCAGATTCCTGGGAAAAGATCCACAGGCACTGCTATACAAGGGGTCAAAAATCATGTTTTTCCAGGATTTCTCTGCAGCTGTAATTCGAAAGAGGAAGTCCTTTGATTAAATTAAAAAGAGGCTGAGGAACCTGGGCATCCAGTACTCCATGAGATACCCCACAGTACTTTGTTTCAGCCACGAGGACTCAGGTTATACGTTTGACTCAGCGGATAAAGCTAAAAACTTTGTGGACATTTTAAACTAGATGAATTGGCCTGAAGAATATGGTTAATGTTTGTTCTCTTTTCTATCTTTCCCCATGTTTTCCCTTCCTGTTTTTATTCCTTTCTTTCTCCCTAATAATTTCCTTTTTGGAAAGGTGGGGGGAAAAGACTTTGGAATAAGTTGTTCCTTTTTTTAATAACTGGATTTTCTGATGGGAAATTTTGTGGATGTTCTTTGTTGTCTCTCCCCTTTTTTTTGTTTCTTCTGTTTCTCTTTTAGTCATAAGTAGGGGTGACATGAAGCTTGGGATGGGTGGAGTGCTCATCCTGACTTGGTATTATTTCTGTTGATTTAAGGATCATCTCCTTGTTTTTTTCCGACCTAAGGCTGGGGCACAGTCTGGGTTTGAAGGAGCTGTGAAGGAGGGGATGGGTAGGGTGAGTGTCCCCAGTGGGCAGGGGGAAGAGTCTTTCAAGGTTTTATAAGTTGGGATTTTTTGTAGGTTTTTGGTAGTAAAAGTTGTTACGACAAAGTAGTTTTTGTATATATAGTTCTTTGACTCTATAAGTCTTTATTTACTTATGCTCGGCACTTTGTAAGCAGGGTTCTCTCTCCCAGGGGTACAAGGGTCTCTGGAAGTGGATATGGCTAAGGGTCTTATTAAATGGTGCACCTGGCACATTAAGGGAAGTTATTCACCTGTTAAAAGGAAAAAAGTGCTTTCTAGCCTTAAGAGGGAAAGGGTTGATATTGCTTTGCTGCAGGAAACCCATCTTGATGATGGGGAACACCTGAAATTACAACAGAGGGGTTATGACAGGGTATTCTTTACATCTTTTACTACTAAAAGTAGGGGAGTGGCGGTACTTAGCTACATTATTAGAGCAGGTGAAAGATGAGCATAGATGGTTTGTGATACTTAAAGCCCTGATATACGGGGAGGAATATGGCATTTTAAATGTTTTCTATCCTCTGGTGCATCCCCTCAAATTTTTGTTTAGTGCTTTCTCTAAGTTGAGTGCTTTTGGAACACGGCACATTATTATAGGGGGGGGATTTTAATTGTCTTTTGGATCTGACAGTTTACAGGATGCCTTATGGGCCCCCAACTATTTCTTCACAGGCCAAGCAGATGGTTGACTTATGCAAGGAATTGGGGCTGGTGGATATTTGGAGATGTCTTCACCCTACCGGCAGGGACTTCACCTATTTTTTCAAACCCACATAAATATCACACGAGGATTGACCTCTTTCTGGCTTCCTCGGCCCTTGTGGATTTGTTTATAGGTTGTAAAATTGGGAATATAGCTATCTCTGATCATGCAGCAGTGTATTTGGAGGTTAAGGCCATGAATGAGGGGCTAGGTCTGTGGCACTGGCACTTGGACCCTTTTCTCCTTAAGGATTTCAAATTTGTGGAATACTTTTTGAAGGAGTTTCAGGAATTAGATTAGATTAGATTACTTACAGTGTGGAAACAGGCCTTTCGGCCCAACAAGTCCACACCACACGGCTGAAGCGCAACCCACCCATATCCCTACATCTACCCCTTACCTAACACTATGGGCAATTTACTATGGCCAATTCACCTGACCTGCACATCTTTGGAGTGTGGGAGGAAACCGGAGCACCCGGAGGAAACCCACGCAGACACGGGGAGAATGTGCAAACTCCACACAGAGAGTCGCCTGAGGCGAGAATTGAACCCGGGTCTCTGGCGCTGTGAGGCAGCAGTGCTAACCACTGTGCCACCGTGCCGCCCAATTCTTGACTATGAACTCAGGCATGGCTAGTAGTCCATCTATGCTATGGGAGACTGCTAAGGCCTTTGCTAGGGGATTAGCTATTTCCTATTCGGCAAGCTGGAAACGACAGAAGGAGGAACAGCAGCGTCTACTTGAGACATGGTTGAAAGCCGCTGAAGTGGCACATTTTGAACGGCCTTCGGTGACTAAGCTACAGCGGATCACAGCCCTCCGGGCTGCCTTGAATTAATACTGACACAAAATGCAAAGAAAGAACTTGCTTTTGCTAGACAAAGGCTGTTCGAATATGCCTGGGATAAGTCAGGGAAGAATTTAGCGTACCTGACAAGGAAAAAGCGTGCTCCCCAATCCATTACTGCAATCAGAGACAGCGCCGGGGTCCTTACATTTGATTCTAAAAAGATTAATGAGACTTTTCAGAGCTTTTACTCTGAACTGTATCGGGCTGAAAGTTGCGAGGACAGGAGGGCTAAAATGGAGACCTTTTTTAAGAACCTGGACCTCCCAGGGGTAACCTTGGAACAGGCCTCTCTCCTCGGTGCATCCTTGACAGTTTAGGAAATACAGGAGGCAGCTAGGCAACTTCAGAGTGGGAAAGCGCCTGGCCCTGATGGTATTCCGGGTGAGTTTCATAAGGAGTTAATAGGAATTCTGTCAGGGCCGATGTTGGAGATGTACAATCACTCCAAATGCATGAATGCCTACCACCATTTCCCTAATTCTTAAGAAGGGGAAGGTTCCTGAGGATTGTGCCTCATACAGGCCCATCTCTCTATTAAATTCAGATTTCAAGATTCTGTCCAAGATCCTGGCGCTGAGATTGGAAAGGGTGTTGCCCCATATTATTAAAGAGGACCAGACAGGCTTTATAAGGGACTGTAGGTCCTCTAATAATATTAGAAAGTTGCTGAATATGGTCCAAGCTTGTTAGCAATGATCGATTCAGGGGTTGGTGATCTCCTTCGATGCAGAGAAAACATTTGACAGGGTGGAATAGCCGTATCTTTTTTATGATTTAGAACAGTTTGGGTTGGGTGGAGTCTTTGCAAGGTGGGTAGAGGTTTATATTGCCACCCTCTGGCCACGGTCATCACCAACGGGGTGAAATCTGGGAACTTTAGGATTGGTCGGGGTAGTCGGCAAGGCTGCCCCCTCTCACTGTTATTGTTTACGTTGGTGATAGAGCCACTGGCAGAGGCCATTCGTCAGAACGTCCACATAACTGCTGCGGAAGTGGGATCGAGGGCACACAAGATTACACTGTATGCGAATGATGTCCTTTTGTTTTCAATGAACCCGATGACCTCTGTACCCCAATTGATACAATGTATCAATTCATTTGGGGCTATTTCAGGATAGAAGATCAACTTTGCAAAATCGGAGGCTATGCCTTTGGGGAACCTAAAGGATGTGCCAGAAGTTGAAGGTGGCCCTAAGTTCCCTTTTAAGTGGTCACGGTAGTAGTTGTATTGTAATTTGTGTATTTTTTCTTTTTATTATACTGATATTTGTTATTGATTGTTTTTTTCAATAATCTTATGTGTTTGTAAAGTTAAAAAAAATTGCTAATAAATATATTTACAAAAAAAAGGTGTCAGAGTTCCAGATAGTAGAGTTATGTTGATGATTTATTGCTTTGTTTGCCCTTGGTCAGAATTGACATCTTTGTAACCAATAGTAGTTTCTCGTTAAGTATAGAAACTTAATCAGTGTTGTCTGTTAACCTGAGTTCATCAGATAAGTAACTGGGGACTTTGAGTAATTTGATTAAATCTTAACACCCCAGCAACAGTGGGACTCAAGTAACAGCACAATTTTCCAAGTAGTTCATGAGACACCCCCTCATGATAATCCTCTTGCATTTTGTTACTTTCATCATAATCATTCTTTATTCCATGTACCCAAAGGTAATCTCCATCTATTCCTTGCTACTTCCTCCCATTTGACAATCCCCCTCCATTAGGAGAAAGTTAGGACCGCAGATGCTGGAGATCAGAGTTGAGAGTCTGGTGCTTATGCCCAAACGTCGATTTTCCTGCTCCTTGGATGCTGCCTGACCAGCTGAGCTTTTCCAGTACCACAATCCTCTCCATTCCCTGTTACCCCCTTCCATGTGATTATCCCTCCACATTCTTCTTACCTCATTCCACGTGATTATTGGCCAACATACCCTGTGATTAATGCTCTTCTTTCCTACCTCACTCTTGATAATCCTCTTCATTTTATACCTACCCTCTGTTACTCCCCCTCTATTCCTCCTTAACCTCATAATGCCTGCCCATTCCCACACCCTATGATAACGTGACTCCATTCCTTTCTATCCCATGAAAATGATCAAACATTTCCCGATAAGAAAGATCCTCAATTCCTTCTCCATTAACTCTCCCGGTGAGAGCCTCCCACTATTAGAGCTTCCCCCAATGAAAAATTAACCTTTCTTCCATACCTGTGTGATACTTACCTGTCTATTTCTGATCTTTGACTATCACCTTACATTACTGATAACCCTCTCATGCCCCACTCCTGTGGTAAAGTAAATCTGTGATAACACGGCATTCCCTCACTGTTTGCATCCCCATACTTCCAATCCTCTCCTTCTGATAACTTCTTTCATTCCCCTCAACCTGTGATAACTGTCTCTATTTTCTATCCTCCTGTATTAAACCTATTCCCACTATGGTAGTGATAATCTCTTTCCATTCCACCACACCCTAAGATATTCCCTGTCCATTTCCTGTCCTCATGATAATCCCTTCCCTCTGTGATAAAGCCCCTTCCATTCTCCCTCACCTTATGATATTCTCCTTCCTCACAGTGATAATCCCCCCTATCCACTGTCTCCATGATAATCCCTTCCCCATGCCAGTCCCCCTCCTTTCCCCTCATGTTATGATATACCTTTTTGTCACTGAGATAAACCCCCTCCATTCCCCCTCCCAGTGATAATCTCCCTCCATTCCATCTCACCTTGTGATATTACCCCTCAAACATATTCATTCTTCCTCCTCCCTGTGATATCCCCTTCATCTCATCTCGCTTTGTCATATTATCTACCCCAGTCATTCCTCTCCCTGTATTATACATCCTCTACTCTTCCTCTACCTGTGATACCCCTCTACGTGTGATAATACCTCTCCATTTCCTCACCCCTTTTATAATTTCCCTCCATTCCCTTTCTTTCTGTAATATTCTACCCTATTCATGCTTTTCACTGTGATATATTCCATTCATTGCTCTGCTTTGTTCTGTGATGATCCCTTCCATTTAACCACACCCCATGATATTTCCCCCATTCCTTGCAATGTTACTCCTCTTGTGATGTTCGCTCCTCCACTCCCACGGTGTCACTCCCATCATGACACTCCCCCTCCACCGTCCCTGGTACCTGCCTCCAATGTCTCCCATTGCTATTCCCCCTTGCCCATGTTATTCCCATCCCCAAGATATTCCCCACTCCCGATATTCCATCATGATATCCTGACCTCCTATATCTTCTTCCCCCGATAACATCTCTCCCCTCCCCTGACAAGTATTCCCATCCCCACACAATCTCACCTTTATCCCATCTCCCACATCCCACAATATTGATCTACCACACTTGATAATCATTTTCTTTCCCTCTTTGAGGCCCCATCCTTGATATCCCTCTCTCCTCCCCTAACCCTGGATTATCCCTCTCTCTCTCCTCTCACCCATAACCTTGATATCCCTCTCACCTCCCCCCCCAATCCTTGGTGTCCTTTTCTGCCACTCCTCTCCCCACCCTTGATGGTCCTCTCTCCCACTCTTGATGTCCTTCTTTCTTGCCACTTCCCTTCATACTTGATGTCCCTCTCTCCCCTGCCTCTTGATATCCCTCTCTGCCCTACCCCGATGTCCCTCTTTCCCACTCCCCTCTTCCTGATGCCCCTCTTTCCCCCTCCCCTTGATGTCCTTCTTCCCTCTCCCCTCACCATTGATGTCTCTCTTCCCTTCCCTTTAATGTCCTTCTTTCTCGCCCTTTCCTCCTTCATATCTCTCTCCCCCACCCCTCCTCCCCAAACTTCATGTCCATTTCTTTCCTGCCCCATTCACCCTCAAACTCCTCTGTTCACCCTTACTGCCTAAATTCACCCTCAACCCCTGCCCACCCCCACCCATCTCTGTTCACCCTCACCTCTCTGCTCATCCTCTCCACCCCCGTTCACCCTCACCTATTCAGCCTCACCTCCTCCCCTGTTCACCCTCACCGCCTACATTCACCCTCAACCCTGTTAACCCTCCAGTTCCCTGTTCACCCTCCAGTTCCCTGTTCACCCTCCCCCTCCCAATTCACCCTCACCCTCCCAATTCACCCTCACCCCCTCCCGATTACCCTCATTGCCTAAATTCACCCCCACCCCCCCATGTCACCCTTCCCCCCCCCATGTCACCCTTCCCCCCCTTCCCCCCCCCATGTCACCCTTCCCCCCCCCATGTCACCCTTCCCCCCCTTCCCCCCCATGTCACCCTTCCCCCCCCCATGTCACCCTTCCCCCCCTTCCCCCCCATGTCACCCTTCCCCCCCCCCATGTCACCCTTCCCCCCCCTTCCCCCCCCATGTCACCCTTCCCCCCCCCCCATGTCACCCTTCCCCCCCCCCCCCATGTCACCCTTCCCCCCCCCCCCCCCCCCCATGTCACCCTTCCCCCCCCCCCCCCCATGTCACCCTTCCCCCCCCCCCATGTCACCCTTCCCCCCCCCCCCATGTCACCCTTCCCCCCCCCCCCCATGTCACCCTTCCCCCCCCCCCCCCATGTCACCCTTCCCCCCCCCCCCATGTCACCCTTCCCCCCCCATGTCACCCTTCCACATTCACCTTCACCCCCTAATTACCCTCTCCTTCCCCACTCACCGTCACCTCCACCCTCTCTCCCTCATTCACCCTCTACTCCCCCTGATTCCCTCTCACCCCCATCCCGTTCAGCCCCAATCCACCCCGTTCACCCCACCCCCCCCATCACCTAAATGCCCCCCCACCCCCATGTCGCTGATCCCTGCCCCTCCCCCACCCAGCCCGCTGGCGGAGGGTTACTCTCCCTCCCTGTGCTCCGCCTGTAGTCTGAGCGTCGCCAGCTCCTCTCTGGATCCGAGAGGGAAGTTCAGGAGAAGGAGAAGGGAGAGGGAGAGAGAGAGAAAAAAGGGGGGTAAAAAAAAAATCAAGAAAAGAGGCGGAAAGCTGGCAGAAGTGCCGAATTCCAGGTACCGGGAGAATTCGGCGGGTTTTGGGAGTGTGGTTGGTTTGGGGAGGGGGGGCGGTTTTTGTGAAGTTTTCCAGCGGAATCCGGGACATGGCGTCGCCCCGGGGCCTCGGGCCGGGAGCTGCACCAATCCCCCTCCCGCCGCCCCATCCCCGGCTCCAGCCGTTTCAAACCTCTCGGCTGATATTTAGCTGGAAGTATTTACTTGGATCCAGTTGTTCTCCCGGCGCCATGCCCCGGGAAAGCCGCCTTTATTTCGGGGATGTGGTGTTGCTGGGCCCGGGCTCGGCCTGAAACTGCAGCGGGACAGAGGTGGGGGGGATGTGTTTACCGCAATGGCTGCCGAGGGGGGGGGGGGGGGGGTGGGGGGGGAGACAGACTGAGGTCGAAAGTTTTAGGAAGTGGGCGCTGTGTCCCGTCCGCAGTTATAGTTGCGGCTATTTATTGCGCACTTTGTCAAGTTGGGGGGGGGGGGGATGATCAAAATGATTTTGTTTATTTTCGCTTTGAGGAACAAAGGATGAAACGTCTCGTTCCCGAACCTTGTCTGTCCCAACCTTGTAATAGACCTGAGAAAGAGATGGGTGTGTGATTTCCCGGGAGGAAAGCCGAGATTGCCGGTGGTTGAAAGGAAATCTGATCGGATGGTAGTGAATCTGGTTGCGGGGGGGGGGGGGGGGGGGGGGGGGGTGGTGTTAAATGTTGGGTTCTGTTCTCGGCAGGAGAACAGCAGCTGCTGGATTGTTGAGCCATTACCCAGAATCTGCCAAACTCGAAGGCAGTTCACAGACTTTGAAGCACTTTTAGATTAAGTCAATGTTTTGGTCTTTATATAGCGGCCGTAAATCTGCTTGTTTAGGGCGGACTAACTTTGCAAAGAAGGTTTCTGATTCAATGTCATTTTGTATCCACATTTATTTTTCAAAGACATTACGGTTCGAGATTATTGTAGCAAATACATTTAATGTGTACGCACTCTGAATCAGTTTGTTTGTTGGGATTATAGAAAAATACAGGGATTTCTTTTTAATGTTCCGATAAGTAAGCTCATCGATGTTCCAAAGTACCGACTCTAAATAAATCACACTACAAGCTAACGAATAAACTAAGGTGTCTCATGTTAATGTGTGTAGGCACTGTTGTAAATTGTACCAATCATTTCTTAAAAGTTCCAAGAAATTATATGTGAGCATTACATTTCTGTTGAAATTGTACTGGGGACACAGATCCTGAATTTCAAATATCAGTGAGGAAATTAAATCCCACTTTTTTGAAGGGAAAGTAAAAATTAAGAGATTGTAATTTCATAGGGTTAGGTGAAGAGTGACTATGTATAATTAAGTTGTGAATTGTAAATGTATAATTAAGTTGTGAATTGTACTGTATTAATGTATTTAATCAGCATAACTAATATTTTGCATAGTTGTCCTGAGTAGGCTTACTCTTGTCCCACAAAAAAATGCAAAAACACTTCTTTAGTGTTATCCTTTTGCATTTCTGTGCTATGATTATTTGCATGAATCTTTGTGTTTATTGCATGTGACCTACCCAGCTGCTGTGGCTATTATCCTCTTCTGTCTTTTCCTCTTCATTGGCCAACATCACCTTTTTATTGTTGGGCAATTGCTTTTTGCTTATCTCTTAAATCTCTTTATTTCTTGAAGAAAAGAGGCAGTTTGTCATATCTTTCCAATGTTAACTGGTTTTTTAAAAAAAATCCCAGAATTTGGATCTACATCTTTGCCAAAACCTAATTATTTTTGCTTGGTCCATGTCCTATTGGTGTACCAAGTTTCATTGAAATCCATCAAGTAGCTTTGAAAAAATATATTGCCTAGAGACAAGCATTCAGAAATGTTAGCTCTACCCAGCTTTGGTGACTGATGTAATTATGTTGATGTATAATGTATTTTTGCAGTAAACTAAGCGTTTTTAAAAACTTTGAGTGATGTGGGCCCCTCTGACCAGGCTAACATTTATATCCAATCCCTGTTCACTTTTTAAGAAGTTGGAGTGAGCTGCCTCAACAACTGCAGTCCATTTCGTGTAAGTACTTTCCTGAGGAAGGGAGATGCAGTCTTTGATTAGTGACATTGAAGGGACAGTAATACAGTTACCAGTTGATGAGCATGATGGTCCACCTTGTATTTGTTGCCCATTGTCCTTCTGGATGGTAGAAATTGTGGGTTCAGAAGGTGTTGTCAGTGGACTATTGATGAATTGTTGCAACATATTTTACAGATAGTATGCACAACCTGTCCCTGCATTAGTTGTAGAAGGAGTGAAAAAATGAGCTGCTTGATCCAAGATAGTTTCAAACTTCTCGAGAGTTGTTCAGGTTGTACTCCACAGCCAGGTGTATGTATTTCTGTCATACTCCTGATACTTGCCTCCAAGATGGTTGACTGGCTTTGAGGAGTCTGTTGTTTCCCTCAGAATTCCTAGCCTCTGATCTGAGTAGGTTATTACTGTGTAAGTGCTGTTTGTTAGCATTGTTGACAACATCTTCCATCACTTTTTAAGGGATAGTTTATTATTTTTTTCCATTAATGGACATTGTTAGACTGCAGTTCCTTGCATTGACTGATAAAGGACAATTAGGAACATTAAGATTCTGGGTTTATGTTGGTTCTTTTGGCAGAAAAAGTTGAATTCAGTTCATACATGATGCATGTGCTGAGATTTGTACATTGGTACTTCATTTCAAGCTTAAACTTGAAAAATGCTATTAGAAAAGTGACAACATTTCTTAAATTAACTAGACAGCATAGAAATCTAAAAGGTTTCTCAAATGGTTTATCAAGCTGTCTGGGCAATCTTTTAAAATCCGGATTATCAGCGGGTACAAAATTGCAGGTTTTTTGTTCAGCTTTTCACATGACTTAAACCACAAGACATAGAGTCATGTGAGTTGTACAGCCTGGAAACAAACCCATTTAATCCGTCCACAGCCGACCAGTTATCCTAAATTAATCTAGATCCATTTGCCAGCATTTGGTTCCTATTCCTCTAAACCCTATCCTATTCATTGTACCCATCCAGATGCTTTTTAAATGTTGTAATTGTACCAGCCTCAACCACTTCCACTGACCAGCTCATTCCAAACACAAACCATCCTCTGTGTGAAAAGTTGCCCCATAGGTCCCTTTTAAATTCTTTTATCTCGCCTTATACCTATGCTCTCTAGTTTTAGACCCCCTACTGTGGGGTGGGGAGAGAGAGAGAGAAAAGAGGGATCTTGGCTATTCGCCCTATTCATGCCCCTCATGATTTTATAAACCTCTGTAAAAGTCACCCTCAGTCTGTGACATTCCAGGGAAAATAGCCCCAGCCTATTCAGCCTCTCTCTGTAGCTCAAACCCTCCAATCCTAGCAACATTCTTGTAAATCTTTTCTGAGTCCTTTCTAGTTTCACATCTTTCCTCCTGCAGGGAGGCCAGAATTGAATGCAATATTCCAGAAGTAGTCTAACCAATGTCCTGTTTAGCTGCAACATGACGTCCCAACTTCTATACTCCCGTGCTGCATTGATCAATAAAGGCAAGCATACCAAACACATTCTTCGCTATCCTGTCTACCTGCAACTTCACTTTCAAGGAACTCTGAGCCTGCCCCCTAGGTTTTTATTCAGCAGCACGTCCCAGGACCTTATCATTAAGTGTACAAATCCTGCCCCTAATTTGCCTTAAAAAAATGCAACACCTCACATTTATCTAAATTAAACTCCATCTGCCACTCCTCCAGTCTGTTGGCCCATCTGATCGAGGTCCCATTGTACTCTGAGGTAACCTCCTTCACTGTCTACTACCCAACCAGTTTTGGTCATCTGCAAACTGACTAATATGCTCCTCCTATAATTGCGTTCAAGTAATTTGAATCAATGAAAAAAGCAGTGGATCCAGCACGGCTAGTTAAGTTTTTTTCCCCTTGAGCTCCTTAGACACTTGATATAACTACAAAGCGCCAACCCCTGTGAACAACAACCAAATTTATTAAACACAGAACAGTAAAAGCTTTCTGGAGGAACCTTTAACGCATACCTCGCAGGACTTATGGGGTCATGGCAGAAGCTCTCCCCTTGACAAAGGAAATAGCCATTCCTTTATACAAAATCTTTACATCACAGTTAGTAATACCCATAGGGACAACCCCCAGCCATTCCCCCACAGTCGCATGCCATTCATGACGCAATGCAGTGACTACTTTATCCTCAGAAACAATGTAATGCAAATCATCCCTTAATGGTCAAATCTGTTGGAAATCATTTTTTGTAACTGTAAGGAACTTTAGTCAAATTCCAATTGTAATGTTCTTATTGATTTCTGAAGGGCTGAAAAAGTAAATAGTAGGAGATGACAAAGTAAATAGCTTTTGAATAACTAGGAAATGGCCATGCAAATGGCTTTGAATGCCAAGAGATTAGTGGTTGGCACTGCTGCCTCACAACACCAGAGTCCCAGGTTCGATTCCAGCCTCCGGCGAGTGTCTGTGTGGAGTTTGCACATTCTTCTCGTGTCTGCGTGGGTTTCCTCCAGGTGCTCTGGTTTCCTCCCAAAGTCCAAAGATGTGCAGGCTAGGTGAATTGGCTATGCTAAATTGCCCATAGTGTCAGGTGCATTAGTCAGGGGTAAATGTGGGGATATGGGTCTGGGTGGGTTACTCTTCGGAGGGTTGGTGTGGACTTGTTGGGCCGAAGGGTCCGTTTCTACACTGTAGGGAATCTAATCTAATTACTGGATTAGGATTAGATTCCCTACAGTGTGGAAACAGGCCCTTCGGCCCAACCAGTCCACACCCTCCGAAGTCACCCACCCAGACCCCTTTCCCTTTGACATGCAGACACAGGAAGAATGTGCAAACTCCACACAGTCACCTGAGCCAGGAATCGAACCCAATTCCTAGTGCTGTGAGGGCACCAGTGCTAACCACTGAGCCACCGTACCACCCTGGTCAGAGAACTGAAACAGCTCAGCCTCAAGTTCTAATATTTTTTAAAATCTTAACAAAACATCAAACTTAAAATGCAATCTTCTTTTTGTGAACACTCTGCATTAAAAACACAGCAGCAAAGATATTATAATACAATGCTCTCGTCTGGCTAAAGAATGACCACTGACACAATTTTTTTAATATACAGGCATTGTAGAATTTCAAGCAAACCAGGGGTTCAAGGTCCTCAATGAATTTGTTTTAAGGTTGCAAGTTTGATAATTTTAAAAAGGACATAATGTTGTATAATATGAAAACAAAATCTGCACTATTACATAGCCTGCAAAACACATTGAATTGAGATCCTAATTCAAATAAAGCAAAACACTTACTTTGATATTTTCTGAACCAGTACTTTAACAAACCAAAATAATTAAATATCAAACACTTTCAGTATGGTATAAATTATATTGAAACTTCCTTTTTCAACTCCAGTATTAGTCCAAACTTAATTTCAGCATTTCTCTTTTTTTATTTGCATCCTCTCGATGAAATTACACTTATAAAAAGAGAAAACCCTCGCAGCGGACCACATGGCTCCGCAGTCCATGCCATCCCCTTCCCCCAAAAGAAGGACTTGCAGAGTTGAGTCCACAGCCTAGAAACTGAGACTCTCTCAACAAAAACCTGGACAAAGCTTCCGTGACAGTCAATGCACTTCACTGGGATCTGAGTGGACCAGCCCCACTTTTTCTCCTCCTTTTCCCAGTGATGCCACGTTATCTTAAAAGTACTTCTCAGGGGAGGTTGGGGATAAAGGCAATAACTTTAAAAAGTAACACATTTTGTTTGATGTATTTCTTTGAAGTTCCTGATTTCTAACTTTTTTTAATGTTCTGGAGCCTCAAACCTCATCACTAGAGGAATCCAAACTCCTTTAACCTCCATTCTCACTTCTCACAGGGACCCAAACCCCTATTCTTAGTCTATATGTCTGGGGTCTCAAACCCCAATTAAACCAGGGGACCTGAACCCCCAATTAAACCCAGTTTTGTGCAAAGCGACTTGTTGGTGTGCAAGTTACGTCAGAGATTACATCACCACAGAGTCCCAGGAGATGAGGGGTCTGTTAAGTTTAGAGAGAGAGAGAGATCAAGGTGAATCTCGCCTTGTGGGCCCATCAGTTTCACGCAACCAACACTCACAATGGCTTATTCAGTCCACCTGGAAGGTCCATGTATGTTGGAATCCTTCTGCTGCCACTATATGTTAAGTTTTTTTTTCTGAGACCCTTACTTGATGCAACTGTAAACGCCAACTTTTGTGACCAACAACCAAATTTATTAAACACAGTACACTGCAAGCTTTCTGGAGGAAACTTTAATACACACCTCGCAGGGCTTATGGTGTCATGGCAGAAGCTGTCCCTGAACAAAGGAAACAGCCCTTCCTTTATACAAAATCTTTACAACACAGTTAGTAATAGCCACAAGACAAACTCCAGCCATTCCTCCACTGTCACTTGCCATTCAAGACGCAATGCAGTGACTACTTCATCCTCAGAAACAATGTAATGGTCTAATCTGTTGCAAATCATTTGACTATAGGGGACTATAGTCAAATTCCAACTGTAATGTTTTTATTAATTACTGAATAGGGGATGAAAACGTGAACAGTAGATGACAATGTAAATAGATTTTGAATAACTAGGAAATGGCCATGCAAATGGCTTTGAATGCCAAGCGATGGGAATGTGATTTCCTTACAATCTACCTGCGAACCAGAGGCATCCCACCCTAGCCTGAGGCTGTACCCTTAAGTCGTATTCTCTCCTACTACTGGAACATCTTCTCCACGTCTGCTTTATTTGGGTGCCTCAGTATGCTGAAAGTTTTAATTAGTTCCCCCCACCCCCCCAATTCTTCAAATCTCCATTGAGTACAGACCCAGAGTCCCCAACCGTTCCTCATAGGACAAGCCCTTCATCCTTGGGATCATTCATGTAAACCTCCTCTGGGCCCCCTCCAAGACCACAAAGTCTTTCCTTGGATACGAGGCCGCAAGTTGCTCACATTATTCCAAATGTGGTCTAACCAGAACCTTTTAAAGCCTCAGCAGTACTGTTCTGCTTTTGTATTCTAGACCTCCTGAATGAATGCAAACATTGCATTTGCCTTCCTAACTGCCAACTGAACCTGTGTGTTACCATTAAGGGAATCCTTAACTCCCAAGTCCCTTTGTGCTTCAGACTTCCAAAGCCTTTCCCCATTTAGAAGATAGACTGTGCCTCTATTCTTCCTACCAGACTGCATAACTACACGCCTTCCCACATTGCATTCCGTCTGCCACTTCTTTAACCACTCTCCTAGCTTATCCAAATCCTCCTACAGACTCTCACCTTCCTCAACATACCTGTCCCTCCATCTATCTTTTGGTCATCTGGAAACTTAGAAACAATGCCCTCAGTTCCTTCATTCAGATGGTTAATATGGAATGTGAATACTTATGGTCCCAACACTGTCCCTTGTGGAATTCACTGGCTGCCAGCTGCCATCCTGAAAAAGACTCCTTTATCCCCACTCTTTGCCTTTCAAGTATTCTGCAATCTCACGTTTTATAGTGGACTCTCAAATCTTACCAACAACCAAAGTCAGACAAACCAGCCTATAATTTCCTGTCTTCTACCTCCCTCCTTTCTTAGCAGAGGTGTTGCATTAGCCATTTTCTAGTCCTGTGGGACCATCTGTGCTTCCAGTGTTTCCTGAAACAT
The DNA here is from genome assembly GCF_047496795.1 of Chiloscyllium punctatum. Lineage (NCBI taxonomy): Eukaryota > Metazoa > Chordata > Chondrichthyes > Orectolobiformes > Hemiscylliidae > Chiloscyllium > Chiloscyllium punctatum. Next base: position 39,473,425 of record NC_092758.1, read on the forward strand.
CACCACCTATGCCTTTACTATCTCCCCACTATCTACTTCTGAACTCTGGTTCGGGTGATTTGTCCACATTCAGAGTTTTCGGCTTTCCCAGCACCACCACCTTGGTGGTGGCACAACACTCGCCTCTGCCCCACATTCTCTTGAAATTCTGGTATGCTGCTGATGTCTTCCAGTGTGAAGACTGATGCACCGAATCTTTTCAGTTCTTCTGCCATTTGTTTGCTCAGATATCCAAGTTGGACTGCATAATTCATGTTGTAATAAAACTACTGCTTTGTCTCAATGGAAAATATGTAGTATATGACCTGTCATTGGCAATAGTTAAAGCAGTTTTGATTAATTTAGTTTCTTCTAATGTGAACATGTGTAACACTGTGAAATCAAGTTACACAGGAATCATGAGCTAGAATTATGAAAAAGAAATAAAGTAGTTGATCCTCTCGCATGAAATTAATCACTTGGGGCAACTTCAAATTTTGTAAAACCTTATTTTAAAGAAAGGAACATTCTGAATTTCAGTAAATAATTTTCAATAGACATCTTTTTATAAAAAATGTAAACATATTGTGACAACTAGCAGCATGAGCATGTCAGTTTTATATAATCATTTTTGTGGTCTAAATCTCGACCCATTCTGTTTAAACTTTGCATCTGAAGAAACTATTACACTTATTTAATTTTTATTCAGTTACTATTGTCAGAAACTACTGAACATTGCAGTTTTATATTTCATCTAAATATAAATGTATACACAAATAAACTCAAACATTAAAACAGCTGACTTGGACCAACAGTTCACATTGGCATTTTGTTTTTATACAAGCAATTAATTTCGTTTGCATTTTCCCAGCTGCTTCCATACCCAGAACCTGTTTTTTTCATCTGCCAATTCAGTCTAGAGTTGAAAGCTTCTATTGTCTCTGCCTCGACCTATAACTCTGAAAATATATTCCTTGTCCTAACAGTTCTGTTTCAAAATGTTCCTTCTGCTCTACGTACAAGATGATCAGAGGATTAGGTAGGGTAGACAATGAACGTCTTTTCCCTATGATGATGACGTCAGCTTGTATGAGGGGACATAACTCCAAATTGAGGGGTGATAGATTTAAGACAGATGTCAGAGGCAGGTTCTTTACTCAGAGTGGTAAGGGCGTGGAATGTTTTACCTGCCAATGTAGTTAACTCAGCCACATTAGGGAGATTTAAACAATTCTTGGATAAGCACATGGATGATGATGGGATAGTGTAGGGGAATGAGCTGAGAATAGTTCACAGGTCGGCGCAACATTGAGGGCCGAAGGGCCTGTTCTGCGCGATATTGTTCTGTGCTCTCTGTTTTAAGCATTATTTGTTTATCAGAGCTACTAAATTAACCTGATTTTTAATGATCTGCAAAATTGAGCTGTTTCAGTATTCATATAATTCACCGTATCTTGTGTTCCTAAAAATACTAGTAGAAAATTAGGACTGCAGATGCTGGAGGTCAGAGTCGAGAGTGTGGTGCTGGAAAAGTACAGCAGGTCAGGCAGCATCTGAGGAGCAGGAGAATCGCTGTTTCGGGCTTAAGCCCTTTGCCCCTGATGAAGAGCTTATGCTTGAAACATCGATTCTCCTGCTTTTCGGATGCTGTCTCACCTGTGCATTTCCAGCAATGCACACTCGACTACTTAAGAATACTGAATGTTACAGTATAGGAATAGATGACTCTGATCATCAAGATCATGCTGCTTTCCTTACGAGCTAAGCAGGTCATTAGTGGCACAGAATTTCACACTAAGCTCCTGTGTCACCTCCCGTCCCAAGTGAAGAGATGTTTCCTGGTCTTCCATTTGACCTTTTTCATAATTTATTTCTGTGCCTCTTCATTACTGTTTCATCGCATGCGGAATAATCTATTACAGTCTGCTTTATCAAAACCTCCATTTGATTATCTCTTTAAAAATTCTTCTCTGACAACCACCAATTCACAAAATGACTTTGATGTAATGAAACATCTCATGATGAGCATTATAAAATATAGTATGGCACTGAAACAATTGAGATATTAAATCAGGTAATGAAAAGCTTGGTCAAATCAAGTACGTTTTAAAGAGGGAAGTGAGGTGGAAAGGCAGAGAAGATTATAGCTATACCAAAGAGAAGCAACTGAAGGCAAGCCCACCACCAATAAATAAATTATTAGAGAAGCACACACCAATGGTAGATTAGATTAGATTACTTTAGATTAGATTACTTACAGTGTGGAAACAGGCCCTTCGGCCCAACAAGTCCACAATGCCCCGCCGAAGTGTAACCCACCCGTACCCCTACATCTACCCCTTACCTAACACTACGGGCAATTTAGCATGGCCAATTCACCTGATCTGCACATCTTTGGACTGTGGGAGGAAACCGGAGCACCTGGAGCACCCAGAGGAAACCCACGCAGACACGGTGAGAACGTGCAAACTCCACACAGTCAGTCGCCTAAGGCGGGAATTGAACCCGGGTCTCCGGCGCTGTGAGGCAGCAGTGCTAACCACTGTGCCACCGTGCCGAGTGGTAGTGGTAGTGGTCACTACCCAGAAGTAACCCAGAACCCCAGTTTAGTGTTTTGAGGATGTGTGGTTGAATGACAGATGGTGAAATTTGAATTCAGTTTGAAAAGAAATCTGGATGAAAAACCTATTCCAGTCAGGACCATGTAACCACTGTCAATTGTCATAAGATCATCTGGTTCACAGTTTCCTTAGGGAAGGAAATCAGTCTTTACCTGGTCTGGCCTTCGTGTACCTCCAGACTCCCGGCAATGTTGTTGACTCTTAATTGCCCTCTGAGTTTGGGCAATAAATTCTGGCCCAGCCAGCAACACCCACATCCTCTGAATAAAAGAAGAGAATTGAAGGAGAGATTGATTTCAGATGTGGCATAGGTGTGTATTAGAGATAGAGGTGTGCAAGGCCATGAATGTATCTGAAAATAACATTGAGTATTTTAAAATCATGGTGTTGCCAGGAGTCTGTGTAGGTCAGCAAGCAGAGCTAATAGATGACCGAAACTTGCAGCAGATCAATATATAGATAGCACGGTTTTAAGATGGCCTTGTTTATGGATGGTTGTGTGCAGGCATCAGCCAGCAGAAAACAAGAGTTGGAATATTCAACTTGAGAAGTAGTAACTCGAATGAATGAGGGTTTCATTAGCAAGGATCTGAGAAGGACAACTTGGGTGATCTTGGAGTGGAAACTGGAAGTCCTAGTATAAGATTGGAAACTCATCTTTGTTTCAAATATGGCATCAATGTTGTAAACAGAACAAGTGAATCTGAAGTAGGAGTAGGCTATTCAGTCTGTTGAGCCAGCTGTCTCATTTAAGAAGATCATGGTTGATATGATTGTAACTTCAAATGCAGATTCTAGCCTGTCATTGATAACCTTACAACCCCTTGCTTAACGAGAATCCATCTACCTCTGCGTTAAAAGTGTTGAAGGACTCTGCTTCCAATACCTTTTCAGGATGAGCATTCCAAAGGGTGTCATCATTGAGATTAAAAGCTTTGCCTCATCTGTTTTAAAATGATTTTTAGAGTTCCCCATTTTACCACAAGATGAAACATCCTCTTTGAATCTGCCTTATCAAGACCCTTTGGAACTTTCTGTTTTAACCAAGTTGCTTCTTGCTCTTCTAAATTCAGCAGTAGATGTCTAGCCTCTTCAATCTTTCCTGTGTTGATAACTCACCCATTTCAGCTATTAATCTAGTAAATCCCTGAACTGCCTCCAATGCAATGTGCCTCCAATACTGTGCATAGTATTTCAAACGTAGTCCCACAAATGCCCTGTATAACTGGAGCATAACCATCCTACTTTTGTATTCAGAACCCCTTGTGAAAAATCTTAGCATTCGGTTGGCTTTCCTAATTGCTGTACCTACATACTAACCTTTTGGCAATTCATCATTGAGACTCAAGATGTTTTGCAATCTTGCACCATTTAGATATAAGCCTTTTTACTCTGTGGAGAGAAATTAGAGTGGGTGAAGATAGTTAAAGGAGAGAAAGAGAGAGAACCATTCACAAAGTTGGCTAATGTTGGGTTGAGGAGGGAAAGGTGATCAAATCAATGGTAGTAGAATCAAGGAAACCAAGTGAGATTAGAGAGGGTGGGAGGAGAGTGGCAGATGTGGTATGGCGGTAATATCTCAACTTCTCAATCAGGTTCAAATAGCATCTGTTTCAGAGATATGTAATAAGATTTCTGAACAGACAGTATTAGGGTAGGGCAAATAAGGTTTCACTTGAGTTTGTGCGAAGGATATAGCAAATACAGATGACCTTTTTCATGATGTTTGTGCCAAAGAAGTCTGTGATCCTCTTTTGTTGGTGAGATGGAGGGAATTATGGATTAAGAAGATGGTTTGCAGTAGAGAAAATCTTTGTCTTTGTATTCATGGATAACACACTAAATGTACTGTACCTTTTACATTGCTTGAATCAAATTCTGCACTGGCTTACATTACCACTTCTTAATTTTGTTGCCTTGACATAAAAAGACAGGAATTTTGCAGATATATCTGTCTAAAACTCCAACTTTTCATGTTATTTTGCAGACCCGTTGCCCTGTTTGAAATCTGAAAATTGGATTTTCCTTTATTTTCCCTATATTTCCATTCATTCGCAATCGTTATACATTGAACTGCATCCACGACCCCCATTTGCTTGGACCACAGACATCCTAGCTCAGGGTACCTAAAGTCAAGGAGTTAGATACATAACTTAAAGATTAATGTGGCAGGAATGGGTTTCCATTCAAGGGACACTGGCAGTAGAATTGGGATAGAAAGAAGCAGTTTCAGTGAGATTGACTTCACTTGAACTGTAGTAGGATCTGTGTCTCATCTAATTGGATTGCGACGGCTATACTGTCGGCTTCAAACAAATTCTTTTGGGGAGCAGGGTGCTTAGGCAGGAGGATATATGGGATAAGGGCAGCACAGTGGGGATGAGGGTTGTTGCACAGTGGCTCAATGGTTAGCAGTGCTGCCTTCGCGCCAGTGTCTCTGATTTGATTCCAGTCTTGGGCGACTGTGTGGAGTTTGCATGTTCTCCCCGAATTTGCATGGATTTCTCAGTCCAAACATGTCCAGATTAGTTGGATTGACCTGTAGTATCCAGGATGTACAGGCTAGGTAGGTTAGCCATGTTAAATGCAGGATTACAGGAAAGGGTGGAGATGGGTGTTGAGTCTGGGCAGGTTGGTGCAGACTCAATGGGCTGAATAGCCTCTTTCCGTAATCTAGGAATTCTATAACAAAGCAAAGGATATGGCAGCATTGCCAGGGAACTGTTTTGATAATAACATCCAGAGCAGAGCAGTAAGGGACAGGCATATACAGTCATAAAACAGCAGAAAATATGTTAAAAGAGAGACAAATTGGTATAAAGGCATGATTAATGGCTCATAAATACATGTGTTATTCAAAAAAAATAAATTAATGACATAAGTAAAGATTAATGGGCATGGTCTTATAGTGATTACAGAGACGTGGTTACAAAGATCAAAATGGGAATTAAATATTCAGGATTCTGATAATTTTTGAAAGGGCATGTAGGAAGGAAGGGATAGTGGGGTAGCTTTGTTAGTATGAGATGTAATAAGTATGATTGCAAGAAATTATTTTGGATTGGATGATGTAGAAGTCATATGTTTGGACATAAGAAATAAGGTAAAGACGACCCTAGTGGTAACTTTTCTGTAGGTCAGAGAATAAATCATGAAATAATGAGGGCAAGTAGTAAAAGCAGTACATTATTCATAGGTGACTTTAATCATCATATGGATTAGAAGAAGCAAACTTGTGAAGGTAGCCATGAGTAAAAATTCATACAGTGTATTCAGGACAGTTTCCTGGAACACTATATTGTGGATCCCGCAAGGGATCAGTCTGTTTTGGGTCTGGTAATGTGTAATGAGGCAAGATCTTAGAGCAGTGACCATAATATGGTAAAATTTAGAGCTAAGTTTGCGAGTAAGAAACTTGGGCTGGAAACAACAGTGCTGAATGTTTTAAATAAGGGTAATTTCAGAAGAATGAGTGTTGAGTTAGTTGAGTGGACTGGGAAAGGAGTTTAGCAGATAAAAAGGTTGAGGGACAATGGCAGAAAATAGTTTGTGACTCACAGCAAGGACAATTCTCTGTGAAGGAGGAGGAGTCTAGGAAAGGGATAAACTGGCCATGGCTGTCCAAAGAAATTCAAGATAGTATCAATTCAAAAGAAATAAACACATAAAACGTGGCAAAAATTGTTGATCATCTAGAGGATTGGGCAGTGTTAAAAGCCAATAAAAGATGATCCAAAAAAAGGGAAAAATAACCTATTGGCAAACTAGCCACAAATCCTAAAACAGATTTTAAGACCTTTTTTAAAGATTTAGAAAGGAAAATCAAAGCCAGTCTGATCATAAACCCCTTGGATAGCAAAGAAATAATAATGGGGAACCAGGAAATGACAAAGAAGACCGATTTTTGATCTTTTAAGGGAACTGGGTTATGGGCAAAAGGCAGGAAATGATCAGATTGGCAATGATCTCGTTGAAGGGTGGAGCAGGCATAATGAATCAAATGACCTACTTCTACCCCTATTAATTTGTAACCTTATATAGAATATTGGTAGTGTGTTGTATTGTTAGATGTTCCACTTCAGAATGTTTGCAAACTCAGATAAATGTAAAGTATCTGGTGGTACAACTTAGAATGGGTAGGAGATGTATTTTGGGCATTGTGCCCTAAGGGATCTCTTACTCTGAAAAGGTTAAACCTGTCTCATGCATGTGGCATTCAGAACAAAATAATTATGATACAAAAAGAGATTAAGATTGTATACATTTGTGTACAATTTTACGGGTAGAGGCAAGAAATAAAACTGGGAAGAAGACATTGGTAGGAGTTACAGTGACTACGTTTCAAAGGTAATCAATTGGCTCTAAAGTACTTTGACTCGCGTGAAGATTTGATAATATGTTGTCAAAATACAAGCTGTTTTGTTTTTTCAGTTTTATCCAACTCTCATCTTTGCACCACTTTTGATCAATTGATTCGCTACTTATAATTCACCTGCCAATCTGACATTGTCCTACAGGATACACAATGACTTTGTACAGTTCAGTGTAAACAAATCTGAAACAATCCTGTTCTACTCTTTTTGGCATCATATGTCTCTGATATTGTTCCCATCAACCTTACTGCAGTTCTAAAGAACATTTGTGATAGATGGCCGAGAGTGAGCCTTGCAAAGGAGCAAATAATGAGGAGTATGGAATTCGAATCGATTGCATTGAGTACCTTGCAGAGAGATTCATAAAGGCAGTAAATTATTTTAATCAAACTTTTGTTTTCATGAATGAGGTAAAACATAAGTTTCAAATCCAGATTCTAAATTCCACTCATGCAAGTCTACCAACTGTCACTCACCATTGAATGTTACTTGTTTAAAATAAATATTAATATCAAGGCAAAAGATCTCATCTTCTCGAGTCCTTAACCTTTCCAGAGATGGCAAAAGTTTGATAGAAATTTGTGTTCTTGGATATTCTAATTTGGATTTTCATTATGCCTTGTTTAAAAAAATGAAATTAGTTTGAGCCCTTCAGCTAGCCTTAAATATCCATCATTCACTGATTGTTGAAGGAAGCTTAATATTCTGATGTTTGGTTGCTGGACATAGATTTTCTGAAGCATTCTTTGCTACCTGGTTTTAAAAATGGTGCATTTCTTCAGTTTGTGCATCCCAGGTGTGAGAAGCAACTTCATGTGTTGTATGCTTCATACCACAGTCTGTAGTCACTCATCATATATACTGATATCTTGTCACAGATTTTAGTAGGCATTTCTTGTTATTTGTATTCGTCATTACCTTAGCTTTGAGTTTTCTGTTTCATAGCTGTTCATGGTAGTACACTATTAACCAGTAACCTATACTTTTTCACTGAAGAATCATTCTTTTCTGCTCTGACTATCTTCAACCCATTTTCTAAAAAAATGAGTTAACTGGATTGTTTTCCCTCTTTTTACATTTCCTAATGATTTCCTCATACTTAATGTTGCTTGATTTACCTAAACAACATTTCTAAGTATTTGCACGTGTTCAAAATTTACTGTTCATGCCTATGCCAGGCTTAATGTGATGGTCTTTTAATGTTTGAATTTTTAATGGGAGTATAGAAATTTGCTGTGTGGGAGATTGTAGATGCAAATTTGTCAGATCATTCAATGACAATGTGAGAAGGACAAAGTGCAGCTTTTCTTAATACTGTTGAATGAAATATGGGGAGGATTCTAAGCAATAATTAAATAATTTAAAATGAAACTAGTATTAAGTAGAATTTATAAAGATAGTAATTTATGAAGAATTGCTGAAGGTAACAAAAACAAAAATTACTGAAGCAACTCAGCATCTGTGGAAAGAAAGCAGAGATTATGTTTTAGAACCAGTGACCTTTCTTCGGAAGTAAAGGTTCTGAAGGTTTTGTGTTGACCGATCGTTAACTATTTGCACAGAAGAAGTAAATGAGAATAAGTACTGGCACAATGAAACAAAAAACAATTGTGATCTGAAGATATTAAGATTCGCATGTAAGCAAAGTCCAAAGGGAGATGTAATTTTTAGCCTTTATAAATAATGCACTGGTTCTCTAATGTGATCTCCCAGGAGGAGTCATAGTAAAAGCAAGAATTCCAGTATTTTCTGACCTATTGTAATCTTGTATTGATTTTGTAGCAAAAGACTTGGCTGTTGGAAAATGAAACTTTGCTTCCCGTTAGTGTGGTTCAGCAAATCTGATCGTATTGTTGTAAGACGGTTGAATAATTCATGTGCTTGAAATACATAGAGCACCATTGCTCCTTTACTAAGTTATTATAAAAGGGAGAATTCTGATGTAATGAGTATAAGTTAACAGAAAACTTGTGTAAAGAAGTCTATTTTGCTAGAGCACTTCTCATTGTTTTGGTTGGCATGCCTTCTGTTATATTACCATTTGATTGCCTTTTTGGATCAGTTTTTGCACTTGAATATATTCACAACTAAATTATTGTAAGCCAAATAAGCCATATTGACTTCAATATCAATCATATTTAAAATAGCAGGCCTTGGCAATCTGGCAATTTTATTATAATGGCAGTGTCATTGCTTGAAGGCATTACTTTTAATGCCTGCTGATGTTTGTAGGTAGAATGCCTTGATATTTGATTTGAGACTGTCAGCTTTTTAAAAATGCCTAGTCAATGAATGCATGCCTTATGCACAACATTATTGTTTTTCCCATCAGTATTCATCTGCTAAAGCAGTGCATCTTGTCAATTAAAGTTGTGGCCGTACTTCCAAAGTGCGTGTCTGTGTATACATGAGAATATGTTGCCATGCTTATATCCAAAATATGCAAATCAGTACAAGGTAGTTACATATTCATATTGCACCTTTCATTTTAGTTGCTATCAGAGTGTAAAACTTGGAATAACAATTTTCTTCACATATTCCTTGCTTATCCTTGAATGATGTAGCCTGCTTAGTTTATGGTAATTATTGTTAATTTCCCTAAGTTGTGTTTCCCCATTTATTATGCTGTTCTTCTGTGTTGTACTGGTGATTAGTATTACTGTCATCTTTTTCTCCTCATAATATATATATGTTTACAAATCTAATTTAGTACAATAACGAAATTATGTTCACTGTTAAATTACAATATGAAAAGGTGAATTGCTAATCAGTTTAAAGGTATTGCAGTTCACCAAGAAAGCCAATTTCCATATTATTGCTGCATGCTAAAGTAAATTCTCATGCTATTTGTTTTAGCTTGGTGATGTAGTATCCAACCTTGTGTTTCTCCTAAAATTGGGGAAAGAACTTGTGGTAAATCTGCCCTTTAGTCTTAATCAGTGCATAATCTTAAACCATTTAGTGTTTAAAACATTAAATCTGTGGACAAAGCATTAAAACTGCCATTGCAATGTTGTCAAGACTATACGCTTGGTTAACATAAGTAACTTAACATTTATTTGCTAAAAAAAAGTCAATACATATTCTATAAAGGACAGACATTTCAGTGGCTCAAGTTGTGGTAGCATCCTGTCAAACTGATGCTTATATGTTTTCTTTCCATTAGTTTCTGAATAATGTTGAAGCTACATAATTACAATTACAATGTTAACTTTCCTCCCTTAATCCCTCCAACTTTCTACTACTGCATGAAATTCTTTAAAACCTGTCTCTTTACCAAGCTTTTTATTGTTAGGCCTAATGTTAGCTTGTTGCCTTGGGTTTCATTTTGCTTTATAATGATCCTGTGATCAAGGAACAGAATTTCATCTGCAGTATTCAGGAGTCAATACCGTATTCAACAATTTTAGGCATAGTAAAACTCCGCCTTTCACAATGCCATTTATTAATTCAATTCTGCACACAAAACATTATGGTATTTCATCCAATGTTTATCTCTCCACAGTTTTCAGAAAAGAAAGAAAAAATAGTTGGAGAATGTGAAAAAGAAAAATGATTGAAGTACTTTTCTGTGATCTATCTCCATTTTGTTTAATAGCAAAGAGTCAGTGCAAACACAGTGGGCTGAATGACCTTTTGCACCGTTAAGCTTCAGTGCTTCTTTACTTTTGGTTTTCTGATTTCTTTTACTGGAATCTTAGTTTCCTTTTGTAAAGTATTGTTTCATTATGCCCATTGGGTCTATGCTGCTTCTTTTGGCAATCAATCTGGTTAGTCCCAACTGCTTTACAATTCTGACATCTATATTCTGTTAGCAGCTTTTTTCTACCCTCCTTCTTCATATCAAAATTTAATAGAAAATAGCAGTATTTAATAAAAATGCACTTTGCATTTTGACAACTGCAGTCATTCATACTTCACATATATCAACATATTTTTGTTTCTTTACTTTAATCGTTGCTATTCCTTTTACCTTTTATCATTTGATTTATCCTTCAATTGTGTTTTTCTCTTAGCCCCTATTTAGAGTCATAGAGATGTACAGCATGGAAACAGACCCTTCGGTCCAACCCGTCCATGCCGACCAGATATCCTAACCCACTCTAGTCCCACCTGCCAGCACCTGGCCCATATCCCTCCAAACTCTTCCTATTCATATACACATTCAAATACCTCTTAAATGTTGCAGTTGTACCAGCCTCCACCACTTCCTCTGAACAGCTCATTCCATACACATACCATCTTCTGTGAAAAAGTTGCACCATAGGTCTCTTTTATATCTTTCCCCTCGCCCTAAACCTATGCCCTCTAGTTCTCTACTCCCCCACCCCAGGGAAAAGACTTTGCCTATTTACCCTATCTATGTTGTTGTGGTTCTGTTAGCCGAGCTAGGAATTTCTGGTGCAGACGTTTCATCCCCTGTCTAGGTGACATCCTCAGTGCTTGGGAGCCTCCTGTGAAGCGCTTCTGTGATCTTTTCTCCGGCATTTGTAGTGGTTTGAATCTGCCTCTTCCGGTTGTCAGTTCCAGCTGTCCGCTACAGTGGCCGGTATATTGGGTCCAGGTCGATGTGCTTATTGATTGAATCTGTAGATCAATGCCATGCCTCTAGGAATTCCCTGGCTGTTCTCTGTTTGGCTTGTCCTATAATAGTAGTGTTGTCCCAGTCGAATTCATGTTGCTTGTCATCTGCATGTGTGGATACTAAGGATAGCTGGTCGTGTCATTTCGTGGCTAGTTGGTGTTCATGGATGCAGATCGTTAGCTGTCTTCCTGTTTGTCCTATGTAGTGTTTTGTGCAGTCCTTGCTTGAGATTTTGTACACTACATTGGTTTTGCTCATGCTGGGAATCATGTCCTTTGTCCTGATGACCTGGTGAGTTGTTGTCTGAGTGTGGCTGTTGGTTTGTGTGCTGTTATGAGTCCTAGTGGTCGCAGTAGTCTGGCTGTCAGTTCGGAAATGCTCTTGATGTATGGTAGTGTGGCTAGTCCATTGGGTTGTGACATGTCCTCGTTCTGTTGTCTTTCCCTTAGGCCTGTTGCTTAATTTAGTGCTTAATTTAAAAGATGATTTTCATGTTAAAATGTTAAACTTTAATCTGCCAGAAAGAAACTTAATTGTGCATAAAGTTTCCTTTATTGCTGAGCAAGCTCTGGCCTTGAAACCAGCTTTGGATTCTTATTTCCTGATGAAAGTTTGATTGAATACTTAAAATAAAAATTAGTTTTGCTTTTTCAGTTTCTCCTTTTATCCTAGTTGTGTGCCCAGAAAATAAAGACAGTAATTTGTCTGTAGTGTTTATTACTGACAGATGAGTGCAGTACAAAAGGATGACATGTTAAAATGAGTTTATCTGCCATCTTCCATGAATGGAAAAGATCCTATGGCTTATTTCAAAAAGAACCGCGAGTTCATTATGATGTCCTGTCTAACATTTATGCTGCAAACCACATCTTAAAAAGAGGTTATTTGGTCTTTTTTTTTGTTTTTTTTAAAGTTCATGTATGAAATGTCAGTGCGGTTTTCACTTTGGTATCATTCTGGTAAATCTTTTTTCCACCTTCCTCGGTGCTTCCTTTTTGTTATATACAGATCGGCTTTGTATACAGTATTCTGTGTAGTTTAGCTAAGGATTTGTATAAGCTTAATATAACCACCTTCATTTGTTTTCTAGAGAAATGAACCCGAGATACTTGTTTTCTTTGTGTTTTTGAGTGAGTTAACCTTACATAGGGTGATTTATGTATTCCTATATATAAAAGAGATATAGAAACATTGAGGAATTGATTTACTATCATGATATCAGAACTGAAAAGTTTTGGTTTCCAAATTGAGAGTGACCTGTTAGAGGTCCTTAAGATTATGAAAAGATCTGATAAGGCCAGACAGATGGTGTTTCTACTCACAGAGGAGGCCAGAATTTATAATCATAGAGAAGGTAGTCACTAATATATCCAAAAGGAAGATCAGCAGATAACTCTTTACCCAAAGAATGGTTGGAAGTGAAACACCGATTTCAATTGACCTAACATAGATGCATTTAAGAAGATTCTAGAGTATGAATCAGTTAATTGCATGGTGATATTGATAGCAATCCGTTTGGAATATTACTTCCTGACTTTTGCCAGTGTGACTAACTAACCTTGCCAACCAATAACACTCCTGACTCCCTAACTTTGATTTCTATTTTGTAGTCAGTTTATTTTCAGTTGCAGTATTTGTCTTCTGAATTTGCATGTTCTAATCTTGGGAGTCTGCATTGTTGTGATTTAGAGTCACAAAGAGGTACAGCATGGAAACAGACCCTTGGATCTAACTCATGCCAACCAGATACCCAAAATTAACCTAATCCCATTTGCCAGCATTTGGCCCATATTTCTCTAAACCCTTCCTGTTCATATACCCATCCAGATGCCTTTTGAATGTTGTAATTGTACCAGCCTCCACCACTTCCTTTGGCAGCTCATTTCATGCACACCTGCCCTCTGTGAAAAATTTGCCTCTTAGGTCCTAATTAAATCTTTCCCTTCTCATCCTAAACCTATGCCATCTAGTTTTGGACTCCGCCAACCTGGGGAAAAGATCTTGTCTATTCACCCTATCCATGCCCTGCATAATTTTATAAACCTCTGTAAGGTCACCCCTCAGTCTTTGATGCTGCATGGAAAATAGCCCCAACCTATTCAATCTGTCCCTACAGCTCAAACCCTCCAACCCTAGCAACATCCTTGTCAATCTTTTCTGAGCCCTTTCAAGTTTCACAACATCCTTCCTCTAGGAGGGAAACCAGAATTGAATGCAGTATTCCAAAACTGGCCTAATCAATGTCCTGTAGACTCTCAACATGATCTCCTAATTCCTTTACTCAATGCACTGACCAATACAGGCGAGTATACCAAACCTTGCCTTTACTATCCTGTCTACCTGCGACTCCACTTTCAAGGTACTATGAATCTGCACTCTGCAGCCATCTGATCAAGGTCCCATTGTACTCTGAGGTAACCACCTTCTCTGTCTGCTACATCTCCAATTTTGGTGTTATCTGCAAACTTACTAAACATACCTCCTGTGTTCACATCCAAAGCCTTTATATAAATTTATACAATTTATATCAAATATATAATCTATTTATAATTTATATTATACAACTTATATAAAAGCAGTGGACCCAGCACCGATCCTTGTGGCATACCGCTGGTCAGAGATTCCAGTCTGGAAAGCAACCTTCCACTACAACCCTCTGTCTTCTACCTTGAGCCAGTTCTATATCCAAATTGCTAGTTCTGTAATTTAACAAGGCCTTTTGAAAATGTGTAAGTGACATAAGTTTATTTGCCTTTGCTTCAAGGCATTCAGTCAAGTTAACTAAACATAATGTTGCATTTAAAATTTTCTGCAGCTGATTATATTTTCAGTTTCTAGATATTTTAAAAATTGTATCTTTGAGTTAAATATTCCATTATCCTCCTTACCACTAATGATTTATCTCCCTGCTAATTCTGAAACTTGGCTGTTGTAAATGTTGTACCTAACATGAGCACAAATCAATTCATCAGCTATCAGATACTTTGGAACAGCCTAAGGCTGAGGAATATTAATTCCCTTTTGTGATGAACTCTAGGTGGAGGGAGTTTAGGAAGGAAGGGATGATCAACTAAATTCCATGGTCTCAACTCCAGGTTTACTCTGTTGTAAAATAGCTGAGTAGTTTTTAATATGAAGAATTATTTATAAGATGAAGAATGATTTGATAAAGATGGTAATAATTCTTAAAAATAGAGTGAGTTTGTGATATTTATAGTGATGTTTGCTGTTCATGTGATACAGCTGAATGTGGGAATATTACATGATTTTTTTAATCAGCTGTTGAGTAGTTTTGAAAAAGGTAAAGATATTAATTGTGGGAACAATGTTGTTTGTCAGCCTGAGTAGCAACAAAGGAAACATCTTTACAGCAGACATCCTTTTGCCAAGTTCCACATGTGCCTTCTGCCAGCTTTTAATTGTTCATACAGACTTGTGCAGCAATTCACAAAGGAATCCGGATCAGATTTTACCATTGCTTATCAACACAGTGGCACGGCACATTGCTTCCGTCTTATCACCATAAGAGCTTCCTTGAAATTAGTGACCTGTAAATGTACTGGATCATTGTTGCTTGAGAATGTGTTGTTCAGCAGAGCACAAAACATTTGGGTCCAAAGTTAATTTTAGTTCAAGTCCAAGCTAATAAAAACGGAAACCTGTGATTTCAAAATTTAATTTTGAACATGCTGTTACATTTAATAGGAAGTTGCAGTGTGACAAGTGCATATCGGACAAGAAGTATATAAGAATTTTTTAAAAAGTTAAAATGTTTGCAAAGCTGTATAATTCCCAAACAAGTCTGCAGTAAATTTTTTTCTAGGCAGGCTTGATTGAATAATGATGAAAAATGTTAGTTTGTTGGTAGACAATCTTTGGGTTAAAGTTCTCAATAACTGCAGGTAACATTTGAATGTTAAAAGCAATCTTCCTCAATGTAATGGCAAACTTAGAATTGTGTCAATATTTTCCTGAACTTCTTTAGAACTTGTTGCTTTCACCATTTTCCAGTGCTACTTCTGAAATTGCATTAAATTAGAAATTAAAGATTTTTTGGCAATGATGTATCTTACTCTTAATTTGTGTTTGATATGTATTCATTCACTTTTTATTTACTTAGGCAGTTTAATTTCGTTTTAATCATTAATTTTGCTTCTACATAGAGTCATGGAGATGAGCAGCATGGAAACAGACCCTTTGGTCCAACTCGTTCATGCCGATCCAGATATCCTAAACTAATCTCGTCCCATTTGCCAGCATTTGGCCTATTTATTCTAAACCCTTCCGATTCATATACATCCCAGATGCCTTTTAAATATTGTAATTCCTCTGGCAGCTCATTTCACACACACCCCACCCTTTGCGTGAAAAAGTTGCACCTTGGGTCCCTTTTTTCCCCCCTCACCCAAAACCTATGCCCTTGAGTTCTGGACTTCTCCATCTACCCTATCAACGCCCCTCGTGATTTTATAAACCTTTTTATAAGGTCACCCCACAGCCTTCAACGCTCCAGGGAAAATTGCCCTAGACTATTCAGTCTCACCCTATAGCTCAAATCCTCCAATCCTGGAAACATCCTTGTAGATCTTCTCTGAACCATTTCAAGTTTCACAACATCTTTCTAAATGTGGACTAACCAATGTCCTGTAACAGCCTCATCATTGAAAGATAGCACTTTGACCAGGTATGGGAGAAATTGTGGAACTGATCATCTTCAGAAATAATGGGGAGGAGAAAAAGGAAAGTTGATTGGTGACATGAAACAGAAATATAAACTGCATGCCATGTTATTTTGTGTTTTTTTTCCTGATATTAATTGGAGCTTTTGTCTTGGCTTCAAGCACATTGAATTTATAATGGTGGTTTGGGCAGGTACTATGTTGGTATTTGAAAAAAGAAGAATTCTGGGCAAGGGCCTTCTAAGATTGTAGCTTTCTATCTAACTCAATTGACTCATTTTCTTTCACAATAAATTAAAATAAAGATGAATGCTACTGTTTCAGGACCTTATGAATTTCTGCTATTTATTTTATAACTTGCTGTGCCAGATTAAATCAGCAACTACTTTTGTACTATCTGTTGAAGACTTGTGTTCTTGAAGTACTGCATCACTTCCTACAGTGCAGTTTGCGTTTTCAAAGAATATTGTAATTTCAATGCATTGTCACTAATTTGCAGTTCACCATCGTCTCCCCATCACCTCATCATTTTGGGTTTTTTTTTTTAACCCTTTTGCTTCTCCTGCCTCCTAATGCCTCCAACACAGCAGTTTGTTGGCTGAGTTGCTTTTTGTCATTTGAAACACTGCAGCGGACATCAGGATTCCTACCATGCAAAAATAAAATGCATCCATTTTAAACTGGAATCTCACTCCACTTACTGTGGGGCATAGGGTTGCGGTATTTGTTCCAGTTGGTTATGATTATTGAAGGCGGTGCATATCAATATTAATACATCTTAAGGAAATAATTTTAAAGTATTCTTTATACTGGGAAAACTGTGTATTTGCAGACATGTTTGTATGGCGAGTGATAAAGATAAATTTATGGTCAATTCATAAATTATGGCAAATGTTTGGCAATAGTCACTGATAAACACTATTTATGAACCCTGTATCATTTTGCTAGGTGAAGTGAGATAAACTGGATATCATTTGTATCTGCCTGATAGTTTAATGTAGTCTCCTATCTTTTCAGTATCTTTGTAATTTTCTATGCAGTCTGAAACTGATTTATTAAAGGGGTCTATAGCATCATCATGTGTAGAAGAGCCCAAATTTTATACAAAACCTTTCATAGATCAGTAATTTTTATAAATCAGTGGAATTCTAATCACTCAATTTCTCTTAACCTTAAGATTATAAATATTTTATAACTATTTTTAACAGAGTAACTTGAAGGCCATGCATCTG
Source organism: Chiloscyllium punctatum (assembly GCF_047496795.1). Taxonomy (NCBI): domain Eukaryota; kingdom Metazoa; phylum Chordata; class Chondrichthyes; order Orectolobiformes; family Hemiscylliidae; genus Chiloscyllium; species Chiloscyllium punctatum. The sequence continues at coordinate 39,490,894 of NC_092758.1, forward strand.
TGGTTCTTGTACAGTATATTAAAACCATAAATACAAAAGCTTTGTAAGTAGGACCTTGTAGTAAGGTGGGTCAGGGGTTTGTCTTTGGTTAGTGAGTCCAGTTTTGCACCCTGTTTTGGTATAACTTGAGTTTTTTTTGTTTTTGAGCTTTTGATGGTCAAAATAAATTCAGTTTCCACTGATTTTTGAGGCCAAATGTCCATGCTGATTTTTCTGACTGATTTTCTTTTATCTTAAAAATAGAATGTAAGAATCCCCTGAAAAGTTCCAGGTTTCTTTAAAACAAAAACTTAAACTTTGGATGGATTTATGTTTTTTTTTTGATCTGCAAACAATTGTGTTAAAAGCAGACTACATTGGGCAAATATCCAGACTTACAAGGCAGTCTTCACTTTGAACACAGGCTAATCAAAACTGAAGTAGATGGCATTCCATGTGGCTGTCTGCTTCTCTGAAGTCTTAGAGAATTTTGCAGCATTTCCCAAAATAATATCTGGCTGTTTGCAGGTGGTTGCTGAAAGTATTGCTTAGCATCTGTAATAAAATGCATTTGATCTTTGTTTATTTTTTCAGACTAACTTGTCTTTTTTTTTTGCCATTTGACATTCTTGCAGGTGGGCTTTTCATTTGCCTGAGCTGTTGCCGGAGGAAGCAGTCTGGAAACCAGTACTGAGATGTTGTGATTTTAAATTGTCAGCTGCTAAAGAAACAATTGTGACGACTGAAGAAAGAAAACTTCTCATGCTATTTTGTATGTTTGAGGTTTCCTTTTGCTAAAGCCGAGTCCTCGTCTTTTGAATCAGTTCGTTGCTGCTTGCAGCTGCAGACCTTGCTTTGGAAGCACATTTCTGCATGCTTGTGTTTGTGCCATTTATTTTTCACAATGACGATGGCAAGCTTGTTCTCCTTTACTAGCCCAGCTGTAAAACGATTGTTGGGCTGGAAGCAAGGGGATGAAGAAGAAAAATGGGCAGAGAAGGCAGTTGATGCTCTAGTAAAAAAATTGAAGAAGAAAAAGGGGGCCATGGAGGATTTGGAAAAGGCATTGAGCAGTCCAGGTCAACCAAGCAGATGTGTTACCATCCCACGATCTCTAGATGGGCGACTTCAGGTGTCTCACAGGAAAGGCCTGCCTCATGTCATTTATTGCCGTGTGTGGCGATGGCCAGATCTTCAAAGTCATCATGAGCTGAAGCCATTAGACATTTGTGAATTTCCGTTTGGTTCGAAACAGAAGGAAGTTTGTATCAATCCTTATCATTATAAGCGAGTGGAAAGTCCTGGTATGTATTTAAAATGTACCATTATTTCTGATACATTTTGGTTAATTAAATTTGAATTTGTATTGTTGGCTTGGAGGGAAAATAAAAATGTTATAGTGGAATCAAATGACTACCTATTTGGAAATGTATATGTTGCTCTGGTAGATTTTATTTAAAAGTACTCAAATGAAAATGGAAACTCAGTGTTTAGTCAACATCTTGGAGTCATGGAAATGTCTGGAACAGATACCAAGTATGATTCATTTGGAAAGATCCTTGGAAAAATAAATAGATACATGTAAGTGTTCAGATTTGTTTCTGTTTAGGTAGTTAATTTTCCAATTTTTTGCTTTGGAAAATTAGTTTACACATTCAGGGTATACTTTGCTGTGTGCAAACATCATGCATGCAGTGGTTAATTTGTACAGATGGCATATTGGTTATGTTGCTGGGATAGTAATTTAAATGGCCAGGTTGATAGTATGGCGCCATGGATTCAAATTCCATCATGACATCTGGTGAAATTTCAATTCAGTAAATAAGTCTGGGGCATAAAGTAGGTCTCTTGAGGTGGTGACAATGTGAACTGTCATTGATTGATGTAAAAACTCATCTGGCACACTAATCTCCTTCTGGGAGAGAAACCTACCATCCTTACCGGGTCTGGACTATGCACGGTTATGTAGCCACAGCATTGTGGTTGGCCTTTTGAAGGGACCTAGCATGCCATTCAGTTCAAGGGAAATTATGGATAGGCATCAAATGCTGCCTTGCCAGTGATACCTCCATCCTGTAAAAGAATGTATTTTCATTAGGTATGAACTGTTGAGAGAATAATTCAATGTAGTATATATGTATATTGTTTGACATTTTGCATACAAGTTTGGAAACTTTGGACTTTGCAGCTCTGAGATGTTGCTCTGGTTCATTCAGCTTAGTATGGTCTTATGTTTGCTTCTGGACCTTGTGAAATTAGCTTTTTCAACAAAGGTACTCATGTTATATGGGGAGTAATCACAGATTGTGTGCTGCAGATATAAACTGTAGTTCTCTTCAAATGTAGAAAAGCTCATGTAGCTGAATATGAACTGAGGAGAGGATTGAGATTGCTGTGATGCTTCCCAATGTCTGAAAATTGGATGGGTTAACCAGTTTCATTCCATAGGTAACAAATAGGTGTTCAAGGACAATGCTGTATCTGTAGAGCCTTCTGAAGGTATGAGACTTTGCCATTAAGAATTAATTGGTAAACAGTTGTCAGAAAGTAGCTGTTTTGTTGGTCATTGATTTTTTTGTATATAGAGGAACCTCAGATATCTGAATGAGATGGGCAGGCACTATTTAGTTCGGATAATTGATTATTCGGATCATCGATTTTAGCTTAAACAGGGGAAGCCGTACTGATCTAATGCTGTGCTGTACTAGAGAATTTGTTTAAATCTATAATTTTAATGAGTCTGCCATTTAAACAAATTAATCTTTGCAGTCTGCAAATTACAGATTAAAATGAGAAGAACTAAACCCTTATGATGAAATCCCAGCATTAAACAAGGTCCCATACAGCTTCTACGATTGCAAGACCATTTCCACTATCCGATTCTAGGAACTCAGTGTTGCCTCAAGTGTGCATTTACGTTCTCGGCCATTTTGAAAAAATGAATGGCCCGGTAAAGTGCCGGGAATACTAAAAAATACTATAAAGGCTGTGTAACAACCCTTACCTAAAAAATATCCAGGTGCTAACGCTTGAGCTGCTTGTGTTTCTTTGTTCTTGCCAGTGTTTTCACATCATCTTCAGTACAGGTAAATCGAATACACTTACCTCTTTGATGTAACATTTTTGTGGGACCTTGAAATCATCTTTGGACAATCAAGATTCGGATAATTGAGGTTCCTCTGTACTCTCTTTTGACACCATAATGGTGTTTTGCTCTGTGGATGGAAAATTGTCACTTTTACCAAATTTTAGGAAAGTAATGGAATTGTTCTGAAAAAAAAGGTTTTTCAGCAGATTGTTAAATGCTTGTTCCTGAATATACAGATAGCCCATGTGGTATAGTATCTAATCACAAAGGACGTATTCGTTTTCAGTCTGTAGTTTACATTAAAAGTTGATCATTTTGAAGCACTCAGCATTTAATCTGAGTTAGGGCTAAGTAAAAAATGTTTATTTTGATCTGAGTTTATATTCTTGCTGTCCTATGAACCTTCTCACTCTTATGTATGTTTGTTTGGATGTCTTGGTGCAAATAGAGTTCAAGTTATGAAAAGTGCCTGACGTTGGTCACTAGGCACAGATAAGAATTAGATCAGTGGATCACTGAGCCACTGGCACCATGAAACTGTACTCCAGTATGAATTGCTGCCACCTGAAAGAAAGATGCATTTTCGCTGTCTAAGCAACTGTCAGCTAACCTGTCTGAGTTGCAAATCAAAAGTGAACTATAATTGGTCTGAGTGGAAGAAGGTGAAGACTGCGGAAGCTGGAGATCAGAGTCGAGAGTGTGGTGCTGGAAAAGCACAGCAAGTCAGGTAGCATCCGAGGAGCAGGAGAATCAATGTTTCGGGCATAAGCCTTTCATCAGGAATGATTCATTCTTTTGAAATAACTAGCCTTTACCTAATACCCTAAGGTGGTGATTTTTGAGCAAAGTGTATTCTTCAGATTACAGGCATAGTTGCCATCCTATCTCTTGGCCCTAGGGGCCTTTTTTTTGCATCCTTTCTGTATGTTGTTATTATGTCTTGTTCCAAAGTTGGCCATTACTAGATGTTCTTGGCAAGTACAAGGTCTTAACTCAAAAAATGACTCATCGAGCAAGAAATTCCCAATGCCATCCTTTGATTAATATTACTACCCAATGATGCACTTAGTGATGGCCTCCTGAAACCTAAGGTAGATAAGCAGGAGACAGGAAGAACATAGCAAGCCAGACAGCATCAGGAGGCTGAGAAGTCAACATTTCGGGTGTAACCCTTCTTCCTGAAACCTAAGGTCATGTGTGAGTCATTTTTGGATGCAACCTTGTTTCTTTACCCTGAAATTTTCTTTTCCTCTTAGTTCCTCTCCAGTGCCAGAACACGCACACTCCTATCTCCAAGTTTTGGAATCTTCACCAGATTCCATTAGAAATTGCTTTCTATTCCTGTTGACAAAAATGTTTTCATCTCAAGACTCCTCGTCTGGATCTTCCAAATCCGATTTAAATAAGAGGAATCTCTGATTACTGTTCTTTACTTTCCAGCACAGACCACATTATTTAATCCAATTGACTTATGCTGGAGTTTGTTCCATGCAGGCCACCTCCTGTTTCTTTAATTCACTCATGGGACATGGTGTTGCTGGCTGGACTGGCATTTATTGCCCATGCCTAATTGCCCTTGAGAAGATGGTGGTAAACTGCCTTCTTGAACCACTGAGGCTCACGTGCTGAAGATAGACACTAATGAGGGAATTCCAGCATTTTGACTCAGCGACAGTGTGGAAACAGAGATACATTTCCAAATCAGGAGGGGGGTTGGCCTGGGAGGAAGCTTGCAAGTGGTAGCGTTCCCATGTATCATTGGTCCTGGGCTTGGAAGGTGCTAAGTATCTGTGGTAAATTTCTGCAGTGCATCTTGTAGATAGTACACATAGCTGCCACTGTGTGTTAGTGGTGGGGATTCAATGTTTGTGAATGTGTTGCTGTGTCCTGCTTGAATGTTGTTGGAGCTACACTCCTCTCGGCAAGTGGGGAGCATACCATCATATTCTGATTTGTGTCTTGTAGATGATGAGCAGAATTTGGGGAGGTGAGCTAAGTTACTCAACTGCAGTTTACTTAGAATCTGGCCTGCTCTTGTAGCCACGATATTTAAATGGTGAGTCCAGTGACTTTCTGATCAATGGTAACCCCAAGGGTGGTGTTAGTGAGTGATTCGGTGATGGTAACACCATTTGAATGTTAAGGGACAGTGGTTAGATTGTCCCTTATTGGAGACAGTCAATGTGTAGCATTGTGTGGCATAAATGTTGCTTGCCACTTTTCAGTCGAACCCTAGATATTGTCCAAATCTTGTTACTTTTAGACATGGACTGTCTCAAGAGTCACGAATGACACTGAATGTTGTGCAGCAAACAGCCCCACTTCTAAGCTTATGATGGAGGGAAGATCATTGGTGAAGCAGGTGAAGATAGTTGGCTCTAAGACATTAACCTTCAGAGATGTCCTGAACCTATGATGACTGACCTCCAGCATCCACAACCATCTTTCTGAATGTCAGATACGATTCCTGTCGGAGGAGTTTTTTTCCCAATTCCCATTGATTCCAGTTTTGTTAGGACTCCTTGATGCCACACTCGGTCAAATGCAGCCTTGATATCTAGGGTTGTCACACTCGTTTCTCCTATAGAATTCAGCTGTCTTGTCCATGTTTAAAAGTACCTAAGTGTCCCTGTGTGAGCATGTTATTGTTGAGCAGGTGCTACTTGACAGAACTGCTGATGATACGCTTCATCACTTTACTGATAATTGTGAGTAGACTGATGGAGTAGTGGTTGGCTGGTTTGGATTTGTACTGCTAGAATTGAATGGAATCATGTATTGTCATGTGTATTCAATATAAAATACAGTGAAAAGTTTGTATTGTTACCATGAGTTGGTGCCTTGCTCATTAACCTAAATTTCTTTTTTAAAGTCCATTGATACTTCTGACTGAAAATTGCTGTGAAATGCCTCAGCGTTCTTTTTTACACTGACAAGCTTAGCTGTCATGTTGTTGAGGATAGGGATATTTATGGAACTGTCTCCTCCAGTGAGTTTAATTGTCGACCACTTTTCACAACTAGATATGGTAGGACTGTAGAGCTTTGTTTTGATCCATTGGTTTTTGAATTACTCAGTTCTGTCGATCAGTTGCTGCTTATGCTGTTTGATATGTAAGTAGTCCTGTTTGGTAGCTTCACCAAGTTGACACCTCATTGTTTAAGAATGCCTGGTTCTGTTCCGAGCACGCCTTCCTGCTCTCTCCATTGAACCAGGGTTGATGATAATGGTCAAGTGGGAGATATGCCAGGTCAGTAGTTCTGCTGCTGTTGGTCCACAGCACCTCATGAATGCCCGGTTGAGTTGCTAGATCTATTCGAAGTCTATCCCATTTAGCACAGCAATAATGCCATACAACATGATGGAGTGTAATCTCAATGTGAAGGATGGTCTTGGTCTCCACAAGGACTGTACTGTGTCATTCTTAATGTCATGAACAGTTGCATCTGCAGCAGGCAGATTGGTGTGAATGAGGTCGAATGTTTCTCCCTTTTCTTGGTTCCCTCAGCACCTGCTGTGTAGCAGCTATGTCCTTTAGGACCCAACCAGCTTGATCAGTAGTACTGTGACTAAGCCACTCTTGGTGATGGACTTTGAAATCCCCCTTCCAGAGTACAATCTGCACCTTTGCCGCACTCATTGCTTCCTCCAATTATTAGTCAACATGGAGCACAAGGGAGGATGGTGCATGGTATTCAGCAGGAATTTTTCAAGCCCATGTTTGACCTGATGACATGAGTCAGTGTTGAGGACTTCTGGGATAATTCCTTACTGACTGTGTTGTCAGCTTTACTGGGCCTGTCCTGTTGGTGGGACAGGGCATATCCAGGGATGGCGATGGTGGTGTCTGGGACATTATGGTATGGTACTGTGAGTATGACTATGTCAGGCTATTGCTTGAGTTGTCTTTGAGATAGCTGTCTCAAATTTGGTAATAGCCCCCAGAGCCATTTTTACCATTGTCATTTCTGGTGCCCCAAGTTGATGCCAGGTGGTCCCCCCAGTTTCATTTCATTTTTGGGGATTGATGTAACTGAGTGGCTTACTGGGCCATTTCAAAGCACACTTGGGAGTCAACCACATTGTCTTGGATCTGAAGTCACATGTAGGGCAGATGTAGTAAGAATGGCTCTTAATTTCAGATATTCATTAAATTCTTATTCCACCATCTGCTATGGTGAGCATAGACACTCAAGGTCATTGCCTGCTGACCTGTGGCAAATTGTTGACAAAAAGTATGACAAAACAGGAGCTCAGACAGTCAGTTGCTGATTTAATTCCTGACAGCAAATCTAATTGCAGGTGTCCTAGGTTGATCCTCGGGATTGCCCGTCCAGAAAAAGATGTAACCACCACCACTTCAACTACTCTTCGAGTCCCCCTGCGTGTCAGCAGTATCATTTTTGAAGTGCTGGAGTTCACAGGCAGCAAGGACAGCTTTCTGGGTTATTGTTTGCCACATTATCCATGAGAGTTTGTACATTCCAGGTTTTGAGTGGGGTTCGTTGCCCCCACCCTTTTCTCCATCTTAATCACCACTATTATTTATCTTATCAAGAACAAGCATCACAGTGGTGTGGACATTGTCCACAGGATGGATGGAAAGCTTTCAACCTCAAATGGTTGAAATCCAAGAAGAAAATATTACCAGCCTCGCTTGTGGAACTTGAGTTTGCAGATGGCAGTGTTTATCTCTGCTTTGTCAGAAGTGTACTTTCAAGCCTCACTTTCATGAAGAAGCATACTGAAGAATTAGTCTCAGCCTCAACCTCAGGAAGACTCAAATTCTTTACCGACCATCCCATGCTACGTTCCAGTCCGTCCCTCTATTAAGATAATTGGAGATATCCTCCCAAACCTGGAACACTACCTCTACCTGGGAAGCTCCAGTTGTCTAAGGGTGACATCAGTATGGAGATTCAATATTGTATCCAGTCTGTGAGCAACCGTGACATTTCCGCTGGTGCAAAGATCCTTTTGTACAAGGCAGTCATTCTTCAAGCTCAACTTCCCTCAAGAAATGCAATATAGATGCCAATGCATGGGGGACAGTTGTTCAGAATAAATCAACCTGGACATGAGCTAGTGAAGGGACACAATTCACGCAGTGGCAAGAGAAAGTATGGAAAAGGAGCTGGTGAAAGGAATGGCAACAATCCCACCTCCCAGAAATACCTGCTAAATGTGCGGTCAGGGATTGGACTCATCAGCCCCATAAGGGGCCACAGCACCCATTAGCAGTGACAAGAGTTTCCGAGGTGAACACTCGTACTTATTAGCGAGTGATTGCTGATGACAGAAGCAAAAATGTACTCGCATGATAGTCTCTCACGCAACTAGACGAGAGAACAGGCATGGATATTGAAAGGTCTGGTCTAATGTTGAGAAGGTTGCAGAAGCTAAATTTTAGTTTTGTCCTTGTCAAATAGGATGTCATTTGTGACTTTGATGTGAGCCATTTGATACTGCTACAGGGATGGAAACCTGATTGGAGGATTCAAGCAGGGAATTCTAAAAGTGGGGGACAGGTTTGGAAGGTGTCCAAAGAAAAATAGGTTTGGTTTTGGAATATAGTTGGTAAGGAACAGAGGAATAAAGAATACTTTCTGGATGAGATGGGCAACACATGAAGAGAAGGACCTGTTAATTAGGTTTGTTCTGGGTTCTGAAGAAGGGTCACTGAACCCGAAACATTAACTTGCTTTTTATCCAGAAATGCTGCCAAACCTGTTGATTTTTTTTTTCCCCTCCAGCAACTTTTAATTTTGTTTTTGAAGATTTAAAACACTTTATCTAATTACATAAAACCCCAATTATTTGGATCAAGATTTTTTGTTCACAGTTTGTATTTCTTTTCTGATTTGTGATTCCCATTGTGAAAAGGAAGTTCATCATACTTTGACTTTACCAGCTCAGCAGTAGAACACTTTTTTTATAGTGCTTCGATTTCAATGCATCAAAATGCAGTACTATTCGGAGTACATCAATCTCTAAGTATTTTTGTCGACAGTGAGTTAAAACATTTTTAATCTTATTCAGTTCTTGTGAGAACCTGTTCTTAAAATGCTTATTCATATTGCACCAAACATGGTACACTGGCTCAGTGGTTAGCATTGTTGCCTCTCAGCGCCAGGGACCCGGATTCATTTCCACCCTTGGGTAATGAGTTTGCGCATTCTCTGTGTCTGTGTGGGTTTCCTGCAGGTGCTCCAGTTTCCTCCCAAAGTCCGTAGATTGCAGGTTAGGTGGATTGGCCATGTTAAGTTGCTCGATAGTGTCCAGGACTGTGCAGGCTAGGTGGATTAGCAAGGTAAGAGGGGTAGGCTGGGGTGGGGTGGGGGTCGTGTTGGGATGCTCTTCAAAGAGTCAGTGTGGACTCGCTGGGCCAAATACCCTGCTTCTACACTGCAGGGGTTCTGTCATTGCCTTGGAAGGAAATAATACTTAGTGTGTCTGTGGATAAAAGATACTTACCATAGTCCCAGAGGACAAGAAGTTTGCACACTCAGAGTCATAGAGATGTACAGCGTGGAAACAGACTCTTCGGTCCAATTCGTCTTTGCCGACCAGATATCCCAACCTAATCTAGTTCCATTTGCCAGCATTTGGCCCATATCCCTCTAAACCCTTCCTATTCATATGCCCATCCAGATGCCTTTTAAATGTTGTAATTGTACTAGCCTCCATCACTTCCTTTGGCAGCTCATTCCATACATGCAACACCTGCGTGAAAAAGTTGCCCTTTAGGTCTATTTTATATCTTTCTCCTCTCACCCTAAACCTATGCCCTCTAGTTCTGGACTCCCCCACCCCAGGGAAAAGACTTTGTCGAATTAACCTATCCATGCCTCTCGATTTAGTAAAACTCTACAAGGTTACCCCTCAGCCTCCGACACTCCTGCGAAAACAGCCCCAGTTTATTCAGCCTCTCCCTATTGCTCAAATCCTCCAACTCTGGCAACATCCTTGTCAATTCTTTCTGAACCCTTTCAAGTTTCACAACATCTTTCTGCTAGGAAGGAGACCAGAATTGTAAGCAGTATTCCAAAAGTGGCCTAACCAACATCCTGTGTATCCACAATATGACCCCCCAACTCCCATACTCAAAGCTCACACCACATAAGGGGACACAGCACCCATGACCAGTGATAAGAGTTTCCTAGGTGGACACTCATACTCATTAGCAAGTGATTGCTGATGACAAGCAAAAATGGAATCACATGATACTCTCTCACGCAACTAGACAAGAGAGAACAGGCATGGATATTAAAGGAAAGGAAAGCATACCAAACACCGCCTTCACTATCCGACCTACCTGCGACTCTACTTTCAAGGAGCTGTGAACCTACACTTCAAGGTTTTTGTTCACAACACTCCTTAGGACCTTACCATTAAATGTATAAGTCGTGCTCTGTCTTGCTTTTTCAAAATCAAGTTTGTGAGACCTGATTTCCCACGCACAAGGCCATGTTGACTATCCATAATCAGTCCTTGCCTTTCCAAATACATGTACATCCTGTCCCTCAAAATTCCCACCACTGACGTCAGGCTCACTGGTCTATAATTCCCTGGCTTGTCCTTACCACCTTTCTTAAATAATGGTACCACGTTAGCCAACCTCCAGTCTTCCAACACCTCACCTGTGACTATCAGTGATACAAATATCTCAGTGAAGGGCCCAGCAATCGCTTCCCACAGAATACTAAGATATACCTGATCAGGATTTATCCACCTTTATGCATTTCAAGACATCCAGCACCACCACCTCTGGAATACGGACATTTTTCAAGATGTCACTAGGTATTCTCCCATATTCTATATCTTCCCTGTCCTCCTCACAGTGAACACTGATGCAAAATACTTGTTCAGTATCTTCCCTTATCTCCTGTGGTTCCACATAGAAGCTGCCTTGCTGTTCTTTGAGGTGCCAAGAGAGAAACCTGATGAAGGGCTTTTGCCCGAAAGATTGATTTTCTTGCTCTTCGGATGCTGCCTGACCTGCTGTGCTTTTTCAGAACCACTCCAGTCTTGATTCTAATCTCCACATCTGCAGTACCCACTTCCACCTCGTTGATCTTTGAGGGACTCTATTTGCTCCCTCTGGGTTGGGATATGTGGTCGGCGTGGACGGGTCGGACTGAAGGGTCTGTTTCCATACTGTACATCTCTATGACTATGTATTTGTAAAAACCCTTTGCATTCTCATTAACCCTAATTGCCAAAGCTATGTTATGTCCCCTCCTGATTTCCCTCTTGAGTATACTCCTACTGCCTTTATACTCTAAGGATTCACTCGATCTCTCCTGACTTATACCTGACATGCCTCTTTTTCCTTAACCAAACCCTCAATTTCTCTAGTTATCCGGCATTCCCTACACCTACCATCCTTTCCTTTTACCCTAAAGTGCTTCCCATTTTCCATTATCTGTGAACATCTGCCCCCAATCAGCTTTTGAAAGTTCTTGCCTAATACCATCAAAATTAGTCGCCTTTCAGTTTATAACTTCAACTGATAGATCTGGTTTATCCATTTCCATCACTATTTTAAAACTAATAGAATTATAGTCACTGGCCCCAAAGTGCCCCCCCCACTGACACCTCAGTCACCTGCCCTGTCTTATTTCCCAAGAGTAGATCAAGTTTTGCACCTTCTCTAGTAGGTGTATATACATACTGAATCTGAAAATTTTCTTGTACGTTTTTAACAAATTCCTCTCCATCTAAACCTTAACACAATGGCAGTCCCAGTCTATGTTTGGAAAGTTATAATCCCCTACCATAACCACCCTATTATTCTTACAGATAACTGCGATCTCCTTACAAATTTGCTTCTCAATTTCCTGCTGACTATTAGGGGGTCTGTAATACAATCCCAATAAGGTGGTGATCATCCCTTTCTTATTTCTCAGTTCTACCCAAATAACCTCCCTGGATGTATTTTCGGGAATATCCTCCCTGAGTACAGCGGTAATGCTTACCCTTATCAGAAACGCCGCTTCCCTTTCTATCCTTCCTGTAGTAGTTGTATCTTGGAACATTAAGCTGCCAGTCCTGTCCAGCCCTGATCCATGTTTCTGTAATTCGTATTATTTCCCAGTCCCACGTTTGTAACCATACCCCGAGTTCATCTATCCTCCTTGTTAGGCCTCTTGCATTGAAATAAATGCAGTTTAATTTCTCAGTTCTGCCTTGATCTCTGATTTGTTCCTGGCTGCCCTGACTGTTTGACTCATTTCTTTTCTCAACATCTTTCCTCAGTAACTCCGTTTCTTCCCCCCCCACCCCCACCACTGCATGACTAGTTTAAATCCTCCCGAGCAACTCTAGCAAATCTCCCTTATATTATTGCCTTTCCAATTCAGGTGCAATCCAACTGTCAGCTACAGATCACTTCTACACCCAAACAAATTCCAGTGACCCAAAAAATGTGGAACCTTCTCCCATATACTGGCTCCTCAGCCACGCATTCATCTGCTTTATCCCCCTATTCCTACCCTCACTAGCTTATAGCACAGGGAGTAATCCAGATATTACTATCCTTGAGGACCAACTTTTTAAATTCCAGCCTAACTTTCTATGTTCGCTCTTCAGAATCTCATCCTTTTCCCTTCCTATGTCGTTTGTACCAATGTGTACAATGACCTCCTACTGGTCCCTCTCCCCTTTGAGAGCATTCTGCACCCTTTCTGAGACACCCTTCATCCTGGCACCAGGGAGGCAACACACCCATTCTTATTTTTCCCTTCTGGCTGCAGAAACATCTGAGTGCCTTTGACCAGAGGGTCTCCTAACAAATTGATTGCTTGGAACTGGATGTACCTCTCTTTACATTACAGCCTGTCTTGATACCAGAAACTTGGCTATTCATGCTACATTCCCCAGGAAGTCCATCACCCTCTACGTTTTCCAAAACAGCATACTTGTTTGAAATGGGGTTAACCACAAAACTCCTGTACTATCTGCCTACCTTTCTTGGAGTTAACCCATCTACCTCATTGTATCTGGGGCTTTTCTCCTTTCCTCTAACTGCCATCCATCAAGCCCCCTAACTCTTGTAAATTCCACATTGCTTCTGTCTCTCCAACCAATCCATTCACCTGACAGGATTCGCAATCAATGACATTTATTGCAGATGTAATCCTCAGTAGCCCAGAAACTCTCTTGAAACTGCCACATCTGACAAGAAGAGCACATCACTCTAGTAAAGGCCATTTTACTCCTTCCAATCTACAGACCCAGAAAATAGCATCATCTTTTTGCTGCACAAAACATTGCTCCAGGCTAACTTAATACTTATGGTTTATCTTTTCAAAATTTAATCAAGAGACAGATCTCAATAAAACATATAATTAAGAAAGAACCTACTCTACTCACTGTTGTAGATTTACAGCAAAGCTATACTTAGACATATTCACTTATCTGTTTCTGTGCTGTGACCTCTCCCAAACAGGTTCCTCCAAGATAGTTGTGAATTTCGTGTTTAAGTTTTCGTAGACACACTCCGATGTCCAGCAATACATGAATTCAAACAGCAAAGGCAATAACTGCACAGATTCATTTCTGTGTCAGTTAGCAGTGTGGGTTTCTCTCTCCCTTTCAGACCCATGTGCTCACTGCCTTTGTCTGTCTTTCTCCCTTTTACATTGGAGAGAGACAACAGATTGTGATTAACCTGAGGGTCATCACACTTCGGGTGAGGTCAAGAAGGTGGAACCTTCATGGTGATCATCCAAAATGGGAATTGAACCCTTGTTATTGGTGTCACTTTGCATCACAAACCAGCCAACCAAACCGAAGCCTTGCTTTTTCGAAGATAATTTAAAGTTTGGAGAGAGATGTTCCTATATCATGGAAGTACAAAATTGGTCCTAATACAGTTGGAAAAAAAAAAGCTATAAACTGATGCAGTATTGATGCCCTTCTTAAAGTTGAGAAAATATCCACAGCAACTTTAAATGCATGGGGTCAATGGGTGCTCCCTAAAAAGATATGAGAATATTTAAACACGGGTGACCATTGTGAGAATGATCACCCCAGACGTAGAATTGACAGATTCAGTGAGGAGAAATTTCAAGAGCGAAACGGTCTGTGATTAGAGGAGCAGTGGGCTAAGTAAATAAAGGTAACTGAACTGCCACGCGGAAGAGCACTGTCCACCAGGATCATTGGAGGGGTGTGTGTAAAGAGGCAGAAAAGAGCAGTTGGGCAAGGGTGGGAGGGAGTTGAGCTGCAAGTGAGGGTGGGGAAGAGGGCAGCTGCAGAGTTGGGGAAAGAGAGATTCCAAGGAGGTAAAACAGTTCTGAATGGGAGCAAGGAGCAGGTGTTGGCCATTTTCTGCCTCTGGCCTACTCCACGATTTAATAAGGTCATGGTTAATCTGATTGTAACCTCAAATACACATTTCTGGCTGTCCTTGATAACCTTTCATCACCCTTGCTGAACAAGAATCTTATCTGCCATGGCCTTAAAAGTACTTAAGAGCTCTTACACCAGTATTCACGAAGAGAGTTCTGTGGGGGGAAAAAAAACTGCCTCATCTGTTTTAAATTGATGATCCCTGACTTTTAAACAGTGATGCCTAGTTTTAGATCCTCTGATGAAAGGAAACATTCTCTCCACATCGGCTATCTCAAGATGACCCAGGATTTAATATATTTCAGTTCAGCCACCTCCCACTTATCTAATCTCCAGCAGATGCAAGCCTAGCCCATCCACCTTTGCTCATAAGACAACCTGCCTCTTCCACAAATTAGCCTGGGAGACTTCCTCCAAACTGCTTCCAATGTATTGATATCCTTCCTTAAATAAGGGGACTAAATGGAGATAAAGAGAGAGAGTTAATGCTTTAAGTCTCGTTTGACTTCAGAACTTGGAGGTCCCTGATTTTATATTCTGTTCTCATGATAACTGATAACATTCTAGTAGCTATTACAATTACTTGCTGCACTTCATTAACCTTTTGAAATTCATGTGCTAGGGCACCCAGATCCCTTTACATCTTGTAGCTTTGCAGTCTGTCAGTGTTTAGATAATATGCTTCATTTTTTATTCTTTCTATCAAAGTGAACAATTTCACACTTTCCCATAATATACTCCCATCTGCCAGATCTTTGCACACTCAGTCAACCTATCCATATCCCTCTGGAGTACCGATATGTCCTCTTCACAACGTATCTGTGGACAGTGTTTGTGTCATCATCAAATTTGGCAGTCATAGGAGACGTTCATTCCAAGCCACTGATCTAAGTTCTAAACAGTTGAGGTGCCAGCACAGATCCCTTTGGCACCATTCATTACATCTTGGCAACATGAAAATGACCCATTTACACTTATTTTGTACTTCCTGTTACCAACTAATCTTCTGTCCATGACAGCATGCTACTCCCTGCACCAAGAGCTTTTGTTTTCTAAAAAATGTCTTTGATGAGGCACTTTATCATCGGCCTTCTGGAAATGTAAATACATTACATCTACTGGTTTCACTTTATCCACAGAATGTGCTACCTCCTCCAAGGACTTAAGTAGATTGGTCAAAATTATTATCCTTTCACAAAACCATATTTACCCTGCCTGATTTTGTGCCTTAACCATGTATACTGCTGTAACCTCTGTAGTTTCTCGCTTTCTGTTTTCCTCCCATTTCTGAATAACAGAGTTTAATTTGTATCCTCTACTGTAATGGGATCTTTACTGTTTCAAGGAAGTTTAAAAAAAAATTAAAGCCAGTACATCAACTATCTCATTAGGTGCTTTTTTTATGACCCTATGAAGAAGTCCATTAGGACCCAGACATTTGTCAGTCTCCACTCCAACTCAATATCACATCTTTGCTAATTGTGATTTCCTGAGTTCCATGTCCATTTCATTTCCTGAATTGTTGCTGCTTCTGGGATGTCATGTCTATCCTTTACAAATTAACTGTTCAATTTATCTGCTACTTTCTCGCTCTTTCAATTACGAATTCTCCAGAATCCTCTTTTTATAGCTCACTTTGTTGCCTTACAATAGTTAGAAATTCTTACTATTTTTTATGTTTCTTTCTCGCTCTTCTCTTACATTGTATTATCTTTCTCCCTCTGAATTTTTGTTTTTTTTTCTCTTATATTCTGTCTCCCACCTGTGTTTGCTTTTTGTTTCAGTCTTTATCTTTAGTCTTTCTAGTTAACTACAGATAATGGAACTGTCACTTGGAATCCCTTCGTGTTGTATTTATTCTGTGTGTTCTGGAATGTTCCCTTAAACATCTACAACTGATCACTGTTGACCTACCCAATTTGTTAATTCATTTTGGCCAACTCTGCTTTAATTCCTTCATAATTACTCTTACTGAAATTTAAAAAGAATTTCTGACCCATTTCCCCCTCCCTCAAACTGAATATAAAATTCAATCATGTTGTGGTCTCTGCTATCTAGGAGTGCCTTCACTTATGAGATCAATACTTAATTCTATGTTGGTGCACAGAATCTGTTCTACTATAACCTGCAGTCTGGTGGGTTCCAGAACATGCTGCTCTCAGAAGCCATCCTGAAACAATCTGTGAACTGCTTATCTGTGCTACCTTTGTCCATCGGACTTTTCCAGTTGATATGTAGATTAAAATTATCCAGAAAAGCTGAATGAATTTCAACCATGTTGGGCAGTTACAAAAGCTGAGGTTGTAGTCTTCTGTGCCCTCCTACTTGCCTCACTGTCAGTTACACCTTTCTTTCCCTGAATTCTGACCATGTGATTGCCTCATAGTACAAAGCATTCAGGTAATTTCTCCCCTCCCTGATTCTTCATTAGGTGTGTTTGCTATGGACCAAATTGTCATCCAGGAGCTTTGCCATGCATTACCTATCCTGCCATCCTTAATTTGTACTAATTAATTAGTAAATATGGTAACAAAAGAGTACTTAGCTAAGGAAAAGTCTGAAAAACATGAAATCTCTGAGGTAATGAATTCCTTGCAAACGTATGTTAGAGCAGTTTAGGGATGAACATATTCAGAGGAATAATCTATTAGATGCTGTTGTAGTTAATATTGTCCATTAAGTTTAAATCTAAGATGCAGTAAAGGGTGGCAACTGCCTGAATAACATCATCTTCTGGTTTTGTTGATATCGAATTGAAAACTAATTATCATCCCACTAGTTTGCAGAAGTGTGTTTCGAGTGATGTCTTTCTGTGCCTGCGAGTGTGTCAGTTATTTTGAAAATAAATTTTGCTGCTGACATTTGTTTGTTGTCTTCTATCAATTTAAGTATTATACTGATTAATAAATTGATGATTTCCTTGTGTATTGTGGCTTTAATTTTAATAAAGGTTGGTAGTTATTGAGGATATTGATGAATTCTTCTAATTTTGCTTCTGCATAAATCCGAATAATCCATGTCAACCCAAGTATGAATGCAGAGCGTATTCTTACTATGTGACTTATCACCTATTAATAAAGTTGTAGAAGATCATGGGGCTCCCCTCTCATTAAAGAGAGACAACTGGTGGTGGTTTAACCTAAGGGCCATTGCACCTCATCATGAGGAGAGAGGTTGAGAAGTAGTTCTTCATGATTACCTCAGCTGGGGCGCAGGGATTGAACCCATGCTGTTGGCATCACTGCATTGTAAACTAGCCATTTGGCCAACTGAACTTACTGACCCCCAATTACCTGATACATGTTACTGAGAATAAAAATGAGGCCCTATAACACCAAAAGATAGCTTGGGATGATATCTCAAGAGCTTTGAAGAACATTAGTTTGTGCACTCATTCAGTTTACTGAACAAGTTTTCTCATTAAATTGCTTAATGTTTGTGAATTTTGAACAGGGTTACACATCATGTGCAGAATTAGACAGATGTTACTTAAGGGAAAAAGCAGTGAAGAAATGCAGAAAAGAAGTAATATAACACAAGGAGTGAGCAATTGTTTGTGCTGATGAGCACTGTGAAATTGCATCTGTACCATAACTTGTTCTCCACCAAATTTATTTTGATTTAAATGCTCCTAATTTTTTTATGTATCAACTTGAAAATTATACAGAAAATCAAATGCCTGTGTATTTTGCATTTATGAAAGTCTTAATACATTTTTCATTTAAACCAACAAAATAATCAGATGAGGGTATTTTCAGGCTGCAATGAAATTTATACTATAGAGCACTTAATATTTGACATGTTTACCTTTTTATTTCAGTTCTGCCTCCAGTTTTGGTTCCAAGACACAGTGAATTCAACCCACAGCATAGCCTTCTGGTCCAGTTCAGGAATTTGAGTCATAATGAGCCGCATATGCCACACAATGCTACATTTCCAGATTCCTTCCAACAACCAAATAGTAATCCATTTCCTATTTCACCAAATAGCCCGTACCCTCCATCTCCTGCAAGCAGCACCTACCCTAGTTCACCAGCCAGTTCTGGACCAAGCAGTCCTTTCCAACTGCCAGGTAAGGACCTTTTTATTTTCTGTTTTAGAAATGTTAATATCAAAAATTCTTGATGTTAATATGAAGCATTGTTTGTTTCTTCACAGTAAAACTTATTTCAAAGTAGACACATTTTAATGTAGAATCAAAGTTGCACATTTGTTTATTGAAAGGATCAAAAGTAAATGGAGTGATAGGTACTATGTTAACTTATATCAGGTTATTTTAAATTTTAAATTTTTAAGCAATATCAAATAAGCTTTTCATAAATTGAGCGGTGCATAGCATTTCTGTCGAGTTGCATGCTTTTGTATAAGGTAGGAACTATTTTGAGGGATGTTGCTCATCTTCAGGCACCATAGGAATTAATAGTTTAGTTTGGTTTTAGGGAAAGTGCATTTTTATGTCACCTGAAGGAATTTGGGATGCTTTTCGTGTTTAATGATACTATACAAATGCAAGTTTTAGCATGCATGTAAATTGATGTAATGTCTGTGAGAGGTTGTGATGCATCCTGTAAAGCTCCAACTTGCAACAACATTAATTTTTCTCAACTCAGAGCATATGTTCTGCATTCCCAATGACATGTTTTTACAGTGTTCAATCAAAACAATCTTTTTAATACAATTTTGCCAGTTTGCAAATTAGCTTTGCTGATCTGTCAGTTTTTTTTTCTTAGACTGCATTTTGATTTTTTTTTGTTGGCTCACTTCCTGGTTTTTTTCATTTCAGGTTTCCATGCTTTGGTTTAAAACATCACTATTCTTACCAGATAATATTTTTTAAGAGTAAAATTTAATTACTATCTATGTTGTGGTACAGTACCAAAAAATGATGCAGAGCAATTTTGTAGGTGCTGCAACAATTTAACTATTAATTGGTGAAGAGAATTGGGTGAATTGCAAAATGCCCCATTTACTGCAGAATGCCCAGCTTTTGACTTATGCAAATTGCCAAGGTATTTAACGTGATTGTGTCACTGTGTTTGTCGTCAGTATTGCCCCCAAGTGTTGTTGATGGGGACTTGAGGTTGTAATGGCACTGAATATTGGGTAATTAGTTAGCTTTCTCCTGCTGAAGGCCATAATTTCCTCATGGATGTCAGTCCAAGCTTAGTATTGTCTGGGTATCAACTGGGCATGAAACTGCTTCATTTTCTGGGCAATTATGAATGGAGCTGAATACTCCACACTCAATCAGCCTGTTTGTGTTCATGTTTGAGTAAAGACCATTTTATTGAACAGCTGAACATTTTGAGTCCGGAATGTTGCCCTAAGGAACAAGTACAGTAAGCACCTGAGAGATATTTCACAGCTATAACAATTATCTTGGTTTGTGCTAGGTATGACTGCAGCCACTGGAGAGGCTTTCCCTGATATGCACCAACACTAATTTTACTCTGGTTCCTACTACCATACTGTTGAATGCCACCTTTTAAATTAGGAACAGTTATTTGCACTTTGCTTCTGGAAATCTGTTTTCTCGTCTGTTTTAAGTACCCTACGTAACACTAGTCCATGACTATCCAATGATAGAAAGTAGGCTGTTAGGATGGTGATTGATCAAGTTGAAGTTATTCCATTTGCAAAAAGAATGCATCTGAGCAAGTTCACAGGCAATCCAGTCGATACCAGTACTTTTGCTATATTGTGGATGATAGCCTAGAGTTTTATCACTAGAATATTAATTCAGAGACCAGGTAATGGTCTGGAGATCTGGTTTTGAATCCCACGATGGCAGATAGTATAATTTGAACTTGATAACTTGAAAATAAGTGTTTAATAATGACCATGTAACTATCGTCGATTGTCAAGAAAACAAAACTGGTTCACTATATCCTTGAGGGAAGGAATATGCCATTCCTATCCAGTCTGCCCTATATGTGACCCTAGATCTACAGCAATATGATTAACTCTTAAATTCCCTCTGGACAGTTAGGGATGGGCAATAAATGTTGGCCCAGCCAGTGGTGCCCCTGTTCCACAAAGAAGGCTATGCAGAGTTATCTGCTGAGCACTTCTGGCAAGATGTTTTTTCTTTAACTTTTATACTTTGATATTGCTTTGTGCATTTAAAATCCCATGGATTGCAGAACCAGTTAGACCAAGCTTAACTAAGGTATGCAAAGGATGTGCAATGTTTGGAGAATTAAGAAAATTTGTGTGGGATTTGTACTCTGTTAAAAATCAAGGAACTTTAAGTCTGCATTGCCCTCCTCCATTTTAATGGTGTATAACCACAATGATCAAGTTTAGTTTGTGATTTGGGCCACATCTTGTGCTAGTAATGCACAAAAAAATGTATATTTTTCAAAAAGACTGCATTTTACAATTCTTTCTTTCCTTCACCAAATAATGTTTGTTAACAAGACTGTCTTTAGTTTTGAACTGTCAATCACCAAACCAATGCATACAGCAATGCAGAGTATTCAAAGTTGAAAGTATTTGCATGAACAGCAGCATACAAATAAACCCTAGAGAATTTCCCCATCGATTGTGGAATCGTGAAACTGAAAGAAGTTGGGAATGATCTCTTCTCTATATTTTGGAGCTCTCTTCCAAACACTGCAGTCCTTCGTTCCTTGAATACTAGAGATCCTATGTTGACTGATTATCGGGTAGAATTGGAATCTTGGAATTTTGCAGTATCTCTAAATGCTAGTATTTGGATTGTTTGGAATAGATTATTTGCAAAGCACAATTGAAATTACTTCCTTGTTCACCAGTATGAAGGTAGATGCAAATAATGCTAGTGTAAAGAGTTCCAAGATTGAATTGGAGTATTTAATCATTTGGATTTGAAATCCCTAATCGTTTTCCAATAATCTTTCCCAACTTGCATTTAAATAACACCTTTAGCATAATAAAACTGTCTAAAGTGCTCCAAAACTGCATTTGAGAAGATGACAGCTATGTGACGAAATCCTTGATAGATTTTGAAGAGTGACTCAGAGGAGATATATCATGTAAGGAGACTATGAAATAGGGACAAAATTCCAAAGCATAAATCCTAGACTACTGTTAGCACAGCTACCATTGATGGAATAATGTTAAAAAAGAGATGTAGATAGTGCAGAATGGTATGTTATCTCCTGGATTCAGGATAAAGGATGCCATTAAGTGTTGACATCCACATTGGTACCAATGATATAGGTAGAAAAAGTGATATGGTCCTGAAAACAGAGTTTAGGAAGTTAGAGATTAAAAAGCAAGAGCCTGAAGTCAAATTTCAGGGTTATTCCCAGTGGTACCTGATAGTAGATATAGAAATAGGACAGCTAAGCAAAGAAAGACGTTGCTGGAAATTTGTTTAGAAAATAGGGCTTTACATTTCTGAGGTTTTAGGGCTGATTCTCAACAAACAGGATCTATACAGGAGGGTGGGTTATGCCTAACAGACATGGGAATCTAATGTTATGGAGGGCAGGCAGGGAAGTAGAGTTGAGACCATAATCAAATTGAGATCTTAACAAATTGAGGAGTGGGCTGAAAGGCCTACTCCTGGTCCTATAACCTTGCTTCCTCTAACTAAGCATACATTAATATATAACTGTATCTTTTGATATGCCTTTCTATTTGGAAATCTATTTTTGAGAAAGTTAATGATGTCTACGTGTATGTTCATTAGAATGTTGTGAAAATGAAGAACTTGTAATTGTTCATCTGTTAAACGTGACTTTTTATAATTTGTTTTGGTTAGAGGGGTTGCATCTTTATTTAACATTAAAAATCTCACAACACCAGGTTATAGCCCAACAGGTTTATTTGGAAGTACTAGCTTTCAGGGTGGTACTCCTTCAGGTGTCTGTGGAGCAGGATCAGAAGGCACAGAATTTGTAGCAGATACCTAATGAAGGAGCAGTGCTCCGAAAGCTAGTACGGGTACACAATCCTTTTTCTGAAATCTTTGGGGCCAGTTGTTTTTCAGATTTTGGAATAAATGACATTTTCACAGTGAAGTAAAAAAAATTATCTAACAGCAGACTGTATAATAGTACGAGCACTGAGACACAATTGACACCTGTCAGTACTGGGTCACACTGCCACGTCACATCTGAGAAACGTGGTTCAAATGGGTGTGGAGTTGGTCACCTGTTTGCATGCGAAAATGACGCTCCACACTCCACCAAACAATTTTGGAGCTTTTTGGATTTCAGAATTTCGGATAAAGGATTGTGTACCTGTACTCTCAAACAAACCTGTTGGACTATAACCTGGTGTTGTGTGATTTTTAACTCTGTCCACCCCAGTCCAACATTGGCACCTCCACATCATACCTATTTAGCAGCATTGCTGTCAATCAACTTGGTGCATCATTAGACATGTACTTATCAGTGTTCACAGCCTGTATTCCAGGGAGAGCAGCAAAATCTGATGTAATTGATACATTGGAGCAACGTTTGAAGATGTGCCTGTTGTAATATGCTTTAACGGCTAAATGCTTGTTTAGGACCTTTGAACTCCAGTATTGGTACTGTTTGCAAAGTATGAATTTTTAAAAAAATTTGCTTAGTAATTTTTGTTACATATGTTTGAGTAGCTGTAATGTGACTCTAACCATTTGTGACCTTATAACTGCTTTAATTCATGGTTGAGAGTGTGGTGCTGGAAAAGGGCAGCCAGTCAGACTGCACTCGAGCAGGAGAATCGAGGTTTCGGGCATGAGCCCTTCATCAAGAATGAGGCTTGTGGGCTGAGGAGGGTGGGGCTTAAGGGTAAGGTAGCTGAGAGTGCAATAGATGGATGAAGGTGGGGTGTGATGGTGATAGGTCAGAAAGGAGGGTGAAACCAACTGGATGGTTGAATCTGGGGTAAGGTGGTGGGAGAGGAACTGAGGAAACTGGTGAAATCCACATTGATCCCATGTGGTCGGAGGGTCCTAAAGCGGAAGATTCGGCGTTCTTCCTCCAGGCAGCGGGTGCTAAGAGTTTGGCAATGGAGGAGGCCCATGACCTGCATGTCCTTGGGGGAGTGGGAGGGAGAGTTAAAGTGTTCGGCCGTGGGGCGGTGGGGATGCTTCGTGCATTTGTCCTGGAGATGTTCTCTAAAGCACTTAGCAGCCTTCCTGTCTCCACTCTCCAATCCTCACTTTCTCCTGCTTTAATTCATGCTCTAGTGCTCAAAAGTGAAATTCATAAAATGAATAGGAATAATTCCATGACTTCTCTTTGTCTCTCATTTGTGGCCATAATAATATCACCTGGAGTGTCACAATATGTGTGACTTGATATATTAGTATGTTTTATGAGCTGTTGGTGATGCTGACTTGGTGGTTCTTGAGCTTATTTTGACCCTCAGTATGCTGCTAAATTGTGAATGCTGTCTTCCCTCCAGCTGATACACCTCCACCTGCTTACATGCCACCAGAAGAGCAGATGAATCAAGACAGTACACAACCAATGGACACTGGAAATGTCATGATGACCTCCAGCATACCCAATCTGCCCATTATATCCACTCGAGGTAAGGTTGTAGAACTAACAAATAGCCAGCCTTAATTAATGCTTCTAAACTATCGTCTATATCAAAACTCTCTTGGATAGTGCACTGGAAATGAAACTTGACTGTTCCTGTAAATGTGAAAATTTGATTAACTCGCTGAATTGCTCAGTATGATCTGTCCAATTCATATTGCAAAACGTGCACACCAAGTTTTTATCATTTAACAAGAAACTCACTATCTGTTTTTAAAAAAAAACAAATCAAACCACTTTACCTGGCAAAAATGTAACATGACTTGCTGACTTTAATTCTACGACTTAAACTATACCCCTTTTAAAAATTATAGTACACATACAAACAGAGACTAAGAGTTAAAGCAAGACATCAGTTGTGACACCAGCCCAAATTGAGTGTCTTGTTTTCCTTCAGTTCGCTTCCAATTCCTTTTGACTCTTTGAGGGTATGAGGTTGTAGGCACACATTCTTAATCCTACATTCACTGATTGGTGATTCAGCCTTTCAGTGTTTCTGAAGATGTTTTTTCCCTGTTTTTCTTTTAAGGTAATTTGCAGACAGACAGAGCTGCTCAGAATTTTCTTTTATTTTTCCATGCAGAAGTGGGAAAGAAAGCTTTAGGCACTTCTGCCTTCATGGGCTGGATGTTTTTGCTGAACTGTCTGAACGCACATCTGTGGGTACTCATACTGGGATCAGTCAAGAAGTTGTTACTTTACATATTTGTGAATTCTTAGCATGATATGTCCTAGTTGAAAAATGAATTAAAGGTCTGTCACTGGGCAAATATCCAGAGACAAGGTGTCTAGCATTATATCCCATTGCTTCAATAAGGCAACTTTGTAGATAGAATGCACAATGGGATTCTGGTAATCTTTTTGAAATTGCAACAGTTTAAAGCTGTATCTTCTTTTATTCCACGATCCAGAAATTAAAAAATAGCAAACTGTGACCCCTAGTTCTAGACTCTCCAGTATCTACCCTGTCAAAGCCCTTTAAAAATATTAAAATGTTATATGCTCAATTATTTCCCTTATTCATTAATCAATATATTTGATGAATAACTGGGGTCCTAGCATTGACCCACTGGTCACTGCTATTTGTTAAAATACCTGTTATTCCTCATCTTTCTTTTTCTGTCCATCGCAATACATTACTCCAATCCCATGCACTTTATCTACTAAATGAAACTTTATCAAAAGCCTTCTGAATGTCCAAAAAAACCACATCCACTGACTTCCCCCTCATTAATTCTACGAGTTCTATCCTCTAAGAATTTGACTGGATTTGCC
This sequence comes from Chiloscyllium punctatum, assembly GCF_047496795.1. NCBI lineage: Eukaryota > Metazoa > Chordata > Chondrichthyes > Orectolobiformes > Hemiscylliidae > Chiloscyllium > Chiloscyllium punctatum. The sequence continues at coordinate 39,516,115 of NC_092758.1, forward strand.
AAGCATGCTTCCCTTTCATAAATCCGTGCCAACTTTTCTCTAATTCTGCTGCTGTTTTCTAACTGCTCTGTTAGATCTTTTATAATGAACTCTTAACATTTTCCCCACTACTGATGTCATGTTGAGTGGACTGCAATTCCAGTTTTCACTCTGCCTCCCTTTTTAAATAGAGGGATTACATTACCTTCCAATCTGTAGGAACTGTTCCAGAATCTATAAAATCTTGGAAAGTGATCACTATTGCGTTCAGCAAGTCTATGGCCATTTCCTTAAGTACTCTGGATTGTAGATTAACAGACCCTGGGAATTTATGACTTTCAGTTCCATTGATTTCCCTCATAATACTGATTTCCTTCAGTTCTTGTCTCTCATTAAAGCTTCTCACCAAATGCCCAACATTTCAATAATGTTAATATTGCATTTGCCTGTAAAATTCTGACCTGATTTTAATTGCTCCAATATTGGTGACTGTACCTTCAGCTGTGAGGCAGGGATTTCCTCTCTGAACATGTTCAAAATTGTGTACTTTTGTAGCAAGTCAGAAGATTGGATGAATTCTAGAAACCAAGAAAGAATGGCTAGATAAGACAGAGAAATTAGAGAATGAGAGAAAGCTAGCTATAAGTATCAGGGCTCTTATTGACTAATTTATGAGTTTATAAAAAGGAAAAGACTAGATGAAGTGAGCATTCCTCCATTAGCGGGTGAGTCTGAGGAGCTGTTGATGCAAAACAAAGAAATGACTGAACCCTTGAACAGTGATTTTTATATCACTGTTCACTGTGGAAGATGCGCACACAGTCCCAAGAAAGATGGATAAGGAACTTAATCAAGATTGTGAAGGAAAAAGTATGAGAAAAACTATTGAAGTTATAGGCTGATAAATCCCCTGGATGTTATGGCATGCTTGGATCTTAATTGAAATGGCTGCAGTGATGGTGAATATTTTGTTGTAGTCTTTCAAAATTTCCTATTATTAAAAGATCCCAGTTGATTTTGGATGTGATGCCCCATCAAGTGCATTGCTTGGTCCTGATGGGAGTGAAATATCTTGAGTGTTGTTGAAACTGCACTCATCCAGGCAAGTTGGAAGTATTCCATCACATTCCTGTTTTGTGCCTTATAGAAGTGGATAGTCTTTGTAGAGTCAAGAAATTAGTTACCTGCTGCTCAATTCCCATGGCCCTTGAAGCCATGGTTTTTATATGGCTAGTCCAGTCCAGTTTAAATTTCTGTTGAACCGTATGCGACTTCGTTTGTATGTTGCTGATTTCACTGATAGCTATTCTTCAGATTAAGATTGCTGTTGTGCCTTTTTGACTTCAAGAAAAGGCTGGAATGATCCTGTTAAATTGTGTATGAAAATCATGTCCACAATCAACTAAAAATTAAATAATATTGTTGTTGAATGAATATTTTCAATACATTCTATTGTCTATTGATTCTTCACCTTCAACTTATACATATAAGCTATAACCTTTAGCTCTTCTCCATAAACCAGAGTTATTCCCACAGACCATGTCTAATTTTGAGTAATTTTGTAGCTAATAGAATTAGAAGTTCATGGTAGATTTGCCTCCATTCCAATGTTGACAGTTTCTATTGATGCAAAAGAAAGCAGCAGAATTTTGGGCCACCTCATATATGTCATTGCTTTCTCGCTTTGACTGCCTTTTGCATCTGACATGAGAAATTGGATATTTTGGAAAGAAATTAAGGTGCTGTCTTTCAGTTCTAAACCTTAAATGTCATGTGTGTTTTCAAGTTCAGGTGAAAACAACCTGTCTTTGAATTACTATTCTGTAATGTTCAGCAGTCCCAAAGGAACACTCCAACAATATTAGAACAGTTTGTTGAAGAAGCAGGTTGATATTCTCACTTTCTAACTTGAGTTTTGTGGGGTTTTTTTTCGTAACTTCTATGCTGTTGTTTTGCAATACTTAATATTTGTAAACACTTGAATGAAAACTTCATCTGCAAAACAAAAACAAAGTGATAGATGGAGTGTTACTTTATTTCTTGGAGTAGATGTTGTTAGATAGGTGCAACCAGAATATCTGGTAAAGACGATAGGCAGGCTCTGTACAAAGTAGTTTGAGGTTTGCATTCTTTTGTAAACTATAAGTAATGAATTTGAGAATTTTGAGCAACAGCAGTTGTTCAACTTTAGCTGTTTAAGGCAGTCTTTTTTACTTTTCTGAAAATAAATGTTTTAAAAATATACACCAGAAAGTGCTTGAGAACTATAATGTATTTTTTATTTTTAGTTATGAAAATCTTAAGTTTAAAATTCTGTTTTTCTATGTACAGGTAGTTCAAATGCAAGCTGGCATGGAGATACTTTTAGAGAAACGTGAAAGAGGATAATACCTTGTGATACAAAATATAGTAAATTAATCTGCTGTAACATGCTTTGTTTCAGATGTTCAACCTGTTGCTTATGAGGAGCCTAAGCACTGGTGTTCCATTGTGTATTATGAGCTAAACAATAGAGTTGGAGAAGCTTTCCATGCCTCCTCCACCAGTGTTTTAGTGGATGGCTTCACTGATCCATCTAACAACAAAAATCGTTTCTGCCTTGGTCTTCTTTCCAATGTAAATCGCAACTCTACTATTGAGAACACTAGGCGGCACATTGGTAAAGGTACGTTTAATTTGTAAATAAACTACTTATGTCAAAATATTACTGGAATAATTTCTTATCATTAAGCAGAATTATTTCTTGTTGAATTAGATTTAAAAGCACATTTAAAAGGCATCTGGATGGACGTATAAATAGGAAGAGTTTGGAGCGATACAGGCTGGGCGCTGGCAGGTGGGGTGGGACTAGATTGGATTAGGATACCTGGTCGGCATGGGCAAGTTGAACTGAAGTGTCTGTTTTCGTGCTGTACATCTCTGATTCTATGACATATCCTTTGTTTACGTGAGTACATCGAGTCGACCAGTGATTTTATGAGAGCGTAAAATATAGAGTCGTAGAGCCATAGAGATATACAGCACGGAAACCGACCCATCAGTTTAATTCGTCCATGCCAACCAGATATTCTAACCCAATCTAGTCCCATTTGTCAGCACCCGGCCCATATCCGACTAAGCTTTTCCTATTCATATACCCATCCAGATGCCTTTTAAATGCTGTAACTGTACCAGCCTCCACCACTTCCTCTGGCAGCTCATTCCATACATGCTTCACCTTCTGCGTGAAAAAGTTGCCCCTTAGGTCTCTTTTATATCTTTTCCCTCTCACCCTAAACCTATGTCCTCTTGTTCTGGATTCTCCCACACCAGGGAAAAGATCTTGTCTATTTATTCCATCCATGCCCCTCATGATTTTATAAACCGCTGTAAGGTCACCCCTCAGCCTCCGATGTTCCAGGCAAAACAGCCCCAGCCTATGCAGCATCACCCTATACCTCAAATCCTCCAACTCTGGCAACATCCTTGTAAAACCTTTTTAAGCCCTTTCATGTTTCATAACACCTTTCCGATAGGAAGGATTAGATTACTTAGTGTGGAAACAGGCCCTTCGGCCCAACAAGTCCACACCGCCAAGGAGCCCAGAATTGCATGCAGTATTGCAAAAGTTGCCTAACCAATGTCCTGTACAGCCGCAACACGACCTCCCAACTCCAATACTCAGTGCTCTGACCAATAAAGGAAAGTGTAACAAGTGCCTTCTTCACTATCCTACCTACCTGCGACTCTACTTTCAAGGAGCTCTGAATCTGCACTCCAAGGTCTCATTGCTCAGCAACACTCCCTCGGACCTTACCATTAAGTGTATACGTCCTGCTAAGATTTGCGTTTCCAAAATGCAACCCCTCGCATTTATTTAAATTAAACCCCATCTGCCACTACTCAGTCCGTTTACCCATCTGACCTAGATCCCATTGTGGTCTGAGGTCACCTTCACTGTCCACTACACCTCCAATTTTGGTGTCATCTACAAACTTAGTAACTACACGTCCTGAGTTCACATCCAAACCATTTGTATAAATGATGAAAAGTGGTGAACTCAGTACAAATCTTTGTGGCACACCACTGGTCACAGGTCTGAAAAGCAATCCTCCATCCTCTATCTTCTACCTTCGAGCTAGTTCTGCATCCTAATGGCTAGTTCTCCCTGTATTCCATGATATCTAATTTTGTTAACCAGTCTCCCATGAGGAACCTTGTCGAATGCCTTCCTGAAGTCACGTCTACCGCTCTGCCCTCCTCAATCCTCTTTGATTTCTTCAAAAAACTCAGTCAAGTTCGTGAGACATGATTTTCCATGCACAAAGCCATGCTGACTGGCTGTAATCAATCCTTGCCTTTCCAAATACTTATAAATTCTGTCCCTCAGGATTCCCTCCAACAACTTGCCCACCACCGATGTCAGGCTGTATAGTTCCCTGGCTTTTCCTTCCCACCTTTCTTAAATAATGGCACCACGCTAGCCAACTTCCAGTCTTCCAGCACCTCACCTGTGACCGTCGATGATGCAAATATCTCAACAAGGGGCCCAACAATCTCTTGCCTAGCTTCCCACAGAGTTCTAGGGTACACCTGATCAGATCCTGGGAATTTATCCACTTTTATGTGTTTCAAGACATCCAGCAACACCTCTGTAATATGGGCATTTTTCAAGATGTCACCATCTATTTTTCCACATTCCATATCTTCCCTGTCCTTCTCCACAGTGAGCTCTGATTCAAAATACTCATTTCGTATCTGCCCCATCTCCTGTGGTTCCACATATTGACCACCTTGCTGATCTTCGAGAGGCCCTATTCTCTCCCTAGTTGCCCTTTTGTCCTTAATGTATTTATAAAATCCCTTTTGGATTTTCCTTAGCCCTTTTTGTCAAAGCTATCTCATGTCTCCTTTTTGCCCTCCTGATTTCCCTCATAAGTATACTCCTACTGCCTTTATAAGCTTCTAAGGGTTGACTCAATCTCTCCTATCTCTACCTGACATATGCTTCCTTCTTTTTCTTAACTAAAATCTCAATTTCTCTAGTCATCCAGCATTCTCTACACCTACCAGATTTTCCTTTCACCTTGACAGGAATATACTGTCTCTGGAGTCTCGTTATGTCATTTCTGAAGGCTTCTTATTTTCCAGCCGTCCCTTTACCTGCGAACAGCTGCCCCCAGTTGGCTTTTGAAAGTTCTTGTCTAATACTGTCAAAATAACACTTAAATGTTTAGATCTGGTCTATCCTTTTCCGTCACTATTTTAAAACTAATATAATTGTGGCTGCAGGCCCCAAAGTGCTCCCCCACTGACGCCTCAGTCACCTGCTCTGCCTTATTTCCCAAGAGTAGGTGCATCCACATACTGAATCAGAAAATGTTCTTGTATACTTTTAATAAATTCCTCTCCATCTAAACCCTTAACGTTATGGCAGTCCCAGTAATGTTTGGAAAGTTAAAATCCCCTACCCTAACTACCCTATTATTCTTTGAGAAACAAATTTAGACAATAGACAATAGACAATAGATGCAGGAGTAGGCCATTCTGCCCTTCGAGCCTGCACCGCCATTCAATATGATCATGGCTGATCATTCCTAATCAGTATCCTGTTCCAGCCTTATCTCCATACCCCTTGACTCCACTATCTTTAAGAGCTCTATCCAATTCTTTCTTAAAAGAATCCAGAGACTGGGCCTCCACTGCCCTCTGGGGCAGAGCATTCCACACAGCCACCACTCTCTGGGTGAAGTAGTTTCTCCTCATCTCTGTCCTAAATGGTCTACCCCGTATTTTTAAGTTGTGTCCTCTGGTTCGGCACTCCCCCATCAACGGAAATATGTTCCCTCCTGCCAGAGTGTCCAGTCCTTTCATAAGCCTATACGTTTCAATCAGATCCCCTCTCAGTCTTCTAAACTCAAGGGTATACAAGCCCAGTCACTTCAGTCTTTCCGTGTAAGGCAATCCTGCCATTCCAGGAATTGACCTCGTGAACCTACGCTGCACTCCCTCAATAGCCAGAATGTCTTTCCTCAAATTTGGAGACCAGAACTGTACACAGTACTCCAGGTGTGGTCTCACCAGGGCCCTGTACAGCTGCAGAAGCACCTCTTTGCTTCTATACTCAATCCCTCTTGTTATGAAGGCCAGCATGCTATTAGCCTTCTTCACGACCTGCTGTACCTGCATGCTTGCCTTCATTGACTGGTGGACAAGAACACCCAGATCTCTCTGAACAGCCCCTTTACCTAATTTGATACCATTGAGGTAGTAATCTGCCTTCCTGTTCTTGCCACCAAAGTGGATAACCAGACATTTATCCACATTAAACTGCATCTGCCATGCATCTGCCCACTCACCTAACTTGTCCAGGTCACCCTGTAATCTCCTAACATCCTCATCACATTTCACCCTACCACCTAGCTTTGTGTCATCAGCAAACTTGCTAATGTTATTGCTGATACCATCTTCTATATCATTTACATATATTGTAAAAAGCTGCGGTCCCAGCACGGATCCCTGCGGTACCCCACTGGTCACTGCCTGCCATTCCGAAATGGAGCCGTTAATCACTACCCTTTGTTTCCTATTAGCCAACCAATTCTCTATCCAATCTAGTACTTTGCCCCCAATCCCGTGCGCCCTAATTTTACTCACTAACCTCTTGTGTGGGACTTTATCAAAAGCTTTCTGAAAGTCCAGGTACACTACATCCACTGGATCTCCCTCGTCCATCTTCCGAGTTACATCCTCAAAAAATTCAAGAAGATTAGTCAAGCATGATTTCCCCTTCATAAATTTGTAAGGAAATTGCAATTATCTCTATTTCTCGCTGACTGTTAGGAGGCCTATAATACAATCTCAACAAGGTGATAATCCCTTTCTTATTTCTCAGTTCAACCCAAATAACTTCCCTGGATGTATTCTTAGGGAGGATATTCCTGAGTACAGCAGTAATGCTTACCCTTATGAAAAGCACCACACCCCCTCCTCTGCCCCGACATCTGTTTGTGGTAAGGAGTTCCAAAGATTCGCAACCCTCTGAGAATAAATTCTTCCTCATCTCATTCTTAAATTAGCTCCCCACAATTTTAAGACTGTGCCCTGTGGTCTTAGGCTCTCCCATGAGGCATAACATCCTCTCGGCATTTACCCTGTTAAGCCCCAAAAGAATCTGTATGCTCAGTGAGATCCCCACTCATTTTTCTAAACTTCAATAAGTTAGGGCCCCAACCTGTTTAACCTTTGCTCGTAAGGCAGCCCCTCCATACCAGGGATCATTCTAGTGAACCTTCTTTGAACTGCCTCCAATGAAATAGTATCTATTAAATAAGGGAACCAAAACTACTAGTGCTCTAGTTGTGGTCTCACCAGTACCTTATGCAATTGCAGTCAGACTTCCCTACTTTAATACTCCAATCTCTTGAAATAGGGGCCAACATTCCATTAGCTTTCCTGATTTATTGTGTATGTATATTTTTCTTTTTGGTCCAAAAATATTTGAAGATAACTAAGTGGATAAGTGCTTTGCTCTAAGTTGCTTGCTTGCAAGGCAGTAATAACCTAAGTAGTTGAAGCTGGTTCCACTTTGTGAAAACAGCTTTAAAAATATGCTAAGATTCTCCTTCAATGTTATGTGCATTGCAACAACTCAAAAACAGTTTGTTTAGTTTCATTAAGCATATTGAATGTTTTATAAAAGAATGACAAGCAAGTTGCTAATCAGTGAGTCCAGTGTCAATTTGATTTTATTCTCTTTACGATTTTTGTAGGTGTCCACCTATACTATGTAGGAGGTGAAGTCTATGCCGAATGCCTTAGTGACAGCAGCATTTTTGTCCAAAGTCGAAATTGCAACTATCACCATGGTTTTCATCCAACCACTGTCTGTAAGATACCTAGTGGTTGCAGCCTAAAGATATTCAACAACCAAGAATTTGCCCAGCTTCTTGCTCAGTCTGTAAATCATGGCTTTGAAGCAGTCTATGAACTTACCAAGATGTGTACCATTCGTATGAGCTTTGTTAAGGTGAGAAGAGGTTGAGACGTTAAGCTATGAATTAAGAAAACTTTTAATTTTAAGCGAGCTGCTTATATGGGGTTTAAAAAGTTTGAAAAATCCATTGTATCATGCTGAAGAGAAACATCTACTGTTTGGGAAAGTTGTGCAAAAGCATATTGCTATTGCTTTTGGGTGCAGCTCCTTATAGAATGTAGTCCTGAAATTAACTGGGCAGTTAGTGTAATCCTGCAGAGAGACACAAATCTTCACAGGAAGATAATTATGAGCACTAGTCATGACAAGGAAAGTTTTTTTGTTTTTTGGTACCTTCTATGAAACAGATTAGGAGCAAATGTACACCATATTTTAGACAAATTGATCAGGGGCAAGTTGTGAAATACGTCAATGCAGAATGTCTTCTTTGAAAGAGAAGCATATTCAGTAGAGTATTATGCTTTAGGATTGTGCAAGGCTAAAGATGGATTCATTCACAATTTAGCAATGGCTTAGAGGTCCTTAATAGTTAGAGATGTAAACCTGTTGTTATGACTGGATTCTTTCCAGTTAGCATTACGTAGCCTACGTGCCGGTGCTCTAACACTTCATTTAAACTGTACCCAGTGTGAAATATGTTTGACAGTTACCACCCAGTTGAAGTTAGGATTTTAAGAAATCCTACCATAATTTGACATGATATAATGTGATGATTGTGATGAGTAATGTTAATATTAATAGTGTGTGTGCTTTCTTGATTGAGCCAGCTTTCCTGTGCATCTGACAGGATGTGTAAACAGATGAAATTCTATTCTTTACTCCATCCATGAAAGCTCACCTTATATGCTACAGAAAAATAATGAGGCATGTCAGAAAGCATGCTCTGCTTCTTCCCAAGTTTCCTTCTTCCTGTTCTGAATCTGCAAGATGAAGATGTTTTGAAAAGTTGCACATTAATAATTTTTGAGCTTAATGTTCATTGTTAGCTTCTGCCTTGTGGTATGAATGATTTTTTTTAGACAGTCTAAATGATTATTTCATGATTTTGTTCCTATTTCCACAGGGTTGGGGTGCAGAATACCACCGGCAGGATGTAACTAGTACACCATGTTGGATAGAAATTCATCTTCATGGTCCACTTCAGTGGCTAGACAAAGTTCTTACCCAGATGGGCTCTCCTCATAATCCTATCTCTTCTGTATCTTAACAGCAAAATATAATTTAAGGCTCTGGAAAACACCAGAGGGGGGAACTTTATTTAAACTGGACACTGTGAAAGATCTACTGGACAAAGAAAATTTAAAAACATACTTCAAATGGCAATCTTTCAATTTTCTGACCAATCATTGGTTGCTTTACCATACACTCATAATTATATATTGAGTAGTATTTATAGTTTTTGTCATCTGCTTATATGTAGCTGCTAATATAACAAAACTATTGATGGATGTCTTTAGAACCTTTTGTGATACTTTCAATCTGATTGCTTCCAGCATTTTGCTTTAGTGTGAAGTTCATGTGTATTGAATGAGCTGTTCTGAACATTTATAGGTGGCTAATTATGGGCAGTAAAACTAGAATCTTAAGTTTTTAGTATGGTGATACTAATGAGATGTACTTTTCAAAGTTACATCGGCATCTCAGCACAGTTTTCTTTTTAATACTGTTCTTACCACAGATTTTACAATTCCAGGTAAATTAGCCAGTGCAGTTTCTGATCAAGAAATTTATCAGCTCAGAATACTTTTAACATTATTAACACATCCATTATCTCAGAAACCTGTTCTGAGTATTGATTTTGAAACATTGAGCTATTCATTGTATTTGTCATCTTATAGATGTAAATTGCATTAAGTATTGGAACAAGTCTTAAGTTTTGTATTATATACTCACAAGTTTCTTCAAGTTGTATGATAGTATGTAGAATTAATTGGCAACAGGCTTCGTAGTGAGACTATCTCTAGCTATTGATAATCTGTGTGTGCTACTGTAGGACTTATTTGATCCTAGAGCTAGAACAGTGCTGGTGGACCTAAGAATGCAACCTATCAAGCAGTGTGTTTTCATTGCATCATAACTATTCATAAATGCAAGCATTTCTGCTGTGGTGCAGATGCGGCAGCTTTCAAACTTGCATGCATTAAAAGCTTTTTTTAAAAATGCGCTTCTTACCCGTCTGTTCCTAGCAATAGATTATGTGAGAGAAAACTGAGATAAGTGTTGGTCAAATGAACATCTGCCTAATTTGGAGTTCATTCTGCACCAGATAAGCCAAAATTATGTTGCTTCTATTTGTAGTGCCTGAGTACCTGATATTTACATGAACTGTAGTTTAGGAAAATGGATTGCAATCTGGTATGTATATATTAATTTGTCAAAATAATCTGGAGGGAAACTACTCACCGCTTTGACATTTGGAAGATATTTCACAAAAAGCAGCAAAAGAAACAAAGTATGTTGTTGCAAGCTATGGCATTCCTTTCACAAATAGTACTTCCCATTGCAGATGAATGCTGCAGGCAGGAACTCAGCATAACGTTTGTTTCTGCTTAGGTCTTTGTGAAACCAGGAGTACCTCTTTTTAAGTTGTATGAATCATGTTTTGCTATTTTAAAAAAAAATTTTTCCTTGATGTGCTTGAATTTTCAGCACTAATGGCATTGAAAATTCCCAACTACACAGCATAAGCTGGTAAATCCTGAATAATGGGGTTATGCATTCATTTTATTTGTATACACAATATTAACAGTCATATTTGTATTTACTGTGTTTCAATAAATTTGTTTAGATCATGTCCAAGAATTGCAAAATGTTTTCTAAACAGCTAACTTTTGGACAGAATGTACAGAGTTGATAAATTTGGGAAATGTCCTTGCATCTCTTAAGATGATCTCAGTTTTGGATATCCACATTTGTGAATCAAAAGCTGAACAGTATTAATGTGAAATACTGTTGAATTATAAATGGGAGGATGCGACATTCTCATCTTGTAAAGTTAGCTTTTCTTGTTTAAAGTTTGGGAGAAGATTTTGTAGCTCGGATGCTCGTTGTTGTGGTCCTGTTCACCGAGCTGGGAATTTGTGTTGCAGGCATTTTGTCCCGTCTAGGTGACATCTTGTTTAAAGATGGAAATATGGAAAACAAATGGTCATTAATAGCTGGAAAGCAAATGCTGAAAGTTTTGTCCCCTCAGTCTTCCTTTCCCTTGCAATCCTTTGTTTACTAATTTGCAATTTGTTAGAAGATAGGGAATCAATGACATTGACCGTATCCTAAATAAATAGGATTTTTGCTGTTGCCATCTGATATTCTTTATTAACCTTTTTCATTTTTGATGTTTTGGTCCTTTTTGGCAGTCCTAATTGCTTTGTTGTTCATGTACATCTACATTTTTATATTTGTGAATCTGCCATTGCTTACTCCTTATTTTACGCACAGGAACCATGGGAAGGTTTGAACATGTTTGAGTCCACAGAGCATGGATATTTCTGTGTACTGCCAAATTTCTTGAATAAAGCCGATGTCTATTAATGGTGCCTTTTATCCTTTTCTGTGAAGTAGTGGACTTTATTTGGAAACTAACCAAACTACACTTTTTAAGCTTGACCAATTCAGCACTTCACCAAGTGATATTTATGTGGAGCTACAACATACATGGTGTGCAGCTTATGTCACAAATAGAAATAGGAGAAAGTGAAGACTGCAGATGCTGGAGATCAAAGTTGCGAGTGTGGTGCGAGAAAAGCACAGCAGGTCAGGCAGCATCCAAGGAGCAGGAGAATCGATATTTCAGGCATAAGCCCTTTGTCAGGAACAAATAGAAATAGTCAGGAAAATAGATACTGGGCAGTGGAGGAAGCATTTACTTTTAGAAGGCAAGTGAATGATGTGTGAAGAAGAGAGAATTAAAGTGGTTAAATACACCAGAAGTTACCATTTCAGCATACATATAAACATGAAATGGGCGAGGAATTCATCAGCTTCTTGTTTACCACTGTTGGGACGTCATGTTCAGGTTGTGCAGGAAATTGGTGAGGCCTCTTCTGGAGTACTGTGTCCAGTTCTGGCCACCCAAAAAGCAAACTCAGTAGGCTCACCACATGTACTGCAGCAGTTCAAGAAGGTCAAGGAGGGGCAGAGTGATTTTGGAAGCTTCTGGATTGTCGGCTCTGTCTCTTGTTTCCTTTCCGGTTTTCAAATTGTTGAATGTTAATTTGAACATTACTGTTAATTGCTTTGCTGAACATCGTAATGCAGTGAAAATAGCAACACCTGTTGAAACACTAAAACCATCCATGAGTACTAGCATGAAAGCTTTCAGGCATAAATTTATCCTGTTCATTGAGTAAGTCTTCAAAGACATTTGCATTTCTGTTGGGTGATCAAACAAACGTACGTGGCACTGATTCTGGTCTTTGATTCAAACGGAGTCTTTTTTATGTTCTCTAATGTGCTGCTTCCATTATGATATCCTGGCAGCACTTGAAGATGTATCCTTCATTTCCTCCCTCTTGGTGTCCCATCTGTGTTTTACCATGGTGTTTCTTTTTTGACTACATCAATTTGATCAGTTAACTGAATTGTGTTCTTTTAATAGCATCACAATGCTTGATCATTGTGCATCATATGATCACATCAATAAAATGAAAGGAAAATGCAATTATAACTAGATATATTTTGACACTTGAATCCAACTTGCATTATGAAGAAGCAGTACTTATTTACTTTGCCTATATCATTCATTATTAGCCATTTTTTCATTGAAAGTTACTAAGGGGGATTGATTTCCAAACTTTTGCTTCATTGAAAATCTATATACCATATTAAAGTATAGGGTTCAGGTGGATGTATTGTAGGCTTTTATTCCTACCTTAGCTGGTCTGATGGGTTTAACCTGGATATTAATAACCCAAGACAATCCCAACAATAGGGTATAGTCAGTTATTCTTTGTTGAAGCAAGTTACATGACAAAACACTGCAATAAGAGTAATACATCACAGTTTATCTGTACAGTGCTTGAAATCTCAAATTATCCAGTTTATGTGGATCAAAATAAATGATCAACCCACTCTGTTCCAACCTCCAATCGATTACTGTTCCTGAGCTAGCTAGCTATCACTCTGAAGCATGTTTTTAACTCCCATGGATGCAGCTGTGTGATCAATCCAGCCTTAAGTAATGGATTGATTGATCACTGGTAAACATTGCAAGTGTGACTCATCTGCCATAGTCAGTCGATTGTACATTCATTTAGGATGTCTGCATGTTTTCCCTGGAAGAGTCTTTTCATTTTAACATGGGCTCGGGTCAGCATGCAAGTCTCAGGTGACTCATGTAAGTTATTTTCTTAGCTTTTGTGTCGTTCAATCAACTGTATGATATTTACTTAGTGTGTCCCTGTGGTCAACCAGACTTTGTTTTGCTGCCAAGTGGTCATTTATTATACCTGATATCTTGTGCCTGTTTTTAACAGGACGTAAGCTGGCCACACTGCGTCACCATTTCAGTACATCGCCAACTGAGTTACAATACTTAATTTAAATGCACATTCCTTTAGAAAATTCTAAGAGATGGACCAATACTTTAAAACAAACCAAATAACTATGGATGCTGGAAATCAAAGAAAAACATAAATTGCTGCAGAAACTTATCAGAAGAAGGGTCATTGGACCCAAAATGATACCCAGATCTGTCCACCGATGCTGCCAGATCTGAGTTTCTCCAGCAATTTCTGTTTTCCTTCTAATGATTAGGTCACTATCCAAACAATTGAACCTTCACTGCAGCAGGTTTCATACACATTTTCTAATTTTGGCTGACCCAGCAAATTTAGAGATGCTACCCATGGTAGCGATGGTCACTAATGATATCAGGTGGTATTGGAGAGAGAAGATGAACAAGCGGTCACGATGAGGTAGGTGTAGGGTTGCAAATGGCCGAGTATTAAGCTAGTGAAGTCTAAAGGTAATTTGAATGTGTTGAAGGTTTGTTAGGTTCAGATATGGTGGGAATGATCAGTTCTGTCTCAGGTGCTGGTTGGGTTAGGGAGAAGAGATTTTTGGAGCTGAAGGGTATTAATGAAAGAAAGTGGCTTATCAAACATCCCGCCAATCAAATAGTATGACAGCATTGAGGCATTGGAGGGATTGAGTATGCCAGTGGAGTAGTAGTGCCTCGTGGTGTCTGCATAGTTGAATGATGATACCAAGAGATTGTACGTGGACAAAGAAAAAAATTGATTCTTCCTTGGGTGAGAGTCTCCAAGATAAATGGGAAGGTGGGTTAGGATGGAAAGATAAGTTATAGCATGGAATCCTCAGGTTAACAGATGAATAGTTAATAAACTGAGTAGGCAAATAATTAGTTTAAGATGTCAATGCATTTAGATCTGATAATCCTGTTCAGAATGTGCAGGTTACTGCCACAAACACTACAAACTCAGAAATGCTCATTCAGTCCAATTGTGTTGGTGGATTTAAGGCAAATTTAGATAAGTATACTAGAGGAGAAAAGAATGAAGGTTTGTGAAATGGTTTGATGTGTAAAACTAGGAGGATGCTCCAGTGGAATGTAAAAATCAGCACAAACTGGGGCTCATGGCCTGTTACTGTGCAATATATTCTATGTCATCCTATTTAATATGGTATTGAGACTGGCTCTAATGCAACAAGGGGTACGTCGGCTTCCAAGAGATCAATTGTGTTAGGGGATTCTGTAGACAGAGGTACAGACAGACGGTTCTGTGGCCAGCAGAGAAAAAGCAGAATGGTGTGTTGTTTCCCTGGTGCCAGGATCAAGGATGTCTCGGAGATGGTGCAGAATGTTCTCATGGGGGAGAGGGGCCAGCAAGAGGTCATTGTCCACATCGGAACCAACGACATTGGAAGGAAAAAGGTTGAGACTCTGAAGGGCGACTACAGAGAGTTAGGCAGAAATTTAAAAAGGTTCTCAGGGGTGGTAATATCTGGATTACTCCCAGTGCTACGAGCTAGTGAGGACAGGATAGAGCAGATGAATGCATGGCTGAGGAGCTGGTGTATGGGAGAAGGATTAACATTTTTGGATCATTGGAATCTCTCTTGGGGTAGAAGTGATCTGTACAAGAAGGACGGATTGCACGTAAATTGGAAGGGCACTAATATACTGGCAGGGAAATTTGCTAGAACTGCTCGGGAGGATTTAAACTAATAAGGTGGGGGGGGGGGGGGGGGGGGAGTTTGGTGGGACCCAGGGAGATAGTGAGGAAAGAGATCAGTCTGAGACTGGTACAGTTGAGAACAGAAGTGAATCAAACAGGGCAGGCAGGGACAAGGTAGGACTAACAAATTTATTTCAGTGCAAGGGACCTAACAGGGAAGGTTGATGAACTCAGGGCATGGTTAGGAACATGGGACTGGGATATCATAGCAATTACAGAACATGGCTCAGGGATGGGCAGGACTGGCAGCTTAATGTTCCAAGATACAAATGCTACAGGAAGGATAGAAAAGGAGGCAAGAGAGGAGGAGGAGTGGCATTTTTGATAAGGGATAGCATTACAGCTGTGCTGAGGGAGGATATTCCCGGAAATATAACCAGGGAAGTTATTTGGGTGGAACTGAAAAATAAAAAAGGAATGATCACCTTATTGGGATTGTATTATAGACCCCCTAGTAGAGGGAAATTGAGAAACAAACTTGTAAGGAGATCTCAGCTATCTGTAAGAATAATAGGGTGGTTATGGTAGGGGATTTTAACTTTCCAAGCATGGACTGGGACTGTCATTGTGTTAAGGGTTTAGATGGAGAGGAATTTAAGTGCATACAAGACAATTTTCTGATTCAGTATGTGGATGTACCTACTAGAGAAGGTGCAAAACTTGACCTACTCTTGGGAAATAAGGCAGGGCAGGTGTCAGTGGGGGAGCACTTTGGTTTTGCACATGTGCAAAACCAATGTAGTGTTCAAAATCCCATGCAAGGACTGCACAAAACACTACATAGGACAAACAGGAAGACAGCTAACGATCTGCATCCATGAACACCAACTAGCCACGAAACGTCACGGCCAGCTATCCTTAGTAGCCACACACGCAGATGACAAGCAACATGAATTCGACTGGGACAACACTACTATTATAGGACAAGCCAAACAGAGAACAGCCAGGGAATTCCTAGAGGCATAGCACTCATCCACAGATTCAATCAATAAGCACATCGATCTGGACCCAATATACCGACCCACTGCAACGGACAGCTGGAACTGACAACCGGAAGCGGCAGATTCAAACCACTACAAATGCCGGAGGAAAGATCACAGAAGTGCTTCACAGGAGGCTCCCAAGCACTGAGGATGTCACCTAGACGGGACAAAACGTCTGCAACACAAATTCCCAACTCGGCGAACAGAACCACGACAACGAGCACCCGAGCTACAAATCTTTTCATAAACTTTGAATACCTGGATTACACCTCTTCCCACCCTACCTCTTGCAAAAATGCCATCCCGTATTCCCAATTCCTCCGCTGTATCTGCTCCCAGGAGGACCAGTTCCACCACAGAACACACCAGATGGCCTCCTTCTTTAGAGACCGCAATTTCCCTTCCCACGTGGTCAAAGATGCCCTCCAACGCATCTCGTCCACATCCCGCACCTCCACCCTCAGACCCTACCCCTCCAACCGTAGCAAGGACAGAACGCCCCCAGTGCTCACCTTCCACCCTACCAACCTTCGCATAAACCAAATCATCCGCCGACATTTCCTCCAAAAAGACCCCACCACCAGGGATATATTTCCCTTTCCGCCTTCCACAAAGACCATTCCCTCCGTGACTACCTGGTCAAGTCCACGTCCCCCCACAACTCACCCTCCCATCCTGGCACCTTACCACCGCAGAAACTGTAAAACCTGCGCCCACACCTCCTCCTTCACTTCTGTCCAAGGCCCTGAGAGGAGCCTTCCACATCCATCAAAGTTTTACCTGCGCATCCACTAATATCATATCATTTATTGTATCCGTCGCTCCCGATGCGGTCTCCTCTGCATTGGGGAGACTGGGTGCCTCCTAGCAGAGCGCTTTAGGGAGTATCTCCGGGACACCCGCACCAATCAACCACACCGCCCTGTGACCCAACATTTCAACTCCCCCTCCCACTCTGCCGAGGACATGGAGGTCCTGGGCCTCCTTCACCGCTGCTCCCTCACCACCCGACGCCTGGAGGAAGAATGCCTCATCTTCCGCCTCGGAACACTTCAACTCCAGGGAATCAATGTGGACTTCAACAGTTTCCTCATTTCCCCTTCCCCCACCTTACCCTAGTTCCAAACTTCCAGCTCAGTGCTGTCCCCATGACTTCTCTGGACTTGTCCTACCTGACTTCTCCTTTTCCACCTCTCCACTCTACCCTCCCCTCCCTGACCTATCACCTTCATCCCCTCCCCCACTCACCTATTGTACTTTATGCTACTTTCTCCCCACCCCCACCCTCCTCTAGCTTATCTCTCCACACCTCAGGCTGTCTGCCTTTATTCCTGATGAAGGGCTTTTGCCCAAAATGTCGATTTTGCTGCTCCTTGGATGCTGCCTGAACTGCTGTGCTCTTCCAGCACCACTAATCCAGATACAGGATATTGGTTAGGCCACTGTTGGAATATTGCATGCAATTCTGGTCTCCTTCCTATCGGAAAGATGTTGTGAAACCTGAAAGGGTTCAGAAAAGATTTACAAGGATGTTGCCAGGGTTGGAGGATCTGAACTACAGGGAGAGGCTGAACAGGCTGGGCTGTTTTCCCTGGGGCATTGGAGGCTGAGGGGTGACCTTATAGAGGTTTACAAAATTATGAGGGGCATGGATAGGATAAATAGACAAAGTCTTTTCCCTGGGGTCAGGGAATCCAGAACTAGAGGGCATAGGTTTAGGGTGAGAGGGGAAAGATATAAAAGAGACCTAAAGGGCAACTTTTTCACGCAGCGGGTGGTACGTGTATGGAATGAGCTGCCAGAGGATGTGGTGGAGGCTGGTACCATTGCAATATTTAAGGTGCATTTGGATGGGTATATGACTAGGAAGTGTTTGGAGGGATATGGGCCAGGTGATGGCAGGTGGGACTAGATTGGGTTGGGATATCTGGTCAGCGTGGACAGGTTGGACCGAAGGGTCTGTTTCCATGCTGTACATCTCTATGACTCTGTCATGTATGAAGGACTTTTACAAAGCCATATGGCTCCCTTATTTCCATGTTTTAAAAAGAAGAAAGATAATTATGGTAGAGATGGGGGAAAGAAGCCTTTCAATATTAAGAATCATTGAGATCCACAGGATAGAAAAAAGCCCTTTGGCCCATTGTGCCTACGCTGGTCAAAAGCAACCACCTGACTATCCTATAATCACGTTTTCCAGCTCTTGGCCCATAGCCTTTTATGCCTTTGCATTGCAAGTGTACATCTAAATATTTAACTGTTGTGAGGGTTTCTGCCACCCCCCCCACTGACTTCCACCTTCCCATTACCTTCTGGTTGAAAAAGCTCTTGCTCCCCCTCAACTTCCTGCCTCTTACCTATTCATTGATCTCTCCATCGAGGAAAAGTTCCTCCTTGTCTGTCCTATTGATGCCCGTCTTAATTTTATATCTCTCAACCATGTCCCATCAAGCTCTTCAGATTGAGGAAAAACAACCCCAGGCTGTCCGTTCTGTCTTCAAAACTGGAGCTGCCCAGCTTAGACAACATCCTTATAAATCTCATCTGTAATCTCTCCAGTGCTATCACATTCCTCCAATAATCATTGTAACCAATATTACAGTGTACAATTCCAATATAACCCCCCTGCTACTGAACTCTTATGTTTCAACTCATATACGCTAGTGCATTAGCTGCCTTAACCACTTTATCCACCTAACCTGATATCTTAAAGGACCGATTTACATACTCACGGAAGTTCCATTAATTCACCATTCCTCCTGTCTCCCCTGCCCAAGTGCATTACCTTGCGTTTACTTGGATTGGATTCCGTTCGTTAATGATCAGCCCACTTGTATCCTCTTTGGTCTAAGGATATCTTCACAATTTACCACCCACCAATGTTTACCCCTGCCTGTGGTTAGTTTACACATTAGAAAATATCAACTTGCATCTGGCAAATGAATATTGTGGTTACTGCAGTATAAATAGAAATGTATAAAGAATTTCTGATTTCTACCAGTAGTCTACAAAACTAGTTTGATTTCCATACACCTATTATAGCAATTAACTTGGCTCAATTTCTTTATTGTTCCTATTGAGGGGGAATGAGTTATACAAGTTAATATTAGCAAGTCAACAATTTTTACTTAGAGGTAATCAATTTCTCTTCATGATATCCTGAAAATGTGTGTATATTAACTGTACCTATTTAGCATTTCAAAGTGATATGAATTATGAGACTTCTATTACTTCACTGAGCCACAGAAAAGGATTTAGGGGCAGACGATTAAAGAGGTAAGTATTAAAGGAAAAAAGCCATATGGACTCTGGCATGAATTAACATCTTATGTTTCTGAAAGTATAGTCCAGAATTGAAAAAAATGTCATGTCAAAGTAAACACCTAGATGTAGTTTATGAAAAATTTTTCCATTCCCAAAAGGAAAACATTTGATCAGCCCTTCACTGTGAATGGTTGTTGCAGGTTCTGGGATTTAGATATTTAATTTAGAACACAAAAGAGGGGGAGGTGTGGCATTGTTCGTCAAGGACAGTATTATAGGGGCAGAAAGAATGTTTGCGGACTTATCTACTGAGGTAGTATAGGCTGATGTTAGAAACAGGAAAGGAGAGGTCACCCTGTTGTGAGTTTTCTATAGGCCTCCAAATAGTTCCAGACATATAAAGGAAAGGATAGCAAGATGATTATGGATAAGAGTGAGAGTAACACAGTAGTTATTATGGGGGACTTCAGCTTTCCAAATATTGACAGGAAATACTATAGTTCAAGTACTTTAGATGGGTCAGTTTTTGTCCAATGTGTGCAGGAGTGTTTCCTGATACACCAAATAGACAGGCCAACAAGGGACGTCATTGGATTTGGTACTGGGTAATGAACTGAGCCAGGTGTTCATTTTGGAGGTGGGTGCGCACTTTGGTGATAGTGAGCACAATTCAGTTATGTTTACTTTAGCGATGGAAAGGGATAGGTACATATCACAGGGCAAAATTAAACCTGGAGGGAAGGCATTAATGAAACGATCAGGCAGAATTTAGGATGCATAAGATGGGTAAGGAAACTGCAGGCATAGGCACAATTGAAATGTGGAGCCTGTTCAAGGAATAGCTACTGTGTGTCCTTGATAAGTATGTACCTGTCAGGCAGAAAGATAGTGGTTGGGCGAGGGAGCAGTGGTTTAGCAAAAAGTTGAATCTTTTGTCAAAATGAACAAGAAGGCTTATGTTAGCATGAGACATGAAGGCTCAGTTAAGGTGCTTGAGAGTTACAACATAGCCAGGAAAGACCTAAAGAGAGAGAGTTAAGAAGAGCCAAGGGGTGGGGGTGGGAAACATGAGAAGTCATTGGCACATGGGCTCAAGGAAAACCCTCTAGCTTTCTCTCTGTAAATCAGGAATAAAATAATGACTAGAGAAAGATTAGGGCCAATCAAGTACAGTAGCGGGAAGTTTGTGCGTGGAATCTGAGGAGATAGGAGAAGCGCTAAATAAATATTTTTCGTCAGTATTAACACTGGAAAAATACAATGCTGTAGAGAACAAAACTGAGATACATACCACTAGACTAGACAGGATTGAGGTTCACAAGGAATTAGCAATTCTGGAAAGTGTGAAAATAGAAAAGTCCCGTCGGCACAATGGGATTTATTCTAGGATTTTCTGGGAAGCCAGGGAGGAGAGTGCAGAGCCTTTGGCTTTGATCTTTGTCATCATTGTCTACAGGAATAGTGCCAGAAGACTGGAGGATAGCAAATGTCCCCTTGTTCAAGAAGGGGGAATAGAGACAACTTTGGTAGTTACATACCAGTGAGCCTTACATCGGTTGTGGGTGAAGTGTTGGAAAATATTACAAGAGAGAGGATTTATAATCATCTGGAAAGAAATAATTTGATTAGGGATAGTCAACATGGTTTTGTGAAGCGTAGGTCATGCATCACAAACCTGATTGAGTTATTTGAGAAGGTGACCAAACAGGTGGATGAGGGTAAAGTGGTTGATGTGGTATATATAGATTTCAGTAAGGCGTGTGATAGGGTTCCCCACCGTTATCTTTTGCACAAAATATGGAGGCATGGGATTGAGGTAATTTAGCAGTTTGGACCAGAAATTGACTAGCCGAAAGAAGACAGAGGGTGGTGGTTGATGGGAAATATTCATCCTGGAGTTCAGTTACTAGTGATGTACCGCAAGGATCTGTTTAGAGTCCACTGGTATTTGTCATTTTTATAGGATGAGGGCATAAAAGGGAAAGTAAATTTGCGGATGACACTAAAGTCGGTGGATTTCTGGATAGTGCTAAAGAATGTTACAGATTACAGAGGGGCATAGGTAAGCTGCACAGTTGAGCTGAGGTGGCAAATTGAATTTAATTCAGAAAAGTGTGAGGTGATCCATTTTGGAAGGAACAACAGAAATGCAGAATACTTGGCTAATGTTAAGACTCTTGTTCGTGTAAATGAGCAGAGAGATCTTGGTGTCCATGTACATAGAACACTAAAAGTTGCCACTCAGGTTGACAGGGTTGTGAAGGTGACATCAACACACATCTTGTTTGCAAATCTCCTTCCCACCTTTATACCATCCATCTCTTCAATTCCTCTGACACTGTATTCATTGTATAAGTAAAGAAAAATAATGCTGTCCAATTCCTATTTAGATGCTTTCTAATCATAGCAAGGAATGTGAAGAAGGCATACGATGTATTAACTTTTATTGGTAGAGGGATTGAGTTTCAGAGCCATGAGGTCATGCTGCAGCTGTACTTGTGCGGCCACACTTGGAATATTGCATACAGTTCTGGTCACCTCATTATAGGAAGGATGTGGAAGCTTTGGAAAGGGTTCAGCGGAAGTTTACTAGGATGTTTCCTAGTATGGGAGGAAGGTCTTATGAGGAAAGGCTGAGGGACTTGAGGCTGTTTTTGTTAAAGAGACAGTTGAGAGGTGACTTAATTGAGACATATAAGATGGTTAGATAGGGTGGAGTGAGAGCCTTATTCCTCGGCCTGGTGATGACTCGCATGAGGGGGCCTAGCTTTAAATTGAGGTGTGATAGATATACGACAGATGTCAGAGGTAGTTTCATTCCTCGTCCCTACTACTCTGAGTAATGCACTGCCTGCAACAGTCGTAGACTCGCCAACTTTCAGAGCATTTAAATGGTCATTGGATAAACATATAGATGAAAATGGAATAGTGTAGGTTAGATAGGCTTCAGATTGGTTCCACAGGTCAGCGCAACATCGAGGGCTGAAGGGCCTGTACTGCGCTGTAATGTTCTATGTTCAGGGGCATTCTGATCTTCAATCAGGATTCTAGACACCAGTTACTCATGACCTCAATCAACGTTTCAAACTATATGAAAATATGACACTAAAACTGAACAGGCTTAAAAAATAAAAATTTTACCCTTTTGGATCAATGTATTAACTGCAAAAATTCCCATCCCCAAAATGGCTGATATGTGCCGTTCAGAGTTTAAGGGGACAAGATGCAAATCTTAGGTTTAACTCTTAGAACCTCCTTTCTCTCACTGGCCTTGTACACAAATTCTTTGTAAACTGGAATTGTACCCAAGGACTGGAGGGTGGTGAATATTACATGCCTGTTCCAAAACAAAAGAGAAACGAGAACAAGCCACTAACCTTTGCTTGTCTCACAGTAAAAGTTGATAACATGTATAAACACATGCATTAGTTTATCTATTACAACTAGCAGTAACATGGATCTTGCTAATCTATGTTCTTTCAGGAAATGTTTGAGTATAAAAGTGAATAAAACGAGCTCTATGATTAGAAAGCAGTCTAAAGAGGAAGTGGACAGCATTATTTTTCTCTCCTTATACAATGAATACAGTGTCAGAGGAGTTGAAGAGGTGGATGGTATAAAGGTGGGAAGGAGATTTGCAAACAAGATGTGTGTTGATGTCACATTAAAGCAAGAAATGAAGAGAACTTGAAAAAAATCATTGTTAATCCTAAAAGAAAGTGACAGATTCTGGTATAAAGTCAACTGAAAGCAATGTACACTGTGGATACAGTAAAAGATGTTACAATATGCAACAACAGGGTAAATGGAAGCAATTTAACGTATTTTAATCAATTCAACTATGTGGAACTAACCAATGTAGAATATCAAAAGTACTGAAATTTAAAACAGGACTACACAACCCAAGTGTTTTTACATAAATACTCAACTTTCTAACATGTCAGCTATGTTATTCATCCTTTGCCTATCTGAGAAAATCATTTTTGACTGTCCGGTGTTGTAATTGAAACCATGATCCGTGTGTTCTCCGGAAAACCTCTTAAGGAATTATTCTCCATGATTCCCTGCACCCTTTTTTTGAACAAACCGCATTTGAAAATCCCAATGAAAACCTCTCACATTTAGTACCAATGAGTGTGCAGTGAAAGTCATTGGTGAGAATATTTCATTTCTTACCCTTTTTCCCTTGAACAGCTGATATATATTGACCAAAGTTTTCCACCCTCCCACCCCAGAAGTTAAATTCTGCAGCGAAATTATTTTTTTGTCTGCAGTGGGTGTGTAAGTAAGGGAAAATGGCAGCGGGGAGGGAAGGGAGTTGATTTCAAAGGGAAAAATATTCAGAAAGATAGGGAAAAAAATAAAATAGAAAGGGTAGTTTTTTTGTATATGCAGAGCATTGCAGAACTGGAGAAAGAGACTTTCAGACTTAAAGGACTCAATCAATTTGGCTAATGCTAAGGACCAAGAAAAATGCAATTACATTGTTCCATGTAATCAATAGATCACTAGCTAGTAGGAAGGATATTGAGGGAAAAAAAAATCAGCCAGATGTAAACATTGTATACTGCTATAATGGAGGACTTTCATTGCCTGTATATTGACTGGGACAATGGTAGTATAAGGAGCAGCAATGAGCAAGTGTGTCCAGCAGAATTTCCTACAGCAGTATAAACCTAGAACAACAAAGAAGACACTGCTAGATCTGGTTGTTCGGAATGAAGTGGGTCAAGTAAATTTAAATGACAGTAAGTAACCATTAGGAGACAAGTGATAATAATATCATAAGATTTAGAACGGCAGTAGGAAATTGTTTGCCAAACCAGAGGAGAAGAATCAACTGGCGGAGAGTGAACTTCAGTGGATCAAGATCAGAGATGGACTGCATTGACTGGAATGAAAGGTTGACTGGAAAAGTAGTAGTGGACCAATGAGCTATCTTCAAAAAGGCAATGGTTTGGGCACAGTCAGGTTTAAAATCCCTCAAAGGGAAAGGTTGGACAATCCAATCCAATGCTCCCTCGATGACAAAGGAGATGCAAAATTAAGAAAAAATGTGCTGATGGCAGTATTTTAAAATTCTTTTATGGGACGTTGTCATTGCTGGCTGTCCAGCATTGATTGCCCTATCCTAGTCGCTCTTGAGAAGGTGGCGGTGAATTGTCGCCTTGAACTGCTGCAGTTTATGTGCTATAGGGAGACCCAGAATACATTATGGAGGGGATTGCAGGATTTTGATCCAATGACAATGAAGGAACAGCAATACATTTCCAAGTCAGGTTGGTGAGTGACTTGGAAGGGAACTTGCAGATGGTGGTGTTCCCATTTATCTGCTGCTCTTGTCCTTCTAGATGGAAATGGTTATATGTTTAGAAGATGCTGGCTAAGGATCTTTGGTGGATATTTGCAGTGCATCTTATAGGTAGTACGCACTGCTGCTACTGAGCATCAGTGGTGGATGGAGTGGATGCAGTGCCAACCAAATGGCTACTTTGTCCTGGATGGTGTCAAGCTTCTTGAGTGTTGTTGGAGCTGCATTCATTCAGCCAAGTAGAGAGTATTCCATTTCAGTCCTGACTTGTGCTTTGTAAATGGTGGCCCAAGGTTTGGGGAAGTCAGGAGGTGGATTACATGCTGTAGTTTGCCTAGTCTCTGGCCTGCTCTTGTATTTATTTGATGAGTCCAGTTGAATTTCTGGTCAATAGTAACCCCAAAGCATCTAGATAGTGGGGGATTCAGTGATGGTAATGCCATGGAATGTCAAGGGGTGGTGGTTAGATTGTCTCTTATTGGAGATGGTCTTTGCTTGGAATTTGTTTGGTGCAAATAGTACTTGCCATTTGTCAGCCCAAGCCAGACCATATTGAATGTGGATTGTTTCAGTATCTGAGGATTTATGAATGGTGCTGAAATGTATAAAAGTGAAGATAGGAACAGAAGTAGGCCGTTTGATCCCTCCACCTTGTCCACCATTGAATATGATCATGGTTTATCATTGAGCTCGATACCCTAATCCTGTCGTCCTCCCATATCCCTAGATCCCTTCAGCCACAAGAGCTATATCTGCCTCTTTCTTGAAAACATAATGTTTTGGCCTCAGCCGCTTTCTATGGTTGTGTACTCCACAGGCTCACCACTCTCTGGTTGAAGAAATTTCTTCTCATCTCAGTCCTAAAAGGTTTAACCCTTATCCTTAATCATGATCCCTTGTTCTGCACTCACCTACCAATAGAAACATCCATCCCTCGTCTAACCTGTTTAGTCCTGTTAATTTTTTTATAGGTTTCTTGAAATCCCCCCTCATTCTTCTGAACTCCAGTGAATACCACTTAATTTCTCCTCATGTGTCAGTCTTGCCATCCCAGGAATCAATTTGATAAACATTCACTGTGCTCCTTCTATAGCAAGAACATCCTTCCCCATAAGGAAACCAAACCTGCACTCAAAATTCTACATGTGGCCTCACCTACATAATGACATTCATGCTGACAAAGTGGAAATTATCTTCCTCTGATACTTCACAATCATTCTGTACTAACCTCGCACCAAGGCTCATAGTCTACCTTTTTCACTATTGTCTGCAACATTTTCCCTCCCACTGTCACCCACCCCAATCCACAATAACACGAACCTTGCCTGCCTTCTGTGCAGTCTAGTCACTCTTTCAGGACACCTCCCCACCTACATCAAAGCTCACAGCTGGCATTTCCATTTTAATTGCCAATTAATAGCCGCCCCACCCTCATTTTTGGAGGAAAACAATCCACAATCGGACAGAAAGACTGAAGATGGATTGTAGGCTGCTCTACATTTAGCTCTTCACACATTATGTGGAGTCCCTCCTCACTCTGACCGCCCTGAGTGGCTGACTGACCGACCATGATTAAGTAACTGAACAGGTATCAGAAGCTGCCCTTGAATTATTGTGCCAGGATCCCCTGAGTGAAGCTTACCCCTCTCGATGTGCTTGGTAACCACAACAAGTTTGCTGGCTTTGTGTGTGCGCTAAACAGCAAGGCACGGCAGAAATAATGTGAGCCTGCTACTGTTGGTTGAGTGAAAGCAAGGCAAGACAAGGCAGGGCCACTGAGCATCTAGTAAACTCAGTGAATGCTATGGCAGTGTGAAAAGAGCCCAGAGATGCAGATTGATCCACTCCGTGAGCTGTGTTTATGTCCCTGGGTGCTCAGTATCCTTGAATCACATTGATAGTTACCAGTGCAGCCTGAGATGCAGTACTAAATTACAGAAGCATGGTTGGAGATGTGCCATTGTGTGTCTGCCTCTCAGAAACCTATCGGATCCCAATGTCCCTGGATGTTGGGTGCATGTAACTAGTGCTCTTGGAGCTTGCCCCGAGATGTTGGTGTAAAGGGTCCTTTGGAATGATCAATGGACTGCAGTCATCAGATACTCGCTTTGACTTGCACATTGGGAATTCTCCACATCCAGCTTGCTCAACTTGTTTTGGTAAGCCAAGAAGCTGCCATTAAGAAGGCATTTGACAAGCTATAAACCTCCTTAATTAGTAACTCCCTGCTGCTTACTGAGAAGTTCACCTTACCACATATATCATAACCTGATCTAGTCACATTTGCCAGTATTTGATTGATTTCCCTCTCAACCCTTCTTATTCATATTCCCATCCAGATGTCTTTTAAATGCTGTAATTGTACCAGCCTCCACCACTTCCTCTGTCGCCTCATTCCATATGTGCATCAGCCTCTGTGTGAAAGTGTTGCCCCTTAGGTCCTTTTTATATCTTTCCCCTCTCACCCTAAACCTATGTCCTCTAGGTCTGGACTCCCTTCCACAGTGAAAAGACGTTGTCTTATTCATGCCCCTCATGATTTTGTAAACCTCTATAAGGTCACTCCTCAGCCTCCGATGCTGCAGGGGAAACAACGCCAGCTGGTTCAGCCTCTCCCTGTAGCTCAAATCCTCCAACCCTGACAACATCCTTGTAAATCTTTTCTGAACACTTTCAAGTTTTGCAACATCGTTCCGATAGGAAGGAGACCAGAATTGCACACAATATTCCAAAAGTAGCCTAACCAATGTCCTGTACAGTTGCAACATAACCTCCCAACTCCTATACTCAATGCTCTGATCAATAAAGGAAAGCATACCAAATCTACCTGCGACTCTACTTTCAAGGAGCTGTGAACCTGTACTCCAAGGTCTCTTTGTTCAGCAAAACTCTCCAGGACCTTACGATTAAGTGTATAAGTCCTGCTCTGATTTCCTTTCCGAAAATGCAGCACCTTGCATTTAGCTAAATTAAACTCCATCTGCCACGCCTCAGCCCATTGGCCCATCTGATCTAGATCCCATTGTACTCTGAGGTAACCTTCTTCGCTGTCCACTACACCTCCAATTTTGGTGTCATCAACAAACTTGATAACTATACCTCCTTTGTGCACATCCAAATCATTTATATAAATGTCAAAAAGTAATGGGCCCAGCACCAATCCTTGTGGCACACCACTGGTCGCAGGCCTCCAGTCTAAAAAGCAACACTCCACCACCATCATCTGTCTTCTACCATCAAACCGGTTCTGTATCTAAATAGCTAGTTCTCCCTGTATTGCATGGTATCTAACCTTGCTAACCCAGTCTCCCATGGGGAACCTTGTCGAACGGCTTACTGAAGTCTATATAGATCATGTCCACCATTCTGCCATTATCAATCCTTTTTGTTACTTCAAAAAACTCAGTCAAGTTCATGAGACACGATTTCCCACACTCAAAGCCTTGCTGACTATCCCTAATCAGTCCTTGCCTTTCCAAATACATGTAAATCCTGTCCCTCAGGATTCCCTCCAACAACTTGCCCACTTAACCAATGTCCTGTACAGTTGCAACATAACCTCCCAACTCCTATACTCAATGCTATTTGAGCTATAGGGAGAGGCTGAACCAGCTGGTGCTGTTTCCCCTGCAGCATCGGAGGCTGAGGAGTGACCTTATAGAGGTTTATAAAATCATTAGGGGCAAGGATAGGACAACGTCTTTTCACTGTGGAAGGGAGTCCAGAACTAGAGGGCATAGGTTTAGGGTGAGAGGGGAAAGATATAAACCACTAGTCTATTGTTCCCTGACTTTTCCTTATCACCTCCCTTAAATAGTGGCATCACATTAGTCAACCTCCAGTCTTCCAGCACTTCACCTGTGACTGTTGATGATACAAATATCTCAGCAAGGGCCCCAACGATCACCTTTTTACCTTCCCACAGAGTTCTAGGGTACACCTGATCAGGTCCTGGGGATTTATCCACTTTTATATGGTTCAAGCCATCCAGAACTAACATCTATATAATATACACATTTTTCAAAATGTCACCATTTATTTCCCCAAGTTCTATATCTTCCCTGTCCTTCTCCACAGTAAACACAGATGCAAAATACTCATTTAGTATCTCCCCCATCTCTTGTGGCTCCACATATAAGCTGCCTTCCTGATCATTGTATTTATAAAAGCCTTTTGAATTCTCCTTAATTCTATTTGCCAAAGCTATCTCATGCCCCCTTTTTGCCCTCCTGATTTCCCTCTTAAGTATACTCCTCCTGCCTTCATACTCTTCTAAGGATTCACTCAGTCTCTCCTGTCTATATCTCACATATGCTTCCTTCTTTTTCTTAACCAACTCTTTCTCTATTCTCCAGCATTCTCTACACCTACTAGCCTTAACTTCTGCTCTAACAGGAATATACAGTCTCTGGATTCCCATTATTTCATTTTTTAAAAATATTTTTATTTAAAAAATAGATTTTTAAAAATATTATAACAAATATAAAACAATACAAAGAAAGAACACAAGCAAGTACAAAGAAACCCACCTGCCCTCATGTACAAATGTATAAATATATAGAAAAATATATAATAGATAAGCCAACTAACTATTTAACTAAATAAATAATAACCAACAACGAGCTAATAGATGGTAATAAATTCAGCCAAACAAGACAATCATCCGTTCACATTTCCTCCTCCTTGGATATTAGACTCGTAAAACACAATCATTATGGCTATATAAAAGCCCTTATTAGTGTGGCTGATAAATCTGTGTCAAGGTATTCCAAAAAGGGCTGTCATGCCTTATAAAAATTCTTAGTTTTGTGGTGTACCATACTTGTGAGAATATCCAAGGGGATATGCTCCATATCAATATTCCACTAACACAGCAGGTTTGGAGGGTTTTTGGATACCCAACCTAGCAAGATATTCTTTCTGGTACAGAAAATAAGGATATTGCAAAGATTTTTCTTATGCGCGTCTGCAGGGAACACACTGGGCAGGCCCAGAAGAAGAGACATCTGGTCCTTCTTCACCCTTGCACTCAAAATCCTCTCCATTACACCCGCCACAACACTCTAGTATGTTTGAAGCCTACCATAAAACCAAAGACAGTGGCTAAGAATGCTCGTACAGACCTTGCACTTGGGATGTTAAAGATACCCCTGGTTTAAATTTTGACAAACTGTCCGCAGCCAAGTGGACCCTCTGGAGAATCTTCAACTGTAAAGCATAGGTCCTATTGCAAATTGAAATCTTTCTTGTGTTTTCCCAAATATCTTCCCATGCCCCTGAGGAATCTTCAACACCTAGCTCTCTCTCTCACCCTACAGAGTTGATCAAATTCATCTGAGGGGGACCCCTGATGGATGATATAAAGTGCTGACAGAAAGTGTACTCTTAGCATTGAGCACCCTCCTCTCTATGCCGGATTTGTAGGGATTAATCAAAAGTGTAGTCTTTTTTGAATAAAATCCCTAATTTGAAAAAAATGAAAGAGGTCCCTGTTAGATAGCTCATATTTCTGTGTTAACTGATCAAAGGACATCATTTTGTCTTCCTCAAATAAATCTTCCATGTAAGACACACTCTTAGCTGCCCAACATTTGAATCCTGAATCTATCATCCCCATTGAAAACCCAGCATAACAACTATAGGAGTAAAGGAAGTTGTTTTGTCAATATTGCCTTATCTCTGTCGAATTGCCCTCCATGCTTTAGCAGTATTGATAACTATTGCGTTATGGCAATATTCTCTAACTGTCCCCATTTCATCCAGAAACAACAAGCTAGTATGGGGGCACCTTGCCTGCAAACTTCGATATCTAACCATATTGAAAGAAGGTTCCCCAATCACTCACAGGATAAAACAAGCTTAGTGGGTAGCTTTTAATGTCCAGAAGGTCCACTTCACCCAATCTGTGAAGCAATTACAGTTTAGCTAATTTAATGAGGGGTCATTATGCTGCCGGGTAAAGGAGCTGAACCAACCGTTCTGTCTCCTGAATGCTTATTGAAAATCAGGAGGAGCATTCCTATAGGGTATAACAAATGGGGCAGGATATTCATCTTAATAAGCGCTATCCAACCCAACCACGAGACTAAAAGCACCTCCCATCTTTGAAGGTCTTGTTTGCTTTTGTCAAATAATTGAACAAAATTGTCTTTGAACAGCCGATCTAGAACTAGAATAACGAATATGCCCAAATACACAAATTGAGATTCGCACTCATAGACCTAGCCTCTGATTTTTTAAGATTAATCTTGTACCCCAAAAAAGCACCAAACACACTGATGCATTGTATCAGGCAAGGCACCGAAACTGCTGGATTTGACAAAAAATTAGGACATAGTCCGCATACAATGAAATCTTATGAAATTTTCACCCCACTTCTGGAGCTGATATATTGGGAATCCCATGAATGGCCTTCGCTAATGGTTCAATTACTAACATGAAAAGCAATGGCAAAAGGAGAAGGTCTTGCCAGCTGCCCCTATAAATGTTAAAATTGCTGGATCACATCCCATTAGTGATGACCGCAGCAAGAGGGTCAGTGTAGAGAACCTTTACCCATCTTATAAAGACTTAGTGCAAGCCAAACTGCTCCAGAGTATAGAAAAGGTACAGCCACTCAACTTGCTCAAATGCCTTCTCTGCATCTAGAGAAATCACCAATCTTTGTATTGACTGTTGTTGACATGCTTGAATTACATTAAGCAGCCTCCTAACATTATTGGAGGTTCTGCGGCCCTTTATGAAGCCTCTGGTCCTCTTTAACAATAGAAGGTTACACAGTCTCCAGCCTTAATGCAAGAGTCTTTGAGAGGATTTTAAAGTCCACATTTAAGAGCCTTCTCGACTGCCTTCAACCGTGCTTTGAGGAGACGTTGCTACTCACCCTTCCTACTTGCAGAGTAGGAAAAACTAACCCCCTGGCATAGGCTTTGGCAGTTTCCCAAAGGACAGACGGGCTACTAACCGAGCCTGAGTTAATGTCTAGGAATGCCCAAAATTCCCTAGAGAAATATTCCACAAGCTTATTATCCCTGAAGATAAAGCGATCCATTCACCAGTACCTCGAACCCACTGTAACATCCTTAATCTTAACCAACAAGTACACTGGAGAGTGATCAGAGATGGTAATATTACCCAATCATACAAGATACCATCAAGTCCAGGGTTGCCACAGGGGTCAGAAAAAATCAATCCTGCTGTGACATCTGTGTGCATTGGAAAAAAACTACCCAGCCCAAACTGCCTGTAAGAAGGCATCGAGCCATCCCAGGCAAAAGTGAGGACTGCAGATGCTGGAAATCAGAGTCTAGATTAGAATGTGTCCTAATGAAGGGCTTGTGCCTGAAACATCGATTTTCCTGCTCCTCGGATGCTGCCTGACCTGCTGTGCTTTTTCAGCACCACTCTAATCTAGAATCTTGCCAATCCCAACCATTTTCCCTCCTCTTAGCTAGAGTGACAACGCAAACACAAACAGAAAAGAAAGTAAATACACCATGGAATAGCAGTATGAATAAAGATTTTTTTTAAAGAACCATCCTTTGGTATAACTTAACTTAGAAATTAAAAGTGCACATCTCAACTGCCGCCAAACGTAGTTTAAATCATGCTCTACATCTCTATGACTCTATGACTCTAAAGCTCCAACTGGACTTCCTTTTTTGTAAAACACCCAAGACATATCCAAACAACACTGCTATTTGTACATACTAAATTGTTCAGATTAGGTTAATTTGTCCATAAAGTCTCTTGCCTTCTCTGACCTGTCAAAGAGACGTATGGATCCATCTAAGGTGATTTGAAGCACTGCCGAATACCTCAGAGTACTGGATCCCAAGCTCCCTCAGTCTTCTCTTGACACCATCATAGGATTCTCTTTTCTGGATCACCGCCACTGAGAAATTCTGGAAGAACGATCTTAGAGCCCTCATAAATTAGGGCCTTCAGATCCTTTCCCTGGATTCTGGAAGCTTCCACGATTCCCTCCTTATCTTTATAATGGTGAAACTGCACCAGGAAAGGACGAGGACGTTGACCCAGGCCTGATCTCCACGCTGTGACCTGATGAGCCCTCTCAATCTTCAAGTCTCTCATGCCAGCCTCCAAGTTAAGGAATTTCAGCAACCAGTCCTCAATAAATTCCGCCGGCCGCAAACCTTCCTTACCCTCAGGCAGACCAATGATCCGAATATTTTTCTTCTGCCCTTGTTCTCAAGATCATCCACTTGGTCATGCAAACTACGGATCTGCATCTCCAGGGCTTGGATCCTATCTTTGGAGCTTCCACTACTGTGACTCTGTGTTCAACCGCATCTGTCCTCTTTTCCAGGTCTCCCAGCTGCTGCTTATGCTTCTGCAGTATGTTAGAGATCGGGACCAGCTTCTCACCTATCTGCTTACCCAACATCTCGTGAGATTTCGCGAGCTCGTTCACTAGGGCCTAGTAGGTAATCGAGTGCAAGGATCCTGCAGGCTGGGCGGCGGCCTGGCCTCGGGCGCTCCTCCTCCCTTCTTCGGCATACCTGCGTTTTTTGCCATCCAGGGAAGTTAATTTTTCACGGTTTCCTGGGACTCCACGATCTTTCCAGAGTCCTAGGATATCACAATGGTCCAGCCTGGCCGGTTAGAAGTTCGTCCCGCTTGTGCTGCGGTGTGGAGCTCTGCAACATGAACCTCCTAGATTGCCGCCATCTTGAATCCCCCATTATTTCATTTTTGAATGCATAAAAGATGCAGTGAGTTGCTCCCAACATTGAGATTGGCATCACCAGACTTCACACTGGATCGTGCACTATTTCTTGCCATAATCCACTTTGTTCAGGCCTCAGTGAGATTCTGCTATTGCTTTATTCTGCAAGTGATCTGGAATGCATTACATAAATGTGTAATGGAAGCAGATCTACTGGCCATATTCAAAAGAAAATTGCATAAATATCTGAAGAAAATAGTTGCAGGCCATTTAATAGTGACGTGCAAAACTAAGCCTATTTTTTAAAATAAGATTTTAATCTCTCAGATTATTAATTAATGTTTTATTAAATAATGCTTCGTTTCAGTAGAACTGTTCAATCAACTGTTGTTTATCAAGTTAATGAATTAAGCTGCCTTTTAATAAAACTCCACCAAGCAATATTCGCAATGGTTTTCTTAAAAAGAGCCCGTTGAGTTAAAATGTTTAGTAAAATTACTTGTTTTAATTCCTTTCAGCTTCTGAATGACTTCCATCTCATTTACATCAAATTGTTTAATTTTGCTTTGTTTCTTTTTGGGAAAAAGAATGATTGTCAAGTGATAAGTGGCTTAGATGCCAACTGAGATGTAACTTGTAAGGACAGACTGACGGGCAGAGGGGATGGGGTGGCCATGTTGGTAAGGGATGATATTCAGTTCCTTGTGCGGGGGGACCTAGAATCAGGGGATGTAGAGTCAGTATGGATAGAACTGAGAAATTCTAAGGGTAAAAAGACCCTCTTGGGAGTTATCTACAGGCCCCCAAACAGTAGTCTGGATGTCGGATGTAAGTTGAATCTGGAGCTGAAATTGGCCTGTCGCAAAGATGTTACTACAGTCGTTATGGGGGATTTCAACATGCAGGTAGACTGGGAGAATCAGGATGGTATTGGACCTCAAGAAAGAGACTTTGTGGAGTGCTTCCGAGATGAATTCTTAGAACAGCTGATGCTGGAGCCTACCAGGGAGAAGGTAACTCTGGATCTGGTATTGTGCAATGAACTAGAATTGATCAGGGACCTCGAAGTGAAGGAGCCATTGGGAAGTAGTGACCATAATACAATAAGTTTCAATCTGCAATTTGAGAGGGAGAGGGTACAATCGGAAGTGACAATATTTCTGTTGAATAAAAGGAACTATGGAGCTATGAGGGAGGAGCTGGCCAAAGTTCAATGGTGCAATACTTTAGCAGGGATGACAGTGGAGGAACAATGGCGGATATTTCTGTGTATAATGCAGAAGATGCAGGATCAGTACATTCCAAAAAGGAAGAAAGATCCTCGGAGGAGGCATGGGTGGCCGTGGCTGATGAGGGAAGTTAAGAAACATATAAAGTTAAGAGAGAAAAAGTATAACATAGCAAAGATAAGTGGGAAAACGGAGGACTGGGAAGCTTTTAAAGAACAACAAAGGATTACTAAGAAGGAAATATGCAGAGAAAAAATGAGGTATGAAGGTAAACTGGCCAAAAATATAAAGGAGGATAGTAAAATCTTTTTTAGGTATGTGAAAGGCAAAAAAATGGTTAAGACTAAAATTGGGCTCTTGACGACAGAAACAGGGCAATATATTACGGGGAACAAAGAAATGGCTGAAGAATTGAATTGGTACTTCAGATCTGTGTTCACTGGGGAAGACACAAGCAATCTCCCGGAGGTAACAGTGGCTGAAGGACCCGAACTTAAGGGAATTTATATTTGCCAGGAATTGGTGTTGGAGAGACTGTTAGGTCTGAAGGTTGATAAGTCCCCGGTGCCTGATGGTCTACATCCCAGAGTACTGAAGGAGGTGGCTCGAGAAATCGTGGATGCGTTGGTGGTTATTTTCCAGAGTTCGATAGATTCGGGATCAGTTCCTGCGTATTGGAGGATGGCTAATGTTGTACCACTTTTTAAGAAACGTGGGAGAGAGAAAGCAGGAAATTATAGACCAGTTAGTCTGACCTCAGTGGTGGGAAAGATGCTGGAGTCTATTATAAAAGATGAAATTACGACACATCTGGATAGTAGTAACAGGATAGGTCAGAGTCAGCATGGATATATGAAGGGGAAATCATGCTTGACTAATCTTCTGGAATTTTTTGAGGATGTAACTCTGAAGATGGACGAGGGAGATCCAATAGATGTAGTGTACCTGGACTTTCAGAAAGCTTTTGATAAAGTCCCACATAGGAGGTTAGTGAGCAAAATTAGGGCGCATGGTATTGGGGGCAAAGTTCTAACTTGGATTTAAAGTTGGTTGGCTGATGGGAAACAAAGAGTAGTGATAAACAGCTCCATTTCGAAATGGCCGGCAGTGACCAGTGGGGTACCGCAGGGATCAGTACTGGGACCGCAGCTCTTTACAATAAATGTTAATGATATAGAAGATGGTATTAGTAATAACATTAGCAAATTTGCTGATGATACTTAGCTGGGTGGCAGGGTGAAATGTGATGAGGATGTTAGGAGATTACAGGGTGACCTGGACAGGTTAGGGGAGTGGTCAGATGCATGGCAGATGCAGTTTAATGTGGATAAATGTATGGTTATCCACTTTAGTGGCAAGAACAGGAAGGCAGATTACTACCTAAATGGAATCAATTTAGGTGAAGGGGCAGTACAGAGAGATCTGGGTGTTCTTGTACACCAATTAATGAAGGTAAGCATGCAGGTACAGCAGGTAGTGAAGAAGGCTAAAAGCATGCTGGCCTTCATAACAAGAGGGATTGAGTATAGAAGCAAAGAGGTTCTTCTGCAGCTGTACAGGGCCCTGGTGAGACCACACCTGGAGTATTGTGTGCAGTTCTGGTCTCCAAATTTGAAGAAAGACATTCTGGCTATTGAGGGAGTGCAGCGTAGGTTCACAAGGTCAATTCTTGGAATGTTGGGACTACCTCACGTTGAAAGACTGGAGCGACTGGGCTTGTATACCCTTGAGTTTAGAAGACTGAGAGCGGATCTGATTGAGACATATAAGATTATTAAAGGATTGGACACTCTGGAGGAAGGAAACATGTTTCCGCTGATGGGTGAGTGCCGAACCAGAGGACTCAGCTTAAAAATACGGGATAGACCATTTAGGACAGAGATGAGGAGAAACTACTTCGCCCAGAGAGTGGTGGCTGTGTGGAATGCTCTGCCCCAGAGGACAGTGGAGGCCCAATCTCTGGATTCATTTAAGAAAGAGTTGGATAGAGCTCTCAAGGATAGTGGAATCAAGAGTTATGGAGATAAGGCAGGAAGAGGATACTGATTAAGGATGATCAGCCATGATCATATTGAATGGTGGTATAGGCTCGAAGGGCAGAATGGCCTACTCCTGCACCTATTGTCTATTGTGAATGACACCTGGGATTTTTACAGTGGATAACGCCTGGCACAATTCTTTCCATTTGTGAATGAACAGAGAGAAAGGGAATCAGACTGAAGATTCTCAATGAAGGAACTTGGAGTGAGGGTTCTTGCACAAAACGCTTCAGGTATATATTGGGGTGTAGACTAGAGAATATTTAGAAAGGTAATGGGATAAGTCTTTCACAATGAAGGATATAAAATGTTCTGGCGATCCGAGGATCTGCAAGTTACATGTAAGGGATCCAGCACAGGTAATAAAGGCTGAATAGCCTCCCACTGCAGTGTTATTTCTGTCATTTTTGAAAATCTTGCCTTTGCCAAATCCAACCCTAGAGTGTAATGTGTTCATGTTGGTACTGAGCTGATTATAGGATAATGTGAGTAGCATCTGAAACACTGAGCACGCAGCCCTTTCTCCAAACTTGTGTTTTGCTTCAGAACTTATGGAATGGGAGCTGGAGCCATATTTTGAGTCCATTCTGTCGGTCAACATTCATTCATGGCTGATCAACTTGAACTCCATCATTCCGCTTAACTTCACTTGATTACCTTAGCGCACAAAAATCTATTGATGACTGCTTTGAAAATACTTGATGACTGAAGATCCACAGTTCTCTGGGCAGCGAAATCCAAGGATTCACAACCCAGCAATGTTTCCCTGCCTCAGTCCTAAAAGGCTGATCTGTGCCTCTGAGAATGAGTTCAGGTCAACCTGGGCCGTATGATTTTAATGAGTGAAATCCAAGTACAGAATTTAATTAGGTTCCCAGTTCAGATTTGTCACCTCAGTCAGCCTGAGTCCAAGCCACAGTCTAAAGTTATCAGATGGGAGTTGCAGCCAATGGAAAGTGAGGTTGCCTGATTAGTTAGTTTGCACCTTGAGCAGTCCAGGCGGCTTCTAGCTGTAGTCACAGAGTAAACATCAATGGATTATAGGATTACCACTAATTACAGTTGAGATATCAGGTATGACAACCATAATTACCAATTATATACAGTCTGTCAAAGACTTGTTATTTGAATGTTAATAATATATTGAATATAACCAGCATTACTTCATGATTAATTTTTGTTTGTTATTATTAAGTATTGATGAAATCAGAGGTTGTGTTTCCTCCCCGCACCAACTCGGTTTTTACTTTGAGAATCCCTGCCCCACCTTTGGCTTGCCTTCTTCCCAAACCTTAGTTTTTCTCTACCTACTTGCTGCTGAACTTCTTGTTCTTGGAACTCATTGCACAGCCACCACCAGGGAAAACAAAACACAGATATTTAAGTGAGGAATGTTCTGCAAGGTGTCGTCAACTATGA
Organism: Chiloscyllium punctatum; assembly: GCF_047496795.1. Lineage (NCBI taxonomy): Eukaryota > Metazoa > Chordata > Chondrichthyes > Orectolobiformes > Hemiscylliidae > Chiloscyllium > Chiloscyllium punctatum. The sequence goes on from NC_092758.1 coordinate 39,554,202, forward strand.
TTTGATTTTCTTTTCGTTCAGACATTTATTTGAATCACCATGTAGGAACTATGAATATCCTAACCTATAGAGATAGATGTGGGCTCTTATTCTAATACATGATGCGCATTAAACACTGGGACCTCAACAAGTCGCACTGCCTCCTAGTGCAATTTTCAATGTATACTTTAGTATTTCCTTTCACATTCTTTAGTTACACCATAATCTAGGGGTTTTTGAATGACCATCAAAATACTATGTTAAAACTGAAGTGAAAATAAATAGTTTACCAATTATTAGATTCTCACCTTTGCTTTCAAATCCCTTCATGACCTCATTCTTCCCTGTCTAAACTCCTCCAGTTCCGCAACTCAGTGAGATATCTCCACTCTGCAAACTCTGGACACATGAGTACCCTCAAACTTATTTGGTTCACCACTGATGGCTATGTGTCCAGGTGCCAAGACCCTTTCCAACTTAAACTCTGTTAAACTTAAACTCTGTTCCTCTCTTCTCACCTTTACAACTTACATCTTTGACCAAACCTTTGATCATCTGCTCTAATATACGATTAAGTGTCAAATTTTCAGTGCCAATGTATTGCCTTGGGATATTTTATTATATTAATGGTCATATGTCCCATTCCAGGCACTTGAGTACAGAATCCAGGTTTGCACTGCAGAGCAGTATTGAGAGAGTGCTGTGCTGCTAGAGGTGCCATATTTCAGATTAGATATTAAACTAATGTCCTGTCTACTTCCAAAGTTGGCTATTAAAGATATTATGGTACTATTTTGGAGATGATCGAGGAAATATACTCGGCATCCTGACCAATTTATTCCTCAAATAGCACACAAGAACAAATTTTCTGGTCATTATCATATTACTGTTTGTAGAGATTCACAGAGCTCAAATTTGCATACATCATTACAACAGTGACGACATGTCAAGTGTGTTGTATTGGCTAGGAGAAAGTGAGGACTGCAGATGCTGGAGATCAGAGCTGAAAAATGTGTTGCTGGAAAAGCGCAGCAGGTCAGGCAGCATCCAAAGAGCAGGAGAATCAACGTTTCGGGCATAAGCCCTTCTTCAGGAATGAGGAAGGTGTGCCAAGCAGGCTAAGATAAAAGGTAGGGAGGAGGGATTTGGGGGAGGGGCATTGGGAATGCGATAGGTGGAAGGAGGCTAAGATGATGGTGATAGGCCAGAGAGGGGGTGGGGGCGGAGAGGTCGGGAAGAAGATTGCAGGTCAAGAAGGCGGTGCTGAGTCTGAGGGTTGGGACTGAGATAAGGTGGGGGGGAGGGGAAATGAGGAAGCTGGAGAAATCTGCATTCATCCCTTGTGGTTAGAGGGTTCCTAGGCGGAAGATGAGGCGCTCTTCCTCCAGGCATCGTGTTGCCATGGTCTGGCGATGGAGGAGGCCAAGGACCTGCATCTCCTTGGCGGAGTGGGAGGGGGAGTTAAAGTGTTCAGCCACAGGGCGGTTGGGTTGGTTGGTGCGGGTGTCCCAGAGGTGTTCTCTGAAACGTTCCGCAAGTAGGCGGCTTGTCTCCCCAATGCAGAGGAGGCCACATCGGGTGCAGTGGATGCAGTAAATGATGTGTGTGGAGGTGCAGGTGAATTTGTGACGGATATGGAAGGATCCCTTGGGGCCTTGGAGGGAAGTGAGGGGAGAGGTGTGGGTGCAAGTTTTGCATTTCTCGCAGTTGCAGGGGGAGGTGCCGGGAGTGGAGGTTGGGTTGGTGGGAGGTGTGGACCTGACGAGGAAGTCGCGGAGGGAGTGGTCTTTCCGGAACGCTGATAGGGGAGGGGTGGGAAATATATCCTTGGTGGTGGGGTCTGTTGTATTGGCTATAAAATGGTTTGGGATGGCCTGAAGCTGTGAAAGATGTTATATAAGTACAAGTCATTTTTAATAAAATGCAGATTTTTTTGAAGCATTGTAAATTTTGACATATTCAATGACAGTGGTAAAATCACGCCAAAGGCTACTTTTATTTAAGTTAAAAATAATACAGTGTACAAGAGACTTTCAACATTAACCAGTTAACTATTGGTGTACTCAATATATTTTTCAAACTGTGCTGGCTAATTGATACAACTTTTGTATTTATGACTACTATTGAAACAGCTACAAAGTCGATTTTTTAAATAACTGCTGAGACCTCAATGCTTTTCTTTTTAAAATAACTTGAAATTGTTTTTTTTGACAGTGACACTCTTATCGAATTTATGAATTATTTTAAGAATGTTGATCTGCATCAGATGAACAAAAGGAAGCCCTGTGCGCCTGTGAAGCAATTCAATATGAAGCCATAAATTATGTAAATCAGTATTTAAACGGAGGGAACAATGGGCACATTTTCAGTCCAGTTGGCACCTTTTACAAAATCAACAATAATAACAATGGCTGGGCTTGAGACTAAGTGAAGCTGGGATCATCATCTGTGTTCTAATGTTTACCTTGCTGATGAAAGTTTGTTCGAAGTCTTAATAAGCTATTATTCATGTCATAATGGACAGATAAAAATGGTTAAAATTTTCTATTTTAAAAATCAGAACTTTTGAATTATTTTCAGCATTACAGTCCAAAATGGGACTGGTGGAAATCAGAAGTTTTGATGACATTTCTTGACTCATTTCACCTTTTCAGTTAACTCTCGCATAGTAAGTGTTCATTCATTAGACTTTAAAATAAAATACTTTGGATCAGGCTTTGTTGCCAAGTCTCATGTTTTACTGTAAAGGGGACATTCTTGAGCATGACACTAGCAGCTGTTGTTTTGGCAAGGCATACAAATTGTGGGTGTTGATGGCTAATTTATAATCTATTGAATGCAGATCTTAGTTGCATGTATCAGTGATGCATATTCTATCCTCTTCAGTCTTCACATTTTCTTACCGCTGTTGTTAAATTTCAGTCCATTTTTATTCATTCCCTCATTGGCTTATCTTTCAGTATCATCCCATAATGCACAGTGAAATAAACTGCCTGTCTGAAATCCCATTGTACAAAGTAATTCACTGCCTGCCTCATTTCAAACAATTTTTTGCCAAACATCTAATCTCTTTAAAGTTTACTGAGGTGGTTTGTATTGTTTTATGTCCTTTTTTTTCATTTATTTTTTAAAATTTTTGCCAAGTTTGTCACTGAGTTGCTGAATGAGTTCTGCCAACTCCCCTGTTGCTTGTGACTTTTCTTCCAGAAGTTCATAACGAAGACTGGAAATGTCCTGTTTGATTTCCTTAAGTTCCCCTGAAATACCAATAGAAATGTTAGTAAGTGAGGTTTTGGAAAATGCGATTATCTCAACAAAATGCACATACATAGAAATGCATCTCCTTTCAAAATAAGACAACACATTAAATTTGGTTGAAGTGAAATTTATGTTTCTTTAATGTTGTTTAGGACTAAAAGATGTCATTTTATGGCTGTGTTTGAATCACATTGCAATTGGGCAAAGTTCCCTGAAGGCAGCTCCCAATATAATTGGTTGACTTTGAGATATTTGATTTATACCAAAAACTTTACTCCATTACAAAACTTTAAAACTAGCTCGAGAAGAAACGAGAAGAAATATCTTACATTTGAGGACTTTCAAGTTCTAAGGGATTGTTCTTTGTTGTATTGACTCTTGTGTCTGTTGCCTATGTCTGCGCTGATGTCAAATGGAGTTTCACAGGCATTTTAATGCTCAACCTATGCATCACGATACGTATATCTATTTAATGTGGGGGTTGGGACCCCAAGTTGGGTAGAGAGCTGAAAATTTGTGAACCCTGAGGCATCAGGGTTGTGGAACCCTGACTGATTAAGAACAGTACATTCTTCCAGTAACAGACTCCCAATTTTATAGCTCCCGCAACCTCCCCTCTCCCCAATGCGAACCCACCTCGCTCCTGTTGAGAAGCCCAGCAATTTTCAAGTCTCAAATGGTGTCAAAATAGACAAAAGTTTGGGGAGCCCCAATCATGTAGAAATTATCCCTTTTGTTCTTTTATTTAGTCATTGGATGTTGGCAACTGTGGCTAGGTCACCCCTCTATTCCTATATCGCCCGTAAATGGTGGTGGTGAGCAGCATTCTTGAACCGATGCTGTCTTTGGGTGTAGGAACATATTCATGTGAAGAAAAGATTCCCAGGATATCGACCCAGCGAATGAGAAAGAACAGCAATATATTTCCAAGTCAGGAAAAGAACTTGCAGGTGGTGCTGTTCCCATGCATCTGCTGCCCTTGTCCTTCTAGGTGGTGGAAGTCCCAGTATTGGAAGGTGCTATCAAAGGATCCTTAGTGAGTTACCGCAGTGCATCTTGTAGATGTACACAGTGCTGCTACTGTGTGTTGATGGTAAAGGGAGTGAATATTGAATGTTTTGGACACAGTGCCTCTCAAATGGGCTGCTTTGCCCTAGATGGTGTCAAACTTTTTAAAGTGTTAAGTAAAGCTGCATTCATCCAGGCAAATGGAAAGTGATATTAATAGTGGGGGGTGGGGAGTTCAATGATAGTACTGGCATTGAATATCCAATGGCAATAGTTACATTATATCTTATTGGAAATGGCCATTGCCTAGCACTTGTGTGGAGTGAATGTTATGTGACATTTATCAGTCCAAGCTTGGACATTGTCCATGCCTTGCTGCTTGTGGAGGTGGACTGCTTCAGTATGTGAGGAATTGTGAATTGTGCAATTGTCAGCGAACATCTCCACTTTAACCTTATTATGGAGGGATGGTCATTCATGTCATAGATAGGATGATTGGGCCTAGGACACTATGCTGAAAATCTCTTGCAGAGATGTCCTACAGCTGGTCTCCATAAACCAGAACTCTCTTCCAATGTGGTAGGTTTGAGCCCAACTAGCACAATGTTCTCCCCCGATTCCTAGAAACACCAGGTTTGTTTGGGTTTCTTGCTGCCATACTCAGTTGAATGCTGCCTTGAAGTGAAGGGATGTCACTCTCATTTCACGACTGGAGTTCAGCTCATTTGTCTATTCACCAAGGCTGTAATGAGGTCAGGAGCTAGATAACAAACCTGAGTGTCAGTGACTAGGTTATGTCTTTGCAAATTTCACTTGGTCGCACTGTTGACAATCCCTTCTATCACTTTTCTGATGATCAAGTACAGACAGATGGTTGGTGATTGACCAGGTTGGATTTGTCCTGCTTTTGTGTGCAAGACACTACTGGCAAATTTTCCACATTGTTGGGGAGATGCCTGTGTTAAACTTGCATTGGAATAACTTGATATATGAGTGTGGCTAGTTCTAAAGGGCTTGGGTACAGTTGTCAGGGCTCATAGTCTTTGCAATAACCACTGTCTTCAGTCATTTCTTTATATTATGTGTAGTGAATCAAATTGGTTGAATGTAGATGCTTTGGCTTTGTTTTTTGAATGTAAGTGCTGGGCTCACCTATCAGTGAGGTTGGAGATGTTTGTGTACCCTCCACTTCCTATTAGTAGCTTAATTGTCCAACCCCAATTGTGACTGGAAGTAGCAGAACTGCAGAGCTTAGATCTGGTCTTTGGCTCAGAGTGGTGCTGGAAAAGCACAGCAGGTCAGGCAGCATCCAAGGAGCAGGAAAATCGACAATTCAGACAAAAGCCCTTCATCATGAATAGATCTGATCTGTTAGTTGTAGCTTGACTAACCCTGTCTATTGCATGCTGCTTCTACTCCTTGGTGTGCAAGGTGTCCCATGTTGTAGCTTCATCAGGTTGACAGGTTATTTTTAGGCATGTCTGGTTCTGTCCCTGGCATGCTGCCCTGCACTCTTCATTGATCGAGGGTTGATCTCCCAGCTTGATTATAATGGTCAAGTAAAGGATATTCAGAGAAAACATAACAATCTGAGGGAGGACATCCTAAATATAAAGAAGGGACTTGGTCTCCACAAGGATCGAGTGATGGTTACTTCTACTGAGTGTGCCCTGGAAAGATATATTTACATCAAGTCGATTGGTGAGCCTGGGGTCAAATAAATTATTCCCTCTTGTTGGTTCCCTCAAATGCACACCTGTATATATCTACCATAAACTGGCCCGATTTGTTTGATGTTGTTTCAGAAAATGGAAGGCTAAAGCAAGCACCCAGACTATGAAGCATTTTTGTGCATATAGAACTACTTGCCTTCATTGACTTCATCATTTCCTCTGTCTACCTGTGCTTTGAGCACATATCGTTTTATTAATCGTTTCATAATCCTCTGCAAAATATCAAAAAATATTTTTAATGTACATGAGGCAACAGTGCTAGTTCCAACTTCCTAAGAATGTACATCTACAGACCTGTCAATGCTTGGCATGTTAACACTCTTATCAAGGTATGGTTGATAAATACTTAATTATAATTTCTGACAGACTCTGATCTGCATTCTTTATCTACAATGCAAAGTTGAACTATATGCATGCCCTAACACTCCTGGAATATCTCAGCTGAGATAATTTATCAATATCTTCATGAAACATTAAAGTCCTTCATAAAGTAAAGATTAAGAAAATCTTGAAAGAGTGATGCAGTGGAATAGAACACATTTTGATTTCGCAATCAAACTGAATCTAGCCAGCTTGAAGGATTAAAATGCTGTCCAACAACAAAATCTAAGGGGATCATATCCTAAATGAGAATCAAAATACTGCGGATGCTGGAAATCTGAAATAAAAACACAAAATGCATGAAAAACTTAGCTAACCTGGCAGCATCTGTGGAGAGAAACAGAGTTAGCATTTCAGGTCTTGATCTTGATCAGTACTAATGAAGATTACAACCTGAATTGATAACTGTATTTCATTCTGCAAATGCAACCAGACCTGCTCAGTATAGTTCCACCATTTTATAACTTTATGCCAAATGAGATATCTCCTGGACTTTGGCATGAAACACAAAACTGACCATTATATAATTACGATTGACCATTTCACAGGGTCGAGTAACAGTGGAAGAAATGGAGAGCTTCCTTTGTGCATGAAGGGATGCTATCTTGAATTTGAGCAGAGTTGATAGAAGCTTCCTTTGTTGCACCTGACTTGAAAGTGTTTTTTGCTTGCATGGACAAAATTGATAAAAGCTTTACATTGGGGTGAAAGTGAGGACTGCAGATGCTGGAGATCAGAGCTGAAAATGTGTTGCTGGAAAAGCGCAGCAGGTCAGGCAGCATCCAAGGAACAGGAGAATCGACGTTTCGGGCACAAGCCCTTCTTCAGGATTCCTGAAGAAGGGCTTGTGCCCGAAACGTCGATTCTCCTGCTCCTTGGATGCTGCCTGACCTGCTGCGCTTTTCCAAAAGCTTTACATTATCCAGTTCTGATGCCTCGATGAGCATAAATGTTCAAAATAATTTTTTAACAATCATGAAGACTAATTGAAGTGCTCATATCTCATTGTGAGCAAGAGACAGGGGCTGTCCATCCAATAGTTGATGCTATGAGAGCACTCTATCATATTATTCGTCATTTTTGGTCGAATCTTACAAGGGACTGAGCAATGTAGGCTCTGGCGCGATTTGTGGCAAAATGGATGAAAAGTCCAGAGACCCCCATCTCAATGTTGGGAGCAACTCACTCCATCTTTTATGTTTTTGAAGAACTGTACAGTGAGTTTCTTGCTAGACAGAGTGAGTTGACAGTTAAGGTGGATTATCTCTTGTTAAATGACGTGTTGATGGCACAACTCACTTCATTAATATTCAGTTTCTATTTTACTAAATTCACCAAAATAGCTGGACATCAAGAAAACTTGTAATGGAAACTAGAGCGGGTACCTCGTGGACTTGCCTTGAGGCTTGCTCGAAAGGACTCCATGCTGCACATGACTAAACAGCAGCTCAGGGCAAATTCCACAGACATCAGCCACATGTATCCCTCATCCACGGCTGGTGCCAACCCCTATGTCACCTCGTCAATACACTGGCAGTCCGCTGAAGAAGCACAAACCTACATTGCAGGGTGCACTAACAACTAACTGAAAAGTTGTAGCAGGGAGATTTCGCATACAGAGAGAGACACTGGGCTTACAGAATAGACCAGGCTGAATCTCAGGGCTGCTCACTTGCTCTCTGAGCACCTTCTCACTTCACACCTATCTTTGATTTGATTTGATTTGATTTATTATTGTCACATGTACTGAGATACAGTGAAAAGTACTGTTTTATGTGCTATCCAGACAAAATTAAAAATCGCACAACACCAGGTTATAGTCCAACAGGTTTAATTGGAAGCACTAGCTTTCGGAACGCTGCTCTTGATGAAGCACCTGATGAAGGAGCGGCACTCCGAAAGCTAGTGCTTCCAAATAAACCTGTTGCACTATAACCTGGTGATGTTGATTTTTAACTTTGTACACCCCAGTCCAAAACCAGCATCTCCAAATCATATCCAGACAAATCATACTTTATGTAAGTACATCAGGGTAATAGAACAGAATGCGGAATATAACATTACAGTTACATCTGCATGCCACAGCGCCCCAGTCTTGCATTGCCTTACTGTGCCTATTAACATTTCAGCAGGTTATTAGGACAGCAGTATTGAGAGGCTGTTCGGCACAGACATACAGGGTGCTTTTGATACTGGTCTGTAGGGATCTGTTTGTAAGGGTATTGGAACATCTTGATGTAAGGCACACTGAGATGTCAATCTAACACCTAGCACCCTATGTGGCAAATACTGAACATTGTTCAATCAAATACCATTGTTGGTAAGGGCTAGTTCTCTGTCTGGTGGTGGTGGGAGAGGGGGGAGCAGACATTAGACGGGGGAGCCCCAGTACCATCAGTCAGAGGACAGTCTGTGGCTTGGTCACGTTCAGGGGATCTGTCCCAGTACATGGGTGTAGGCAGCATCAGTTTTGTGGGGTTACCAAAAGCAGTCATGAAAATGGTATCTTGTCAGTCAGGAAGCTCAGGTATCTGGCCAGTCATGACTCGGGGCTGCTTATCAAAGTCAATCAGTCAGAGGAATGGGGTGAATACAGTCCTGGGGTTCCATCGGGTGATTGTTCAGAACCGTGCAGTGGGCATATGGGGGCAAAGGTGAATTACAACCAAAAGGTGTGGGGAGTCAATGCTGTGGGGGTGAAAGCAGAGGCATTTGCAGAGGTGAGAAACAAGGACAGTGATGAGGGGAAACTCAAAGTGAATGGTGGACTATGTAGAAAAGCATCTGAGGGCATGGTAGGCTACAGGAAGCAGATGGGTGGTAGTAACCCTTCTGTAGAGGAGCAGAATGAGCATCATTAAGGTGTAATGCTCAGGTTCGGGGGCAAGGAGCACAGTTTTAGGTGAAGATCAATCGATAAGTCTCCACATTGGGGGTGGGTAGGAATGGGTTACTGTGGTAGTGTGAGGTGAAATAGGACTCAATGGGGAGGCAGAGCTATCTGCTGTCAGGAGTGTGGTGCTGGAAAAGCACAGCAGGTCAGGCAGCATCCGAGGAGCAGGAGAGTCAGCGTTTTGGGCAAAAACCTGCTATCAGGTGGGGCCTGATACTGACAGTGCCTACCTCAAGCTGTGATCCCTGCCATCACTTTCTGTTCTGTAGATGCAAAGTACTGTGACAAAATGACTGCACCATGACCAAGGCATGTGGAGTCAGGGTCACCTTAAGGGTAAAAGAGTGGAATTCAAGTCTGCTGGACAAAAGGACATTGAAGCAGCAAATACACAAAGCAGCCATTTTAATTTGTAATCATTTCATCACCCATTTGTTATGCAGATAGATTGAAGGTCAGATGCTGGTCAAAGGTGATTTGCAACATGCAACTGATGCTTGCAAATTGAAGTTGGACATCTGAATGATTTGGAAGTTAACAGCAATGTTGCAACAAAAGGCTGAGGCAAACTATGAGCCATGTAACTTCCCAGGGTCCTGTGTGAGCCACATAGCCTCACCTCCCCATCTGCCATGTGAATGTAATGACAGTCTGTACTGAATCAGTGAGAAGTTGAGTGTTTAATGTGAGTTCAGGATTAGTAGGGTGTTGGAGCACTGCAGGCATTCCGTTTCTTGATGACATTGTGCCAACACGGCACCTTCACCATGTCACTGTGGATATTGAGCCAAAATGTGGGTAGATGATGGGACAGATCCCTCGTTACCAGCATGTTTGGGGAGCAGTGTTCTCATCTCTCATTTTCAGGATTTACTGCTGAAGACTGCTCTAACATCTCTATTGCTCCTTCTGTGCCCATTGACAGTCATTCCCACTAGAGTCCTGCACCCTACTGTGTGTGGCATGTTGCTCACTGTGGCTGCCTATCTAAGAAGGCGAAGGTGGATGCAGGAGGACCAGGGCCACCAGCAAGCCTTGGAGAAACAAAAGCCAGCACTGAAAATGAAGAGCACCCATATCTGAGAGATGTTGTTGGTGCAGAACCCCTCAGGATGCATGGGTTGTGCAGGAGACACAGAGCTTTCCAGCCCTGAATCCTTTTCCTGGAGATGAGCAAGGTGCAATTATTAAAGCAGGCTCTGTATGTCTCAGGACACTCTCATGGAACTGAGCCAGATGCTGAAACAGGAACTAAGGGCTCCAAGAATGGGAGGCCCTGTGCTTGTGAAGGTGACAGACACTCTGAACTTTTAAGCTCCTCCCAGGCAGTGATGGTAACTTGTGTGGGATCTCAGTTGTGCACCCACAATCCAATAGGACAGTCACTGCTGCCATCTTTGCAAGGATCACTTTGTCTCCCTATGGTGAGGCCAATGCTACAGACTGGACAATAGGATTTAGGAACATGCCAGCTGAACTACACCATGTGGCACTGAGAAGGCATTATCACAACTCTGCAGATTTCACCAGCAGGAAGAGGTTCCATTCCACTAATGTTCAGGTATTCTGAGATCACTGTTACCACTTTTTGCAGGGTTTGCCCACAGTGTCTGCGTGGGTTTCCTCTGGGTGCTCCAGTTTCTTCCCACAGTCCAAAGAAGTGCAGGTCAGGTGAATTGGCCATGCTAAATTGCCCGTAGTGTTAGGTAAGGGGTAAATGTAGGGGTATGGGTGGGTTGCGGGTCGGTGTGGACTTGTTGGGCCGAAGGGCCTGTTTCCACACTGTAATGTAATCTGTAATCTGTAAATCCTGGCAGCAGCCATGGCTGCTATATCCTGGAGCAATCTCTTTTTGCTATTGTGTTTAAGGATCCAGATGCCTGACAAGTCTAGTTCCTAGGGAAAAGGGCTATTCACTGTGACTATGGCTGATGACACCATTACACAATCCTCTGAGAACTCTGACAGATGTGCACTGCAGATACAAAGCTGCCCATATCTCAACCAGGACCATGGTGGAGCAGACGATGTGGCTGCTGAAGGTGTGCTTTCACTGTTTGGACTGGTCTGGGGGAACTGTCCAACACAGTCCAGACAGAGTATGCTGCATCAACATGGTGTAATGTGCTCTTCAGTAAGGTGGTGTTCTGGATGCAGAGGAGCTGGGGGGACCAGACCTATCTTCCAAGGAAGAGGATAAGGACATTGGAGAGGAGGAAGCTGTCCTTGTCCATGACAGAGCTCCGCTGCATCAGGCGCTACAAACCAGCGAGAACCACTTTGACACCCATTTCTCATCAATGAGAGCTGGTGCAGCTGACCACTGTGGGGCGTAAAAGATCTATTGGTCATGATGCACAGATCTGATATGCATTGTTGGGCTGAGCTTCAACATCAATTGGTTGTGTTTGCATTCAATTTGCAAAGGATAAACCAGGAAAACTACAGACCTGTCAGCTTGACATCAATTGTGGGAAACTGATGACAACCATAATAAGGGATAAGATAAATATACATCAGAGAAAAATAGTTAATACTGGACAGTCAATATGGTGCGATCAAAGGCAGGCCATGTCTAAAATATTTAGGGTATTGCTGTGGATGCTGTATATTTGTACTTTCAGAATGCATTTGATGTGATGTCACATGACAGTTGGTTAGAAAATTCAAAATGTTTGGAATTGATGGGTCTTGGCAGATTGGATTAGAAGTTGACTAAACAATAAGAAACAGGAGGTAGGTAAAGATGGGCATTTCTCAAATTGGAGATGAATTGAAAGAGGTGTTCCCCAGGGATCAGTATTGGGACTCTTGCTTTTTCTGATTTATATATAGACACATACAAGGCTTGTGTAAAGATTTGTAGCTCAGGTGCTGGCTGCCATAGTTATGGATATGTTTGCCGAGCTGGGAAGTTGATTTGCAGACATTTTGCCCCCTGTCTCGGTGACATCTTCAGTGTTTTGGAGCCTCCTGTGAAGCGCTGCTATGCTGTGTCTTCTGGAATTTATTTGGTTCCGTTCCTGCTGCTTCCGGTTACCGGTTCTGGTTGTTCGTTGTAGTGGCTGGTATATTGGGTCTAGGTTTATGTGTTTGTTGATGGAGTCTGTGGATGGTGCCATGCTTCTAGAAATTCTCTGGCTGTCTTCTGTTTAGCTTGTCCTATGATCGTTGTGTTGTCCCAGTCAAATATGTGGTCCTTGTCATCTGTGTGTATGGTGAAAGTGGGTACTGCAGATGTTGGAGATTAGAGTCAAGCTTAGAATGGTGCTGGAAAAGCACAGCAGGTCAGGCAGCATCCAAGAGCAGGAAAATCAATGTTTGAAACGAAGGGCTTCTGCCTGAAACATCGATTTTCTTGCTCCTCAGATGCTGCCTTTTCATCTGTGCATATGGCTACTAGGGACTGATGGTGTTTAGTGGCTTGTTGGTTTACATAGAACATAGAACATAGAACATAGAAGAATACAGCGCAGTACAGGCCCTTCAGCCCTCGATGTTGCGCCGATCAAAGCCCACCTAACCTACACTAACCCACTATCCTCCATATACCTATCCAATGCCTGCTTAAATACCCATAAAGAGGGAGAGTCCACTACTGCTACTGGCAGGGCATTCCATGAACTTACGACTCGCTGAGTGAAGAACCTACCCCTAACATCAGTCCTATATCTACCCCCCCTTAATTTAAAGCTATGCCCCCTTGTAATAGCTGACTCCATACGTGGAAAAAGGTTCTCACTGTCAACCCTATCTAACCCCTAATCATCTTGTACACCTCTATCAAATCACCCCTAAACCTTCTTTTCTCCAATGAAAACAACCCCAAGTGCCTCAGCCTTTCCTCATAGGATTTTCCTACCATACCAGGCAACATCCTGGTAAACTTCCTCTGCACCCGTTCCAGTGCCTCCACATCCTTCCTATAGTATGGCGACCAAAACTGCACACAATATTCCAGATGCGGCCGCACCAGAGTCCTATACAACTGCAGCATGACCTCAGGACTCCGGAACTCAATTCCTCTACCAATAAAAGCCAGTACGCCATATGCCTTCTTCACTGCACTATTTACCTGGGTGGCAACTTTCAGAGATCTGTGTACATGGACACCAAGATCCCTCTGCTCTTCCACACTACCAAGTAGTCTACCATTAGCCCAGTAATCCATCTTTTTATTACTCTTACCAAAGTGAATCACTTCACACTTAGCTACATTGAACTCCATTTGCCACCTTTCTGCCCAGCTCTGCAGCTTCTCTATATCCCGCTGTAACCTACCATATCCTTCCTCACTGTCTACAACTCCTCCGACTTTCGTATCATCCGCAAACTTGCTCACCCAACCTTCTAACCCTTCCTCCAGGTCATTTATAAAAATGACAAACAGCAATGGTCCCAAAACAGATCCTTGCGGAACACCGCTAGTGACGGCACTCCAAGATGAACCTTTGCCATCAACTACTACCCTCTGTCTTCTTCCAGAGAGCCAATTCCTAATCCAAACCTCCAACTCACCCTCTATGCCATATCTCTGTATTTTCTGCAGTAGCCTACCATGGGGGACCTTATCAAACGCCTTACTAAAATCCATATATACCACATCTACCGCTTTCCCCTCATCTACCTCCTTAGTCACCTTCTCAAAGAATTCAATAAGGTTTGTGAGGCACGACCTGCCCTTCACAAAACCATGCTGACTATCCTTGATCACATCATTCTTATCCAGATGTGCATAAATCCTATCCCTTACAATTCTCTCTAAGACTTTGCCCACAACAGAAGTGAGACTCACTGGCCTATAGTTACTAGGATTATCCCTACTCCCCTTCTTGAACAAGGGAACCACGTTTGCTAGCCTCCAGTCCTCTGGCACTACTCCTGTCGACAAAGAGGACACAAAAATCAAGGCCAATGGCTCTGCAATCTCCTCACTTGCTTCCCAGAGAATCCTAGGATAAATGCCATCAGGCCCAGGGGACTTATCTATTTTCACCCTTGCCAGAATTTCCAACACCTCTTCTCTACATATCTCAAAGCCATCCATTCTACTTATTCGTGCCTCAGTATTCATATCGACAACAATGTCCTGTTCCTGAGTGAATACTGACGAAAAGTATTCATTCAGCGCCTCCCCAATCTCTTCAGCCTCCACACGCAACTTCCCATTACTATCCTTGATTGGACCTATTCCTTCCCTAGTCATTCTTTTATTCCTAACATACCTATAGAAAGCCTTAGGGTTTTCCCTAATCCTACCAACTAAGGACCTTTCATGTCCCCTCCTTGCTGCTCTTAGCTCTCTCTTCAGGTCCTTCCGGGCTACCTTATAACTCTCAATCGCCCCTATTGAACCTTCACGCCTCATCTTTACAAAGGCCGCCCTCTTCCATTTAACAAGGGATTCCAACTCCTTATTAAACCACGGCTCCCTCACACGACCCTTTCCTCCCTGCCTGATAGGTACGTACTTATCAAGGACACTCAATAGTTGCTCCTTGAACAAGGATTGTTCATTGTGTGCCTGTTTGTCCTACATAGTGTTTTGTACAGTCTTTGCATGGAATCTTGTAAATTATTTTAGTCCTGCACACGATGAGTATTGGGTCTTTTGTTATGGTGATTTGTCTGAGCATGGCTGTCGGTTTATGGGTTGTCATGAATCCGAGTGGTCGGAGAAATCTGGCTGTTAGTTCTGAGACATTTTTATATAACGTAACATGGTGAGTGTGTTGGGTCATGGCATGTCCTCATCACGTTGTTTGTCTGCTAGGCATCTGCGGATGAAATTGTGAGAATATCTGTTCTTGATGAAGACTCTGTAGAGGTGTTCTTCTCTTTATAGGTTGGGACTGCTGCAGTATGTTGTAGCTCTTTTGAACAGGGTCCTAATGCAGCTACACTTTTGTGTGTTTGGGTGGTTGCTGTTGTAGTTTCGGATCTGGTCCGTGTGTGGTTTCTCTGTACACTTTTATAATGCATTTACCGTTCTGTGTTCTTTCCACCATCAAATCCAGGAATGGGAGTTGGTTGTTGGTTTCCTCCTCTCTTGTAAATTTGATCCCTGTGAACACTGTGTTGGTAATCCAATGTGTGTTCTTGATCTCTGTTCTCCTAATAATTAGGAATTCCTGTGATGATTGTATGGAGTATCTGGATCCACTAATAAGATGTTTCAGTTTTTGTTGGAGTTCTTCTGCCAGTTTATGTGATGGAGTTCCTGGAAATGCAACAACGGGTCTAAGCGGTATGTCAAGTTTGTGTACCTTAGGTAATCCATGAAATCTTGGGGTGTTGTTGCCTTCTGGGTTTTATTCTTTACAGGTTAATCCTGGTTATCGGTCTCAAAATTCTGAGACAACATCAAGAACATAAACGTAGACAAGGACGAAACAATGGTTCCATTCGATGTAACGGCACTGTTCACTTCAATTGACATAACCTTAGTCAACCTCCTGGACAAACAGAAAAGATGACATGACGGGAACCTACCAACAAGGACTGCATACTCAAACTACTAGACCTGTACTTGATGACGCACTTTACATTCAAAAACCAAATATATGAACAGATCACTGGGACACCTATGGGCTCACCCCCAACTCTGGGCTCAAAGCAGAAGCAGTGATGCAAAGACTGGAACAAACAGCCCTTCCACAAATTCGATCTAAACTCTGGCTCAGATACATGGACAATACTTTTGTAATAATTAAAGGAACAGAGATCGAGAACATACACCGAATTACCAGCACAATGCTCACAGAGATCAAATTTACGAGGGAGGAGGAAACCAACAACCAACATCCTGGATGTGATGGTGGAAAGAACACAAAACAGTGAATGCACTACAAAAGTGTAAAGAAAAGCCACACACACAGACTAGTTCCCTAACTACAACAGCAATCACCCAAACACACATACAAGTATAGCTGCATTAGGACCCTGTTCAAAAGAGCTACAACACACTGCAGCAATCTCGACCTGCAAAGAGAAATAGAACACGTTTACAGAGTCTTCACCAAGAATGGATATTCCCGCAACTTCTTCCACAGATGCCTGGCAGACAAACAATGTGAATAGGACATGCCATGGCCCAACACACTAGCCAAGATACCTTACATAACAGTGAAACTTCACTAACCAATGGGATCCATGACAGCCCATAAACCGACAGCCACACTCAGACAACAACTCACCAGGACAAAAGACCCAACACCCATCATGTGCAAGACTAACATAATTTACAAGATTCCATACAAAGACTGCATGAAACACTATATAGGACAAACAGGCAGACAACCAGCAATCCGCATCCATGAACACCAACTAGCCACTAAACGCCATGACCAGCTGCCCCTCACAGCTGTACACACAGGTGATGAAGAACACAAATTTGACTGGGATAACACAACGATCATTGGACAAACTAAACAGAGGATAATCACA
The DNA here is from genome assembly GCF_047496795.1 of Chiloscyllium punctatum. NCBI lineage: Eukaryota > Metazoa > Chordata > Chondrichthyes > Orectolobiformes > Hemiscylliidae > Chiloscyllium > Chiloscyllium punctatum. Next base: position 39,570,900 of record NC_092758.1, read on the forward strand.
GAATTTCTGGAAGCATGGCACTCATCCATGGACTCCATCAACAAGCACATGGACCTAGACCCAACATACCAGCCAATATGGTAAAAACAACGACTGCAGATGCTGAAAATCAAATACTGGATTAGTGGTGCTGGAAGAGCACAGCAGTTCAGGCAGCATCCAACGAGCAGCGAAATCAACGTTTCGGGCAAAAGCCCTTCATCAGGAATAAAGGCAGTGAGCCTGAAGCATAGAGAGATAAGCCTCTAGCTTATCTCTCCATGCTTCAGGCTCACTGCCTTTATTCCTGATGAAGGGCTTTTGCCCGAAACGTTGATTTCGCTGCTCGTTGGATGATGCCTGAACTGCTGTGCTCTTCCAGCACCACTAATCCAGTATACCAGCCAATATAATGAACAACCGGAAGCAGCAGGAACGGAACCAAATAAATTCCATAAGACACAGCACAGCTGCGCTTCACAGGAAGCTCCAAAGCACCGGAGATGTCATCTAGGTAGGGGACAAAATATCTGCAAATCAACTTCCCCCAGCTCGGCGAACATGCCCATATATATATATTTATTTAAAGCTTATTTATGGGATGTGGACATCGCAGGCTAAGCCAACCCTTATTTCCTCTCTCTAATTGCTCAGAGGGCCAGTAAGAATCAACCACATTGCTGTGGGTCTGGAATCACATGTAGGCCAGGTAAGGATGGCAGTTTCACTCCAGATGGATTTTTCCAACAATCACCAATGGATTCATGGTCATTGTTGGACTCTTGATTTCAAAGTTTACATTGAATTCAAATTCCATCATCCGCTATGGCTGGATTTGAAGTCAGAAAATGACCTGTGTTTCTGGATTAACAGTCCAGTGATAATACCACTAGGCCATCCCCTTATATAAATGATTTGGAGATGGTTGTTAAGGATAAAACCTTTAAATTTGCAGATGGTTCTAAGCTCGGGAGAATAGTGAATTGTGAGGATGATGCAGAATGACTTCAGAGAGTCATCTACAAGTTGACCCAAATTAGATTAGATTCCCTACGGTGTGGAAGCAGGCCCTTTGGCTTAACAAGTCCACACCGACCCTCCGAAGAGTAACCCACCCAGATCCATTTCCTTCTGACTAATGCACCTAACACTATGGGCAATTTAGCATGGCCAATTCACCTGACCTGCACATCTTTGGACTGTGGGAGGAAACCGGAGCACCCGGAGGAAACCCACGCAGAGAATGTGCAAACTCCACACAGACAGTCGCCCGCGGCTGGAATCAAACCTGGGACCCTGGTGCTGTGAGGCAGCAGTGCTCGCCACTGTGCCGCCCCTGCAAACACCTGGTGCAGGGAAATATGAGGTCATGCATTTTGATAGAAGAAACACTGAGAGACAATAGTACAACTTTGAGAGGAGTATAGGAGCAGAAAGACCTTGGAGTTCAAGAACATAATTCTCTGAAGGTGGCCAGGCAAGTTCAAACAGTTGCTAAGAAGGCTTACAGGATCCTTGGGTTTATAAATAGGGGCATAGAGTGTAAAAGCAAGTAAACAATGCTCCACCTGTACAAATCAGTGGTCAGAACATATTTGGAGTATTGTGTTTAGTTCTGGATAACTTTATTTAAGGAAGGATGTTAAAGCCCTTGAGAGTGTTCAAAGGAAATTTACTAGAGGACACTCTTCAACACTACCAATAACAAATTAACCAGTCATGCATCTAATTACAGTTTGTGGAACTCTATTTTGCAGCTGCATTTGCCAATACAACCACTATTACTTCACTTCAAAGTTACTGCGTGTCTCATAAGCACTTTGAGATTATGTGGTGTAAGAAGGCATTAAATACATGCAAGCAATATTTCTTTTAAAAATGGATGTACAGGTTATGGCAAATCCAAGCAAGACCATCATGATTTATCATTCAATTTATGCACAAAACACAAGAGATTGTGTTTTCAATGTTTTTAATTAGTTCAAAATATTTAGTTTGTATTGTTGTATTTTATACAATGAAATGTGAAATGCAATCTAATATCTCCCTCTGGAGGAAATTATGCACAATGTTACACTGTTGGGTAAATCTACAGTACAACCTGTGTAGGTGACTAACCTGATATCTCGTCGGATTGCTAATAGGCTTTTTCAGACCACAACCTTCTGAACCTCTAGGATTAGATTTATAATGGTGACCTGGCTGGAATGGAATTGAATGTAGATTTATTTTGTAATTATAATACTTTGCTTACAACCAAAGTGTCTATATTTCAAAGAAAAAAACAATTAGTTGGTTGTTAAGAACTTTCAGATCCTTAGTTGCATGATAAACACCACAAAACTATGAATTCTGTGCAATTAGTTTAAAATAGAAAACTGGAAGTAGGTTTGGAATTAACATATTTGGCAATTTGTAAAAATAGCAATAATTTCAATTTGTGGAAAGGAGACTGTTTGGAAAGCAAACATTTTCCATTATTTACAAATATTTTCAAATACATAAGATTTGCAAACATTACCTTTGAATTCAGCATGCCCATTTCAAGGTCACCTTCAGACTTTTGCACCTTGGATTTACACAGATTTATAAGGCAGGTTTTTATTTTTGATATTAAGTAGCAAATGGATTTTGGGCTTGGTACAAGGTTGAATGGGGCAGGCAAGGTTCTTCCTTCATCAAAGTAAGACAGCCAAAGCTTAGCTCGAGCAAATTTCCACTCAACATCTGCATCCTCCTGCATGTAAAGAAATGGCAGGTTGATGAGTATTCCACAGCTAAATTGTAGATGAGATGGTGAATTGGCTGTATTGTTTCTCAACTTTGCTACAAATATGTACATTACAGCTCTAGTTTTGATGAATAAATAGTGCAGAATATAATGATCAGCTGTGTAAGTTCATCTTGCTTTTCACACTTTATTTCAAGCCATAGTGCCTAGGCTACATTGCTTCGATGTACCACATATAATTTAATGTATAATTCTATCTCAACATGATCATACTTGCAGAAAGCTAAGTAAAAACAATATTTTATCAAGGGAACCATTGAATATGAAGTTAATTTTAAAAAAAATTGTAGGTGTTTGACTAATTATACAAGATGTAAGGATTCTCTGTATGGAAACAAGTTATTATATGAAAAACTTGAGTTTTCTTCTGTGGTGTAAGCTAACTCACTCATCTCTTAGCTGAGATATTGACTAAATCATTGTGCACTTAAATTTCTTGACTGTAGTTTGACTGGTTTTCCCATTCAACAAGTGAGATTTTCAAGTATATGAACCAGCTAATGCTTATCATGAAAATTTATGATAAGACATCTTGAAAAATTTGATTCATGATAATTGACCAAATGATTTGCAATTTTGTTTTTATTTAGAAATGGAGCCCATGTCTTCTCTTAGTATGTTCTGCCTTAAAATGTGAAAAGTAAATCAAATTATACAGAATTTAATAATTATTAAATTATTGAAACGATATTGATCTCAATCTATTTCTATATATTAATAACTATCTCTTGCAATCAACAGATACAATAGTGCAAGCTGTTGAACTGAATTGCATCAGTTAATTCGTAGGAGAAAAAAATGGTAAACATTTTAAAGTAGTTACAGTGGAAAGTGTAGGTTGAACATAGGAACCAAGTAGTGTTGCCGAAGCAAACACTGCATTGTATGCAGAAAGCTTTATTTATAAAGTATCATCATGGACCCTAATTACAAAAACAGTTTAATGATATCATGGCTGTATGAAGACAGGAAAGACAACTTTACAATCTGATTGGCCTAACTTGTGAATGAAAACTCTATTTTCTCACAGTATGGCTATATTCAGTAACATTATTTTCAAAAACATACATTCCATTTGTAAAAGATACAGATATGAATTAATTTGTGGTTCAACATAATGTAAGTTGAAGGCTTTATTAAACTAAAATTCTGATGCATTATATCAAGAATATCAAAGTCAGAATGACACAGACAAAGTGATAAATGTTGTGGGCTCAATGCAGGGAGACACAGCTTTATAACAAAGAAGTCAGGAGCTTACAGAAAGTAAGGAAGAGCGAACTATTTTCCAGAAATTATACAAATGTCAGTTTTAGAGAGAGGGAGGGGCTGCAGGGCAGAGGGTGAGGCTGCAGTGCTAAGACTGAGGGGGAGGAGCTGCAGTGCTGGGACTGAAGTGGGTGGGGCTGCAGTGCTGGGTCTGGGGGGGAGGGGGTGGGGCTGCAGTGCTTGGACTGGGGGGAGGGGCTGCAGTGCTGGGATTGGGGGAGGTTGCTGCAGTGCTGGGATTGGGGGAGGGGCTACAGTGCTGGGACTGGGGTGGCAGCAGTGCTGGGACTGGGGGGAGGGGCTGCAGTGCTGGGACTGGGGGAGCGGAGGGGCTGTAGTGCTGGGACTGGGGAGGGGCTGCAGTGTTGGGACTGGGGGGAGGGGCTGGAGTGCTGGGACTGGGGAGGGGTTGCAGTGCTGGGATTGGGGGAGGTTGCTGCAGTGCTGGGACTGAGGAAGAGGGGCATCAGTGCTGGGACTGGGGGTAGGGGCTGCAGTGCTGGGACTAGGGGTAGGGGCTGCAGTGCTGGGACTGGGGGGAGGGGCATCAGTGCTGGGACTGGGGGGAGGGGCATCAGTGCTGGGACAGGGAGGAGGGGCAGCAATGCTAGCATTGAGAGTCAATTGTGTGGAAGAGGTGATGGGCAAGGTATTCATAGTTCAGCATTTTACTAATTAAAGTATGAACACCAAGGGCAGCACCAGTACCTGTACCTCGACTGTTACTCCCCGATTCAGGCAGATGAATAAAGTTGGGATGTTTTAATCTGGTTAAGCCACATGCTTAATTCAATGACTAACTTGGGTAGGAGGGTTTCCCAAAAAGTTTATTGATGGAATCTCTGTGTTTTAATGGTAATTGATAATGCTGATGATCTTTTTCTTATACTCATCTGGCATGCTGTGTGTTCCATCATTATTTTGTAAAGCACAAGCATAATGCTTATCATAATTTAATGCTTCTGGTGCAGTTTATGTAACCATTACAGGCTGGGGACCTGTCCATGTGCTGAACTGTGCACTTCGTACTGATTTAGACTGCATGGATACTGATACTTGAATTAAGTTTTAAAAAATATTCTCCAACTTTGAAACATTATTTTATAAAGATATATCTCTAAAACCATACCTCGATTTCTTGGTAGGAGCTGTTGATCATGGCAATTAGCATATTTAGCAGCACCACCACCATCGTAACATTGTACACTCCATACAGGATGTACCCTATGTTCTCAATAAACTTGTGATCGTACTTGAGAACAACAGATATCACTTCTGACAAGCCAAATATCGACCAGAATAAGGTTTTGAAACTCTCTTCAACGCTAAAAGAATGGAAGAGATTACTGAACAAATGATGCAATATATATTTAGATAATTTCAAAGATTGTGTATCGCTTTCATGAAAATATATCTTCTGCATTTAAATGCTTGGTTGACTGCCTTTTTTTAACAGAAGGACTTGACCCAACAATTTGAAAAGGAAGTATAACCTGTGCTTTTTTGCTGAACATCAAAGTAGTCATTTTGGTGGGTGAGTTATACAATCATGCTAACAAATGGCAATGTGTGACAATGTACAATATTGAAGTAGAGCAGTTAGCAACATCGCTTGAGCATTGCATAGACATTTGAATTAATTTTAAATTTCTGCTTTATTTGAGTGTAGATATTTCAGTTCAGTGTACATACAAGCATATCCCCACCTCAGGCTACTGGACCTGACCCTGCCAAAGGTGTTAACGTTGCAGGAGTTACTTTACTCTTACTACTGGAAACCCATATCAATTAAAGGCTCATCAAAACGCTGAAGGAGACCAAGAATCCCAGAGCAGTAAATGGACCCTAATTGTTGAGTGGACTACATAGCTTGCATTTCATGAAACTAAGGAGACTCAGGGAACACCCCAAAATGACAGGAAGGATGTGGATCTGGATTTCCAGACCCTATTTCTGACAGGTCCTCTTTTCTTTGGGCAGGTGAGACTAGAGGAGTGAGTAGTGGGCGGGGGGGGAGAGGTGACGCGGGGGAGGCGCGGGGGAGGTGGCAATGGTAGTGGGTGGGGGGCTGTCGGGAGGGAGGCATCCACATGATGAGAAGCCCAAACTCAGCAGGGCCATTTGAGCTTTGTACTGACCAGACTCTATTTTCACAAGAGAGAGGGTCTTATCTTACAGCATTGGAGTTATGATTCTTTAAGAAATTATAAATATTCTTGAAGGGTGAATAAGATCTGTAGAACCGTCAAGTCAGTTGAATGGTTAGTCCTCCACAAATTGGAAAGATAATTCCCTGACTTTGGAATGTTAAAGTTAAAGAAATTAACATTCAATAACTTTGTTATTGCTGTAATTATGGCATTATTAATAATTAGCAGCCATTATCATAGTGACAGGATGGTGTTGTAAATTAAGTTTGACTCACAGCTGAAAGAGATTACGAAATGATAAAGGATTAGATTAGATTAGATTACTTACAGTGTGGAAACAGGCCCTTCGGCCTAACAAGTCCACACCGACCCTCCAAATAGCCACCCACCCAGACCCATTCCCCTACATTTACCCCTTCACCGAACAGTATGGGCAATTTAGCATGGCCAATTCACCTAACCTGCACATTTTTGGACTGTGGGAGGAAACCGGAGCACCTGGAGGAAACCCACGCAGACAAGGGGAGAATGTGCAAACTCCACACAGACAGCTTCCATGTGGGGTTATGAAAATAAGGGATTGAGCACTTGAGATTTAAGTATTTGAATGGGCTTTCATGAATGTGGTTGTTTTATTCAGTGAACTCAGTCATAAATACTTAGAACTGTACTGTAATTTTATTGCATCACAGCATGGCTCTAGAGGTCCGTCCATATTGAATGTTAGGTGAGTTAGCATGAAGTGTGTAAAGGAAACAAATTCCTTACATGAATTGACACTAACTTGCCATGAACCATAAGGGGCACTTTCCCAAGTGGGCACAGCGAGCAAGGAATTTTCCAAATCTCATTACCAGACTTGGGAGAAAAACTCCATGCCAGCGTATATTGTTGGGCCAGAATGCCTGCTTTTCCTCAACTTCTGACTATGTTGGGGAAACAATACTTCCACAGGATTTCCATGTCCTGTGTATTTGATCGGAGAGAGGCGTGAACCTTAAAAGGACATTCAGAAACACAGACAGAAAATTGAGATCCAGCTTTTGCCTAATTTGTGGCAAACTATTTGTATCTCTGCTGTAGTTCTGGAAGTGCTTTGGATTTTCAGAACTTTTGTGTTCAACATCCACTCTGACTGACAGTCTGAACTATCTCAATCAAACAGTTAATCCTTGTGTCATATGTTAAATTTCAGAAAGAAACAAATTGGACTTGAGATTTTTTGTTTAGCTATGCTCCATTAGTTGTTGTGCTTGTTTCCAATCCCTAGTCTGCAGTTTCAATTCATTCTTCACTTGCTCTTCCCAAAATTCTCTTCATAGTTACTTTTTTTTGCAAAGGAAGGTGTCTGCTAACCAGCAACTGTGAAAGATATAGGCTGTTTGAATTCTGCAATATTAATATGAATAATGGATGCAGTTCTGATATTTATAATAAAACACTACTGTAAAACAATTTCCTTTTAATGGTTGAAAATTCATATTTTTAAAAAATTTCTTTTTATCAAATGATGTACATCATAGCACTTTCCTATTTTGGAATTATATTACACACGGCAATGAATTTAGTTCCCTATTTGGATTAACACAGAAATGTTAGCATGCCTTAAAGATATGGGCCCTTGAAGACAGAAACAGGGGAATATATTACGGGGAACAAAGAAATGACAGAAGAATTGAATTGGTACTTCAGATCTGTGTTCACTGGGGAAGACACAAGCAATCTCCCAGAGGTAACAGTGGCTGAAGGACCTGAACTTAAGGGAATTTATATTTGCCAGGAATTGGTGTTGGAGAGACTGTTAGGTCTGAAGGTTGATGAGTCCCTGGGGTCTGATGGTCTACATCCCAGGGTACTGAAGGAGGTGGCTCGAGAAATCATGGATGCGTTGGTGATTATTTTCCAGAGTTCGATAGATTCGGGATCAGTTCCTGCGAATTGGAGGGTGGCTAATGTTGTACAACTTTTTAAGAAACGTGGGAGAGAGAAAGCAGGAAATTATAGACCAGTTAGTCTGACCTCAGTGGTGGGAAAGATGCTGGAGTCTATTATAAAGGATGAAATTACGACACATCTGGATAGTAGTAACAGGATAGGTCAGAGTCAGCATGGATTTATGAAGGGGAAATCATGCTTGACTAATCTTCTGGAATTTTTTGAGGATGTAATTCTGAAGATGGATGAGACCGATCCAGAAGATGTAGTGTACCTGGACTTTCAGAAAGCTTTTGATAAAGTCCCACATAGGAGGTTAGTGAGCAAAATTAGGGCGCATGGCATTGGGGGTAAAGTACTAACTTGGATTGAAAGTTGATTGGCTGATAGGAAACAAAGAGTAGTGATAAATGGCTGCATTTTGGAATGGGAGGCAGTGACCAGTGGGGTACCGGAGGGATCAGTACTGGGACCGCAGCTTTTTACAATAAATGTTAATGATATAGAAGATGGTATTAGTAATAACATTAGCAAGTTTGCTGATGATACTAAGCTGGGTGGCAGGGTGAAATGTGATGAGGATGTTAGGAGATTACAGGGTGACCTGGACAAGTTAGGTGAGTGGTCAGATGCATGGCAGATGCAGTTTAATGTGAATAAATGTATGGTTATCCACTTTGGTGGCAAGAACAGGAAGGCAGATTACTACCTAAATGGAATCAATTTAGTAAAGGGGCAGTACAGAGAGATCTGGGTGTTCTTGTACACCAGTGAATGAAGGTAAGCATCCAGGTACAGCAGGTAGTGAAGAAGGCTAATAGCATGCTGGCCTTCATAACAAGAGGGATTGAGTATAGAAGCAAAGAGGTTCTTTTGCAGCTGTACAGGGCCCTGGTGAGACCACACCTGGTTTACTGTGTGCAGTTCTGGTCTCCAAATTTGAGGAAAGACATTCTATCTATTGAGGGAGTGCGTAGGGTCACGAGGTCAATTCCTGGAATTGCGGGATTACCTTACACTGAAAGACTGGAGCAACTGGGCTTGTATACCCTTGAGTTTAGAAGACTGAGAGGGGATCTGATTGAGACATATAAGATTATTAAAGGATTGAACATATTTCCGCTGATGGGTGAGTGCCGAACCAGAGGACACAGCTTAAAAATATGGGGTAGACCATTTAGGACAGAGATGAGGAGAAACTTCTTCACCCAGAGAGTGGTGGCTGTGTGGCATGCTCTGCCCCAGAAGGCAGTAGAGGCTCAGTCTCTGGATTCATTTAAGAAAGAGTTGGATAGAGCTCTCAAGGATATGGAATCAAGGGTTATGGAGATAAGGCAGGAACAGGATACTGATTAAGGATGATCAGCCATGATCATATTGAATGGTGGTGCAGTCTCGAAGGGCAGAATGCCCTACTCCTGCACCTACTGTCTATTTTCTATTGTCTAAGCCAATGGCCTACCTTAGCTTGTTACAAAAGCTTATCTACTCAGGAGAAGTGGAAATGCTCTTTATTTGTATTTTTATTCAAACACACATTTCTTTAATTTTAATAACGTCATATTTACAGAGTTGTTCAATAATCCTTTACATCTTAATTTTTAATAATCTGACATGGCAGAGAATATTTCTAAATGTACACTTGGAATCTTATGAAAATGCAATGGTCATTTGGAAATATTTCAAAGAAGAATGAAACTGCAATTTCAGATCTTGGACACCATGGGTGAAATTTTCCCATCTCTGGTGTAGTGCAAGCATTGATGAGAGAGGTGTGAAAAAATGGTGAGAATGGACAAACGTTGAGAATTTGTTTCAAAGATAGAGCCTGCATTAGAGAAAATTAAGAATTAGTTGCTTAAGATGAATAAAAGCTTGTGCAAATTATGAATGCGTTAGCATTAGTGGTAATGGGAGTCGGACTTATTGGGCTAGGTTGGTTGCCCGTTGAGGTCTCTTCATTCCCCCCAGTTGTGTTCATCCACAGCCAGGTCCACAATTTTCCCCTTAAGGGAGTGAGAAGCCTTTGTCCACCATCCATTTGTTAGTGTTGGGCCTTTTGGCATTTGTGATGATCTGGATGTAGGTTTGCTCGCTGAACTGGAAGGTTCTTTTCCAGACGTTTTGTCACCAGACTAGTTAACATCATCAGTGAGCCTCCAGATGAAGCGCTGGTTGCATGGCCTGCTTTCTATTTATGTGTTTAGGTTTCCTTGGGTAGGTGATGTCATTTCCTGTGGTACGTCATTTACTGCGGTGATGTCATTTGCTGTTCTTTTTCTTTGGGTGCTGGTAAATATGATTCAAGTCAATGTGTTTGTTGATAGAGTTCTGGTTGGAATCCCATGCTTCAAGGAATTCTCGTGCAAGTCTCTGTTTGGCTTGTCCTAGGATGGATGTGTTGTCCCATTTGAAGTGGTGTCCTTCCTCATCTGTATGTAAGGATACTAGTGAGAGTGGGTTATGTCTTTTTGTGGCTAGTTGATGTTCATGTATCCTGGTGGCTAGTTTTCTGCCTGTTTGTCCAATGTAGTGTTTTTTACAGTTCTTGCAAGATATTTTGTAAATGACATTAGTTTTGTTTGTTGTCTCTCTAGGGTCTTTCAAGTTCATTATCTGCTGTTTTAGTGTCATGGTGGGTTTGTGGGCTACTATGATGCCAAGAGGTCTGAGTCACCTGGCAGTCACTTCAGAGATGTCTTTGAGGTAGGGGAGAGTGGCTAGGGTTTCTGAATGTGTTTTGTCTGCTTGTTGGGGCTTGTTGCTGAGAAATCGGCGGACTGTGTTCATTCAGTACCTATTCTTTTTGAATACACCTTATAGTGATTTTCCTCTGCTCTGCATAGTTCCTCTGTGTTGCAGTGTGTCATGGCTTTTTGAAATAATGTTCGAATGCAGATTCCTTTGTGGGTGTTGGAATGATTGCTTCTGTAGTTCAGTATTTGGTCAGTGTGTGTAGTGTTAGGAAAACTACACATACTGACCAAATACTGAAGCAATCATCCAAACACCCACAATGGAAGCTACATTAGAACGTTATTTCAATGAGCCACCACATACTGCAGCACAGAGGAACTACGCAGAGCAGAGGAAAGTCACGTATCCAGTCTATTCAAAAAGAGCAGGTACCCAATGAACACAGTCCGCTGATTTCTCAGCAATAAACCTCAAAAAGCAGACAAAACACATCCAGAAACCCTAGCCACTCTCCCCTACATCAAAGACATCTCGGAAATGACTGCCAGATGACTCAGACCTCTTGGCATCTGGGTAGGCCACAAATCCACCAACACACTAAAACAGCAGCTAATGAACTTGAAAGACCATATACAGACAACAAGCAAAATAATGTCATTTACAAAATATCTTGCAAGAACTGTAACAAACACTACATTGGACAAACAGGCAGTAAACTAGTTCACCAACAGGCAGAAAACTAGTTCACCAGGATACATGAACACCAACTAGCCACAAAAAGACATGACCCACTCTCACTAGTATCCTTATATACAGATGAGGAAGGATACCACTTCGATTGGGACAACACATCCATACTAGGACAAGCTAAACAGAGACATGCATGAGAATTCCTGGAAGCATGGGATTCCAACTGGAACTCTATCAATAAACACACTGACTTGGATCACATTTACCAGCACCCAGAGAAAAAGAACAATAAGTGACATCACCACAGGAAATGACATCACCTACCCTAGGAAACCTAAACACATAAATAGAAAGCAGGCCATGCCACCAGCACTTCATCCGGAGGCTCACTGAAGATGTTACTTAATATGGTGACGAAATGTCTGAAAACAAACTTCCAGCTCAGCGAGCAAACTTACATCTGGAGCCTCAACCTAAGCTCTAAATCTTCTCAAAATTCACTAACTTGTGATGATTCATGTGCAGGCGAGGTGGTGGTGTGTCTCCAGTGAGTGAATGGAAGCACAGAGGACAGAAAGGGTTAGTGGGAGGATGAAGTGGATGAGAGTTGTTGAGTGGACATGATGCATCCAATAAAGCAAGCTGCAGCCCATGAGTCTTCGTGAAAGGTGTTTGCAGCAGCAGAGTCTGAGTGTTGGCTTGCTCCTAGCATGTTTAGCAAAGAGACAGTTGTGGCATTATCTCTTTGTGGAGTGCAGAAGATCGCTGACCTTCTTGCACTCTGAGTCTCCTACTTCATGCAGAACAGAGCATTGACCCAGCAATTGGTATCTGGGTTGGTCTGGTCTGATGATATGGTCTGCTGTGGCAGCCAGCAGCAGGAGGAGTCTCCTCCTCTCCACCATACATCCACCATACCTCCATATCCCTGGCTGCAAAGCAAGAGCTAGCTTGCCTTTCCTCTGGCTGATGGTGAGAATGGTTAAGCAACGTAGTGTGAGGGGCAGCTGTGTCTGAAGTAGTGTGCAGCTCAGCTTTAAATATGATATCAGAGGCAGGAAAGCTGAAAGATTGTGAAAGTGGTAAGCACTTCCAGTTCTCTGACTGCACAGTTCCCCGAGGAAGGTGCTCATGAGCCTGGCTGCATAACTAATAAGACGAAAAGTGGAAAAAAATTTTCTGCGAATCATGGTGGACTGAGAATCTCACTCAACAAAACATTTTAACTGAAAATGGGAAAGTTCTACCTTATGTGTTGAAAAAAAGACATTAATTTATGTACTTTCAATGAGAAAATCAAAGATTATTAAAATTTTGTAAATTATATTTTAGATGTTAATCATTTTACATTGACAGTGAGCATCAACTTAAGAGTTAGCTAAAACAACTTTAAATTAAAAGCAATTTTTCACAGAATGATAGTTGTGTGCAATGGATTCCCAGTATAAAGATCTGAATGAATGTTAAGTTCTAAATGTGACTGACTGAGGATTAAAATGTTAGTTGCAGAGGGAGATGGTGAAGTTTTTGTGAAGCAAGTTAATTCTTGTGTTGACCATGATATCCCCTCAGCTGCTAGAACTATGGAAAAGACCAAATAAGGAAACAAGATGAATGAGATCTAATGATTGTACAAAGTTAGATCAGCAGTCTAGAGTTGTGGTACATAGAGAAACTGTGCACAATGTTTTCTTGGAGGATGCCAGAATAAGCTGTTAAAAGCCTTAAGAAGCTGAATTCTTGTTCAATATTTTCCTATTTCTAATTGATATTGTAATAATTAGACTTTTTTTTCCCCAGGTACATGATTAATAATATGTCCAGTAAAGTTTTGAAACATTTTCTCTTCAATGTAGTGTTGGTATTTACTAATGTCAGTGGGAGATAGAGGGATGTGATCTTCCCTATCTTCACACTGAACAAGAGTTATCAGCTGCGGAAGGGTCACTTGACCCAAAATGTTAACTCTGATTTCTCTGCACAGATGCTGCCAGACCTGCTGAGCTTTGCCAGCAATTTCTATTTTTGTTTCTGATTTACTGCATGGGCAGTTCTTTCAGCTTTTATTTGAGTTATGATCTGTTTGAAACTTTGATTGTGGATTTTTTTTGTTATGCTTGCTAGTGTGTACAAAATGGTTATTTATGCAATAAATCATACTTACATATGTGGTTTAATGAATACCAGTACAGTATATAATGAACAACATGCTTGAATATTTAAAAAAGACTAGTGGGATTCCATTGTCATTTTATTTGTGGAACAAATTTTGCATTGGAAATTGCTTAAAAAGTTTATGCCAGTGTTTATCAAATCATTGCATAAAATTTACTCTTACTATATAAAAAATTAATAACTATATTATGATTTATGCATTTACTTACGTTGTAAAGGCTGGATTATACTTTGCTCCAAGATAGTAAGAATAAAGGTTGAACATTCCAATCATGAATGCAACAAACACCATAATGAATATGACCATGAACTTGAAAATATCTTTCACCGTCCTTCCAAGGGAAATCTGCAGTGGACCAAAGCTTTCATTTGCTGGTAGAATGTAAGCAATTCGGGAGAAACTTAACACAATAGCAATAGCATAAAGTCCTTCTGATATAATTTGTGGATCAGATGGAAGCCACTTGTTCCTAGCTGGGAGAAAGTGAGGGAGAAAACACATATCTTCTGAGAAATAAACCTTGAGCTGATAAAGAAATAAAAATGTAGATAAAACAAAGATATGCCACTGTACACAATACTTTCCATTTCCATTTTTCTTACTTTTTTCATGGGATGTGGGAGTTGCTGGCAAGGTCAGCCTTTTGTTCCACATCCATAATTGCCCTTAAATTGAGTGACTTGCTCGGCCATTTCAGTGGGCAATTAAAAGTCAACCGCACTGAGATAGGTCTGGGGCTAATGCAGATCAGAATGACAAATCCCCTTTCCTAATGGACATTAGTGAACTAGATTGTTTAATGATAATTGTCATGGTCATCTTTACCAAGACTAGATTCATTCAATTCCACAAGCTGATCTGGTAGGATTTACATCCGTGTCCAATGAGCATGGATGTGATTTGATTACTATCTTAGTGACATTCCTTCCGGGCCAATACTAATGTGGAAATCTCCCAATACTAATGTGGAAATGGTTAATACCAATATAAACATGTTTCTGAATACATTTCTTTTTATATTAAACCAGTATTGTTTTTCTCTATACTTGTTTATGAAAGAAACTTTCTTAATTTACAAAATATTGATAATGATAATTCATTGAGTTAGAGATAGTCTTTTATTTGTTGAGCTATGTTGTGTACTGCCACTACACTTCATGAAGTTGTGTTTTTGTCTTACTTCAAACACACTAATAAATTTAGTAATTAAATTTTATGAACATAATGGCTGAGGTGGTAAGTGTGTGACTTTGTGATGAAATGGGTCTTTCCTGTGATTCTCAAATTTTCCAACAGTCTGTGTCCAAGCTGACTGAAAATAATCAGGAAATCGTCTAACAAAGCAGAAGAAGAAAATCTAACAGATTAGTGTCTCAGACTGTCTGATCAAGCAACAATAAGTTTTGCAGAATGCACACACTTTTTTCAATTATTATTGTGTTTTTCATCACTCTGTTGTGGCATTTTCACTATGAATCAAAAGTAGTAAGACATGGCCAATAATTGAAAAGACACAGTTCTTTTCCATTTTACTTTTCCTCTCATTTTCAAATGCAAGGAGCTCGATTCCTTTCTCGTAGGATTATTGGTCAAATTTTACAGAATTCGTGTTGTTAGATTGGAAAAAGTACATGATTTAAACACATTTAAAGCTGCATTCAAAATGTAAATATACTTTATTAATAACCACTAGATAAGAATGAGGTAATATCTTACAGGTTAGTAAAACAAAAACTGAAACTAGCATTTGAGTTAAGAGGTTAATGCTTGCAATGTGTAAGTGTATAAGTCGATGTTTATAAAAGTGCATAAAATTTGATCCAGTTCTGTTCTTCATCCAACTGGCTTTCCAGATTATAATACTAAGGTTAGCTTTTACTAGTTTGAATCTATGCACCCTTGTTATTTGCAAGTAAATTTCCTGGTATACAATTTCTATACTATTTGCTTCATAAACCTGGAATTTCAAATGCCTGCAAGATTGGGAACCAGTGCGGATGCCATTTCAAAATCGTACTTTATGAGTAATCTGTAAATTCCAATGTCTTTGGGCTATTTTGAAAAATTGAAAGGGCTTGTGGGACCAGGAAACTTTCTTGCTTTCAAAGAACAGTCAATGAAGTTCCTTGAAGAGTTTGTTTCAGAGGCTGTCTGTAGAAAATGTAATTTTTAATCTTTACTTAATTGACTGAACATTCTGGTGCATTGTAGGAGATCCATTTGCTCTTCTTTGAATTATTTTTAATGATTCTGTTCGGACATTTAATGACAAATCTTCGTAGCAGCTGAAACTTGAAGCTGGACTTTAATGTTACCAAATGGAGTCCTTGTTAATGAATCTTTGATAGATACCACCACAAGGTGGCATCCTACTCACATGTATGTTCTCTGGAGTCAGACAGAATTTACTTTAAAAATTAATGTGGAGCAAATTAAAATGGAGTCATAGGGAGTATTTTCTTTATCTGATTTTTCAGGGGAATCAAAAATTTTGAAGTGGAGCATTTTACAACACTCCATGCTAATGGAGAACAGCAAATAAAAATAAACCAGAAATTCAACTTACCGTAAGTGAAGTATTCAACCTCTGGAGGAAGTGATGCCTTGGAGAGATCACTGGCCTTTACATACATATCTACATACTGTTGTGCTTCAGAAGCCTTTAGAAATGCCATAAATCTTGCAGTGAATGAGGCAACAAAGATAGACAACATCCCAAAATCTAGAATGTTCCACAGATGCATGACATATTCTTTGGGGCCTTCTTCCCACAATTCTTTGCATTCTGTCCATATCATACCTGAGAAACAATAAATTACTTTTTATTAAGAAACCTTAGCATAACTTGAGTACCATAGATTACAAAGTATAAGTTGACACGGCATATGGGGGAGGTGATGGCTTGGTGGTATTATCACTGGACTGTTCATTCGGAGACCTGGGTTTGAATCCTGCCATGGCAGGTAGTGGAATTTGAACTTAATAACAAATTCAATAGAAATTAAGAGTCTAATGATGACCACAAATCTGTTATCAATTGTCAGGAAAAACCCATCTGGTTCATTAATATCCCTTAGGGAAGGAAACTACCATCCTTACCTGGTCTGACCTACATGTGACTACAGACTCAGAGCAATGTGATTGATTCTTAACTGCCCTCTGGGCAATTAGGGATAGACAATAAATACTGCCTAGCCAGTGACGCCCTTATCCCATGAATAATTAAAGACAAAAAAGGTAACCCTGTTCTTCCAGTCCTAAAAATCATATCTTTACATTTAGCATATAAATTGATCCAATTTTTATTTATAATATGTTAAGCTAATTTAAGCAGTTAGCCTCAAGTTTTCATGCCATAAGTACATATTTTATTTACTAACACATTGCATCCAAATACAATCAGGCAACCTGAGGTGTCTTGCAAAGCACAGCATATGTGACAAATGTTGAAACAGCATTAGACTTCCAATAAAACTAATGAAGGATGATGCTGGTTCCAAGCTAAAAGTCGAAACATTTGCTCACTCATCAAAATACAACTGTGAATAAAAAGTCCACCGATGAGCGTGAAAGTGTTTTTGATTGTAGTTAAGATCCATCTGGTTCACTAACATCCTTTAAAGAAGGAAGTCTTCCATCCTATCCTGGTCTGGCCTAATGTGGTTGACTCCTAATTTCCTTTGAAATTGTCTGGTAAGATTATTAGGTGTATCGCATTGCTACAAAATCTCAAAGGAATGAAACAGGATGGAGCACTTGCATTGACTTTGGCACTGGAAATGAGAATGGCAAACTCAGTCCTGTTGATCCTGTAAGGTCCTCTTAATAATGTCTGTGGAGTAATGCCAAGATTGGAAGAGGTGAGCATTTGCAACAATCTTTAGCCAGAAGTGCAGAGCAGATGATCCACCTTGGCTGCCTCATGAGGTCACAAGCAATACAGAAAACAGTCTTTAGCCAATTTGATTCATTCCATGTCAACACAAGAAATGACTGGAGTTACTGCAAAGGCAATGGGCCCTGCAAATATTCCAGCAATAGTTCTGAAGATTCATGCTCCAGAACTCGTCATGATGTGAGCAAATGTCCTCCCAGTATAGCTACAACATTGGCATCTGCCCAACAATGTGGAAAATAGCCCAGGAATGTCTTGTACTCAAAAAGCAGGAACTGGACTAGCTATACAAATACAGGACCAGGGTTCTGCAGCAAGTAACTTGCCTCCTGTAAAGCCTGGTCATCATTATCAAGGCCTAAGTGAGGAGAATGATGGAATACTCCCTACTTCCCTGGATGAATGCAATTCCAACAACTCTCAAAAAGCTTGACACCATCCAGGCAAAGCAATCTGCTTGATTGGCACCGTATCCACAAACATTCACTCCCTCCAATTAGGATGTACAGTTTCAGCAGGGTGTACTATCTACACGATGCACTACAGAAATTTGTCAAACATCCTTAAAAGGCATCGTCCAATGCTTGACCTCTATCAGCCACATGGAGAGGGTTGGCAGATGCTTAGGAGTGCAATTATTTGCAAGTTCCCCTCCAAGCTGCTTACCAAAGTGGCTAGGAAATATATTGCTGTTTCTTCACTATCACTGGGTCAAAATCCTGGAACTCCATTTGTAACAGCATTGCGGGTGTGCCTACACCCCAGAGTGCAACACTTCAAGAAGCACATCATCATCTTCTCCAGGACAATTAGGTATGGGCAACAGGTGCTAGCACAGTCAACAATGCCCACATCCAATAGATGAAACAAAGAAACAAATTTGCTTTTGTGAAAGAAAATAATTGTCTGTGCAAGTGTGAGGATGGAAGGAGAAGGAATCTGTCATGAAGAAATGCTAAACACCAAATACAATGTGACAACAGGGATGAATTGCTGGTCTGATTTCAGAATTGTCAGATTGCTTGCAATGTCACTGGAAATTAGATTAGATTAGATTCCCTACAGTATGGAAACAGGCCCTTTGGCCCAACAAGTCCAAACCGACCCTCCAAAAGGTAGCCCACCCAGACCTATTCCCTTACCCTATTATTTTATGTTTACCCCTGACCAATGCACCTAACTTACACATCCCTGAACACTATGGGCAATTTAGCACGGCCAATTCACCTAACCTACACATCTTTGTGACTGTGGAAGGAAACTGGAGCACTGGAAGAAACCCACGCAGACACAGGGAGATATGCAAACTCCACACAGACACCTGAGGCCGGAATCAAACCCAGGTGCCTGGAGCTGTGAGGCAGCAGTGCTAAACACTGAGCCACCATCCCACCCAATAAACTCAAATTCCACCATCTATTGTGGCAGGATTCAAGCCCCAGTTTTCAGAATATTAGCTGAGTTTCTGGATTAATAGTCCGGTGATAATACCACTAGGTCATCACCTCTCCCTTGGATGCATATGCAATGCATATTTACATACATAAATGGACCAAATTTAAATCCTGCATCCAGCAAAGATTTCAGAGGAACAAGTTGTTGGTGTAGTCATGTTGCTGAAGACTGAGTTCAAACAGAAGCCATAAGCATCAATTTTCAGTAATCCATTATCAGACAAAAACATCAGGACCTATATTGTGACATTGGCAACATAGAGGAAACACTCAAGAATTTTGTTGTGGCCAGGAACTGAACTCTGAAGTGGACCAAGACATGACTTGTGGTGGCACCACCCTGCATGGACACTGGAACAAAATGAGGGGGTTCAATAATTTCCAGTGTAAAATCATGCCAAAAATCACATACCCCGCGAGAGTTTAGTGCACATCCATGACAATGTTTTCACGGTTGAGGAGTGAAGTTGTGGAATTATAATGTGTAGTATAGGCATTCTGATGGTCGATGTTTACATGGATGTTTACATGAAGTTGTGGAATTATGTGTAATATCGGCATTCTGATGGTCAATGCAAAAAAAAATATTATTTCTGTGGAACATGTTCTGATCTCACATAACCATTGGGACCTAGAAGCACTGGTGAAGAAATAAGTTCCACATTGCAGTTATACTAAGGGTCGAAAGTCCATGGGTGGGATGTGTGCCTCAACAAGCCATTCAAAAAAATACTTATGTCACACGGGATCGCTGGATGTTTGACAGAGAGAGAGAAAAAAATCACCATGACTGGATACTGCCCTACTTTTGTTCTGTGTGGTTTTGCTATCAGATTGTGGTCATCAAATTGCTCAAAAAAATGTTGATTATCCAACACAATGAATGGAAGGAAAGGTGATTTGTTATGGAGGGATGATTATGAAACCAAAAGTGTAATGTCTGATCCAAAATGGGATATTTATGATGATACCATATTCAATCATGTCTCAGAATGAATTCAATGAACTCTTGACTAGAATGCTGAAGACAATGAATTTGTTGGGTTTTAAAATGTTTTAATTCTGTTTAAAGGTAACTTTGTAGGAGTAGTAGGAGTAATTCATTTGATACACCAAGTCATCTTAATGTAGTATGAATTACTGTATTTTTCCACACACGTAAATAGTGAGCACCATACCAGCGATTCACATTTTATATGTGCTTTATAAGTTGAATTCCATTTTTGGAAGGATTTTGAGTCTGTAAACATTGTCTTCTACATCAGACTGTAATTAAATCCAAATTAATCATTTAAGTATTGTGATTGAAAATTAGAATTATAGTTTTTCTTGCTTGCATTAAATTTGCAGATTAATGTTCTGCATCTCAAGAACGCCCAGAAAGTGCCAACCCAAAAGTGGGTTTGGCCTTTTTTTCACACACCTACTGGCCGCTGTTTAACACTCTTATGAGTCTAGTACACATATAAATGAAGAATGTAACACCATAACTCCTATTTTACAGGTTCACAGTAAGAGTGTTTATTTTCATCTTCTACAGTTTAACCAGCAACTATGAACCATTCTCAAATTTTAAATTAAAGTAAAAATTTCTAAAGGAGAAAGAGAGGGCAAGAGAACTTGTTTTTAACCCTTCCCCCCTCCACCTGGTGACTGCTGCTAGCCTTAATCCTGCCTCTGAGCTTACCCTTTGGCTACTAGAAAGACAAAAGGCCGTACATCTTTAATGTATGGGCAACCCATACAAAGAAGGTTCTGACAGATCGTACACAACAATGCTAATTAGCCTGAGATCTTAGGCTGAGATTTTGTAGCAGTTGGAAGGTGGAAGAGCATGAAAAATGGCAGAGAGGGACTCAATTATGGATTTCCCACCCCATTCATGTTTTCCTAGTTTTGGTCAAACATTCAACGTGAGACCATATTGCAATTGTATCAGTTGAAATAAACTGATGAGCTTGCTAGACATTTTGATTACCTTTCCACCCCACCCCCAATGGCCTCATGATGAATGCTCGACTGAACTCCAAGAATGGACATGCTCATCACCTTGACATGAAAATAAGGTAGTTTGGCCTATCTGGAACAGAGACAAGATTGTAAAGTCATGACGTTTTCTGATAAATGCCTCATTGACTGAACTCTGACCCTTAATCTCAAACTGGCCATGGTATCTAATTGGGGATAGACTGTAGAATTTAATCCTTGCCTCCATGTTAGTTGGATAAATTAACTTTTTGGGTGTAGTGGAATTATCTTTTCCCTAGGTTGGGGGAATTTCAAGACTAGGGGGCACGTTTTTAAGGTGAGAGGAGAAACATTTAAAAAAAGGGATAATTCTTTCACACAGACAGTGATTCACATGTGGAATGAACTTCCTGAGGAAGTCGTAGATGAG
Source organism: Chiloscyllium punctatum (assembly GCF_047496795.1). Classification (NCBI taxonomy): domain Eukaryota; kingdom Metazoa; phylum Chordata; class Chondrichthyes; order Orectolobiformes; family Hemiscylliidae; genus Chiloscyllium; species Chiloscyllium punctatum. The sequence goes on from NC_092758.1 coordinate 39,592,334, forward strand.
GGTACAACTAAAATGTTTAAAAAACATTTAGATAAGGGCATGAATAGGATAGGTTTGGAGGGATGTGGGCAGGTGGGGCTACTTTAGTTTGGGATAATGTTCGGCATGGATTTAATTTTAAAATTGTGATGGAAAAGGAGAGACCAGATCTAAAAGTTGAAGTTCTAAATTGGAGGAAGGCTAATTTTGATGGTATTAGGCAAGAACTTTCAAAAGCTGATTGGGGACAGCTGTTCGTGGGTAAAGGGATGGCTGGAAAATGGGAAGCCTTCTTCAAAAATGAGATAATGAGAGTCCAGAGATGGTATATTCCTGTTAGGGCAAAAGGGAAGGCTGGTAGGTGTAGGGAATGGTGGATGACTAGAGACATTGAGGTTTTAGTCAAGAAAAAGAAGGAAGCATATGTCGGGTATAGACAGGAGAGAGTGAGTGAATCCTGAGAAGAGTATAAAGGCAATAGGAGTATACTTAAATGGGAAATCAGGAGAGCAAAAAGGGGACATGAGATAGCTTTGGCAAATAGGGTTAAGGAGACCTGAAAGGGTGTTTATAAATACATTAAAGACAAAAAGGTAATTAGGGAGTAAATAGGCCCTGAAAGATCAGCAAGGAGAAAGTGAGGACTGCAGATGTTGGAGATCAGAACTGAAAAATATGTTGCTGGAAAAGCGCAACAGGTCAGGCAGTATCCAAGGAGCAGGAGAATCGACATTTCGGGCATAAGCCTTCCTGAAGAAGGGCTTATGCCTGAAACGTCGATTCGCCTGCTCCTTGGATGTTGCCTGGCCTGCTGCGCTTTTCCAGCAACACATTTTTCAGCTCTGAAAGATCAGCAAGGCAGCCTATGTGTGGAGCCGTAGGCGATGGGGGAGATACTAAGCGAGTACGAAGTATTTTGCATCAGTGTTCACTGTGGAGAAGGACATGGAAGATATAGAATGTGGGGAAATAGATTTCCAAATTACAGAGGAGGAGGTGCTGGATGTCTTGATACACATAAAAGTGGATAAATCCCCAGGACCTGATCAGGAGTACTCAAACTCTGTGGGAAGTTAGGGAAGTGAGTGCTGGGCCCCTTGCTGAGATATTTGTATCATTGAAGGTCACAGGTGAGGTGTTGTAAGACTGTAGGTTGGCTAACATGGTGCCACTATTTAAGAAAGGTGGAGATGAAATCCAGGGAAGTATCGACCGGTGAGCTTGACATTGGTCGTGGGCAAGTGATTGGAGGGAATCCTGAGGGACAGGATTTACAGGTATTTGGAAAAGCACGGACTGATTAGAGATAGTCAGAATGGCTTTGTGCATGGGAAATCATGTCTCACGAACTGGATTGAGTTTTTTGGAGAAGTAACAAAAAGGAGAGGTGGACATGATCTATATGAACTTTGGTAAGGCATTTGATAAGGTTCCTCATGGGAGACTGGTTAGCAAGGTTAGATCTGAAGGAGTGCAGGGAGGACTAGCCATTTGGATACAGAACTGACTTGAAGGTAGAAGACAGAGGGTGGTGATGGGGAATGTTTGCTTTTCAGACTGAAGGCCTGTAGCTAGTGGAGTGCCACAAGGATCGGTGCTGGGTCCATTACTTTTCGTCATTTATATGAATGATGTGGATGTGAACATAGGAGATATAATTTTCTTAGAATCCTTACAGTGTTGAAACAGTCCCTTTGGCCTAACAAGTCCACACCAACCTTCTGACAAGTAACCCATTGAGACCCATTCCCTTACCCTATATTTACCCCTGACTAATGCACCTACATATCCCTGAACACTATTGACAATTTAGCACGACCAATTCACCTGACCTGCACATCTTTGGATTGTGGGAGGAAACCGGAGCACCCGGAGGAAACCCATGCAGACACGGGGAGTGTGTGCAAACTCCACACAGTCACCTGAGGCTGAATTCAAACCTGGGTCCCTGGCACTGTGAGGCAGCAGGGCTAACCACTGAACCAATGAGCTGCCACCTTAGTTTTCTGTATTGTAGCTATTTAATTTTTTTTCCCATTTTAATAACAGTTCCTCTATTTGTCCTGCGAACGTGCATTATCTCCCATATTATTTTAATTAGTTTGCCCTCTTAACCTGCCTATATCCTTCAGCAGACTCAGTGAACCTCACCACCTGCCTTTGTATTATTTTTGTATCATCTGCAAACCTGGCTGTAGTAGATACACTCCCCTTTCCCAATCCAGTAATATATTGTAAATACATTTTAAAAACTTCTTTATGGGATATGGATGTTGCTGGCTGGCTAGCATTTATTGCTTGTACCGAGTTGCCCTTGAAAAGGTGGTGGTGAGCTGCAGTCCACTGGCTGTGGGTTGACTCTCAATGCCCTTAGGGAGGGAATTCCAGGATTTGACCCAGCAACAGTGAAGGAACAGTGATGGATTTCCAAGTTCAATGGCGAGTGGCTTGGAGAAGAACTTGAAGGTGCTGGTGTTCCCATATATCTGTTACCCTTATCCTTCTAGATAGATATGGATGTGGGTTCGGAAGGTGCTGTCTGAGGAACTTTGGTGAATTTCTGCAGTGCATCTTGCAAATGGTACACACTACTGCTGAGTGTCAGTGTTTACCCCAGCATGGACCACTATGGCATTCCCACTAGTTACAGGTTACCATCCTGAAATTGCCTACCTTATCTCAACACTGTCTTCTATCAGTTATCCAGTCTTCTATCCAAGAAATATACTATCTCCCAACACCATATTATGTATTCTAAATGCCCTGGCATTATTTCGTTCACAACAGACTAACATTTTCACCAATAACAGACATTGAATAACAGACCTATAGCTTTTTTTTGTCACCTTTCTTTTGAAATATCCTATAGATAATTAAGCTTCCCAACTTATTTTGGTACCTAATGCAAATTCCTAATGCTGAAGAAAAGTTTAAAGTTGACATATTAGATACTGACAGGTTGTTTCCCTGATTGGAGCATCTAAAATATGGAGACACACAGTCATAGGATAAAGAGCCAATCATTTAGGACTAAGAAGAGGAGAAATCTCTTCACTCAAGAGGTTTGAGACACTTTGGAATAATCTACTCAGAAGGTAGTACGTGCTGTTTGTATATTCTGAAAGTTGAAACTGATTGATTTAGGTCTCCTGATTTTACAATCGGTAGGAAAGTGTAAGTTTGCAGATGACACTAAAATTGGACGTGTAGTGGACAGCGAAGAGGTTACTTCAGAGTACAACGGGATCTTGATCGGATGGGCTAATGGGCTGAGGAGTGGCAGATGGAGTTTAATTTAGGTAAATGTGAGGAGTGCATTTTGAAAAAGAAAATCAAAGCAAGAATTACACATTTAATGGTATAGTCCTGGGGAGTGTTGCTGAACAAAAAGACGTTGGAGTGCAGGTTTATAGTTCCTGGAAAATAGAGCTGCAGGTAGGTAGGATAGTGAAGAAGGCGTTTGATATGCTTTCCTTATTGGTCAGAGCATTGAGTACAGGAGTTGGGAGGTCATGTTGCGGCTGTACAGGACATTGGTTCGGCCACTTTTGGAATATTGCGTGCAATTCTGTTCTCCTTCCTATTGGAAGAATGTGAAACTTGAAAGGGTGCAGAAAAGATTTACAAGGATGTTGCCAGGATTGGAGGATTTGAGCCATAGGGAGAGGCTGAATAGGTTGGGGCTGTTTTCCCTGGAGTGTCAGAGGCTGAGAGGTGACCTTATAGAGGTTTATAAAATCATGAGGGGCATGGATAGGATAAATAAACAAGGTCTTTTCCCTGGGGTGGGAGAGTCCAAAATTGGAGGGCATAGGTTTAGGGTGAGAGGAGAAAGATATAAAAGGAACATATGGGGCAACATTTTCACGCAGAGGTTTGTGTGTGTGTGGAATGAGCTGCCTGAGGAAGTGATGGAGGCTGGTACAATTACAGCATTTAAAAGGCATCTGAATGGGTATATGAATAGGAAGGGTTTAGAGGGATATAGGCCAAATGCTTGCAAATGGGACTAGATTAGTTTAAGATATCTGGTCGGCATGGACGGGTTGGATCGAAGGGTCTGTTTCCATGCTGTACATCTCTATGACTCTATGACTGGTTGGACTGAAGAATCCATTTCTGTGCTGTGTGACTTTATGACTCTTTGACTTTGAATATGACAAAGGTGACATGTTTGAGACCTGGCTATCATTCTTTAATAAATGATATGAGTAAGTCTATGCACATTACTTCATAATGCATTTAACATTCATAGTTCATAGAAAATTCAATATATTGCACATATGCCAGTAATTCCTTCATTGAAATATGTAAGGATTAATATACTTTATATTGGAAATGTAGATACAGAACATTATTCAATAGGGTATCGGGACATAGGTATGCAAAGATAGGATTCAGGTGCAAGACTAGGCCATTCAGCCTTTTGGGGCTGCTCAACTATTTAATAAGATCATAGCTGATATGGTTGGGGTAACTGTGGCATAATGGGATTCCTGTAAAGAACATAAGATGTAAAACCAGGCATAGACCATTCAGCAGATCATGTCTGCTCTGCCATTCAGTGTGCTCATGGCTCAGCTGATGATCCTTAACTCACTTTCCTGCCTTTTCTTTGTAACTTTTGATTCCGTTACTAATTACAAATCTATCTCAGTTTTGAATAAACTTAATAACCCAGCCTCTACAGCCCTTTCAGTATTCCCTTAAGTTTAACATGCAGTTTAATTGGCAGTTAGGAAGGCAAATGCAGTATTAGCATTCATTTTAAATCAGCTAGAATACAAGAGGAGAGATGTACTGCTGAGGCTGCATATGATTCTGGAGAGACTGCATTTGGAATACTGTGAGCAGTTTTGGGCCCCATATCGAAGTAAGGATGTACTGGAATTGGAATGATTCCAGAGGAGATTTACAAGAATGATCCCAGGATGATAGGCTTGTCATATGAAAAGGACTTAGGTTCATACTCAAGAAGGTTAGAAAGATGGGATTTGGGGGGATGGGGGGTAATATGTTTACTGGATCTGATTGAAACTTACAGAATACTGAGCGTCTTGGACAGAATGGGCATGGAGAAAATGTTTCCACTAGTAGGAGAGACTAGGGTCCACGGACACAGTCTCAGAGTGAAGGAATTACCCTTGAGAACTGAGATGAGGAGGAATTTCTTCAGCCAAAGGGTTGTGAATTCGTGGAACTCATTGCTTCAAATCATTCAATGTATTTGCAACTGAGATAGGTAGGTTCTTGATTAGTAAGGTGTTCAACTGTTATGAGGAGAATGAGGTTAAGAGAAATATCAACCATGATTGAATGGCAGAGCAGACTCGATGGGCCCAATGGCCTAATTCTGCTCCTATATCAGTTTTGGATTGTGTGCCTTTGGCAGAGAACCTCATCCACTGACTTGGAAAATCATTGATGTGGCTGCAAGCTTCCTTACCTTGTCTCTCCATTTAAATTAGCATGATATAGCAATGTTGAAAAATAAATTATTAAGACATATTATATGTTTCTATTAACATCACACTGAATGGACCATCCATATGAATATTCTAGTCTGACCATTTGATGCATTGAAAGAAGGTCAATATTTGCTTACAATAAGCCTGAAGTGAACAAGGTATAATATGATGACCTTAATGGTGAAGGATAATTTAAACAATTCAACTTTATGTTATTGGAGTTTATAACCTCCTTGGTAGCACCAAAGATTATGAGGGCTAAGTAGAAACAAGCAGTTCTCCTGTTATTAAAAAGATCAGTTTCTGAGTTTAATCAATGCAATTTGGCACTGCAATGATAGAAGATGGCAATGGATAAAGGGTTAAACTATTAACCCTGACCATCTGTTATAAAGTATTGTGTTCACAGCACAGATTGTAATTTAATCAAGGGACCAAAATGATGCTGGACTGCATTTGTTAAAGTCTGAACCATCTCGTATGAATGTCACTTAAATAGCAAAATCAAATTACAGCTCTTAACCTGCATCCAGGCATTTGTCAATTTCTATAATTCAACAAAATGCATTTACCATGACCTTAATTTTGTTGCCATTTTACACTGGCTGCCCTTAGTGGGTGGCTGTGAAATGTCGTCAACATGACTTGATACCAGGCAGCATTCAACAAGACTTTTCTGGCTAATATTGAATTTTAATATTTTTGCTTCAAGAAGGGGAGTTGAGACAACCTGGAAATTATGGATCTGTGATCCTTACTTCAGTTGTGGATAAAATAATGGAAAGGGTTATAAGAGATAGGATTTATAGTCATCTAGAGATGAATAAGTTGATTAGGGACAGTCATCATGGTTTTGTGAAGGGTAAATCGTGCCTCACAAACCCTATTGAGTTCTCTCAGAAGGTAACCAAACAGGCGGATGAGGGTAAAGCGGTTGATGTGGTGGATATGGATTTCAGTCAGGCATTTGATAAGGTTCCCCACGTGAGCTATTACACAAAATACGGAGGCGTGGGATTGAGGGTGATTTAACAATTTGGATCAGAAATTGGCTAGCTGAAAGAAGTGGTGGTGGTTGATGGGAAATATTAATCTTGGAGTTCATTTACAAGTGGTGTACTGCAAAGATCTGTTTTGGGTCCACTGTTGTTTGTCATTTACATAAATGACCTGGATGAAGGCATAAAAGGATGGGTTAGTAAATTTGCAGGTGACACTAAGGTCAGTAGAGTTGTGGATAGTGACAAAGGATATTGTAGGTTACAGAGAGACATAGATAAGCTGCAGAGCTGCTCTGAGAGGTAGCAAGTGGAGTTTAATGCGGAAAAGTGTGAGGTGATTCACTTTGGAAGGAGTAATAGGAATGCAGAGTACTGGGCTAATGGTACGATTCTTGGTAGTGTAAATGAGCTGAGAGATCTTGGCGTCCAGGTACACAGATCCTTGGAAGTTGCCACCCAGGTTGATAGGGTTGTTCAGAAGGCATACGGTGTGTTAGCTTTTATTGATAGAGGGATTAAGTTTTGGAACCATGAGATCATGCTGCAGCTGTACAAAACTCTGGTGCGACCACATTTGGAGTATTGTGTACAGTTCTGGTCACTGCATTATAGGAATGATGTGGGAGCTTTGGAAAGGATTCAGAGGAGAGTTACTAAGATATTGCCTGGTATGGAGGGAAGGTCTTACAAGGAAAGGCTGAGGGACTTGAGGCTGTTTTCATTAGAGAGAAGAGGGTTGAGAGGTGACTTAATTGAGACATGTAAGATGATTAGAGGGTTAGATAGGTTGGCCAGTGAGATCCTTTTTCCTTGGATGGCGATGGCTAGTATGAGGGGACATAGCTTTAAACTGAGGGGTAATAGATAAAAGAAAGATGTCAGAGGTAGGTTCTTTACTCAGAGAGTAGTAGGTGGCGTGGAACACACTGCCTGCAAACAGTAGTAGACTCACTAACTTTAAGGACATTTCAATGGTCATTGAACAGGCATATGGACGAGAATGGAATAGTGTAGGTTAGATGGGCTCCAGATTGGTTCAACAGGTCGGCGTAGGGGCCTGTACTGTGCTGTAATGTTCTATGTTCTATGCTTGATATTTTATGCTGTTTTAAACAATATACATCTTAAGCAGTTTTACTACAATATGCGTATGTTTGAATGAATGAAGGCACCTGTCCCCTCTACAGTGTATAATCAAGAAACAATTATAAATGCCATCTGGAAATGTTTTAAACAATGCAGTTTGTATCTTTCATAAATAAGTACAAGTCCTTACCTAGTATCCATTTCATTATTAATAATTCTGTCCATGTAAACTTTGTTGTTTTCAGTCTGAAGATCTGTCTTGGATGATCTGTAGTCGTTTCATTGGGCAAAGTCTTTACACCTTCAAATCTGTCTGATGCGTTTAACACCAGTAGTCCTAGAAAGATGGTGAATGAAACTGCATGTGCTACAAACTTCATAAATGGGCTTCTTAAAATTTGTCCCAGCTGGAAAAAAAGAAGCATCAAGAATATAAGATGGTAAGCAACAGAAACTAGAATTCTTCAAAATAACCTGTTTATGTATCTGTGATTTTGATAACAGCTGGTATTCAAACTACCTTTCCTTCCTCTTCTAACTTTTTCTCAGGTTAAATGGGGTCACTCTAATGCTGGTTGATCAACTTCATATGAACTATTATTTTGTTTAGTCGTTGCTTTTATAGTCTGATGCCCTTTCTGCCATCAAACACTACCATTTATTTGGGCATGGGACTGGCACCAATACACACTAATAATACACTAAGACACAGGTCTGACAAAACTCAAAACTCTTGACACCATGTAGGACAAAGCAGCCCACTTGATTGGACCACACGCATAAACATCCTTCCACCACCAATGTTCATTGTGTACTATCTCCAAGATGCACTGCAGAAACTCATCAAACATCCTTAGACAGCACCTTCCAAACCCATGACCACTTCCATCTAGAAGGACAAGGGCAGGAGATAGATGGAGACACCAACACCTGTAATTTCCCATCCAAGTCACTCACCAAACTGACTTTGAAATATATCGCCATTCCCTCACTGTCACTGGATCAAAATCCTGGAACTCCCTCCTTGAGGGCATGGTGGATCAACCTACACCACATGGACTGCAGTGGTTCAAGAAGGCAGCTCACCACCAAAGGCAATTTGGGACAAGCAATAAGTGCTGGCCAGCCAACAACGCCCACATCCCATAAGCGAATTAAAAAAAAAGCAAAATACTGTGAATACTGAAGACCTAAAATAAAAGCAAATGCTGGAGAAATTCAGTAGATCTGGCAGCATCTGTGGAGAGAGACATAGAGTTAACATTTCAAGTCTAGCAATCCATCATCTCAGTTTCCTGGACCCAGGAAATCCAGCAACATGACATTAAATTTCAGTTAGTGAAGAGGCACAACGTTTGATGATAATATTTTAAAGTGCCAACCTTGGAGCATTAGAACCAGCAGTGCCAGGATTCTAACTTTTAATTAATATCTGCACCAAAACCTGCCAATTTGTTTAGAATAAAATTTCCTTGCCGTATGTAACTAACTGGACACACTTTTCAAAAAGAAAGAAGCCCGACTTAAAAAATCTACACAGGTATTGCTTACACAACTCACTTTGACAGGTCTTAAACACAGGAAAGAAAAAGTTGTACCTTGCTGTATGGAGCAAACCAGTATCCAATCGCAAGAAATGGAAGGCCAAGGGTGACACCAAACACAGCCAAACACTTCACAGCGATTGACCGCTGGCGTAAGCCTGAGAGATTTTCATACCAAATGGTAAGCAATTGCTGCTGGCAGTTAGGATGAGCAACAAACTGGTAGGAATGAAAGAAATATTTCACAGTCAGCTTCATATTTTCAAACAATTCAGTGGGGAAACAGCATTTCATAGAAACTACTTTGAATACAATCAGTAAATACATTTTAGAAAGTGATCTTCCGTTCAGTTAAGGTATAATGGAAACCCCAGTTTTGTGCATGAGAAAGGGTTCAGAGTCCAGTTCAACACAAGTTACAATAGTTTCTGGAGTTTTAGAATAATTCAGTGTGGTTTAATAAGATTCATGTAAATCATGTAGTCATGTTACTAATCACATGACACTGACATTTGTGTGAGAGAGGACAACTTCTAGAATGAGCAAGTGAAGAGAGCAGTGTTTGAAACAACACTAGAAAGCTGTATTTGTAACTGCTCTACGCGCGTGTAAATAAAGAAATGTTGCAGCACATAGGGAGTAAAAGAGATATGTAGCGAGCAGACGCAGGAAATATATGCAGACACCCAACAGCCGAGACATTCAGTCAGGTGTCTCGAAGTATAGATAACATAAAGACTTAATGCACAAGGTAAAGAATAGTGGCCACTAGGGAAAAAAACTTCCAGAGCCAGGATTTGAAGTTAAGACAGTTCAAGGTGTCCAACAGAAAATGGTAGGTTTAATGGCATGCCAAGACCTTGGAATATTTTGAGACATAAGACCATAAGACATAGGAGTGGAAGTAAGGCCATTCGGCCCATCGAGTCCACTCCGCCATTCAATCATGGCTGCTGGGCACTTCAACTCCACTTACCCGCATTCTCCCCGTAGCCCTTAATTCCTTGTGACATCAAGAATTTATCAATCTCTGCCTTGAAGACATTTAGTGTCCCGGCCTCCACTGCACTCTGCGGCAATGAATTCCACAGGCCCACCACTCTCTGGCTGAAGAAATGTCTCCGCATTTCTGTTCTGAATTTACCCCCTCTATTTCTAAGGCTTCAGAATTACATGTGATGGAGCAGCACCAATAAGTCAGCATGTTTTTATATTTTGTAGGTCCAATAACTAATGATCTTCTGATAAGACAAAATGTGGAAGAAAGCGCCATGAACTGTGATGCATTGCTTAAAGCGTTTAATGTGCACTTTTGCACCAAAAGCTGGCCCCTTATTGTTTGTGATTTTCATAAATGATACAGATGAGATTATGGAGAGATGATAACTAAGTTTTGGATGACACAAGGATTGGGCGAGTGATTGACAGTGAGGAGGAAGGTATTAGGTTACAGAATATAAATGGATTGGTTAGATGGGCAGATCAGTGGCTGATGGACTTTAACATTGATAAGTGTTTGGTTATGTGCTTTGGAAGAAGAAACAAGATAATGGAAGTCTCAATGAATGGCAGTACACAAGGAAACTCAAATGATCAGAGGGAATTTGGGATGCTTGTCCATAGATCTCTGAAGGTGACAGGATAGGAAAATACGGTAGCTAGGAAGGCAAAAGGGTTGTTTGCCTTTATCAGTTGTGGCATAGACTATAAGAGCAGGGAGGTCACGTTGGAGCTGTACAGAAGTTTGGTTAGGTCTCAGCTGGAGTACAATGCACAGATCTCATCACCACATAATGGGAAGGATGTGATTGCAAAGGAAATTGCAGTGAAAACATTAAATATTTTCAAGAAGGATTTAGGTATGGTTTGAGGGTTAAAGGGATTAAAAGGTATGGGGAGAAGGGAAGAATAGGATCCTGAGGTGGATAATCATCTATGATCTCATTGAATGGCACAGCAGACCTGAAGAGCCAAATGGCCTACTCCTGCTCCTATTTTTAATGTCTTTATCTTTACTGGTAACTTAAAGGTGCCATGTCTTGAAGCAGCTACTGAGAGACGGTAAGTGCATGAGGGGTAGTGTGGCAGTTGGGTAGGAGACAAGGTGCCAGGTCAGTGAAGGGTAGGATTCAAATGTGTGGGTGTAAAGGCTGTAACATATTGGAAGGCACAATGTAAGAACATATAAAATAGGAGCAGAAATCGACCATTTGGTTTCTTGATCCTGCTCCTCCATTTAATACTATCATGGCTGAGCTGTTTGTGTTTTGAACTTCATATTCTCAAGTATTTGTGATTAGCCTTGATTACCTTAGGATAGGTCAGGAATGAGTTGGACTGGTGTGGTTTAATGGCTCTAACTTTTCCTGTCTAACCCTTAATAAGTTGGAACCCTCTGAAGTCTGCGGCTCTAACTCAGAGCAACCTTTCAGAAGCTCCAGATGCCAGGTAAAGGGTGCTTCAATGTGTGCACGTGCTGGGAATGCCATATCATCATGCTTCTAATATCACTAACATAAAAGCATTCCATCAAATGCAAGTCATCTGTGATCATCATACCACATCTTAGAAATCTGTGTCAGGTGTCCTGGGAGCTGCCATGATTCCTATGTCCATGAGATCTCTCATTCTCTCATTTGTTTCAACGGTTGGGGACCTTACAAGGATGGCTCCCCATTGTAATCGTGGTTGATGATTCGTCATGCAATCTCCTGACTGAGGCTGAGCTTCGATACAGTGCAGCTCATTCTTATACTAGGGCCATGGTGAAGCAGATGTTAGGCCTCTTGAAGAAGAGATGCTTGGATGAGATTGTGGGATGGGGCCTTGCAATACACTCCTGCCAGTCTGCTGCCAAATCCTTGCATTCTATGCACTGTACAACTGGAGCATGCAGAGAGGGTGTGATAAACACTGAAGGCATAGGAGAGGGGCAACTGTTGTCCTCATTGAGCAGGAGGAGCATCACTTTCAGCATGATAGCACACTGCAGCATCAGGCACAGCAAGCCAGACAGGAATTAATTGACATGCAACAGCAGTATGTGTAAGCCGGGTGCAGGTATCACTCAGTGTCTGTAAATTTGTTGGTGCTTGATGGGCAAATAGTCCCTCTCTGTTCCCGGAGAGAAATGTAGCATCTGTTTGTTTATTCCTCCCTTCTTTCCTGTTGGTGAGTAAAAGTCAATGTTTTCAACTGTAGGAAGGCTTTCCAGGGTATGATGGTCCCACATTGAATAAAGAGAATATGTTGGGTACTGGAGAAAGACTACTACTCCCTTAGATAGGCTTTTAAGATTGGATGACACAAAGCATGTGTAGCCTGTTTCTTAGATAGCAACATATTTACGACAATTCATTGTACTTACAATGAGGTGTCAACTGTGCCACCTATATGTCTTGAGAACCATTTATTTTTGGTTCTGCTCTGACTAGGGACATGGTGAAGGGTAAAATTTCACCTGGTCTATGGCTGGGTTTTAAAAATGATACCAGGCATCAAGAAACCCAGGAGGTCCTGGCAATAAGTGAGTACTTTCACCTTTGGTGAAAGGGAAGAAAGTACATGCGCAACACTGGAAAGGCACATTGCACAGGTAATGAGTGAGAAATTTTGCTGGGCTCACAGAGAGAAACCCTCCATGAAACTCACCAAACTTGTTGCTTAGCTGATTGCTGGTAAAATTCAGTCAATTGCTTTAAATGTACAGTTATTTGGTAAGAGTTTAATAAAATTCTTGACGCTTTATAATTTAGTAAGAAGTGATTTATTTAAAAAAGCAGTTGTATCGATGAATGAAAAGAGACTGTTGTGCTAATGCAGAAGAAATAATAAATGACAGCTGCCTACATTTATATGCAATAATTAATAAGCCAGCAAATTTTTAAAAAATCCACGATATTGAAATTTCTCTATGTTTTTGCGAGGTGATGTGCAGATAAAATTGAAGTAATTGGTTATGTTGGATGAGAAAGTGACAAAAAGAAATTGAAAATGTTCAACTTAACAATGGATTATTTACATATCATGTCTTCCTTGTGTCTTAATGCTTTTCTCATATCAAAATCTATTAACATTGCAGTAATTTAGCTGAGATGGAGAATGGAGCAGTGCAGTGGATTAAACCTTTATCCCACCATTGTTTGTGCATTTATGCCCCTTCAAAGTGTAGCACAATGATATTCCATTTGTCTGAAACTTTTATCTGAATGACAGATTTCCATCCAAACTCAATTTCTGTGCAGTTGATAGTCTGAAAGATATTCTCTAGTTTTGAAACATTTTATATATTTTGTGGTATTTTAAAAACATCCACATTAACTATTCAGGTTTGACTAGAACATAATTTGCAACCTGGCATGTTTTGTTCTCCGTCCCAATGAACTTATCCTCTTTAATAACCTGATGTTACATGCCACATTGAGTGAAAAGGTAGCTAAACTACTTGTTTTCAAGTTTCCTCTATTGCCTTGCACAGTCACTGAGGAAATGACAGTTACTTATGCCTGTATGCTTCTATGTTCCTTCTAGAGATGTTAGCCAGTTTTCCCATTGGCCCAGGTGTGAGCAGAAACTCACCACTGGATAAAAAATCAAAGCAATCTTGTTTTTCACTACTTAATGGGTGCCGGAGGGCTGAGGAGTGGCAGATAGAGTTTAATTTGGATAAATGTGAGGTTTCTCATTTGAACCTATACAATTAATGGCATGGCCATAGGTAGTCTAGTCAAACAGACTAGGCATTCTGGAACACAGTTTTTTGAAAGTTGCATCACAGATAGACAAGAAGGCATGGTTAAGAAGGCATTTAGTGCGCTTGCCTTCATTGCTCAGACCATTGAGTATAGGAACTAGGATGTCACGTTGAGTGTGTACAGATGTTGGTGAGGCTAATTTTGGAGTATTGTGTACAGTTCTGGTCACCCTCCTATACAAAGGATATAATTAAATTAAGATAATTCAGAAAAGATTTACCAAGGTTTTACCTGAACTGGAGAGTTTGAATTATAAGGTGAGGCTGGATAGGCTGGGACTTTTTTTACTGGAGCATAGGAAGTTGAGGGCTAACCTTATAGAGGTTTATAAAATCATGAGGGGCATAGATAAGGTGAATAGTAAAGGTCTTTTCCCTAGGGTAGGGGGGTTAAAAATTAGAAGGCATATTTTTACTGTGAAAGGAGAAAGATTTAAAAGGGACCTGAGAGGCAACATTTGCACACAGAGCATGGTTCGTATGTGGAATGAACTGCCAGAGGAAGTGGTAAATGCAGGTACAGTAGCAACATTTAAAAGACATTTGGACAGATACATGAATAGGAAAGATTTAGAGGAATATGGGCCAAACGAAGGCAAATGGGACTAATTTAGTTTGGGAAACTTAGTCGGCCTGGACAAGTTGGACTGAAAGGTCTGTTTCCATGCAGTATGACTCTATGATTGAATCAGCAGACTGATCAGCTGCACTGTAGAGACTTAATTTCACAAAAGAAAACAGTGTACAGTCAATTTGAACAATCTTTATCAGAGTCAAAATGTCAGTGTGTTATACTTAAGAAGATTTGTAATACAAACAAATACCACAAGGTTAGATCAATTATGTTTCCAGAGCAGCTTGCAAATATACAGAGATTATTAAAATCCAACAGCATTATAAATTCATTAACATATTTACCTTTTTGACTTCATACTTAATGGCAAGTTTCACTCTGCTCAGAGATGGCCTGTGATGATCACCCTGAGGCTCAGAATCCACATCTCCATTAAGAATGGCTTCCACTTCCTCTGTATCTCGGCACAGGTCAAGCACACCAACAGCAAAATCCTTGCATTGCATAGATAATTTCCTATAATCATTCTAAACAGAAGAAAATGACAGTTGCTGAGAATTACTGCAGTCATTCACCCATCTCAACAAAATGCTAGACAGGGAATCAGCTGACAGATATATAGCCATAAAATTGGTAACAGTTTACACAGTCACTCTAGGAACGTTTTCATACAGTTGTAAAAGTGAATAAATCAAATGCATTCCGTAAGTGTTAGATAATCAGATGTTTAGGTTAATCAGAGTTTAATAGTTTAGTTAGGGAACCATGCAGATTGTGGTCAATGAGAACTTAATTGTTCTTTGGTTTATAAATTTATTTTCATCAGTGTTTAAAGGGTGGTCTTAGACATGAGCCAAATGCCAGTTGTATTAATTAAAATTTCTATGCCTGCCCTTGCCTCGGGGGAGGCAATATTGACTTAAGCAATTAGCCTAGTCAAACAAAAATACATTGCAATGTGTCAAATGATGATTCAGTTTTCATCATCAAAGATAATTTCTTGTGAAAGAAAGTCTAAATCAGATTCATGCCATTCATGATCCTGGCATGGTCTAAAATATTTTTCAATCAATTTAATACTTTAGAGGTGTAGTCCTTGTTGTAATTTAGGAATCACAGCAGTTACCTTGTGCACGCCAATAATTCAGAAACAGCAATTGGATAACAACAACTTTTACTGTTTTAACAATGTTGTTTCATTAATAAATATTGACCACCAGGAGTAACTCATCTGCTATTCTGTAGTGCCAAGGGATCTTTCCATGTTCACTTGAGAGAAGAGTTTAGTCTTCAGTTAAAGGTCTTATCTGAAAGACGCAGGTATCCTTCAGCTATTTTTCTCCCTAATGTTTACCATACTTATATGATAATTTTATGTATTCCATGCATGGGAAAACCCAAGTGTCTATGAACATCAACATTAACAAGTTTTATGTTTTGTTTGCTTTTATGTTCTAACTACCAAATTGAATAACCTCACACTTATCCACATTATCTTCCAATTGCTGTTTACTTGCATGACAGTATTCTCTCTCTCTAATGGATAAAGTGTTCAAATTCATTAAGCAGCATTGAGAATCAGAAATTAATTTGTCATCTGGACTCAGTGCTGTGATTCTTACATTGATTCAAAGATCAGTCTTTGAAATCACTGAACAAATGTTGACTTCTTCAATTAAATATCCTTCTTTTCAGCTATCAAAAAACGAACAGATGTCCACCTGTTTAACAATGGTGAATGCTGTATTGTATTAGAGTGTTGGAGAGTTTGTTTATATCATTGCAAAATGGTATCTCATTCGGGACATTTGCTTGATGTTCAGGTCCAGCAGGTTGATTTAGCTCATTGGAGGTTGTTTATATATCTGTGAATTTACACTGTGAGATTGTTCTATAGGGCATTTAATAGGATTAAAGTGTTTAAAGAGATTCTTAAATGGGTGAGAATTTATATAGCTGTATAAGAAGTTAAAATAAATTAGTTTATTTCAATTCAAGTTTGACCATGTCTTCATATGAGCATATAAGATAAGCTTTTTTTTCAAATATTATTTAGGTGGATGTTATTGATCATTTGTTCCGCATTTCAAATACTTCCCAATGTTATGATAATATTCATGAGTTCTATCCAGTCGATAGTGAAGATATGAGGATACATAAGGTTGTGGAGATACATAAAAGCTATGGAGGGACCATGAGATCCATAGGGAAAATAGTGAGGGCATGGGGCTACAAAGGAAATATGGGGATTCGTTAAGAGGGCCAACAACCATCAAAGGGAATAGGTGGATATTGCAGTAACTAGTGGATTTCCAGCCTGCCAACCTTGGTGCTTTTTCACCTTCATTTTCACTTTAGTCTTGCTTTGGGTGGTGGAATCCCCAAGTCCATACAGACCCCAACTCGATGGGTGTGGAGAATACCATTTGTGTGTTCTTTCAGTACTTTGAAAATTCCGTCACGAAATGGCCTGGCTCACTATTTCATAGGAAAATAGGAACAGGAATAGGTCATTTAGCCCCTTGAGCCTGTTCTAGCATTCAATGAGATTATGGCTGAAATATGGACTAACTCCTTATACCTGCCTTTAGCCCAGATCCCTGATGCTTTTGCTTAACAAAAAAGTACCTGCGTTAAATTTAAAATTAACAACCGACTTAGCAGCCACTGCCATTTGTAGAAGGAGTTCCAGCTCTCTACCACCTGTTGTATGTGGAAGTCCTTCCCAATATGTCTCCTGAATGGTATGTCCTAATATTTAGACTGTGCCCTCTAGTCCTAGAATCCACAACCAGTCGAAATAGTTTACTTTTATCTACTCTGTCTTTTCCTGTTGATATCTTGAAGACTTTGATCAGATCACCCCATAACCTTCTAAACTCAAGAGAAAACATGCTTAAATTGTACAATCTCTCCTTCCTGAGTCTATCAGAAAATCTGGCCTCAGGAATCGTGATCTTGCAGAATAACCATTTGTTTAGTCATTTACAAATTGCCTTTTAGAAATCAAAATACATTATTTCCAGTGGTTCCTTTTTTGTCTACCCACTAAATACATCCTGTCAAACATAATTTGTCAAATGTGATTTTGCTTTTCTAGAATCAAATTGACGTTCTCTGATCATACGGTTTTCTCAGTACTTTGTTAAGATTTCCTTTTGTGAGAGAGCCAAGTTATAAATATAAAAAGAACATAATACCATTAATGGCCAATTTAATATTATTAAAATCCTCAAATGCAACAGAAAAAAAGTGAATTACCTGTGGTAAATATACTGGATGTAAAACATAAAGGTTACAAAGCAAAGCTGTGACTTTATTTAAGATTGTAGCACACTGAATAGCCCAGGGGAACTCTCACTTAATCTGCTTCCATCAATTTTTGTAAGGCGTTAGATTTGGTTCTTCTGAATAAGTCTGTATTTTTTTGTTTGTTCTTTTGATTTGCATATATCCCTAATTATTTTTGTGAGCAGTTAAGTGGCGGGGCGGGGGGGGGGGGGGGGGGGGGGGGGGGTGGGGGCTGAGGGAAAGCTCAGCAGCAATCTTCGGGAAATGGAGAGGTCACTGCTTGGTCCACAGTGCAGTTAGAAATGGCAGCCGATCTCTCCAAGTGCCACATTAATCAGAGAGCTAGCACAGTTTTGGCAACACCAGAGCGCAGTGATATCTGAGTTCCCTGCAAAGTAAACAAGAGTGCACTTCCATTTTGAGGCATGCTCACAGGGAAAGTAAAAATGTTCCTGTTGTATTGGGGGAACTCTGTAAGCTCCGATGATCAGAGAGAAAGTCTCTCCAGCAGCATGTCAGGATAATAGGGCAGGTTATTGCGACTGTGTTCCACTTCTTTTGTACGTGGAACATTGGACATTTGTGATCCCACCTTTGCTCCTGCCTCCTTGCAGCTGGTGGCTTCCCTGCTTGGTGAGAGGACATTCTAATGACAGCCAAAAGCCTGGAAAAGTGATTCCAAATCTGCTTTTTAAAGGTGTAAATTGGCCACTACCTTTTGCTGGTGAGCACTTGAGCAACTAGTGGAATTCAGAAATCCTCCCATTGCCTCCCCACCAGGTTTACCATCCCTCCTCAGTCTCACTGACCCAACTACCTTTAATGATGCCATCTATGTTCTGTAACATCCCGGCCTACGTTTCCACATGACCCCCTTTGGATGCAAGTTAGAACAGGAAGGGAAATAGGTAATCAAAGAGTTTAATTATTGGTTTCTGGCCCTGACAACTGGCTGCAATGTTGGAAGAGAGTCAAAATCACCTTGAACTCACCAAGGCTAGTGAATACATCTTCAAGTGATATTATCAATCCAGCACATCACCGACCTCTCACACTGCATCACTCACCCATTAACATGTGACTTACTTTAAAATATCCCACAGTAATCACATTCAGAAAAAATAAGAAACCACATTTGTAATTCATGCTGCATCTCAGGGCTGCTCCAGACACCAATCTGGAATGCAGAGGCTACAAGGACATTTAACAGGGGAAATTTGGTTGGTGGTTGGTCATCAATGGAAGGTCATGGAATGCTGTGAGAGGGGCTGTGGTAATCAGGCAGTCACCTCCACTGTAGCCCCAACAAAGGGGACAGCACCTTTGTTTATTGTTAACATGAGCTGAAAATGTGTTGCTGGAAAAGCGCAGCAGATCAGGCAGCATCCAAGGAACAGGAGAATCAACGTTTCGGGCATAAGCCCTTCTTCAGGAAGAAGGGCTTATGCCCGAAATGTCGATTCTCCTGTTCCTTGGATGCTGCCTGACTTGCTGCGCTTTTCCAGCAACACATTTTCAGCTCTGATCTCCAGCATCTGCAGTCCTCACTTTCTCCTTATTGTTAACATGACCAAACTGTAATGAGTTCAGAGTGTAATGATGAGAGCTGGAGTCACAATTCAAGATGGTGGATGGGAACATGTGGGAGTTTACTGAAGATGGCAGCCCAGAGATTGCGAGGTACAGAGGGAGCTTCTGATGACCAGGCTAAGTCTAATGTTTAGGGAGTTCAGTGTGATCTGATCTGCTTTCCGTGATTTGCTGATTGCTAAATGTGACTTGCGGATTGATATTGGCTGTGACCATAGCCAGAGTGGGTGGATTCGTTGTCTGTTTGCCTGTAACAAAAAATAAGCAGGTTCCACTTCTGAGTATAATGGGAGGCCCATTAAACAGCTGATTCCATCAATCATAGACTTGCAGGATGTGATCATGTGTAATCATATTACTGTGTTTGTGAAATACACACAGTGTGCAACCATGTGGAATACAAATGGCTAGTCACAGACTATGTTAATCACACCACTGGCTCTTGAAAATTGCAGATAGACATCTCTGTGATGCAGATGTCAACAGAGGCAACTTTAAAAGAGGCTGCAATGGACCACGACATATATAGAGTTGATGTGGTAGGGTACACAAGGGCACTGAACTCATTCCCTCTCAAACTGAGCTCTTACATGCAATGAAACCTTTCATTGGGAGGAGAAGGGCTCAGCTCTCATGTAGCACTTACACCCAACTACTGTCTCTTTGTCACATGACGTGATGCGTAATCATCAAAGAATAAGCTCCAGTGTCAAGGTGCCAAGGTGACTCCTTTCATGGCCTTCCTTGTCTGAATGCTCCACATCCCAAGGATAATGTCAAGGAGGACTATGTAAAGTCATTGTTTGTAAGTGATGTTAATGCTGATTGCTCACATTGATAAGGACCTGTGTGCTTTTTCTGCTTCCCACACTGTGTCATTACAAGTGTGACTGATGGATCCAGCCACAGCAGGAGTTATCATCACTTTTGCTGTGATGAAACAAAGATGCAGAGAAATGGAAGAGGAACAGATGTGCCACCAAGCCAAGGACCAGAAGCAATATCCAATGGATGCTGAACAGCCTCCACATGAATGCATCACAGCTGAGGAAGGACAAGATGTACATGAGAGCCACAGTGTTTCATCCTTAATGTCATGTCCTCTAAATGAGTGCGGCACAATGTCAGCACAGACTGTGGATGTTCTAGGATACTGTCACTGATTGAGACCTGCAAACTGAAGGAGTGTGCTGCAATACTAACTCAGTGACCATCAAGATGACAGATGCATTGAACTTTTATGAGACTGACTCCTTCCAATGAGCCACTGGGGACCCAATCATTCACATACAACTTCATCAAGGCTGTGACTGATGCCATTTGCACCAGATCACACCACTCTATTTCCTAGCGGCAATGTTAGTGCTGTAACCTGGCATTAGGCTTTGGCAACATAGCTGACTTATCCCACTTGTAGGACACAATAGACTGAGCACACATCGCATGGACAGGACAATATCATAACATGGATGAAGCTTATCAATAGACTCAGGTTCTGTTCCATTAATGTGCAAGTGATCTGTGATCATTGGTACCGCTTCTTACAAGTTTGTGTACTTACGGCTACCGTAGGAGATTAGGGCTAGCATCAGACACAAGGGGTACCCCAGGGACCTGGTGGGGAGTTGATAAGGTTTGGGATGATAGCATGAGAAAAATCATTAGACCTCTTAGAAAGAAACCCACTATGAAACTGTATAAAAATGACACTGCCAAAATATGATAACATTCAGCCCTATGTTACCAGGTAAGTGTGTATAGCCTGATGTCAGGCCATTATATTGCGTGGTATTCTTCCTGCTGATATGATTAAATGCTTCAATTTATACAAATAATAGCAAATTTCAATGGGATGAGTTTTCATTTTAGTTTTCCAGAAGCAGACCTTTGTGCATTAGAATTGTAGGAACTCACAGTTAATTCACGGCACAATTTTTTGTCCATTACAACTAAAAAAAATTTACTCTAGTTTTGTTGTTGAGTTTGAGAGACTCATTGTCTCCTTACACTGAAACTTGTTGAAAGGACAAACATCGTTAGGTTTGTTAAATATCCACAAACTCCCAGATTAAGGGGGCCACATCCTTTTCCCCTCACTCCCACCACCTAATTCTTTTTATGATACGTCACCATCCCATTTCCAAATTTGGAAATTTTATTTGGCATTTCTGGTGAACAAATCTCATGACTCATGCAGCCATTCAATTTCCAGGTGTTATTCTCTAATAGGGAAAAAAATCAGACATTCAAAAATTGATCTTCTAAAGAGTTCACTAGAGAACAAATGTGACTTTTTTGCAGCAGAAATTTACACACAGTAGACTTGAAACATGGACTGTAAATAGCATTTAACTAAACAATACCTCTGAAATATTTTAATATATAATTCCCAGACTGAAAATATTAAATATTGTATAATGACAGTATAACATTAAAATATTCAAGAATTTGATTCAGTATTTTGCTTTAGGGTCCAGGCTTTCTAATGACAAGTATCAAATAAGCTTGGGATACTGGTCTAATTATGGTCATACCGATTGTTTCCCTTTCTTTAGAAAGAAAGTTCTCCATCTGATACACTGCATACAACAAGCAAACCTACTCTTCGGGAGCTACAAGTGCAAGTTTCCTGAAGGCATTGAGTAGGGTGGTATTTCATGTTCCATACGTGCAACCTTGGGGAAAATGCATAACATGAAATTAGATTTCAATTTTTAATGATCAGGTTGTCATTGAGTTGTATTAAAGATAGAAAGGTAGAAACTAGTATTCGTGACAATATTATAAAATGCTTTATAAAAAAACTCAAAGTCCTTACAAGTATATTATGTTAACATTAGTAAAGTTCAGTTCTACCACATTGTATTTTTTTGAGTCATGGAAATTTATGGGACAGCCTTCAGTTCTGCAGTCCTCACTTTTGCTCAGTTCTGTTCAGTGCAACCAAGAAAGAGCTATCCAGCATAATCAGGCTTTCCGATTCTTTACAACACTTTAGGTACATACCTCCAAAAAAATTCCATTATGATGAATATTTCTGCTTCCCTCAATCCCTCTTATTTTAATTTTTAATAGTTTCTTTAAATTAATGCTCCATAGACCTCTCTGCTAGGAAAATAGATTCACCCGATTTAGTCTCTGTTACTCTATACATCATAATTAAATCTCCCCACCACCTCTTCTGCTCCATCAGCCCTGACTGGTCCAATCTTTTCCTGGAACTGGAGGTTTCCATTCATGCAAACAGGTTACTGTAGTGCTTGTAACAAGGTCAGCCAGGTGGACTGCATAGAATATGAGTTCCCTGACTGGGGTTGTTAACCTGGTCCCATGAGGGAGCCCCGGCTGACAGATACAAACAGAATTGTCAGAGGTTCAGTTCACTCTGACAGGTGGCTTGGAAAAAGCCAGATCAGTGTCAAGGACTGTCCATGTGTAAATAAAGGGCGATTTAGTAATTAGATACTGGCCTCTGTGGAGTTATTTCAGTTAAAGTCCGTGTAAATATTATCTATGCAACATCTTGTCTGATCACATCCTTCATATGGTGACAGGACTATTCCAATTGTGGCCTATTATTTTATACAGTTCTGGCATAGTCTTCCTGGTCTTGTATTCAATGCCTTGTTTAATTACAGAAAGAATTTTATACGCCTCTTTTGGGGTGGGTGAATCTGTTTTTCAATGTCCTTCTGCACTTGGACAATTTCAGTATCCTGTCATTGATTGATTGTACTTTTGCCTTGTTTCCTTCACCCTAAACACATAGTCACACTCTTTTTGATGAATTTTCACTTGAACTTTTCTGCCCACCTAAATGGTCCATTGATCAGTCCCTACAGTTTACAGCTTTCTTCCTCACTATCAACCACTCAGCTAATTTTTGTATCCATTATAAATGTTTCAAATCATGGCCTGTACATTCAAGTCTGAGTCATTAAGTCTACACCATGAAAAGAATGAACATTATAATGAACCTTACAAATCCCACTGGTCACTGCCTTCCAGTCACAAGAACATTGAAAGGTTGACTATTACTTTTTGTTTTCTGCCAGTGAGATGATTTCGGATCGAAGTTGCCACTCTCCCTTGGATCTCATGGGTTTTTACTTTTCTGACCAGTCTGCCATGTGAGAGCTAATGAGAGTCCTTATTATGATCTATGCAAACTCCCTTAACCATGATGACTTTCCTTGTTATCTACTCAAATATCTTAAATCAAATTAATCAAATATGATTGTCCCTTAAAATCCATGTCTTTAATAAATCTGCATCTTTCTAAATAATGGCACAGTGGCACAGTGGCTTAGTGCTTAGCACTGCTGCGTCAGCAGTGCCAGGGACCTGGGTTTGATTCCAACCTCGGGCGATTGTCTCCATGGAGTTTGCACATTTTCCCCATTTTGCGTGGGTTTCCGCTGGGTGCGGCAGTTTCCTCCCACAGTCCAAAATTGTGCAGGTTAGGTGGATTATAGGGTTGCAGGTGGGTCCAGGTGGGATGCTCTTTGGAGAATTAGTGTGGACTCATTGGCCAAATGGCCTACTTCCACACTGTAGGGATTCTATCTATGGGATGTACCCTCAAGGCATATCTCCAGTCCACATACAGGATGTTTTTGCAGTTCAGTGCTACACCTCAGGATAAGAACATAAGAACTAGGAGCAGGAGTAGACCATCTGGCCTCTTGGGCCTGTTCTGCCATTCAAGAAGATCATGGCTGACCTTTTCATGGACTCAGCTCCACTTACCCACCCACTCACCATAATCTTTAATTCCTTCAAGGTTGCATAGACTGACATCTTTGTAATGCTTCAGCAAGGACACTGGAAGCTTAGGGATAAGCACCCAGCTCATGAATGAGGCTGCGTCGCTAGGATCTTCACTAATTGTTGTACTGCTCACTCACTCTGAGCCTACCTGATGCTTGCAGAATCTCTGCCTTGTTTTTGTCTTGCCTTTTTGCATATAGCTCTTCAACCGGAAATGCCTGGCTTATACTATACTACTCTTTTGCTATGCCACCTGGCATTGTTAGTTAAGGCAGTCTCTGATACCAATCCGACTGCTCTCTGTGGTCATAGTCAAGACCCTCTTCTTATAAGAGGTGAAGAACTGAATGGCAGGCAGTACAAAACCCGCCTTAATGCCTTTTGCCCTACTGAGGACTGGTTCACACCTGGAATGAGACAGAGAGGTAGGTGTTATAGCAGTTGAAAATGGATGGCACAGTTATTACTGCTGATGCAGATTGGGAGATCTTTCAAGCAAGTGAGTAGGCAGAGGGCATGCAGGGCTAATGGTATTGAATTTGGGGTTGGTGAGGGTGTGTGGGGAAGATGTTGCATGGTGAGAGTGGTAGAGCATCCTCCACATTGGGAGGTGGGTGCAGTGACAAATGTGGAATAACTGTGAGAAACTGGAGAGAAATGTTGGAAATGGTGGCATTTTCATTGGCAGAATGGAGAAGGACATTGACCTAATTCTTAAAGTGCTGGGGATTGTCCTAAACCAGTGTTAACCTCAGCATGATCTGGTTTTTGGCCTCCACTTCTAGTCCTGGGTGAAGAGTGAGTCACCTTCCCATCTAGCAGCAGCTCCTGGACCATGCCCACAAGGTGGGGTGCCCATTTTCCTCAATTTACCACATTCTGGGTCAATGTCAGGAGCCATGCAGGGCAGCTCCAGACTGACAGTGCCTGGCAGACTTTTAAATATGGCACCAATACTAGGGATGCCAGTTAATTCTGGGATCACCAGTAAGTGCTTATTTGTTCTCAGAATGGCATGTGTTAAGATGAGGAGGACATTGGACGTGATATTCAACATGAGGGCTGAATAATGCGTCACGTTTAGTAAGATATGGAAGAAAATCTACCCAGCCTCATGGCACAACTCACTCTGCCAGTATTGAGCCAACTTGCACACTGCCAAAATACTGTCAGGTTAAGTTCTCTAAACTAAGGGATTAATTCTAAAGCTGGGGCAGGAGCAGAGAGAACTGGCTGTATGTATTCATATCTTATCATAGAAAACAGGACAGGTTGAATGGGTGGTTAATGAAATATACAATGTCCTGGAATATTAACAGGGGCTTCGAGTACAAGAACAAGGAGGTTATGTTAATTTTGTATAATACTTTAATTTGGCCTCAAATGGAGCATTATGTTCAGTTCTGGGTGGATATTTTTAAAAAAAACAGACGTGAAGGCACTGAAGAGAATGTGCAGTGTTTAGAGGGATACGGGCCAAATGCTGGCAAATTGCTCGAGGTCAGATTGGTATATCTGGTTGGCATGGACAATTTGGACCAACAGGTCTGTTTCCATGGTGTGTGACTTTATGATTCTAAGAGATTAGCTTGCATAATTGCAAAGATGAGGAACTCCACATATGTAGATAGATTGGAAAAGTTGGGACTTTACCTCAGAGATGAGATGTTTGGATGAAAATTTGTTAAATGTATTCAAAATCATGATTGATATGGATGGGATAGATAAAGGT
This sequence comes from Chiloscyllium punctatum, assembly GCF_047496795.1. Lineage (NCBI taxonomy): Eukaryota > Metazoa > Chordata > Chondrichthyes > Orectolobiformes > Hemiscylliidae > Chiloscyllium > Chiloscyllium punctatum. Next base: position 39,618,122 of record NC_092758.1, read on the forward strand.
GAAAATGGGGAATAGATTTTAGGAAATTGGCAAAAGAAGCAATGGAGACATGAGGAGAAGCTTTTTCGAGCAGCAAGAGGAAATAGCTGTCTGAGAATGTACTGGAAGCAGATGCAATTGAATCATTCAAATGTGAGTTGGATTATTATCTGAAAAGGAGGAATGTGCAAGATTATGAAGAGAAGACTGTGGAAATGCACTGGATGCAAAACTCAGTCAGAGAGCTGAGGGTGTAAATGTGCTTTAATAATTCTCTGATTCTGTGGTTTGAAGCTGTTCTGGGCACAGGTGTAGCCACTCACTGATTTCAGAGGTAAGGCTCTATAGAAATGGAGAATTAAAAAGGTGGAGCTTTGTCAAGTCAAAAAATTAGATGTTTTTCAATACCAATGATATGAATATAATTAAACTGATTTCCCAAATTGCTATCATAGGATACTTTTCACAGTTAATTACTCCCCTTATGTTTTCACTGACATTCAAACAGATCAACTTTAAAAAGCACAGCTTGCAAACAATAGAAAGCTCTTATTCCCTGAAATGAAATAGTACATTTATAATATATACATAATGCAGATTCAATTTATTTTTCCATTATGTAGTAAATTGATGACTTTTCAATACATCACTGAAGATCGATTTTTTGTAACTTAAATCTTGTCAATGTAATTATAACATAACATTATAATAATTGACAATTTTTTGAAAGATGTGCGTGTCAAAAGTTGAGTGTCACAAATAATTTATTTTTGCGGAATGGCACATTTCCATTTTAATCAAGACTGAACATGATGAATGATTCCAAAGCATACCTAAATTAGATTGTGATGCTTTACTGAGGTTTCCTTTCACTATTAAAAGAAAAATACTATAATTTTGAAAGTAAGGTAAAAATTAAGTGAGATGTCAGAAGAGTAGAAGCATTTATGCTAAATATCATAAAAATTAAAACAAATTCAATTTACAACTCCATCTCTATACAAATAAATACTGATAATAAATTAGTAGTGACATTTTTATAAAAGTATAAAAATTACTGTATAGATCTCTAAATTTATCTATTGATCTTTATAAACACAAACATTTTATGACTTAATTAGAGTAAATTACACTCGTAAACACCTATTTTACATCTAGTTATTTACAAATTGCATGCACATATAAAATTGCACATGCATGGGGGCATTCAGGTTGTCCCTTGAAATGAACTATGGAAGTTAGTTTAGTCGTGATCAGTAAGTTATTGCACTAGCTGAAGGCTTACATGGATAAATTAAAGTTTTTTTTATCACTATCCCCACTTTCCCTTCATCTAAGTTATGTAGTACAACTTCTAATAAAGAACAAACAAAGAAAATTTACAGCCCAGGAACAGGCCCTTTGGCCCCCTAAGCCTGAGCCGATCCAATCCACTGTCTAAACTATCACCCAATTCCTAAGCATCTGTATCCCTTTGCTCCCCAATTACTCATGCATCTGTCCAAATGCACCTTAAATGAATCTACTATGCTTGCCTCTACTACCTCTGCTAGCAACGTATTCCAGGCACCTACCACCCTCTGTGTAAAGTACTTGCCATGTATATCCCCTTTAAACATTTCACTTCTCACCTTGAATGTGTGACCTCTTGTTATTGAATCCCTCACCCTGGAAAAAAAGGTTTATCTCTATCTACCCCTGTTTATACCTTCATGATTTCATAGACCTCAATCAGGACCCCCTCAATCTCCTTTTTTCTAATGAAAACAATCCTAACCTACTCAACCTCTCTTCATAGTTAGCCCCTTCCATACCAGGCAACATCCTCATAAACCTTCTCTGCACCCTCTCCAAAGCATTCACATCCTTTTGGTAATATGGCGACCAGAACTGTACACAGTATTCTAAATGCAGCCGAACCAAAGTCTTGTACAATTTTAACAAGACTTGCCAGCTCTTATATTCAATACCCCATCCAATGAAGGCAAGCATACCATATGCCTTCTTGACAACTCTATCCACCTGTGCAGTCACCTTCAGGGTACAATGGACCTGAACTCCCGGATCTCTCTGCTCATCAACTTTTCCCAAGGTTCTTCCGTTTACAGTATAGCTCGCTCTAGAATTAGATTTCCCATGTAAAATTAAATGTTGGTAGTACATACACATTTATAATTTGTACCTTTTTTATGTTGTTTGCAGTTTATTTACAATGGTTATCAGCATTAGCTTTATATGGGCCTGTGGTAATGCTCACTTGTTTTTTGGAAGTCTCATTCCATACCATATGATGTGCTACAGGTTGAAAATGTTAATTTCTCCATCATTTGTCTATTATACTGATAAGTATCTCACATTGGTTAGAGGGGGAATCTATCACGATAGCTGTGCCTTTGTGACAATAAAAGCATTTGCTTTAAAATACACTGAACAGCCTTTATTTGTTTATCCAGATCTTGGTGAATGGGATTGCATTTTTTCTTATCTACATGTTTTGGGATTGTGTTGTTGGAGATGTGGGACAGAACCTATGTACTTTTTCTCTTCAACCTGTGACAGTCATGTGTGAGATCTTTCCACATGATAGATCGGCAATTGCATAGTCCAAGGCTATTTCCCTGCTCTTGATTTTAGGTATGGTCACATTCTTCAGCCATAACAGCTTGCTCCTTGTTGGCTGTCACCTCCAAGAAAATGACTGTATCCTATTGTGTTGTCTCCAAGGTGGAACAATTATCTGTGGAGATATGAGGGAAAAAAGAACCATTGAATTCATGGTCATTGTGCATAAACTGAAGGCATTATCACACTGACCTTACAAATAATTTGAACATCAATTATTAATAGTGAACATATAAAAAAGCAAGTGATTATGGACCAAAATTTCTGTTTTTTAAGATGTTGCACATAGTTTATTGCAATGCATATTGTACAGTGTGTCATATCAAATACGTTGTATAGAAGTAACAGATCATGGTTTCATAAAATAATTAATATTTAGCATTCAGCAGAATAAGGATTCTGAAGACATGTCAGAGAATTATCTGTGTTATTTTGTTTATCTTATTTTTCTTGTGTTTTATGGATGCTTTTCTGTCATTTGTATGTTTTCGATATGATTTTTACCTTGCAATAGATTGTAAGTCAATAAAGCATTGATAGTAATTTGAATTGTTTTCCAAAACTATTTCACACATCTTTACTTACAAATAACAGAAATAAATATGTGAGGGTTTGTGAACATTCTCATAAAAGTGTCAATTAAAATAGAATGGTGCTTCAGTACTTTGTATAGTGCCCTGGTTTCTTTCCTTTAACCCAAACTTCAGTTGACTGTCCTCAATACAATGTGCAGATTTAGATCTAACATTAATCTTTATTTGCAATGAATTGCCAGAATAATCCCATGTTTTATATTTTGATCTAATAAATTATTGCTGCACTTAGAAAAAAATAATTTCTATTATTTGTGCTCCTATTTCCACTGTTTAACTGTTATTTAAAAGGATAGAAAAGAATGTTCGATTGTAAGCCACAAGACTAGATAAATATTCATTTGATCCTCAGATTGTGCTAACCTAGCTGATTGGGATGTAGGATCTGGGTATGAACAGGTGACCAAAAATTAGCTATTATCCTCCTCTGGAGCACTAGCCATTGGTAGAAAGTGCACAACTGTGTCAGGGTGGCAACATTGGGCTTGGTTTTAATGCATTCTATAGCTGCACATTCTGAAGAAATTGCCTGAGTTCAAATGTGAGTCACCTAGAAGAGGTGCTGCACATCTAGCACTTTGGAGCTGTACCACAACATCAATTAACTCATTTGGGTAGAATGGAAGAAATCTGGGAAGGGCCAAAGAGCAAAAAAGAAAACTTTTTTTTTCTCAATCAAGTGGTTAATTTTCAGTAGGTGAAAGGATAAATTTCAAAAACATTTACAGATCATTGAAGGCCAACACTTGCTGTTGGCAAATGTCCTATTCTATCCAGTTGGAATATTTGGAAAAGAAGATTTTCAAGTAATGTTTAGAAAATTGACATCTGGTATTCTCCAAGATATTTTCTGAGAATCAAACACTTGTGGCAGGACTGGTTTGTCCAGTCAGTACTATATTTGACATTTCTACCCAAGTTATAGCTATGGAGTGTGAGAACCAACAAGAAAACGCCAGCTACTGATCTTGCCTATAATCTTCAATCTTTGTGTAAATCTTTGTTGTAATTCTTAATTTTATTAATACCCTTTCAGCTATTACTTAATTTTCTTTTGCTGTTTTCTCTGACTTAAAACATAGAATGCTCTCAGATCTTCGTTCTCTGCATCCTTACTGCCCTGAAACAATTTACAAGGTTTCAAGAATGCAGAACCAATTATTTCTGTCAGTCCTGTTGTGTCCTACAATCTGCATCTTTTTAAACCTAAAACTTGTGTTTACATAACCACTATTTCTTAATTTCTAGAATAAAAGTTTTGGTCACCATTAATCTAGACATTAAAAATATATTTCTAATAATTAGAAATAATAACTACAAATGAACTATTTAGAATAAATAACTTATTTTCTACCTAGATGGCAAACGCCAAAAGAAGTCATGGAACATAGGCAAAAGAAAAAAAATTGTTTTTAACTGCAGCATTTAAAAGCTAGATTTTTTGAATAGTGATATATTATTTTTGATGTAAAAAGAACAGAAATGTTTTTGTAGCTCTTGTAACTTAGAAGAAAATTGTGTTTCCAAAGTTGCCTGAAGTGTTTTATTAACTACCAATTGGCTGGTCAAGAATTGTATCAAAAATTTCATCTAGGTATATTTCAAAAAGAGAAAAATTGAAATTGGAAAACAAAGTGTTTCTTAATCATCCACTTTGTGAAAAAATGACTTTGCTTGTATTTCCATTATATTATGAAACCATTCAGATTACTTCACTTACAACGTCTCATTGTCATGAGTAAAGGCACAACATACATTGCAATAATATGGAATCCAAATCTTTCAAAGGACAGGGTAATATTTTTGGTCTATTATCAGTTGCTTTGTCATGTTTGACTATTGATGTTCAGTATTTTGCAAAGCTTTGTTGTCATGAAGTCCTTCAGTTTATGTATGATCAAACATGAATTAAACACAATCCAGTTTTCCTTATGTCTCCACAGATGGATCTTTCATATCTTTCCCAATAAATGAATCAAAATGAAGCAATCATGATTTCAGAAGAAAAAAAAAATCTCTGGGGAGCAGATGAAGTAAAAGGTGTGTAATTGAAGTCAATGTTGGAAGTAAATTCTTGAGCACAAAGTCAACTATATGGAATTTTCCATCGGGAGACACCAAAGCTTAGAGGAAACTACAAGCCAAAGATTTCAGGTTTACTTCTCAAAACATAATCAGAAGGTATACAGGATGAACATAACATAAAGAGACGCTAGAAGAGGTAATTTGGTCCTTCACCTTTCAACATGATTATTACTAAACACTTACATCAACTCCACCTTCCTGCATTAAACATAATCATTGATTCCTTTGGCACCCAAGAAACTATTTACCTCCATTTTAAAAATAGGCAACAATTATATAGTACGCAGATGCAAAAAGTAATCAGGACAGTTAATAGAATTTTATGTTTTATTGCAAGGGGAATAAAGTCATTGATGCATACAGCCTAGAAACAGGCCCTTTAGCCCACCATGTCTATGCCGCTCAACAAACACTAAACCATAGTAGTCCTACTGCCTGCACTTGATGAAAAGTCTGCTATACCCTGACATTTTAAATACTCATCCAGATGCTTCTTAAATGATATGAAAATATCTGTCTCCACCATCCTCTCAGGCAACTTGTTCCACCCTCTGTGGTAGAAATTCTCTGATCTCCTCTAAACAACTCGCTCCACACCTTAAATGTATGCCTTCTGTTCACCATAGTGGGATTTGAAGCAATAACCAGACAGCATCAATCTGAGCCTCTGCATTAGCAGTTCAGTAACCTTACCACTACACCACCACAACCCAATGAATTGAATGCAAGAATAGTGAGGAAACATTTCAATGAGTCAGGGCATTAGTGAGCTCACATCTGGTGTAATGACTACAGTACTGGTTACCGTAATTACAGGATGATGTTAATGCATTGAAAGTTGTTCAGTAAAGGTTTACTAGACTCGTACCTGAAATGAGGGAATTGCTTTATGCTGACAGGATAGATAGGCTAAGCTCGTATCCTCTAAAATTTTGAAGAATCAGTGGTGACTTAATTGAGATATGTAAAATCTTGAGGGGACTTGACTAGGTGGATGTTGAAAGGATGTTTTCTCTTGTGGGAGAGTCTAGAACTAAGGGTCATAGCTTAAAAATAAGGGGTCTCACATTAAAGACAGAGATGTGAAAACATTTTTTTCTCTCAGAGGTTTATGAGGTTTAGGAATCCCCCCGTCCAAAAGGTAGTGGATTCAGAATCTTTAAATATTTTTAAGGTAGATTATTACTGTAAAAAAAAAACCTGTGGATGCTGGAAATCAGAAACAAAAACAGAAATTGTTAAAAAAGCTCAGCAGGTCTGGCAAAAGGATAGTCACTGGGCCTGAAACATTAACTCTGTTTTCTCTTCACAGATGCTGCTAGACCTGCTGAGTTTCCCCAGCATTTTCTGTTTTGGTTGTTGTAGATATGTTATTGATTACCAAGGAGAGGAAAGATCATTGGGGATATGCAGGAATAAAGAGCTGAGGTTAAAATCATATCATCAGCGATCTTATTGAATAGCTTGAAAGGCAGGGTAGCCTACAGTTGTTCTTTGTTTGTATGCACTGAGCATCCATAGCTCTCTGGAATAGATTGCTCCAAAAATACATAATCCTTTGGATAAGGGAATTTCTCTTTATCTCAGTCTTAAATGGTTGACCCCATATTCTAAGATTGTCATACAATGTCTGATTTTTCACAACCACTGAATGTCATAGGCAATGGCAAGTCAGTTGGAAAGATTACGACTAGATGGGAAGAATTAGATTCACCATGTTGAGAAAAGGAACTCTAATTTTCTACCCAAGATTTAAGTGATGAGATGAGAACCTTGCGTTTGAGCAGTAGAGGCCTATTTGCATTAATCCCTTATTAGTACTTATTGTCACTTCATTTCTCTACAGTCATTGTGGAGAGAAACTAAATGGTAACAATTCTAGACATGAAAGTTTGAGCAGTACCAGGCAGCTCCAGCTTGCCTCTTGTTCCTCCAGGCCTCTGTCTTGGCCAGCAATTCCCAACATTTCAGGGTACACACCATGGACAGTGAAAGCATGCACCCACCTTCATGGAGGTTGGCAATGGACAAGCAGCAACCTCCCTACATCATCATGGGACATGTCTGACTCACTTTTCTTATGGACTAGGCCAGACTATTCAAAACATTCCTAAGCAGGCAACCACAGACCATAATTTTGCAATTTGTTTTGATAAGTGTACAGTGAGAATTGCCCAGAGTAAGTTAGCTAGGTTGACTACTAGATTTTAAAACAGACAAACATTTATTCACATAATTACACAATGAAACACAAAGAACAGAATAAGGAACCCGTACAGAACTCAACCTATCCAACTAGACTTAATTATGCTGTTCCAAATATACACAACAGTGCCAATAAGCAAACTCTCTTTATAAACCAGTATAAATGGAACACATGCTTACAGGTTGAAGTTGAAGGGCAAAAAGAGAGAGAGAAAGAGAGAGTTTCCACACAGCTTCTGGTTGAACTTCCATTCAGTTCAAAACTGAACTACAATTGCTCAGCTCAGCTAGAGAGCAGACCACTCCTCTTTCATTATACAGGTCACTTCTAAAACACGACCACTTTGGCCTGAAATCTCATTTGTTTACATATAAACAAAAGGCTTTGAAAAATTCTTTTCATCTCTGTACCAAACCAGACTGATCGAACCCTGGCCCGGTTTATTGCTGCTCTGAAAAATATCAAGGACAGAGTCCCCTTGAGCCAAGGAACAGCTTTTAGAAAAAAAAAGTGAATAGCTTTGTGACACTTTAATGTAGCACTTCAGAGCCCATTGCCACCTTTCATTGTCATGTTGATGCCATTCTGCTTTGTGCACCCAACTCATGCACTGGAGCAAGCTGTCCTAAGGCATGTAGCTTGCTCTTTTAGCACTCACTCATTTGCATCTACTTGGATGCTGCCAGCAGCTCTGCCTTGCCTTTTTGTGCTCTGCTGCCTCGTTCAGAACTTACATTACAGGCTCACGGTACTTCTGCCTTACTTTGCCTTTTAGTGCAGATGAAAAGTCAGGCTTATCAGTAGTGATCAGACAAGGGTAGATGTGTTAGTCTACCTCATTCTGCTATATCAATGTCACACCAACACCATTTACCAGCAGCTTACATGGCACACACACTGAATGGACTTCAGCCAAACGGCCATATCTCAAAGGCTAAGGGGAGTAATTCTTTGTAAAGTTAAAGGCTTCAGTCATGGGGTACTGGACTGTAAGTTTAATCCATTGTCTGAAGTTAGTCCAAGGCTTTGGACAAAGGTATTCAAGCTGCAAATATTCATTTTAGTTACCGAAGTCATAATCACCTTGCACGGTTCCACAGCCTGCAGGAGCTGCTCACTTCACATCGAAAAAATGTCCATGACATTATCCTGTTTGCAGTGCTACGTTTCTTCAGTAATGTGGGGATGGGGTGGGGGATTGTTACATGTAATCTCCTGCTGTGCATGCACCACCACATGTCTGATATAAGTCAATGATATGTAAGGTCCATGTAAAAGCATCCTGTTGTCTTCCCTGTCGGTGCACCCCATTTCTCAGTGTTCTGAGGTCACTGTTCAAATGCTATTTGTATTTACTGTGACAGTTGAATGATCATATGACTGAGGAGCTGCTTTGTTTCTGATATTGTCCACATAGACTCATTAGAATCGTCCCCAATAAATCCAGACACAGAAGCTGTGGTTATCCCTTTGGCCATCACAATAAATGCTGCTACACGAATGGACAAGCAACGCATACACCTGGAAGCCAGGAGTTGCACAAACTCCAAAGGAAGTGTTGTAGCCTCCTAATAGAGTCATTGTGTCATAGAGATGGACAGCATGGAAACGGACCCTTCAGTCCAACCTGTCCATGCTGACTAGATATTCCAACCCAATCTAGTCCCACCTGCCAGCACCCGCCACATATCCCTCCAAACCCTTCCTATTCATATACCCATCCAAATGCTTTTTGAATGTTGCAATTGTACCAGCCTGCACCACTTCCCCAGGCAGCCCCATCCTCTACGTGAAAAGGTTGCCCCTTAGGTTTCTTTTAGATCTTTCCCTTCTCACCCTAAACCTATGCCCTCTAGTTCTGGACTCCCCGACCCCAGGGAAAAGACTTTGTCTATTTATCTTATCCATGCCCCTCATAATTTTGTAAACCTCTATTAGGTAACCGCTCAGCCTCTGATGCTCCAGGGAAAACAGCCCCAGCCTCTCCCTATAGTTCAAATCCTCCAACCCTGGCAACATCCTTGTAAGTCTCTTCTGAACCCTTTCAGGTTTCACAACATCTTTCTGATAGGAAGGAGACCAGAATTTAATGCAATATTCCAAAAGTGGCCTAATCAATATCCTGTACAGCCGCAACATGACCTCCCAACTCCTGAACTCAATACTCTGACCAATAAAGGAAAGCATACCAAATGCCTTCTCCACTATCCTACCTACCTGGGACTCCACTTCCAAGGAGCTATGAACGTGCACTCCAAGGTCTCTTGGTTCAGCAACACTCCCTCGGACCTTACCATTAAATGTAGAAGTCCTGCTAAGATTTGCTTTCCCAAAATGCAGCACCTCACATTATCTGAATTAAAATCCATCTGCCACTTCTCAGCCCATTGGCCCATCTGATCAAGATCCCATTGTAATCTGAGGTCACCTTCTTCACTGTCCACTACACTTCCAATTTTGGTGTAATCTACAAACTTACTAACTATACCTCTTATGCTCACATCCAAAGCATTTGTATAAATGATGAAAAGTAGAGGACCCAGCACCGATCCTTGTGGCACTCCACTGGTCACAGGCCTCCAGTCTGAAAGACAACCCTCCACCACCAGCCTCTGTCTTCTAACTTTCAGCCAGTTCTATATCCAAATAGTTCTCCCTGTATTCCATGAGATCTAACCTTGCTAACCAGTCTCCCATGGGAAATCTTGTCGAACGGCTTACTGAAGTCCATATAGATCACATCTACTGCTCTGCCCTCATCAATCCTCTTTGTTACTTCTTCAAAAAATTCAATCAAGTTCGTGAGACATGATTTCCCACGCACAAAGCTATGTTGACAATTCCTAATCAGTCCTTGCCTTTCGAAATACATGTAAATCCTGTCCCTCAGGAATTCCTCCAACAACTTGCCCACCACAAATGTCAGGCTCTCTGTTCTTTAGTTCCCTGGCTTGTCATTACTACCCTTCTTAAACAGTGGCCCCATGTTAGCCAACCTCCAGCCTTCCAACATCTCACCTGTGACTACCGATGAAACAAATATCTCAGCAAGGGACCCAGCAATCACTTCCATAGCTTCCCACAGAGTTCTTGGGTACACTTCAGTAAGGTGTTCGACAAGGTTCCCCATGGGAGACTGATTAGCAAGGTTAGATCTCACGGAATACAGGGAGAACTAGCCTTTTGGATACAGAACTGGCTCAAAGGTAGAAGACAGAGGGTGGTGGTGGAGGGTTGTCTTTCAGACTGGAGGCCTGTGACCAGTGGAGTGCCACAAGGATCGGTGCTGGGCCCTGTACTTTTTGTCATTTACACAAATGATTTGGATGTGAGCATAAGAGGTACAGTTAGTAAGTTTGCAGATGACACCAAAATTGGAGGTGGAGTGGACAGTGAAGAGGGTTACCTCAGATTACAACAGGATCTGGACCAGATGGGCCAATGGGCTGAGAAGTGGCAGATGGAGTTTAATTCAGATAAATGCGAGGTGCTGCATTTTGGGAAAGCAAATCTTAGCAAGACTTATACACTTAATGGTAAGGTTCTAGGGAGTGTTGCTGAACAAAAAGACCTTGGAGTGCAGGTTCATAGCTCCTTGAAAGTGAAGTCGCAGGTAGATAGGATAGTGAAGAAGGCATTTGATATGCTTTCCTTTATTGGTCAGATTATTGAGTACAGGAGTTGGGAGGTCATGTTGCAGCTGTACAGGACATTGGTTAGGCCACTGTTGGAATATTGTGTGCAATTCTGGTCTCCTTCCTATCGGAAAGATGTTGTGAAACTTGAAAGGGTTCAGAAAAGATTTACAAGGATGTTGCCAGGGTTGGAGGATCTGAGCTACAGGGAGAGGCTGAACAGGCTGGGGCTGTTTTCCCTGGAGCATCGGAGGCTGAGGGGTGACCTTATAGAGGTTTACAAAATTATGAGGGGCATGGATAGGATAAATAGGCAGTCTTTTCCCTGGGGTCGGGGCATCCAGAACTAGACAGCATAAGTTTCGGGTGAGAGGGGAAAGATATAAAAGAGACCTATGGGGCAACTCTTTCACACAGAGGGTGGTATGGGTATGGAATGAGCTGCCAGAGGAAGTGGTGGAGGATGGTTCAATTGCAACAGTTAAGAGGCCATTTGGATGGGTATATGAGAAGGAAGGGTTTGGAGGGATATGGGCCGGATGCTGGCAGGTGGGACTAGATTGGGTTGGGATATCTAGTCAGCATAGACGGGTTGGACCAAAGGATCTGTTTCCATGCTGTACATCTATATGACTCTATGACCTGATCAGGTCCTGGGGATTTATTCACTTCTATACGTTTCAAGACATCCAACACTTCCTGCTCTGTAATATTGATATTTTTCAAGATGTCACCATCTATTTCCCTACATTCTATATCTTCCATGTCCTTTTCCATAGTAAACACTGATGCAAAATACTCGTTTAGTATCTCCTGCATCTCCTGCGGCTCCACACAAAGGCCGCCTTGCTGATCTTTGAGGGGCCCTATTCTCTCTCTACTTACCCTTTTGGCCTTAATATATTTATAAAAACCCTTTGGAATCTTCTTAACTATATTTGCCAAAGCTATCTCATGTCCCCTTTTTGCCCCCCTGATTTTCCTCTTAAGTATATTCCTACTGCCTTTATACTCTTCTAAGGATTCACTCGATCTATCTTGTCTATACTTGACATATGCTTCCTTCTTTTTCTTAAACTTTCAATTTTTTTTTAGTCATCCAGCATTCCCTACAGCTACCAGCCTTTTCTTTCACCCTGACAGGAATGTACTGTCTATGGACTCTTGTTATCTCATTTCTGAAGGGTTCTCATTTTCCAGCCGTCTTTTTACCTGGGAACATCTGCCCCCAATCAGCTTTTGAATGTTCTTGCCTAATACTGTCAAAATTAGCTTTCCTCCAATTTAGAACTTCAACTTTTACATCTGATCTATTCTTTTCTATCATTATTTTACAACTAATAGAATTATGGTCACTGGCCCTAAAGTGCTCCCCCACTGACACCTCAGTCAACTGCCCTGTCTTATTTCCCAAAGTAGGTCAAGGTTTGCACCTTCTCTAATAGTTACATTTACATACTGAATCAGAAAATTTTCCTGTACACACTTTACAAATTCCTCTCCATCTAAACCCTTAACACTATGGCAGTCCCAGTCTACATTTGGAAAGTTAAAATCCTCTACCATAACCACCCTATGACTAGTAGGATAACTACTTGGGCCTTAGCTCATTTTCATCAATATTAATGACTTAAGGACCCAGGGTGATAGTAAGGAAAGAGATCAATCTGAGACTGGTACAGTAGAGAAAATAAGTGAGTCAAACAGTAAGGGCAGGCAGGGACAAAGCAGAGAACAAAGTAGGACTGAATCCTCCTCACAAATTTGTTTCTCAATTTCCTTCTGAATATTAGGGGGTCTATTATACAATCCCAATAAGGTGATCATCCCTTTCTTATTTCTCAGTTCAACCCAAATATCTTCCCTGGATGTATTTCTGGGAATATCCTCCCTAATTAGAGCTGTAATGCTATCCCTTATCCCCAATCCCCTTCCTCTCTTGCCTGCCTTTCTGTCCTTCCTGTTGCATTTGTATCCTGGAATTTTGAGCTGCCAGTCCTGTCCATCTCTGAGCCACTTTTCAGTAATTGCTGTGATATCCCAGTCCCATGTTCCTAACCATGCCCTGAGTTCATCTGTCTTCCCTGTTCGGCCTCTTGCATTGAAATAAATGTAGTTTAATTTATCAGTCCTACCTTGTTCTCTGTTTTGTCCTTGCCTGCCCTGACTGTTTGACTTGCTCCTTTTCCCATCTGTACCAGTCTCAGATTGATCCTTTTCCTTACTATCATCCTGGGTCCTTATGTCATTAATATTGATGAAAATGAGCTGAGGCCCAAGTAGTTATCCTACTAGTTATAGGTTTCTGAATGAAAGTTGTCCCTCTTATTCCTGCTCTGTTTTCTGCCCAGTGGCTAATCTTGAATCTGCACTAAGATATTACCTCCAACCTCATGAATCCTAATTTTGTGCAATAACCTTTAGTGTGGCATCTAACTGAATGCCAAATACATGAATGGAAATCCAAAGACATTATACTCACTGACTTCCCCCTTACCCATCCTACTTGTTATATGCTCAAAAGTATTCTGTCAAAGGGGAACGCTATCTTCACATGCCAGAACTCAGACTCATTCAAATTTGAACTGAAAAATGCATGAAAAACCTGGATATTTTGTTTTTTTTCCAATATTACTCTCTGATTCTCTTAGCAGTACTGCTCAGTTGTTTACATGGCACACACATCAATCTTGAGCATTTTCCTGTAGAGTTAGATGAAAGTAATTTTGGTGGGGAATGTGCAGGCCCCATTGATCCTATTGTGGAAGGGAATTATACACAGTAAAGATTATTTTCTAAGCTCCTTAGGTTGTAAAGTCTGAATTCCACCATAAATCAATATAAACAGTTTACTGAAGGACAATCATGTTGTATTGTTAGTTTTTTTTATTTCATGAAACTAATGTTGGACAGCTATAGATGCTCTTCACATTTTTAATTTATCTACACTAATTTATGTTGAGTAAATTCATTGTTAAAAAAGGACTTATTGTTCAAACTACTATTTCCAAGGTTAGTAGTTCATTTAAGTTTTAATTAGTTTGAAGTCATTTTTTTAAAAAAGTAAACTTCTCTTCCTGGTTTAGAATGAAGGTTTTATATTGATCAGTTTTTCTGCAGTATTCTTGTGCTGTATGTTTTTTTTTATATTTCATATAAAAATATTTCAGGTGCTGCAAATTTTCACAGCGCTCGACTAATGAATGCTTTCTACAATATTTCTATCATATTTAAAGTAGTGGATCTCCTACATATTAATTGAAATGATAATGTAATATACAATCTGGCTTATATAATATCAGAATTGACTAAATGATTTTTCATAGTTACAAATATCCTATGTTAATATGCTTGTTTCCAAAAATGTAATGATTTTATTGTTTTGATAATATCTAGGCAATTCAAAACCTATATAAAATTCAAAAAACTGTATGGAGTAAATATTTGATTCATCATTTTGAGTATTTGTGTCATTGAAACAATTGGAGGTGACATTATAAAAGTGTATAAAATCATGACGGGTATAGACAGGGTTAATGGTAGATGTCTTTTCCCTAGGATGTTGGTGTTTCAAGGCTAGGGGGCACAGTTTTAAGGTGAAAGGGGAGAGATCTAAAAGGGCAAATTTTTATGCAGAGGGTAGTTCGAGTGTGGAATGAATTTCCAGAGGAAGTGGTGGATGTGGGACATTTACAACATTTAAAAGACATTAGAATAAGTAAATTTTTAGGAAAGGTTTGGAGGGATATGAACCAGAAGCAGGCAGATGAGACTAGTTTAGTTTGCTAATATGTTAGGCACGCACTCGTTAGACTGAAGGACTCTATGGCTCTATGACTCAATGAAGGTAAGAATCACTATTACAAGCACGGATCTACTGCATGTCCATTCTGTGTTGTGTGATAGTCTATAGGCAGTATTAATGTGCTATACTTCCTATAGGCAGTATTAATGTGCTATACTTCCTCTCGGCAGTATTAATGTGCTACATTTATGCATGTTGGCTTACATTGATCTAAACTTATTTGTAACGATAATGCATCCTTGTATAGTAAACTGCATCCTTGGTATGTATTTCTTTAAGTCCTCTGAAGACTGATAGGCAAATTCTTCATAATATGTTGCGAGGTATAAGTTAATGACTGTTTTATTTTGACAGTAAACTTTAACATACATACAGAATAAAAATTGAATTCAATCTATAAAAAATTAATACAATGTTTGCCTATATATGTAGGCCAACTTATTTAATGTAAATGAAAGGATTTATAACTGCTTGCCTGCATATTTAACTTGTTTCATCCAGGAAGCCTTCACAGCTTTCTCTTTAATATCTTGACTGTTTTTGCAACATTCCCCAGACTGTTTATATCTCTATTTTAGTTCCATTGCTAGACTCTCAAAAAAAAACAATCATTTTTCAATGCAACAGGTGAGACATGCTTTTAGAATGCCAAGACAGGCGATCAAGTGGAATGATTGCTTGTTATAATCTATGGGGAAACAATGTGGAAGTTATCACTCTGGCATTTAAGTGTCCATCAGCAACCTGTTCTCAAAAAATAATATTATTTGCCTGAATATTATTTGTTTTAAAAAGTAACATCAAAATGTACTTCCTTCCAAATGCTTCTGTTGGAAAATGGTCAAAAGACCATGAACATAACAGTTCCTTTCGTCTGCACAGGTATCAAAAATGCATGTCACAGTGTCTTCAATTGACTTAAGAGTTATAAAAGATCAATGATGTGATTAAAATCTCACATTAAGATACATGCTTCTGATTTTAGCATAGGCCAGTGAAACAGCAAATATTCAGCAGAACCACTTGTAGTTAGATGGTATTCCCATTTGTTGAGTAGCCTAAGATCCTAATTCGACTATTAGCTGAAAGTTTAGAGTTTAGTTATGCCAATTGAAGTCTAGGAATATTGCAATGAAACAATTCTGTACATTTAGTGTAGAGCAGGTATTGCTTTGAGTATCTTGCTCTTAATCTCTCTGATTTTAAATAGCTAGTTTATAAGTAAAGTTTTGACCCTCATGTCTAAAAGTCATTTTAGCATTAGAGAGTAATAAAGAATTTTAATTAGCTCTTTGACATTGTCTTGAATTCTAAGCTGGATTGCAAGGCTGTTAAGGTCTGAGAACATACGGATTTTATCCCTTTTGTTTAAATATGGAGAAATGTTCCATAATACTACATAGTAATTCGAGAATCAGGTCACAACTGGAAACATTTATCATAGCTGTGTGGAAAATCTGAGGATCATTATTGCTCAGAATTTGTGTGGCTGATTTTAAGGAGTAAATAAAGATGAAAGAAAGACTTGCATTTGTACAGCACATTTCACTGGACATTCCAAACTGCTTTATTGCCAATGAAGTGTAATTATACTGTCATAATGGGTGACTTGAAAGAAAGACTGAGGATAAATACAATAGAGGAAGACTAGAGACTATTCCTGCAGCAGAACATTGAGTTAGCATTCCAGAAAATGTAATTCTGCATCATTCCAATCTTTTGGGGTATTTAATTTACATATACAGTTTTTGCAGGAAACTCTGATTTTGTATCTGTAGAGGAAAAATAAATCACTGATGACAAAATTGCATTTTGCATACTTGCAAAAATGGATTGCACAGTGATATATAGTTAGTTCCACATGTGACAAATCGCTTCTATTTGTGACAGTATCACTAAAGAGTGGCATCTTTAGTGTTCTAACTGTATATTCTCTATATATGCACCATTTGTACAATATGGGAGATTGATAGTTGTCACAGCTTTTATTGAGCTTGGTTAAATATTTGATTGTATTTCATTGGTTATGGAATTTGTTTTATCTGTAATGTTGTTATTCTTTTAAATTATCTAAAGTTGCAGCTAAAAACAGTCATCGGTTTAGGGATGTGCACTTTTATGAAGTAATATTTTTCTGTAGCTGTAATAATAACTTAAAGAACTCTTGGGGAACTGAAATGTCTGCAAATTCACAAATGCCATCTACATGGGATCTTGACAAATAATCCTATGGAAGAATAAGATAATTCTGTAACATTCCAAGACCCGTTGTATAAAAATGCTACTCGCAGCAACTAGATTTTGCAAAAAAAGCAACACATTGTGTAATTATATCTAGCTAGAGTGACATTTAACTAGTGAATATTTTTGAAATGGAGGAATGTTAGAATTCTGGACAAGTTACTGTTTTAGCCACATTCATTTCATTGTTTTAACTTGAGTTAAAATGCATTCATGTTTATAGGTTAGAAGTTGCCTCTGTGTGCTGGCTACAAGCTTGTTATGTGAAAAATATGAAAGGCATCCCACAGTCCTGAATGAGATTGTTAAGAAGATTGTAGAGACATTGGTGGTGAGTTTTCAGGAATCACTGGAGTCAGGGAGGGTCCCAGAGGAATGGAAAATGACTAATGTAACCCCCTTGCTTAAGAAAGGAAGGAGACAGAAGAAGGCAACCATAGGCCAGTTCGCCTGACCTTAGTCATTAATAATATTTTAGAGTCCATTATTAGATTGTGGGAGATCCAAGATGGCGGCGATCTAATTGGTCTGTCCTGCTGAGCTCTGCACCATAACCCAGATAAAGTGATGCATTTACCCTCCCCTTTTTAGCTACTGTGGCAAAGATCAACAGTCTTCGGTCCCCAGAATTGTTGTGCATTTGTTTTGTTGACCAGGAAAGATGACTAAGGGAAAAAAACTGCGTGGATCGCAATAAGCAGGGCACTCCCCTGCAGCAACAGACATGCCCTCAGTCACAGCGTCGGCCTCTGCGAACGTTCCTGTGGATTTACCTGTGCAGCAGAGCCTAATCTAGGAGTTCATGAAACTCCGAGAGAAGATTGAATCAGCGATGGAGGAGACCTGGACCAGGCTGGAACTGATCTCAGCCATGCTGCAAAAACATGAGAAGAGATCCAGTGTCTCGGGCAGTGCGTGGAGGAGGTAGAGCAATGGACCGAGAGGGCTATGTTTGGTGGGCCAGGGGCCCAAGAGGAAGAATCCTGAATAAATACGAGTATGTCAATTAATGCTCCCGGTGATGGGGAGTTTTGGTAGGGTTGCGTTGAGTGTTGAAATTTAATTTAATTTACCTCAGTTCCATCCAATTTAAATTTAGATTATTTTGTTTAATTATTTATTGAATTATAGTATGGGTAGATTTTTAAAATTGTTTTTCTTTTAAACTGTGGAGTAGAGTAGTAGTTTGTTTATTGTTTTTGTTGTTATATTATAAGATTGTTGTTATTTTATAAGATTGTTATACTATTTTGTAGTAATTTTATCATTTTGTAAACAATTCATAATCTTTTTTCAATAAAAATATTTATTAAAAAAAGGAGGAGATAGTGGAGTATTTGGAAATGCATGGTAAAGTTGTTAGCATGGCTTTGTCAAGGAGGGGTCGTGCCTGACAATTTTTTTTCGAATTCTTTGAGGAGGTAACAAGCAAGTTAGACAAAGCAGAGCCAGGTGATGTGATCTGGTTGGATTTCCAGAAGCCTTTGACAAGGTGCTGCACAGAAGGATGGCAAATAAAAGTCCATCATGTTAGGGTCAGGTACTGGCATGGATGGAGGCTTGGCTGACTGGCAGAAGGCAAAGAATGGGATAAAGGGATCTTTTTCAGGATGATAGCCGGTGACTAGTGGAGTTCTGCAAGGGTCCATGTTGGATCCCCAATTATTCACATTATCTATTAATGATCTGATGAAGGAACTAAGGACACTGTTGTTAAGTTTGCAGATGACACAAAGGTAGGTGGTAGTACTGAGGAAGCTGGGAGGATGCAGAAGGACTTGGACAGGCAAGGAGAGTGGGAAAAGAGGTGGCAAATGGAATACAATGCGGGAAAGTGTGAGGTTATGCACTTTGGTCAGAAAAGTAGAGACTATTTTCTAAATGGGGAAAAGCTTTGGAAATCTGAAGCACAATGTTAATTGGAAGTTCTAGTTCAGGATTCTCTTAAGGTTAACAAGTAGGTTCAGTTGACAGTAAGGAAGCCAAATGCAAGTTAAGGCAAATGAATATTAACATTAATTTAAGAGGGCGAGAATGCAAGAGCAGAGGTTATACTGCTGAGGATGTATAAAGCTCTGGTCAGACCACATTTAGAATATGTGAGTAGTTTTGGGCCCCACATTTTAGGAAGGATGTGCTGGCATTGGCAGGGATGCAGAAGAGATTTATAAGAATAATCCCAGGAATGAAGAACTTGTCATATAATGAGCAGTTAACGACTCTGGTTGTGTACCTGATGAAATTTAGAAGGATGAGTGGGGATCTGATTGAAACTTACAGAATACAGAGAGGCCTGGATAGGGTGTACATGGAGAAGATGTTTTCACTAGTAGGCCAGACTAGGACCCGAGGACAGACTCAGAGTGAAGGGATGACTCTTTACAATTGTGATGAGGAGGAATTTCTCTAGCCAGAGGATGGTGAATTGTTGCTGCAGAGGGCTGTGGGCAAGTCGTTGAGTGTACTTCAGACAAAAATAAATGGGTTCTTGATTAGTAAGGGGATAAAGAATTAGGGGAGAAGGCGGGAGAATGATATTGAGAAACATATCCACCATTATCGAATGATGGAGCAGATTCAACGGGCAGAATTGCCTCATTCTGCTCCGATATGTTATGGTCTTATAATGCAGTTGTATTCCAGGTCAGCGCAGGACAAATCTTCTCAGCTACTCCTAATTGACAGTGCTCTGTGGTAAAGATTCTTTGAGGTAAATGGAAATTATTGCATGGGACAATAGAGCTGTATTTTTGTTTGGGTTTATCACTGATACATTGTTGAAGCATAGTGAAGTAGATAATTTGTCACTTCAGGGTTATTATGGTGATTATGGTAGATCTTTGAACTAACTTCATGGTGCTCATTTATGCCCAGAAGCCATAATAATCTTTGGTTCACATAAATCATTAACCTGAGATCTACAATGTGATGTGATTTTTGCCTCCAACAGTGTTTTTATTTACCTGATGCTGCGTACCTATGATTTCTTTCATACTATAAGAAATAATTTGGGCTACGTATAAGCTCCGAAGTTACCCTAAGAAACCTGCTTCTTATAGCATATTATTAGTGATGGCACCGGGGATTTTTATACTTTCAGGTCACTTGCTGCGATGCACTAATGATATCATGAACATGTCTCTTAAAGGTATATTGATGTTCTTACCATGAGATATAACAATAAAATCAAATTACCATTAAATGCAATTGCAGAAGTGAGTTAGAACCTCCTATCACCCTTTGCATGTAACAGTATTTCCAAACTATGTACTTGGTTCTAATCTTCAGGCAATGCTCCTGGTCATAAATTCTCTAACCAGAGGAAATAGTTTCTCACTATTCTGCCTATTAGGTTGTTTCAATATCTTTTCAAAAATGGTCATCCCACCCCTTATTTAACCTTTGAGATTCCAGTGTTGCCAATTCTCGTTTCAATAATCTTTTCTTGTAAGTTACCCTTGGAGTACATGTATCTTTTTGGTAACTCAATGCTGCACTCCCTTGAAGGTATTGTACCCAGACAGTTTGGAAAGGCAAATCTTAGCAGGACTTAACCACTTAATATTAAGATTGTGGGAAGTGTTGCTGAACAAAGAGACCTTGGAGTGCAGGTACATAGTTCCTTGAAAGTGGAGTCTCAGTTCGGTAGGATGGTGAAGAAGGCATTTAGTATGCTTGCTTTCATTGGTCAGACCTTTGAGTATAGGAGTTGGGAGGTCATGTTCCAGCTGTACAGGACATTGGTGAGGCCATTTTTGGAATGCTGCATGAAATTCTGGTCTCCCTCCTGTAGGATGTTGTCTAACTTGTAAGGGTTCAGAAAAGATTTACAAGGATGTTGCGAGAGTTGGAGGGTTTGAGCTGTAGAGAGAGGCTGAACAGGTTGAGGCTATTTTCCCTGGACCGTTGGAAGCTGAGGGGTGACATTATAGAGTTGTATAAAATCATAAGGGGCATGGTTAGGGTAAATAGACAAGGTATTTTCATCAGGTGGGTGAGTCCAAAACTAGAGGGCATAGGTTTAAGTTGAGAGGGGAAAGATTTAAAAGGGACATAAAAGTCAACTTTTTCACACAGGGAGTGGTGTATGTATGGAATGTGCTGTTGAAGGAAGTGGTTGAGGCTGGTACAATTACAAGAGTTAAAAGGCATTGGATGGGTATATGAATAGGAAGGGTTTAGATGCAAATAAGCCAAATGTTGGCAAATGGAACTAGATTTACTTAGAATATCTGGTTGACATGGACAAGTTGGACTGATGGGCCGGTTTCCGTACATCACTGTGACTATAAATGAACAGAATCCTCCTGGTGTGATTTAGAGCTTGCATTCTAATCACCGAGCCAAAGCTCGGCATTCTTTTTGATTATTTTTGTTTCTTTCAATGATCCATTTTAAATGGCTCCTACAACCTTTTGGACCTCAATTGTTTCTAGTTTCTCACTATATTTGTGGCTTATGTCCTTTTGTGGATCTTGGGGATGGATGAGCCCTTTAAGAGACAATTTTCTCTAATATTTGATTTCTGGTTTCAAAAAAGACACAGCAGGCTTCAAGTAAATGATTGTTTGATCAAATTACCTGGGAAATGAACAACATAGGAAAAAGAAGTCAATAACTGGAGCAGTCGATTGCTTGAGCAGATTGGCTTAGTTTTAGAATAAGTGGACTATTGAAAAGGGAACATTTTTCTCAGGTATAAGATTGTACACGGAATCATTTCTCCAGAGTTTACTGTCATGTGATCTCTTATTTTACTACTGACGCAGGCTGACTACTTACATATTTCAGAGTTAACCATTTGTTCTACTCATTCCACGTTTCTGACTCTGTACATCTATTATGATATCCTCTCTCTCCCCTAAAATCTCTATTGCCTTCTGTGGCTTATGAAACACAAACAAAATAGAACAGAATACAGAATAACTGTATTACCTGTCCGAAAAGCCAACAGATTACCCCAACTTAAAGATGCTGTTTCAAATATTTGCAACAATCCCCATTAACACCCCTTGGCACAAAAGGTAAAATCAAACACAAGGTCTTACAGGAGCAATGTCAGAGAGAGGGAGGATCAGCATGGAGCGTGGACCTGCTTCTTTGGATGCAGCAGTTTCACAATGACACTTTGTTAAAACCAAGCCAAATCAAAGAAAAGTTGAACTGGGAGAACTGGCCACTTCCCTTTCATTGTACAAGTTCTTTGTTTAAAATTGAAAGCCTTTTATCTACGGCGGTATCTGTCAGCTATAATCAAATTAGCCCTAAAACCCAATTAAGCCAGACCTTTTGGAATCGCTGCTTTGCGACCTCTCTGATAAAATAAGCCAAGGATAGCATCACCTTATTAAAGGAGCAGCATCATCATGTCTCACACTGTCCAGGAGGAACATTCTGTTGTATATCTGCTAAGTATGGTGGACTTTCACTTTAAATGTTTGATCATATGATGTTATGATGACATTATTGGCCATTTTGGATGAGAAACAGCTTAGTGTAACCTTGCTGCCTTGAGAGTGAACACCTTAATAAAGCTCCTGCCGTTGTTTGATACTTCAGTCTCCTGGTCCTTCTTAAAACAACATATTCCACCTAACTGAGCTGCCTTACCACGACTTACTCAAACTTACTTTTTCTCTGCTTACTTCCTCTAGTGTAAATAATATTCATATAAGTGCCAGGGGCCTTAACTGGTGTCTTATACTTTAATAAATATTTAACTATAATTACATGCTTAATGTATTAATTATATACTTTAATAGAAACAAGGAGCAATATCTACTTTAAAACTGACTGCAGAACTACTCATCTGGTTTTACTTACTCAGGCTGTGGCTTACCCCTTCCAAAATCTTTTTGATAAATTTATGTTTTCCCTTTCCATGTGTCACTCTGGAATATTTTCAAAACTCACTCCTTTCCTGCACGATCATCAGCAGCAAACAGGTGATCATTGGACATACCATTCCAAAAATAATCAACTTTTGTTAACTTAACTGCATTGGGTATTCCACATTTTTTGACAGCAAACTTCATTCTGAATTCATCCCAGGTCTCGACAATCCATTCACATTATTGTCAATGTTGTAACCCTTATATTGCCTCACTTGGTGTATACCTTCTCCCTAATAAACTAATCATTCCACTTTTTGTAGATTCCCTACAGTGTAGAAACAGGCCATTTAGCCCATTACGTCTAGACTGACTCTCCCAAGAGTATCCCGCTCAGACGCACCACCCTACTCTATCCCTGTAACTCTGTATTTCCCATTTAGCCTGCACATCCCTGGGCACTAGCCCTGGCAATTTAGCATGGCCAATCCACCTAACTTGCACATTTTTGGACTGTGGCAGGGAACCAGAGTACCCAAAGGCAACCCATGCAGACACAGGGAGCATGCAAAAACTTCACACAGTCACCTGAAGCTGTAATCGAACGCAGCTCCACAGCGCTGTGAGGCAGCAGTGCTAACCACTGAGCCACTGTGTCTTCTATCTTGAAGAGCATTTTTTAAAGAACTATCCACTGTCTGAACAAGGCTACAGATTACCAGGAGTCAATGCGATATCACATTTTAACAATCTAACTTCATAGCAACCTTAGCAATGAAGTGTGATCTGAACATGTCCAGATGAGAGAACTTTCTTCTTTCTGTAATCCTCCTGGTCAGCAATTCCAAACTTCCTTCATTCATATTGCTAAGCCAACTCCAGCCTTCCATTCGTTACTGTGAACTTGAGTAACTACTTTAGGGAATTACAGTTTTTGCATACTTTTTATCTAGAATAACAGCATTCGCTTAAGGTCTATCCCATCAGACATACTCTTTTCATGGATGGTTGGTTTCACAATCAATGTTTTCTCTCCAACTTTGCTCACCATTTGACTGGCTAGTAATGTGTTTGTGGATTTTCATATCAGAAACCACAGAACATATAACACAAGAAGTTGGGTTATTCCAGAGTCAGATATCTGGATGTTTATTAACAACTAACTATGTAAACTAACATGACATTGCACATATAGTGTGAGTTGCATGCTCAGATTATTATTACATATCTATTCGACTGAATGACTAACAGATTAGACAGCTGAGAGATGAATGTACAGCAGGATTGAAACCCCTTACAAGAGAAAGTCTCATGTTATAATGCCACCTAGCTGTCTTAAAAGTACAGTGCCTCATTGAAACCTATGTAATTATACCACAGTTGGCATTTAAAAATTCATGGGCATCTCATCTGTGTTCCCAATTCAGCCGATCCATATCCATTTATTTGTTGATTTTGTTTGATTATGAACTGCTGAAATGCAATAACCCTGCCATCAAGTTCTGCTGGGAGATGCTGAAATCTTGAATATTCAACAAAACTGTTTCTCTTTTTAAACCTTGTACACCATCCAGTGTTGGCATGGTAGTTTGTAATGCCCATTTTTCTTTCTTGTTTCGGAAAAATTGAAGAAAGTGTAAGTCCATTCTGGTGAATTTTATTGATGTATTTATCAGTGTCATTTTTCAAGTTTGGTCATATGTTTGGCATTCCTCTGGCGATGTTTATTCTGGGGCACTTTCCTAAGCATGTAGAAAGCTTCTTCAAATCTCATTTTTTTACATCTTTGAATTCTCGAGTTATTGCAGAGTTGTTGGTATTTTCTGTAATCTCAGCAGCTTCAAGTTTGATCTGTCCTCTAATGCTGCTATACCCTCAATAAAAGCTTATTGTAATTTTAGAGAACTTAGAACAGAGCCGAAAGAGACCATTTGGCCCATCAAGTCTGTACCAACCCTCTGAAGAGCATCACACCCAGGTGTAGCGTCCCCACCCTATCCCATCACCCTGCACTTACTATATCTAACCTACCTAGGCTGCACACTCTGGGACACAATGGGGCAATTTAGCATGGTCAGTCAAGAAACATTGTGAAAAATACTACAAATATTTACAACACAGATACTAGAACTGCACTGATATAATTATCAAATAAGACTGAATAAGCTAGAGCTCTTATCTCTAGAAAAGATTGAAAAATGACCTGATCAAGTTTTTAAAAGTTTGGATGTGATTTGTAAGTTTGACTTGGAGAAACTGTTTCCACATGTGTGGGAGTCCAAAAGAAATAATCGAAAATCTGTTAGTCACTAATAAATCCAAAAAAAAATCTAAGCTAATTTTTTTATTCAGAGTATGGTGTGGTTGAGGGTTAGCAAACATGATCACTAGGAATGATTGAAGTGATTTGATAGGCATTTGAGAATGGAAGGGATAGATGACTCTGTGTTTGGGTGATATGAAGTAGCTGTTCAGGAGGTTCCATGGAACATAAACATTGACATAGATGGCCTTCAGCTGTCTGTACTGAGGTGCTTTTCTTTGTATTTGTTTGCAGGATGTGAGTGTGCTGGCTAGGCCAGCATTTTCTGCTGATCTTTAATTGCCTTTGTAAATGTGGTGTAAAGAAATCTTCTTCAGCTGCTACAGTCCGATTAGCATTCAGACCCCCCACAGAACTATGAGGGATGTAGTTCCAGGAATTTTGATCCAGTAACAGTGAAGGAACAACAACGATAGTTCCAAGTCCAGATGATGTATAGCTTGGTGGGGAACTTGCAGATGGTGGTGTTTCCATAAATTTGCAACCCCTGCCCTTCTAGCTGGTAACAGTTAGGTATTACAAGGTTTCAGGTGTTACAGATCACTCCAAAGCTCTGAATTGCTTTGGCAACACACACATTTTATATACATGGTGTAATCTGAAATTATGGATAGTGATGGCTTCAGCTTTCCATCATATAAACGACCAGGAACAGCCCTCACTCTTAACCCCCACTATCAGACATGTTGTGAAGGGATTTGCAGTTCAATACTCAAGCTGTTTGGTTGCATAATGATGCACCTTCCTTGACCAACAAGTCCTGGGGCAGGACTTGAACCCAAAGCTTGTGATTCAGTAGGGATGCTACCCACTGCGTCAGAATACCTCCTTATCTGTGCTATATCATTTTATATAACTATATTATCTCATGCTGATGACATCAAAAGTGGAACACAATTTTCAGTTTTTTTTCTTCCATGATATTTTTGCATACACTGACTTTGTTGGATCTTCAGCATATTGCTCCAGAAAACTATCTTGAATAATTTCCAATAATTCTACCTGCACAGCATTGATGCTCATTAGATTTGGCCAGTCTAAATGTAGAATGAAGTCACCTGTGATAAATGAATTCCCCTTTTATTTCCTGAGTTATAGCATGACTTACCTTGCCACTAGTGATTTGATAGTATGGTGGTCTCTGAACCACTCCTACCAACATTTTGCTGTTTCTTCGCCTTGCCAAAACTAATTCTACATCATGTTCTTCTCATCAGAGATTCTCTCTCACTAAATATACTGACCCTGTCTCTTACTATCAGTAATACCCTACCTCCTTTTCCTTTTTGCAATTCCATCCTACATTTCAAATATCTTTTTGAATTTCAGTTCCCAGTCTTCATGATCCTACAGTCACATATCATGAATTTTGAGAGTCCTGCAACATCTGTCAGGTTTTTCCCTTCCCTCCCTGCCTTCCTGGACTTAATCTGCTGTATGACCACTTTGTTAAACATGCTATCTACATAGTGCTTAGTTTTGTGGACGCATTACAATGAATCCAGTTGCCATTTAATTTTCAAATCAAGGAGATCAAGTTTATGCAACTAGAGACATTTCTTAAAAATTAGTCACACGAAGAGTTCACAATTTGCTACAAGGTGGACATTCCTTGCAGCCAAATTGTCCTGCCATGTTTTAGGGCTAACTTCAGACTCTTCACTTAAAATGGGGGTGATAAAACAGAAAGTAAAATTACTTATCAATCGGCTCCAATGACCACTGTCTATCTGACTGACTGTCTCGGCTTCCTTTCCTTGCCCACTTTCTACATTCTATTGTTTGCCTGTCTCAGGGTTTTCCTCTAGATGCTGCTAATTGCCTGCCTCAGATCCCTGTCATTCCCTCTCCTGTAGGTGCTACAGATTCTTCATGCAGCTCTTCTAGGTGGCACTGCCTATTTCGAGGTCCTTTTCCATGCCTGCTCCTCTAAGGAATGCTGACTGACTATCTTGGGAGTCAAGAATGTGGTGCTGGAAAAGCACAGCAGGTCAGGCAGCATCCAAGGAGCAGGAGAATCGATGTTTCAGGCAAAAGCCCTTCATCAGGAATGAGGCTGACAGCATTGGGAGTGGAAAGATAAATGGGAGAGGAGTGGGGCTGGGGGGGAAGGTAGCCGAGAGTACAACAGGTGAGTGGAGGTGGGGGTAAAGGGAATAGACCGGAGGGGAGGGTGTTGCAGAGGTGGAAAAGAAGATGGACAGATGGGACAGGTCACGAGGACGGTGTGGAGCTAGAAGATTGGAACTGGGGTAAGGTGGGGGGAGGGGAAATGAGGAAACTGGTGAAATCCACATTGATGCCATGGGGTTGGAGGGTCCCGATGCGGAAGATGAGGCGTTCTTCCTCAGGGTAAGGGCTATCTAGGGATCTTGGCTTCAACTGCTCCCCCTTGGAAATGGTTGCAAGATATCATGATGAACACTGATGTCTGTAGTACTGCAATATAAATCCGAGGAATAAGAGTATGCCACACAGTGCATTGAGACTGTTCCACTATTCAGTTAGATTATGGCTGATCATTTGCCACAATGTGGCTTTTCCACATTCATCATATCAAGAAATATGGAGATAAATACTCATCAGAATTTGCAGATGTTTCACAGAAACACTCATCAGATATAATTATTGCAGATAAACATAGGAGCATCTGTGGAAAACCAATCTCCATGTGCAGCAAGACTGTGCTAGAAGGTTTCTTTTTTTTTAACTATATGGCTGATATCTCTGAAAATAAATCACCTTGTTAATAGGGTGTCTGGAATTTTTGACTATTTTTCTTAAAACTAACTTTAGAGTCACAGAGTCATAGAGATGTACAGCACAGAAACAGACCCTTCGGTCCAACTTGTCCATGCCAACCAGATATCCCAACCCAATCTATTTCCACCTGCCAGCATCCGGCACATATCCCTACAAACCCTTCCTATTCATATACCCAATCAAATGCCTTTTAAATGTTGCAATTGTACTAGTGTCCCCCACTTCTCCTGGAAGCTCATTCCACACACGAACCACCTTCTGTGTGAAAATGTTGCCCCTTAGGTCTCTTTTATATCTTTCCCCTTTTACCCTAAACACATGCCCTCTAGTTCTGGACTCGCCCACCCCAGGGAAGAGAGTTTGTCTATTTACCCTATCCATGCCCCTCATGATTTTATAAACCTCTATAACGTCACCCCTCAGCCTCTGACACTCCAGGGAAAACAGCCCCAGCCTATTCAACCCCTCCCTACAGCTCAAATCCTCCAACCCTGGCAACATCCTTGTAAATCATTTCTGAACCTTTTCAAGTTTCACAACATCTTTCCGATAGGAAGACCAGATTTGCACGTAATATTCCAACAGTGGCCTAACCGATGTCCTGTATAGCTGCAACATGACCTCCCAACTCCTGTACTCAATACTCTGACCAATAAAAGAAAGCATACCAAACACCTCCTTCACTATCCTATCTACCTGTGACTCCGCTTTCAAGGAGCTATGAACCTGCAATCCAAGGTCTCTTTGTTCAGCAATACTCCCTTGGACCTTACCCTTAAGTGTATAAGTCCTGCTAAGATTTGCTTTCCCAAAATGCAGCACCTCACATTTATCTAAATTAAACTTCATCTGCCACTTCTCAGCCCATTGGCCCATCTGATCAAGATCCTGTCGTAATCTGAGGTAACCTTCTTCATTGTCCACTACACCTCCAATTTTGGTGTCATCTGCAAACTTACCAACTGTACCTCTTATGCTCACATCCAAATTATTTATATAAATGATGAAAAGTAGTGGACCCAGCACCGATCCTTGTGGCACTCCATTGGTCACAGGCCTCCTTGTTAAGCATTATTACATAGTTTCTGCTCTGTTCATAACTGTTGGTAAAATCCAAATTGTTTTTTAAATGGTCACATTTAAATACAAATCCAGAACTCTAATTGTTTGTTTCTGCTTTCCACTGGAAAAGTAGATTAGAAAAACTTAATTGAACAATACATTGAAAAGGTATCTGGTTTGACTGGCTGAGCTATTACAAAATCCAGTGTATTAATCACACTTTCATCGTCTAATTTTGTTTTTGGCATGTGTTCTAGTCACTTGGTCATATTTACAAGTACATCAATTTAGCTGTGGCCGTTTTATGGTGTGCATGATGACGTCCTGTATTTTGATAATTTACTGATCTTTGTGTGTGTGTAAGGGTTTAACAGTCCACAGTACAAGGCAAAGTTAGGGCTTAAAATGATCTGAAGCTCATCCCTGCCATTATGTCACAAGGTATTTTCACAATATTTTGTGTTTTGAATAAAGTAAGAAGATATTATTTTCAATTTGAAGGAACATCTACTCAAAATTATAGGAACAAACCATTTGTCATTAGAGTAACTGCTTTTTAAAGCAGACAGCAATATACCAGTGAGCTTTTATAGTGTGTAATCTCAAATCCTAGTTTGGATATTGATTCAAAGATTAAAATGTCCTCGTGTTCCAGCACATAATGAGCTTTCAGAAAATAAGATTTGGGCCTTTGGAATTCCGAGCTCCAGACAGCCTGGAGTCTCAAACAAACTAGAAACAAAGATAAAATCACACAACACCAGGGTATAGTCCAACAGATTTATTTGGGAAGCGCTAGCTTTCAGAGCACTGCTCCTTCATCAGGTGGTTGTTCTGGAGGAGAACCACCTGTTGAAGGAGCAGCGCTCTGAAAGCTAGTGCTTCCAAATAAACCTGGTGGACTATAACCTGGTGTTGTGCGATTTTTAACTTTGTCCACCCAGTCCACATCATAGAAACAAAGAACTGCAGATTCTGGAACTCAGAGCCAAAAACAGAAATTGCTGGAAAACTTCAGCTGGTCTGGCAGCACATGTGGAGAGAAAGCAGAGTTAAGGTTTCAATTTCAGCGACCCTTCTTAAGAACTCTGAAGAACTCTTGTTTATGGATGGATCATCAACAAAAGAACAATGAACATTAACGTGAAATTCCTGATTTCACAGCATAGAGTATAAAATGCTTTTACAGGGAAAATAGATATGCACCTGTGTAGGAAAGAAAAAGAAGGACACATTGGTAGGGTTTGATGAGTGAAGTTGGATAAGGCTTATGTAGAACAAAAAAAAAGTCATCAACTATTTGGGTTGAATGATTTGTTTCAGTACTGTACACCTGATGTAAAATGCAATATCATATATTGTTAATTTTTAATTTGATTTTGTGTTAAGCAACACAGACTAAAAAATTTTACAAACTCAATCCGTGCTGTGACCTCAGTAGACTCAGAAAGGAGAGCTCGCTCCCCACTTCAACAGTTAGTTGGTCATATTGGTGGCTGGAGTCGAAATGTGTGATGCTGGAAAAGCACAGCTGGTCAGGCAGCATCCGAGGAGCAAGAGAGTTGACATTTCGAGCATAAGCTCTTATG
The DNA here is from genome assembly GCF_047496795.1 of Chiloscyllium punctatum. Taxonomy (NCBI): domain Eukaryota; kingdom Metazoa; phylum Chordata; class Chondrichthyes; order Orectolobiformes; family Hemiscylliidae; genus Chiloscyllium; species Chiloscyllium punctatum. The sequence goes on from NC_092758.1 coordinate 39,648,856, forward strand.
AGCTCTTATATCGAAACAGCGACTCTCCTGCTCCTCGGATGCTGCCTGACTGGCCGAGCTTTGCTATTGCCACACTTTTCGACTCTGATCTCCAGCATCTGCAGGCCTCACTTTCTCTGTATTGGTGGGCGGGGTGGCCGTGTTTTATTCCAGTAACCACAAGGGAGGCCAATCCACCAGACACAGTCGGCCAGCCTACACTGAGGTGCCAGCCTGGGTTAAGTGCAGTTACGCAGATGAAATACAAAGCACAGCACTTTGGCTCCAGGACTTGCTGCTCCCCTAGCCAAACTCTTCCAATACCATTGGACTGAAGGGTCTGTTTCCATGCAGTCTAACTCTATCGAACTGACAATTTGGAAAATTGCTCACGTCTGTACTGTACACAAAAAGCAGGACAAACCCACCCCAGCCAATTACCACCTATCAGTCCACTTTCCGTCATCGTAAAGTGATGAAAGGTGTCATCATAGTGCAATCAATCAACACCTGCTTAGCGATAACCTGCTCAGTGAGGCCTAGTTTGGGTTTTGGCATGGTCACTCAACTTCTGACTTTGCTACAGCCTTGGTTCAAGTATGGACAAAAGAACTGAATTCCAGATGGTGGTGAGAGTATTGGGCCTTTATATCAAGGCCACATTTGACCAGATGTAGCATCAAGGAACCCTAGCAAAACTGAATCAATGGGTATTGGGCACAGACGTTTCACTGGTTGGAGTCATAGTTGGCACATAGGAAGATGATTGTGGTTGTTGGATATCAGTTATCTCAGCTCCCAGGACAATGATGGTACAATGTTCAGTGCCATTCTCGACATCTCAAGTACTGAAGCAGTCCATGTTCAAATGCAATAAGATCTGGACAATATCCAGGCTTGGGCTGACAAATGGCAACTAACAAATGCCAGGCAATGACCATCTTCAACAAAAATTAATCTAACCATTGCTCCTTTACATTCAATCATTGCCATCACTGAATGCCCTACCACCAACATCCTGGCAGAGACCAGTGATCAGGAAATCAAATGGTCCCATCACGTAAACATAGTGGCTACAGAGGCTAGGAATACTGCGGCAAGTAACTCACCTCCTGACTTTCCAAAACCTATCCACCATCTACAATTCACAATTCAGGAGTGTAATGGAATACTTTCCACTTAGCTGGATGGGTACAGCTCTAATAATATTCAAGAAGCTTGACACCATCCATGACAAAACAGCCTGCTTGATTAACACCATATCCACAAGCAGCCATTCCCTTGACCACCACCATTGAGCAGCAGCAGTGTATACTATCTACAAAATGCACTGCAGAAATTCATCAAGGATCCTTAGGCAGCACTTTTCAATCTCTCAACCACTTCCATCTAGAAGGACAAAGGCAGCAGATACATCACTGAACTAAGTGAGTTTTTCCTGACAATCGACAATGGATTCACGGTCATCAATAGATTCTTAATTCTCATTTTATTTTCAAACTGAATTCAAATTCTACCATCTGCCATGGCAGGATTCACACCTGGGTCCTCAGAACATTACCTGATCTCTGGATTAACAGTCCAATGATAATACCATTAGGCCATCACAAAGAGGTGAGGAATATTGCTGCGAGTAACTCACTTCCTGACTTCCCAAGGCTTGGCCACCATCGACACAGCTCAAGTCAGGAGTATATGGGATACTGGCCACTACCAGGATGGGTGCAGATCCAACAACAATCAAGAAGCTTGACAGCATCCATGACAAAGCAGTCCACTTTATCAGCACCACATCCACAAATATTCAGTCACTTCACAAGCAACCATCTTTGACAGTAATGTATACTATCAACACTATTTTGGACTAAGTGCTATGTAACGAGCCAGACTTTATAAAAGACCTTAAAGCCAGAGAACATTTAGGAAGTAGCGGCCATAATATGGTGAAGTTCACTCTGCAGTTTGAAAGAGAGAAGGCAAAATCAGATGTAATGATGTCACTGTCAAATAAAGGTATTTACAGGGTCATGAGAGAGGAACTTATGACAATCGACTGGAAGCACAGCCTAGTGGGGAAGACAGTAGGGCAACAATGGCAGGAGTTTCTGGGTATAATCAAGGACACACTACAGAGGTTCATTCCAAAGAAAAGAAAGATTACCTGGGAGGGGATTAGACAACCACGGCTGACAAAGTTAAAAATCACACAACACCAGGTATAGTCCAACAGGTTTAACTGGAAGCACACTAGCTTTTGGAGCACTGCTCCTACATCAGGTGATTGTGCTCTGAAAGCTAGTGTGCTTCCAATTAAACCTGTTGGACTATAACCTGGTGTTGTGTGATTTTTAACTTTGTACACCCCAGTCCAACACCGGCATCTCCAAATCATGGCTGACAAAGGATTCTAGAAAAAGAGAACCTATTAAGTGGCCAAGAGCACTGGGAAATCAGAAGATTGGGAAGACTACAAAAACAAACAGAGGATAACAAAGAGAGAAATAAGGAAGGAGAGGATCAAATATGAAGCTAGCCTGAAATATTAGAAATGATAATAAAAGTTATTTTCAATACATAAGAAACAAACGAGAGACAAAAATAGAGATTGGACCACTCCAAATTGATGCAGGAAGGCTAGTGATGGGAGATAAGGAAATAGCTGAAGAACTTAATAAATACTTTGTGTCAGTCTTCAAAGTGGAATGCATGAGTAATATTTCAACAATTAAGGAGAGTCAAGGGGCAGAGTTGGGTATGGTGGCCATTAAAAAGGAGAAAGTATTCAATAAACTAAAAGGTCTAAAAATTGATAAATCTCCTGGCCCTGATGGGCTACATCCTAAAGTTCTGAGGGGGGTGGCTGAAGAAATAGCGGAGGCATTAGTTGTAATTTTTCAAAAATCACTGGAGACAGGGAAAGTCCCAGATGATTGGAAAATCGCTGTTGTAACCCCCTTGTTCAAGAAAGGATCAAGACAAAAGATGGAAAATTATAGGTTGATTAGTCTAACCTCAGTTATAGGTAAAATTCTAGAATTCATCGTTAAGGATGAGATTTCTAAATTCTCGGAAGTGCAGGGTTGGATTAGAACAAGTCAGTAAGGGGAGGTCGTGCCTGACAAACCTGTTAGAATTCTTTGAAGAGGTAACAAGTAGGTTAGACCAGGGAAACCCAGTGGATGTTATCTACCTTGACTTCCAAAATGCCTTTGATAAGGTGCCTCACAGGAGGCTGCGGAGTAAGATGAGGGCCCATGGTGTTTGAGGTGAGCTACTGGCATGGATTGAGGATTGGCTATCTGACAGAAGGCAGAGAGTTGAGATAAACGGTTCTTTTTTGGAATGGCAGCTAGTAACATGTGGTGTCCCGCAGGGTTCAGTGTTGGGGCCGCAGCTGTTCACTTTATATATTAATGATCTGGAAGAAGTGACTGGGGGCATTCTGGTGAGGTTTGCCGATGATGCGAAGTTAGGTGGACAGGCAGTTCTGAGGAGGTGGGGAGGCTATAGAAAGATTTAGACAGTTTAGGAGAGTGGTCCAAGAAATGGCTGATAAAATTCAATGTGAGCAAATGCGAGGTCTTGCACTTTGGAAAAAGAACACAGGCATGGACTATTTTCTAAACAGTGAGAAAATTCATAAAGCCAAAGTACAAAGGGCTCTCGGGGTGCTAGTACAGGATTCTCTAAAGGTTGACTTGCAGGTTGAGTCCGTGATTAAGAAAGCAAATGTAATGTTGTCATTTATCTCAAGAGGGGTGGAATGTAAAAGCAGTGATGTGCTACTGAGACTTTATAGATCTCTGGCTAGGCCTCATTTAGAATACTGTGTCCAGTTTTGGGCACCTCAGGAAGGACATACTGGCATTGAAGCATTACAAGTGAAGATTCGCACGGATGATCCCTGGAATGGTAGGCCATGATGAACGGCTGAGGATCCTGGAATTGTATTCATTAGAATTTAGAAGGGGAGGGGAGATTGAGGGGAGGTCTAATAGAAACTTACAAGATAATTCATGGCTTAGAAAGGGTGGATGCTGGAAAATTGTTTCAGTCAGGCAGGGATACTAGGACCAGTGGGCACAGCCTTAGAATTAGAGGGGGTCAATTTAGAATGGAAATGAGGAGACATTTCTTCAGCCAGAGAGTGGTGGGCCTGTGGAATTCATTACCACGGAGCACAGTGGAGGCAGGGACGTTAAATGTCTTCAATGCAGAGATTGATAAATTCTTAATTTTGCAAGGAATTAAGGGATATGGGGAGAGTATGGGTAAGTGATGTTGAAAAGCCCATCAGCTATGATTGAATGGTGGAGTGGACTCGATGGGCCGAATGGACTTACTTCCACTCCTATTTCTTATGGGTCTTATGGTTTTACAACGCACAACAGAAATTTGCCAAAGACTCTTAGCACCTTCTAAACCCATGATCATTTCATATAGAAGGACAAGGGCAGCAGATATTTGGGAACAACTATCTGTAAGTTCCCCTCCAAGCCACTCACCATCCTGACTTTGAAATATATTGTTGATCCTTCACTATTGCTGGGCAAAAATCATGGAACTCCATCCCTAAAGGTCAACACACACTGCAGCGGTTCAAGAACACAACTCTTCACCACCTTCTCAAGGGCAACTAGGGACAGGCAATAAATGTTGACCAGCCAACGATGTCCACGTCCCATGAACGAAAAAAAAGGCTGAGGAAGAAGGTGAATGCTTTGCTGTGCTCTGCAACGGTAAGTGTTGATATCTTCTCTCTGCTACCTCCTTTGTCCTACCTCACACTTTTAGGGCCACCACTCACTCAAACTCTCTCACTGCACACAGCTCTCACCAAGGCACAAGGACTACCACTCTATCCTACATCATGCAAACAGCTCTCTCATCCACTCTATCTTCAAAAAACTATTAACTCTTCCTGCCTTCTGTGCTTCCCACTAACTCTCCAATTCATGATGTGGAGGAGTTGGTGTTGGACTGGGGTGAACAAAGTTAGAAATCACACAAGAGCAGGTTATAGTCCACCAGGTTTAGTTAGAAGAAGCAGCACTCCGAAAGCTAGTGCTTCCAATTAAACCTGTTGGACTATAACCTGGTGTTGTGTGATTTCTAACTTTCTCCTGTTCATGTCTCACCATGAATGGTTCTCTCATACACTTCCATTCTCGACAATCCATTCCTTTGACTCATTGCAGGAAAATATTGGCCCAGAATCCTGCTGACAGGGTCAAGACTGGCAGGGCTGAGAATGTCATAAACAAGGCTCTTCATGCCATAGGAGGAGAAAATTCTCTGACTGGCTGAAGGAGAGCATAGTCACTCATCGGGAGACAGGCCACTGAACTGCTCTTACATTAACACAAATGTTAATTTATTCTCACACAATACCAGGTTATAGTCCAGCAGGTTTAATTGGAAGCACACTAGCTTTCGGAGCGACGCTCCTTCATCAGGTGATGAAGGAGCTCCTTCTATCATCTGATGAAGGAGTGTCGCTCCAAAAGCTAGTGCTTCCAATTAAACCTGCTGGACTATAATCTGGTGTTGTGTGATTTTTAACTTTGTACACCCCAGTCCAACACCGGCATCTCCAAATCAGAATTTATTCTCAACATGCAAAAGCTTTTATCCCTGTTAGACAACTAATTCATGATCTACTCTTACTGGGCAGGCACCCAGTGAACATGTGCCCCCAAAGATGGCAGCATCAGATAACCTCACTCCAAACAGGAAGCCAATGAATGAGGATACGTCAGCAAGACTTTAATCTTGGTAGGTGCATTTTCTAGAATAGAGTCAGAAGCACAATCTGGCGAGCCCATCACAGACATATTTCCACAGCAGATCAAGAGGAAACATCCCAAAAGGCTGTCAGAGATCAAGTACCTATTCAGCTCCAGGCAGAAAACAAGTCCATGGTCTTAGTCATGAATGACTTGGTCAAAATACAGAGGTGCAAAGGTATAGGTTTACCAAAGGCAATTGACAAACTGGATCAAAGGATGGAGATGTCCACTAAAGTTTTCAGTACTGTACTCACCATTGCATATATGCATCTGGCTACCTCTGTGGACAGTTTGGTTGGCACCAACGAGAATCAGGCCCAAGACACTCAGTGGCTCCCAGGCTAGCTGCAGAAATCAGGACTGTCTTAAACATAGTGGGAGGAGCAGGAGGAAGAAGAAAATCTGCTGAGGGCATATAGATGGCATGGGAGATGCATAATTGCAAATAATCTTACACTTTTGCAAGCTATCTTGACCTGCACTCCTAAAATATCTGATCTTGTGTCTTTGTTGCTGTCAGACCTGGTTAAATCACACCCGTGACACATGAACAGCTTCCAGATATTGCATGGATGAAACTAGGTATAATGGCCAAGCGTTGTTCAACTCTCACAAAAAAACTGTCTCCTTGACTGCAGCTAGCTCAGGGTTCGTCATGAATTCTTGAACTGTTGATGATTATTGATGATTGCAGCCAAGGTATTACACTGAGGTTAAATGCAATTTGCAGGGATTGTGCTAAGGTCTGGTCTGCACATATCATTCCATAATAATACCCAGGATGAGAGTACAGATCTCTGGAGGGAAAGTTTCATTCTATTAAACAAGTCTTCAAAGGAATGCATAGCTATTCAAGGCTGGGAGGTGTATAATGGACAATTCATGTGTACCCTTTCCCTCATAGTGCATTGTCCGCTGAGAAAAGCTGACCAAAGCACTGTCTCACACAGGTTCAATGCTATTCTATCCAATTCAATGCAGGATATTCAAATATTTCAAACCTTGCAGTCTATACACGCTCTGAAACATTGAAGGCTAACAAACATTGGAAGGGTCAAAAGAACATGTCACAGCATTTGTCTCAATCTGTTGCCAATCAAGAAAGACATCATGATAACACAGTGACGTGAGATGCGGACTGAAACCTTAAGAGCTACTTTGCCTTACTGAACCCATGCTGTTGGTGTTACTCTGTGGTGCAAACCAGCCAACTGGCCAACTGAGCTAACCAACCTCCCATATCAATTTACTGTCTTACTGGTTGCTTTTTACTTCTTTATGCCTGATAGTTAGTAGGACATGTAATGCAACATAGAACATTACAGCACAGTACGGGCCCTTTGGCCCTCGATGTTCCGCCGACCTGTAAAACCAATCTGAAGCCCATCTATCCTACACTATTCCATTTTCATCCATACGTTTATCCAATGACCATTTAAATGCCCTTAAAGTTGGCAAGTTTACTACTGTTGAAGCCAGTTAGTTTCACACCCCTACTACTCTCTGAATAAAGAACTTACCTCTGATATCTGTCCTATACCTATCACTCCTCAATTTAAAGCTATGTCCCCTCATGCTAGCCATCAGCATCTGAGGAAAAAGGCTCTCATCCTCCCTATCTAACCCTCTGATGATCTTGTATGTCTCAATTAATTCATCTCTCAACCTTCTTCTCTCTAACAAAAACAGCTTCAAGCCCCTTGTCTTTCCTCATAAGACCTTCCTTCCATACCAGGCAACATCCTAGTAAATCTTCTCTGAACCCTTTTGAAAGTTTCCACATCCTTCCTATAATGCGGTGACCAGACTGTACGCAATATTCCAAGTATTGCTGAACTTTGTGGCTCCGAAACTCAATCCTTCTACCAATAAAAGGTAACACACTGTATGCCTTCTTAACAACCCTATCAACCTGCGTGGCAACTTTCAGAGATCTATGTACATGGACACCGAGCTCTCTCTGCTCATCTACACTACCAAGAATCTTACCAATAGCCCAGTACTCTTTATTCCAATTGCTCCTTCCAAAGTGGATCACCTCACACTATTCTGCATTAAACTCCATTTGCCACCTCTCAGCCCAGCTCTGAAACTTATCTATGTCCCTCAGTAACCTGCAACATCTTGCCGCATAACCCATAATTCCATCAACCTTGGTGTCATCCGCAAATTTATTAACCCATCCTTCTACAACCTCATCTAGGTCATTTATAAAAATGACAAACAGCAGTGGCTCCAAAACAGATCCTTGTGGTACACCACTCGTAACTGAACTCCAGGATGCACATTTTCCATCAACCACCACCCTCTATCTACTTCCAGATAGCCAACTTCTGATCTGCTAAATCCCCCTCAATCCCATGCCTCTGTATTTTGTGCAATAGCCTACTGTGGGGAACCTTATCAAACATCTTACTGAAATCCATATACACCACATCAACCACTTTACCCTCATCTGAGTTGAGAGTGTGGTGCTGGAAAAGCACAGCACTCAGGCAGCATCTGAGGTGCAGGAGAATCGACATTTCAGTCATAAGCCCTTCATCAGGAATCCTCACTTTTTTCTACTTTACCCTCATCAACCTGTTTGGTCACCATCTCAAAGAACTTAATAAGGTTTGCAAGGCACAACCTACCCTTCACAAAACCGTGTTGACTATCCCTAATCAACTTATTCCTCTCTGGATGATTATCCTATCTCTTATAAAGTTTTCCAACACTTTATCCACAACAGAAGTAAGGCTCACTGGTCTATAATTACCAGGGTTGTCTCTACTCCCCTTCTTTAACAAGGAGAAAGTGAGGATTGCAGATGCTGGAGATCAGAGCCTTAAAAATGTATTGCTGGAAAAGCGCAGCAGGTCAGGCAGCGTCAAAGGAACAGGAGAATCGATGTTTCGGGCATCAGCCCTTCTTCAGGAATGAGGAGGGTGTGCCAAGCAGGCAAAGGTAAAAGGGAGGAGAAAGTGAGGACTGCAGATGCTGGAGATCAGAGCTGAAAATGTGTTGCTGGAAAAGCGCAGCAGGTCAGGCAGCATCCAAGGAACAGGAGAATCGACTTTGCGGGCATCAGCCCTTCTTCAGGAATGAGGAAGGTGTGCCAAGCAGGCTAAGATAAAAGGTAGGGAGGAGGGATTTGGGGGAGGGGCGATGGAAATGCGATAGGTGGAAGGAGGTTAAGGTGAGGGTGATAGGCCGGAGAGGGGTTGGGGACGGAGAGGCCGGGAAGAAGATTGCAGGTCAAGAAGGCGGTGTCGAGGGAGTCGCCACCTCCAAACAGACCCCACCACCAAGGATATATTTCCCTCCCCACCTCTATTAGCGTTCCAGAAAGACCACTCCTTCCGCGACTCCCTCATCAGATCCACACCCTCCACCAACCCAACCTCCACACCCGGCACCTTCCCCTGCAATCGCAAGAAATGCAAAACTTGCCCCCACACCTCCCCCCTCACTTCCCTCCAAGGCCCCAAGGGATCCTTCCATATCCGTCACAAATTCACCTACACCTCCACACACATCATTTACTACATCCGCTGCACCCGATGTGGCCTCCTATACATTGGGGAGACAGGCCGCCTACTTGCAGAACATCTCTGGGACACCTGCACCAACCAACCCAACTGCCCTGTGGCTGAACACTTTAACTCCCCCTCCCACTTCGCCAAGGACATGCAGGTCCTTGGCCTCCTCCATCGTCAGACCATAGCAACACGACGCCTGGAGGAAGAGCACCTCATCTTCTGCCTAGGAACCCTCCAACCACAAGGGATGAATGCAGATTTCTCTAGCTTTCTCATTTCCCCTCCCGCTACCTTTTCTCAGTCTCAACCCTCAGACTCAGCACCGCCTTCTTGACCTGCAATCTTCTTCCCGACCTCTCCGCCCCCACCCCCTCTACGGCCTATCACCCTCACCTTAACCTCCTTCCACCTATCATATTCCCAATGCCCCTCCCCCAAGTCTCTCCTCCCTACCTTTTATCTTAGCCTGCTTGGCACACCCTGCTCATTCCTGAAGAAGGGCTTATGCCCGAAACGTCGACTCTCCTGTTCCTTTAATGCTGCCTGACCTGCTGCGCTTTTCCAGCAACACTTCTTTAACAAGGGGACAACATTTGCTATCCTATAATCTTCTGGCACTATTCTTGTAGACAATGAAGACATAAAGATCAAAGCCAAAGGCTCTGCAATCTCCTCTCTGGCTTCCCACAGAATCCTAGGGAAAATCTCATCCAGCCCAGCGAACGTATCTATTTTCACACTTTCCAGAATTGCTAACACCTCCTCCTTGTGAACCTCAATTCTGTCTAGGCTAGTAATCTGTATCTCAGTATTGTCCTTGACAATATTGTCTTTTTCCAGTGCGAATACTGATGAAACATATTCATTTAGCGCTTCCCCATCTCATCAGACTCCACACACAACTTCCCACTACTATTGTTGATTGGCCCTAATCTTTCTCTCGTTATTATTTTACTTCTGATATACCAAGAGAAAGTTAGAGGATTTTCCCTGATCCTATCTGCCAACAACTTCTCATGTCCCCTCCTGGCTTTCCTTAGCTGTGTCTTTGGGTCTTTCCTGGCTAAATTGTAATTTTCAAGCGCCCTAACTGAGCCTTCATGCCGCATTCTTACATAAGCCTTCTCCTTCCTCTTGATAAGAGGTTCAACTTGTTTCGTAAACCGACCACTTCCTCCCTGCCTGACAGGTACATACTTATCAAGAACACGCAGTAGCTGTTCCTTGAATAGGCGCCACATTTCAATTGTACCCATCGCCTCAAGTTTTCTTCCCCATCCTAAATCTTGCCTAATTGCATCATAATTGCCTTTCCCCAAGCAATAACTCTTGCCCTGCATTATATACCTATCCCTTGCTATTACTAAAGTAAACATAACCAAATTGTGGTCACTTTCACCAAAGTGCTCACCTACCTCCAAATATAACACCCAGCCAGGTTCATTACCCAGCACCAAATCCAATGTTGCCTCACCCCTTGTTGGCTTGTCTACATACTGCATCAGGAAACCATTGTGCACACATTGGACAAAAGCTAACCCATCTAAAGTACTCAAACTATAGTATTTCTAGTCAATATTTGGAAAGTTAATGTCCCCTATAACAACTACCCTGTTACTCTCGCTCCTATCTAGAATTATCATTCTATCATATCCTCTACATCTCTGGAACTATTCAGAGGCCTATAGAAAACTCCCAACAGGGTGACCTCTCCTTTCCTGTTTCTAACCTCAGCCCATACTACTTCAATAGACGAGTCCTCAAACATCCTTTCTGCCACTGTAATATCGTCCTTGACTAAAATGCCACACCTCCCCCTTTTTTATTATCTTCTCTGTTCTTGCTGAAACATCTAAATCTTGGAATCTGCAATAACCATTCCTGTCCCTGCTCTATCCATGTCTCAGAAATAGCCACAACATCAAAGTCCCAAGTACCAACCCATGCGGCAAGTTCACTCATCTTACTCTGGATGCTCCTGGTGTTGAAGCAGACACAATTCAAACAACCTTCCTGCTTGCCAGTGAACTCTTGCGACCTTGGAACCATATTTCTGACCTCACAACTCTCAACCTCCAGGACACTGGAACTACAATTTAGGTACCCATCCCCTGCTGAATTAGTTTAAATCCTCCCAAATAGCATTAGGAAACATCCCCCCAAGGATATTGGTACCTCTCTGGTTCAGGTGTAGACCATCCTGTTTGTAGAGGTCCCATCTACTCTAGAATGAGCCCCAATTATCCAGGTATCCAAAACCCTCCCTCCTGCACCATCCCTGTCGCCACATGGTTAACTCCTCTCTCTCTCTGTATTCCTTGCCTCGCTAGCAAGTGGCATGGACAACAAACCTGCTATAACAAATCTGTTTGTTCTAACACTAAGCTTCCACCCTAGCTCTCTGAATTTCTGCCTTAAATCCCCATCCCTTTTCCTACCTATGTCATTAGTACCTATGTGAACCAAGACTTAGGACTGCTCCCCCTCAACGATCCCGAAAACATAATCCGAGACATCACGAACCCTGGCAATTGAGAGGCAACACATCAACTATCAGTCTGTTTTGTTTCCACAGAACTTCCTATCTGTCCCCTAACTATGGAGTCCCCAATGATTAATGCTCTGCTCATCTCCCCCCCACCCCTTCTGAGCAACAGGGATAGACTCTATGCCAGAGAACCTGTACCCCATGCCTTACCCTTGGTGACTCGTCGCCCCCAACAGTATCCAAAACGGTATCCATGTTATTGAGGGGAACGGCCACTGGCGTTTCCTGCACTGCCTGCCGGTTCCCTTTCTGTCCCCTGACAGTAACCCATCTGCCTTTTTCTTGTACCTGAGATGTGACTACCTCCCTGTAACTCCTCTCAATAATCCCCTCTGCCTCCTGAATGATCCAAAGTTCATCCAGCTCCAGCTCCAGCTCCAGCTCCAGTTCCATAACATGGTTTTCGAGGAGCAATAATGTGTAGATACTTGAAAGTGGAATCACTTAAAGATATCAAATGTACAATCATAAGGATGACAAGACATTTATTTAGCAACAGTAACAGCCAGGGACTGAGAAAATAATAGTAAGGTCATGTTTGTTCTGCTCCAAGCACAGGTTGTTTTCCATATTATCAATAGTACATTAAACAATTAAACAAAGTCCAAACCCAGCTCATTTATCCTGGAAACATATTACAAATAGTTTCACTCTGGCTCCTCACGCTGAATGAGACATTCTTCTGTCATGCTCTGTTGGATTGGACCTTCCTTGTCAATGAACTGATCCTTATCTACACCCTCATCCTCAGAGGATCACATTCAATTCCCCCCTTTCTTTGCATCTGAGACCATTCCCACCCCATCTCAGGCAGCTCCAGAGTAAAGAGCACCACATGCTACAGTGATATGGCACATTCTTTCTGGGCTATATTGAAAGACTGCACTGGAGTGGTCCATGCATCTAAACCTATAGTCCATTCCATTGTGGCCCTGGAGAAACAGTGAGCAGTGTTATATATATATGTTCTGTGTCAGTCTGAGAAATTTGTAATCATGTTTTCAGACATGTTTGAAAGGGGTTACCCATGTCTCTCATTCTTGTATGGTTCAAGAACTACAGAAAGACGCTGGAACCAATGTGCTGTCTCGTATGTAAACATTATGGCAGTTCCCAGGAATTCCAACTCAAACTTCCAAAAAGTGGCATCAGTTGTCACATATAATTTGAGTTTTGAAGGAATGTAAGCCTTTGATATTGAGAAACTCTAAAGGTTGATTATAGAGGACATTCAAAGCAAGCTGAGTGCATCTATCACACCGTGTACCTTAATGTACTTATGGATTAAGGATGGCGGGAAGAGCCAACAGGTACCTAGTTGCTTCTTGAAATGAGTCACCAACATTAAAAAAATCACAGTGATTATGACCTTGACAGCCCTTGGGGTAGGCATTGATATGCTGTCATTCTGAGCACAAGTCCTGTTCCAGCAGATGACAAACTGTTGGTAATGGTCCAGGCCATCATTAGTCAGCACCTGTATTCTTTCTAAGAGTTCTAGAAAAGACAGCAAGGCCGCAGATGTATTCTCCTCTGCCCCTGTCGAAGATCCGTACCTCCCTCTTTAGACTGTACAGCAGCTACTTGTCACGAACGTTAGAAATAAATTGTAGAAATCATGTGACAGGTCAGAAAACATCCAGATGCTACCAATCAGTTTTAAGAAGGACTAGCAACCAACAACTAACCTGCCCTTTGGAGATTAACCTTTTGCACAGCACTCTTAAAATATGGCTTGCTAATTGTTACCATCACATGTGGCTGAGCAAGTTCACTACGTGATGAATTGGGCACTGAGGCAGCCCAGCTACGTAATAAGGATCTTACTCGACTGATTTTTTAAGAAGTATTTAAATGAGTGCTTTTAATTATTTTGACATGTTCCCTGGATCCCTATCCAACATGATGAATGCCATATGTGTGATATTAAACACTTTCTAGGCCACCACTTGCAGAGAAAATTGTAAACGAGCATTTATGAATAAAATATTCCCAACAGATGACACCAGAAAAAAAACCTGATTGCTGTTCTACACTATAGTAAAGAACATTCATTATTGCCAAATCCTATAACATCAGCCAAAATACAACATAATAATACAAATGACAAAACCAGTGGATCAAAATATTTGACACAGCAGACAATTTACTAATAGCCAGTTGTAGATAAGTATTAAAGGAGGGGATACAGAGTATTTCTAAGTGCTTTTGAGCTATTAGTACTAAAAGCTAAGGTTGAAACCACTGTAAGAATGTTAAGATTTATACCTAGGACTAACCCAGCAAGCACAAGATGGGTGTGAGAGAACAAACTTCAGAGTGACATCAATATTGGATTTTGGAGTGCTGGGTGGATTTGTCTCTGATTGTCCCAATTCCAAATCTTGGGACAGTAGCATGTTTTGCTCAGGCAGCTGTGTCATTTTTGCTGCTTGGAGCAGGGGGATAGATGGATGGAACATTGCTACAACATCTTGCCACAATGTCAGTAGGGCCATTGTGCAAACTGAAGATAACAAATTTTAACAAGGTTCTAAATTTAAACTTGCTGCTTTCTGAGAACTCAACTTTGTTAGTTGGACAATTTTCATTGTCAGGACCTAATTCTTACAAGCACATAAATCTACTTCATGTAGACATGCATTTGTGGTAGATGAATGGTCAACCATCCCAATAGGTGGCACCATTCTGTCAGTTATGACTTTGTAATTGAAATCTACAAGAAATGTGGGATTTTTAAAACGTCTTCATTTGTGGTGGAATTTTAAGATGCTAAAAAAAAAGAGAGGGACAGAAACATGTTGTGTTTGGGTCGTGGTTTGACTTATTTTCCATCTCAAACAATTAACTTCACCAGTGAATTCTTTGGGATATAGATTTTCAAACTGAGTGTGTATTGCAAATCAAATTTTTTAACACATTCATTTCCTAAATTAGTAGCAAAGCCTATAACTTTCAAGACAGTAAAACAAAAAACTTATTTATCAATAAATTATAATAAACAATTTAACTTTATGTTAAGGAGTTCAACTTGTATTCACTTTTGAAATGTAATAACAACATTTCTGTGCAGAATACCTTGTTTTAGAGTTTAAACCTTTCGTCCTGGTTATACACCACAGACATATTACACCAAAGCAGGTTCAAGGTCATATTAGCAATAAATGGAAATTTATATCTAATAAACACATTCCAATGAGCACATTTAATCTTTATATTTGGCAGCAAGATCAGAGATGCAAAGGAGGTTTAAAAGACGTAAAATGGTTTACCTTAAATTCTGTCTCAATATTGGCTAATTGTGCTAGTTCATTACTGAGTTCCAAAGCTGTAAGGACTGGGTCTTCACTTGATAAAGATAAATGAGCAGCACTTGCTAATCCCTTGTATGCATTCATCCTGGACCTGGAATGACTAAAAGAATCTCGTTTTTGTTTCTCAGCACACTCACTGCATTTGCAAAAATAGTCATGGGGTTTCTCAATCCGTGCACCCTTCAGAAGGAGTATGTGTACAATCTCATATTCCTGGCAATGAGAAGCAAGAATGACTGGAGTAATGTCTTGGGAGAAACGTGTACCGTCCTCATCATAGGCGTAAAAATCATCGTCCCGAAGTTCTTGCTCAAGAGGGCTGATGGCCAAACGATGTCCCTGCGCAAAGGCTGAATGATTTAAAATTGCCTCCACTATCCTCACATAACCTTTGCTGATTGCCAGCAGTAGTCCATCACCAATCCGTGCAAGATTCTCTTTTTTTAAAAGAAGCTCTGTCACTTCCAGATGTTCATTTCCCACTGCAAGTTGTAAAGCGTTCTGCCCCATGTAGTCTACGCAATTGAAGTTCAAGGTCTTTGACTCCTCTAACATCTTGCGCACCACTGGTATATTTCCATATTCCGCTGCATCCAGAAAACGTTCCTCTTCAGGTGTCAAATTTTTGCCCCTCTCATTGAACATGTAGGCTGGACCTCTGATGGCCTGTCTCCTTCCCTTCTCACGAAGGGTGGTGTGCCTCCTGTGCATGGTTTGAATGTTGCTGTTATCCGAACTACAAAAGAAAATAGAAGAATACACAGGTATTGTATTTGCTAATTACAAAGTAAGTAGATACATTGACAGTTATTGATGTTTTTTAAAAAAATTAAGAAAAGCTAGCAATTAAAAAAAACAGAAATGCTATAATTGACCTGCTGTTGAACTGCTTCACATCAGAAAAGTAGTTTAGGTTGAATATTGATGCAAATCCTGTAGTATAATTCATGAGTCTTAGCAGCCAGTTTCCAAATGTAGCTTTGTGTTTCAGATCCTGCACTGCACTGAACAGCTATCCCATGTGAACACAAGTATTAAATGCTATTTTGAATATTTTAAATTTAAATCCTCTGGTTTTTCCCTAATAAAAACTTAGTTGAATTTCATTAAATGTATTTAGGTGTTTAAAATATTTCCTTGACATTTCCCTAACTTTTTCTCCAACACTGGTCAGACCCAGAAGATTTAGGCTATTATGAATGTAATGAGCATAAACTTAACAGATGATAATTCAGAATGATGGGTTTGGTCAGAGCATTGGTAATATTATACTGATTTTTTATGTTCTCATTGAACTTCCTTCATCATGTATTCTGCATCATTCACGTACACAGCACCTTGCAACCCTTAGATGTCTATCATCTAGGATGACAAGGGCAGCAGAAGCATGGGAACACCACCACCTGCAAGTCCCCATGCAAACCACACACCCACAGACCCACACACCATCCTTATTCAGAATTATATTGCTATTTCTTCTATGACACTGGGACAAAGTCCTGGGGCTCCCTCCCATAACACTATGGCTGCGCCCACACCATGTAAACCGATGGCAGCTCACTACTTTCTTAAGGGCAGTTAGGGATGGACAATAAATGTTGACCTGACCAGCGATGTCCACAGCAATTCCATGAATGAATGAATTAAAAATTAAATAACCTACTGCTTTAATTCAAATGACACAGCTTACTTTAGCTATTAAGTACCAACACTTGCCCATTTTCCTTTCTTTCCCTCTGCCTGGGTTATCCTGGGTCCTGAGCTCCACCAAATGAAAATACAGAGGACTAATGATACCCTGTCCCTTCCTCTGAGACATACAAATACTGTCACAAAAATCTGGATGCTTGGTAGTTCACTGTGTTTGCAGATGCCAGTTTTGGGAGAATCACTGAGCACAACTGAGCAGGTGCAGAGGAATTAGAAGTAGATTCTAAGGAACGAGCTTTCTGCTGGACAACTTTACATCTTACTGTAGGGAGGGACAAAAAAACACTTGCTACACCAACCCAATAAGGGAAAATTTACAAGAGATATGAACTGACAACAGTTTGATACATTGGACTGGCTGCCAGGACGCTTCTGTATAGTGTTGTACTATTTGGAGGAACTGACCTTTCATCTGTGTGTTGTGCTTGTACAATACAATCCAGCAAAATATGGACTATGCTGTTTCTTCTATGCAGACAGCAGAGGGCAGGGGTGGTGCCTCTCAATTACATTTATTGTGGATACTCAGTGTGTTCAGTAATTGCTCAGATTATGAGATCCATTATTTTATGCAGATTACAAAGTGGTGAGTTTGCATCCAACAGGTTGTTTTGTTTGGTGTGGAAACATGAATGTTATCTCTTGTAATGTAAGAAATTGGATCTGGATATTGTGGTATTGAAGTATCCAGAGACATTTATCACAACTAACTACAATGTACACACATTACGTTCCACAGGCACATAAGTGTGTGGGCTTAAACTTAAGCTATTAGTTTACTGTAGTGGTAGGATTAAAAATGACATCTTCAAATCAGATTGTTGTGGGTTAATTGTTAAAGGTTAATTGCACATCTCAATGAGCAAATGAAATAAAGTGGAAAAGTACATGGGAAACAGGCCAAATGGGAAAGCAGCTTGTTTTGACTGAGGAATAACCATATGATACTCCACTGTTGTGAGATTTGTCCCACTTGACTGTCACATGGAGCCACCTGGAGGTTTTTTTAATATAATGGAATGTCCAGGAAAATGCTGCAAGTACCACAGAATGATGATATGGCGTGACATCTCAGATTCAAAATAATATTAATATCAGGGACTTTGCCCTATTCAATGGATTTTACCTTGGACTGGGATTGCAAATAGTGTCAGGAACTCTGAGTTCTCCAGACCAGCCATTGTAAGCTGGGTGCCCAAAGGGGGGAAGACAATGAGACCCATTACGGAACATGTCTAAAGTAATTTAGGCGAACAGCTCCACTCATTAGTTTACATATGTTTTGAATATCTCTAAAGTAGATTACTGGTTAATGTATATATGCACTGCTATGTATACATATATATTTATCTATTGCTTTGCATATATTTCTGTTTAATATATACTTACCGCTCAATATGTTAATTTACCACATAATACATTCATCACCACTTAATATATCCATACCCACCAGTAAACTTTTATTACTTTGAATCACTTTATTCAGAGATTACTTTGTAACATCGAATCTATTCTCGAACTATAAACTTTACGCCGGGAACAAATTTCCAGTAGAGTGTCATAATTCAGGTGATTTGAGGTAAGATGGTGTATGGAACTTCTTATTTTTAAGTCTCATGCAATGATAGGCAGGACTTATACACTTAATGGTAAGGTCCTAGGGAGTGTTGCTGAACAAAGAGACCTTGGAGTGCAGGTTAATAGCTCCTTGAAAGTAGAGTCACAGCTAGATAGGATAGTGAAGGCAGCGGTTGGTATGCTTTCCTTTATTAGTCAGAGTATTTAATACAGGAATTGGGAGGTCATGTTGTGGCTGTACAGGACATTGGTTAGGCCACTGTTGGAATGTTTATTGCAATTCTGGTCTCCTTCCTATTGGAATGATGTGGTGAAACTTGAAAAGGTTCAGAAAAGTTGCCAGGGTTGGAGGATTTGAGCAATAGGGAAAGGTTGAATAGGCTGGGGCTGTTTTCCCTGGATTGTCGGAGGCTGAGGGGTGACCTTATAGAGGTTTACAAAGTCATGACGGGCATGGACAGGATAAACAGACAAAGTCTTTTCTGTCTGGGGGAGTCCAGAACTACAGAGAATAGGTTTAGGGTGATAGGGGAAAGATATAAAAGAGACCTAAGAGGCAACTTTTTCACTCAGAGAGTGGTACGTGAATGGAATAAACTGACAGAGGAAGTGGTGGAGGCTAGTACAATTGCAATACTTAAAGGCATTTGGATGGGTATATGAATAGGAAGGGTTTGGAGGGATATGGCCAGGTGCTGGCAGATGGGACTAGATTGGGATGGAATATCTGGTTGGCATGGATGGGTTGGACCGAAGGGTCTATTTCCGTGCTGTACATCTCTATGAATCTATGATTGAATGACATCTTGAGCATGTCTCTTAAAGACATACTGACTGAGACAAAGGACGACATTAAGCTTGACGGAGAAGATGGACAAGAGTTTCCAAGCTATCATACACTCAACAACTCTCATGCACTCACCATTCATGCTTTGAAATATATCATTGTTCCTTCAATGCTGTTGGGTCAAAATCCTGGAAGACCCTCCTTAACAACATTGTAGGTCTATCTATGGAACACAGATTGCAATGATTCGAGAATGGAGGTCACCACCACCTTCTTAAGGACAAGTAGGACTGGGCAGTAAATGTTGGCCAGCCAGCAACGCCCACATTCCCTTGAGCGAATGAAAAGAATATACTGCTATTTTGTTATCATGCATAACAATGTGAGAACCAAGGTGCAACAGCACATTTTTGTCTTTTCTGAGGATGACAGAAGATCAGATTCTCCAGGAATGCCTTGAATGATGCCAGAAAGCCATCAATGCCACATTACTCCAACAATCAGCTATTGGCCTATTTTTGATTTCACTCCACATTATGTCCATTTTAAATACCCTCGTTAGACACCCCCTCCGTCTACTGCCTTCCAAACTATAGCAAACCTTTTATAATAAATATGAAGGTGCCATCAGTTTTTTTTTCTCAAATCACTTGCTTCTGAGACCAGTGTAACTTCAGCGTCAGTTTGAATGTAGGTAACATATTTAGACTCTTACGTATTAACTTACTGATAATCCTATGTAGTGACTGTCTCAGAACAATAAACAAACCAATTATAAGTTTAAAACAGATTATTTCTTTCAGTTGAAAAAAACATATATCATCATAAAAGTGCTCTTGTGGCATGGTGGTAGTGTCCCCTACCTCTGAGCCAGGTACAAGTCCCATCCTGCTCAGGAGCTATGCAATTAACATTTCTGACATGGTGGATTAGAAAGTATCTATACCTATATGAACCTTTAAAGAAAGGTAGGCACTGCAGGGGGTGGAATGCCTTATTTCCCTCTCCAACTCCATTTTGATTCAGTCCTCATCCACTCTCCCAATCTTTTATTCACCTTTGGTCTTATTACACTGATGAGGTTTGCAGGTAAATTGGGAATCAATTGGAACATGGGTGATTTAGTTGTGGAGGATAAAGGAAAGAAAAATGGCACAGGTGATTTGGTGATGGGTAAAAAATATGGCATGTGAAAGCACTTCTGGATTAAAAAAAAAGAAAAATAAACCTAGCAACTGAATACCATTAAGTGTGAACTTTGGCTATTTCATCAAATATTGTCAATGTTATCTGGATCAAACTATCTCCTTTTTATCCTGCATTTTTTATTTTTTTTATTGAGGAGGCTAGTTAGTCCATCTACTATAAGTACTCTCAGCCTGTTCTCAGCATACGTAATTCTCAAAATAAAGCATAAAACATACTTAGTTTCCAACATGCATTCTAAAGAAACAACATACACCTACATAAAATTTCTTTTCTAATTCGACGTCTTTTTTAACCACAGGGGTGTAGAACAGGAGAGTTAATGGTAAGAAATCCATTGGCCAATAATAACCTCAAAGAATTTAAGTATGATAATCAAACCATTATGCAAATGTTGTTAATTCAGTGAAAAGTACATTAGGATGAATATTGATTGAATTCTAGTAATATAAATCACAGGTCTCAGGAGCCATTTAACTATGAACTACATAAAAAGAAATCACAATGAGACCAATCCCATAAGATAACTATAGGTTTTAGATTTATTGTATTAAACTGTTGTCCCATTTGAACTCAAGTATAAAATGTTATTTTGAATATTTTAAGTTTTAAATGATTCCCCGATTTCCTCCTAATAACACATATTTGGAATTTATAACCAGTGAACAGAGCACAAATTCTCATTTGGATCCGATCCCTGTCAATGGCTGAGAAAAATGAAGGAGCCAACAATGTAACTTGACTTTGCTGGCCTCACTTCACACCCTTTGGTTATGGAGTTATGAAAACAATTAGTGTGAAAAAAATTGAAATCAGCAGAATATATAAAACAACATGAAAACTAGACTATCGTGAAGAAAACTAATTGACACAAAATAATAATGACAAATCTCAAGAATGGGTTAGAGTGAGACAGAGTAAGTAATTTTGAGTTACACTGAGTTCTAAGAAAATTAAAATCATCAGGAACCCTATGAGAGTTATTAATGGTTTCAAAGATAACTACATATTTAATGTGAAACCATTATCATCTCATTAAGTAATCTTGGGCTGAAATTCTATCTTCAACAAATCTTTTTGCTTCTCCTAAACTGCAATCTTAATTGTACAAAATGATATGTGTCTACCTGTTTTGGAGTGGCAGAATTTTTTTGAGGGGGTAGAATTAAAATTGAAATTATAATGAATACGAAATTTGTAATACAAAATACAAGTTTAACTGATTGTCATTGAGTGAGTTCTTAGCTTCACCAGAGAGCAATACACAGTCATCAGTGTAACTCAAAATTACTCATTCTGTAATACTCTAACCTGTAGTTGAGGACTGTATCAACATTTACTTGATATTATTATTTTCCTCATAACAATCCAATTGACATATTTTATATTTGCACATCTGTATTTGTTTCATTACTAACTGAAGTCATAGAGTCATTCAGTATGGAAACTGACCCTTCAGTCCAACCAGGTAAAAACTGGATTACTGGTGCTGGAAGAGCACAGCAGTTCAGGCAGCATCCAACGAGCAGCGAAATCAACCAGTCCATGCTGAACATAATCCCAAATTAAACTAGTCCCACCTGCCTGCTCCTGGTCCATATCCCTCCAAACCTTTTCTATTCATGCATTTATCCAAATGACTTTTAAATGTTCTAATTATACCCACATCCACCACTTCCTCAGGAAGTTAATTCCACATGCAAAAATTTGCTCCTCCTGTCTTTTTTAAATCTCTCTCCTCTCACCTTAAAAATGTGCTCCCTAATCTTGAAATCTCCCATCCTAGGAAAAAGACAATTGCCATTAACTCTATCTATACCACTCGTTAATTTATAAACTTCTATAAGGTCGCTTCTTAACCTCCTACGCTCCAGTGAAAAATGTCCCAGCTTATCCAACCATTCTTTATAACTCAAACCTTCCAGGTCCCGAACTAACTCGGGAGGATAATAAGTAGTAGTGTTGGCACAGTTGTAAAGTTACTGGATGAGTAGTCCAGATTATTGTTCAGGGGACATGGATTTGATTATTGTTCAGGGGACATGAATTTGAATCCCACTGTGTAGATAATGAAATTTAAATTTAATGAACATTTGAAATTAAAAGCTAGTCTAATGGTGTCCATGTAACCACTGTCAAATGTTGTAAAGTCCAATCTGGCACTAAATAACCTTTAATGAAAGAAATTTGCCACCTTTATTTGGTCTTGCCTACATGTAGCTCCAAACCTATTGCAATTTGGTTTACGCTTAACTACTCTCTGGGCAACAAATATCATTCATATCCCATAAATAAAGAAAAATAACTAAACCTTTGTCAAATTGGCAGAATAAGAATGAATATATTTAAGTCAAGCAGGCTTAAAAGCTTGATGTAAAACTTAGATGCTATTCCACAAACTTTTTGAGTTTAATGTTTTAAATCACAATCTCTGCCTTCATATGTCCAAAGTGTTATTGGTGCTTACATGCGTATTTACATCTCCTCTAGAAGCAATTTTCAATTCCTTTGGTTATTGTATTACCAAAATCCTTTGTCTTTCTCTGTCATTACTTTTCATTTAATCTCTCCTGTATTCCAAGCTGTAACAGACCTTCCTTTTGCACCTACACCAGATGCCTCCCCACCAATTTCTCTGCCTCATAAATACTTACAACCTTTTCGATCTCCAACATTTTAAGTGCTGATGAAAGGTCATTGACCTGAAGTGTTGCCTCTGTTTCTCTAACCACAGTCACTGTCTGGCTAATTGACTATTTTCAGCAATCATAGAATCATACAGAGTTCAAGCACTGAAGTCAATCATCGGCCCACTAAGTTCATGATGGCTGTAAGAGTTTACAGTCACTAACAAGAAAACTAATTGTTAAGATCGAACTTTATTGTTGGATAATAACATCTCACTGTAAAGTTCACTAATCCTTG
This sequence comes from Chiloscyllium punctatum, assembly GCF_047496795.1. Classification (NCBI taxonomy): domain Eukaryota; kingdom Metazoa; phylum Chordata; class Chondrichthyes; order Orectolobiformes; family Hemiscylliidae; genus Chiloscyllium; species Chiloscyllium punctatum. The sequence goes on from NC_092758.1 coordinate 39,672,216, forward strand.
ACTTTATTGAACAATCTTCTTAGTTTAATAATAAAGTGGAAAAAAACTTAGGAAGATAGCACTTTACATGGAGATACCGAGATAAGGAAATTCTGGGAATCTGTGTCAAGTTGTTAAACAGCAAAAGGATAAGATCTGGAAACTTTGTGTAGCGATTGGAACCAGGTTGATCTCGTTGACTACAAGGTCATTGATTGGGGTTGTTAACCTGGGCAATCAGGAAAGTGCTGGCTGACCAACATAACCAAGAGATGGTCCCATCCATACCCAGGTGTTCTTAGAGAAGAAGCACTCAGTGTCTACCAACATCCTCGAGGTTTTCAGGGAGAAGTGGGCACCGCAGGCAGTGGAGTGTTTTATTCCCCACTACCCCCAAACTCTATTTTGATTTAATCCCTGCCCTCCCCTTCACCTTTTTGATCACACAGCATTGTCCTTTGATGTGAAGGGCACTGCTTGTAACTGGCCACTCGGGTGTTTCCTGTCTTCCTGGTGGTGGAAAATGATTAAAGATTTACACATCTGTTGTCTTTCACTTGTCTCACACCTGCACACACATGACATTGGTGTTGGGGAAAAAGGGGGAGAAAAAAGAAACAAAATATAGCCAAGAGATGGTTACATCCATGCCTGAGTGTTCTTAGAGAAGGAGCACGTGGTTCTGCCCGAAACGCCGACTCCCTGCTGTTCTGATGCTGGTTGACCTACTCACTAGTAACAGGGAAGACCAATAAAGAGCACTTGGAGAACTTGGACATTATGCTTCAATGTTTTTTCCATATGGGTGGATGCTTTGGAAGGCACCCACAAGAGACCTTCTCAGGTTACAGAGTCGACAAAACCAGGTTACACCCAATGGAAGAGAAAACGAGAGTGATCAAAGGAGCCCCGGCTCCCACATCTGTACCAGGGCTTTAGCCTTTCCTTGAGTTAATGAGTTATTACAGAACAATCATACAAAACCTGGCCTCCATCTTGGCACCCTTACACCTGCTTTTGAAAAAGGGTCAGACTTGGAAATGGCCGTGTAGCCAAGAAGTAGCCTTTAGGGAAGTGAAAAAGCTGCTATCATCATCTAAAGTGTTGGCCCACTACGATCTGAAGTGAGAGGTAGTGTCAACATGTGAAGCCTCCCTTCATGGTATCAGGGTAATGTTGGCTCACCAGTGGCCCAACAGAGAGGAATACCCAATAGCGTATTCTTCCTGGACTTCGACTGATGCTGAACACAAACATGCCCAGGTAGAGAAGGAAGGTTTGGCGGTCATCTTTGGTGAGAGCAAGTTCCACCAGTACCTTTATGGACAGGAATTTGGCATAGTAACAGATCACAAAGCTCTGCGAGGGCTATTGAAGGAAGACAAGACGGTACTGCCCATAGCTTCTGGTAGAATACAGTGGTGGGCCCTTATTCTCAGTCCATAAAGGCAGAACACTATCGAGGAAGCCAAGTGGCTAATGTGGATGCCTTGAATCACCTCCCACTGATAGATACTCCATGGGTGGTGCATCCCCTGGAAGAGTCCATTTAGGTTTTGAACTTCCAGTCACTGCTGACAATATCCAACTGTGGACATAAAGATCCCATCCGAGCAAACTGAAACAGTTGGTGGTAATGGGGGAAACAGAAGGGTCATCGCAACTCAAATTGAAACCTTTCTGGACCCAGCAAGATCAGATCACTGTCAAGGATGGCATATTACAATGGGATCAAGGACAATTGTCCCAAGTAAAGTTCACCACCAGATACTGGCTGAATTACACCAGGGTCTTTCAGGTGTTTCCAGGATGAAGATACTAGCAAGAAGTTATGTCTGGTGGCTGGAGTTGAATGCCAACAAAGCTGCATTGATAGGGCAGTGATCAGAATGTCAACAAGGACAATCATGTGCCACCAGCCGCATCCCCAGATTCATAGGAATGGCTGGGTAAATCCTGGACTCGGTTACACATTGACAATGCGGGTCCTTTCATGGGCTCAATGTTCCTGCTCATTCAAAGTGGTTGAATGTGCATAAAGTTCATGTGGCAAACTCAGGGTTGACAATTGAAAAGCTGCGAGCATTGTTCCCGATACATGGACTCTCGAAAGTATTGGTCACAGACAATGTGACATCATTTACCAGCAGGGAGTTGGAATATTTCCTAAAGTCCAATGGCGTTCAGCATATACCATTCATTGTCCAGTGGTCCAGTGGAAAGAAGTCCAAATGTTGAAGGCAGGCTTAAAGATGCAGCCCACAGCTTCAATTGATACCAAACTGTCTCGGTTCCTGTTCAATTATAGGACCACCCCACATACAACAAGAGGGCCAGCTCCTGCAAAAGACTCCACACCTGGTTAAACCTGATATTCTCAGACCTGGGTGGGGTGGTAGGTTGGGTGAAATGGCAGCAGCAATGCCAATGCTGGCCACATGCTGCCTCTAAGTAAGAGTGTCGGTTTAATTTGGGTACGAAGTTTGGCACTGGAACCATGGAAGTGAGTGAACATAAGTTTGACATGTAGAGTTTAATGTGGGAAAATGTGAGATCATGCTCTTTGGCAGAAAGAAGAGAGGAGCTGAATACTATTTAAATGGAGAAAGACTGCAGAAGGCTGTAGCACAGAGGGATTTGAAAATCCTTGTGCATGAATTACAAAGTTAGCGTCCAAGTTCAGTGAGTAATAGGGCAGGCAAATGGAATGTCAGACTTTATTTCAAAGTAAATGGAGTATAAAAACATGTTTCACTAAAACTATACAATGTACTAGTTAGATGAAATCTGGAATGATATGACCAGTTTTGGTCGCCTTAATTAAATAAACATATACTGGTGTTAGAAGCAGGCCAGAAAATGTCCAATACGTTGATCCTGGTTATGGAAAGATTGTCTTCTAAGAAAAGGTTGAGTAGATTGGGCCTGCACTCTATGGAGTTTAAAAGAATGAGAGGTGACCTTATTGAAGCATACAAGATTCTTAGGAGTACTTGACAAGGTAATGGGGAGAAATTGTTGCCCTTTGTTGGAGAGTCTAGGATCAGAGGGCATGATCTCAGTGTGGAGTTGCCCAGATAGAACAGCAATGAGGATACATTTCTTCTGAGCCTAATTATCTGTAGATTTTTTATCATAGAGGGCTGTCATGACTGAGACATCAAGTATGTTCAAGGCTGAGGTGGACAGATTCTTAATCAGTTAAAGGCAGACAAGAGTTGTGGAGAAAAGGCAGGAAAGTGGAGTTGAGGATTATCAGATCAGTCATGATCTTCTTGAATGATGGAGCAGACTTAATGGGCCAAATGGCCTACTCCTGCATTATGGTCTTGCGATCGAGGGAAAGATCATCCAGAGATAAGAACAAACGAAGACATGTAACAAGAAAGAGAGGGAGAGAGACTTGAAGACCAAAAGAAAAGTCTATGGGAGAAACCATTTTATGTCCTCTGCAGTCCATATCTTGATCCAGAACTATATTCTGCATTAAATTGTAAATCACCAACTGGGGTTTATTGATGTAATTTATCCAAGAACTGAATAAACGTGTTCTAAATTTTTCTTAATGGAGTTACAATTCACAATTGATCACAATGAAGCTTTACTGTCAAGTCTCTTCCTCCATTAAAGAGGGGCAAAGACCCCTTACCTGGGTTTCTGCAAGAGCAACTCTGTATCCCTACTTCACTGACCTTTACCCAAAGCACTGAAAATTATTTCCCTTCAAATATTTATCTTACTCCCCTTACAAAAGATACAATTTTCTATGATTATTTCAATTTTCCAGCATGTTGTACAAAAATGTTTAATCTGTTCTTATACCATGTTTTAAATATTATATATTTTAAACCTGCACTTGGAAAATATTTGACCCAGATTTTGTGCTTGAGTTTATCTCCAATATTCATCTGCAACAGAGTGCAACTTCTGCCATTCATATTCACAGTTAAATGCAGAATTTGCAATTTAAGGATGTGCTGCTGGGGCTACATCTTCAGTAATTTTTGCGAAGATGGTTGTGGGGACTGCTTTGGAAAGCTGAAAATGTGTTGCTGGAAAAGCACAGCAGGTCAGGCAGCATCCAAGGAGCAGGAGAATCGACGTTTTGGGCATGAGCTCTTCTTCAGGAATCAGATTCTTGAAGAAGGGCTCATGCCCGAAATGTCGATTCTCCTGTCCCTTTGATGCTGCCTGACCTGCTGCGCTTTTCCAGCAACACATTTTCAGCTCTGATCTCCAGCATCTGCAGTCCTCCCTTTCTCCGAGAAGACTGCTTTGGAAAGGCCAACTGCCCTCAAGCAGTGAATAGCCATCACAACTCATTAAGAGCTGAATGAGTCAAGTTAGAAAGGGTTTAAAAGCCTCTCAGTGGCAGGCTCAGGAACCAGCACTCCAGACAGACCAAGAAGACAACTCCCACCCTTCGTTCTCCCCTCGTCTACCCCAACTAGTGCCAGGAGCATCCACAGACAACCAGTAGAAATATACAAGTTCCAAAAGCCACAGTCTAGTTTTGATTTTAAAATGTTGGAGATTGGGTGTTACTATCTTGAGGCAGCTTCTCTTTGACATGCTTTTCATCATAGTCTACTGGTCCTTTTGAGTTGATAGGCCTCTGGTTAGCTCTCCAACTCTGAGACCTCACTCATCACCCATATTTGGACATGGAGCTCTCTCTAAGCCAATTGAGTGGGAGTCCTGCTGTAAATCAAATGATTATCTTGTCTCTCCCCCCACAACATCTGGGGAAAATTTCGCACTCAGATGCAGTCTCAACCTCTGTTTGATGGAAGGTAAATCCTACACTGGAAGTATCTGCAGATATTAATCAATTTGCAATCGCGCTGCACTGAAAAGAACCTGCACTTTTATGCTGTGATGCTGGTGTCAATGCCCCAACAAAGGTAATGACTAGCTAAAGAAAGGTAGCTGGATTTTCAGTCGTGTACTTAGTTCTTAAGTATTCTTCAACAACCTCTCTGGCCCTGAAAATATAATTGTGGAGCATGAAGTATCTCCATTATGATGAAATGGCTTACATATGATAGCTCAGCTTCTATCTTAATTCTTGTGTTTCATTATGACTATTGTTTTAAAATATTAATAAAATACTAAGTATTCTTATCTCCCTGATAAGCTGTCTGTGAAAATCCTTCAGTGTGATTGAATGTATGGCATCATTGTTCCTTGGTGCCTGGACACTCCATTGGTGCCAGATTCAAGTTAATGTAAGGGGAGGTGAAATTCATGCCACAGTAATTGCTAAATCTTGGAGGGCAGCTTTATTTAACTTCACTGTGAGTGCTGTGACTTCAGTGCTGACCTTCCGTGCTGGCACTTGACATGTTAAATTTTCCCTGTAACTGTGATGATTTTTGCCATGGTTGCACTTTTGACAATGCTACATTTTTGCTGCCACAGTTTATTGATTTGATTGAAGTAAACAGTAGTAAAATGAAACTGAAATGGGAGTTAAAAGTGAAAAAAGTGGTTCGTAAACTGCAGACAGGAAACAATAAAGATATATGAATACAACCAATCATGAATGGCTAATTAGAATGAATTAATAATAAGCAAGGGGCTCAAAATATTTCTTTCATCTCGGGAGCTAAACTATCCTCTGCAATAAGAGTTTAAATAAATTAAAGATATAAAAGTTCAGTTTAAAATTAATTGTTTTTATATTTAATAACTTTGATGAATTTTTAATTCAGGGCCTGCTTTTGAATACAAAACTTTTGACTGCACATGGAATGTACAGAGTGGAAGCAGGCCATTCAGCCCATCAGGTCTACACTGACCCTCCAAAGAGCATCCCACCCAGACCCATTCCTTTCTCTATCACCTTTGTTGGCTTGTAGTGGTACATAGCTAACCTCATGAGGGGCAGACTGTGCATGGGGGTGCTTCAAGTAAACTTTCTTAATAGCATTGTGCTTGCAGAATTTCAGGGGCAGTACCTGTTCCTAACAGTGTATGTACAGTGATTTATATCCATATTTCTGTTGTACTGTATTGCACTCCATTACAGAACACATTTTCCCCTAATGGTGTGTTTAGCAGCCTCTACATTTGTAGCAATTGTAGGTTCAGCTAAGCATACTGATCGCCAAGAAGATGTGGTTATGCTTGGAATCGGAGCCACCTACCATGACCAGCTGTAGCTCCAAGTTACAGGTATGTGTTGCTACAACAATTTGGACCCTTTAGAAAGAGTGTGGGAGTGGTGTGGTGGGGGTGGGGGTGGGGGTGGGGGTGAGGAGGTGGGGGGGGGAGGGCGGGTAGGTTGGTGGGGAATTGTGGATTGGTATCAACACCCCAGGGTTCAATTCCTTGGCTAGGTTGTTTCAAGAGCTACCTCTTTACTGTACCTATGATAGAGGTTGTGGGACTGTTAGTCAGATCTTCCTGAGAAGAGGAAGGAACAAATATGAAGGCTCAAATAGCTCCTTTTAGGAAACATTTGTAAACCTTTGTGTTCTGCTGCAAGTGAAGGTTTGCTTCTCCGTTTACTGTCTTCTTCCTTATTTTCTCTCTGGTGTCCTTGGTCTTGTTCTCAGATACATGACAAGATTTTACCATCTTCTGCTCTTTAGACAATTGCAAAGATGTAGTTGCAGGTATACCTTCAGGAATGGAATCCAGGGAGATCATATCCTTTGCAGTTTGGCTGTGTCCTTGAGGAAGGGCTCCGTTTTGAGATAGTAGAGTTGCACTGGTTATGTTGAGTGAGATGACTTCTTTATGACAGGTAAGAGAAGGACTTATTTGACTTCTGTTATGGACTTGGCCTAACCTGGTGACTGCTTTTTCATGTCGAGTTGGAAATCCTCACATTATGAATTAATGCCTCTCTCTCCAAACTCCATTTGAATAATTTCTGTTCAGACCTTCTCTGTGGCACCAAAACTGCTCTATCCAAGGTCACCTTTAACATCCTCTGTAACTGTGACCAAGGTGCATTAGCCTGATGATCTGTCCATAGCCTTCATCACAGCTGAAGAAGCCATTATTCTCCATCACTTCTCCTACGTTATTGAGTTCTGTAGACATTTCCATTGCTCCACTCATACACAACCAGCAGCCAATACATCACCACAAATGGCTTTCATTTCTTGGTCATGCCCGAAATCACCAAAGATTTATCCTAAGTTTCCTCCTTTTCCCTATCTACATGCCACGCCTCAGTGACACTACATGCAGATGAGAGATGAAATTTTAAATGGGTCTAAAGGGAGTGGGCTATGGCTAGAGGTATAACAGAATTGTGTGAGAAGATCAGTGTGGCCTATCTTGAACTCAGGAACAACTCGCTGCACATTTTAATTAGATTTCAAGAGTCAAGGTGAGATTCTCATTTGGCAGCGGAAAGTTACCTATTAAGAGATTATGCGTGTTAACGAGCTTAATAATTTCAGATCACACCTCATAATTATTTAGTTTCCTATCTTACTGCCTGCTGTGAGCAAACTAGATGCTGAAAATTCTCAACAAGGAAGTCAGAGTGGATATGTGGTGACGTCAGCTCACTGCTAGCTGCAAAGAGCTTTCAAATTGATCAGCATCAAACTGCAACTCATAGACATGCACCTCATTGCCTATGGACATTGGCATCCAACATATGACGTCTCTAAGCAATGTCATGGTATTTCTGATCAACCTGCAGTACATGTCTTTACTTCAATGCTGCACCTTGGTCTGCATTGGTAATTATCATTCTCATACTACAACAAGGACACTGCACTCAGAGACACCCAGTTCATGAAAAAGACCAGGCTGCATCTCTGGCCATCACTGTGTTCACTCACTCTGAGCCTTCCTGGATGTCCACAACATCCTGCATTGCATTGCCTTGCCCCTCAGCCAGAGATAATGGGCTCAAAGTATAAGGCTATGTTGTCTTGCATTTAGAACATAGAACATAGAACAGAACAGCACAGAACAGGCCCTTCAGCCCACAATGTTCTGCCGACCATTGATCCTCATATGTGCACCCTCAAATTTCCGTGACCATATGCATGTCCAGCAGTCTCTTAAATGTCCCCAATGACCTTGCTTCCACAACTGCTGCTGGCAACGCTTTTCATGCTCTCACAACTCTCTGTGTAAAGAACCTACCTCTGACATCCCCTCTATACTTTCCGCCAACCAGCTTAAAACTATGACCCCTCGTGTTAGCCATTTCTGCCCTGGGAAATAGTCTCTGGCTATCGACTCTATCTATGCCTCTCATTATCTTGTATACCTCAATTAGGTCCCCTCTCCTCCTCCTTTTCTCCAGTGAAAAAAGTCCGAGCTCAGTCAACCTCTCTTCATAAGATAAGCCTTCCAGTCCAGGCAGCATCCTGGTAAACCTGTTCTGAACCCTCTCCAAAGCATCCACATCTTTCCTGTAATAGGGCGACCAGAACTGGACGCAGTATTCCAAGTGCAGTCTAACCAAAGTTTTATAGAGCTGCAACAAGATCTCACGACTCTTAAACTCAATCCTCCTGTTAATGAAGGCCAAAACACCATATGCTTTCTTAACAACCCTGTCCACTTGGGCGGCCATTTTAAGGGATCTATGTACCTGCACACCAAGATCCCTTTGTTCCTCCACACTGCCAAGAATCCTATCCTTTATCCTGTACTCAGCTTTCAAATTCGACCTTCCAAAATGCATCATCTCGCATTTATCCAGGTTGAACTCCATCTGCCACCTCTCAGCCCATCTCTGCATCCTGTCAATGTCCCGCTGCAGCCTACAACAGCCCTCTATACTGTCAATGACACCTACAACCTTTGTGTTGTCTGCAAACTTGCTGACCCATCCTTCAATCCCCTCATCCAAGTCATTAATAAAAATTACAAACAGTAGAGGCCCAAGGACACAGCCCTGTGGAACACCACTCACCACTGACTTCCAGGCAGAATATTTTCCTTCTACTACCACTCACTGTCTTCTGTTGGCCAGCCAATTCTGTATCCAGACAGCTAAGTTCCCCTCTATCCCATTCCTCCCGACCTTCTGAATGAGCCTACCATGGGGAACCTTATCAAATGCCTTGCTGAAGTCCATATACACCACATCCACAGCTCGACCCTCATCAACTTTTCTAGTCACATCCTCAAAGAACTTGATAAGGTTTGTGAGGCATGACCTGCCCCTCACAAAGCCGTGTTGACTGCATTTAATCAAGCCATGCTCTTCCAGATGGTCATAAATCCTATCCCTCAGAATCCTTTCTAACATCTTGCAGATAACAGATGTGAAACTTACTGGTCTGTAATTGCCGGGGATTTCCCTATTTCTTTCTTGAAGGGAGGAATTACATTTGCCTCTCTCCAGTCCTCAGGTACGACTTCAGTGGAGAGCGAGGATGCAAAGATCTTTGCAAGTGTCAAAGCAATCGCATTTCTTGTTTCCCAAAGCAGCTGAGGACAAATCTGGTCCAGGCCTGGTGATTTGTCAATCTTAATGTTTGACAAAATTTTCAGCACATCAGCTTCCTCTATCTCTATTCATTCCAGCGTGCACACCTGCTCTTCAAAGGTTTCATTCACTACAAAGGTCGTTTCTTTCGTAAAGACAGATGCAAAAAACTTATTTAGGGTTTCCCCTACATCCTCAGACTCCACACACAAGTTCTCTATGCTATCCCTGATTGGCCCTACTCTTTCTTTGACCATTCTCTTATTCCTCACATAAGTGTAAAATGCCTTTGTGTTCTCCCTAATCCGTTCTGCCAAGCCTTTCTCGTGCACCCTTCTGGCTCTCCTCAGATCATTTTCGAGCTCCTCCCTTGCCTGCCTGTAATCCTCTAGAGCTGAGCTTGACCCTAGCTTCCTCCACCTTATGTAAGCTCCCTTCTTCCTTTTGACGAGAAGCTCCACCACTGTAGACACAAATCCAGGAAGTTTGTCATAATTGTCAGCAGTCCATTGTCAAGTGTAGGGAAAAAGCCTTTGGTCAGGGGTTCTTGGCACAGTAAGTAAACAACAACCTCTGATACTAGTTTAGGGGGTTGGATAGAGTCAGTCAGCCACTTGGGCTGGTCAAAATCAGCATCCTTCCATTATTTCTACCTAATTGTGGGCTGTTTTCTTCCTGGAATGAAAGAGAGGCAAGTATTAAGAGAGATGAATGCATGTGGCACAGCAGGTTTGGCATTGCTCAGTGAATAGGAAGCAGAGGGGACACATGGGATTGGGGTTTGGGGGGGGTGATAGTAAAGTAAGAGAAGATCTATAACACCGCTCCTTCTCTATGTTGCAGCCAGTATGAGTATGGTAGAGAATGAGACTTGGTCAGAGATGGGTATGGTAACAGAGATACCGTGAGTGTGAAGTATTGGAGAGAAGATAGTTGAACTTACCCTGAGGCATGGAGAAGGTCATTGACCTTCCTTATACAGTGCTGTGCATTCCTTCAGATGACAGAGAGTGTATTAACCTGCATAGCAACTTCTGACCAAACTGACATGATCTGTTGTTGTGGCCTCCACTGCTGGTCCTGGGAGAACAAGATCAACCACCCTGTCCAGCAGTTATTCCAGGTCCCTGCCTGCAAAGAGAGGTGCCAATTCCTCTGCTTGAGCCGTGTCCGGGCCATATGCCAGGATCTGGCAGGGCAGGTCCACTGATGCTAGTCTTAGTGTTCAACAGTCTTTTAAAATGGCGTTGGCACCAGGATGCTGGTCCATTCTAGGATATTCCAATGGCAGGTTAATTGTTTCAGGCATGGTGGGTTCTAGAATGGGGCTAAAATTGGGAAAATGAATAACTCTTTGAGAAGAATGTATGCCTAAACAGGGAAGTTAACCAGAGTATCATCATTGAAAGAAACACAATACAAATCTACAAAGATTAGTCTCAATCAGCAGATTGATCAGATCCAAGAAACAGCAAAAAATGACTTTAAAAAATTAGGGTATGTAGAGTACCAGTAGTCTCCACTATCCAAAAGTACAGTGTTCCCAGGAAACCTTCCGTAAGCTAAAACTGGCGTAAAGCGAAGGTGTATGATTTATATGGGAAAAAGTATCGGAGTTTCTCGTAAAAGCGAAAATCCTCCTCAGATTTGCGAAAACAGGTACTAATGTAGGTCTTTCGCAAAAGTGAAATTGTATAAAGCAGACATTCGAAAAGCGGAGGATACCTGTAGTTAGAAATTGTTTGTTTATAACATATAAACGATTGTATGAGTTTTGGTAAGTACTTAATTGGAAAGAAAAATCTAAAATTAGTTTTAGTCCTCCAGAGAGTGACTCAAGCATTTAATAATAGAAAATAAGGAATTAATGGAGATGTTCAACCAGTATTTTGTGGCTGTCTTCACTGTAGGAGATATAGCACACTTTCCAAAGATACTTGAAGCTCAAGAGGTGAATGGGAAGGAGGAATGTAAGACGATCACCATCACTAAGGAAAAGGTGCTGGGAAAACTATTAGACTGAGAAACTGACAGTCCCAGAACGAGATAGCCTGCATCTTAGGTTCTTAAAAGTAAGGGCTTTTGGATAGTACAGTCACTGTTTATAAACTTTCAAAATACCTTAGATTCCAGAAACAACCTTGGCTTAAAAAATAGCTAAGGCAATACATTATTCAGGAAAGGAGAGAAGCAGAAAGCAAGAAACTATGGGCTTGTTAGTCTAAGATCTGTCATATGGATATTGCTAGAATCATTACCAAGCAGGTTATGTTAGATTATTTAGAAAATCATAATGTGATCAGGCAGAGTCAACTTGGCTTTGTTGAAGGGAAAGCATGCTTAACTAATCAATTTTTGAGTAACTAACAAGAAGGTGGATAAACAGGAGCATGTACATGTGTTATATTTGGATTTCCAAAATGTATTTGATAAAATGCCACTAAAGGACATAGGAGCATGTGATATGGGGGTGACATATTAGCATTGGTAAAGGATTTGTTAGTTAACAAGAAGCAGAGGATAGGCAGATAAATTGATTTTTTTTTGTGTAGTGAATTGTAATGAGTGAAGGGTTAAAGGGATCAGAGCTGGACTTTCACCTATTTTTAATATGTATTAATTCTTTGAATGAAGTCACTAAATGTATGGTAGCCAGATTTGCCAATGACACTTGGGAAATAAATTGTTAAGAGTGGATAGAGAGTCTGGAAGAGATTATAGACAAATTAAGTTTGACATCAAAACATTGATAGTTGGAGTTGAATATGAAAAGAATGTGAACTTGTTCACTTTGACTGGAAAAACAGAGAAGCAATATACTAAAATGGAAAGAGGTTGTAGAACTCAACGTTACAGAGAGATGTCATAGAGATGTACAGCATGGAAACAGACCCTTCGGTCCAACCTGTCCATGCCGACCAGATATCCCAACCCAAACTAGTCCCACTTGCCAGCACCCGGCCCATTTCCCTCCAAACCCTTCCTGTTCACATACCCATCCAAATCCTCTTAAATGTTGCAATTGTACCAGCCTCCACCACATCCTCTGGCACCTCATTCCATACATGTACCACCCTCTGCGTGAAACAGCTGCCTCTTAGGTCTCTTTTATATCTTTCCCCTCTTACCCTAAACCTATGCCCTCTAGTTCTGGACTCCCTGACTCCAAGGAAAAGACTTTGTCTATTTATCCTATCCATGCCCCTCATAATTTTGTAAACCTCTATAAGGTCACCCCTCAGCCTCCGATGCTCCAGGGAAAACAGCCCCAGCCTTTTCAGTCTCTCCCTGTAGCTCAGATCCTCCAACCCTGGCAACATCCTTGTAAATCTTTTCTGAACCCTTTCAACTTTCACAATATCTTTCTGATAGGAAGTAGACGCAATATTCCAACAGTGGCCTAACCAATGTCCTGTACAGTTGCAACATGACCTCCCAACTCCTGTACTCAATACTCTGACCAATAAAGGAAAGCATACCAAACGCTTTCTTCACTATCCTACCTACCTGTGACTCAACTTTCAAGGAGCTATGAACCTGTACTCCAAGATCTCTTTGTTCAGCAACACTCCCTAGGACCTTACCATTAAGTGTATAAGTCCTGCTAAAATTTGCTTTCCCAAAATGCAGCACCTCACATTTATCTGAATTAAACTCCATCTGCCACTTCTCAGCCCATTGGCCCATCTGGTCCAGATCCTGTTGTAATCTGAGGTAACCCTCTTCGCTGTCCCCTACACCTCTAATTTTGGTGTCATCTGCAAACTTACTAACTGTACCTCTTATGCTCACATCCAAATCATTTGTGTAAATGACAAAAAGTATAGGGCCCAGCACCGATCCTTGCGGCACTCCACTGGTCACAGGCCTCCAGTCTGAAAAACAGCCCTCCACCGCCACCCTCTGTCTTCTACCTTTGAGCCAATTCTGTATCCGAATGGCTAGTCCTCCCTGTATTCCGTGGGATCTAACCTTGCTAATCAGTCTCCCATGGGGAACCTTGTTGAATGCCTTACTGAAGTCCATATAGATCACATCTACTGCTCTGCCCTCATCAATCTTCTTTGTTACTTCTTCAAAAAACTCATGATGTCCTGGTAAATGAATTACAAAACATTAATGTGCAAGAACAGCAAGTGATTATAAAGGTAAATGGAATGTTGACATTTATTGGAAGTGGAATGGAATGTGGATTGACTCTGTAGAAATTTGAATGTTAGTTCCATTGATTTCTGTAGATCCCATCTCCCTTTTCCTCATCAGGGGTGGCAGAACCTTCAAGCTGATTGATTCTACTCTGCATAAATCATACTCCAAAACTTACTCTCTCAAAATTGTTCTTTTCAGCCATTATAGAATTATAGAGCTGTTTATTTGGTTATTCTCCCAGAGTTTCCTTTCTTGGCTCAGTGCCCATTTCCTTGTATATTTGTAATTTGTGAAGGACCTCATGATACGTCTTTATTCTAAAAGCCCTTGAAATGCAAGTCATTGTTGTATGGATGTTACCAATTGCATCAGATGATGGACAGGATCAATAGTTATTTTCAGGCAGACAAATTTCCTTTCAAGTTCATGGTATCTCTGTTTTAAAAGTGTGGTCTGAATCTCTGTCAGACTTTGCAGATAATGAACAAAGGCCATGTCGTGTAGAGGATTGTTTTGGATAGGTTGCATGAAATAACTCCACAGAAGCTGGTATCCTTTCACCAAGACACCCTTTACTTACACATGGACAGCCCTTGACACGAATTCAGCTCCCTCAGAGCCAGCTCTCAGAGGGAACAGGATGTCTGACACTCCTGTTCTTATCTGTCAGCCAGGGCTCACTGATTAGACCTGATTAACAGCCTCAAACAGGAATCTCATTCTATGAGGTCCACTTGGCTAACCTGGTTATAATCACTACATTGTATGGCAGGTTAAATTCCAGACCTGAATTCCAAGCAGCTGCAACACTAATAGTAATGCCTGAGACTGGGTAGATTGAGTGTTCCATCACATGTAAAGAGCTAGAGCTAATGGAGGCATTCTTCAGGTTATTGACTGCATACGGTGACACATGGAAACACTTGTCAATATCTCAGAACTCCTGTGCTAGGATTGAGTGGTCACATTTGAATTAGAAGAGGCAAATGAGTATATTCATCTTATCTGTCCTGTTGAGCAAAATGCTTCGCTTGATATTGGGACAGTAGGTGTGGTGGTAGGGATTATTGGTGAACTATTTTCTGCAGAGTTCAGAATTTTTAGCCCTAGTTTTGGAGTATGCTGTTAATCAACAAAGGGGTTTGACTTGCCAATACATGTGAGATATTCATGAGGGACCTGCTCTCTTATTAAACTGCAACTAATCAAACTGATATTGTTGGGAGGATGAGATATTGGAGACTGAGATGGCAGGATTAGGTTTATAGAGAATGCCGTTGATGTGCAGTAATATTTTATGTTTTGGTTCTTCAGGTTAAACTTTGAGGTCATTCTATTACTTGCTATCAGGGCCACATTGGCAACTGCAATGATGAAATCTGATGGAAACATGTGGAGAGAGAATGTGGGGAGCTGATGCCTCTGATATATGTGGTGCAGTTGAGATTGGAATGTGTTTTAAATTCAATTCTTGAATATTTTAGCAAAGCCTATTTCCTGGAGTACTGAGAATGAATTCCTACACCAACCCAATTCTCCTTTGTCCTTTGGTGAGTTGTTAATGTTGTTGTAGTATACCATGCTCAGTAGCTATTCCAAAACCAGCACATACAACCTGGTGAGACAAATATACACTCTGCACTAGATTTTGGTCAATTTATTATAGTGTTACAGAGTTGTGCAGCACAGCAACTCATCCATGCCAACCAGATATCCTAAACTAATCTAGTACTACTTGCCAGAATTTGACCCATGTCCCTCTAAACCCTTAGGTACCCATTCAATTGCGCTTTAAATGTTGTAATTGTACCTGCAACTACCACTTCTGGCAGCTTGTTCCATATACTCACTACCCTCTGCATGAAAAGGTTGCCCTTCAGGTCACTTTTAAACTTTCAACCTCATCGTAAACTTATGCCCTCTAGCTTCATACTCCCCTATCCTGGGGAAAATACTTTGACTATTCACCCTATCTACGCCTCTCATGATTTATTAACCTCTATAAGGTCACCCCTCAGCCTCTGATGCTCCGGGGAGATAGCCCCAGTCTATTCAGCCTCTCCCTGTAACTCATTATGTGTTCAGCAGATATAATAGAGTCCTTACCAGCATCCTTGCTTTTGTTGTGCATTGGTGTGATTATCTTAAAACACCTGCAGAGGCATATTTCTTCAAAATGGAGGGAACATATCAGAAAGAGGGTGGTTTAGGAGTAGATGTTGTGATGTCTCTTGAGACTTTTCCTGGTTTGAAACTTTATTCTGTTGTTTGACTCAGATTGGCTCAGATTGAAGATTTCAGGAACTCAGTAGATGCTGCTAGGGTTTAGATGTGGTTCAGAATTATTAACCCGAAGTTTGTAGCCTGTTCTTAGTCAGCAAAAGGGTTTGACTTTCAAATGTGCCCTCAAATAAGTTTTTGACTTATTAAACCTGTATCCATGGAACTAATTAAACTGTGATTTGTTTTTTCAAGGAGGCAGTATTAGCCAGTAAGGTTAGGTTTAAGAGCTTAAGTTTAAGTTGTTGATTTACAGTAATTTTTCATGTTTGTACCCTTCAGATTACATTCTGTCAATGTTTGAGGTAATTCTAATACTTATTATCAGTGTCACATTGACATAATTTGGGAGAGAAGGAAATAGAATCATAGAGTTGTACAGCATGGGAACAGACCCTTCAGTCCAACGCATCCATGCTGACCAGATATCCTAAATTAATGTCGTCCCACTTGCAAACATTTGGCCTATATCTCTTTAAACCCTTCCTATTCATATACACAACCAGATGCCTTTTAAATGTTGTAATTCTACCACTTCCTCTGGCAGCTCATTCCAAACACACCATCCTCTGCATGAAAGAAAGTTGCCCCTTAGGTCCCTTTTAAATCTTTCCCCTCTCATCTTAAACCTATGTCCTCTAGTTTTGGATCCTGCTACCCTGTAAATCTTTTCCAAACTCTTTCAAGTTTCACAACATCCGTCCTGATGCAGGGAGACCAGAATTGCATGCAGTATTCCAAAAGTGACCTAACTAATGTCCTGTACAGCTGCAACTGACCTCCTAACTCCTATACTCAATGCTCTGACCAATAAAGGTTAGCATATCAAACGTCTTCTTCACTGTTCTGTTGACCTGGGACTCCACTTCCAAGGAACTATGAACTTCAGCAACACTCCCCAGAACCTTACCATTAAGTGTTATAAGTCCTGCCCTGATTTGCTTTTCCAAAATGCAGCAGCTCACATTTATCTAAATCAAACTCCGTCGACCACTCCTCAGCCCATTGGCCCATCTGATCAAATTTCCACTGTACTCTGAGGTAACCTCATTTACTACAACTCCAATTTTAGGGTCATGTGCAATCTGATTAGCCATACCTCCTACGTTCACATTTAAATCATTTATATAAATGGTGAAAAGCAGTGGACCTAGCACCCATCAAATTGATTACATTTGTTTTCTGTGAGTCAAGGGAACGTGAAGTATACAGCAAGGCATAGGTATAAACAGAGTCACTGTTGATCTCACTAGGTTCTGAGATTAAAACAGAAATTGCTGGAAAAGATCAGCAGGTCTGGCAGCATCTGTGGAGAAAAATCATAGTTAACGTTTTGGGTCCAGTGATTCTCCTCAGTATTTTGGGTTTCATTTTGGTTCTGGGATTAGCTTGATGCCACCGTACTTGAACGTTGCAACTCTTCTGTTCTATGTAAAAAGGTAAAAACAATGACTGCAGATGCTGGAAACCAGATTCTGGATTAGTGGTGCTGGAAGAGCACAGCAGTTCAGGCAGCATCCGAGGAACAGTAAAATTAACGTTTCGGGCAAAAGCCCTTCATCAGGAATACAGCAGAGAGCCTGAAGAGTGGAGACATAAGTGAGAGAAGGGTGGGGGTGTGGAGAAAGTAGCATGGAGTACAATAGGTGAGTGGGGGAGGGGATGAAGATGATAGGTCGGGGGGGAGGGTGGAGTGGATAGGTGGAAAAGAAGATAGGCAGGTAGGACAAGTCATGGGGACAGTGCTGAGCTGGAAGTTTGGAACTGGGATGAGGTGGGGGAAGGGAAAATGAAGAAACTGTTGAAGTCCACATTGATGCCCTGGGGTTGAAGTGTTCCGAGGCGGAAAATGAGGCGTTCTTCCTTCAGGCATCGGGTAGTGAGGGAGCGGTGGTGAAGGAGGCCCAGGACCTCCATGTCTTCAGCAGAGTGGGAGGGGGAGTTGAAATGTTGGGCCACAGGGCGGTGTGGTTGATTGGTGTGGGTGTCCCGGAGATGTTCATTAAAGCGCTCTGCTAGGAGGCGCCCAGTCTCCCCAATGTAGAGGAGACCGCATCAGGAGCAACGGATACAATAATGACATTGGTGGATGTGCAAGTAAAACTTTGATGGATGTGGAAGGCTCCTTTAGGGCCTTGGATGGAGGTGAGGGAGGAGGTGTGGGCACAGGTTTTGCAATTCCTGCGGTGGCAGGGGAAGGTGCCAGGATGGGAGGGTGGGTTGTAGGGGGGCGTGGACCTGACCAGGTAGTCACGGAGGGAACGGCCTTTGCGGAAGGCGGAAAGGGGTGGGAAGGGAAATATATCCCTGGTGGTGGGGTTTGTTTGGAGGTGGCGGAAATGTCCAGGAAGGGGAGGGAGGTGTCAGAGATGGTCCAGGTAAATTTAAGGTCAGGGTGGAATGTGTTGGTGAAGTTGATGAGTTGCTCAACCTCCTCGCGGGAGCACGAGGTGGCGCCAATGCAGTCATCAATGTAGCGGAGGAAGAGGTGGGGAGTGGTGCCGGTGTAATTACGGAAGATCGACTGTTCTACGTAGCCAACAAAGAGACAGGCAAAGAGACCTTCCTCCCCTTCCTGGACCTCTCCATCTCCATTAATGATGACCAACTTGACACCGACATTTTTTACAAACCCACCGACTCCCACAGCTACCTGGATTACACCTCTTCCCACCCTACCTCCTGCAAAAATGCCATCCCGTATTCCCAATTCCTCCGCCTCCACTGTATCTGCTCCCAGGAGGACCAGTTCCACCACAGAACACACCAGGTGGCCTCCTTCTTTAGAGACTGCAATTTCCCTTCCCACGTGGTTAAAGATGCCCTCCAACGCATCTCATCCACATCCCACACCTCCGTCCTCAGACCCCACCCCTCCTACCGTAACAAGGACAGAACGCCCCTGGTGCTCACCTTCGACCCTACCAACCTGCGCATAAACCAAACCATCCGCCGACATTTCCGCCACCTCCAAACAAACCCCACCACCAGGGATATATTTCCCTCCCCACCCCTTTCCACCTTCCGCAAAGACCGTTCCCTCCATGACTACCTGGTCAGTTCCACGCCCCCCAACAACCCACCCTCCCATCCTGGCACCTTCCCCTGCCACTGCAGGAATTGTAAAACCTGCACCCACACCTCCATCCAAGGCCCTAATGGAGCCTTCCACATCCAAAGTTTTACCTGCACATCCACCAATGCCATTTATTGTATCCGTCGTTCCCGATGGGGTCTCCTCTACATTGTGGAGACTGGGCACCTCCTAGCAGAGCGCTTTAGGGAACATCTCCGGGACACCCGCACCAACCAACCAAACCGCCCTGTGGCCCAACATTTCGACCCCCCTCCCACTCTGCCGAGGACATGGAGGTCCTGGGCCTCCTTCACCGTCGCTCCCTCACCACCAGATGCCTGGAGGAAGAACGCCTCATCTTCCGCCCCGGAACACTTCAACCCCAGGGCATCAATGTGGACTTCAACAGTTTCCTCATTTCCCTTTCCCCCACCTCATCCCAGTTCCAAACTTCCAGCTCAGCACTGTCCCCATGACCTGTCCTACCTGCCTATCTTCTTTTCCACCTATCCACTCCACCCTCTTCTGTTCTATGCTTGCTGTCACCAGCTGCATGTTCATTCTTCACCCATGTAACAAACCACATATTTTCTATGTTTGTCTCAACTGATACGGTAGTTGAATTGCTATTGTTGAAATAAGTGAATTTTTCGAGTTATAAAATGAAGTCCTATATAAAATCGTTGAATTGTGCAATACGATGTTGCCTTTTGGAAGCAATAAGAGGGACAGTTTGAGAATAAGTGGCACTAAAAATTTTTTCAAGTTAAGCGAATTCTGCCTGACAACAGCCCTCTGGTTGGTTGAGCTGCATACAGTTGAAATCTGCACCTCTGTTTCTCTGTCTTACTCTATATGGGGAAAGGACAGAAAACTCAAGTAAGCTTAAAAGAAAGTACTCCTACAAGAAAGGACCGAAACTCACTTGTTCAATCATCGAATCAAAGAACAACCATCATTCTACAGACAGCAGTGCAGCAGCATTATAGAAATCGATATGACAGTCAAGAAAAAAACTTTCTACATTATGGTCTTTGGCTCCTCAGAACTTGGATTACCCGGTCTATACTATTTTTTTCCACAGATATTATAAACGTTAAATTTGTTTTTTGTCTGCCTTAATCACAATTGAGTGTATATGTTTGTTTGGGGTTTTGAAGGGGTATAGTTTAATTTTTAAAAAATAAATTAGCAATCCTTAATTTTCACTGTTCCTATTAGTTGAGTGGGTTGCCATAACTAGGTTATTTTTTACTGTTCCTGAAAGATCTGGTGTGAATTGGCCCTGAATATCAGTCAGTCAGGCACATTGATGAGTTTGATGATCTCCCTGGGATTTCTACATGTATATTTTATGTGATGGCCTGTGAAGCAGTGGGGCATGATTTTTAACACACTTTTCCCAGTTTAGTTGTGACATGCCACCTGTTTGCCCCAGTCTATAATATTTGGCCCTTGTATCAGAAGTGCTTTTAGGCTGTCTTAAAGTAGTAAGCTGTTTTGCTTTATGAGGATTAGCCGATACTATTGGACATGTATTCTTTATAATCGGGTTTCAAGCATTTTTAAAACTTTACTCATGGGATGTGGGCAACACTGGCAGGATTGGCATTTATTACCCGAACCTAGTTGCCTTTGAGAAGGTGGTGGTAAGCTGCCTTCTGAACTGTGACAATATATGCTTTGTATACAGATCCACAATGCTGTTAGGAAGGGAGTTCCAGGGTTTTGACCCAGTGACAGTGAAAGAACAATGATATATTTTTAAGTCAGGATGGTGAGTGACTTAAAGGGCAAATCACAGGTGGTGGTGTTCCCAAATATCTGCTGCCCTTGTCCTTTATATGGAAGTGGTCATGTGTTTAGAAGGTGCTGAGAATCTTTGGCAAATTTCTATTGTGCATCTTGTTGATTGTATACATTGCTGCTGTAGATGGTTGCTGGTGAAATGACTGAATGTTTGTGGATGTGGTACCTATAAAGTGGACTGCTTTGTCCATTGTCAAGCTTCTTCAGTGTGGCCAGTATCCCACTATACTCCTCTTTTGTGTCGTCTAGTTGGTGGCCAGACTTTGGGGATTCAGGAAGTGTTACTCGCAGTGATATTCATAGCCTCTATGGGAGAAGTGATGGCCTAATGGTACTACCACTGGACTGTTAATCCAGAGACCCAGGTAATGTTCTGGGGACCCGGGCAGATGGTGGAATTTGAACTCACTTTAAAAAAAAACTAGAATTAACTGATGACCATGAATCCATTGTTGATGGTCAGGAAAAAACTCACTTACTTCACTAATCTCTTTGAAGGAAGGAAACTGCAATCCTTGCCTGGTCTGGCCTAGATGTGACTCCAGACCCACAGTAATGTGGTTGACTCTTAGCTCTCTATGGACACTTAGGAATGGGTATTAAATGCTGGTCCAGCCAGGGATGCCCTCATGTCATGAATGAATAAAACAAAATGAACTGCTCTTGTAGTCACTGTATTCATGTTTCAGGTCAATAGTCATCCCAAATGTATCCCATTGAGGTACATACTGTTGCCAGGATGTGTTGGTGGTGGAAATGGTGAATCTTGAAGGTGTAGATGGGGCACCAATCGTGCAGGCTGTAGAGAGTTAAGTTTCTTGAGTGTTATAGAATCCTTACACTGTGGAAGCAAGCCATTAGGCCCATTGAGTCCAAACCACCCGTGTGAAGAGCAACCTCCCCAGAACCCCCCCCCCCCCCATCCATTCCCATAACCCTGCATCTCCCAAGGCCAATCCACCTAACCTGCACACCTTTGGACTGTGGGAGGAAGCACCTGCAGGAAACCCACAAAGACATGGGGAGAATGTGCAAACTCTACACAGCCAGTTGTCCAAGAAAGGGATTGAATCTGGGTTCCTGGTGCTGTGAGGCAGCACTACTAACCTCTGAGCCACTGTGCCACCCTTGTTGTTGGAGATGCACTCACCCAGGCAGTAAAGTGTATTTCAGCATACTTCTGACTGCACCCTGTAGTTAAAGAACAGATATTGAGGAGATAGGAGAGCGAAATCAGCTGTCCTCTGCAGGAGAATACTGGGTCAGTTAGAATATGGATCCTGGTGTTGTTATCATCAGATGATCCTTGAATTGAGGTGAATCTTACTTAGGGTTGTGGGTTTTTGTTGTAGGTGCTCATGTGACTGAACAGGTCAATTCTTGACCCACAGATAGACAATAGACAATAGACAATAGATGCAGGAGTAGGCCATTCTGCCCTTCGAGCCTGCACCGCCATTCAATATGATCATGGCTGATCATTCCTAATCAGTATCCTGTTCCAGCCTTATCTCCATACCCCTTGACTCCACTATCTTTAAGAGCTCTATCCAATTCTTTCTTAAATGAATCCAGAGACTGGGCCTCCACTGCCCTCTGGGGCAGAGCATTCCACACAGCCACCACTCTCTGGGTCAAGTAGTTTCTCCTCATCTCTGTCCTAAATGGTCTACCCCGTATTTTTAAGTTGTGTCCTCTGGTTCGGCACTCCCCCATCAACGGAAATATGTTCCCTCCTGCCAGAGTGTCCAGTCCTTTCATAATCCTATATGTTTCAATCAGATCCCCTCTCAGTCTTCTAAACTCAAGGGTATAAAAGCCCAGTCGCTTCAGTCTTTCCGTGTAAGGCAATCCTGCCATTCCAGGAATTGACCTCGTGAACCTACGCTGCACTCCCTCAATAGCCAGAATGTCTTTCCTCAAATTTGGAGACCAGAACTGTACACAGTACTCCAGGTGTGGTCTCACCAGGGCCCTGTACAGCTGCAGAAGCACCTCTTTGCTTCTATACTCAATCCCTCTTGTTATGAAGGCCAGCATGCTATTAGCTTTCTTCACGACCTGCTGTACCTGCATGCTTGCCTTCATTGACTGGTGGACAAGAACACCCAGATCTCTCTGAACAGCCCCTTTACCTAATTTGATACCATTGAGGTAGTAATCTGCCTTCCTGTTCTTGCCACCAAAGTGGATAACCAGACATTTATCCACATTAAACTGCATCTGCCATGCATCTGCCCACTCACCTAACTTGTCCAGGTCACCCTGTAATCTCCTAACATCCTCATCACATTTCACCCTACCACCTAGCTTTGTGTCATCAGCAAATTTGCTAATGTTATTGCTGATACCATCTTCTATATCATTTACATATATTGTAAAAAGCTGCGGTCCCAGCACGGATCCCTGCGGTACCCCACTGGTCACTGCCTGCCATTCCGAAATGGAGCCGTTAATCACTACCCTTTGTTTCCTATAAGCCAACCAATTCTCTATCCAATCTAGTACTTTGCCCCCAATCCCGTGCGCCCTAATTTTACTCACTAACCTCTCGTGTGGGACTTTATCAAAAGCTTTCTGAAAGTCCAGGTACACTACATCCACTGGATCTCCCTCGTCCATCTTCCGAGTTACATCCTCAAAAAATTCAAGAAGATTAGTCAAGCATGATTTCCCCTTCATAAATCCATGCTGACTCTGTCCTATCCTGTTACTATTATCCAGATGTGCCGTAATTTCATCCTTTATAATAGACTCCAGCATCTTTCCCACCACTGAGGTCAGACTAACTGGTCTATAATTTCCTGCTTTCTCCCACCCACCCTTCTTAAAAAGTGGCACAACATTAGCCACCCTCCAATCCTCAGGAACCGACCCCGATTCTATTGAACTCTGGAAAATAATCACCAGCGCATCCACGATTTCCCGAGCCACCTCCTTCAGTACCCTGGGATGCAGGCCATCAGGTCCCGGAGACTTATCAACCTTCAGACCTAACAGTCTCTCCAACACCAAATCCTGGCAAATAGAAATTCCCTTAAGTTCAGGTCCTTCAGCCACTGTTACCTCAGGGAGATTGCTTGTGTCTTCCCCAGTGAACACAGATCTGAAGTACCCATTTAATTCCTCTGCCATTTCTTCGTTCCCAGTAATATATTCCCCTGCTTCTGTCTTCAAGGGCCCAATTTTTGTCCTAACCATTTTTTTGCCTTGGACATACCTAAAAAAGCTTTTACTATCCTCCTTTATATTCTTGGCCAGTTTACCTTCGTACCTCATTTTTTCTCTGCGTATTTCCTTCTTACTAATCCTCTGTTGGTGGGTGCATGTGGAAGCACGTACCATAATGTGTGCCTCGATGGTTAAAAAGTGTCTCTCTTGTCAAGTCCTGCTTTAGCAGTCAAGTAATTAGTTTTACAGGAACAGACTTTGAAGTTTTTCTCAAAGTGTAGTAGCATTGACATTAATCATTGGGAATTGCATCACGCTTTTTGTTATGCAGTTTTAATCATAAGGCAGAACAGTGGCACAAAAAGAAGGTAGGATTTAATTCATTTTCCTGCACCGCAGATTAAATGTCTGAAAATGTTATATCACTTATTTGTCACATCCTCCTAAGGTCCTGGATTCTGAGTGCACTGAGTTCAGGTTGAAAGGACTCCTGAAGCTGGCTTTCTAGGCCAGGTCCAAATGGGACTACTTGGTTGGAAAGTCTATTATCTTCCTTTCGTTACTGGGAGAGCTCAGTTTGCTATATCCCTTCAGCCTGAACATTCAGCTAAGAGAAATCAAGCGGGGGCCATCTTTCCCAGATCTTCTCTCCATTCATATGGGTGATAAAGCCTGAAAGAATGAAGTTCTGCTGAGATTTTCTGAAACATTAAACAGAAGCTATTCCTCTGATAGCTTGGCTGCTCTAGATCACCCACTTTCCCGAATTGTTCATAGAGTCCAGAGACTATTGTCACACACAGATATTAGCTTAGGCTACAGATAAAGCATTCCAGAACAATCCATAATGAAAATTGAGCATAGTTTTACAAATGCCTTCAACATTTAAATATATCACTTACACAATATTTGCTCATTACTGGATGATCTCCATTTTCAGAATCTTAGGTCATTAGCATAATAAAGATAAATGGAATCAGAACTGGGTGACGATAAAATCTTGATGGCATGAGATTTTCTCATTTCATAACATTACAGCTGATTAATAATAAATGTTACAGCTATTCT
The DNA here is from genome assembly GCF_047496795.1 of Chiloscyllium punctatum. Taxonomy (NCBI): domain Eukaryota; kingdom Metazoa; phylum Chordata; class Chondrichthyes; order Orectolobiformes; family Hemiscylliidae; genus Chiloscyllium; species Chiloscyllium punctatum. The sequence goes on from NC_092758.1 coordinate 39,697,163, forward strand.
AAATGATTTTTCAGCTGCTATAGTTTTGGACCAGTGAGGTTTGCTGCAGTAATAATGAATAATTGTCATAACAGAATAGCTTTTTATAGTTGAACATCTTAATTGTTTTTGTTAATGTCTTGTCTTGAAACTGATTAAGCTGCAACATCAAGGCTTAGCTCACCATAAAATGCAATTTTCCAGCAGAAATTGAAGCTGTATATTGACTTTGAATGTTCCAAGTGCACTTCTGCTAAAATTATGCTGAAATTAGTATTATTTTTGGCACAGATCTAGCTGACAGGAATTAATGAAGAATAACTTGGCAGCTCATTTGCTTAGGTGCTGTTAAAAGTTGATGTAAAACTAGTAAAAATTGCTAGGGGCAATATGGAATGGACTGTTGTCTTTGTTCCATGAAACTTAAATCTTTATGACACAAGGATCCTCCCATTGGGAAAGTACTTGCCAACTAGTTAGTCAACTAAATGTGTTGAGTTCACATTGATCTAATATAGTTTGGGTGCACAAAGACTGAATTTGACGAAGAATAGAACAAAGATTGGTAAGAATTTATTTTTATTCAATTATGACTTGTGAGCATTTTTGGCAAGCTGAGCATTTGTTGACCTTAAGAGAAAAAAAATAAACAAATCATGAAGATAATCACAATTATGGCTGGCACAGTGGCACAGTGGTAAGCACTGCTGCCTCACAGCGCCAGAGACCTGGGTTCAATTCCCACCTCAGGCGACTCTCTGTGTGGAGTTTGCACATTCTCCCCGTGTCTTCGCGGGTTTCCTCCGGGTGTTCCGATTTTATCCCACAGTCCAAAAATGTGCAGGTGAGGTGAATTGGCCATGCTAAATTGCCCATAGTGTCAGGTGTAGGGGAATGGGTTTGGGTGGGCTGTGCTTTGGTGGGTCGGTGTGGACCTGGAGGGCGTGTTTCCATACCGTAAGCAATCTAATCTAAACTCCAGAAATACCACATGCTCTGCTATTTTGTGCTTCAGGGTGTGCTGTTGTTAAATATTTGGGCATAGGTCAACATCAGTACATTATTTATATAAATTCAGGAAACTTGTATGAGCTAGGCTTTTGTATAGGAACGCTAATGTAAATAAAGAGCTCTTGTTGATCATTCTCTGTAGTAGTACAAATGGTAAAAGAAATGTGTGTATTGCAATGCCTTAAAAATAAAAATCAAATAAATCAGTAACTTGTAAGTTTCCGCAAGAAAAGAAGACACTATTTCACTTCTACACTGATGTTATAACAAAAGATTTTAGGGAATCCTGGGTCATGGCTTTGTTAAGATGAAATATCAAAGTCGATGTACATTCTAACCATGCTCTTATATGAATATTCAATTGATTTGTTTGAAAACTTTCCCTCATGATTTCTGGAGGCGTAGAAATATTTTCAAACAAATATGCTAATGCAACTTCTAAATTAGTGGAGAAAAAAATTCCGAACTGCTTCAGGGACTCTGTTCACTCGTGCTTTCTTACAGTCAGTAAGGTATGTGACATGCAGGGAAATCCATTATCATGCTTGAGTCTCAAAGTTAAACGGCTGAAAACCCCATGTTGGATGATTTTCTGCTTTCACAGTACATTGCTTGCTCTGGTGCAAAAACGTCTGCCAATAAGTGATCACTGGATGATACTAAATATAATCAATATCAAATATATCACACATACATTTCAGATTTGCATAGACTCAGATTGCATTACCCAATTTACAGAGAAAGGCTTTCTTAGAGGAAGTCAATTGCTGCAAAGAAATTAAGGAAACATGGGGAAAAGGTACAATAAAGCAAACACATCATAAAATTTATTTAAAATTCTACTTGATTGTATTATGGCTTGGGCGAGTTTCATTTATCTTGCCTTTGGGGAAAATCTCGGTTTCTTAAACACAGATAATTTGGGTGGAGGTTCATAAGAGTTCATATGTGACTTCCATTAATATGCAAGCCATTGCTAACCTTTGCCCTAATATAATTACACAAGTTACAGCACAGATCTCTTGTAAGCTTTCAATTGCTTTTTCAGCCAGGACCAAATCCTGATGTTGGATTGAAGGGATAAAGAATCATATCCCTCATGATGGGTTTGCCTTTTCAGAGCACTGAAAACTGATTGGCCAATAGCATCCTGGAATACAGTAAATATAACGTAAACACATGTAAAATTTCAGATTTATCTCATGAAAACTGATCTAATTTTAATTCCCTCTCTCATCTTGGAGCAAATCTGAGAGCTTCCACGTATGCCAAACACAACAGTAGTTGCTGATTGACGGTTAGAAAATGGCAAACATTCATCCAAACCCTCACTCAAAAAGAAAATAGGAAGCGAGACAATTCACCATAAAAATATGAATGGTCCCCTACCTGCTTACTAAGCACAGAATGCTTACAGAAAATATCCTAATCAAATCAAAATTCCACCAGTTTCATGTATAGAATTGGAACAGCAATTCCTTTCTTCTGGGCAACCCAATTCAGGGACGAACCAAATCAATGAAAAATAAAACTTATTTATATAGCACTTTTCACAACCATTAAACATCTCAAAAGTATTTCTCAAATTACTATTGAGGTACCACAGAAGTACTCTTTAGAAATACCCTATTAGACATTCTTTGAAGCGGTAACAAGTAGGTTAGACCAGGGAAACCCAGTGGATGTTATCAAAAGGGCTTTGATAAGGTACCTCACGGGAGGCTGATGACTAAGGTGAGGGCCCATGGTGTTTGAGGTGAGCTACTGGCATGGATTGAGGATTGGCTGCTTGACAGAAGGCAGAGAGTTGGGATAAAAGATTCTTTTTCGGAATTGCAGCTGATGACAAGTAGTGTCCCACAGGTTTCAGTGTTGGGGCCGCAGCTGTTTACTTTATATATAAATGATTTGGATGAAGAGACTGAGGGCATTCTGGTGAGGTTCGCCGATGATACAAAGTTAGGTGGACAGGCAGGTAGTTCTGAGGAGGTGGGGAGGCTACCAAAAGATTTAGACAGTTTAGGAGAATGGTTCAAGAAATGGCTGATGAAATTCAATGTGAGCAAATGTGAGGTCATGCACTTTGGAAAGAAGAACACAGGCATGGACTATTTTATAAACAGTGAGAAAATTCATAAAGCCAAAGTACAAAGGGAGATGGGTGTGCTAGTGCAGGTTGAGTCCGCGGTTAAGAAAGCAAATGTAATGTTGTCATTTATTTCAAGAAGGTTGGAATGTAGAAGCAGTGAGGTGCTACTAAGACTTTATAAAGCTCTGGTTAGGCCCCATTTAGAATACTGTGTCCAGTTTTGGTCCCCACACCTCAGGAAGGACATACTGGCACCTGAGCGTGTCCAGCGGAGATTCACACGGATGATCCCTGGAATGGTAGACCTGACATATGATGAACGGCTGAGGATCCTGAGATTGTATTTGTTAGAGTTCAGAAGGTTGAGGGGAGATCTAATAGAAACTTACAAGATAATACATGGCTTAGAAAGGGTGGACACTGGGAAATTGTTTCCATCACGCAGGGATACTAAAACTCATGGGCACAGCCTTAGAATTAGAGGGGGGTCAAGTTAAGATGGACATGAGAAGACATTTCTTCAGCCAGAGATTGGTGGGCCTGTGGAATTCACTGACACGGAGCACAGTGGAGGCCGGGATGTTAAATGTCTTCAAGGCACAAATTGATAAATTCTTAATGTCACAAGGAATTAAGGGATACAGGGAGAGTATGGGTAAGTGGTATTGAAAAGCCCATCAGCCATGATTGAATGGTGGAGTGGACTCGATGGGCCGAATGGCCTTACTTCCACTCCTATTTCTTATGGTCTTATTCTTGAAATTTAGTCACTATTTGAAATGTAAGAACTATAACTTTTTGCATCAATCTCCTACAGCAGTAATTTGATTTTTTTTGTCAAATTCATTGAGGGATATTAAATACTGGCTCACACACCAGGGATAATTTATCTGCACTTTCGTGAAATAGTGTCAAAGGATACTTTGACAGATGAGATTTAGGTTTAATGTCTCATGAAAAGGGCAACACCTACAACTCTCTCAGATGCAGTGACATATCAGCCTTCAATTTTTTCAAACATATGTAACTTCTGATCAATGATACATAGTTGTGTGTTTTGTATAACTGGCCTTCAGAAAATTCCCTTTAGAAACTGTGGTCTAAATTCTGCAAGATGGACATTTGCCTTTAGCATTGAAAAATAGCTTTGATAGACAAGCTGAAAAAGTATCAGTCAACTTAATATTTCAGCTATTTCTAATATCCAACCACAAAACTAAATACCTGTCTTGCTCAATTACTGAATCCAGGTTGCATAGAAAGGGTTTTAGTTAATTGTGCCATGTGAGGCTAGGTCCTTCTTGAGAGCATGAAGTGGTGCTGCATTCATTGTCATATTTTTACTGAAGGTATTCCCAGTTAATACAGTATAAAAACATAACACACATTCTGCCTTCACTTTGTCCTAACCTGGTTTCAAAGTCCGTTTTGGGAATGTCATCTGGGTTTGTTCACTGAACTGTGCCACCTGTCTCACATTGTAACCCTTTAATACCTAGTTATATGATCCACGTACTAGATGTGAGCACTTTTCCAAATCTGATGGGTTAATGGGTGATAATCTGGTGATTGCTTCCTGTCTGGACTTGCATTCTGATTTATGAGAAAATGAGGACTGTGGATGCTGGACAGCAGGGTTGAAGATTGTGGTGTTGAAAACTTGACAGGATGCCAACTTGTGGATCGTTTCAGAGAACATCTCTGGGACAGCTGCGCTAACTAACCCCATTGTCCTGTGGCTGAACACTAACACCCCTCTCCCACTTTGCTAAGGACATGTAGGTCCTGAGCCTCCTCCATTGCCAAACCCTAACCACCCAACACCTGGAGGAAGAATGCTTCCAACTTGGGACCCTCCAACCACATGGGATCAATGTGGATTTCAACAGTTTCCTGACTTCCCCTCCCCCACCTTATCCCAGTCACAACTTTCCAATTTGGCACCGCCCTCTTCAACAGTCCTACCTATCAACCTTTTCTCCCACCTATCTGTGCGGGATCAGTCGGTGGAAGTGGGAGGATTGGAAAGAGAAGTTGTTCAGGGTGAGGACCAGTTCAGTCAGTCAAAGGAGGGTGTCGGTGGAAGGGTACTGGTTGGTACGGTGGGAAAGGAAGAAGCGGAGGGCTTTAAGTCCTTCGTGATGGGGGATGGAGGTGTACAGGGACTGGATGTCCATGGTGAAGATAAGGCGTTGGGGACCGGGGAAGCGAAAATCATGGAGGAGGTGGAGGGTGTGGGGGGGGGGGTGGTGTCCCGAACATAGGTGGGGAGTTCTTGGACTAAGGGGGACAGGACCGTGTCGAGGTATGCAGAGATGAGTTCGGTGGGGCAGGAGCAGGCTGAGACAATGGGTCGGCAGGGCAGTCAGGTTTGTGGATTTTGGGCAGGAGGTAGAAATGGGCGGTGCGGGGTTGTGGGACTATGAGGTTGGAGGCGGTGGATGGGAGATCCCCTGAGGTGATGAGGTTCTGGATGGTCTGGGAGATGATGGTTTGGTGGTGGGAGGTGGGGTCATGGTCAAGGGGGCAGTAGGAGGAGGTGTCTGCGAGCTGGTGTTTAGCCTCAGCGGTGTAAAGGTCGGTGCGCCAAACTGAAGAAGGGCTTATGCCCGAAACATCAATTCTCCTGTCCCTTGGATGCTGCCTGACCTGCTGCGCTTTTCCAGCAACACATTTTCAGCTCCCACCTATCTGCTCTACTTTCCTCTCTGTACTATCACTTTCACCACCACCTTCATCTACCTATCGCATTCCCAGCTACCTTCCCTCCCAGACCCAACCCCCTCCATTTTATCTTCCAGCCCCCTTGGCCCACAAGCCACATTCCTGATGAAGAACTTATGTCCGAAACATTGATCCTCCTGCTCCTCGGATGCTGCCTGACTGGCTGTGCTTTTCCAGCACCATACTCTTTGCATTCTGATTTAACTTTACATTGATCTGATTGGACAAAAGTTGGTTTTATTTCTTTGATTTCCCAATGAGTTTATCTTCCTATTATGCCCCTGGTGGATTTAGCAGTACTGAATGCTGGGAAGTGAGTTCCTTTTCTTTTGGAAATGAGTTATTTTCTAATCTATTCCACTTTCTCAGGACTATCACTATCATCCAATGGAGGTTCAGCTTCTGTCATACTCCCCTGTGACTCTTTTACTCAGTTAATTAGATCTCTAACTCTGTCTTGTCTTCTTCTCTCATCTTTCATGGCCCTTTCTCACCTTCTTTTAAGTCTACTGGCCTAATGTTGGCGCTCTTAATTCCTTCATTCTGGCCTGATCTTCTCTGATACTGCTGGTGTGTTTTCAGCCCTGTTTAATTCAAGTGACCGACTCTCATGCATTCTACTGCCTTGTGGAGGGTTTCCAAACTTCTTTCAGTTCTTGACTTTTTTTACGACTTGTTCCTGGCTTTCTCCAGTCTCTAAACTGTCCTTTTCTGGTTATGGGTTGGGTTGGGTAGGTATATGTTGGTGTCAGCTGAGTCATTGCCCAATAAAATTTCTATCCTTTTTCACAAGTATTAAGTGTCAATAATTTCTTCTTGATCTGTCTAGTTGTGTAACTACTGTTGAGGGTGGGGGTGGGGGTGGGGGTGGAAGGTCTATAACCTACTACTTTTATTGATCTGATTTACTGACCCTTGTTATTCCCCCACACATACTGATCCTACTTTCTGATTTTCTGAGCCAAGACCATTTCTTACTAATGCCTTCAAATGTTTTCTTCATCTATCTGACCTCCTTTTCCATTCTACCTGTCCTTCCAAAGTGTTATGCATCCAGGAATTTTTATTTTTCAACCTCGTTCACCTTGTAAACAGCTGTACTATGCTGTTTTGATCAAAACAGTTCCTTCCTATTTGTGCCACTTATTCATCATCTTATTGTGGATGCTGTATGCATTTAGATCGAGTGACTCATTTTTCCTATTATTTCCTGCTGTCTGATGCATCATTACCATTAAGTACTCTGTCCCTCCCTGCCACATTCTAGTCAATATTACCTAGCTGGTCCCAGAGCAGTTCAGATGAAGAATGTCCTATTATTATAACTCCTTCTTTCCCTAATACTCGAACTTCCTGATTTTATTTATGCTGTGCCTTTTGTAGTTTTGCTTTATACTTTAACTCTAATCTGCTCATATGTGCTTAGCAGAATCATTTTTTCTTAGTCCCAGCTATGTTGATGTGGATTAAATCATTTCCGTCTCACTCCAAATTCCTCTCCAGTCCTGAATAGATCTCTTTAACCCTGCACTGTTTTTGGCTGCAGAGAACAGCATCTAGCCCCTTAACTATCCTCCTCTATTAAAACAATATTTCCTTATACTCCATAGCCCCCACCATTTAAATGGTTCCTTGCATCAAGGTGATGTGGTCAGTTTTCTCATGCACCCTGCAGTTCCTGTTCTCTTCCACAGGAGCTGCAAGTACCTCAAAACAGCTGGACTATTGCAGACACTGTGACTCCTCCCTTCCTGCTATCTGGATCCTCATAAATGACAATCACACCCTCCTGTCTCCAACTGAGAACAAAATCTGAAGTACATAATCCAAGAAATGTAACAAAGTGTTCAGGAAATTTTCCTCCCCCTCCAACGCACTGCAATGTCTTAAGCTCTGACTCCAGCTTATTAATTCAGGACCCAGAGCTCTCTGAGTTTCAGGTACACACTTGGTGGATGGAAACGATGGTATACACTGGTATTTACCTGCTCCCACACAATACAAGGACTCAAATCCTGGTCCCAGCATGGACGTGACTCCAAGCACTCCCAGCCTCAAGATAAAGCCCCGTAGAGTCTGGATTGGGAGGATTCATTTCTCTGTTTTTCTAATTAATTGCTGGACATTTTATTTCTTTATTCTTTTTAACTCTTCCTCCTAAGAATTTGTATTTAAGAATCTGTACCTAGGTACCTTGGTTCCTCAGATGGTGCAAGTGAGGACTGCAGATGCTGGAGATCAGAGTGGAGAGTGTGTTGCTGGAAAAGGCACAGCAGGTCAGGCAGCATCCGAGGAGCAGGAGAGTTGATGTTTCGGGCAAAAGCCCTTCTGACGTGGTAAATGGTGACTTGTAAACTTTTCACTGTACTCATGTGATAATAAAGCTGATGTTTTTTTGTGTTGTGCAACAACACATCCCCTGCCCTGCCACCTTTACTGTGTTACATTTAACAACTTAGATTTCAAGATTGGAAATATTGTTCATACAGTTGAGCAGCTTAATTATTCACTGACACACTTTTACTCCCCAGTTTAAACTGCTACCCCACTTTAGAAAGAGACTCTTAAAACTCACCAGCCAGTCACCTATTTGCTCACCTTTGGGACACCCACCAGGAGGAAGTGACATGTTGCAGCTTTTCATAATTAAAATGTGCACCAGTCAATTGGAGAAACGACGCCTATTTTTTTTTCAAGCTAATATGTCTAAAAGATCCTTCATCCTTTAACCCCAGTAACTGGAAGTGTGTCTTACTTACTGACTGGAGATTACAGTTTGGAGATCAGAGGAGGGAATCTACGTCGCTTGCCACAATCCAAGTGCACCAGGCAATGTCTGATCACAGAATGATAGCTAACACGATGAATATTAAATATAATTACAAATGATTCAAATTAGTCTTGGTTCAGACAGCGCTAGCCAGCTGACGGATGAAGGCTGCGGGTACATAAAGGTGCCAGTGAGAGAAGAAAAAAAGGAAAGTAAACATTTGCCACGGAGTCCAATTGAAATCCAACTTCAGCTTGTTATAGTTCGGGGGCTTTTCATTTCTCTTCAAACGTTTAAATAATTGCCGAGCTGTTGCCGTGGGTTTTCTGTGATAGGTGAACGAGAGAAATTAGAACCTCGGGGCAGAACAGTGTTCTCTGTGGTCAGCTTTCACATGGAGACATATGGAAAACTGATCAGATCGGTGCCTGGCTTACCCCCGCACTCAATCTCCTTTTCAGGGGAAATCATAAAGACAACAAGTGTGGTAAATGAAACTGTCAGAGCTGGAGACAGGGGTTTCATTTCGAGTGCGCTGGAAGCTTGAAATTACACATATTTGCTTTCAATCCACGACTATTCCCCGAAGCAACATTTCCATCATACTGTTGATAATGTTACCCTGTTCAGGCGTATCGTTTAATTAATTTCAAATAAGTGTTCTCACACGCTCCATATGATATGGCTGTCTTTGCTGCTTCATCTATTGGGATACAGTTTCTACACAGGTCTTGACTTTGATCTAGGCAACTCAGGAGATCTATCTACAGGAACATTTTCTCTCAGACTTGAGAGAACCTTATTCCATCCTTCACACAGCCCAGAAGTGTTATTACTTGCTCGGGTACTTAGTTAAAATATTCAATCACAAGACGAGGTGTCGCTGGCTCGGCCAGCGTTATTGCCCAGCGGGCAATTAAGAGTCAACCACATTGTTGTCGGTTTGGAGTCACATATAGGCCAGATCAGGTAAGGATTTCCTTTCCTAAAAGACACTAATGAACCTTGTCAAAGCTTTTTCCCCCCCAAGTCCTGACCGACTTCCCTTAAAGGTAGGTTCATGCATGAATCCCACAGCAACGTGATTTGTTCATTATTGTACGGCCGTGCAAATACTTTCCAAATGCTCAACCTTTTGTATTATACCGGAAGGAGACACTGACATTTTATAATTATTTCAATTATCCCAATCTGTGTGCTCACAGACAGGCTCTCGAACACCGCGAGTCTTTCTTGGGCCGGGAGACAGACAGATCGAAAAAAAGGAATCTCAAGGTGATGTTCCAACCAAATGACAAGACTTGTTGCCAGCAGGGGGCAACTGCTTTTCTTTTGTCCGAGTGACTGGGCTCTACAGACTCACCTCAGAAAAACCCAGTTGTTACACTTCTGATTAAAATGATATTCAAGCAATATCCCTGTCAGGATATTACCTACGACTGTTGGTGGAATGAGAGCAGTACACAGATTGCTGTACCCTCAGCCGCGGGAACAGGTTGGCGATATCAGCCAGTTTGTTCATACACTGTACTGGGTTAAAATGGTGCTTATTTAAGGCAGACCGCATCAAACAAGTGTCCCTGTTTTAAGTAGCATTGACCTAGTTTTGCCAATTCCCTTATAGAAACAAAAAGCCTCATACGAAAGGTTAGTAGCTCTGCCCGAATTAATGCTGCATGCCTTAATTCTAATACAAATGCGGTTTGCAGATGTACCAAAGCAGCGTGCAACCGTTAGGACAAACTTTAATGACCGCACACACCCGGTTTGCACAGCTAGTATTCTTAACGCGGACAGTACTTACATCCGCTGCTGCCCCAGACAGTCGCCGTCAGCGCCGTGTTGGTCTAGATCCTGGGACTTGTTGTCTGTGTGCACAGGCATGTGATGCTCATCGCCGGCTTGCAGACACGGTCCGGACAGGTTGAGGCGGCTCCTCTGGACCACATTGTTCCTTGCGAGTTTCTCTGACATCAGCAGCAACCGCTGGTTCGCCGCTGCTCATGTCCTGGGCTTGAATGTGCAGCAACCCGCCCGAAGCTCGCTTGCCTCTCTCATTGACGGTGAAAGGTCCCTCCTGATTCAAGCCTCGTCTGTCATCTTCAACAAGTTACCAGGAGTGTCCAGGAGAGCTCGTTTACGTCACCAAATGTAACCACTGACACCCTCGGAGTTTCTGGTCGCTAACATAAAAGGGAAAACTCAATGGATACAAGTCGAAACCACCAAGGGACAGAGGAGGGGCTCTGCCCCTCATTAGCAGGTGGCTTGTGTCACTAAAAATAGTACTGATTGTCTCTTAAGTCAGACATAACCAGCAATACGTGAAAGAAGTGACTGGATCGCATTTCTGTGTTAGTTGCAATCATTTAAGTGGAATCTCACTTTCGCGCCAAAACAATGGGTTTTTAGTCAAACCACTTAGTGGGCACACGCCATTTTGCTTTTATTTTCAATGTTGGAGTGGGCTCCATGTCGACTGATAGTTAATTCGCGATCTGAGCTCAGTCTGTGCCGTGATACACAAGAATATTTCAGTTTGGCGATGGGATTCTTACAGTTCAGGTCAAATGTGGATGAAAGAGAAAACATCTGTCCTTGACTTAAAGGGGGCGATGTCAGATTTCTACCCGGTCCAAGGTAAAATGGGATAAAGCACTCACTAAAGGCAAGTGGAAACTATAAACTTGCATTAGTAAACATACGTACGGACATGTGCAAAAGGCAAATCACTAGTGAACATGTATAACATCCAAACACTGATGGCCGATTGGTGGAAATGGGTGTTTATCGAGATAGTGGATGGAGTAGATTCAATTCACGTTGAGGGGGACAGGCAGTAGACACTCAGAGCAACAGCGGCCATTCGCGTGACTTATTTGATGATCACTAGTTTTTACAGGGAGGGAGGCAGAAAACAGTTGGACGCGGATCTATACAAGCTCTGATATTAAGTGCGGGAATAAATTGCATGCGTTCCGACTCCGTGCATAGAGTAGGCCAGTTCCTTTCCTGCATTTCGGATGTAATACACTTTGATATTTTTGCGGACCAAAGGTGCTAAATGTATTAAAACAATTTCTTTGATTTGCCTTGAGTCGGCCCCTCTTTAACCCCGTCATTAATCCGTGAAGACAGGCTGCATCTCTCTGTGTAAAACACTCGAGGAGGACTTGACATTAGAAGTGAAAAGCAAGTATTTGGAAGTGTATCACAACGGCCGCACTGTGCCAATGTCTGATGAATAAATCCTGATGATCTTTTATGTCGCCTTAATAACTGTGGGCAGCAAAAGAACTGTAAAGACTGCATACATCGTTTTCATGTTATGAATTTGTTACAGACTGATTTCAATGTTCATATTTCCACTTACTTCTGCTGTAAACATTACCGAATAGTGTTGAGGGACAGGTCAAGTTGAATATCAGAAGGACCCATACCTGTTCCTACATGAAATGTATTGCGCCCTATTTCAACATCATCGTTTTACTATAGTCCTAATTCCTTTTCTTTTCACACTCTGACAACTAACTGTTCATACACAGAACGTGGAGGTCTAACAGGCTTCTTGTCTCTGCTATTGCACATTAAGGGAAGGGCAGAATGAAATTATAGGTTGATGAGTGGGTGAAACGGTCTCCCTATTTTAAGTGTATCTGCGTAACATTGTGTTAAATGTTCATAATTGCATTTATAATATCGCTATCACTGCGTTCATGACCTGTAAGTGGAAGTTAAGCTTGTGATTTTATTAAATCTATGAGCTATTTCTAGCTGTTTGAACTGAGAGCTGTAAAGCAAAAGAGCCCTTGTCACAAACTGTTGCATGTATTACGCAAATGAAAACTTCTTTAAAAATGTGTTGAGTACTTTACATATATCATAATTATAATTGAATAGTTGCAGTACATTGTATATATTTGGACAGCCAGCTTATTCATGCTCTCAATCACGAGTTCTCTCTCTCTCAAGACAATTTATTCTTACAATGTGTTAGTTTGTGCACGACTGCAGTAATCCTGTAGCTAAGGGTCTCATTGTGGTTTCCACAGAATGAGCCAATGATGCAGATAACAGGTTGGGGTTTGTCTGTGAAATTCGAATTGCTGCAGATCTCACTGAGATTGGTGATAAAGCCCCTCTGAACAAGCATGTTTGGATAGATGACCAGAGCTTTGTATTTGCTACTTATTCGATGTGAGAGCAGGGGGAGAATGCGGATTTTCTCAACACATTTAAACCTAAGTTTATAAATAGCTGAAAAGGGCACATCGATCACCCGAATAATTCTTAATCGTGGGTTTTACACCAACATGGACTCGTAGAGACAAAATCAAACTAGCGTGAGACAATCTCTTACTGGGGTTCTTAATGTGTTTTATAGTTTTCTGGATCACCTGGCTCCTGACTCATAGTATCACTTGAAAACAGATGCACACAGACACTTGATTCAGCAAGTGCAAAGCAGGTGGATATGTCAGGTGAAAAAGCAAAGATAAAGTTGCCACAGTCTTACAAGCTCAGAGGGCTGCTCTTTATTACAGAGGGAAGACTGGTGGTGGTTTAACCTGAACGTCCCAGTGTCTCAAGTGAGAAGAGAGCTTGAGAAGGTGAATCCTTCACGGTAACCTCAGTTGGTGGATAAATTGAACCCACATTGATGGCATTTGCTGCTGCATTGCAAGCCAGCTATTCGGCCAATTTGGAACCTTTTCCACAGATTTACCACCCTCTGGCTGAAGAAATTCCTCCTCATTTTTAGAAGTGAGATGCGGAGGAATTTCTTCAGCTGGAGAGTGATGAAGCCATTGCTGCAGAAGGTTGTAGAGGCCAAGTCATTCATGTGTTTAAGGCAGATTCTTGATTCATAAGGGGATCAAGGGTTATAGGGGGAAGGCAGGAGAATGGGGTTGAGAAACATATCTGCCATGTTTGAATGGCAGAGCTGACACAATGGGCTGAATGGCATCATTTTGTTCCTATTTCTTGTCTTACGGTCTATTTTCTCTAGCAATACCTAAGTCCGTTCTGGAGAATTTCAGCTATTATAAATGTGTATTGTCACAAAGCACACAAAGGAAGCTAGCATAAAGAAAGTAGCTCACAATCAAGTGCAACTGGAGACAGTATTTTGAGAATTTGTTAAGTGAAGGAATTGGGAGCAGAGAAGGAGGCCTGCTCTAACTTTTTGTAAAAAAAATGAGTGGCACAGGACTAGGAGCAATACCTGAGCGCTGCAATCTGTTTGCATTAGACAGGTGAGCAGGTAGGTGAGTGGTTGGTGAATTTTAAGGCTTTTCCTCTCTATGTAAATTGTGACAGTAATTAAACCAGTTTTAGGAAGATATAAGTATTGCATCAGATTTAGAAGTGAATTCATTAAATAACTTCATACAACTAATCATTAAGATAATCATTAAGTAATATTTCCAAACCAAATTTCTTAAATAAAACAGAGGAAAATGGCATTTGATATATATATAGCAGCTGTAGTTTGTCAGTACTAGTGGATACCTTTGTGATGAGCAGGAACCATATCTGCAGGTCATCTGCACATCTGTAGAACTGATGAGTTGGAGTCTGACATTCAGACATTACAGTACAGTACATTACAGAAGGTGAAGATCACCTAGACGACCTAGTCAAACACTTTCGGCTAAGTACTTCTAATTTGATCCGTGGCCAGGGACAGTAGCACTTGATTGTAACTGAGGCAGTTTTTGGAGATTCAAAAGTTAGCAGTTGAATAGACATAGATCATATAATTGTCAACAGCGTTCAGCTACTTGAAGCTTATGATGACAAGAGCAGGAACTGCTGGGAAGTTAAACAAATTGACCATGGCACTGTGTGTAGGGGGCCATTCAAATATGAGAGTCATATTATGTAGCTGTAATAGGGGGCAGTTTTGCTAGGGAGTTAGACACTGTTCTCTGAAGCTAAGAGTATGAGTCCTGAAGGCTGTGTTGTATTGTGGGTGCCTGTGTGAAGAACCTGCAGGGGAAGCTCTATTAGGAGGTTAAGTTCTAATGGTTCATCAATGAGTTAGATAGGACTGAGGAAGCAATTCAGCTAAGGGAGTGTTAGCAGTTAGAGGCTAAATTAGAAAATATATCCACAAAGGTAATAAACTCTGGATTACTATCTGAACAATAAAAACTTTGGCACAGGATAAATAAGATCAGAGGATTGAACATATGGCTCAAAGATTGGTTTGGGAGAAATGGGTTTTAATTCATGGGGCACTGGCACCAGTACTGTTGAAATAGGGGGTTGTCCTGATATGATGGGCTTCACCTGAACTATTCTGAAAACAGTTTCCAAGTGAATCGTATAACTAGAGTTGTAATAATTAATTTAAATTCAATAGTTGGGAGGAGGGGTTGCAAGGGAGGGTGTGGGTTCAAATGAGTGGATAATTTGAACATTCAAAGAGAAAGAACAAGGCATTATGGGTAATGCCAACCAGTGTGTGACTGGAAGAAACAAAGCTAACAAATATAAGATTGCAATCGCAAATAAGGTTAGAGTGGTCAAAAAATGATCAAAAGAAAGAATTAAGGACACTTTATCTAATTGCTTGCAGCATTCGCAACAGGTGGATGAATGGATAGCAAAATAAAAATAAATAAGTATAATAGAATAGTCTTTACAGTAAAATGGTTTCAGAATGAACAAGTCAGGTATGTAAAAATTGAAAGGCATTTGACATTTTGGAAAAAATAGGAAGAAAAGTAAAGGAGATGGGGTAGCTCGTTTGCTAAATAATAAAATTAGTACAATACAGAGGAAAGATCTAGGTTTTGAAGATGAAGATGTGAGATGAGCTTGTGTGATAATCTGAAAAAGAAACAAGGCAACAAAGTCATTGTTTGAAGTAGATTTTAGGCCCCTAACACTAACTGCGCGGTAGGACAGAATATACATCAAGAAAAATGGCATTTACAATAAAAGTTCTGTGATAATTACTGTTTATTTTTATCTTCACATTAATTTGACAGATGGAATTGGGTCACAATAGGGTTGACTGATCCAAGTTGGGAGGTGAAGTGCCCAAAATTAATCTCCTCACCAAAGCGAGAGTCCTTGCTTTAACAGTAGATCACTATGACTGTCCATGTGGTGGTGATGAAACTCCATGCCCCGACAACCAAGTAAGAATCATTGTCAGTTGCTGTGTTGATTTCCCATTATTGTCACTGCAAATATACTCTTAACACACCAACACTTCTACCCTTACTTGCAGCTCACTTTCTCTTTTGTCTCCTGCAGGCACCAGTGGATTCTACACAGTCTCCACCCTCAGGAGGGTGATCCCACAAGTCTGCTCCTCGTCCACTTCTGAGGAAGAAACCACAAATCCCTCAAAGGAAGGCTGCCTCCTCCACCATCCGCTAGCTCAGAAACTGACACCTCAATGGGTACTTTAGCTAGATTAGAGTTGGGTACACACTGGTGAGCACATTACTACCGCATCAACAAGAAATACCCAGATCACTGGCACTCAGAGGACTGCCAGTGACCATGCATTCACTCAGTCCAGGCAGGAGAAGATCCAGTGGGATGTCAGTCATTGAGGGCTTCATACAAATGAACAAGCAGGCACAGGACTGACAGGCAGTACCTTTGTACCCTACTGGCTCAGACATGTGAATCTCTGGCTGTATCAGTGAACACACTGGCAGCTGAGCAATGTCCAGCGCACTTGGTGTCTGCAGGATGTATGCATAGATCTGCACTCCATCACTCTAGACATTGGTACTCAGTTCCAAATTCATTTCCCTACTTCACCCACCATGCCCCAGGCTTAAGAGGCCACCATACCAGACATAGTCGTGCACTGTGCGCACATCAAAGCCAGTGTAGTGCTGATCTCACTACCCTATCCCTTCCCATGTTGTGTTGTCTCCCTGTCTTATATGTTGTGTTGTCGCCATTCACAATTCTTGACCACTCTGCATCCCAGTGTGCTACATCCATTACCAATAAATGAGTTCCCCAGCTTCCCTTCTACATCTGTGGCTCCTGATGACCACTGTCCTTTCCCTTGGGTTTTAGTGGATAGACACCAGGACTGACTGTGGCCCACCTCTTGACTAATTTAGATGGACAGTCCTGGCAGATCTCAGTGCTGCTCACTAACTGACTTACCATGACTCACTGGATGATTACACTTGGACGTACAGGATTGAGTGTGACCTATTCTGAGGATGGACCTCCTGACCCTGAATGCCTCAAGAAACCATTTTCAAGACCCTCGAGTGAGATTGGACACTGCCCTTGACTAATTGTGCTGCAGTCCCCTGATTGAAGACTGTCTCCCTTGACTTAAATTAAGGGAGCATTTAGCACATATTCCTCCAAACCTTCCTATTATATAACCATCCAGATGCCCTTCAAATGATGTAATTGTACAGGCCTCCACCACTTTCTCTGACAGTGCATTCCATACACGCACTACCCTCTGCATGATAAAGTTGCTCCTTTGGTCCCTTTTAAATCTTTCTCCTCTCACCTTAAACCTATGCCCTCTAGTTTTGAATACCACCACACTGGGGAAAAGACCTTGGCTATTTACCCTATCCATGCCCCTCATCATTTATAAGCCTTTATAAGGTCACTCCTCAGCCTCTGACACTCTAGGGAAAATTGCCCCAGACTGAATTATAGAATCCCTGCACTGTGGAAACAGGCCCTTTGTCCCAAAGAGTCCCCATCAATCCTCTGGAGAGTATCCCGCCCAAACCCATTCCCCTACTCTATGACTCTACATTTACCCCGAGCTAACACATCCCCAAATACTATGAACAACTTAGCATGGCCAGATCACCTAACCTGCACATCTTTAGATCATGGGAGCAAACTGGAGCACCTGGAGGAAACCCACGCAAACATGGGGATAATGTGCAAACTCCACTGGAATCGAACCTGGGTCCCTGGTTCTGTGAGGCAGCAGTGCTAACCACTGAGCACCATGCCACCCCACTATTCAGCTTCTCCCGATAGCTCACGATCTCCAAACCTGGTAACATACTTGCAAATCTTTTCTGAACCCTTTCAAGTTTAACAACACCCTTCCTATAGCAAAGAGACCAGAATTGAATGCAGCATTCCAAAAGTGGCCTAACCAATGTAACATGACCTCCCAAATTGTATCCTCAATGCACTGAGCATTAGATTAGATTACTTACAGTGTGGAAACAGGCTCTTCGGCCCAACAAGTCCACACTGCCCCGCCGAAGCGCAACCCACTCATACCCCTACATTTACTCCTTACCTAACACTACAGGCAATTTAGCATGGCCAATTCACCTGACCTGCATATCTTTGGACTGTGGGAGGAAACCGGAGCACCCGGAGGAAGCCCACGCAGACACGGGGAGAATGTGCAAACTCCACACAGTCAGTCGCCTGAGGCGGGAATTGAACCCGGGTCTCTGGCGCTGTGAGGCAGCAGTGCTCACCACTGAGCCACCATGCCACCCCACTATTCAGTTTCTCCCGATAGCTCACGATCTCCAAACCTGGCAACATACTTGCAAATCTTTTCTGAACCCTTTCAAGTTTAACAACACCCTTCCTATAGCAAAGAGACCAGAATTGAATGCAGCATTCCAAAAGTGGCCTAACCAATGCAACATGACCTCCCAAATTCTATCCTCAATGCACTGACCATTAAAGGCAAGCATACCCAATGCCTTCCTCACAATCCTGTCTACCTGCGACTCCACTTTCAAGGAACTATGAACTTGCACTCTAAGGTCTCTTTGTGCAGCAACACTCTCCAGGACCTTACCATTAAGTGTATAAGTCCTGTCTTGATTTGCCCTATCAAACAGTAGTGCCACACATTTATCTAGATTAAACTCCATCTGCCAATCCTTGGTCCATCAGCCCATCTAATCAAGGTCCCATTGTACTTTGAGTTAACCTTCTCCACTACACAACCAATTTGGTGTAATCTGCAAAGTTACTAACTATACCTTTTATATTCACATTCAAAACATTTATAGAAATGACAAAAAGCAGTGGACCCAGCAGTAATCCCTGCATCGCACCCCTGGTCACAGGCCTCCAGTCCGAAAAGCACCCCTCCTTCATCATGTTCTGTCTCCTATCTTCTAGCTAATTTTGTATCCAAATGGCTAGTTCTCCCTGTATTCCATGTGATCTAACCTGGTTAACCAGTCTACCATGTGGAACCTTGTCGAACACCTTACTGAAAAAATTCTATACCGACAATGTCCACTGCTCTGCCTTCATTAATTCTCTTTGTCATTTCTTGAAAAAATTCAGTCAAGTTTGTGAGACATAATTTGCCACGCACAAAGCCAAGTTGACTATCCCTACAATCATTGCCTTTCCAAATACATGTCAATCCTGTCCCTCATAACTGCCTCTAATAACTTGCCCACCATTGATGTCAGGCACACTGGTCTGTAGTTTGCTGACTTTTCCTTACCACTTATCTTAAATAATTGTGGTTTGTTGAGCAAGCTGCTGGCACATGGTGTAGGTGTGAGATTAATGTACCAAAGTACCATAGCATAGCATACCTAGTCATTTGCTTGATTGACAAACATGACAAGCTGCCTAGGTTTGTGTCCTAGGCACAAACAACAAGGCACTACAAGCAATATTGTGAACCTGTAAGCTCTGGCTAAGGGAGCTGAGTCCATAAAAGGCAAAACAAGGCAGAAATGCTGTGGCCAGCCAAGTACTTGTAAAGTGAGTGAGCACCAGGACAGTAAATGAGGAGTTATGAGATTCACCCTGGTTAAATGCACGATCTGTGTGTCTGAGTATATCTACAGTATATCCTGGTAGCTGTATCCAACAAAAGATGCCCTGCAAAGTAAAGTGCAGAATAGTCTTGTAATGTCAGTGGATTGGAGTTGTGCCATGAGGAAGATACTGGTACATGCCTACCAAAATCTGTGGATGGATGTTGGGGGAGGGGAGTTGCTGCTGCTCATGGACTGTCCCCTGTGATGTGGATTGCTGTCTAGGGTGGAGGTCCAGAGGAGTAATCAGTGAGTGGAGTTACCAGGTACCCAGTCTGACTTTTGTTTTGGCAAGTGTTGCCATCTAGTTTCTATCAGGTGAGTGAATTGGAAACTGCAAATCAATGAGGTGAGATTAGGTAATAATGGTACATGGAGGCTTTTCTCCACTCACTATTGAGACTCTCATCTTGCCTTTCAAAACTTGGTTGGCAAATCGGACCTTTTTTTTCTCAATGTCAAGAATCTCATTTCTGCCAATGTCATCCTATTTATCCAATTGACTTGTCAATATCCACATCATTCAGGGACTTGGAAGATTTCACCCTAGATGTCTACACTGCTTGAAGTTAATGGCAGTTCAGAAAGGCTTTTTTTTATTTGGGAGTTCAAACTAAGTTAGTTAACAGCATTCAGTGAATGCTGAAAGACTTTAAAACCTATTAGCTCAGAGCAGACTACATTGCCATGGGGATTTGTGGAGCTTATGAATGTTTTCTAATTTCAGTTCATCTGGAAATGTGTTTGATGGGAGAACTTAGTAGCAGTTTGGCACTCGGAAAGTGCTGTCGATAGGTTCCAGGCAGTGGAACTCTCAGGAAGCCGATGATAGCTCAGTGCAGTTGAGATTGGGAGTGAAGGAAATCTGCAAAAATTACTTTTTGGAGAAGTCAAGAAATATTGAAGTTTGGGGAAAGCCCAAGGGTAGAGACAGCTTAGTGAAGCTCAAATTGTGGCTGTGAGTAGATATTGGATGCAAACTCAGGAATTCAGTGGGGAATTCATGGGGAACAAATTGAATTACCAGAATGTGAACAGTCATTGAGGCAGTCTGTGCTAGAGGGCATTTGAAAACACTTCAAGGTTAGATGTTTGAGAGTGAAGAATTGGAGCCTCTTGCAAAAGATGCAAATTTAATAAGATTTAGTGACATAATGTCAGTAATATGTGGGGAATTGCTGAGAAATCCTTGGGGTCTATCTTGACTGCATTTGCTACTCAATGTTCTGTATGCTTTGTTCGACCACAGTTGTCTGTGACCCATATTTAGATTAATTCTGGAAGTTGGAGTATAAGTTGTATCCTTATGTTGCAGATTGTTTAAGTTATTCAGACTTTGTTTAGTGAACTTTGTTTTGTTTGTTCAAGATCATTGAATCACGTAGTAAGTAGTTGGGTTCTCCAACTTTGTCTACTATCAACAAAACAGGTTGATGGTCCATAATCAGGCCACAACATAAATTTGGTGCGTCATCAGGGATCTTAACAAAGGGTACACAGACCCAAGTGCTGTAGCTCAATTTGCTGATGACACAAAGATAGGTAGGAAAGCAAGTTGTGAAGGGGCACAAGGAATCTGCAAAGGAATATAATTAGTCTAAGAGAATAAGCAAAAATTTGGCAGAAGGAATATCATGTAGGAAAACGTGAGATTGCCCTCTTTGGCAGGAAGAATAGAAAAGCAGAATATTATTAAATGGAGAGATACTACAGACATGCTGTAGTGCAGACTGTCCTTTTACATGCCTCACAAAAAGTTAGCATCTAGATGTAGCAAGTATTTTGGAAGCAAATGAAGTGTTGGGCTTTAATTACAATGGGAATTAAGTTTAAAAATAAGGAAGACTTGCTATAACTGTACAGGGCTGTGTTTAGGCTGCACTTACATGTATAGCTTTGATCACCTTACTTAGGGAGAGTATACATTGGAATCAGTTCAGAGAATATTCATTAGGTTGGTTGCTGGGATGAGGGTTTTGTTTATGAAGCAAGTTTGAGTAGTTGGTATACTCATTCAAGTTTAGAAGAGTAAGTTAAATTTAGAGATTTGCATGCAATTTGTGATGTATAAGGCAAACAAAACATAGCCTTTTACCTGTTTCCATAGCTAGCTTTCCCTGGAACAGGTTCTTAACTTGTCACCAGAGGCTGTAGTTTGATGGGCACCACTCCACACCAAGAATGACTGACCAGGAGGCTCTTCTCCTTTTACCCCCCACCATAATTGCAATGGAAGGTCTACAAGTCAATAACTAACCTGTATGGCACATCATCAATGCACCTTCCATGGCTATTGAGTCCTGAGGTGGGATTCTAATGTGGAGTTCCTAACTTAGATATAGGGAAGTGACTAAGTGTACTTCAAGGTTGACCTTCGGAAGAATGAGTGTGACTTAATCTGAGAAGATTCTGAGAAGTTTTGACAGGTAGATACTATAAGAATGCATATCCTCTTATGAGGGAATCCAGAACCAGAGTTCACAAGTTCAAAATAAAGGGTCATCCCTTTAAAAGGGAGATACCAATGATTTTATTCTGTTACAGGATCACTAATGTTTGGAATTTTCTTCCCCAATGAGCAATTGAGACTGGTACATTGAATGTATTCAAGGCTCATTTAAAAAGATTTGTAACCACCCAGGTGGTTACATGAGATGTAGGAGTAGGAGTGAATGTGGAGTGAAGGCCACAATCAAATCAGCCATGATCACATTGCAAAGTGCCTTATAAACCACCCCTGCTCCTATTTCTAATATTCCAAAGTTCTTATGTACCCTATAGGCAATATAACTGTATACTAAAATTGTTTGTCACATTGCCACTCCACATTACCAGCAGAAAATATCTTTCTCTTTTACCTACATTTATATTGATATATATTTATTGGTAATTAACTGATTATATATTTATTGACTAGAAATTGTTATAGCAGAATTGCTGGTCCTTTAATTTAGCATCAACATTATTTGCAATGTGGAAGAGTTTCAATGTTTTGGCCTCATTTCAGGATTGACATGACAGACTTTCTCAATTTATGACAATGCGTGAGAACTGTTTTGAGATTGCTACTTTATAATCCAAATACTTCTTATCTTCTGCTGATGCTTTATATTTATTGTGTCAGTTTCATTATGGTTCTGAGCCTTGAGTTCACCTAAGTGAAACTTTGGAGATTCGGTTCAATTTCTCTCCTGATGACTTAATCAATGAAGGAACTGCCTTGTTTGATTGTATCAAATCAAAAGTGCTGCATGTTGATTTTTCCCTCGGTCTATGTTGAGTAAATTGTTTTCAATGTGGTAAGACAACATTGAATGGCAATTCACTTGCAGATAACAGTCATGTAGAGAATATAAGCAGCCAGGATTCCTTCTTGCTATCAAAGAACATATTGGAACTGTATATATCTGGTCATCAGTTGAGGATAAGGATTGTGTCAGCTGAAATCCATTCACCTCAAGAATTCAACAACCAGCCAGTATTCTCTTTGCTTAACAACAGAGAATATATACGGTGAGCTGCTTCCAACCAGAGCACAATAAAACCACTTGGTTCATCAACAGAAGAGGGAAAAGAATTGGATCAACTGCTCATTAACAATAATATTTTGGCTTGATATTAGATTTCTGTGCATGTGTACCTGAAAATCTGTCACTATATTAAGGCTGTGTTTGCTTTGGACTAGACTGTGCATTTATAATATGCAGTTACTTTGTTACATATAAACACTTAACCTTTGGACAATTCTTGTGATTTTGGTCAAGCTGAAACATTTAAACAAAGTTACATTGAATAGCAAATTTACTCTACGTAGACCAAGGGAAAAATCAACATGTGGCATTCTTGATTTGATACAATCACACAAGGCAGTTCCTTCAATGATTAAGTCATCAGGAGAGAAATTGAACCTAATCTCCAAAGTTTCACTTAGGTGAACTGAGGGCTCTGAACCATAACACAACTGACACAATAAATATAAAAGCATGTGAATATATCTTTCATTTTATATTAATACAAAAATGTGTTTTTAGATTACTGACACTGTTAAAGTTACCAGGGTTAAAAGTATGCCATTTAAAAAGCTTGCCATCCTGCCCTTGTTGCAATGTCAATTAAAATAAGTAACACATGATAATGAGGTGCCAAAACATGGGCTATCAGCTGGTAATTTATGCCATGTTTTGATTACCACTAGTGGACATCATTCTTTGCAACCACTGCAGTGAGTTTGGTGATACCAGGACTATTACATTGGACTTCTATAGATACATTTGGATATTCTGATATTAAGTGTACTGGATGTTGATTAGCTCAGTTGGCTGGGCAGCTGGTTTACAATGCAGAGTCATGCAAGCAGCATGAATTCAATTCCTGCACCAGCTGTGGTTACCATGATGCACCCTCCATCTCAACCTCTCCCCTCACTTGAGGTGTGGTGACCATTAGGTTTAACCATATCTAGTCATCTCTGTCTAATGAGAGAGCAACACTATGGTGACTTTACCATTATGTGCTAAACAGAAAGGTAAAATAATTTTTATTTCTCCATGCATCTTGTATTTTAATTCTGTTCATTTGTCACTTCAATGTATGTGTAATAGTAGGAAGTGTATTGAAGGATTAATTTTTTGAAACTTTTAAAAATCTTGAGCAAGTTGTTTTCACTTAAGCACAGCTATTTAGCATAGTTTTACAGTCCTTATTATTCAGTCTGTACTTCACTTTCGCTGCCCATGAGGTTGCTTTCCTGTTAACGCTGCATGAAAGATCATCGTGATTCATTCTTCAGACATTCATAGTACATGAGTTGACCAACATGGCCATGCCATTATGCTTGGTATCCTTTTTTTAAGAACTTGGTGTCTTGTCATCTGATATTCATGAGTTCTTTCAGGCAGCTATATTGAAAGTGATTCAGTTTCTTGATATGATATGCACATGTTGTCCAAGTTACACAGGCAGACAGCTGGGTTGTCCAATAAGCAACCCTGCATGTTTTGGTATTCAAATTGATGCTTTTCTTATGCCAGAGGTACCAACAGAGTTTGCCAAAAGCGAATTTTGCATTGGTAACTTTGCAGGATTCTTCTGTACCGACCTCTTTAGCTCGTGCTACTCAGGTGAGTTATGAGACATGTGAAATTTCACATCTGCAATTGCAAAGTGGTTTGTAATTCTTTGCCGAATCATCCGTGGCATGATCGACAAGAGCAGTCACTAGCAAATAAGAGTCTAAGAGCAAAATCTTCTAGCATGTTCCACAGTTAAAAATTGCTTATCTCTCCCAGGTATAAATTTACCATTGATTTTGAAAATATGGAAAGCTGAGGGAAGCAACAGTCAACAAAAGCAGAACAGAAAACTTTGAAGATAAAGTACATTTGTAGCTGGTTATTATAAGCTAGTTCTCTTTGATATAGAGATTAGATTTAATATGATCAAACTGTTAGTTGTATTATTGGCGTAGTGAAGTGACTTTGATAGGAGACCAGGGAGTCTTCATTAAATTAGTAATGCATTGGTGCCTGTTGCAATTATAATTTGTGGTCTGTGCAAATACAGGAATTGAGGTGGGATTGACATCAGAAGAGTTGCTAAATGTGAATCACAGTGACATGAACTGCAGTCCAATCAGTCGTTTGGATGCCTATTTTACTAGACTCATAAATTTGTTTAAATTCTGTCCTGGGAAGTGGGTATTATTGCCAGTACTTATTGCCCATCCCTAATTTCCTTTGAGAAAGCGGAGAACCATTACCTTGAATCTCTGTTGTCCATCTGGTGTATACACCATTATACTGTTAGGAATTTCCAGGATTTTGGCCCAGTGACAGCAGATGAAAAGTGATACAGTTCAAAGTCAGGATGGTTTGTGACTTAGCAAGGAAAATTGTGGTGTTGCCATGGATCCATCACCTGTCTTTCTAGGTAGTAGAGGTTGCAGGTTTGCAATGTGCTGTCGAAAGAGATTTTCTGCAGTTTATCTTGGACATGGTACACACTGATGTCACTGTGGTGAAGTGAGTAAATTTTTAATGCGGTGAATGTGTTGCCAAGCAAATGGTGCTTTGTCTAATGTGGCGTTGATCTTGTAGGATAGTAGAAATGTTCATGTTAAGGGAGCCAAAGTGTAATTATGATGAATAAAAATAAATACCCTGGGGTTCTGATTATCCCAGTGCCAATCAGCCTTTCAGAAATGTGTTAAGAAAAGCAATGTGGGGCTACAGCAAAAATAAGCAGATACTAGAAATCTGAAAATAGAAATTGAAAATGCTGGAATTATTCATCTGATCAGTCAGCATCTTTGGAGAAAGAATAGAGTTAATTTTTCAGGCTGATAACCTTTTGTCATAGGAAAAAAGTTAGATATGTAACAGGTTTTAAGCAAATAAAGGCAGTGAAATGAATAAGTGGAGGAAAGAATGAAAGGGAAGGTCTGTAATTGGGATGGCAGGAGAGATTTGTAAAACAGATGATGATGCCAGTCAAAATACTGTGGTAATAGGACAAATAGTGATGCAAAAACTGGGTTTAGAGGATGAATAAACACAACTAGTGAAATCACCAGCACTTGTTGACCAGGAAAAAAAATGGAAGAGTGGTTATGATATGAAATGGTTGAATTCAGTGACCTAAATTTTGTTGTACCAGTAATGACAAGCTTTTTAGTGATGTGTTGTTATTACAGGGTGAAGTTGACCACAGCATTTGGTATCTGCACATACTCAGTTAAACATTGAACTGCGTAGATGCTGTCAGTGGCATGCTATTCCTGCACACACTGCACTATTTAAGTCTTTGCTGTTGCAGAAAAGTTGGAGAAATCAGTCATGGCATGACCTTCGGTTAAATAATCATTTCCCAGCTATGAATATAGATTAAAAAGTGGAAAAAGCAGGAGTAATGAAAATTTTTAACAGTATATTCAATGAAAATAACCAATTAATCTTCTCATTTTTGTTTTTTTTACAAGTATGGAGTCTCATTCATTCAGAAACTCAATACAGAGATATATTAAACCTTTTATCCAATATAGTTTCCATCATTCCAACCTAATTCCACAATCTTGGTTTTATTTCCTCAGATGAATTTAAATGTAAAATAGTAATTTGCTAATACTGAAATTGCACTGCTGAGAAAAAGACATTTTGTTGAAGCATTTCACACATCATCAGGACAAAAATCACAAGAATACCAATGGAAAAGGAATGCAACATTAAAACTATATGAGAGGGCAGTGATGATTAGTTGGCTTCATTGGTCATTTTCCCTTTATGAAGCATTATCAAAACTCATCAGTCAGTTTGTCAAGGGTAACAAGGGCTGAGAAATAAGTGTTGGCCCTGACACTAAAGTCCATATACACTGAATGAAGGAACCGGTTTTGCTGTTCACATAAAAGTTGTCTTATACCCAATTATCTTAAGCTGCTTCAATAGCCTTCGGTCCATTATACAGTCAGAAATGCAGATTTTCACTAGTGATTGCAGAATGCTTAGCATCATTTAAACTCCTCAGATACTGAAACAGTCCATGAACAAATGCAACAAAAACACAAGTCATCAGGTTTGGACTGACAAGTGGCAAGAAACATTTACAACACAAGTGCCAGACAATTCATCTTCAATAAGAGCAGATAATTATCCCTTAACACTCAATGGCATTACCATCACTGAATCACCCATTGTCAACATCTGGGGTTTACCATTCATCAGAAACTAAAAAGATTCAATACAGTTGCTACAAGAACAGGTCAGAGGCTTGGAATCCTTCAGCAAATAACACCTCTTGACTCCAAAGCCTGACCACCATCAACAATACACACCAGGAGTATAGTGGAATACTCCCACTTGCCTGAATGTGTGCACCTCCAACACCACTTGCTTGACACCATCCAGGGCAGAGTAGCGTGTTTAACTGGCACCTCATATCTTCACTCCCTTCACCACTGATGCACAATGGCATCAGTGTGTACTATCTAAAAGATACATTGCAAAAACTCATCAAGGCTCCTGCGACAGCAACTTATAAACAAACATCTACTCCCATCTAGTAGGACAAGGGCAACAAGGTTCATGGATAGACCATCACCTAGCTCCTGAAATATATTGCCATTCCTTCACTGTCAGTGGGTCAAAATTTTGATACTTCCTCCCTGACTTCCTCCCTATGAATCTACCTACACCAAATGAACTTCAGAAAGAAGGCATCTCACCACCAACATCTCAATGGAAACTGAGGTTCAGCAATAATGATGGTGCTGCCAGTGAAACCCACATTCTCTGAATGCATGGTGTTTAATTACATGACCTTCCAATGCCATAGGAATGGTTAATTCATTATTAAATTGCTGTAGCCTCAGGAAAGATGGGTGTCAGTTGGTTCATTAAAATTCAGATGTCAATGACCGAATCCTAGCTGATCTTCCCCTCCTTTGACTTAAATTGAGGACATTTCCCTGTTGCCTGGACACTGAAGAGGTGGTTCTCTTATGAAGTAATAGACCGTCAGTTCCTGTCGTGACAGGCTACACTAAATCCAAAACATTATGCCAGACTTCCCTAGGAATGGCAATCTCACAGAGATGTAGAGCCATATTTCCATTCTGACAATTTCTTTTTGGCAATTTGGAACTGTCAGATGAAGGCAAATCCCACCCTCCTTTCACAGTGGTTAGCTGACATACTCTAACGTTTAAAAGGTCCAGATAGATGAACGCATGATTTTCACAGAGGTTGGAATAAAGGAATTGGCCAGCGGAATCTTTTTTTCCAGGTGTCTGCTATGCTCAGGATTCTGCAGGATCTCCATATGCAACTCCCACCGACACTGTAAATAACGACTGTTTGGTCAGCAGAAAACCCAGCCCAATTTTTTGAAACATTGTAGCTAGTTTGATGAACACACCCTATTCAAAATCCAACTGGATTATAAAACATTGAAACAAACTTAAGGAGATCAGTTGCTCAGAACATCATTTCACTTCTATTCAATGGTTAACGACCTTAAATTCTGCATTTTGAAAGATTCCTCTATTTTTGTGAACACACCACATAACGTGCTTTGCCCCGCTGTCTTTAATCTTAAAAGTCTAACACCCTATAATATTTTACTATAGATGGCTGCAGTTTCTCCAGCGCCTTCTGTTTTTATTTCAGATTCCCAGCATCGGGAGTACTTTGTTTTAATTGACGATTAAACATTACATTTCATTACATTACATTTCTAGAATCGCTGTAGGAGTTATCCACGTATGAACCAGCTACGCTTTTATAGATTAACACGTCTGATTGATTATCATGTTAGCCAGCTAGCAAGCTGCAGAAGTCTAATAAAAGCTAGTATTAAAAAGTCGAGAGTGTTTAAACACCCTAGGGCACATGAACTGCAGAATTCAATCTTCTCAAATTTTATTGATGACATTGTATACTGTATACTGGCTGACGCAAGTCAGTTGTCCTAAATGGTAATTACACCGGATCGAGAATAAACACATTTCCTTGACCGCCTTACACAGTATTAAGCAGATGGTTCATTTTACCGCTGCGTTGTGGTTAGTACAAACCAGAAAGGAAACTTGACTAAATCACATTTAAAACCGACCGTCGTCCTGTGTGTATATAAAGTGCTGTCAATATGATGTGATTTCACCGCATTGAACAATATCATGACACACTTTAATTATTAATTGGATTCTGTCCAATTACTAATGTTGGTATAATTCAGCCAAATCAAAATATGAAAAAGTTACACCGTGCTTTTGAAAGGGGTTTTGTTGTTTCAGGTTGGGTTCGACCTCTTCTAACTGTATTTTAATATTCCCCACCCCTCTGAGTGGGTTTGTGTTTGGAAGTTATACGGAACCATACCAATCACTGCTCTTCATTTAAACCTCAAAATGTTTACTTACCGTCGAGACACCTTCAACCATTCAAGAGTTGTACTTCTTTTACACTCACCTCTAACAAGAAACGGTACAAAATATTAATCTAATTAACTATTGAACGTGGGATGGGAGATTTGCAATTATTTCCAGAATACTTAAAACGTTATTAGTTTGTGTTCTATAACATTGCAAACTGTTGAATTTTGATTGAAATTAAAAGAGAACTTTTGCTTTAAAAGTCTGACACTGCACAATAATTTGGTAACTTTATCATATTCATTGTATATTCTACTTGGTTGATTTCCAAAGTGAAGTCACCCTGAATGTAATGATTCCCCACTGAACAGTATTGGAAAACAATCCTGTTAAAACCACTTATGGTTGAAGGTACGTGGTGCATGGAGTGGACTGCTCATGAACATTAGTCTTTCGTAGAGATATACACCATGGAAACAGATCCTTCAGTCCAACCAGTCCATGCTGACCATAATCTCAAACTAATCTAGTCCCATTGATTGTTGGTATATTTTGAAATTAAGAAGAGGTGCTGGTAGAAAAGATGGATGTTTTCGGGGGAGATTTTGAATCAGATGGATGTACAGATGCATGGGAGGCCTGGGTGGAGAGCTGGGATACATAAGTTGTAGATTGTTAGATGGGTGAGTAAGCTGTTGAAGAGACATTGAGATGACCCCAAACATTTTGAATGGAATGCACTGAATGATGGGGGTGGGCGGTAGTTAAGAGAAAGAAATACAGGGATAACAGGTAAACAAAACATACTACTGAACAGAATACATACAGTGTGACACATTTGAGGTCATGTAGGATGATGCTTGGGAAGTTAATAAGGAGAGCATTACTGAACCTGAATCTGAATATTACAAAATGATCTGAACAAATTTCAAACATACTTTATTGCGTAACATATTTTGCATTTGAACCTTCCAGTTTACATTACTTGGCATTTTGGTGGATCAATTTTGACAGTTTGATTGCACAATCCAGTTAGCTTATTTTATAAGGAAATCAGCTCAACTTCCATAAACTTTTCTCATAGCACAGTTTTTGGTGGCAAGACTTAACTTTGCTCACCTGTATATGCTCCCAACATCATACTTGTTTTGAGTACCTGACCAGAGAACAACTGTCCAAAATGATGTTCTTGAATGAAAGATCATCAGCCAGGAATTTGATTTTGCAAAACTGCATACAGTATTGCAAGGACAGCCTGATCAATTTGACAAGTTTTCTTTTAGTCATAGAGTCATAGAGATGTACAGCATGGAAACAGACCCTTCAGTCCAATTCACCCATGCCTGCCAGATATTCCAAACTAATCTAATCCTATTTGCCAAATGTGGCCCATCTCCGTCCAAACCCTTCTTTTTCATATACCCATCCAGATTTTTAAAAATGTTGTAATTGTACCATCCTCCACCACTTTCTCTGGCACCACATTCCATGGATGCACCGCTCTCTGCGTGAAACGTTGCCCCTTTGGTTTCTTTTAAATTTTCCCCTTTCACCCTAAACCTATGCCCTCTACTTTTGCATTCCCCCTCCCCCCCACCCCAACCTGGGGAACAGACTTTGTCTATTTTCCCTATCCATACCTCTCACGGTTTTATAAAGCTCTATGAAGGCACCCCTCAGCCTCTGATGCTACAGGGAAAACAACCCCACCATATAGAGAGGCCTCCCTATAGCTCAAACCCTCTAACTCTGACAACATCATTGTAAATCTTTTCTGAACCCTTTCACATTTCACAACATCCTTCCGATAGGAGGGAGACCAGAATTGCACACAATATTCCAAAAGTGGCCTTACCAAAGTCCTAGACAGCTGCAACATGATCTCCCAACTCCTATTTTATTTGATTGTTTATAGCTCTGTTAAATTAATCGAGTAAATGATTTTAATTTTCTCTTATTTCAGCCAAGTGCTCATAAGTGCATCCTGTCTCATCTTTAGATTCCTTTTCTGATCAGCCCAAAGCTGATTGGTCTAATTGTAACATTTGATACACAGTGCGTTTTGGTACCTCAATTGTTAATTATTGTATCATTATTGTTACTAGCTAAAGATCTAAATCTTTTTAACTGGGGTTGCATTTTCTTCATATTGGATATCATTTGCAAATTTGGGGAATGAGCTTCCTTTCATCAATTTTATTCAAAAAGTTAACATATCTATTTGTTTGCTAAAAGGAAAGTTTTATCCTTTGAATTCTGAATCATGTGCATTAAAAGCATCAATGGGTGCCAAGACCAATTTTTTTGACTTTCTGCTTAAAGTCTTGCCAGTCTAAAATATTCTCATTGCTTACCCCTTCTTTACTGTTTAAATCAATTTTCTATCCAGTGCTTTATGTTGTTATTTCTAGTATGACAACTCATCTTAACAAGTTATCATTGATGTGTAAGAAAAAATGGAACAACAGAATGAATTTCATTCATAACAATAGCTTCAGCTAAGAAAACAGCAAGAGCAGGAGAACAGACAGAGCATCATAAACTGGAGGTCAGTAGGAAGGAATAATGGCATCGGCAGGAAGATAATGAGAAGGAGAAAGAACACCACTTTGCTCTGAGGAACGCTCATCAGCAGCAAGTTGAGTAAAGGAGGTCACTGAATGCAAAGTTCACTGTTTAATTAAATCTGAACTGAATCCAAACTTTAAATGAGGGACAATAATAGTTTTATCAGAACATTTCAGTTGTTACCAGTTTTCCAAATTGGGCAAAATGAATAGATGAGGAAATTTTTGACTTTAGCAAGTGAAAACAAGGTTGTTGCATTTCCTCATTTCAATTCTGTCCATTGTTATGGATCAGTCCGGAGCCCCTCAAAACATTTCAAGAAAGTGGCCCTAACTTTGCTAGTTGTTTTAAGCAGGTGTAAAGTGGATATTCCAGGAATGATGCAGCTGGTCAAACCACTTAGTTTTAAACAAAACTGAATTTATTTACAATATTGCTGAATGAATCACAAACAAAATAGAACAGAATACAGCATAACTTAACATATTCAAAAACTCAACAGAACATCCCAATTTAATGATGCTGTTCCAAATGCTTGCAACAATCCTTATAAACACTCCATGGCAGAAAAGGCAAAGTCAGACACAGGGTCTTACAGGAGAGATATCAGAGGGAGAGAGAAGGATTAGCCTAGACCTGCTTCTTTGTGTCCAGCAGCTTTCTCAACTGCCTAACTGCTTTCAGTGAATAGCCAGACCAAACCAAGCCAGAGAAAAACTGAGCTGGGAGAACTGACCACTCCCTTTTCATTGTGTAAGTGTTTTATTTTACTTGAAAGCCTTTTTCCTGAGGCAGTATCTGTTAGCTATAACCAAATCTCATCCAAGCCTAGACTTTTCAGAACCTGTGTTTTTATGACGTCCTGAAAAACAAAACCAAGGATAACATAACCTTGTTAAATGAGCAGCATTATCACACCATACTCTGAAATATATTTAAAATGTGCATTTTGTTTCTATTCTTTCATGGGGCGTGGGTAACCAACAAATCTGAGTGCAATCTGAGACAAATGACAATTTAATTTTATTTATTTGTTAGTAACAAGGGCCTGTCCTCTTCTCATATTTTATGCTGAAGATATAATTGAAATCAGTGATCACCAAGATTTAGAGATGTTGTATTTAGGTGGTTTACTTAAATTAAACGGATTAATACCAAGCTGAGAATTCTACTTAGAGTGGTCTGCTAATTATTTATTTTATGACATGAGGGTGTTGCTGGTTGTCTCAGCATTTATTTTCCATCCCAAATTCCCCTTGGGAAGATGATAGTTGGCCACCTTCTTGAATCACTACAGTTCGAGATTTAACAATGATGTGATGGGATTTCTAGGATTTTGACCCAGTGACTGTGAAAGAATGGCAATATGGTTCCAGGTTAGGATGGTATGTGGTTTCAAGCAGAACTTGTATGTGGTAATGTTCCCATGCATCTGCTGCTCTTGTTTTTTTTTGAGTTGGTAGAGGTCTTGGGTTTGGAAACTGCCGTCTAAGGACCCTGTCTGAGTTGCTGCAGTACATCTTGTAGATGCAGCTGATATGTACACAATTCTTTTTAATTATAACAAACATGGAAGATGTGTTTACATAATGTCAAGGATAATTTTGCAATCATAGAATCGTATAGGACAAAATTCAGTTAGCCCATCATGTCTGTCCCAATTCTTTGAAAGAGTAAAACAGTGATACCCACTTCTTGATCTTTTCCCATAGCCCTGCAACTTTCTTCCCTTCAACTATTTATCCAATTGTCTTTAGAAAATTCAATTGAATATGATTCCATACCTATTCATATAGTGTATACCATTTTAAATGATTTACTGTTTAAAAAACATCTAATTTTGCCTCTGCAATGTTTGGTAATTACCTTAAACCATGCCCTCTAGTTATTAACACTTCTGACTTTCATATTTTTCCTACTTATTCTATCATGATTTTGAGTCCCCTGTATTAAGCGTTCTCTTGACCTTCTCTGCTCTAAGGAGAACTATCCTAGATTCTCTAAGCTCTCCAGTTAATTGGAAATCTCAGGTTTGCTGTAAACAGGTATACCCTCTTAGTGATAAGCTGGCTTATTAATTTCTTTCCAGCATTGAGTTTCTGCCAAAAGATGATTCTTGTAGTCAAGGTGAAACATCTGATTTTATTTATAGGTCCACTGGTGAATTATTGAAAAGGGAACAAGTTAAGAGTGATCTTGGAAAAAAGAAAAAAAAAATGTTTTTATACAGTACTTCTCAAATCTTTTGCATTGCTGTCCTTATATTTAAATGCCAGCTGTGTACTAATTCAAATGCTGCCATTTGAATGACGCTACACAACTGCATTGTGGGAAAAATTACCCCAGAGAAGGCCGATTAAGGTAAGTTGACACCATGATTTGCTGACTGTGATCTAGAGGTCCCAATGGATGGGATACTGGGGAAGAGGGACATCCTCTTTCTTCAGAACCAGTATAAAAAGAGGCTATGCAACCAGACCCTGCCAGCCTAGTCTGAAGTTGCCTCTTCTGTCAGTGCTGTTGCTATAGTCAGGAGCATTTGGGGAAGCTCACCAGCACCAAGTGTACCATGCTGATTCCAGCATGCGTATGTCTGGCTATCTCCATAGAGAGGTTAACGGCTGCCATGGAGTCCAAAGTCCTGCAGAATGCTCATTAGCAGACCTGCATGTCACTCCTGTAGCCGTTGGTCCTCAGCACCAACAGCAAGGTGATGGGGGTGTGAGGGACCTTGAGCTCATTCCAGATACCCCTTCCTCACAAGGTGATAGGCTAATCAGCAGCTGGAGGAGGAACCACATTCAGGTCCCTCAGAAGTCTCCTCTCGGAGCACACCAGAGGTAGCAGTCCCTGCACCACCAGCCTGCTGTAGTCCACAGTCCTGTTGGAGTTCAATCTAAGAAGTGTGAGCTAGCATTTGACTAGTACCCTCATGTCCTGTCTGAATTTTCCTCCAGGGTCAGGTGCAGTGTTCACAGACAAGGGGAGTTGGAAGAGTTCATTGACACCATCTTTGCTGTGAGTGACTTCATTCTAACCACAGCTACAGGAATAAAACTAGAGAGGGTAGCCATCTTTACTGTCAAAACAATTTTCTAAACCTGTCTGAATGATAGCTATCCTTTCTATTACTCCCATACCAGGATGAAACTTAGTGGTGATGAATGCGAGAGCATCAGATATTGTGAAGACCGCTATTGGGATGTAAGTTAATTTTTATGAAACAATAAACAAAATTTAATAGTCCAACCAGTAATCTGTATTTGCACATGAGATTACACAAGGAATGCTGGCACTTTGCATTGCCAAAACAGTTGTAGTTGATAAAAAATGACTTCACACAACCCAATTCCATTGAAAGTAGTTCAGAAAGATGTCTTGTCTGGGTTGCTCTGTTACATTGTAGGAGACTGAAGAAGCTGAGTTTTTCTACTGTATATTGTTTGGTCCACATGGATCTTCACTGCCCATCTCATAACTTTGTTGCATCCTCCAGTTTTCCAGAGCATAGCATCCAAGAATAAAATGGCACCCACTGACTGTATTATACTGCAACCCATAAATGTAACCTGCAAAGTAACCTGGTGTGGAGGAAACATTTAATAGCTCTTGTTGATGTCAGTAGAAGATGTTGCATTGCAGATAAATTAGGCATTATGATATGATGCTTTGAGTACCACCTTTAAACAGCAGATAGTGCCATTTCCCCTGTCCCACCTGCACAATCTTCTGAGTGATTGTCAGTGTCCTACATTTTCACTGCATCACAGAGCTACCTTTAAGTGGAAACTTATCCGCTGGAGATTGATGCTGGTTGTAGGCTTGCAGAAGCTTGTGTTCCTCATCCATTCATGTGGTTGTTATTAGTGTAATCACCACAGAAATGAGAGCAGCCCCGTAGTATTGGTTACTACACAGGGATAGCAAACCAAATCCAAATCAGCATTATCATAACTGGATTTGCAACATTCAATTACTCTCAAAATTGTGCAATTGTTCCTAACCATACGTTACAAATAACAGTTCTTGGATGCCAAGTTTACAATTTAAACAAAATTGGCAATTTATTGTTAAGAATTTGAAAGGGTACAGAAAAGATTTACAAGGCTGTTGCCAGGGTTGGAGGATTTGAATTATAAGGCGAGGCTGAATAGGCTGGGGCTATTTCCCTGGAATGTCGGAGGCTGAGGGGTGACCTTACAGAGGTTTATAAGATCATGAAGGGCATGGATAGGGTGAATAGACAAAGTCTTTTCCCTGGGGTCAGGGGGTCCAGAACTAGAGGATAGGTTTAAGGTGAGAGGGGAAAGATATAAGAGGGACGTAAGGGGCAACTTTTTCATGCAGAGGGTGGTGCATATATGGAATGAGCTACCAGAGAAAGTGGTGGAGGCTGGTCCAATTGCAACATTTAAAAGGTATCTGGATGGGTATGTGAATAGGAAGGGTTCAGAGGGAAATGGGCCGGGTGCTAGAAATGGGACTAAGTTGGGTTGGGATATCTGATCGGCATGAATGATTTGGACTGAAGTATCTGTTTCCGCGCTGTACATCTCTATGGCTCTAATGTGACTATTCAGCAGTCACAACATCCACAACTTTTTCAAGGTTTTGCAGGCCCTGAGCTGTGACAGGGCTGACTGCAGGGAGTGTAGGTACGATGCATTGCTGAAAGTTGTAGGTGGTGGTGCCCATTTGAGTTTTTAATTGCTCTGTGTATGCGCCTCGTGCTGTAGTGAAGTTCCATTTCAACACCTGCATGCAAACATAAGCAAAGTTTGCAGCAAAGCAAGCTTTTATTATCCATATATCCAAGAGGAATTTTATAAGTCATGGAAAAGAAAATGAAGGGCTTATGCCCAAAATGTTGACTTTCCTGCTCCTCAGATGCTGTGCTTTTCCAGCACCACACTTTTCGACAACACCCACAGCAACACTAACACAACTAACAAACATTGGAATATGGAGATCTCTGACAATGTGATACTTCAACATGGACTTTTCACACTGCTGACCTGATTTAGATCTATGCTGGTGCATCCTGCAGTGCAGGTCTGTGCCCCATGAATGGCCTGCCAGTAGATTTTAAGAGGTGCCATGATGTTCATGATGTGTTGGCAAATTCCAGAAACCAATATTGATTGACAAAGTGTGTATGTGACTGAGATGATATCCAGTATCTAACATGAATGCTCTTTGGAGCATGGGGCGAGATGAGTCTGCCAGGTACGTGCTCTGGGTTCGATTTTTGTGAAGTCTAGCTTATTTTGGAATTTTACTGAAGTGAGTTGTAGGAACAATGTGTTTCTCAAAAAATAATGACTGCTAATTGGCATTTTGCCACTGCCTAGTGAGAATCTCACTATGTCACGTGTGAAATACATAAAGGATGGAATGAGATGATTTTGTCATTGAGATTGGCCTCACTGCATTTGTCACCCTATTCTGTCACCCTATTCTGGTCATAGCCCACGTTGCTCAGGCCCCTGCAAGACTGTGTCCTATATCACTGAATTTATTGAGTTGTTTAATTCCAGAATGTATCACAATCTGACCAGAGCAGAAAGGTAAACAATGTCAAAACCCAATTCAGAACTCGGCAATTCAAACATGGATGTAGAAGATGTAAACGCACTAATATTCATTCTAGTTTGTGGTTCCTCTTTGTAGTTTTTTTATAGTGTTGTATATCTGTTCTGTGTGGTAAAATGTCAGCTGTGAACAAGATTAAGGAATGAGCTTCCTGAAACATTGCAATGATTTTCCAAATTTAGTTCCTTTAAAAGTAATTATCTTTGTATGAAACATTTTTAAGATGAGGCGAGAAGGTATTAATAGGCTCTTTCTTTTCAACTTCCCCGGTTTGCAGCAACAAAGATTTATATTGTTTTTATCACATTGGTCATATCTCTATCAAATTAAAATGCAATTAATTAATTTCTACTTTAAGGCTATAAGGAGCCAAACACAAAGTTTTCAAATGGAAGAGCAATTTTAGTATTTCCTACTCCTGAGAAACAAATGATGCAATGACAAGCATATATACACACAGACACAGTGTTGAAAAGGGACCACGTCCAATGCAAAAGTGAAGATAAAAGGAAGGTCGAGTTTAAAGTGTCTTTGAGGTACAAGGATTTAATCTGAGACCATGGCTGTTTATTGATGCTTTGAATCATCAGCAGTAGCCATAATTTTAGTTATTGTTTTGAGTTTTCTATGCTTTAATGTGTCATTTTGATCAGTATTGTTACCAGGTGCTTTATCTTTTGAAGGGGAAGATAGAGAGTTTTCCTAGTTGATTGTACTTCCAGAGTCCATGAGGTTCCAATCCCAGTTTGCAAAAATTCTCACAAAGGTATAATTCAGTATATGAGGTGAGGGCATTTTAATACCTGACAGGTTTGGCTGGTATCAATGCTTTTTGAGAAAATATTAATTTGTGTTCTGACTAGTTTAATTTATTCCAGATTAGTTTCCTGAACCTTGGGTAATCTACTTGGTCAGGTGCTTGCAGTGGCTATTTCAAGTCAATGTTTTTGTCTTTTTAAAAAAAATTCAGCCCATGACAGTCCTAGATATTAAAATCAGACCATGGAAATCAAAAATCAACAATTCATATGTTCTTGTCAGTTCTGTAAAGTGATATAGTCTGGAAGGAAGAATAAGCAGAACAATACAAATTAAATGTTTGAACAATACCTTAGGAATCATTTATTTAAGCCTTAGCTAGAATAAGGTGTCTAGTTTGAGTCCAAGAGACATTTGTGCCAGACATCGATCATTTCCAACAAGAGCGAGTCAAACCATCTCCCCTTACCATTGTTGAATTCTCCACCATTGGCATGCTAGGGATAACCATTGATCAAAAATGTAAATGGACTAGCCATATAAATACTATGATTTCAAGACCAGGACAGAGGCTGGGAATTCTGTGCCAAATAACTCACCTCACGACTCTCCAATGCCTGTCCCCCATCAACAAGGCAAAGGTTAAAAGTGTAATGCAACACTCCACTTAGCAGCTCCAACAAGAGTCAAAACTCTCATCACCATCCGGAGAAAGCAGTCACTCCACTGTTTTCACCATTAATTCCTTCCAATGCTGATGCATTGGGTCAACATGTGCCTTTCACAAAATGTGGAGCAGTTACTTGAGGAACTTCTTTACAAGCTTTACAGCCAAGAATAGCAAGAACTGCAGGCACGAATCTGCAATTCCTCTCCAAGTTACACATTATCCAGACCTGGAACTGTAAGGATAATTCTTCACTTTTGCTAGGTCAGTAAAGTAGGTGTACCTACATCAGATGGACTGGAGTGGTTCAAGAAGGCATCTCACCACCACCTTCTCAAGGGTAATTTTACAAGTGATGCTCATACCCCACATAAAACAAAAGATACAATTGAGAAAGATGTCAAAGCCTTGGAGAGGATGATCAGAAGATTTATTTTTAAGTGAAAGGGAGATTTAATAAAGGACTTCAAAATTATCAGAGGTTTTGATAGAGAAAGCTTGTTTCCACTCTCGTGACATGTACTTGAAATAATAGCTAAAGAACCATGGGAAATGAGAACATATTTCAAATAGGGAGTTATGAGTATATTATCTGAAAGGTTAGTGAAAGAAAATTTAATTATAACTTTCAAAAGGAGCTGGATACATAAATGAAAAGAAATACATGTAGAGTGATGTGGAAAAGAAGTGGAGTAAAACTAGTAGCTCTTTTGGAGCTGGCAGGAATGATGGGCCAAATGGCCCTTCAATGTACTGTTTGATTCTGTGATTCTCTGCTTTCCCTCCATTGATTGTAATAAATTCAATAGGTAAAGATTGAGAACATATGCAGAGTCTACTGGGCATGCATACTCTAGCAATACATCAAACTGGATGCGGTGAGTTATAAGTCAATTTTAACAGTTGACTGTGGTCCAGGGATTATACTTTGGAATCTTCTACAGTTTGATTGTGTCTGGAAGGCTAACTTTAATGTGCTTCTTCATCGATCCTCAGCTGCCTAGTAACAAATGTGTCAGTTTCACTTTCTGCTTTTAGCATAGAGAAAAAATATGTGGTTGTAAAACTAATCAAAGTAGCTTAATTTCTCACTAACTAGAAGAGTCGGTATATGGCAAAGGAATTATGGAAGCACTGCAGTGACCTCAACCTGAATTTTTATATTTGAATCTGAATTTTGGAGCTGGGGGAGCTGTCAAACCCGAAGTGGATTTGTGCCTTCAGAAATGCCTTCAAGCATAAGGAAATTAAGATCTTCATTAATGGAATGTTATTTTGAGCTTTCTCACCCTGAAAGTCAGGAAAAGAAAATTTTTATTAAGCTGTTCAATTTATATCACTTTTGACCATATTTTGTTGAAATGTTTGCTATGCCAAACAATATTCAATGTGATCCAAGAAGAATAGCATGAATCAG
This sequence comes from Chiloscyllium punctatum, assembly GCF_047496795.1. Taxonomy (NCBI): domain Eukaryota; kingdom Metazoa; phylum Chordata; class Chondrichthyes; order Orectolobiformes; family Hemiscylliidae; genus Chiloscyllium; species Chiloscyllium punctatum. Next base: position 39,737,388 of record NC_092758.1, read on the forward strand.
ACAAAAGAGTAGGTATAAAGGCAAAATACTGCAAATGCTGAAATCTGAAAAATATAGACAATGCTGGAGAAACTCAATAGGTATGGCAGTATGTACGGAGAGAGAAACAGAGTTAATGTTTCGAGTCCAGTATGTCTCTTCATCAGAACCAAAAGGTGTTAGACCTTCATATATTACTTGAACTTGCAGTGAGTTAGTATTAGCATTATTGCCTTTTCTAAAGGAATTGGAAATGTAGGAATTAATGCATATACTGAGACACATTATTGTCAAAATTGATGGACCTTCTTCAACATGTGCTTTTGTAAAAAATAATTGCCAGTAATTGAATTTTGTTCATTATGATGAAAAAATCATGAAGTGCCAGCAATAATTCTTTAAAAAGCTAATGAACCATTTAACTGGTATAAATTATTTGTTCATTCATGATGGAAAACACAATATAGTTGCCTATGGCCGAGCAACAATTGAGAAAAGCCTGATGTCCCAGAGGGAATGTATTTGCTCAGGCCTATAAGTGACAGTGCTGACTTTTTCAAAGAATGATTGGAAGTGCAAAATTGATCAAATTCACTTATTGCTTGATTTCTGTCACTCTATTTTATACATAGAATGACAAATCCCTTATGTTTAAAATTTAATCTAATCTCTCCATTGGAGCGCCATTATTGACAAAAACATTATTTTCCATGGCTATAATTATGTCCTTAATTAATAAGATCACTCTCCTCCCATTTCCTTCTGTCTACTGAAAAAGGCTATAAACATTTTCCCAGTCCCATTCCAGATAATGACAACTTTCATATTCCTTAAAACCAGCTGGTGGTTGAGGACTGCTTGACTGTGCAAGTGGCAGGATGCCTATAACATGAGGAGGTTTGGGGCCAGAAAAAGCATTTTCTGATGGTGGTGGTGGTGGTGGTGGTGGTGGTGGTGGTAGTGGTAGTAGTGATGGGGGGTGGCGGAGGTGGGGGGACAAGTGTTAATGTCTACGTCTGGTTTTTTTTGTATCAGCAATTCAAATCCCAGTAATGAATTTTTAATATCATGTGCTGGAAACTTTTTTTTGTATTTGAAAGCAATGTAAATTAATTTTGAATTGACACAATTGGTTAACTCTCAATGAAAGGTAACAAATCCCACTTAACAGTTGACATTGTATGTTCTCAAAGATAACAATTCATTTATAAGAAGTTTCTTATCAACTGATGGTGGACAAAAATGTTTGTGATTACATTCTATTATAGTGATAGTCTAAAATGTAATTTCCAATTGCTGTCATGCATTAAAATTAGGTAGGGATCAAGATGTGTGAAAACCACATCAAAGGGAAGTAAAAAGTTTTCAAGCTATCATCACATTATTTACAGATTTGTTACTGTAAAATTCTAAAAAGAAATTCACACGTACAAAGGTCCCAGGTTGGCTGTCAGTTTCCAGATATGGCAATAGGTCAACAAACACCCACGATGCGTAGGATAACATAAGGAACTGCCTGTGCTTTACCATCAGCAACCACAACATTTGAAAAATTTGACAAAAGGACCTTGAAGAAGAACAGCTTTATTTGTCTCATTTGTATGCATCTTAAATTATCATTCACCTGTGTAATAAACTCATTAATTCTGTGCTTCTGAACAAAATTCAGGACATCATTGAGAGCAGTTCTCTGTGTCAAGAAAGTGGGAAGATTGGTTAACGCCTACTATTGTGGAAAGGATAAAAACCGAAAGAACCATGGATAAAGGAAATCAGAAATGAAAAACAGAAATTGCTGGAAAAGCTCAGCAGGTCTGATAGCACTCTGTTTTCTCTCCACAGGTGCTGCCAGACCTGCTGAGCTTTTCTAGCAATTTCTGTATTTTCTTGCAATGATAGAAAGGAGCCTGGGATTAAAAAAAAATCTCAGAGTGCTCTTGAGAGCCAGCACTCCTGCTTTTTCTGGCCCTTTGGTTTACAAGATGGCACAGTGGCTCAGAGTGAGAGTGGTAGAGCATAGCAGAGAGGGAGATTTATGCAGTGATGGAGATAGTGTGAGTATGAAGTAGCAGAGAGAAGATGGTGGCAGAAGATAGGGCAGCATGGTGGCACAGTGGTTAGCACTACTGTCTCACAGTGCCAGAGATGTGGGTTTGATTCCTGCCTTGGGTGACTGTGTGGAGTTCGCACGTTCTCCCCTTGTCTGTGTTAGTTTCCCCTCACAGTTCAAAGATGTGCAGGTTAGATGGACTGGCTATGCTAAATTGCCCACAGTGTCCAGGGATGTATAGGTTAGGTGGGTTAGTCATGGGAAATGAAGGGTTGCACTGTTAGGATATGGGGTTGAGGAATTCTTTGAAGATTCAATGGGCTGAATGGCCTGATTCCAGACCGTAGGGATTCTATGACACTTGTTCTTAAATCGAATTCAGATTAATTAATATATTGGCATGGAAACATAGGGTAAATGATCCATGTCACTCCAGCCATCTTAAATTCATCTTCTCAGTTTCTATTGGTGGTGGGATGAGGTGGAGTTTAAAATTCCACCTATGTCGAGTATAGAACATGGTAATTCTAAAAGATGAGAGACTTAAAAAATAATCCAGGTCCTTTTCAATATAGAATTTCAGTTGCATCTCACTGTAACCTTTTGCTATAATTTCAGTGTTTTACGATCTTATCTTCCACAACCCACCTGATGAAGGAGCAGCGTTCCGAAAGCTAGTGCTTCCACATAAACCTGTTGGACTATAACCTGGTGTTGTGTGATTTTTAAAGAGGGAATCCCCTAAGCTTCACACAGTCAGGAAGGAGAGATCACATCCAGATTGAGACACAGCCAGAGTGTATATATCGTTTGTGGAATTTGGAGGTAATGTAGGAATTTGGTGGAGCAGGAAGAAGTGCTTTTTGTTTGCTCTTGTTTTGGCTCATAGTTTGTAAGAATTTTTAATTGGATAAGTTAAAGCCCAGGACCAGGAGCCCAGTATAGAAGATTGACACAACGGGAAAACATTAAGTTGATTGGTTAATGATAGCTACTAATTTGACTATTTATTATAGATTACTTTCAGATTGAAGGTAACTAGGAGAAATATTTGTAGGCTACAAATTAAAAGACTAGTACGAAATTTTTAAAATTCAAATTAAGAAATAAGTAATTAAAATAGAGGTGCCAAATCTGGCAATGTGTTCTAAATGCGTTGTGTGGGATCTACTGGACCCCGTCGTGAATCATAGTGCCAAATCTGTAGTAAGTGTTGGTTGCTTGAGGAACTTTGGCATGGAGTTGCTGAGCTGGGGTCTGAGCTTCATACACTATGACACATCAGGGAGGAGAAGAGGTACCTAGACTCTGTGTTTCAGGAGGCAGTCACGTCCTTTACATTAACTACCTCAAATTTGGTCAGTAGTGGCAAAATGGCAAGACATGGGAACCTTAGATGACAAGAGAAATTGAGAACTTTTTTCAAAAAATAGTCAAATACATAAAGTTTAGGAAACTAAAGACAGATAGAGCCTTCAATGAATACAAATTTTACAGAAAGAACTCAAACAAGGAATGAATGGGCTAAAAGGGGCCATGAAATGTGTTTGGCCTATCAGGCTTAAGGAAAATCTCGAGGTGTTTTATATCTCTATATATTATAAATGTGGAGCAAGGGGGTACCTAGGAAAAGGTAGATCCACTGAAGGACAAAGCAGGGAATTTATGTGCAGAACCTGAAGAAGTGGGTGAGGATCTTACTGAAAACTTTGCATTGGTATTCACTAAGGAGAAGGACATGGGATGGGGAGCTCGGGAGAGGTATGTTGATCTTCTAGGGTATGTCAATACTAAAAAGGAGGAGGTGTTGAATGTTTTGAAAAGTGTTAAGGTAGACAAGTCCCACAGACCTGATGGGATCTACCCCAGAATGCTGAGGGAGGTAGGTCAGAAAATTGCTGGGACCTTATATGCAATATTTCTATCCTCTTTAGTCACAGGAGAGGTTCCAGAGAACTAGAGAATGGCCAATGTTTTCCCTTTGTTTAAGAAGAGCAACATAGATAATTCAGGAAATTACAGACTGGTGAGTCTTATGTCAGTGGTAAGGAAATTATTGGGGAAGGTTCTTAGGGATAGGATTAACTCACATTTCAAAAAAAAATGTGGACTTATTAGGGATAGGCTTTGTGCAGGGAAGGTCATGTCTCAAAAACCTGATTGAATTTTTTGAGAAAGTGATAAAAATGATTGAGGGCAGGGCAGTAGATGTAAATATGGACTTTAGCAAGGCCTTTGACAACGTCCCTCATGGCAGGTCAATACAACAAGTAAAGTCTCATAGAATCCATGGTGAGCTGCTAAGATAGATACAGAACTGGTTTGGTCACAGGAGGCAGAGAGTAGCAGTGGAAGGGTATTTTCCTGCCTGTGTCCAGTGGTGTTTCTCAGGGATCAGTGCTGGGACCTCTGTTGTTTGCAATATACATAAATGATTTGGAGGAGAATGAAGATGGCCTAATTAGTATGTTTGCACACAAAGATTGGGGGAGCTGTAGATAGTGAAGATTGCCACAAGATACAGCAGGATATGGATAGACTGGAGACCTGGGCAGAGAAATGGCAAATGGAGTTTCACTTGGATAAATGTGAGGTGATACTTATTGGAATATCTAATGCAAGAGGGAAGTAATGGCAGAAGCCTTAGTAGCATCCAAATACACATAGATCTAGTTGTATAGGTGAAAAACGTGTTGCTGGAAAAGCACTTTTCCAGCAACACATTTTTCAGCTCTGATCTCCAGCATCTGCAGTCCTCACTTTCTCCTAGTTGTATAGGTCCACAGTTCCCTAAAAGTGGCAACACAATTGGGTAATGTGGTCAAGAAGACAATTGGCATGTTTGCCTTCATCAGTTAGGGCAGAGAGAACAAAAATTGGCAAGTCATGTTGCACCATTTGGAATATTGTGTATAGTTCTGGTTACCACAAGGCTTCGATGAGGGCCCAGAACTTGTTTATTAGGATGTTGCCTGGTTCAGAGGGTATTAGCTATGAAGAGAGATTGGATAAATTTGGATTGTTTTCACTTGAATGTTGAAGAATGAGGAATGATTGATAGAAGTAAACATTATGAGAGACAAGGGGGCATAGCTTTAAATTAAGGGGGGGTAGATATAGGACTGATGTTAGGGGTAGGTTCTTCACTCAGCGAGTCGTAAGATCATGGAATGCCCTGCCAGTAGCAGTAGTGGACTCTCCCTCTTTATGGGTATTTAAGCGGGCATTGGATAGGTATATGGAGGATAGTGGGTTAGTGTAGGTTAGGTGGGCTTTGATCGGCGCAACATCGAGGGCCGAAGGGCCTGTACTGCGCTGTATTGTTCTTCTATGTACATGTATAGAACAGACAGTCAGAGTCTTTTTCCAGAGCAGAAAATAAATTACAAGGTGACATTGGTTTAAGGTAAGAATAATAGGACGGAGAGTATGGAAAGGGTCAGGAATCTAAGTTCAGGCACAGCGGGTGTGGGGACAACTCAGAGAAGGGGGACAGTCACTGCAGGATTGAGGGTGTGGTACTTCAATACATACAGTATACAAACAAGGTAAATTATCTTGTAGTGTGATAGATTTAGGTTAGGGTTGAAATTGACAGATATGATGTTCTGGGTATCACAGAGACATGGCTGCAAGGGCATCAGGGCTATACATCCTAGTGAAAGGACAGGCAGATGGGCATAAAGGGAGGGGTTACCTTTTTAGTAAGAAATGATATTGAATTGGTTGCAAGACGTGATATTGAATCGTAAGGCATAGAATCTGTACAGGTAGCTATGAGGAATTGCAATGGAGAAAAGACCCTAATGGGAATTCTGTACAGGCCTCCAAGCAGTAGTCAGGATGTAGGGAAGAAAATAAAATAGGGGATAGAAAAGGCATGGAAGAAAGGCACTATTACAATAATCATGGGGTCTTCAGTTTGTAGGTTGATTGTGGGTCTCAAGAAAAGGAATTCATCAAATGTCTATGAGATGGTTTTTTCTGAGCAGCTTGTAGTAGAGCCCACTAGGGGATGGGTAATTCTGGATTTAGTGATGTTTAATGAGGCAGACATGGTAGGGAGCTTATGTGAAGAAAACTTAAGAGGATGATGACCATAATATGATCGAATTCATCCTGCAGTTTGAGAGAGAGGCAATTGAATCAAATGCATTACAAATGAGTAAAATTTAAAGACATGAGGGAGGAGTTGGCAAGAGTTAGTTGGGGGAGCCTAATAAGGAAGTCAGTGGAGTAGCAATGGCAGGGGTTTCAAGAGAGACACCGCAGAAATTCATCCCAAGGCAAAAGAAGCATACTAAGGGGAGGATAAGGTGACCATGGCTAATAAGGAAGCCAGTGATAGCATAAAAGCAAAAGAAAAAGCATACAATGTGATTAGGAATCCTTTAAAATCCAGCAGTGGATAAGTAAAAAAGCAATGCCAGGGAGTAGATGAAATATGACGACAAGCTAACTGGTAATGTAAAAGAAGATAGCAAGAGTTTTTAGATATATAAAAGGTAAGAGAGGGGCGAGAAGTGGACATGGACCACTGGAAATTAAGCTGGAGAAGTAGTAATGGGGAACAAAGAAATGGCAGCAGAAGTAAATAGGTACATTACATCAATTTTCACAGTGGAAGCCCGTGTCTAAGGAAGGATGTGCTGATCTTGGAGGTGCTCCGGAGGAGGTTTACAGGGATCATTCCAGGGATGAAGGCCTTGTTAAACGAGGAGCAGTTGATGACTCTGGGAGGAGGTGTTAGTCTGACTGAAACTTACAGGGCACTGAGATGCCTGGATAGGTGCAGATGTGCAAAAGGTGTTCCCACCAATAGGAGAAACTAGGACCGGAGAGCACAGATTCAGAGTGAAGGGATGAGGAGTAATTTCTTCAGCTGGAGGGCCATTAATCTGTGGGATTCATTGCCATAGAATGCAGTGTAGGACAAGTCATTGAGTGTATTTAAGACAGAGATAGATAGGTTCTTGATTGGTAAGGAAATCAAGGGTTATGGGAGGAGGCAGGAGAAAGAGGTTAAGGTACATATCACATGACCAAAGAGCAGACTTGATGGGCTGAATGCCCTAATTCTGCTCCAAAATCTCATGGTCTTATGGAAAACAATGTCGACAATTTCATTAACAAAGCATTGCTGTACCAGGAACCAAAGAAAGTCAGTGAGCCACAGGGTAATAAATGAATGAGGCTGAAAAAAAGGCTAGGATACAGGCAGCCTTTTTTTTTAATAAGCTCATATTTATGAAGGATAGAGAAGGGAGGCCAGTCAGAAGAAAATTTAATTAATTTTTAATTCATTTTAGGGGAAGATGTTTTGCTGGCTGGGCCAGCATTTATTGCGCTTCCCTCGATGCCCTTCAAAAGGTGGTAGTGAGCCGCTTTCTTGAACTGTTGCATCTGTTTGCTGTCATTACAAAATCAATGCTGCTAGGGAGGGAGTTCCAGGATTTTGACTCAGTGAAAGTGAAGGAATGGATGGAGATATATTTCCAAGTCAGGATGGTGAGTAGGTTGGAGGGGAACTTGCAGATGGTGGTGTTCCCATGTATCCACTGCTCTTGTCCTCCGAGATGGGAGAGGTTGTAGTTTACAAAGGTGCTGTGTAAAGACCTCTGCACTGCATCTTGTAGATGTTATACACTGCTGCTACTGTCCATTGGCGGTGGAGAGAATAAATGCTCGAGGACGAGCTGCTAATCAATTGGCCTCCTTTGTCATGGATGATGTCGAGCTTCTTGAATGTTGCTGGAGCTGTACTCATCCAGACAAATTAGGAGTACATGTCATTCTACTATTACCTGACAGTTGTGTTCCTCTGCAACCTTGCTCTATAGAAAATCGCAGTATGGAAATCCGTGATAGAAAATCGTGCTATGGGAGATCACTAATAGAAAATCATTATACCTGTCCAGCAGAAAGTTTGCGTTAACCAAACAACATCTATAATTCATTAATCATGTTATAGTCAATTCACGCTGATGAAACATGTGTAACAGCAGAACAACCTGTATTCCATCACATTTGTGACTCGTGCCTTCTAGATGTCGGCCAGTACCTGGGGTGACAGGAGGTGAGTTACCTGCCACTGGATTCCTAGCCACTGATCTGCTCTTGTAGCCATTGTATTTAGATGGCTTAGACCAGTTCAGTTTCTGGTCAATAGTAACTTCTGGGATGTAGATAGTGGGGGATTCAGTGATGGTAATGCTATTGAATGACAACATATCAATGATTAAATTCTCCCTTATTGGAGATGGTCATTCTTATGGGCCAGGCCAGACCCCTCAAAATATGTTCAGAATGTAGCCTCAACCCTGACATTTTCCTTATTTTGAAGGCAGATGTGAAGTGGATATTTTAGGTGTTATGCAGTTGGTCAAACTACTCAGTTTTAAGCAAAACAGAATTTCTTTAAATACTACAGTTGAAATGCGAACAGAAGAAAATGGAATTTAGAATAACTTAACTATTGAAAAACTTACAGTGACTATTACTAATTAACTGTTCCAATACAGTAAGATCACATAAACACACCCCTTGGCAAAAAGGTAAATTCAAACATGGATTCTTACAGATAGGAGGGAACAACATCCAAAGAGATTTCAGAAGAAGGTCAGAAGAAGAAGCTTGCAACTCCCCTGGACTCACACATCTTGTGAATCCTATAGCTAAAACAAACGTGAAAAAACCTGAACTGGGAGAACTGATCACTCTCCTTTCATTGTTAAACCGTTAAACCCCCTAGACTCCTCGGTACCACTGCATTTATGACCTCTCTTAAAAAAAAACCAAGGATAAAATAAGTGACAGTATCGTCGCAGTCATTGCCTGGCAATTGTGTGACATGAATCTTGCTTGCAACTTGTCAGCCCAAGCTTGGGTATCATTCAGGTCATGGCACATTTGAATCTGCACTCCCTCAGTATGTGAGGAGTCATTAATGCTATTGAACATTGTGCAATCATCTGCGAACATCCTTACCTCTGACCTTATGATGGGTCACTGATGAAGCTGCTGAAGATGGTTGGACCTCGGACAGGTCCTGAGATGCCAGGAGAATTGATGAAGGTAAATGATAAATCCACCCTATCCCTCAAATGTCTGCCTCCTAGCATTCTACCCACCCTATTACAGGACACCACTCTTAATTTTGCTACGTCTACCCCCACTGGCTTACCTCACAAACTTAGCCCCTGTTTGTAATTTTCAAAGAGGGTATTGGACGTTTGCACCTTTAATGAATGCAGCAGTTTCTGCAGATGGGCAATGGTGGAAGTACATGATGTCGCTAGTAGCTTTGAGATGTGAAACCATTGAGTCTTTCTCCATGACATATAAAGACGTGGCACATATAATTACTCATTTGATTTCGAGTTTATACAAAGGAGCTAAACAGTGGCTCAGTGGGTGGCACTGCTGCCTCACAGTGCCAGGGACCCTGGTTTGATTCCATCCTCGGGCACCTGTCTGTTTGGAGTTTGCACATTCTCCCTGTGTCTGCATGAGTTTCTTCCGGGTGCTCTGGTTTCCTCCCACTGTCCAAAGATGTGTCGGTTAGCAATTGGCCATGCTAAATTGCCCATAGAGTTCAGGGATGTGTAGGTTGGGTGCATTAGTCAGGGCTAAATGTAGAGTAATAGGGTAGGGGAATGCTTCTGGATGGATTACTCTTCGTAGGGTTGATGTAGACTTGTTGGGCCAAATGGTCTGTTTCAATACTGTTGGGATTCTATGAATTCTATGAAATTATTTTGATCTGTCCCCAGAAAAAATGAAGTATGAAACAAAACTGCCCTTTTCTTTTTGTTAGGTGAGGTTTATACACAACAATTACTCTCCACATAAATAAATAAAATTTAAGATATGGAAACACTACCTTTTTTTAAATTGATGTTAAAGTGTTGATATTCAAATACATTCAATAAAATATCTAAAAATCAAAAGCATCTGATGTACTGAATGGAGGGTTTGCAGCTCCATATGTTTCAGTATATTCACTGCTCTTTCATCTCTTCTTCGATCCCTACCTTCTTAAATGACATCCTAACAAATTTATTCACTCTGTAAGGAACCTTAATATCCTAATTTGCATTAATATTAAAGAAGCAGAATTTATTTGGAATTTTCAATGCTTAAAATTAACTCAGGAAGATGCAGTTATAAGATGCCTGTCATATCTATGAAATCCATTATTATTGCAAAGCATTATTGGTTATTATTGAAAATGTGCATGAAAGAAATCTTACACTATGCAATCAGTCTTCTGAATCATCATGGCTTTATAGAGCCATGAATCTCATAGTTCCAATTTGAAATTAAGGCAATTGTTAGTAATTTAGATTACATCCATTTTATCGGCCTTCAAATATTGTGCAAAACTTAATTAGGGAAAAAGGGAGCTTCTGACTAATTAGCGTTCTCCAAAAATATTTCCAATGTAAAATTCTTTTGAAATTTCTTTTATATGATATTTTTGTAATTTAAATTTAACACTCTACAAAGAATGCACACATTTGTACCTTGTTAATTGTTTCTTCAAGGTAAAATGTAATAGTGAGCTTTTAAATGTACGTACAATACACTATCATGATAAGATTCCAAGGAGGATACAGATTGTTACAGTGCTGTGCTGAATTAAATTTGGAGAGTATTGGAGTTTGAATGCAAAGGCTCAAACTGGTGCTATGCAAATGTGAGTGGAATTTTAGCCTGTTGGGATCTATTTGGACTCGTATTCTTCATATATTGTATGTTTATAAAATATTTTAATGCAAAATAAATCCAAAAGTTGGTTCAAATATAAAATTGGATCTAATTTTACAATCAGCCTGCCAGCTTTCCTATTCTATGGTTAAACACTGTTAAGGATGTCAAATTTTAGGTCTTAATTGGCATAGATTTATTGATTGGAAAATGGTCACTGCAGCAATGTACTGTGAAAAAAATGCACATCACAACTTTGTCAAAGTATGACCTGAGATTACCAGGGATGTTTAAACTGCCGATTGGCAGTAACCTGGTGTTTGGAATCCTCTGAAAAAATCTCCAACTCTGAGTTAGTGTCAGTCACTTCCTGGGGGTTGTGACTCATTTAACTGATTAACTGTGGGCGGCACGGTGGCACAGTGGTTAGCACTGCTGCCTCACAGCGCCAGAGACCTGGGTTCAATTCCTGCCTCAGGCGACTCTCTGTATGGTTTGCACGTTCTCCCCGTGTCAGCGTGGGTTTCCTCTGGGTGCTCCGGTTTCCTCCCACAGTCCAAAAATGTGCAGGTTAGGTGAATTGGCCATGCTAAATTGCCTGTAGTGTTAGGTGATAAGGGTAAATGTAGGAGAATGGGTCTGGCTGGTTTGCGCTTCAGCGGGTCGGTGTGGACTTGTTGGGCCGAAAGGGCCTGTTTCCACACTGTACGTAATCTAATCTGATTAGTTACCCAAGAAAGGTCGGCGCTATTAAAACCTGCTCTAATTCCTGGGTAACTGTAAAACTGACTGCCACTAACATACCAGAGAACCCTAACACCCACACAATTAGACCTGACCTCATCCCTGTCTTCTTTCCAAATTCCATCCCCACCCAATCCTCCAACCCTTCCTACCTGCCTGTCATTGTGATCCACTCACATCGCTGCCATGTCTGTCCTCATTGGCTTACCTTTAAAACTTACCTTCTCTTTATAAGTTTTCAATGAGGCTAGGGGACATTTCAACTCTTAATTTAACACAGTTAGTGTTATAAAAGGCGTACAAGATGGCCTAGTGGTATTATTGCTTAGATTATTAATCCATTTACCCAGGTAATGTTCTAGGGACTTGGGTTTGAATCCTGCTATGGCATTTAAATTCAATAATAATCTGAAAATAAGAGTTTAATGATGACTATTAAATCATTGTTGATTATCAGGGAAAAAATACCCATCCAGTTCACCCATATCGTTTAAAGAAGGAAACTGCCAGTTTTTCCTGGTCTGGCCTATATGTGACTCCAGACCCATAACAATGTGATTGACTCTTAACTGCCCTCTGGACAATTAGAGTTGAGCAATAAATGCTGGTTCAGCCAGTGATATCCACATCCCATGAATGAATTAAAAAAGGCATTTTTAAACCTGACTATTCTACACAATGAGAATTTAGCTGGATTGAAGGTTGTGCAGCTGGATTGCTGCACATTTCTGAGATCTGAACGTGGTCCCAGGTGTGTGGAGACTGAACATGGCTAAGAAATTATTTGTGAAACAGCAATCCAATTATGATTTGTGCCATTATATTTTGAGCTGCCTCTTTAATCAAACTAAAATGGAGGAATGCTGAAAGTCATGTGATCAACAGGGCTGTCAATACATTTGTGTGACTTGGTTACCATAGGGACAGAGGACCCAAGGCAGACGCTGTTGAAATTCACATGCTGTATGTCATAAATAGAAACAAAGATAGGAGCAACCTGATTAACCAGATTTTTATCAGAAAAAGAAGATGAAGTCTCAGAGGTTTGCAGCTGATGTGGTCAGCAGAGTGGACAAGGCAGTGAACCTTCTAGGAGCTATTAGGCAAGATATGGGAGACAAGATACCTGAGGTTGAGAGGAGGAATTGCCTGAGTTTATGCTATTAGTTGTCAATTCACAAATTTTCCAAAAACCAAGTGAGGTGCCTTTCAGTGGTTACTTGATATCACAATTTGGTGAAACAGGGCATCGTGAATCAATTGGAAGTCTATTTGAAGATTGGGTATGGCTTGGCAGTGTTGGTGTTCCCATGCAAAAGCTGACCTTCACTGTTTATGTGGTGAAGGACATAAGGCTGGTAGGTGCATCATAAAGTTTTCCACAATTTAAATTTTGTTTTATCTTTTTTATGGAAATTTAGGGTGAAAATTTAAGGCTGAGTTTTATTCTTCCAGCAGCAGTCCCAATGACTGGCCAGAAAGCCAAGAGTGATTCTGCTTTGCTCATTAACAGGATTCTAATCTACATTTTACATGGGCAAGCAACTAAATTAGTTGCCATTTGACCTGCCACTCTGTAGAGGATGGCCTCAACCCATTAGAGCTGTTAGCAAATCACTGGTATAACAATTTGGCAGAGTCAGTGCTGCCACCAAGAGTGATGGCTATTGCTGGGACTGCACTAGGGAGAAGAGTATGTCATTGAAGGGTAATGCCTTCACGAACAGGTATATTGAGTCTAAGAGCATCAGAGCCAGTGCAGCAGCCCCTATGAGGGGTTGAGAGAGCAGGTGGTGCCATATCCACAGATATGATATTGAGGTACTGCCTGTGAACCCTCACTAAACTGGCAAAACATCATGGTGATAGAAAGACAGGGGACATTCTATGTCTGAATTCCGTCACTATTTTATATAATCTTGTTCACTCCCATCTTCAGCCTATCCCCAGAGAGCTGGTAAAAATCAGGAGCTGAGTCCCAGTTTTTGATGTCTTGGAATGTGTGTAACATTTGTCCCGTAATCTAATTGCCAATGGCTTGTCTGGAAAATGGTCAGAAGCACAGAATTTGTTGCTGCACAGAAGGAGGCCATTTGGCCCAGAATTTTAGCATTAGCTTTCTGCAAGGAGCCATTTGCTTCGCCATTCCGCACAGCCCTATAACTTTTATATTGATGGTAATAAACTAATTTTCTCTTAAATACCTCAGTGGAGTCAGTCTCCAGAACAGGTTCAAGCATTGCTTTCCAAATTGCTGATTGAAAACAATTTTCCTCATCTCACCAAAGCTTCTTTGGCTAGAGAACTCTTTTTCATTTCTATCTCAGCTCTTTGTTCTGTTTGTTGGCAAGACTTTTTATTGCAGATGCTGATATAATGATGTTATATTGGCCCATATCTTAATATATGCAAAATTATCCTACAGTAAATACAACATGCACATAGTCCAATATTAAATTGATCTGCTCACCTCCACAGTGGTGCCATCTTGCCCTGAAGAAAGGTTTCCTCCCACAATTCAAAGATGTGCTGGTCAGAAGAATTAGCCATCCTAAATTGCCTATAGTGTTAGGGGCATAGTCAGGGGGTAAATATAGGGTAGGGGAATGGGTCTGCTTGGGTTACTCTTCAGAGGGTCAGTGTGGACTTGTTGGGCCAAAGGGCCAGTTTCCATACTGTAGGGAATCTAATCTAATCTATTCTAATCAAAATATTGCAGACTAAGAATGATTCATTTCATTGCTCAGGGAGCAGGAGTAAAAAAAAAGTTAAATTGAGTGCCTCGATCACCCCAACTCCTTGGAGATCATCTGTTTTAGGTCAAATCAACTGACTAATGCTTACAACATAAGATAGGTAAATCTCAAGCAGCAGTTTGGGCATGTTTTAAAAATTCTAACCTTTTCTTACCTGAATTTTTGCAGCCTTCAAAGTTTAAGCTGAGAGGCCAGATTATTGAAAAAATTACTTTGTCCATACTTTCTACAATTTGGAGCCCATTTGAAACTCTTAGGTGGACAACTAAAAGCCACTTCTCACCTCTTCTGACATTTTACTAGCGGTAGGATGCTCACCAGGGCGAGGTAAGACAGCTTAGTAAACTGTGGCAGGCTCCCTAAGGGTTTCGAGGAATTCAGATTTTTTGGGGCCTCTTATTGACCTGTAGTGAAGCCTCTTCACTGATAATGGTGCAGAGGTGAGAGTGTGTGCTGGAATAGCATAGCAAGTCAGGCAGCATCTGAGAAACAGGAGAGTCGACGTTTTGGGCAAAAGCCCTTCATCAGGAATTCAGGGCATAGAGGGAGGGGTGGGGCTGAGGGAAGGGTAGGTGGGAATGGTGATTGATGGATGTAGATAGGGGATTATAGGGATTGGTCAGTAGGAAGTGGACCGGATAGGTGAGTAGGAAGATGGACAGTTCAGGGAGGAGAGCAGGGGAGGTGGGGAAATAGACATGGGATAAGGCTGGGGGAAGAGGGATTTTGAAGCGAGCAATGTTGATATTGAGGCCATTTGGCTGTATGTTTCCCAGGCAAAATATAAAGCGTTGTCCCTCCAGTTTCCATTTGGCCTCACTGTGACAGTGGAGGAGGCCAAAGATGGACATGTTGCTGGGGGAGTGACAGGGGCAATTAAAGTGGACAACAAACCGAAGGTCAAATTGGTTAATGCGTACAGAGCACAGAGTCTCTGTGAACTGGTCTCTGAGACTACGTTTGGTGTCCTTGGTTTAGAGGAGACTACATTGGGAACAATGGATGCAATAGGTGAAGTAGGATGATGTGCAGGTGAATCTGTGTTGAATCTGGAAAGATTGTTTATGGTCTTGGATGGAGGTGAGAGGGGAGGTGCGGGGACAGGTGTTGCACTTCTCATGGTTGCAGGCCCGCAGATTTGGTCCGCAGATCCTCAGGGTAGATAATCTTCCTTAACAGAGACAACAGCCCTGGAGACAGTTGCTTAATTGGCCGCTGCCTGCAAAACACAGGCCCAGGATTCCATGCTTGCCCTCCATTTCTAGCCCTAGTGACAGGACTCTTGCTGCTCCTGTGAAATCCAGCCCCCTGTGAATGTTGCACCTTGAAGATTAAAATGACATTTTGGAAACAAGATAGTTTTTCAGCTTTCAGCATGCATTAAACTGCAAACAAAGGTTTAGCAGAATGTAGTATTATGCAATATGCAGCATTAGAGACTTAGAAACTCAGTTACATATGTAATGCAACACCTACCAGATATTTCAACTTACAAAGATTTTTTAGTAACCTCTGTTGTCCAGTTTTACCATAGCAACAAAACTTAAGAGAGTTTGAAATAACTGTTGGCGACACTGACGGTAGAAAGGATTTTCCCAAATGGACTCATTAGAAACTCCCTAGAAATGAACATTTTCATGTGGATAAAAGTTTATACACCAAGCTGTTTGAAAATGTAAAGGTTTTGATTTGGAACAAAAGGTATGCTAATGTTATTGTCTTGGCTTGAATACCTTATATTTGCATTTGAATACTTTTTATAATTACAGAAAAACACTAAGTGTTCTTAATTTGGGGGGAATAAACATGCATTCATTACAGATAAATTCTAGAAAATTCAAATGACAAACTTATGTTTTCAGTTGTCTTATGTTGGCTTCAATTAAGATAAGAATTAGCAGGTGGAAAGTGTGCTGTTAATTCACTGTGATCCAAATTATACCATAGCAGGGAAAATCTACCCAATGCTGTTTAATGGATCACAGCAAATTAAATCCTAAATTTAGCTAGTGTGCTCAGAATAAAGAAAAACTAAAATAGTGACAGCTCAACCCTGTGCTAATGGAATTAAGAATAGTTCAGAATATTCTTTACCATAAACTTGCCATTAAGTGACTCCTTTGGAAACTAATTGTTATTGTTCTGCCTTTGCTGCCTCCTTTATAACTACTCTCGCTATCAGCTTGTTTAAATGTTATTCGTTATATTTTAGTTTTGCTAAATAACTGGTTTTCAGTAGTTGGATCTGCTGTTAGAATCTTACATTCCTAAATATCTGAAAGATGATCATTTCTCATTTCAGAATTGTTTGTGTGTAGTTATTGTACTTGACTGTAGTGTGATGTAGACAAACATCTGAACATTAGAAGAAAGTTGTATAACTTTCCATTGCTACACCCAGTTCATAAGCATTGGATTAACCTGAATGGTAGTTTAGATGTTCTCCAGTAACTTAATTACTTTAATTTCCACCCACAATTTTTTTTGTCCTTTATTCTGGCAGATCTAACTAGCAGAACTGGTACCAATGCTGGCCATGGGTTGGAATCTTACCATCTTAGTCGCTGTTGGAATGGTGGGACCACTTTCAGGTCTGCAAACCAGTTCTCAGAATGGCACATAAACCAATTTCTCTTTACCAGAGCAAACATTTGATATTCCACCTCTGAGTTTACCAGACGACCAATGAGGTCAGGTGAGATGATATATCTATTCTGTTAAAGGAAGAGTTCCTAACTAAGGAGATCATGACAAGGATATACACAGTGAAACAGCATTGAATCTTTCAGGCTGCCATAACTATACATTGGAGAAGAGCCCTGGGTAAGCTGCTCCCTGGGTCTGTGGCTCTTACCTGGAGGTCCTAGTCTAGTATCTGAGGACCTGCAGTTATGAGGTGAGCTCGTCCACAGAACAGAGGAAGTAGATAGAGGCACAGAGTCATAGAGATGTAGAACAGACCCTTCGGTCCAACCTGTCCATGCCGACCAGATATCCCAACCCAATCTAGTCCCACCTGCCAGCACCTGGCCCATATCCCTCCAAACCTTTCCTATTCATATACCCATCCAAATGCCTCTCAAATGTTGCAATTGTACCAGCGTCCACCACTTCCTCTGGCAGCTCATTCCATACACGTACCACCCTCTGTGTGAAAACGTTGCTCCTTAGGTCTCTTTTATATCTTTCCCCTCTCACCCTAAACCTATGCCCTCTAGTTCTGGACTCCCTGATCCCAGGGAAAAGACTTTGCCTATTTACCGTATCCATGCCCCTCATGATTTTGTAAACCTCTATAAGGTCACCCCTCAGCCTCCGATGCTCCAGGGAAAACAGCCCCAGCCTGTTCAGCCTCTCCCTATAGCTCAAATCCTCCAACCCTGGCAACATCTTTGTAAATCTTTTCTGAACCCTTTCAAGTTTCACGACATCTTTCCAATAGGAAGGAGACCAGAATCGCACACAATATTCCAACAGTGGCCTAACTAATGTCCTGTACAGCTGCAACATGACCTCCCAACTTCTGTATTCAATACTCTGACCAATAAAGGAAAGCATACCAAACGCCTTCTTCCAACAGCTCTAATGAAACAGGTGGAGATGGAAGTGACCAAGAAAATTGGCAGCAGTATCCCTCCAACTTTAGGAGCGTGCATCAAGAGGATTTAGGTCTTTGGAGGGAGTACGACAAATAAGTGACATAATACTTTCAGGTGCCTAACCCCAAATGCTAATTTGTCCAGTATTTTCCTGCACAGCAGTTCTCTGATCATGCACCTTGCAGATCCAAACATTGAGTGGAATTCAATGCTCCCGATAGGGAATTTGACCAGGAGGCATATAATGGGTAGAAAAGTGCAGAACATCATGGCCTTTCCACCTTTTCATTCCCTCCAAATTAAATCCATATCATGAAAGGTGAGGATGTTTACTGGAGGCCAACTGAAGTCATTGTGGGTTGTTCTACTGTTAGTGGACAGGATCCAAACCATGTGGAGGGTATACCACAGCCTGGCAGCACAATGGAGAGACTGCCCATGCTGGAAGAACCACCCCCCCCCCTGTTTTTTTCAAACTGACCCCTCGTTGGAGTCTGTCTGACTGGCCCCAGTGATCATACCACAACTACCTTTCCTTCAGGCTCCAGCAATAAAATGTTCCTTGCCCTTTCTGCAATACTGGCCATTGCTTCTCTCATCATGCCAGTACTGGAGAGCTGATAGACTATCAGCTCTTTGTGGTAGGCTATCTACCTTGAAAATAATGAGGTCCACCAGGTAAATGCCTGATTGATTGTATAGTTGGTGGACAGACACACCACTATTGCCACTGAATTCCATCCGTTCCTTCTCTGTAAACCTCATTGTAACCCCTATGAAAAGCTAATGTTCATACTTAGCCTCAGCCTGTTTCCCTTTCATATCCATGCCTCACAGTGACCTAACTGTTGCCTTTTCCTTTCTCTCCATATGAGGCATTGTGATTACTCATACTTCTCCACTTTGCAAGAGAAGACAGCATGCATGGTGCGAGGCAGGCCCCTGGAATGGTGGGACCATTGTCCTCCAATGACAGGCAACTTCTGGACCATTGGCAATTCATGTCCACCATATCCATTGGAATCAGGTCTTGCAAACATAATCATGGAATCTCTGCAGTGTGGAAGCAGGTCATTTAGCCTATCAAGTCACACTGACCCTCTGAAGAGCATCCCACCCAGACCCAACACCCCCAACACTATCCCTGTAACCCTGCATTTCCCATGGCTAATCCACTTAGTCTGCACATCCCTGGACACTGTGGGAAATGTAGCATGGCCAATTCACCTAAGCTGCACGTCTTTGGACTTTGGGAGGAAACTAGAGCACCTGAAGGAAATCTATGCAGTGATGGAGAGAATGCGCAAACTCTCTCAGTCACCCAAGAGTGGAATCGAACCTGGTTTCTCTGGAGCTGTGAGGAAGCAGCACTAGCCTCTGATAAGATCCTGATTGATCTGCTTGTGAGTCGAATTCCACATTCCCATCTGCACACATCCTTTCTTAAATAAGGAGACAAAAAAACTATATACAGTGGGCCTGAATTTTACAGGGAAACAGCTAAGTGCCAATATTGGCACATTTCCTGGAGGGTTTTTCTCTGTGACTCCCAGTGAGATTTCACACACTGTTTTAAAAACTCACCTCATTACCTGTGCCGCATGTATCTATGACATCATCGCCTCTTCCTTCTTGCCAGAGACAGAAGTACTCGCTATTAGCAGAGTCATCCAGTATTCCTAACACAGATGCCATGTTTAAAATGCAGTTGTGCACCAGGATAAGCACTGTCAGTTGGAGCTGCTGGGCATGGCAACTGTCCAAAGACTTGCCTTGGAAATGGCAGAAAGAGTCTGATTTGTAGACCGAGACCTGGAGGACTTAATGGATGGGGTGATACAGAGAAGGGTGGCTCTCTTGCTTCAGGTGATCACATCACCAGATCCCTGCCAACTTGGTCCACTTTTGCCACATGAGTCAGTGCCTTTTCCATGGTCCAGAGAAATGCTCAGAAATACTGCAAGAGGCAGTAGTAATGTGCTACCACCTAGCAGTAACAGTAATGGTCTTCCATCCTGACTCATGTGTATAACATTTTCCCTCACCCAATTTCCCCATATTACTAACCCTGTATGGTCTCTCCACTGCTCATCTGACTCACTCACATGAAACACCTCACCACTTTTCATTCATCTGCACCAGCAGTAACGTTGTGCCACTTCCATCTCATTCAGTCCCTCCCTTTGTCACATTGCAGGAGTAAACAGCCCACAAGAGGGTGCAACACCAACTCCAAGCTTGACACCATTCAGGACAAAACCCACTTGACTGACATCTCATCCATAAACATCCACACATTCCACCACCAATGCTGAGTAGCAGCAGTGTGTACCATTGACATAGTGCACTGCAGAACTTCACCCAGGCTCCTTAAAAATATACTCCTAACCCATGGCTGGTCCCATCCAGAAGGATAAAGTTAGCAGATACTTGAACACCATCAGCTTCATGCCCTCACCATCCTGATTTGGAATTTTATCACCATTCAAACTCCCTTTCTAACAGCATTGTGGATGTACCTCCACAAAAGGGATGGCAAGAATACAGGTCAAGAATACAGTTCGTTACCATGTTCTCAAGGGCAATTAGGTATGGGAAATAAATACTGGCCCAAACAGCAATGCCCATATCAGAAGAGTATTTAAACAAACATTGTGAACAGAATAACATGTTGTATGTTTAACATATTAGAATGTCCCAGGGTACTTCACAGGACCATATTCTGAGCCATGAAAGCGTCAAACTATACAGCACAAAAATCAAACTGGTGCCGTTCATTGCTGCAATTTCTAAAGCATAATACATCTGAATTACATAGTTAAATAGGAGAAATATCAAAATATAAAATAATCAAGACAAATAATTTATAATATGCAATGAAAACACTTGCTATATTTAGTAATCATGATAGGTCTTGCCTATTCTGAAAATTTGAACAAACAGGTGAGAGTTACAGAGCTGCTATTCATGTAACAATAAATATTCAGCATTTGGCATTAGCAAAGATTACTTGTGAAAAATCAAAGTGTACATGATAGATAGTTTGAAAAAAAATACAGAACCAAGAGGGCAATTTGTAATGGATATGCATTATATTTGGCATTCATATTTTAGTTTTCGGAGTTCAAATAGTGCAGAGTTTTGAAAGGGGAATCAACTATATTATTTATTGTGACAGTTATAACAATATCACATTCATGTGATATTCCAAGCTGTTTTAATAACTGTTATGATTTTTATTCAGATCTTGGTAGCCTTGTACTGTGATATTGTAACTGAAGTATAGAGGATATTGTCAGGCCTGCTTTAAAAATGTTGATGTTAAAGGGTGTAGAGCAGTGTTTTTTAGATTCTACTGCGCCATACTTACAAATCAAATCGACTGTAGTGTGACCTTTCCATTCACTGTTTGGTTAGGCTGTGCTGGTTGTTCTTTTGAATTTGAGCCTAAAGATTCTCTTCCTTTGAGGCAAGCTTTTTTTCACGACTTGAGTGACAAAGGACTGTAAGAATTAACCCTTGTCAAATATACAAAAGAACAGATTATTATCACTTTTTAAAACAGCTGAAACATTTGCACCCATCATTATGTTAGATTACATTAGATTCCCTACAGTGTGGAAACAGGCCCTTTGGCCCAACAAGTCCACACTGACCCTCTGAAGAGTAACCCACCTCCCTCTGATTAGTGCACCTAACACTATGGGCAATTTAGCATAGCCAATTCACCTAACCTCCACATCTTTGGACTGTGGGAGGAAACCAGAGCACTTGGAGGAAACCGACTCAGACACAGGGAGAATGTGCAAACTCCACACAGGCACTCGCCCGGGGCTGGAATTGAACCTGGGTCCCTGGCGCTGTGAGGCTGCAGTGCTAACCACTGAGCCACCGGGTCGCCACTAATTATTAATTATTAATTCCAGTGACTTTTGCAAGTCATGATCTTCGAAAAGAAAATATTGGTGGACTCCAGCTATATTCATTACTTTATCCTCTCAGCAATTTCTTCTCACTTCCTTTCTTTTGATGATCAAAGAGTGAATTAGATTGCATTTGTTATTTACTGCCATCTGGTATTCTGAGTGGCGTCATTTTTCTATTTTACACAGTGTTACCCTTCTGACCTGAATTCAGTCATATGCATCACATTATTTTAATTAAAATTTGCTGTTGTCCTGTCATAGACGGAAGTTCAATTTGCAAATTTATATCACTGTTTTATCCCCATGAAAGATATATTTTACGTAACTAATTAATAGCACCCGTCTACTGATAGCCATTACAAACCATTGAATAGTCTATTCAGTAATTTAGCACAAAGAAAGAAAAAAAATCCTTTCAAAATTACACGGTGTGCCATAGTGTTGGATCTGGTTTCTTATCTACTGAGTTCCTGGTGTCTTTCATGGGAAAAGGAAAACAGGAGGTCTTGTGTGACTATCACTGAAGCTAGATTCAAAATGTTAGGAAATTTTCACATCCTTGAGGTGAAATCCTCTCAATGACCACCACATAGCTATGATCCATTTCCTTCTAGGGATTATTTGACTATGTATCCTTTGTACACTGACAATCATATGTATGGAAAATGGTTTAACTTTCATGTTACAGTGATTTCAAAAGATTAACACCTTTATCTTTAAAAATCTTTCCCTTGTTTAGTTAGTTCTACTATTTATAATAATGAAAGCATACAATTTATTTACATTCCAATCATCAATATTCGCTGGAATAAACATTTACAGGCTGACCACACATCAGATAATATTTGAAGAACCAGCACTCCATAGAATGGTGAGTTATGCCAGTTATCATGGATAAAGTTGCTTGCTTAGAAACTGAACCAATACCTATACACATTTGGAGAGTTTTTAAACAATATCTATAGAAAGGATTTGTATAGGTATGCTTTGAATCCAAGTGGATTCAACAGATTTTTTTTTATGCAGCAGGTTATTATAGCATGTAATGCCCTGACAGAACTAATAGTTCTAGCAGAATGCAAATTGATTTTAAAAGGGAAGTGGATAAATATCTCAAAACGAAAATGATTAGATAGTAGCAAGATCAGCTGGAGAATGGGACTAAATGGATCATTAATTTTGCAAGTTGACAGAAATTAAATGGGCTGAATTCTGCACTGTAAAATACTCTCAAGTATTTGCAGGAGAAGAATCCATGTCAAATCCAATGGATAATTTTGAATACTCCAATAAAAATATAACTTGCTTTAAACCATAACAGCAATCTACTGTGCAGCAGCAGCCAAGTGATTTGAGCTCCCCCCTCCCCCAACCACCCTGTCCCCAAGTGGTGTAAGCATGACTGATGGTAACAACAAAGCAGATGGCCAGTTTTCAGGGAGAGGAGTCCCAAGTGGCAAGACTATCATACTGCTGTCTTTTTTTCTGACAGATGCAAGAGTCAGGTTGGAATGCCTTAGCATGAAGGAATTAAATACGGAGAGCTACACTTTGGTTTCATTTACCATTTCACTATGCTTCCTGCCAACAACCATTGGCACTAGATTTACCATTTCTGCCATTGTAATTTGCCTTTTTGTCTGTTTCAAATTGACCGAGGGCTTTATATAGAGTAGCATTAATAATGTTGGAGACAGTGTGTAGCATATTATCTTTCAGCTGGTTCATTAAAATAGCTGGTGAGCATTCAGGCTTGGGCTGACAAGTGACAAGCAACATGCATGCCACACAAGTGCCAGAGAATAAAATGTAGAACATAAAACAGCAGAGGAACAGGCTCTTCGGCCCACTATGTCTGTGCTGGCTATGATTCCATTCTAAAATAATGTCATCTGCCTCCATGTGGTCCATATTCTTTTATTCCCTGTCTGTTCATGTATCTGTCTAAATGGCTGTTAAACATTGCTATCGTATCAGCTTCGACCACCTCCCCTTGCAACATGTTCTAGTCACCTACCACCTCTGCATGAAAAAAAAACTTGCATTGTACATCTCTTTTAAACTTTTGCCCTCTCACTTTAAACCTGCCCCCCACCCCCAGTATTTGACATTTGAACAAGACTTTGACAATCCACTCTATCCATGCCTCTCATAATTATATATATTTCTATCATGTTGTCCTTCATCCTCTGATACCCTCAGCCTCCAACTCTCTTGTGAAAACATCCAAGTTTGGCCAACTTCTCCTTATATCTAATACTCTCTAATCCAAGCAACATTCTGGTAAACCTCTTTTGCAACCACTCCAGAGCAATCACATCCTTCCTGTAGGGTAGTGACCAGAACTGCACACAATGCTCCAAATGTGGCCGAATAAAGTTTTACAAAGCTACAACATGACTTGCCAACTTTATACTCAGTGCCCTGACCAATGAATTCAAGGATGCCGTAAGCCTTCTTTACTATCTTATCGATTTCTGTTCCCAGTTTCAGAGACCTAATGTACTTGTACCCCAAGATGCTCCAAAGATCCTGCCATTTACTGTGTACCTTCCTCTACGTTTGACCTTCAAAAATGCATCAACTCAAACTTGTCAGATTAATTTCCATTTGTCATTTCTCCACCCAATTTTCCAACTGATATCCTGCTGCATCCATTGACCACCTTCCCTACTAAACACAACTCCATCAATTTTTGTGTCATCTGCAAACTGTACTAATCAGACCACCTGCATTTTCATCTGAATCATTTATATAAGTAACAAACTCAAAGGTCACAGCACAGAATCTTGCAGAATACCACTGGTCACAAGCATCTAGTCAGAAAAACACTCATCCACCACTACCCTCAATCATCTGGTCAGATCTATCATAAGAGACTTTGTCAAATGCTTTAGTAAAGTCCATGTAGACAACATCCACTGTCCTATCCTCATCAATCATTTCATTTCTCTTCCAAAACAACTCAATCAAATTTGTGAGTCAGGGCCTCCCCTACACAAAGCCATAAGTCCATTCCTTTCCAAATGTGGGTAAATCCTGTCGATAAGAGCGTTTTAAAATAATTTCTCTACCATTGATGTAAGGCTCACCCTACTATAATTTACTGAATTATTCCTGTTGCCCTTCTTTAATAAAGGAGCAACATTGGCTATTCTCCAGTCTTATGGGACCTTGTCTGTTGCTAAAGAGATCTCCATCCAGTAATCACTTGACTTGGGATAAATCCCGTTAAACCCCGGAGACTTATCGACTTTAATGTTTTTGAAGACACCTAACACCTCTGCCTTCTTAATATCGACATGTTCTAGAATATCTGCATACTTCTCCCTAATCCTATCATCATCCATGTCCTTCTTCCTGGTGAATACCATTGTGAAGTACTCATTAAGGGCCTCACCTGCTTCCTATGGGTGCAGGCATAAATTTCCCTCTTTGTCCTTGAACAGACCTATCCTTTCCTTAACTACCCTTTTGCTTCTAACATATGTAAAAAATAGCTTGTGATTCTTCTTAATCCTACTTGCAAGGGATACTTCATGGCCCTTTTTACCCCTCCTAATTTCTTGTTTAAGTTCTTTCCTGCTTCCTTTATATTCCTCAAGAGCCTTGTCCAATTTCAGTTTCATAAACTTTACATGTGCTTCCTTTCTCTTAATGATAAATATTTCAATATCTCTTGTCATTCAGAGTTCCCAGAATTTTGCCATCCTTATCTTTCATCTTCACAGCAACTGGCTAGTCCTGAACTCTGATCAAAAGGCCTTTAAAACTCCCACATGTCAGATGTGGATTTACCATCAATCAGCAAACCCAATATAATGTCTCCAGTTCCTGCCTAATACTGTTATAATTAACCTTCTCCCATTTTCGCACTTTTACCTGAGGATCAGTTTTATCCTCATCCATAACTAACTTAAAAACTTATGAAATTATGAGCACTGTAATGGTCTCCAATAAATAAATTTAACCATTGCACTTGATATTTAGTGGCATTATCATCACTGAATCCCTATTATGAATATCTTTGGAGTGACCATTGACCAGAAACTTAACTGGATTAGCCATATAAATACAATGGCTACAAGAGCAGTTAAAGAGTCATAGAGACACAGAGTTATACAGCATGGAAACAGATCCTTATGTCCAACTCGTTTATGATGACCAGATATTCTAAATTGATCTAGTCGCATTTGCTAGTATTTGGCCCACATCCCTCTAAACCCTTCCTATTCATGTAGCCATCCAGATGCCTTTTAAATGTTGTAACTGTATCTCCCACCATTATCTCCTCTGGCAGTTCACTCCATACACGCACCACCCTCTGCATGAAAAGGTTGTGCTCAGGTTCCTTTTAAATCTTTCCTGTCTCACCTTAAACCTATGCCCTCACAGTTTGGACTCCCCTACCCTGGGAAAAAGACCTTGGCTCTTCACCCTATCCATGCTCCTCACGATTTTATGAATCTCTAAGATCATCCCTTAGCCTCTGATGCTCCAGGGAAAATAGCTTCAGTCTATTCAGCCTGTTCCTGTAGCTCAAACACTCTAACCCTGGCAACATTCTTGTAAATCTTTTCAGAACCCTTTCAAGTTTAACAACATTTTTCTATAGCAGGAGGATCAGAATGGAATGCAGTACTCCAAAAGTGGTCTCATCAATGTCCTGTACAGCCACAATATGATATCCGAACTCCTGTACTCAGTGCACTGACCAAAGAAGGCAAGCATGCCAAATGCTTTCTCCACCATGCAGTCCACCTCGACTCCACTTACAAGGAACTAGGTCTTTTTGTTTGGCAACATTCCCTAAGGCCTTAACTGTATAGTCCTGCCCTTGATGGCCTTACCAAAACGCAACACCTCACATTTATCTAAATTAAGGCTTGGAGTCCCATGGTGAAAAAAGTCATCTGTTGACCCCTCAGAGCCTATCCACCATCTACAAAGTACAAGTCAGGAATGTGATGGAATACACACCACTTGCCTAGATGAGTGCAACTCAACAGCAAGAAAATGACACTGCGGAGAACAGTGGATTGCTTTTGATTGACATCATGCCAATGAACATTCATGCCCTTCAGCACCAAAACACTGTAGCGATAGCATGTACCGTCTACAAGATGCACTACAGAAATTTATCAAGTTCTTTTGAAACCTTCCAAAACCATGGCTAAAACCATTTAGAGGGACAAGGTCAATCAATGGGACCATAACCACCTGCAAGTTCCCTCCAAGTCACTCACCAACTTGATTTCAACATATATCGCTGTACTGCACTATCACTATCCTGGAACTCCTTCCCTAACACCTTTGTGGTTTCACCTACACCACACGAACTATAGTATTTCAAAAAGGCAGCTCACTACACCCTCTAAACGGCAACTAAGGAATGGCAATAAATGCTGGCCCAGCCAGTGACATCCACATCTCTGAGATGAATAAAATATTGCTTCCAATCCTCCCCTTGTCTCCTAAGAAGCAATTCTGGACTGAAGAATTCAAATGATTACCTAGTGGATGCAGCTCTCCATTTGCTTCTCCAGATCTCCATTTGAATGTCCTTTATCAGAATGTCCTTGAATGCTCTGGGAATAGCATTTTCCTTTACTCTTTGTGTACCAAAGTCAACACTGGCAAACCACTAGCTGACCATATTGTCATGGCTGCTGTCAGACCAACTCAGTATGTCAGCCTGAGAGAACTACAATCTACCATCCTCGATTTGGAGCTCAGGGAACCTTATGACTTAAATACTCCTTCCAGGTCACTTTGCATACAGGGCTAGAGTCATCTCATGCATCTGATGAAGGGCTTTTGCCTGAAACGTCGATTTCGAAGCTCCTTGGATGCTGCCTGAACTGCTGTGCTCTTCCAGC
This sequence comes from Chiloscyllium punctatum, assembly GCF_047496795.1. NCBI lineage: Eukaryota > Metazoa > Chordata > Chondrichthyes > Orectolobiformes > Hemiscylliidae > Chiloscyllium > Chiloscyllium punctatum. Next base: position 39,765,030 of record NC_092758.1, read on the forward strand.
ACCACTAATCCAGAATCATGCATCTACACAACTTATGGCTCTTAGCTTCTTTTCTTTATGCATGTTTATGTTGCATTTACTTGAAAGCTGCCAGCTTCTGTGGATTGCATAGCATCTTAGCCAGAGGGCAGGATTCATTCGTAGTTGTGGAGGATCTGATTGGTGAAAGTGTGTGAATGATGGTAAGGTTTGTGTGCAGTAACAATGTTAAAGTGAATGTTAAAGCAGAAGAGCTTTAACCATTTTCCAGCATTACTGTGCATTCCATGTGATCCTGAAGTTAGTATTGACCTGGGCCATTGTGTGTCCAGGATATCTGTGCTTATGCCTTGGCCTCCACTTGTGGCCATCCTCTCAACCACTCTCCCCACGAAGACCCCCAGGCCCATCTCTGAAAGGTGGAAGCCAGCTTTCCTTTCTAGCACCTTTCAGTTTCCTAATAAGACAGTGTGTGAGTTAGCTCCTGGATTGCAGCATCTGCATTGACTGCAGCTGGCTTCAAAATGTGGGGCTACTGGAACTTATACTGGAAAGACCCAGCAACAGTGAAACTTTCATCTCTCCTGCCAAATGATTAAATGGATACAGGAATCTTTACAACATTTATGCTGTGAATTTATAACAAATATATAGGGTATAATATAGCAATTTCACACTTGCTATACCATCCAAAGAAATAGCACTGGCAGAAAAATCCCACAGAGGAGATACTTTTGGCAAATTGACTGTCTTGTAGTTTAGTGATGACATTCAGAAATAGATATCTTGGTCCAAGTAGATTCAATGGGGATTGAATTGAATTGAATTGAATTTATTGTCACGTGTACCGAGGCGCAGTGAAAAGCTTTGTCTTGTGAGCAATACAGGCAGATCACAGAGTTAGGTAGCGTAGACAAGGGCGGCATGGTGGCTCAGTGGTTAGCACTGGTGCCTCACAGCACCAGGGTCCCAGGTTCAATTCCAGCCTTGGGTAACTGTCTGTGTGGAGTTTGCACATTCTTCCCGTGTCTGCGTGGGTTTCCTCTGGGTGCTCCGGTTTCGTCCCACAGTCCAGAGATGTGCAGGTCAGGTAGATTGGCCATGCTAAATTGCCCATAGTGTTAGGTGCATTAGTCAGAGGGAAATGGGACTGGGTGGGTTACTCTTCAGAGGGTCAGTGTGGACTGGTTGGGCTGAAGGGCCTGTTTCCACACTGTAGGGAATCTAATCTAATAATAGGTAAACAGTGGCAAAAACCAAAACACAGGTACAGGTGAACATTAAGGGTTTGTGAAACTAAGGATCCAATTCTAACAACAGTAGGGTGGAAACCAGCTAGTGTGTGTGTTCAGGCTTCTGTACCTTCTCTCAGATGGTAGAAGTTATAGAAAAACATTGCCAGAGTGGGATGGATCTTTGAGAATGCTGGTAGCCTTTCCTTGACAGCGGGCCTGGTAGATGGATTCTATAGATGGGAAGTTGGACTTTGTGATTGTCTGGGCCGAGATCACCACTCTCTGTAACCGTCTCTGATCTTGAATGGTACAGTTGCCATACCAGGTAGTGATACATCCAGACAGAATGCTCTCGATGGTCACCTATAAAAGTTGGCAAGGGTATTCGCTGTCATGCCAAATTTCCTCAGCTGCCTGAGGAAGAAGTGATGTTGTTGGGTCGTTATAACCAATGCATCCACATGAAGAGTCCAAGAAAGCGTGTTGTGGATGACCACTCCCAGGAGGGTAACACACTCTCTTGATCCACCTGAGTGCTGTTAATGTGTAGGGGGGCATGAGTAACATCCTGCCAAAAGTCAATAGTCAATAACGAGTTCCTTGGTTTTGCTGGCATCGAGACCTGAGTTGTTCTCAGTGCACCATTTTTCCAGGTCTTCCACCTCCCATCTGTAGTCTGTTTCATTGCCATCTGAGATTTGACCGACTATGGGGGTGTCAACAGCAAACCTGTAAATGGCATTAGTCTGGTATTTGGCGACGCAGTCATGGGTATACAGTGACGACAGTAGGGGACTAAGTACGCACCCCTGGGGCCTCCAGTGTTGAGTGTTAGTGAGGATGAAATATTGCCCCCAGTCTTCACTGATTGTGGCTTGTGGGTCAGGAAACTAAGGATCCAATTGTAGAGAGTGGGGCTTAGTCTGAGATTACTAAGTTTAGTAATCAGTCCCGAGGGGATAATAGTGTTGAAGGCTGAACTGTAGTCAACGAGTAGGATTCTTACACAGCTGTTCTTGGTGTCAATATATTCTGGGGAGGAGTGAAGGGCAAGTGATATGGCATCTGATGTGAATCTGTTGGTGTGATAGGCAAATTGGAGTAGGTCAAGAGTAGTGGGGAGGCTGGAGTTGAGTAATGCTATGACCAGCCTTTCAAAGCACTTCATGGCCACTGAAGTTAGGGCCACTAGGTGGTAGTCATTGAGACATGCTGCCTGAGCCTTCTTAGGCATAGGGATGATGTTGGCCCTCTTGAAACAGGCAGGGACAGTGGCCTGCTGCAGGGAGAGGTTGAAGATGTCTGAGAAGACCTCTGACAGTTGATCTGCGCATGCTCTGAGTGAACGGCCTGGTCACTCAGAGCATCTGGTCCCATCGCTCTCATTGGATTCATACGAAGGAAAACTGATCTGACCTCTGATGCAGTGACTGATGGGATAGGTTCGTCAGGACTTGTTGGAAAAGGTGTTATCTCTCCACCGAAATTCTGCTCAAAGCAAACATAGAAGGCATTGAGATGATCTGGGAGGGATGTGTCATCATCTGCTATCTTGCACTGTCTCTTTTTAGAATCAGTGATATCATTCAGTCCTTGCCATAGTCACCAGATATCTGTCTGAGTCTCTAGTTTGGATCGGTATTGGTCCTTGGCTGTCTTAATGGCTCTGCGAAGATCATACTTGGATTCATTGTATTTGAGTGCGTCTCCTGATCTGAAGGTCTCAGGCCTGGTTTTTAGCAGGTTCTGTATGCCCTGATTCATCCCAAGTTTCCGTTGGGGGACACTCGGATTGATTTCCTCAGTATGCAGTCCTCCACACAGTTGCTGATAAAGTCTGTGACGGTGATGGCGTACTCGTCCAAGGTACCTGCGGACTGTTTGAACGTGGCCCAATCAGCCAATTCCAGATAGAATTGATCCTCTGCCTCCTCCGACCAGCACTGGACCTGTATCCGCGAGGGGGGTCTCCTGCTTGACCTTTTGCCTGTAAGCCGGGAGAAGAAGCACAGCATTGTGGTTGGAGATCCCGAAATGGGGATGGGAGATGGAGTGATAGGCATCCTTCACAGTGGTGTAGCAGTGGCCTAAAATGTTCTGGCCTGTAGTGGGCAGATAATGTTCAGGTGGTGCTTGGGCAATGTCTTCTTGAGATTGGCTTGATTGAAGTCGCCAGTTACAATAAACAGGGCCTTGGGGAGTTCCATCTCCAGGGAGTTACTGGTGGAGTACAGTACATCCAGAGCTTCTTCAACCTTTGCTTGTGGCGGTATGTACACAGCAGTTATATAGCAGCGGTACATTCCCGTGATAGATAGAAGGGGCAGCATTTGATGGTGAGGAGTTCAAGGTTTGGAGAGCAGTGGCTGTCCAGGTTTGCACTGTCCATGAGCCGCAAGTTGTTCATTAAAAAGCAAACCCCTCCACCCTTTGTCTTACCCAAGGACACTGGGCAGTCCATACGATGGATAGAAAAAAACCATTAGCTTGAAGTGTGCAGTTGGGAATGGATGGGTTGAGCCATGTAGTGCATTCACTGTTTTGTGTTCTTTCTATCATCACATCCAGGAATAGGAATTATGAGCCAGGAAATGGTGAGCCCATAGGTGTCCCATTGATTTGTTCATTTATTTGGCTGTTGAATATGAAGTGTGTCGTCAAGCACAGGTCTAGTCGTTTGAGTATGTAGTCCTTGTTGATACCTGTAGGGACATCTATGGGCTCACCCTTATCCGAACGCATAGCAGAAGCAGTGTTGCAAAGACTGGAACAAAAGGGCCTCCCACAAATCTGACCTAAACTCTGGATCAGATATGTAGATGACACTTTTGTAATAATTAAGAGAACAGAGATCGAGAACACACATCGGATTATCAACACCATGCTCACACCAATCAAATTTACGAGAGAGGAGGAAACTAACAACCAACTCCCATTCCTGGACGTGATGATGGAAAGAACACAGAACGGGGAATGCATTACAAAAGTGTACAGAAAAACCACACACATGGACCAGATCCTGAACTACAACAGCAACCACCCAAGCACACACAAGTGTAGCTGCATTAGGACCCTGTTCAAAACGGCTACAGCACACTGTAGGCAGTCCTGACCTGCAAAGAGAAGAAGATGAACACCTCTCCAGAGTCTTCACTAAGAATGGATATTTCTGTAACTTCATCCGCAGATGCCTAGCAGACAAAACACACGATGACAACATGCCATGACCCAATACATTAGCCACGCTACCTTGCATCAAAAAAAGTTTCGGAACTAACAGCCAGACTTATCCGACCACTCGGATTCATTACAGCCTGTAAACTGACAACCACATTCAGACAACAACTCACCAGAACAAAAGACACGATACCCATAATGTGCAAATGAACTAGTTTACAAGATTTCATGTAAAGACTGTACAAAACACTACTTAGGACAAACAGGCAGACAACGAACAATCCGCATCCACAAACATCAACCAGCCACTAAACGCCACAACCAGCTGTCCCTAGTAGCCATGCACGCAGAAGATGTGGACCACAAATTCGACTGGGACAACACAATGATAATACGACAAGCTAAACAGAGGACAGCCAGAGAATTTCTAGAGGCATGGCACTCATCCATGGGCTCCATCAATAAACACATGGACCTAGACCCAGGATACCGACCACTGCAACGAACAACCAGAACCAGTGACCGAAGCAGCAGGAACGGAACCAAATAAATTCCAGAAGACACAGTACAGCAGCACTTCACAGGAGGCTGTCACCTAGACAGGAGATGAAATGTCTGCGAATCAGCTTCCCAGCTCAGTGAACATAACCTTAACTAGACAACCATTAAAATGAGTTGCTAAAATATTTTGTTAAATTGAGTGTGGTATTGATGTTGCAGGTACAGAAGAGCCCTGATTATCCAAAGGACAATGGGCGGAGAGTATTTCATTCAGTTAAATTGAATTCCGGATGATTGAATGCCGGATAACATAGTTTAGCCGAACATTGGGACCTTGGGATCTTGCTGGATAATCCAATATTCAGATAATCAAGTGCTGGATAATCGAGATTTCGCTATTGATTTTTGGTAGGTTTTAAGTTAGCTTGTGAGAACTGATGATTTATTACCAAGTGAAAATATTAATTATCTAAACAAAAATGCCTAGCTTAGCTTTTATGATGAATATTTTACATATTTTGATTCGTAAGTGCAAAAGCACTGACAGTGAAGATAAAGGTATCAGGGAAAGTCAGCATAGACCCAGAGGACCATTGGGCTGTTCTCTCATTTGAGCAAGACAGAAACGACTGCTGGTCAGATTGAACTGAGGGTCATCTCGCCTCAGATAAGGAGAGAGGTTGAGAAGGTGGAACCTTCATGACCTCAGCTGGAACAGCACACCTATAAAACTGATTGCACGGAAGTGTGTTTACTGCTCAGTGAAATGTTAGGGATTGTTAACAGGGACATGTATTCGACACACAATATCTTCTGTGACCTCTTTTCTTTTAATGTCATGTTCCTGTCTTCTTTTGTGAAATGAGATCAGTTGAAACTAGCAACCTGGTTTAAGTGTACTGTAGAATAGAACAGAATGTAGATTTTACAGCAAAATTCAACAATTTCACATAAATCATTGTACAGTAACAAAAAATAGACATCAATAATCATACTTTGGGCTAAAATTGATCACAAGTTCAATGTCCTGAATTGAGTGGCACTAATCTTTCTCTTAAAAATTTCCTGTGTTGGATTAGCTCTGGGTTTTGGTGCAACAGCACAAGTTTCAGGGACTAATTGGCCTATTCCTGTTCCCTATGTGCCAGCCTGGTTGATAGCTCCCCAGGAGACATGGAAAGCAAGTGAAACCGCTTTCGCTGTTCCAAATGTAGATTACTGTAGACTGACTTCCAGATGAAGGAGCAAAACTCACTTCAACAATTCTTTTGACTCTTTGAGAAATGGCTTGCCAAGCTTGGTAGCAAAACTACCACTGTAAATTGGAAGCCTCCTCTTTTGTGTGGGACTCCTGTTGGGATTTTACCCCAAACCAGCTGTCTGTTGGCACTGATAGGGTTCCCAGTTCCTGCAAAGGAAATTTCCCAACTTTGAAAGCTGAAGACATTGTAGGAGGTCTTCAGTATTCATCAGTGAGTGAAGTTCCATTTTCATGTCCTATTGCTTTCTCCTGAGCAATGCTTTCTTTTTGCCAATGTCTCAACAGTCAAAGTTGACTTGCCAACCAATTACTATCCACTTCTCTTGTACATATTCTTATGATTATTTGAAATTTTACATTCTTGAATTTGTCCTAATGAATGCAAGATGAACAGCTTCAGCAATATTTTTCTTGTCTCAGCAATATAAAAATTCTGTACTATCAAGTGAAAGTTTATAAATATTTATTATTACTTTTTTTCACTTTTCTGCTGTGCTTGTCACAGATGTGGCTGTTGGATCTGATCAAGTGATTCCTCACTATCCAACCAGAGAGAAGTAGTTAGGTGTTATACAAAAATATATAGTCAAGCCTAATTATTACAAATCTGAGCACCAGTGAAGTAATTTTGAACCAATACGTTTGGATTACTTACCTTATCATAGCAAAGTGCCAAAAGCAGATTTTGATGTGTACAAATTGCTTTTCAAAAATCAGTTAATTTTAAGATGATCTTTCCCATTTCTGTTAATGTTTTACAATTCATATGATTAAACAATCAAAGTTAATGGCATAAAGAATGACTAATTTCAAAGGGCTGATGAACCTGAAGGAAACACATTAATATCTATTTAAGAATAACTGAACCTTAAAATATCATTGATTACCGGCAGCTCTATTATTTTAATTAAGAACACTAAAAAACTAGAATGCGAGCTAAACTAATCATTTTGTAAATGTTTGCTTCAAGAACAAAATAATGAGTGTAAAACCACATAAATTTTTATCCTAATGTTATGTTGTTTTCCTTTATACATTATGAATAATGTGATTATCGTTATTATTGAAAATCCAAGGCTAACAGACTGTTATTATTTTATAATGGTGCTATTATGCTCTAAGTTTGCCACTAACTTAATTACTGATGCATACATACTTGCACATTTACGCCATAAATATTTCCAATACATTCCATTTCACTTGTGGAGCACCAGGCCCTTGTCAGTCTCCTGATACTAAAGCTATAAATGAGAATTCTGTCTTTTGTGATAGCACTATTTCTGACAGCTGTAGTCAAAAGCTGAATGTGTATAGCAACTCGATGTACATCTTGTGCACCTCTCTCTTTTCCTAGCATTTGTCAGTTTCCACCGCACATGTTTAAACATTTTCAGAGGAATTAATCAGGGAAAAGAAACTCCTTATTATAATGGTATTTACAATTTTACTCCTTGTTGTAAATTCCTTTCCTGGGACCTTTTGCTCATCATCAAATCTTTTTTTGTGTGTTAGGGTCCCCCCACCACGCCAAATTGAAGAACACAGAAGAATTAAATAATGCAACTGATAGCTATTTTAATAGATTTATTTAAGGAATTAATTAAGGAATCTATGATAGTTCTTTGATTACTCTGATAACTTGGATACATAAACTCTGTTTCTCTTGCTGCAAGTTGCACTGGATCTACGTCATAGAGTCATACAGCATGGAAGCAGACCCTTTGGTCTAACCAGTCCATACCGAACATAACCCCAAACTAAACTAGTCCCACCTGTCTGTTGCTGGCTGATATACCTCCAAACCTTTCCTATTCATGTATCTATCCAAATGTCTTTGAAATGTTGTAACTGCACCCACATCCACCACTTCCTCAGGAAGTTCATTCCACACGTGAATCACCCCAGTGTAAAAGATTTGCCCCTCGTGTCTTTTTTAAATCTCTCTCCTCTCAACATAAAAATGTGCCCCCTAGTCCTTCCTATAACTGGGTAACTAGAACTGGACGCAATATTCCAGAAGTGGCCTCACCAATGTCCTGTACAATCTCATCATGACTTCCCAACCCCTATACTTAAAGGACTGACAATGAAGGCAAGCATGCCAACTGCCTTTTTAACCAACCTGCCTGTGTGATGCAAATTTCAAAGATTTTTGTACCTGCAGCCCTAGGTCCCTCTGCCAGACAACACTACCCAAAGCCCTATCATTAATTGTATAAGCCCTACCCTTGTTTGTTGTACCAAAATGCAATACCTCATATTTATCCAGATGGAACTTCATCTGCCATTTTTCAGCCCATTGCTCTATTTGATTAAGATTCCTCTGTAATCTTAGAAAGCCTTCTTCACTGTCTACTATATCACCAAATTCTGGTGTCATCTGCAAACTTACTAGCCATGCCTTCTATATTTTCATCCATATCATTTATATAAATGATAAACAAAAGAGGACTCAGAACTGATCCTTGTGGAACACTGCTGGTCACAGGCCTCCAGTCTGAAAAGAAACCCTCCACTGTTACTCTCTGTCTCCTGCCATTATGTTGATTTCTGTATACAATTGGCAAACGCACCCTGAATTCATGTGACCTAATTCTATTAATTAGTGTACCATGCTCATTACTTATCTAAAGCCTTACTAAAATCCAAATAAACATCTACTTCACTGCCATTATCAATCTTTTTGGTAACTTCCTCTAAAAACTCAATCCAGACCTTCCAGGATTTTCTGCTTTTAATCAGATTTCCATCATCTGCATTACTTTGCTTTTGTAGCAACGTGATAATAACCAGATAAGCATTTTTTTTTTTGCAAAGCTTGTTGAAGATTAAACATTGGTAAGGGCACCAGGAATAATTTATTGTCCTCCTTTTAAATAGAGGAACTTCCACATACACCTGAAAGAGCAGATATGGCTTCATTTTAAAGTCTCATATGAAAGAGGGAATTCTAAAACCCCATTCCAACCACAGACAACACTAAAACCCCATTCCAACCACAGACAACACACACACACACACAACCAGATGTCAGCACTCCTTCAGTACTTCACTGGAGCTTAACTCTTGTTGTTCATGCTGTTTAAGCCTCTGCAGTGGGAATTGACCATGCCACCGTCTGACAGGTTACACACAATACTTCCTTACATCTTTCATTCAAACATAACAGTTCAGAAAAAGCTGAAGCAATAAATACCTTATATTATTTATTCAATTAAACAACAAACCTAAGAATTTTACCCTAATGTAGTACGTTACACCCATAGATTTGCAGCTAAAAGCTTCCATTTTCTTTGGGATGAGTTTCAACATTTCTTACATGCTTTTTATAAAAATGGTAGAAAATTTGCAAGTAATGAGTTCTTCGTGCCATTAACATGCCTGACAGAAAAATCATTTGATGTCGCCTTCCTGTGTGTTGAGTATGTTAAATGGTGGCACTTCTAATCAGTGACTATTCAGTGCTCCTTTTGAGCCAGACTTGTGTTCTAAATTACATCTAGAGACAATAATTAGTGTGTGAAGATGCATTTTTAGTTTTTGCCTGATTCTTGCAGCTGACGCAATTACATATTTGAAATGTATCTTTGTTCTGTATGAGATATCTAAAAAAGTGACAGCAGACAAGCCTGATTTTTAGTAACCTAGCTTTTGAAACTTACAAATCCTGTGGATTTATTCATATTGTAAGTTTTACGAAATTTGTGGAAATGGCCAGGTAAATATAAGCACTGACCAATCTGCTGAAAATATATGTGAAACACATTGACATATAGAACCACCATAAAAGATTAGGTATAGCTCGGAGTAACTTTGGATGGATAAAAGTTGAGAAAAGTATTTCCAGTCTGATCCCTCTTATTAAATCCGACTTCACCGGATCATTCTAAAGGTTTCATTCTGTTCTTCTTTTTCAGATGCTGAGTAACCACCTTTTGATTTGATTTCAGAGTTCTCTTGATGATATGATGTTTTTCCAGATAAAACTTTTTACTACTGTTTCTCCCTCACTTCCACCCTGTTCCATCCACTGTCATGCTGACTGACTTTGGCAGAAATAGCCAACTATGGAGTATCTACCCTGATGCAACTTGCTTATTAAATTTTGGATGAGTTTAAGATAATTATGCTTGAGGGCGGAAAACAAAACTGTCTCACTGTGTTAAGAAAAAAGTGTGATTATTTCAGGGTAGGGCATGATATTAAATTTAGGTCTGTGCAGTTCAAATGATGGGAACTCACATAAAAGATGTGAGATGCTATTGTGGGAAATAGAAGTACTTATATTCAAACAAGTTGTTTTGCTGCCTAGCATTTAGAATTGAGCCTCTTAAACATGCTTAATAATAGATATTCCGAAGAAGGATCACTGGACCCAAAATGTTAACTCTGCTTTCTCTTCACAGATGTTGCCAAACCTGCTGAGTTTTTCCAGCAATTTCTGTTTTGTTTCTGATTTTCAGCATCCACAGTTCATTTTTTAATTGCAGGTGCTGTTTAATTTGAAATTATCCTGGCTTGTGGTTTGGATGAGTATCTTTTGAACTCAATTGAATTGATTTGTCAAGCTCAATAATTAATATAGACCCAAGGCATGCCTTCAGACAAAATCCTGCGCTTCAGGTATATCCTTTATCAAATTCATGTAAGAAATTTCTCTATTATTCTTAGTAAGGAACTGTCAGATTATAAACACTGCCAGAAAACAACAGAACTGGTCAAACACTAATTAAGCAGTCTTAAAATTCACTTCATTGAGACATCTCATTATTAGTCCACTATGCTTTTCCTGCAAGCATATTGCAGAACACTTTACCAAGCTATTTAATTCTGATCAAGGTTATGCAGCAAAGCTGACAAAAACAATTTGCTGTTGTGCTCAACTGGGATAGAACTGGAAAGTTGTGACTGAATTTTCATAAATCTGTTGGACACACGAGAATCTTAAAAATGAAATTGTGGAAGTTAACAATGGAAGTCTGACTTGTGCAGCTAAGTGCAGTTTGATAATATCAAAACCGACAGTTCACATCTTCACTTCCAATATGGTATTAGCAGCAAAAGCTAGGTGTAAAGCTCAGTGTAGCTAATACATGAAGTGTTACATTGATGAGCTATTGCAAGCATCTGAAAGAACCCTGGGGCTACTCTATGTGGAGGTCGGGTATTCATTCACGATTGCTGTCTTACTGAAAAGTTTGTTCCCATAGCTACTGTCACAGGTCAGCAGAGATGCTGATCCCTGGTGAGTTGTTGAGAGATTTAGATTTTCTTTGCCATAATTATTGTTAGGTTTCTGTTGTGCCTTTTTGTATATTGAAGATAAACATGAAATGAAACAACTATTTTCTTTAACTCTGTGGAAATGAAAATGAAAATCTTACTTAAAATTCATGTCAGCCTTTATCAGAAGAAAGGAGAGGAATTTTATCTCATGGTTGTTTGAGAGACATTTTAAGGTAATAATGTACTTTATTTGCAAATAAATAGGCCACATATTGCATAAAGATTAATAATCTTGGTTTGTTTTCTTATTTCTCTCAATATGAGAATGAACAACAATCTTTAATAGCTCAGTTGTAATATCAACACTAATTCTAATTATGATGTGTTTCCTTATAGACCATTATGATAAGATAGCCATTTAGATAACAACTATTTCATAGTTTCTTGTTCATTAAATTTGATCTCTTTTTTCCCCTTTTATCAATTTGAATAATCACTTTTTCTAGTATATACTTGCTCATATCTTAAACAAAAAAATACAGCACAAAAATCTCAGGTCTCATCCAATAGCATATATATTTTATAAGAAGTGCAGTCCCACTATGATTTCTAAAAACTGAGTAAGAAAACTTTGCAGGTGTAAATGGCCTGTTGAATATTTCTCTTTGGATTAGGAGTACTGTGGGATGACATCCATTTTACATTCCAATTGGGAAGTTGTTCATGAATACAAGAGTCCCAGTTTAAAAGTTAATGAGTGACTCTATTTGTTATCCCTTCAGTACGTGGAAAAGAAATACAGCTAAATTTTCCAAAATTTGTCTAAGTGGCAATTTCAGTAAATTTTGTGGAGGATTCCTCTCTGTAAGCCTGAATAAATTTCATTGTACAATGCTACAATGCTCATCTTATTATGTGTGCATCACATCTCTAGATAGAGGATTGGCTAAATAATACAAGACAAAGAGTTGGGATAAGGGTGACATTTTAGCGATTGGAACCTGTGATTGGTGGAGTGTCACAGGAATCAATGCTGGGGCCACAATTATTTACAATACGTATTAATGACTTGGATGAGGACAGTGAATGTACTATAGCCAAGTTTGCCAGGTTAACACAAAAATAATTGGTAGACAACTTGTGAGGATGACACAAAGAGAAACTTGGTTTTTGAACACAATGTGAGAAAATGTGAGTTTCTGGACATTGGCAGATAGAAGAGAGGAGGTGAATATTATTTAATTGAAGAAAGCTACAGAGCAGAGGAATTTAGAAGTCCTCATCCATGAATCACAAAAAGCTGGCATCCAAGTCCAGCAGATAAAAAGGAAAGCAAATCACCTCTATTTTAAAGGAAAGGAAATATAAATATAGGGAGGTTTTACTAAAACTACACAAACCACTAGTCAGATCAAAGCTAGAATTCTGTGAACAGTTTTAGACTTATTATCTAAGGAAAGATATAGTGTCATTGGAGACAGTCCTGAGAAGGAATCAATAAGTTAATACCATGTATGGAGAGACTGTCTTATAGGGAAAGGTTGAGTAGGTTGGGGCTATACTCACTGGAATTTAGAAGAATGAGAGGCAACATGTAGATCTGGAAAGGTTGTTTCCCTTTCTGCATGAAGCTGGGAGCAGAGGGAATATTGCAGGATAAGGGTCATATATTCATGACAGGATGAGACGGTATTTCTCCGTAAAGAGTGTAGTGAAGTAATTACTGTTACATGTGTGAAGAAAGCAGCTTCAGGCTGTTATGAGGCCTATGAGACCTTGCAATGTGTCTTGCAATGAATGATGGACCACAGATGGCACTTTATACATCACCTGTGATTACTTAACTGTCATGATCAATATCATGGTCAACATTGCTTGTAGTCAGAGTTTACAATCTGCCCTGCTGATCTGCATGAATATACATTCCAAATCTGATAAAAGGCAGTTAGAAACAGGGGTCACTGGACCTGAAGTGTTAGCTTCGTTTTGTCTCCCCACATGCTGCCAGACCTGCTAAATGTTTTTCAGCAATTCCTATTTTTGTTTCTGATTTACAGCATCTGCAGTTCTTTAGGTTTTTGTTTTTAATATTTAGTATTAACATTTAATATTTTCACATTGAACTATTAACACTATACTATAATTTAACTTGGGTTAATTCTAGAATTTGTTTCTAGTGCTTTCCACTTTCATTTACTGTACAGATTTTCTACTTCCCAGAACTATCTGAGTTCCCTCTTAAGCTCCTAACCCTTGACAAGCTAGTTGACTCAGGGTCCTGCATGTCCTGCCTGGTATTTCTAGTCTGCCTAATAGTTATCTGTTCCCTGTCAGTCTACTTGGTTCTAATCTTGGCAGCAACCACAATGCCAAACATGCTATCAACAGAGTTCTCAGCTTCTCAGGTGCAGGACAGTGACTGCAGCTGTTGCTTGAATGATAAAACCTGGAGCTCAAGTTTTTTCAGAACACCTTACGGACGTGTGAGTGTCTAAGTCATATGAAGCCATCGCAGCTCCCCATATGACACAAGATGGGCATTCAACACAGCCAAGCTGTACTGTCATCAATAAAACCGACTTTCAGACTACTTGATTTAAACTGGAGATGAGAAAGCAGGACGTAAACTTATTCATCAGTCAGCCTCAATGACTTCAGCTCTGTCTCTGACAGTCTGTCTCAGGGTCCTCATCTCTCCCAGTTCATTGGGAGTTGTTGACTTCCTGTCATAAGATTCTCCTCTCACACATTCCTCTCAGTACTCATCCAGTGGAGAGTATCTTGTCACACTTCTGACTTATGGTTTCTATAAGGTGGACAGACCTTTGGGAGTTATGAGGTGAATTACTCACCCGAGAATTCCCAGTCACTGAGCTAGTCTTGTCGACACAGTATTTTTATTGCTATTTCAATCCATTTATTGCTCAATGGTAAACACTAGAATCTTGAAATTGGAAGTTTTCAAAGTCAAACAGTGGCAGCTGGATCCTCTCTTGTTGGAGATGATCATTGTTCAGCATTTGTGACGTGTGAATATTACTTTTCACTTATCAGCCCTAGCCTGGATATTGTCCACATCTTGATTCACATTGGAATAGACCCCTTCAATATTGAAGAAGTCATGAACATTGTTGAACATTGTGCAATCAATAGCAAACATTGTCAGTTCTGACCTTATGATGCAAGAATTGATGAAATACTTTAATACCACACTTCATTAAATGTTGCCATGATGTTGACAATAGTTACTCTCACCTCTCCTTTTGGTGTTCAACGATTTTTCCATACTTGGACCAAGGGTGTGATGAGATCAAGAGCTGAGTGATACTGGTGTAAGCAAAATGAGCATCAGTGACCAAGATATTGCTGTATAAGTGCCTCTTGATAGCACTGTCAATTACACTTGCCATCACTTTGCTGATGTGCAAGAGGAAGCTGATGGGATAGTAGGTGGTTAAATTGGATTTGTCTTGTTTTTGTGGACAGGAGTTACCTGGGCAAGTTTCTGATTTGTTTCATGGCCCACACCAACTCTAGTCTCCCAGCCTGCTTTCATCCCCTGCAATTTGCCTACCAATACAACAGGTCCACAGTGGGTGCCATTTCCCTAACCCTGCCCTCATCCCTGAACCATTTGGATAACAAGGACATATACGTTAGACTCCTGCTCATGGACTACTGCTCTGCCTTCAACACCATTAACCCCTTCAGACTGATCTCAAGACTCTAAGATTTTGGTCTCGTCTCTGCCCTCTGCAACTGGTTCCTCAACTTCCTGACCCACAGACAGCAATCAGTGAAGATAGACATCAGCACCTCCTCCATGATCGTTTTCAACACTGCATCCCACCAAGCATGCGTCCTCTGCCTTCTACTGTACTCCCTGTACACACACAAGTGTGTTGCCAAATTGTGTACGAATGCCATCTTCATGTTTGCTGATGCTCAAGACATGGTAGGACGGATATCTAACAATGATGGGTCAGAACACAGAAGGGATAGAGGGCTTGGTGATGTGGTGCAATGAGAACAACCTCTTTCAACGTCGGCAAAACTAAAGAACTGATCATTGACTTCAGAAAAAAAGGAGAATATGCCTCCATCTACATCAATGGAGCTGATGGTAAGAGGGTGGAGAATGTCAAGTTCCTTGGAGTGACGAAAACCAACAACCTGTCCTGGACTTCCCATGTAGATACGATGGTCAAGGTGGCACAACAACACCTCTCCTTCCTCAGGCGGCTCTGGAAATTTGACATGTCCATAAGGATCCTCACCAATTTTTACAGAAGCACTATTGAAAGCATACTGTCAGAGTGCATAATGGCAACTGCTCTGCCTAGGATTGTATGAAACTATAGAATGCTATGTGCACAGCCCAGACCATCATGGAAACTACCCTCCCATCCATGGACTCCATTTATATGGCTTGTTGATGTGGAAAGGCTGCCAACATTATCAAAGACCCATTGCACTCCTACAACCTCTTCTATCAGGCACAAGATACAGAAGCTTGAACACATACACCAACATGTTCAGGAACAGCTTCTTCCTGACCGTTAATAGACTGATGAATGGACTCTCTAACTTCAAACAATGCTGATCTTGTGAATGTTGATCTTGCCTGTGCAACATAATCTGTATGTCTCTGCACAACTTTTTTTCTCACCCTATAATCTGTATGTCCTTACTTACTATGATCTGTCTGCACTGCTCATAAAGAAAGCTTTTCACTGTACTTGGGTACACATGACAATAAATAAATCAAATCAAATAAATAGACTCTACAATTGAACTGCTGGCTTTTAGCATCTTGCACAAACCTCTTGTAACTTAGCTGCTAAAAATGAATCACAAATACCTTCCTACTTTTTAATATCCTCCAACTCCCCTCGCCCAACCCAAATATTGTACAAGCAGCTCCAGATACATTTATTTACTAACAGTTCTACATGTTCTTCTACTGTCATTTCCTTAGCGATTTCCATAGCAGGCATTCCATTGGAACTGCTTACTATAAAGTCAATACCTGCCATTTAAGTGCACTCTGACTGGCACAAGAATATTTGAGGATTTTTAAAATTCGTCCATTGGAAGTGGTATTGTTGGCCAGGTCAGCATTTGTTACTTGTTCCTAATTGTCGGAGAGAAGGTGGTGGTGAGCTGCCTTCTTGAAATGCTCTGGTCCTTGGGGGGGAGGGATGCCTATAATACTGTTAGGAAGGGGGTTCCAGAACTTTGACACAGCAACAGTAAAGGAACATCTCTGTGACTGTAACAAGTAATCAAGTTTCCATTGTAATTTTTGATGACTGTAGTCCTTCACAATCATTCATCTTACTCCTTCAGTAAAAACTGTCTTTGATGAGAAAGGAAATGTATATATAAATCAGCAGCACAGTAAATGCAGGCAATTCAAACTCACATAAATATACAACAATATGCAAGTAATATTGCCTGTGTTTTAATTCTTTGTGTTGTTTACTTACTTAACATGACAAACTCTCTGGCGTGATGATGTATTTCTTTGAGTAGCTACTGCAAACCCACATGTTTGAATTTGTCAACTTTGTATAAAAGGCGTTTTGTTTTTGATTGAAAATGTAAAACAATATTGTTAAATGGGCAATATGTCTGGTGCCTAAAGCGAGTTCATCACAGATGAAACAGATTAAAAAAAAGGAACAGATAAATTGTTTTTGTACAACCTCAAGGGCTTTGTTAAATTGTGCAGACCCTGGGCTATGTTAAATATTGTAATATCTAATGATTTAAACATAATTGTGTAATTTTAAAATTATGCAAAATTTCTGGATTATTTCTACTGCAAAAATAAAGTTATGGATTGCTTGTTTTACTTTCAGAAATATTCTGTGCAGTTTTCCCAATGGCAAACATCTACAACATTGTTTTATATTTTTAATTAATGCAGTGATAAGAGGCAAACGATAATCTCCCATGTCGCTTGAATCACTGCACAAGCAGGAGCTATAAACATGGCACAATATTCTCCATTTTAAAGATTCATCATGGAGTTTTGGAAATTTAACATTACAAGCCTAGTATTTACTATCTATTCACTTTGGTTTATTATCCAGAATCTTATTTAAACAGAAAGTGCTGATTACATCATCCACCTCTGATAGTGTGACCATGCTGATTATCAGCAGAAGAGATGCAGTTATTAACCAAGTGATTGTGTGATTTTCCTTCATGCTGTTGTGCTCAATAATGCCTCCAATCCAGGTGCCGTATTGGGTAATCCCTTACTCCCTGTCAGCAATGGTTTTAATATTTTTGATGGCATTAGCACAGCTGGAGTTGGAGGCAATGAAGACAAATGAACAAATACTGCTGACCTTGCCACTGATATCCACATTCTATTTCTTTTAAGGAAATCAAAACATTTTCCTTCTAATTTAAGACCATAAGACCATAAGACATAGGAGTGAAAGTAAGGCCATTTGGCCCATCGAGTCCACTCCGCCATTCAATCATGGCTGATGGGCATTTCAACTCCACTTACCTGCATTCTCCCCGTAGCCCTTAATTTCTCGAGACAACAAGAATCTATCAATCTCTGCCTTGAAGACATTTAGCGTCCCGGCCTCCACTGCACTCTGCGGCAATGAATTCTACAGGCCCACCACTCTCTGGCTGAAGAAGTGTCTCCGCATTTCTATTCTGAATTGACCCCCTCTAATTTTAAGGCTGTGCCCACGGGTCCTAGTCTCCTTACCTAACGGAAACAATTTCCTAGCATCCACCCTTTCCAAGCCATGTATTATCTTGTACGTCTCTATTAAGTCTCCCCTTAATCTTCTAAACTCCAATGAATACAATCCCAGGATCCTCAGCCGTTCCTCATATGTTAGACCAACCATTCCAGGGATCATCCGTGTGAATCTCCGCTGGACACGTTCCAGTGCCAGTATGCCCTTCCTGAGGTGTGGGAACCAAAACTGGACACAGTACTCCAAATGGGGCCTAACCAGAGCTTTATAAAGTCTCAGTAGCACAACGGTGCTTTTATATTCCAACCCTCTTGAGATAAGTGACAACATTGCATTCGCTTTCTTAATCACAGACTCAACCTGCATGTTGACCTTTAGAGAACCCTCGACGAGCACTCCCAGATCCCTTTGTACTTTGGCTTTACGAATTTTCTCACCGTTTAGAAAGTAGTCTGTGCTTTTATTCTTTTTGCCAAAGTGCAAGACCTCGCATGTGTTCACGTTGAATTCCATCAGCCATTTCCTGGACCACTCTTCCAAACTGTCTAGATCCTTCTGTAGCCTCCCCACTTCCTCAGTACTACCTGCCTGTCCACCTAACTTCGTATCATCTGCAAACTTCGCTAGAATGCCCCCAGTCCCTTCATCCAGATCATTAATATATAATGCGAACAGCTGCGGCCCCAACACTGAACCCTGCGGGACACCGCTTGTCACCGGCTGCCATTCCGAGAAAGAACCTTTTATCCCAACTCTCTGCCTTCTGTCAGACAGCCAATCCTCAATCCATCCCAGTAGCTCACCTCGAACACCATGGGCCCTCACCTTACTCAGCAGCCTCCCGTGTGGCACCTTATCAAAGGCCTTTTGGAAGTCTAGGTAGACCACATCCACTGGGTTTCCCTGGTCTAACCTACTTGTCACGTCTTCAAAGAATACCAACAGGTTTGTCAGGCATGACCTCCCCTTACTAAATCCATGTTGACTTGTTCTAATCAGACTCTGCTCTTCTAAGAATTTAGAAACCTCATCCTTAATGATGGATTCTAGAATTTTACCATATATTACTGCCAACCCCTCCAGTGTTTTTGCCAATTATCTTAAAACTTACAAACATCTGGACAAGGAACAAGAATAGACAACTCAGCCCTTTGGTAAGATCATCACTAACTGATTTTAACTTCAACTCTACATTCCTGCATACCTCCGATAACCATTCATCTATTTGACATCAAGAATCTATCTACACCTGTCTTAAAAATGCTAACATATTTTGCATCCATCAAATTTCATATGTGTACCCCATGCAATGTTGTGATACAGTGATAGTGTCCCTATCTCTGACACCGGAGACTCAGGTTCAAGTCTCACCTACTCCAGAGGTGTGTAATTGTATTTCTGAACAAGTTGACTCATGCAGTGACCAGCTATGTAGATTATAAACCCTGGCTACAAGCAATGTTGACCATGATATTGATCATTACAGATGATTCCTAGTCATCTTTGTGAAGTATAAGTAATCACAGGTGACCTATACATTGTTACCTGTGGTCCATCTGAGAATGGTGACCCTGTGTAATTCTGTGTCACAGAAAGTGGTTGAGGATAAAACACTGAATGTTTTCATGAAGGATTCAGATATGGTTCTTAGAGCTAAAGGGATCAAAACGTATGTGGAATAAGTGGGAACTGAGTCCTGAGTTGGATGATTGACCATGGATAATTGATAGATTAGGCTCAAAGGGGCAAATGGCCTAATCCTACTTTCTTTTTTGAATGTTTTTATGGATTAGTCTCTTATTTAAGGATAGGTATACTGGCATTGGAGGCAGTATAGAGAAAGTTTACTGACTTGATTCCAGGTATGGAGGAATTTTCTTTTGAAGAGAGATTCAGAAGGCTACACATTTATTCAATGGAGTTTAGGATAATGAAAGGCAACCTTACTGAATCGTACAACGTTCTTGACAGGAGTTGAAAAGTGTGGAGTTTGACAAGCACAGCAGGTCAGGCAGCATCCAAGGAACAGGAGAGTCAACATTTCAAGCATAAGCCCTTCAATAGGAATGTCTTGTGTGTTATGTCCTGACAGGATACAGAGAGATTGTCTCCCATTATGGGAAAGTCTAGGACCAGACAGCTTCACATCAGAGAAAGGGGTTGTCCATTTAAAACAAAGAGGAGGAGCTTTTTTTCTCAGAGGATATATTTGGTTAGGCAAGGCCTGATTAGGGATAGGAGAAAGTGAGGACTGCAGATGCTGGAGATCAGAGCTGAAAAATATGTTGCTGGGAAAGCGCAGCAGGTCAGGCAGCATCCAAGGAGCAGGAGAATCGACGTTTCGGGCATAAGCCCTTCTTCAGGAAGCAGGAGAATTGACGTTTCGGGCATAGCTGATTAGGGATAGTCAACATGGCTTGGCGCATGGGAAATCATGTCTCACAAACTTGATTGAGTTTTTTGAAGAAGTAACAAAGAGGATTGATGAGGGCAGAGCGGTAGATGTGATCTATATGGACTTGAGTAAGGCATTAAACAAGGTTCCACACGGGAGACTGGTTAGCAAGGTTAGATCTCACGGAATACAGGGAGAACTAGCCATTTGGATACAGATTGGCTCAAAGGTAGAAGACAGAGGGTGGTGGTAGAGGGTTGTTTTTCAGACTGGAGGCCTGTGACCAGTGGAGTGCCACAAGGATCAGTGCTGGGTCCTCTACTTTTTGTCATTTATATAAATGATTTGGATGCGAGCATAAGAGGTACAGTTAGTAAGTTTGCAGATGATACCAAAATTGGAGGTGTAGTGGACAGCGAAGAGGGTTACCTCAGATTACAACAGGATCTTGACCAGATGGGCCAATGGGCTGAGAAGTGGCAGATGGAGTTTAATTCAGATAAATGCAAGGTGCTACATTTTGGGAAAGCAAATCTTAGCAGGACTTATACATTTAATGGTAAGGTCCTCAGTATTGCTGAACAAAGAGACCTTAGATTGCAGGTTCATAGCTCCTTGAAGGTTGAGTCGCATGTAGATAGGATAGTGAAGAAGGCATTTGGTATGCTTTCCTTTATTGGTCAGAGTATTGAGTACAGGAGTTGGGGGTCATGTTGTGGCTGTACAGGACATTGGTTAGGCCACTGTTGGAATATTGCATGCAATTCTGGTCTCCTTCCTATTGCAAAGATTTTGTGAAACTTGAAAGGGTTCACCAAAGATTTACAAGGATGTTGCCAGAGTTGGAGGATTTGAGCTACAGGGAGAGGCTGAACAGGCTGGGGCTGTTTTCCCTGGAGCGTCGGAGGCTGAGAGGCGACCTTATAGAGGTTTACAAAGTTATGAGGGGCATGGATAGGATAAATAGACAAAATCTTTTCCCTGGGGTCAGGGAGACCAGAACTAGCAGGCACAGGTTTAGGGTGAGAGGGGAAAGATATAAAAGAGACCTAAAGGGCAACTTTTTCACACAGAGGATGGCACATGTATGGAATGAGCTGCCAGAGGAAGTAGTGGAGGCTGGTACAATTGCAACATTTAAGAGGCATTTGGATGAGTATATGAATAGAAAGGGTTTGGAGGGATATGGGCCGGGTGCTGGGAGGTGGGGCTAGATTGTGTTGGGATATCAGGCCAGTGTGGACGGGTTCGACGGAAAAGTCTGTTCCCATGCTGTACATCTCTATGACTCTATGACTCTATGAGAGTCAATCTGTGGAATACTTTACTGCAGAGAGTTGTTGAGGCTGGGTTATTAATTATGTTCAAGGCTGAGATAGACAGAATTTTAATCACTAAGGGAATCCGGGTATATGGGAAAAGGCAAGAAAGTGGAGTTGAGTATTATCCAATTGCCCATGATCTCATTGGCAGACTCAATGGGCTGAGTGGCCAAATTCTGCTCCTATTTCTTATGATCTTACTGAAAGTCTTCTACAAAATATTACGTGAGAGAATAATAAGAAGAAGCACTTTGAAATCTGGGGGAGGATAACAAATTGGATTACAAAATGGCCAGATAATAGAAAACATCTTAGGAAGTAAGAATGTTTCAGTGAGGTTGGAAATGGAAAACAGGTTTCAATTCTGTTGCTGTTATTTGTTACTGTTATTGCTCAGTGATTAGAACACAAGTTTAGAGGGATTGAAGTTGAAAATTTTAAAGTTCATTTAAGGAACATATGTATGACTAATAAGACCAGTATTGTTATTTTTCCCTAATTACCTCTGTAATTTATCCTTAATTTAGTCCCTTCTATAGAACGGATGAACTAGAAAGAGCACAGAAAAGATTTACTAGGATGCTACCTGGACTGTAAGGTTGGCCTTATGGGCAAAGCTTGGATAGGCTGGGACCTTCTTCCTTTGAGCATGGGAAACTGAGGGGTGACCTTGGAGAGTTGTACAAAAATATAAGAGGCATAGATAAAGTAGATAGCCAACAGCTTTTCCCCATGGTAGGAGAGTCTAAAACTAGAGGGCATAGGTTTAAGGTAAGAGGGGGGCGATACAAAAGGGTCCAGAGGGTGGTGAGTCTCTGGAAAGGGCTGCCAGAGGTAGTGATATAAACGAGTTTGTCATTTAAGAAACCTTTAGACAGGTACATGGATGGGATAGGTGTGGAGGGATTTGGATCAAATGCTGGCAAATGGTAATTGTTTATTTGTGAAAATTGGGTGGTATGGGCAAGTTAGGCCAAAGGACCTGTTTCTATGCTGTAGTGCTCTGTGACTCTATGCTTTTGAGAAGATCAAATGACATGAGGCATTATTCATTTTAAAAAAGATGAAACAAACTGCAGATTACAGTACAAAATGTCATTTAAAACAGAGATGAGTGTTTTTTTACTCACACAGGGTCATGAGTCTTTGCAACTCTTCCTCAAAATGCCATGGAAGCAGAATCGTTGAATATTTTTATGGCAGAATTGGCCAGATCGATTATTAATAAGCGGGGTGTGAAAGGTCATTGGGAGGAAGAGGGAATGCAGAGTAATCAGATTACCCATGGTCTTATTGAATAGCAGAGCAGACTTGAGTGGTCAAGTGGGCTACTCATGCTCCTAAATTTTACATTTAAAAGTATCAAATGTAAAAATTAGGAGCATGAGTAGCCCACTTGACCACTCAAGTCTGCTCTGCTATTCAATAAGACCATGGGTAATCTGATTACTCTGCATTCCCTCTTCCTCCCAATGACCTTTCACACCCCGCTTATTAATAATCGATCTGGCCAATTCTGCCATAAAAATATTCAACGATTCTGCTTCCATGGCATTTTGAGGAAGAGTTGCAAGGACTCATGACCCTGTGTGAGTAAAAAAACACTCATCTCTGTTTTAAATAACAAAACCGTATTGTGAAATAGTAGTTAACCAGCACGGGACTCTCTCACAAGGAGAAATACTCTTTCCATTTCTGCTCCTCAGGATCTTACATGTTTCAATAAATCTGCCTTCTACTCTTCAAAATTCCAGCAGATGTGAGCCCAGTCTGTCTAAACATTCCTCCAAAACAACACATCCATTCCAGGTATTAGTCTCATAAGCCTTCTCTTAACTATTCCAATACATTTACACAATTTATTAAATAACATACACGATACTCCAGGTGCCATTTCACCAATGCTCTGTGCAGCTGAAGCATAACCTCCCTACTTTTGTATTCTATCCCAGTCAAAATAACCAATAAAATTCTATTAGCTTCCTTAAGTATTTGCAATGTCTTACATTAACCTTTTGCAATTCATGTGCTAGGGCACAGAGAACCCTCTGCCATTTCTCACCATTTAGATAATATTCTTCTGAGATTTTCTGCTTAAATAGCCCATTTCACAATGTCTCTTAATATATTCAATTTGCTGCATCTTAGCTCACTTAAGAAGATTACAAAGGGGTATGAATAGGTTGTGGCTTCCTCGCAACTTAATTTTCAACCTACCTTTGTGTCATCAGAAAATTTAGCATATACCTTTGGTACCTTTATCCAAGTCATTATGTACATTCTAAAATGTTGAGGCCCCACCATTGATCCTTGTAGAATACCACTAATCACATCTTACCATCAGAACATGAATCATTTATGTTTGTTGGCTAACCAGTCTTCTGTCCATGCCAACATGATACCCACTATTATATTCACTTTTATAATCCATGAGAAGCTTTGGCATGGCACTTTATCAAATGCTTTCTAGAAATTTAAATCCACCAGTTCCCCTTTATCTACAGTGCCTATTTTTCCCTTAAGAACCTCCAATGAACTGATTAAACATGATTTCTGTTTCAGAAAACTGTCTTGACTCTCCTCGATTACCTTGAATTTTACCAAGTACCCTTAATAATAGCTTGAATATCTTCCTATAATAGCTGACTAGCTTGTAATTTCCTACTTTCTCTTTCCTTCCCTTTTTGAACAAAGGCATTACATCTACTATTTTCTAATCTAATGCAATTTTGTCAGTATCTAGGGAACTTTGGAAAAATGGACTTATTCCAGGATTGTAGAGGGTAGCTACATGTTTATGAATCAATAACAAAAATGTAATAAAGTTCACCAATAATAAAATGGTGTAGGACATTGGTGTTATTTTATGAAGAGAAGTTTGACAGGCCATGTCTTTACCACTGGCATTTAGAAGGGTAGGGGGTGATTTTATTGGAACATGTCAGATCTTGAGGAAACTTGATAGGAATAGATGCTGAAAGGATGTTTCACCTTGTGAGATATATTAAAAGTAGGGACACCGTTGCAAATAAGGTGTATGCAATTTAACTTGAGAAGAGATTAATTTATTTTGCCTCAGAGAATTGTGAGTCTTTTAAATTCTCTTTCCCAGAGAGTTATGGATATTGGGTCATTGAATAGTTTTAAGGCAGATGTAGATGGATTGTAGACTTATAAAGGCTAAACTGATATTTTTGATAGGCAAGAATGTGGAGTTGAGGCCATGATCAGATCAGCTATGATTTTATTGAATAAGATAACTGACTGGAGGGGTCTAATGACCTACTATTTCATAATAACAATAAAAAAGTCAGGGTTCTGCTATTAACTTTTAAGCAGTCTTGCATACCAGTTGTATATTAGTTGAAAAAATTAATTTGTGCTCCAATAGCAAGCATTCTCAAATTCAGGTTGTAAAAATCGAATCTTTTTATTTTTTGGTATTTTTTATTGTGGACTGCAACCGGGAAAGAACTGTTTTATAAACCAAGGATAATGGACGGGATTCCTGCACTTTTTTTTAAACAAACTGCCAGCATTCATTTAAGTGCTGTGCAAACTGTTGTTTATTCAGCCATTGGGGGAAGTTTAGTTGCAAACAACCTGGCACCAGAGAATGGGATTCAGCTAACAACAGGTAGCTGATTGGTCTGGTAAATGGTGACCTGTTTTGAAGACATAGGCCTTCTGCCTGCCAACAGCTACGTGACTGGATCCCAGGTAACTCGACAGCTTGTGGTCGTGAACCAGAAAGCCATAATCCTTCTTTCCTCTGAAAAGGGTGCCAGTGTCTTTTCCTCTGCTACCTAAACCCTGAATAAAGTCAGTTTATTTTTCTTCACCAGTTGGTGTAAGTTTTGACTGAATAAGTCAGAGACATCATAATTTGTGAACCAATTACTCCTGTGCCTCCTGCAAGTAACCAACTGTATCTGAAGGAGAGACATCAAGGAGCAGCAAGTTCTGGTAAGCCAAAAGGATCATCCTAGTGAGCCCAGAGATCAGGGACCATTGAAGTGTTTTCACAGCTTTTCCTTCCAGTCACACATCACCAAATTTCTTTAATGAAGGTCTCCATTTGTAAGTGGAGGGAGTTTTATAAGAAGGTTAGAGTTTTAACTACTGGAGTCATACATCAACAGATTATTTGCCTCTTGCTGGAATCTATTTATTTGTAATACATAGTAATTCTGGATGAGTACTGAAACCTTGTCTGTAACTTCTATTAAACTGGGTTTGACAAGATAGGTAATTTGGGGAATGTTGCATACTTTTATAAAATCTTTATCTTTTGTGATGACTCCAGGTAATACTGATCTCTCGCACAACACCCCAGTGAATCTTGATGGAGCCAGGACTCCAAGGTGGGTTGTGAGCTCAAAGCCTTGCAGTCAGGAGATCTAAGACAATAATGTTTACCAAGTTACAACAGCTATGCTCCCATTCTAACTGGACCTTGCTGTCTCATTTATCACTGAGGGGTTACAACAATTTTCAAGTTTTGAAATTGCTTTATAGTGGGAAAGGGTTTGGAAAGCCCTGCTGCATAAGCACGGGCTGAAAATGTTCTTGTGGGGTTTGGAGGTATAATTTATAATGGGTATCTCTGTAGATAAAGTTATGACTTAACTGAGCAAAATGCAGCAATAATTCAACCTCACTGTTCTACACACAGTCAAAAATGTACAAACACTCAATACCAATGAGATGATAAACTTGTCTGATTGACTGCTGTTCAGGACAAGAACAATTCACAATAGGTATCATAATTGACAGAAACATAATTCTATTTATTGTCAACACATTTATTGTTTAACCTTTGTTAAAGAAAAGAAAGGATTACTAATCAATATTATGCAACTTAACTGATACTCCAAGTACATACTCTTTTGTTCATGATTAAGGCAGACAAATAACAGATGGTTGGACCCAAATACTTTGAATGGCAAACTATACACAAGGATAAAGAAACTCTGAAGATCAAATGTCCAAATTTTAAAAAAGGCTTCATTTATCTCTCACAGATTTGTTTGATTTTAGCAATGATGACATGGAATTGTCTGTAGACTGATGGTTGTTCTTCAATTTGATAGTTAATCATGTGGACCTAGGTCTTATTGTGTATTCTAATTCTTTTTTTCAAGTGCATGTTTTAATTTGTTTTTACACTCACATGGACAGAAGGGTGAAAGATGTTTTCTGCTTGCTGGTTGTCATTGGTTCAGCTTGCATTGCTCCCAACCATCCTTCATAAAATGCAGCTCAAAGAACCTCATGGCTATTGTCCGGCAGTTTGTCCTTAACTCCAAAGCCATGAGTATTGC
The DNA here is from genome assembly GCF_047496795.1 of Chiloscyllium punctatum. Taxonomy (NCBI): domain Eukaryota; kingdom Metazoa; phylum Chordata; class Chondrichthyes; order Orectolobiformes; family Hemiscylliidae; genus Chiloscyllium; species Chiloscyllium punctatum. The sequence goes on from NC_092758.1 coordinate 39,792,184, forward strand.
TGTGATTCAACAATTTTTCTGCTCCAAAAGTAAGGCTGTCATCTGCAGCTAAAACGTGCACCCTTTGATTTTTCAAGTTGTAAAACTCTTCTGGTTTTTCAGTAATGCAGCAGTTTCTGACTTCCATTGCAGTTAATAGGCCAAAAGAGAACATAAGTGGTCCCCTACAATAAACACATAAAGTTATGAAAAGGAGAAGCTCCAGTTTTATCCTTCACTCTCTTCTTTAATGTATTAGTATTCTATGATGGAAAGAAACCTGCATTTGTTAGTTTGTAGCAATGAGTGGCCTCTGGATCATAGAATCAACAGCAATGATTCACTGAATAATATTTCACATTCACACAATTAATATTACAAAAAATACCTAGGACTCATATTCACAAGACAATTTGTAAAAGTTGCCTTGAAAACGTAATCTTCTGAAATTCGTATTCTAAACATTTACATGATATGTTTAACGGAATGACACATGGAAATGCCACCTTTAAGCCTGAATTTGTCTATGTTTTATTTAAACCATTAGAATATTATACAGATGAAAAACTTGTAATCAAAACAAATAGATTGACATATAGATCAATACATGCAATGAAGATGCTCTTTTTTAGGTTTTAGGTTAAAGGTATATGGGTTCACTGCAGAGATACCTGGATTTTCTTTAAGAGGAGTCACTAAAGGGTGAATGGGTCAGTTTTTCTTTAAAGTTACATTTTGGATGTCCTGTTTATTAAGCTAATTACTCAAACTTGTTTGTTAGAAATCATATATGATGGCTTTATTTTGAATGTTGTTTAGAGTTTAGTTTGGGTATAGCCTTTTGAGACAGAAACATTGAGATAGAGCTCATCCTCTGTCTTTCCATGAAAACCTTTTCACAGAAGCCTGTGTGAAATCAGAAAAACTGAAGTCCCTGGCTTCTTGTGAAAAGCTTCCGAATATTGACATGTCCTAAATGAGCTGCATTAAACATCCCAGAAACAACTATTTTCATGCACAACACGTGACATCACTCCCACCCCTCACATCATCGCTGATGTCACACGCTCAGTGACTTCCGCACCACCCCACTGCCATGTTCGCCACCACGTCTGTCCCCACCAATGCCACTCACCTGCATTCTGCTGACACGCCCCCCCACAGATCTCACTGTCACCATCCCTGCCCCCCCAGAACCCTGAGGGGAATATCACCCCTGCTCATGACTCCACCCCCATTCCCCCTATCACTATGCCCACTCCAGTTACAGGTGCCACCCCCACTCCCAGCTCCACACCTACCCCAGGTCCCAGGTCCTAGCTCCCAGCCCTGCCGTGTTTTAACTGTCCCCTCAGACCTCCCCCTCACTAAGAATGAACAATCAGTCCTCAACAAAGGCCTCACCTTTATCTTCCTCCGTCCACGCATTAATTAATTTAATACACGTCGTGACATCAAACACTTCTTCCGCTGCCTCCGCCTCCGAGCTTACTTTTATAATCAGGATTCCCGCCCACCTTCCAAGAACCCCTTCGCCCGCCACCAACACACTCCATCGACCAAGAGACCCCGCGCTGGCCTATTACCTGCCCTCAATCTCTTCATTTCCAACTGCCACTGAAATATTAACCACCTCAACCTGTCTATCCCCCTCCCCTACTCCAACCTCTCACCCTCACAATGCACAGCCCTCCACTCCCCCGCTCCAATCCCGACCTCACCATCAAACCAGTGGATAAAGGAGGTGCAGTGGTAGTTTGGCGCACTGACCTCTACACCGCTGAAGCCAGAAGCCAACTCAAAGACACCTCCTCCTACTGCCCCCTCGACTATGACCACACCCCCCTTCACCAAACCATCATCTCCCAGACCACACAGAACCTCATCACCTCAGGAGATCTCCCACCCACAGCTTCTAACCTCATAGTCCAGGAACCACGCACTGCCCGGTTTTACCTCCTTCCCAAGATCCACAAGCCTGACCACCCTGGCCGACCCATTGTCTCAGCCTGCTCCTGCCCCACTGAACTCATCTCTACCTACCTTGACACTGTCCTGTCCCCCCCCAGTCCAGGAACTCCCCACATACGTTCGAGACACCACCCACACCCTCCACCTCCTCCAAGACTTCAGTTTCCCCGGCCCCCAACGCCTCATCTTCACCATGGATATCCAATCCCTCTACACCTCCATCCGCCATGACCAGGGCCTCCAAGCCCTCCGTTTCTTCTTCTCCCGACATCCCCAACAGTACCCTTCCACCGACAATCTCATTCGTTTGGCTGAACTGGTCCTCACCCCTAACAATTTCTCCTTCGAATCCACCCACTTCCTCCAGACCAAAGGGGTAGCCATGGGCACCCGTATGGATCCCAGCTATTCCTGTCTCTTTGTTGGCTATGTAGAACAGTCCATCTTCCGTAGTTACACTGGCACCACTCCCCACCTCTTCCTCCACTACATTGATGACTGCATTGGCGCCACCTCGTGCTCCCGTGAGGAGGTTGAGCAATTCATCAACTTCACCAACACATTCCACCCTGACCTTAAATCCACCTGGACCATCTTTGACACCTTCTTCCCCTTCCTGGACCTCCCCATCTCCATTAATGACAACTGACTTGGCACTGACATTTTTTACAAACCCACCGACTCCCACAGCTACCTGGATTACTCCTCTTCCCACCCTATCTCTTGCAAAAATGCCATCCCGTATTCCCAATTCCTCTGCCTCCACTGTATCTGCTCCCAGAAGGACCAGTTCCACCATAGAACACACCAGATGGCTTCTTCCTTCAGAGACCGCAATTTCCCTTCCCACGTGGTTAAAGATGCCCTTCCAGGCATTTCGTCCACATCCTGCCCCTCCGCCCTCAAACCCCACCCCTCCAACCATAACAAGGACTGAACCCCCTGGTACTCATCTTCCACCCTACCAACCTTCGCATAACCACATCATCTGACGACATTTCCACCACCTCCAAACAGACCCCACCACCAGGGATATATTTCCCTCTCCACCCATTTCCGCTTTCCGCAAAGACCGTTCCCTCTGTGACTACCTGGTCAGGTCCACGCCCCCTAACAACCCACCCTCCCTTCCTGGCACCCTCCCCTGCCACCGCAGGCAATGCAAAACCTGCACCCACACCTCCTCCCTCACCTCCATCCAAGGCCCCAAAGGAGCCTTCCACACCCATCAAAGTTTTACCTGCACATCCACCAGTATCATTTATTGTATCCATTGCTCCCGATGCAGTCTCCTCTACATTGGGGAGTGCTTTGGTGGGCGGCACGGTGGCACAGTGGTTAGCACTGTTGCCTCACAGTTTCAGAGACCCGGGTTCAATTCCCGACTCAGGCGACTGACTGTGTGGAGTTTGCACATTCTCCCCGTGTCTGCGTGGGTTTCCTCCGGGTGCTCCGGTTTCCTCCCACAGTCCAAAGATGTGCAGGTCAGGTGAATTGGCCATGCTAAATTGCCCGTAGTGTTAGGTAAACGGGTAAATATACGGGAATGGGTGGGTTACGCTTCGGCGGGTCGGTGTGGACTTGTTGGGCCGAAGGGCCTGTTTCCATACTGTAAGTAATCTAATCTAATCTAATCTCCGGGACACCCACACCAATCAACCCCACTGCCCTGTGGCCCAACATTTCAACTCCCTTTCCCATTCTGCCAAGGATATGCAGGTCCTGGGCCTCCTCCACCACCGCTCCCTCACCACCTGACGCCTAGAGGAAGAATGCCTCATCTTCCGTCTCGGAACACTTCAACCCCAGGCATCAATGTGGATTCCACCAGTTTCCTCATTTCCCCTTTCCTCACCTCACCCCAGCTCCAACCTTCCAGCTCAGCACTGCCCTCATGACCTGTCCTACCTGTCTATCTTCCTTTCCACCTATCCACTCCACCCTCCTCTCTGACCTATCACCTTCATCCCCACCCCATTCACCCATTGTACTGTTTGCGACCTTCCCCCACCCTCCTCTCTGACCTATCACCTCCATCTCCACCCCCATTCACCTATTACATTCTATGCTACTTTCTCCCTATCAATATCAATCCACCCCCCTCTCATTTATCTCTCCACCATGCAGGCACCCTGTCTCTATTCCTGATGAAGGGCTTTTGCCCAAAACGTCGATTTTCCTGCTCCTCAGATGCTGCCTGACCAGCTGTGTTTTTCCAGCACCACTCTAATCTAGACTCTGCAGTCCTTGTTTTAGTGACAGCTCTGTATGTGTAGCCAGTTGAAAGTCATCTTAAACGTTTCCTACATTATCCTTATCACTTTAAGAACTACCATTTATCAAACAAAGTGACTTTTACCAAAATCAATCTCTGAGGTGAAACATTTTCATTTTTTTCACGTGTACTGGATTATAAAGAGGAGTAAATATTTTATAATGTTCTTTCCTGTTTCAAACTATGTATTTGTCAACTTTACAAGTTTGCTAATTATGTCCTGTTTCCTGAATAATTCACTTATTAAAGAAACTTGGTTCATGAATCTTTTTCTTCTAAACCTAATATTGATAGTGCATATAATTGGCCATGTTGGTAAATGGGGTAAAGCATTTAAATTAATGTTGCAACTGATGGATGAGTGGATCTAAAGCGAGACTGCATACTCCTCCAATCTCATAGCATATATACATTTATAGACTGTGGAAAACGTTCACGATTGATCAAAGCATTTTAGAATGTATAACATGTTTAAAAGGTAATGGTTCTGAAAGAGTTAATATTGAGGTTGCATTAACTTTACCTAATTTGAGGATGTGGCACACAGTCTTTGGGTGGAGGTGGGAGTTCTACATGAGCTCTCATAGAGTGTAGATATATTGTGCACAGTTCCTAAGACTCTGAAATAATATGTCTGATGAGTAGTGTAAACTGTACTTACACGCTGTCATGCAATAAATGATCTTGTTAACTAAGATAAGTGTCTCTTCTGTTTAGACTTAACAGTTGTCTATCCACTTTCCCTAATAATTAGACAGGCCTTATAAACAGCTTAAGCAATTAAAGATTGACACAAGTTAACTACCTCAAACAACCTTTACTATGTGCCATATACTGGTAGAGGTTGGTAGCAGTCGGGGCTTATACTGCATAAAATAATATTTGATTTGATTTGACAGATTTTGCAAGCTTATTAAGTAATGTGGTTATAACTAGTTACTAACTGGATTAGAAGTGCAAAAGTCCTAACTAGTGTGCTTAAAAATATATTATTCCTCCAAGTATTTGAAAATTAACATCTTATGAAGAATATATGCTGCATAACTAATGGAGAAATTACGCAGACGTATGAACATAATTATATTCAAAGGATCATTTTTCTTTCTGTGCAGAAAATTAGAAAGCCATTGCAATGCAGCATCTTCTATAAGGAATTAATGATCCACATGAATAGGGCAGGGATCTGTGTACAGTATTCCCTTAACCATTAATGAACAATAAGGAGTCTAAACCAGTTAGGAATATTTAATTCACGGCCTAACAATGTATAGAAAATGAAATAAAGAGAGCTGTAATAATGAGAGAGATTAGATAAGGTTAATTTAAATGCATTAAATCTCCAACAATGATCAAAACATGAAGGGATAAAACTCCATGCTTGTGAACATTAATTTTCAGTTCCAGAAAGGTTGCTTGCAAAAATTATAACATACTCTATACAGTTATAAATGTACATGCACTTTACACAATGCTCACTTTTTCTCATGGGTTCTTTGGGTATAAGTGTAGTAATGTTATGAAATTCCATGAGCCTTAATTCTGAGTCTGCCAACAATAAACAATGCCCAATCTGGAGCTACTGGGAAACTCAAGCAGGAACTTAGTCCCAATATATCTGCTTCTCTTGACCTTGTCGGTGGTGGAAGTAAGTTTGGAAGTTATTGTTAAAGGAGCCTTGGTGAATTATTATAGAGTTAGTGAGTCATAGAGATGTACAGCACAGAACCAGACCCTTTGGTCCAACTCATCCATGCTGACCAGATATCCTAAATTAATCCAGTCCCATTTGCCAGTATTTGGGTCATTTTCCTCTAAACTCTTCCTATTCATTTACTCATCTAGCTACCTTCTAAATTTGCACAGCATCTTGCAGATGGTACACTCAGCTGTCATTCTGTGTTGATATGGGGAAAATGAAGGTTGAAGGTAGTAAATGACATACGAATCAAGCTGGTTGCTTTTTTCTGGATGGTGCCAAGACTCTTGGCTGTTGCACTAGCAGTTATCCAGACAATGGGGAGTACTCCATCACACTACTGACTTGTGGCTTGTAGATGGTGGATGGCCTTTGGTGACGCAGGAAGTGAGGTACTTGCTGCAGGATTCCAAGTCTCTGACTTATTCTTATAGCCACAGTAGTAATATAACTGGCTCAGTTACCTTCTGATCAAAACTATCAACCCAGATGTTAATGCTAGGGGATTGAGTGATGGTGATGCCATGAAGGGGAAATGATTAAATTCTCTGTGTTAGAGTTCACCATTGCTGGAAGTTGTTTGGTACAAATGCTACTTGTTTCTTATCAGCCCAAACTGGTTGTTGACTAGTTTAGAATGGTGCTGGAAAAGCACAGCAGGTCAGGCAGCATTCGAAGAGTAGGATGCTGCCTGACCTGCTGTGCTTTTCCAGCACTACTCTAATCTGGACTCTGATCTCCAGCATCTGCAGTCCTCACTTTTGCCTGCCTGATTGTTGACTAGATCACGCTGTGGACAGAAATGGGTTGTTTCAGAATCTAGAAATACTAGCAGAAATCATTGATGAAATAGCTAAACATGATTTGGTCCAGGACACAACCCTGAAGAACTCCTGCAGCAGTGTTCTGTGGCTCAGATAGTTGGATTCCAACAGTAACCAAGGTAGCTAAGGCCCAAATGTAGAAGGCAATGGAACTTGTTCTTTGAATTAATGAAGATTGTAGTTGAATCATATTGCTTCATTTGTTGAGCATATGAAACTGTTGAGAGAGATACAATGAGGAAAGATTTCCATAATTGTGGAGGCAATTTGACTGAAAGTCCTGCAACCAATGTGAGGAAGCAGAGAATGTTCAGCAAGTGAGAGATGGAGCAACAAAGTCTGTCAAATGGATGAAGGCCTGGACAAATTCGAAGAGGTGGATGGAGTGAACATGGAAGCATTTGAATATGAGGATTTTGAGCTTGAATGATCGGAATCTTTATAAATTATTGGTTATAACAACTTGCATTCATAAAGTAACTTTATATTGACATGTCACAGGACCATTATAAAGCAAAATTTGACACCTAGCCATATAAGGAGATTTTGGGGAGATGACCTTTGAGAGTGGCAGGACATAATGAGAATATGGTTAGCAAAGCCCATGGGATCCTGGAATTCAGAAATAAAGACATTGAAGGATAAAAGCAGGAGAGAAATACTGAATATTCACATAGCTCTAATTGTATTCCAATTACAGAATTGTGTCCATTTCTGGCCATCATTTTAGGAAAGAAGTCAATTTCCGAGAGTTGGAGAGTTACTAGAATTTTTACAGGACTCCAACTCTGAACATTGACTACAATATTCACTCTTCAGCCAACAGCCATTATTAACTTCCCCTGACCTAGCTATGATTTCAGCAATTTGAATGCCTGATTCCTACTTGCATCAATTTTGCTAAGGTCCCTCAGTATCCTATTTGTTCAAATGCTGCCTTGACGGCAAAGATAAGCAATCTCATCTCATCTGTAGAATTTAGCATAGTTGTCCCTTTTTGGACCAAGGATGTATTGATATTTGGAGTCAAGTGCCCCTTGTGGAACCCAGTCTGCTCATTGGTGAGTGTTTATTGCTGTAGAAGTACTGCATGATAGTTCTGTCAATGACACCTCCTTCATTTGAGCTGTAATTAAATAATGAAAGTAGTAAGTTTAGAAAGAACTTTTTGAGTCCAGCAGCTTGCTTCATGATGTTCTCTTACATTTGATCATTGATGCAAGTTGGTTCACTCACTTATTTAATTCAACATTGTTGATTTGTCTGTCAAACATGGCAGCTAAATTGCACGTGATTCAATTCTAAAGGCAAAACCTTCCAAACTAACTGATATTGTTCTTCTTAAAGCAAAAGCTTCTTAAAATACAAATAAAGATTTTTTGGGGGTCTTTTTAAGGTTCCTTTTCTTATCCTTTCAAAAAAGATGCTTTCAAATCAGATTAGAAGGAAAGTATTATCAGGAATGTTCCTCCACTGATATGATAATGTTATAATTTTCCTCCATCTGCAGAATTAGATGCATTGAATTAATAGGAAATACAGCACAGAAACTGACCATTTGACTCACTGAGTTCTTGCTGACATTTCTGCCTTACTTAGGCCTTATACCTCCCCTCCTTGTCTACCAACCATCGAGATTCCTCATACATGCACCGATACTATTTACCTCAATGATGCACAATGGAAAAGTTCCACATTCTCACCATCATCTAAACAGTTTTCTGCGCTTAATCTTTCAGGAATATTGTTTCTAAAGTATGATTTCTAATCATATTGTGCAACAGAGATAAATTATAATTGCATTTCTGTCGAGGACTTTAATGACAAATAGAAGCGATGTTGATTGGTATAAAGGAATGTCACGAGGCTATTAGTTTCATGGTAGTGTTGCCTACTGTTCATTTCAACTGCAATAGTGTTCCTTGATCTTTAATGTGGGGTTTTGCTTAACTCTGGTTGTTCTTCCTACAAATATCAGGCTCTAGTTTTCTTCGCTGCATCAAACAACTAGGTTATTTCCTGTTGTTGCACACCACCAGTTTTCCTGGTTTAAGATATGGGCTGTTTCAGTCAGTTTTACTTGGAGTCAGCACTGTTTACTTGGCATTCCATAGTTCTTCAGTACATTGGAATCTGCAGATTTTTTTATTTAGGGAAAAGGAACAAAGTAGAAAATGGCAGAACTAATGGGACTTTAAATTGCATACTATTCAAAGTTTAAGGGAACAGAATATGTATTTTCAGAGGCATACAGTTTTCACAGCAACTGCCTAAAAAGATCTAAGGGGCATAGCTAATTCCTTCATTTATGTGGAAATATCGTAGTTTCAATTTGTTTACACAATGTTTCACAATTTTGTAGTAAATGTACATGAATATATTAATTTAAGCAATTGAAAACTCTAGTTTTTAGTCTATAATAGAAAGTATTATATTGTTTCAAGCATAGATAATAGTACAGTAAGATTCATCCAATTGATTATTTTAACAGACATAGAGTGAAAATAAAATGGAATTTCCACTTTGTTCTTGAGGTAATTGTCATTCAAGTTATTTAAGAGATTGGTGTCTTTGTTAGCTTGATGCCAACAATTGACTGTTATATCATTCAATATCAGTGTATTACTTTCCTGGATCTTTTTAAAGTGGTTATTGTAATTGCTAATACCTATTCAACTTTCATGTTTTATGAATTATCTTTCCTTCAAACTATGTATAATCATTATTCTGTTATTGTATCGAATAATAAATATCAAAAAAATTAGAGACAAGGTTAAAATGTGATGGAGACTATTTATATCTCTGTATCCCTTAAGGGAAAATGTAGATCTGAGTCTGGATGCCTAGATTTGAATGCAAGACCACAGGTTTTATATATAACACTCTTCAGAACTAAAGCTCAGAGAGGAGATATTAAATTATTACCCCAGAGTATGCATTGATTTTTGATTTCCCATTCACATCCAAAAGAGATTTAATTCTGACATTTATACAACCCTTGTACAAATTTCTTGGTATGCCTGAGGCAAAAAGCAAGAGTTTGCAGTCCAAAGTCCATTGAGTAAATAATCCTTTGTTACTTGCACCAGAGCAGCCTTCTGTGTGAATGTGCTGAAAATTCTGTATAAACATAATTTATGCATTGAACTAAAATAAGTTGAAATGTAATAAGGAATACGCAATGAAAATCGTATTGTTCAAACTGAAGATTGCAAGATGTTTTCTTGTGTGTCAGTGTGTAAAATGTGTCTGGAAGATGTTGACCTGGGGGTGTTGATTATGGGCCTTTGCCTCAATGATGATGCCAGCTGCCACTGCAAACAGGGGATCCAGGTATATGCCAGGAATAGTCAGGAGTTATGAGAGGGTTGAGAGAGCGAGGAGCTCACAAATCAGGGCTTTGAGGGTGGTGTGACCAAAGGCAGTCGTCATTATAGTTGAGGTACAGGAGGAGAATGGTTTTCAGGGGAATGTGGAAGACTGGGATTTTAGGTGGGCGTTTTTTAAGCTCAAAAAGGTCAGGGAGTAAACAGGGACCCAGGTGGGAGTAAGGAGCATCATTTTTTGTGCTGTCATTAGCAGCAGCAGAGGTGAACGGAAGTGGCTCCAAGTTAGGAGTAGCCAGTAAATGGTTAAGTGAAATGTAGGACTTTATCATAGTTAAAAAGTGAACAATGGTTAGAGTGAACAAGAGAACAAGAAAATATTACTGGGGAATCAAAAGTAAAAGATGGAGAAATTTCTTGTACAGTGGGATATTAGTTGGAACTATTTGGAACGGGAATGTGATAGGGATTTCTTGAAGAAAGATATAAAAGGTTCTGGGGGTAGGAGAGACTGCTAGTACCACCTGAGACTCTGAGGCGTGAATGACCTCTTCCTTTGCTGTCCTAAAAAAATCTCAAATGTATCAAGTCTGAACCAAGGCAATGGTTTTGAAATATCCATTTTTTTAGTTTATACTTATGTTGACATTGGTCTAGCATGATTGGTTTTGAAGTGTAGATTCAAATACATAACTGAAGTTCCTAGATTAGAGCTGTCACCTTCATACAGAGCAGTCAGGAGAAATGAAGGTAAATGAGACCTTTTAAAAGTGATGTCAGCTAAGATGACAAACCTGTTTGTGCAGTCCAGGCAATTCTGACACTTATTACCTGAAACATATGGACTAGAAGTGACCTATTGTTTACTTCTGACTGAGGGGAATCTGAGTGTTCTCCAGATTACCACCACAATTTCAGGAAGTTATTCTTAATTGGCATTGTGGGTTTTCTGCAACATGTGGACTGCAACAGTTCAAGCAGGTATCTTGCTACCACGTTTTCAAGGGCAACTAATGATTAGCAATAAATGACAATGATGATACCCACGTCCCATGAGAGAATAAAAAGAAACAGTGGCATCGAAGTCCCTTCTTCCTCTATTTTCCCATCTGCATTGCTCTCCATCATTGGTTTCACCTCTTCTTCATCAGTTTCTATTCTTCCCTTGCTCACAGATAACCTCATTATTCTTGAAACTTTTCACATAGTAGCTGTTTTTGTGCAATCATAAGTAAAAATATTCAATTGCATACTAAGCTTTTTAAAACAAATGCAATAAAATATTTATGACATTGACTGTCCCGTGGTGAAACCTCCAGGAATGCCTCCAGCCAGAATTGATAAATTATGTACAGCACAGGTAAAAAATTTCATTTGTGATACCCTACTATGTTCTTTGGAATCACCCATTTTCACTTTTCTATGGTTGTAGGCTTGATGAGTGAAACTACCAGAAGTAACAGTGCTCTCTTCATAGAGACAACAAGCAATATTTACAATGGTGTTCTCCTTCAACCGTTATATTCATTTCTGGAGGCACACAGTTAGTTTGTGAGCTGTTAAATATGGCAAATTGATTTGTAAAATAAACTAAACCCAATGCCAAGTTTTATGATAACTTTTGCAACTGAGATGTCATGGTTCAAAGATGTTCATTCACAAGTTTATTTCCTAAGATGGTGCAAAGCATTGACAATATTTGCATTGCTGTTCAAGGACGTTAAAGCTGAATTTTAGCTTCTCTGATAATATGTAAATGAAATACGTTTGCTGAACCCATTACATCAAATATTGATGATTTGATTTGATTTATTTATTGTCACATGTATTTTGTTACAAAATACAGTGCAAGTTTCATCACTCTCTGGCGCCATCTTAAAACTAAACCAAACATAGGATGTAAAGGCAGAAGAATAAAGAAAGTAAAGAAAAAGTGTTCAGCTTTACAGTCCATCTTGTTAAATGTTCCACCATGAGGCTTGTGGCCAGGCACGAGTCCCTTCACTGTGCTGTCACAGCTAGAATGAAAGTCATCCCTCATCTATGCCATCTCACCTCCACTGATACCCTCGCCACTTTGATTCCTGCTGAACCCCATCAATGCTGGGTACTGCAGCAGTCCAAACTCAACTCCATCGCCATCTCCATGAATCCGTGTATAATTCAGGCACTGCCGGGAACCCAAACTCGCCTCTGCTGCAGCGGTCACGAGTCGGCACTAGGACCGCCTCGTTGATGTAGAAGCTGCCGAGAACCCAGACTCTCTCTGATGATGCTGCCATGAGTCTGTGCTGGGCCTACTTGCTGCTTAATTCCTGATGAAGGGCTCCTGCCCGAAACGTTGATTTTCCTGCTCCTCGGATGCTGCCTGACCTGCTGTGCTTTTCCAGCACCACTCTAATCTTGACTCTGATCTCCAGCATCTGCAGTCCTCACTTTTGCCTACCTGCTGCAGACAATGCCATTGCTGCAAGCTCTTCAACAAGAAGTAACTAAAATAAAACCAAAAAAAAGAGAAACAAAGAGAGGAAAAAGCACCAAAAACACCTCTATTTTGAACAGAGTGGCAAGGAGAGAGGGCGTAGAGAAGCGAGGGGTGCTGGGAAGTTTTTAAGTGGGTGAGATCTAAACCCGAGACCCTACACCATAGGGCCTCCCTCCCACCCACCTCCTCTAACTTTATTAAGAGTCTGTAAACTTGGTAAGTCTTCAGGTTTTCTCATTTTGTTTCCTTTCTTCTCTTCCTTCTTTAGTCCTGTGTGGGCTTTCAGAGTAGCGGGATATGGCTGATAGGGCAGTTGCATGTTCCTCCTGCAGAATGTGGCAGGGGAGAGATAGGACACATCTCTCTGCTGACCACATCTGCGGGAAGTGCACCCAACTCCAGATCCTTGGAAACCGAGTTAGGGAATTGAAGCTGGAGCTGGATGAACTGTGGATTAGCCAGGATGCGGAGGGGGAAATTGAGAGGATGTACAATGAAGTGGTCACTTCTCAGACACAGGATAAGAACAGCTGGGTTACTGTCAGGGGGAGGAAAGGGAACTGACGGTCAGGGCAGGGATCCCCTGTGGCAGTTCCCCTCAGTCATAAGTATACCGTTTTGGATACTGCTGGTGGGGACTAGCTTTCCTACCAGGGGAAAGCCATAGTTGTCAGGTCTCTGGCACTGAGCCTGGCACTGTGGCTCAGAAAGGAAGGGTGGAGAATAGAAAAACGCTAGTGGTAGGAGACTCAATAGTTAGATGGACTGACAGGAGATTTTTGTGGTCAGGAATGAGACTCCTGGAAGATATGTTGCCTCCCTGCTGCCAGGATCCAGGATGGGCCAATCGGGTTTACAGGATTCTGAAGGGTGAGGGTGAGCAGCCAAAAATCATGGTACATATTGGCATCAATGATATAGTCAGGAAAGGGATTGAGGATCTGAACAGTGACTACAGAGAGCTAGGTTGGAAGCTGAAGAGCAGGACAAATCGAATAATGATCTCAGGTTTGCTACCAGTGCCACGAGATAGTGAGATGAAGAACAGTCAGTGAGTGCAGCTTAACATGTGGCTGCAAGGCTGGTGCAGGAGGGAGGGCTTCAGATACTTAGAGCATTGGGATATCTTCTGGGGAAGGTGGGACCTGTGCTTGAAGAATGGGTTGCACCTGAACTGGAGGGGTACAAAAGCCCTGGTTGGGAGATTTGTTTGTGTGGTTTGGGAGGGTTTAAACTAGTTTGGCACGAGGGTGGGAACCAGAGCTACATATCTGAGAGGACGGTAGTTGTAGATGAAGCAGTGATAGGATGTAGTGAATCTATTGGGAAGGTTTCTCATGCGATGAAACAAAGGGATTGGTTAAAGTGTGTCTGCTTTAACGCAAGGAGTGTCAGAAATGAGAGTGACGAACTTAGAGCATGGATCAGTACTTGGGATATGATGTTGGCGTGGGTTTCACAGGGGCAGGAATGGCTGCTCGATGTTCCATGGTTTAGAAAGTTTAAAAAGAACAGTGAGGGTGGAAAAGGAGGAGGGGATGTAGCATTGCTAATCAGAGAGTTGTCGAGGAAGGTTTGTTTACTGAGTCAGTATGGGTGGAAGTTAGGAACAGCAAGAAAGCAGCCACATCATTGGGAGTTTTCTATAGACCTCCTAATAGCAGTAGGGAGATTAAAGGACTCATAGACAGGCAGATTTTGGAAAAATGCAGATGTAGTAGGCATGTTGTTACGGGTGACTTCAACTTTCCCAATGTTGACTAGAACCTCCTTAGTGCAGGTGGTTTTTCTCAGCTATGTTGAGGAGTGTTTCCTTACTCAGTATATAGACAGGCCGACGAGTGGAGAGGTCATTTCAGATTTGGTGCTCAGCAATGAGCCAGGACAGGTGTCAGATCTTGCAGTGTGAGAACACTTTGGTGACAGTGATCACAACTGCATCACATTGACCATAGCCTTGGAGAGGGAAAGGAGCAGTTACCAAGGGAAGGTATTTACTTGTGGAAAAGGAAATGATGATGCTATCACACAGGAGTTGGGAAGTTCAGGTTGGGAGCAATTGTTCCACAGAAAAGGCTCAGCAGACATGCGGAGACTGTTTAAGGAACAGTTGTTGTGAGTGATGCACAAATTTGTTCCTCTGCAACAGGTAAGAAGGGGTAAAATTAAGGAGCCTTGGATGACGAGAACAGAGAGTTTCTTGTCAAAAGGAAGAAGGCAGCTTACATAAGGTGGAGGAAGCAAGGATCTAGCACAGCTTTAGAGGATTACAGGCTTGCTAGAAAGGAGTTCAGAAATGGACTGAGAAGAACCAGGAAGGGGCACGAAAAAGGCTTGGCAGGAAGGATGGGGGAGGACCCAAAGGCATTTTACTCATATGTGAGGAATAAGAGAATGATCAGGGAGAAGGTAGGGCCGATCAGGGATAGCGGAAGGAACTTGTGCATGGAGCCTGAGCAGATAGGGGAAGCCCTAAATGTTTTTTTTTTGCTTCAGTTTTCACTAAGGAAAGGGACCTTGTTGCGAATGAGAACCTTGAGGAGCTGGGAAACAGGCTTGAACAGATTAAGATTGATGAAGTTGATGTGCTAGAAATTTTGGCAAACATTAAGATTGATAAGTCTCCAGGGCCCCAGACCAGATTTATCCCAGGTTGCTCCGAGAAATGAGAAAGGAGGTTGCTAAGCTGCTGGTGAAGAACTTTGCTTCCTCACTGTCATGGGAGTCGTACCGGAGGATTGGAGGGAGGCGAATGTTGTTCCTCTTTTCAAGAAGGGGAATCCCTGGCAAATAAAGACCAGTCAGTTTTACGTCTGTGATCAGCAAGGTTTTGGAAAGAATTTTGAGGGATAGGATTTATGACTATTTGGCAAAGCGTAGCGTGATTAAAGGTAGTCAGCATGGCTTTTTGAGGGGCAAGTCATGCCTCACAAATCTTATTGAGTTCTTTGAGGAGTGATGAGACAGGTCGAAGAAGGTCGAGCAGTGGATGTGGTGTGTGTGGACTTCAACAAGGCATTTGATAAGGTTCCCCATGGTAGGCTCATTCATAAAGTCAGGAGGAATGAGATACAGGGAGATTTGGCTATCTGGATTCAGAATTGGTTGGCTGACAGAAGGGAAAGAGTGGTTGTAGATGGAAAGTATTTTGTCTGGAGGTCAGTGTTGAGTGGTGTCCTTCAGGGCTCTGTTCTTGGGCCTCTGCTCTTTGGAGTTTTTATAAATGACTTGGATGAGGAGGTTGAGGGGTGGGTTAATAAATTTACCGATGACACAAAGGTTGGGGGTGTCATTGATAGTATCCAAGGCTATTGCAGGCTGCAGCGTGACATACACAGGATGCAGACCTGGGCTGAGAAATGGCAGATGGAGTTCAACATGGATAAATATGAAATAATTCATTTTGGAAGGTCGAACTCGAATGCTGACTATCGGATTAAAGACAGGATTTTTGGCAGTGTGGAGGAACAGAGGGATCTTGGTGTTCAAGTGCATAGATCCCTCAAAGTTGCCACCAAAGTGGATAGGGTTGTTAGGAAAGCATATGGTGTTTTGGCTTTCATTAGTAGAGGGATTGAGTTTAAGAGCCGCAAAGTTTTTCTGCAGCTCTACAAGACCCTGGTGAGACCATACTTGAAATACTGTGGTCCAGTTCTGGTTGCCCTATTATAGGAAAGATATGGAGGCTTTGGAGAGGATGCAAAGAAGTTTTACCAGGATGCTGCCTGGACTGGAGGGCTTGTCTTATGAAAAGAGGTTGACTAAGCTCAAACTTTTCTCTCTGGAGAGAAGGAGGAAGAGAGGAGACCTGATCGAGGTATACAAGGTAATGAGAGGCTTGGATAGAGTCAATAGCCAGAGAATTTTTCCAAGAGCAGGATAGACTGGCATGAGGGGTCATAGTTTTAAGATATTAGAGGGAAGGCATAGAGGAGACGTCAGAGGTATGAATGCATGGAATGCGTTGCCAGCAGTGGTGGTAGAAGCAGAGTCATTAGGGACATTTAAGTGACTGCTGGACATGCACATGAACAGCAGTGAGTTGAGGGGTGCGTAGGTTAGGTTATTTTACTTTAGATTAGGAATAATCCTCGGCACAACATCGTGGGCCAAAGGGCCTGTTCTGTGCTGTACTTTTCCATGTTCTAAGAAAAGTGGATGAAACGGATGAGCCCCAGGCTCAGAAGCCCAATTCCACAGCCACCTTACCAGAAGTTTGGATGGGCAGCTTTCACAAATGGATTATTATGCAGATGCAATTACAGAAGTATCTTTTATTTTATTCCTCGCACGAGCATAGCTGTAAGGAATAACAATTAGTCATATACATGTCTCTTAAGTTGATATAAGAAATTCCAAAATGCTCACTCCAGTCTTTCTTGAGATGAAAATGTCACTGACAAGACCAGAATTTAATGTTCATCCTGAATTCCGCTTGAGAAGGTGTTGCTGAATCTTTACTAACCTATTGCAGTCCATCTGCCCAACGTATACAAAACGTGCTGTGAGAAAGGGAATTTCAGACTTAGGCCCATCTAATCTGCGTCAGTCAAAACAAGTTCCTTGTTATTCTAAACCCACTTTCCAGCCCATAGCCTTGTAAGTATTGACATCACCAGTGCACACATAAATACTTCTTGAAAAGTTATGATGGACTGTTCCCTTTGTATCTAAATCTTTCAGTTTTTGGATATTTTCCTTCAAGTCTCTCACCTCTTCACAGAAGGCTCAGAGGAACTAATAAACAAGTTATAAACTCTGTGACTGATTGGTTAGAAGCAATAGCTTACAGCAACTGGTCGGAGAAAGTAACCTGACTTTCTTCAGACTTTAGGAATTTTACTGGAGATGCACCATCTACCCTTTCAGCAATACAAAGGCTTCTGGCTGTATCATTCACACTCACAAGCTTTTCAGCTATCCAGGACCCAATTAAACTGTTGGTGTTATGCTTATGGCCTTTGGCACCCCCAAATTGTCATATAACCACAAACCAATCAGCAACCCGTTACCAGCCAAAGTGCACTTTGTGCACACAAATTGATGCCATCTTGTCGAAAAGCAGCTTTTCCCCCACTGATTCAACAAAGAAGCCAAAAAAAACTTAGAATGAGTTTCAGTAACTTCCTATATACAGCAGCAATTTCTTCCGTAATTCTTATTTTTTTTTTAACAGTCCTTTTTCCATTTCAGCTCACAATAAAAAAAAACAGAAAAACAAAAATATATGATCTTTACACACTCAAGTGGAGTGTGTTCATCATACTCCTGGCTTGTGCCTAGTAGATGGTGGGCCACCTTTTAAGGAGTCAAGTGGTGAATTACTCATTGGAGAATGTCCCCAGCTTCTAACCTCCTGTTGTAGCTACAGTACCGATGTGATTAGTCCAGTTGTGTTTCTGGTCAATAGTAACCCTCAGGCTATTGATAGTGGGGAAATCAGATATTGGAATACCATTGAATGTCAAGGCAAGGGTGAGATGGTTACACTCTCTGTTTCTGGAGATGATCATTGGCTGGCATATGTGTGGTGCAAATATTATTTACCACTTATCAACCCGAGCATTTTAGTGATGAAATGGCAATGCAGCCAACATTTGTAATACTGTGAAAATAAAATTTAGGGCCAGATGTCACCAGAATCAGCTAAGTCTCATATTGGCCCTAAAGTTTATGAAGGTTTTCTCTTTATGAGCCCTAGTCAAATTTCTCATGCTGTTCTCCGAAACACACCTCATTGTCCATGGACTACATCTCTGTGGTGCCTCACTTATCCCATCTTCCCCCTTGCCAGAGGCAAAACTAATCATGACTGCCTCCTGGGATTGTTGGTGCTCGCATCATATTGAAATGCTGTTGTGCAGGTCAAATGCTGTCAGTCTGAAGCTGCACTGCATGGTTCTTCCATTTGAAGAATTGCCGCAGAAACGACACACAGGCAATTTGGCACCTTGATTTGATGGCAGGGACCTAGAGGTCTTATTAGATATTATAGAATCATTGGGTTACAGAAGTGTACAGTGCGGACACAGACCCTTCAGTCCAACTTGACAATGCCGACCAGATATCCTAAATTATTTGGCCCATATCCCTCTAATCCCTTCCTATTCATATACCCATCTAGATGCCTTTTAAATGTTGTAATTCTACCAGCCTGCACTACTTCCTCTGGCAGCTCATTCCACACATGTACCATCCTCTGCGTGAAAACATTGCTCCTTCGGTCCCTTTTATGTCTTTCCCCTCTAACCCTAAACCTGTGGCCTCTAGTTTTGGACTCCCCATGCATGGAAAAGCCTTGGAGAAAGTGAGGATTGCAGATGCTGGAGATCAGAGCTGAGAAATGTGTTGCTGGAAAAGTGCAGCAGGTCAGGCAGCATCCAAGGAGCAGGAGAATCGACGTTTCGGGCATAAGCCCTTCTTCAGGAATGAGGAAGGTGTGCCAAGCAGGCTAAGATAAAAGGTAGGGAGGAGGGATTTGGGGGAGGGGCGATGGGAATGCGATAGGTGGAAGGAGGTTAAGGTGAGGGTGATAGGCCGGAGAGGGGTTGGGGACGGAGAGGCCGGGAAGAAGATTGCAGGTCAAGAAGGCGGTGCTGAGTCCGAGGGTTAGGACTGAGATAAGGTGGGGGGATGGGAAATAAGGAAGCTGGAGAAATCTGCATTCATCCCTTGTGGTTGGAGGGTTCCTAGGCGGAAGATGAGACACTCTTCCTCCAGGCGCCGTGTTGCCATGGTCTGGTGATGGAGGAGGCCAAGGACCTGCATGTCCTTGGCGGAGTGGGAGTCCTTCGCCTCCACCGCATCTGCTCCCAGGAGGACCAATTCCAATACCGAACAACCCAGATGGTCTTCATCTTGAAAGACCACAATTTCCCCTCAGACGTGGTTGACGATGCTCTCCACCGCATCTCCTCCACTTCCCACTCCTTCGCCCTTGAACTCCGCCCCTCCAATCGCCACCAGGACAGAACCCCACTGGTCCTCACCTACCACCCCACCAACCTCCAGATACATCGTATCATCCTTTGTCATTTTCGCCACCTCCAAACAGACTCCACCACCAAGGATATATTTCCCTCCCCTTCCCTATCAGCATTCCGGAAAGACCACTTCCTCCGTGACTCCCTCATCAGGTCCACACCCCCCAGCAACCCAACCTCCACTCCCGGCACCTTCCCCTGGAACTGCAAGAAATGCAAAACTTGCGCCCACACTTCCCCCCTCACTTCCCTCCAAGGCCACAAGGGATCCTTTCATATCCGTCACAAATTCACTTGCCCCTCCACACACCTCACTTACTGCATCCACTGCACCCGATGTGGCCTCCTCTCCATTGGGGAGACAGGCCACCTACTTGCGGAACGTTTCAGAGAACACCTCTGGGACACCCGCACCAACCAACCCAACCACCCCGTGGCTGAACACTTTAACTCCCCTTCCCACTCCGCCAAGGACATGCAGGTCATTGGCCTCCTCCATCGCCAGACCATGGCAACACAACGTCTGGAGGAAGAGCGCCTCATCTTCCGCCTAGGAACCCTCCAACCACAAGGGAGGAATGCAGATTTCTCCAGCTTCCTCATTTCCCCTCCTTATCTCAGTCCCAACCCTCGGACTCAGCACCGCCTTCTTGACCTGCAATCTTCTTCCCGACCTCTCCGCCCCTACCCCCTCTCCGGCCTATCACCCTCACCTTAACCTCCTTCCACCTATCGCATTCCAAACGCCCCTCCCCTAAGTCCCTCCTCCCTACCTTTTATCTTATCTTGCTTGGCACACCTTCCTCATTCCTGAAGAAGGGCTTAATCCCGAAACATCGATTCTATTTCTCCTTGGATGCTGCCTGACCTGCTGCGCTTTTCCAGCAACACTTTTTCAGCTCATGGAAAAGATCTTGTCTATTTACCCTATCCATGCCCCTCATGGTTTTATAAACCCCTATAAAGGTCACTACACAGCCTCTGACACTCTAGGGAAAGTAGCCCCGGATATTTGAACTTCTCCCTACAGCTCCAACCCGGCAACCCTGGCAACATCATTGTAAATCTTTTCTGCACCCTTTCAAGTTTCACAACATCCTTCTGATAGGAGGGAGACCAGAATTGTGCACAATATTCCAAATGTGGCCTGACTAATGTCCTGTACAACCTGCCAACTCCGATACTCAATGTTCTAACCATTAAAGAAAAGCAGACAAATGCTTTCTTCATTACCCTATCTACCTGGATCTCCACTTTCAAGTAACTATGAACCTGCACTCCAAGGTCTCTTTGTTCAGCAACACTCCCCAGGACCTTACTATTAAGTGTATAATCCCTGCCATGATTTGCTTTTCCAAAATGCAACACCTCACATTTATCTAAAATTAACTCCATCTGCCACTCCTCGGCCCATTGACACATCTCATCAAGATTCTGTGATAATCTGTGGTAACCTTCTTTGCTGTCCACTACACCTCCAATTTTGATGTTATCTGCAAACTTACCAACTATACCTCTTATGCTCACATCCAAATCATTTATATAAATGAGGAAAAGTAGTGGACCCAGCACCGATCCTTTTGGCACTCCACTGGTCACAGCCTCCAGTCTGAAAAGCAACCCTCCACCACCACACTCTGTCTTCTACTTTTGAGTCAGTTCTGTATCCAAATGGCTAGTTGTCCATGCATTCCATGTGATCTAACCTTGCTAACTAGTCTACTATGAGGAACCTTGTCGAATGCCTTACTGAAATCCATATAGATCACTTCCACTGATCTACCCTCATCAATCCTCTTTGTTACTTCTTCAAAACACTCAATCAAGTTAGTGAGACATGATTTCCCACACACAAAGCCATGTTGACTATCTCTAATCTGTCCTTGTCTTTCCAGTTACATGCAAATCCTATACCTCAGGATCCTTTGCAACAACCTGCCCACCAACCATGTCAGATTCACTGGTCCATAGTTTCTTGGCTTGTCATTACCACCTTTCTTAAACAGTGGCACCACGTTAGCCAACCTCCAGTCTTCCAGCACCTCACCTGTGACTTTCAATGATACAAATATCTCAGCAAGGGGGTCCGGCAATCACTTCCCTAGCTTCCCACAGAGTTCTAGGGTACACCCCGATCAGGTTCTGGGGATTTAGTCACTTTTGTGTTTTAAGACATCTAGAACTGCCTCCTCTGTAATATGGACACTTTTCAGATGTCACCATCTATTTCCTCACATTCTGCATCTTCCACGTCCTTCTCCAAAGTAAACACTGGTGCAAAATACTCATTCAGTACCTTCTGCACAGTAAGGTTACCCCCTTCACTCTGGACTGACAGAAGAGATCATGCCATCAGAGCCTGCCAGCCTAGTCAGTACTGTTTCCATGGTCCTTGGTAACAGCCAGCAATGTGACCAGCTCAAAGGGTAAACTAAAGGGTACACTAAAAGGGTAAACACCACCAACATCTCTCTGTTACTTCACGCTCACCTTATGTCTGATACTGTACCCACCTCACACTAAGGTTTACGTCCTACCACTCTCACTATTGGAACATCTTCCCTCACTCATTTTCACCACTCATTCCCCCCCCCCAAATAACAGTCTACTAATGCTGCATGTCGCCTACTCACTCATTTTGAACATCTCACCACATTTTCCCAACCTGCACTACCACCAACAGATATGCCAACCACTTTCATTTCACTTAATCCCTCTTTGCCTCATTCCAGGAGAAGGAAATGGGGCAGAAAGAACTAAGAGGATATTAATGATCCACTTGGGTAGCATGCCAAAATTGAGCCCAACTATTCCCAGAGTTGTGTAATGTTAAAACTTCTTTCAAAAGTCCACACAGATATAAAGCACTGACAAATAACATTACTGATTAAAGCCTTAATCCACTTTTAACATCCCATCTCTCTCTCTCTCTCTCTCACTCACACACACACACACACACACACACACTCACATTGAGAAAATAGATTATCGGTGAAATTTTTAAAACAAAACTGGAACGTTAGTTCTGCGGTTTTGGTTGCCTGATTCCAACATTGAGATGACCCTTTTTCTGCTGAGCAGACACTTGGTGTTCAGTTGTCTTTCTCTGGAAGCTTGCCCTGGTTTGTTAGAACTACAGAGCAGTGATTTACCTGGAAAATGTACTTTATTTATCAACTCAAAAGACACAAATGGCAGCAATCGCTATAGGAAAGGCAACTCATTTTCTTCAATTGAAATTGAGATTTTAACTGCAGAGAACAGGCAGCTTCTGCTGGGGAGGACAGCAGCAAACTCTTCTTTGGCTTTCTCACTCTGCAACTTGTTTTCAGTTCAAACCTGCTCAACTAGCTTCACCTGTAAAACAACTCTTTGGTTCCTGATCATCCTGTAATGGATCCTGTAATTTCATTGCAAGCAATTACAATCACAAAGACAGAGTTCACAGTAGGCACCAAATTCCTTGCTGTGAAATTATGCAGCTACCCTGGTAAATCCCTGTTTTTAAAAACATGCATTTCTCATTACAGTCCACAATTTCTTAACAAAAAAAAGATACATTCCTTACACTTGACATTCATCTCCCCAACACCTACAAGGAAGGATCCTTGCCCTAGCTGGGTGAGGACTGTGTTTACTCATGTGGTGATCCCAAAACCTTCATATCCCAACAGTCAAATAAAAGTCATTGTCAATTGCTATGCTGCTCTCCCATTACCACCACTGTGAATGTACTCTTAAAATCTCCGACTTCATTTTCTTTGTCATGACTCATTCTTCGAGACTGTACCTTCAAGACAGCATGGTGGCTCAGTGGTTAGCACTGCTGCCTCACAGCACCAGGGTCCCAGGTTCGATTCCAGCCTCGGGGCGACTGTCTATGTGGAGTTTCCTCCAGGTGCTCCGGTTTCCTCCCACAGTCCAAAGATGTGCAGGTCAGGTGAATTGGCCAAGCTAAATTGCCCATAGTGTTCAGTGCATTCATCAGAGGGAAATGTGTTTGGGTGGGTTACTCTTCGGAGGGTCAGTGTGGACTTGTTGGGCCAAAGGGCCCGTTTCCACACTGTAGGGAATCTAATCTAATCAAGAACAGTGGTCTAGTAAGACATCTCCTTCTGCACCTTTGAAGAAGAAGCCACAGATCCTTTGGAAGAAACACCAGCAGGGCTATATCCTGCACCCTCCACCAGCTCAGATACTGACACTTTGCTGCGTATCTTAGTGAGATTAGAGCAGGGAGACCTTACTGGGACTCCGTCACAGCCATGCCTAGGCTGTTGGTTGAAGGCAAAAGGTCCCACATTGCTGGAATTGTGAGGACTGATGGAAGTCCCTGCTCAGCCACAGGTAGGAGAATTGCTCAGTATCAATTAGAGATTTCATATAAATGCAGAGACAGACAAAGGAGCAGTCGGCTGGGACACTGGGAAACCCTGGCACAAAGGCTGCAGGATTACAGCAACATGGTTGGGACACTACCACCTCAGAGCATGTTTGATGTGTGCACTGTTCTGCATTCTATCACCCTAGCTAATGGTGCACACTAATAAGAAAGTGAGAGCGGGACATGGAACATTTGAGCTCTTTCCAGGGGACCCTGTCCTCACAAGGTGACAAGGAAATGCCAGTAGATATTCAGTATGATTATGAACCAAACAGAGACCCCATAGAAGCATCAGAGGACACTCCAGAGGTGCCCAGGCCATGTGGTAGCATAGTAGGAATATCATTGGACTAGCAATCCAGAACCCAGGCCATTATTCTGGTTCATAGATTCAAATCCTACCATAACAAATGGTGACAAATTAATTTAATAAAATCTGGAATAAAGAGCTGTTTTAATGGTGACCATGTGACCACTGTTTGGTGTAAACAAAACCACATGGCTCACTAATATCCTTGGGGGATGAAAATCTGCTGTCATTACTGGCGTGACCAATGTCTGACTCCAGACCCAAGCAATGTAGTCAACTCTTAACTGCCCTCTAGGCAATTAGGAATGGGCAATAAATGCTGGCCTTGTCAGTTATGTCCACATCCTGTGAAAAAAATCTGAAAGAAAACCCCCGAGGGCATGTTCTCTCCACCCAGGTGAGGAACCAAGGACTGCATTGGGATGTAGTGGGAGGGAAAGGAAAACAATAACATTCTGAAAGTATATATATGGCACCAGTGACAAGTCACTGTAAATACATTGTCACATCTGTAAATATAACTTCATTTTTCATGAGCATGACTACGCACACAACCCTTTAATTTACTCCCTATACACCCACGACTGTGTGGCCAAATTCAACACGAACTCTATTTACAAACTTGCTGATGACACCACTGTATTGGGTCAGATCTCAAACAACAATGAGACAGAGTACAGGAAAGAGATAGACAACTTAGCGGCAAGATGCAAAGGCAACAGCTGTGAGAGCGAATGTCATTTTAGCTGCAACTATAAGATGAAGGTACAGCATCTTAGTGCCACCTGACATTTTATGCTCTAAGGTGTGTAGTGAACAGCTCTGGCACCACCTACAGGCCATGGGTTCCTGGAAGGTGATTGGTATTTTTAGCAACAAAGGTGATTCTTTCCAGGGCACAATACATTGCAAGTTGTTCTGGAATGGCACATGGTAAGATGAGGCTAGAGTTGAGTGATATCATAGAGACAGGGTCGATAGTTAACGGGGCCAGTCTGGTAAGATACAATCTCAGGCCTCATCACAAGAACCCCTCCAACAATCTCAACGCCACTTGCACTTAGCCAAAAATCGTAAGATTCAGCCTGATATTTCTATGGCACAAATGAGGACTGCAGATGCTGGAAACCAGAATTTACATTAGAGTGGTACTGGAAAAGCACAGCAGGTCAAGCAGCATCCGAGGAGCAGGAAAATTGACGTTTTGGGCAAAAGCCCTTCATTAGGATTAGAGGCAGGGAGCCTCTAGGGTGGAGATATAAATGGGGAGGTGGGGCTGGGGAGAAGGTAGCAAAGAGTACAATAGGTGAATGGGGGTGGGGATGGAGGTGATAGGTCGGAAGGGAGGGTGGAGTGTTTAGGTGAGAAAGGAGATTAGCAGGTAGGTCAGGTCATGAGGACAGTGCTGAGGAACTGGGGTAAGGTGGGGGGGGGATGGAAATGAGGAAACTGGTGAAGTCCACATTGACGCCCTGGGGTTAAAGTGTTCTGAGGTAGAAGATGAAGCATTCTTCCTCCAGGCATCGGGTGGTGAGGGAGCAGCGGTGGAGGAGGCCCAGGACTTACATGTCCTCGGCAGAGTGGGAGGGGGAGTTGAAATGTTCAGCCATGGGGCGGTGGGGTTGATTGGTGCAGGTGTCCCGGAGATGTTCCCTCAGGTGCTCTGCGAGGAGGCGTCCAGTCTCCCCAATATAGAGGAGACTGCATCGGGAGCAACAGATACAATAAACAACATTGATGGATGTGCAGGTAAAACTTTGATGGATGTGGAAGGCTCCTTTGGGGCCTTGGATGGAGGTGAGGGAGGGAGGATGTGTGGGCGCAGGTTTTGCAATTCCTGCAGTGGCAGGGGAAGGTGCCAGGATGGGAGAATGGGTTGTTGGGGGGCATGGACCTGACCAGGTAGTCACGGAGGGAACGGTCTTTGCAGAAAGAGGAAAGGGGTGGGGAGGGAAAAATATCTCTGGTGGTGGGGTCCGTTTGGAGGTGGCAGAGATGTTGTCGGATGATGCAGTTTATGCGAAGGTTGGAAGGGTGGAAGGTGAGGACTGGGGGGTTCTGTCCTTGTTACGGTTGGAGGGAAGGGGTTTGAGGGCGGAGGTGCGGGATGGGATGAGATTTCTATCATCATGGATGAATTTCTCATTCATTAACAGGGAATTTAAATTCTGTTTAAAAAATCACTTTCATGTTTATTCTTTACTTAGCAGTTAACAGTATTGAGTACAGATTGATACTTCTAGCCTAGTTAACATGCACTGAATGCTGTTTTCAGATCTGAAGAAACAGATTCTAATTCATTAGGGTAAAGTAACCTCTAGCATATTAAATAGTATATTTATATGCAGCACCTTGGAAGTGCAACCAGGTATTTGATCATTTTGTTCATATAGAGATTCAAGTTACTTAAGTTAGCTGGAAATATATTCACTGTGAGTGGCAATTAACTACAGAATTTCAGATTAATAAAACTAAGAAAACAAACAAAAAGTAATTATATGGAGACCTATAAAACACCATCAAGGCTTTTGTACACTGTAGATCAAACTTAATTGCATAAATTGTCATTGCATTGCTTGTGCATGTAAGCACAATTCATAAGGGGATCATTTAGATCTGCGTGCGGGATCTGTATGACGATTTTATGAGGCATATCATCAAAGTACGCTGCATTATGGAAAAACATTCACAACAGGAGAAAGGCACTTCAAGTAACAAATAATGATTTAATGATTATGGTAGTAATAAATGTATATTTGATTCCAGTCTAACCTTTAAGATTATGCTGATAAACTTTGCAATGTCTTAAGCAAAATACCCTATTAATGTGCTAAAAATGCATTTGTGTCGCATTTATTGAACCTTAATTGAAATTAGAATCTAATGGTCAAGTTTGCAGAGTCAAATTTCAATCTAAGTTGAAGATTTGGATTTTTATTTAATTTATAATGCAGAAACATATCTGCTATTTCCTCAATAGGATCGTATTGATGCACTTCAACCTTTTTATTGCCTCTTAATTGCAATGCTTCTTGTTGACTTTACTTAATTTATTCCTTATTCTATTTGTCAACACCTATCAGCATCCTGTTTCCCCCAAAATAATTTAAGACTTAAGTATTTCATATCCGGGGATACTCTTATTGCCTTTTACTTGCATTCCTGAACTGATGACAAGAAAATTACTTTTTTCTGAAAGCAAAACCCATTTTCATTTCCAGCTTCCATCTCTCTTTTCATCACAGCGTCTTGTTGCCCTTTGTATCAGTAAACCTGAGTGTGCCACTACCGTCACAGACTTCGTCAGTAAGAGTGTAATGGATTGCATGCCAAAGAAGTTAATCTGACTGTTCCCCAAACTGAAACCATGGATGAACCATAAGATCTACTCCCTACTTAAGTCCAAGTTCAAGGCTGTCAAGTTGGGTGACCCCCGACCTAAACAGGAAATCTAGGTATGATCTTCGCAAGGCCGTCAGGGAGGCCAAGAGACAACATCAGACTAAACGAGAATCCCAAACTAAGCGCACGAACATACTTTCTTAATGACCAATGCCCTGTGACTCTGACACCTACGTTGGACTCCTACTTATTGACGTTAGATCTACCTTCAACACCACAATTCCAAACTCATCTCCAAACCCCGAGACTTAAGAATCTACTTTCCCCCCATCTTCAACTGATCAACTGACTTTCTGATCGCAGACCATAATCAATAAGGTTAGATGACAATACCTCCCCCACGATAATCCTCAACACTGGTGCCCCGCAAGACTATCTACACAGCCCTTTAATATACTCCCTATGGACTCATGAATGTGTGGCCAAATTATAATTCTATTTATAAATTTGCTGATGACACCACTGTATTGGGTCAGATCTCAAACCAACACCTCTCATTGTTGGTACAGGAAAGAGATAGATAGCTTAGCACCAAGATGCAAAGACAACAATCTCTCCCTGAATTTTTACAAAATGAAGGAGCCTTAACATACTGTGCATGAAAAAGTTGCCCCTTAGGTCCCTTTTCAATCTTACTCCTATTACCGTACACCTATGCCCTTTAGTTTTGGATTCTCCCTCCCTGGGGAAAACACTGTCTACTTACCCTATCTATGCCCTCATGATTTTATAAACCTCTATCAGGTCACCCCTCAGCCTTTGATGCCCCAGCGAAAATAGCCCCAGCCTATTCAGCCTCTCAAAATAGCTCTAACCCTCCAATGCTAGCAACACCCTTATAAATCTTTTCTGAACCCTTTCAAGTTCCACAACATATAGCATGAGACCAGAATTGCACACTATATTCCAAAAGTGACCTAAACAAATACAGCTGCAACATGATCTCTCAAATCCGATGCTCAATGCACTAACCAATAGAGAAAAGCATACCAAATGCCTTCTTCCCTATCCTGTCTACCTGTGACTCCACTTTCAAGGAACTACGAACCTGCACTTCAAGGTCACTTTGTTTGGCAACACTTCCCAGGACCTTTTCATTAAGCGTATAAGTCCTGCCCTGATTTGCCTTACCAAATTACATTTAGCTAAATTAAACTCCATCTGCCACTCCCTAGCCCATCAGTCCATCTGATCACTGTCGCATTGTAGTCTGAGGTAACCTTCTTGGCTGTCCACTATATCACCAATTTTGGTGTCATCTGCAAACTTACTAACCATACCTCCTATATTCACATCTAAATCATTGGTATAAATGACAAAAGGTAACCTGCTGGTAAATGTGAAATTGAATATCTAGTGACCTTATTGATAAGGGTATTTCTGGGGGAAGTTATATTCCCATTCAAAACTGGGGCTGGATACTATCATCTCAACCTGGTACCAAATGAAGACTGGAAGGTGAATAAAATACTGCCAAATAGTGCAGTGTAGCCAAGGGTAGAAATAAACACCACTATTAGCGATCTACTTAATATCTTTTGTGGCAAAGTGAAGGATCTTTCCCAATGTTTAAAAAACTTCATTAAGGCAGCTGAACTGTAACAGCTGGTTGACTTTATATTTTTATAGTATAATATTTTTGCAGTTTAGCTTTTAACTGTTGAACTATCTTTTAGGTTTTATGTTTTGTGTTCTGTAGTTATTTTATGTTATAATGAAACTTGAGACTTCTAGTACAGTCCAGTCAATTTCTATTTCATTGCCTCACAATGCACATTGGTAATCTTTTTCATTTATCACTACTTTTTTTATGTGAAAGGAGTGAATGAATTAATTTTCTTGATTTTCCTTTTTGTAATTTTTGTATGTTTGGTGCCTCATCTTAATTCCAACAGAATTAAGAGAACAAATTTTGTGAGTTATAACTCACCTCCCACTTCAAGATAGGTTAACAGAGTATATACCACAAAAACAGACTATTTGATCCAACCAATCCGTGTTAGTATTTCTGATTCACTAAGCTTATTCTTAGTTTTTCTCATTTAAATATAGAATCATGACCATCTATCCCTTTCTCCCTCATTTGCTTGTCTTGCATCCCCCCAAAATCGATTTATGCTATTTGTTTTATCTACTCTCTGTGATACTGAGTTTGTGTTCTTACTGCTCTATGCATAAAAACATTTCTGTTGAATTACCTATTGGATTTCTTGTGCATGAATACTTCTACTTGGTGTTCACCATTAAGAGAGATGTTATAGATACATAAATCAGGAAGAAGGACTGTGATAAACAAAAACAGCAAAGAAAATTTACAGCCCAGGAACAGGCCCTTTGGCCCTTCAAGCCTGAGCCGATCCAAATCCACTGTCTAAACCTGTCAGTCAATTCCTAATCATCTGTATCCCTCTGCTCCCCACCTACTCATGCATCTGTCCAGACGCATCTTAAATGAATCGACCGTGCGTGTCTCTACCACCTCTGCCGGCAACGTGTTCCAAACGCCCCCCACCTTCTGTGTGAAGTACTTGCCGCATGTATCCCCCTTAGACTTTCCACCTCTCACCTTGAAAGCATGACCTCTTGATATTGAATCCCTCACCCTGGGAAAAAAGTTTGTCTCTATCCACCCTGTCTATACCCTTAATGATTTTGTAAACCTCAATCAGGTCCCCCCTCAGCCTCCTTTTTTCTAATGAAAATAAACCTAACCTACTCAACCTCACTCCATAGCTAGCACCTTCCATACCAGACAATATCCTCGTAAACCTTCTCTGCACTCTCTCCAAAGTGTCCACATCCTTTTGGTAATGTGGCGACCAGAACTGTACACAGTATTCTAAATGCGGCTGAACCAATGTCATGTACAATTTTAACATGACCTGCCAGCTCTTATACTCAATACCCTGTCTGATGAAGGCAAGCATACTGTATGCCTTCTTGACCACTCTATCCATCTGTGCAGCAACCTTCAGGGTATTATGGACCTGCACTCCCAGATCTCTCTGCCCATCAGCTTTTCCCAAGGCTCTTCCATTCATTGTATAATTTGCTCTAAAATTAGACTTGCCTAAATGCGTCATCTCACATTTGTCTGGATTGAAAG
Organism: Chiloscyllium punctatum; assembly: GCF_047496795.1. NCBI lineage: Eukaryota > Metazoa > Chordata > Chondrichthyes > Orectolobiformes > Hemiscylliidae > Chiloscyllium > Chiloscyllium punctatum. Next base: position 39,822,925 of record NC_092758.1, read on the forward strand.
CCATCTGCCACTTTTCTGCCCAACTCTCCAGTCTATCTATATCCTCCTGTATTCTCTGACAGTCCCTTATGCTTTATGCTCCTCCACCAATCTTTGTGTCATCTGCAAATTTGCTGATCATACCAACAGTGCCCTCTTCCAGATCATTTATGTATATTACAAACAACAGTGGCCCCAGCACTGATCCCTGTGGAACACTACTGATCACCTTTCTCCATTTCGAGAAACTCCCTTCAACTACTACTCTGTCTCCTGTTGCTCAACCAGTTCTTTATCCACCTAGCTAGAACACCCTGCACACCATGTGACTTCACTTTCTCCATTAGTTTACCCTGGGGAACCTTATCAAATGCCTTACTAAAGTCCATGCATATGACATCAACAGCCCTTCCTTCATCTAACAACTTGGTTACTTCCTCGAAGAACTCTATTAAGTTGGTAAGGCACAATCTCCCCCGTACAAAACCATGTTGCCTATCACAGATAAGCTCATTCTTTTTTAAATATAAATAGATCCTATCCCTCAGTACCTTCTCCAGCAACTTCCCCACCACCGACGTCAGGCTCACTGGTCTGTAGTTACCCGGAATATTCTGACTACCCTTCTTGTACAAGGGGACAACATGAGCAACCTTCCAGTCCTCCGGCACCTCACCTGTATTTAAGGATGCCACAAAGATATCTGTCAGGGCCCCAGCTATTTCCTCTCTCGCCTCCCTCAGCAACCTGAGATAGATCCCATCCGGTCCTGGGGATTTGTCCACCTTAATAACCTCTAGCATAACCAACACATCTTCCCTACTTATGCCAACGTGATCCAGACTAATCAAACTTCTATCTCTAATCTCAAGATTCATCATGTCCCTCTCCTCAGTGAACACTGATGCAAAGTAATCATTCAGAATCTCACCCATTCTCTCAGGTTCGACACACAGCCTTCCTTCATTATCCTTTAGTAGACCAATCCTTTCTCTAGTTACCTGTTTGCTTCTTATATAAGAGTAAGATGCTGTGGGATTTTCCTTAATTCTGCTTGCTAAAGCTATTTCATGACCCCTTTTAGCCCCCTTGATTCCTTGTTTAAGACTTGTCCTACTCTTCCGATATTCCTCCAGGGCCCATTCTGTTCTTAGCTGCCTAGACCTTGTGTACGCTTCCCTTTTCCTCTTGGCTAGTCGTATGATTTCTCCTGTCATCCACGGTTCATGAATCTTGCCCTTCCTATCCTTTGCCTTCAATGGGATATGCCTATCCTGCACTACCGTTAACCTATCTTTGAAAGCCTCCCACATCTCAAATGTGGACTTCCCTTCAAATAGCTGTGTACAATCCACATTTCCCAGCTCCTGCCTAATTTTAATATAATTGGCCTTGGCCCAGTTTAGTACTCTTCCCTTAGGACCACTCTCTTCTTTATCTATGAGTATTCTAAAACTTACAGAATTGTGGTCACTGTTCCCAAAGAAATCCCCCACCGCAAATTCTACCATCTGTCCAGGCTCGTTCCCGAGTACCAGGTCCAATATGGCCCCTTCCCTCATTGGACTATTGACATACTGCTCTAGAAAACTCTCTTGGACGCTTCATACAAATTCTACCCCATCCAGACCTCTAACGCTAAGTGTATCCCAGTCAATCTTGGGAAAATTAAAATCTCCCATCACCACTACTCTATTGCCTCTACATCTTTCCATAATCTGTTTACCTATTTGTTCTTCTACCTCACGCTCACTGTTGAGAGGTCTGTAATACAGCCCCAACAATGTAGCTGCACCCTTCTTATTTCTCAGCTCCACCCATAATGCCTCACTACCCAAGACCACCATAGTGTTCTCCTTTAGCACAGCCGTGATATCGTCCCTGACAAGCAATGCAACTCCACCCCCCTCTTTTACTTCCCTCCCTGTCCTGTCTGAACCATCTATATCCTGGAACATTTAGTCGCCAATCATCATGCCCTTCCTTCAACCAAGTCTCTGTGATGGCAATAATGTCATACTCCCAGGCACCAATCCAAGCCCTAAGTTCATTTGCATTACCCACTATACTCTTTGCATTAAAGTAGATGCATTTCAGGCCACCAGTTCTTTTGCACTCACCTGCTGTCTGCCTCTTCTTCCCCTTATTAATGTTATCTTCATAATTCTTACAGTCTCCAGTCTCCACTTCGCTGCCGACTTGTTTTCTCTTCTGGTTCCAGTCCCCTGCCACATTAGTTTAAAACCTCTCCAACAGCAATAGCAAAAACTCCCCCAAGGACATTGGTTCTGGTCTGGTTCAGATGTAGACCATCCCTTTTGTAATAGTCCCACCTTCCCCAGAACCGGTCCCAATGTCCAACAAATCTGAACCCCTCCCTTCCATACCATCTCTCAAGCCACGTATTCATCCTGCCTATTTTTTCACTGCTACACTGACTAGCACGTGGTACTGGTAGTAATCCTGAGATCACTACCTTTGAGGTCCTCCCCTTTAACCTCACTCCTAGCTCCCTAAATTCTTCTTTCAGGACCTCATCTCGCTTTCTACTTATATCATTGGTGCCTATACGCACCAAGACAACTGGCTGTTCACCCTCCCCTTTTAGAATGTTGTGCAGCCGATCAGTGACATGCCTGACCCGAGCGCCTGGGAGTCCCGTTTTTGGCCACAGAACCGCCTATCTACTCCCCTCACAATAGAATCCTCTGACTATGGCCCTGAGTCTTTTTTCTGCTCTTCTGAACAGCAGTGCCCGCCACGGTGCCATGATCTTGACAACTGCTGCCCTCCCCTGGTGAGCCATCTCCCCCAACAGTATTCAAAACTGTATACCTGTTTAGGAGGGAGATGACCACAGGGGACACCTGCACTGCCTTCCTACTCTTTTTCTGTCTTTTGGTCACCCATTCACTGTCTCCTGCAGCAATCCTAACCTGCGGTGTGACCAGTTCGCTAAACAGTGCTATTCACGGCCTCCTCAGCATCGCGGATGCTCCACAGTGCGTCCATCCGCAGCTCCAGAGCCATCATGTGGTCACATAACAGCTGCAGCTGGACACACCTCTTGCAAGTGTAAGAGTCAGGAATGTCAGCCACATTCCTAAGCTCCCACATCAAGCAAGAGGCACATGCCATGGGTCTGAGGTCCCCTGCCATTGTAAGCCTTAGCTTTATATGAACTAACTAAAACCAAACAATGCACTTAAATAAATGAAAAAGGAAGCTAAGAAATAAAAGCCTTACCTTACAGTGTCTTTTTCTTCCGGTTAGAGGAGGTAGGGGCGGCAGGGAGATACTACACATGTAGTATCTCGGGTTTAGCCACTGCCCAAATATAAATTAAGCCCTTACCTTCCTGGCAGCCCTCGCTTCACTCCTCCTTCTTTCCTCGCCGCTCTGGCAAAATGATACAATAAGGAAATTAGAATCAACTGAGAGGAGGTTCTGAGTGGTTTGGCAATCTTAAAAATGGATAGACTTCCAAGAATGAAATATATCACTGGCTGTTGAGTGCAGCAAAGGAGGAAATAGCAGGAATGCTTGCAAAAGTTTTCAATTCCTCTCTGGCCACAGGACAGATGGCAGAAGACTGGAGGACAGCCAATGTGGTACCAATTCTCAAGAAGAGAGCAAGAGATAAACCAGGAAACTACAGGCCAGTCAGTCTAACCTTGGTGCTAGGGAAACTATTAGAAGCAGTTCTGAGGGACGGAATTAATTTGTATTCAGAGAGGCAGGGATTGATCAAGAACAGTCAGCATAGTATTGTTAAAGAGAGGTCATGTCTAAACAATTTGATTAGATTTTTTGAAAAGGTGATCAGGTTTGTTCATGAGGATGATGCTTTTGATGTAGTCTATTTTGACTTTTAGGGTGACTTTTGATAGGGTTCTTTGTGGGAGACTGATTAGAGCCCATGGGATCCAAGAAAATTTGGCATATTTGAATTCATAATTGGCTGAGTGGCAGGAAGCTGAGGGTGATGGTTGAAGGGTGTTTTTCTGATTGAAAGTCTGTGTTCAGTGGGGTCCCACAGGATAGTTTTTGGGGCCCTTGCTATTTGTATTTTATTTAAATGATTTAGAGTTGAATTAAGGAGGATGACCAGTGAATCACAGACGATATAAAAATTAATGACTTGATAAATACCGATGAGGATAGCCTTGGACTAGAAGGGGATATAGAGAGGTTTGTCAGATGGGCTGATTAGTGCTAAATGGAATTCAATCCAGATAAATGTGAGGTGATACACTTGGGCAGGACAAACAAGGCAAGGGAATACATAATGAATGGTGGGACATTGGGAAGCACTGGGGATCAGAGGGACCTTGATGTGGTTAAGAATGCATATAGTATACTTGCCTTTGTTAGTTGAAGAATGTGATGCTGGAAAAACACAGCAGGCCAGGCAGCATCCGAGGAGCAGGAGAATCGACGTTTCGGGCATAAGCCCTTCTTCAGAAATGAGGCTGGTGTGCCAAGCGGGCTGAGCTAAAAGGTTGGGGGGAGGGAATTTGGGGGAGGGGTGCTGGGAATACAATAGGTGGAAGGAGGTGAGGGTGAGAGTGATAGGCTGGAGAGGTGGTGGGGGCGGAGAGGTCGGGAAGAAGATTGCAGGTCAAGAGGGCGGTGCTGAATCCGGGGGTTGGGACTGAGCTAAGGTGGGGGGAGGGGAAATGAGGCAGCTGGATAAATCTACATTCATCCCGTGTGGTTGGAGGGTTCCTAGGCGGAAGATGAGGCACTCTTCCACCAGGTGTTGTGTGGTCAGGGTCTGGCGATAGAGGAGGCCAAGGACCTGCATGTCCTTGGCGGAGTGGGAGGGGGAGTTAAAGTGTTCAGCCACAGGGCGGTTGGGTTGGTTGGTGCGGGTGTCCCAGAGGTGTTCCCTGAAACATTCCACAAGTAGGCGGCCTGTCTCCCCAATGTAGAGGAGACCACACTGGGTGCAGCGGATACAATAAATAATGTTGTGGAGGTACAGGTGACTTTGCGATGGGTATGGAAGGATCCATTGGGGCCTTGGAGGGAGGTGAGAGGGAAGGTGTGGGCGCAAGTTTTGTACTTCTTGCGGTTGCAGGGGAAGGTGCCGGGAGTGGAGGTTGGGTTGGTGGGGGGTGTGGACCTGACGAGGGAGTCGTGGAGGGAGTGGTCTCTCTAGAACGCTGATAGGGGTGGGGAGGGAAATATATCCCTGGTGGTGGGGTCTGTTTGGAGGTGGCGGAAATGACAGAGGATGATACGATGTATCTGGAGGTTGGTGGGATAGAAGGTGAGGACCAGTGGGGTTCTGTCCTGGTGGCGATTGGAGGGGTGGGGTTCAAGTGCGGAGGTGCGGGAAGTGGAGGAGATGAGGTGGAGAGCATCGTCCACCACGTCGGAGGGGAAATTGCGGTCTCTGAAGGAGGAGGCCATTTGGGTTGTTCGGTAGCGGAATTGGTCCTCCTGGGAGCAGATGCGGCAGAGGCGAAGGAATTGGGAATATGGGATGGCGTTTTTACAGGGGCAGGGTGGGAGGAGGCGTAATGTAGGTAGCTGTGGGAGTCAGTCGGTTTGTAGTAAATGTCTGTGTTGAGTCAGTCGCCCGAGATAGAAATGGAGAGATCTAGGAAGGGGAGGGAGGAGTCTCAGACGGTCCAGGTAAATTTGAGGTTGGGGTGGAAGGTGTTAGTAAAGTGGATGAACTGTCCAATCTCCTCATGGGAGCACGAGGTAGCGCCAATACAATCATCGATGTAGTGGAGGAAAAGATGTGGTGTGGTACCAGTGTAGCTGCGGAAGATGGACTGTTCCACATATTCGACGAAGAGGCAGGCATAGCTGGGTCCTATGTGCGCGCCCGTGGCTACTCCTTTGGTTTGGAGGAAGTGGGAGGATTGGAAGGAGAAGTTGTTAAGAGTGAGGACCAGCTCAGTCAGTCGAAGGAGGGTGTCAGTGGAAGGGTACTGGTCGGGTCGGTGAGCGAAGAAGAAGCGGAGAGCTTGGAGGCCTTCGTGATGGCGGATGGAAATGTATAGGGACTGGATGTCCATCGTGAAGATAACGCGTTGGGGGCCGAGGAAGTGAAAACCCTCCTACTGCCCCCTTGACCATGACCCACCTCCCACTACCAAACCATCATCTCCAAGACCATCCATAACCTCATCACCTCAGAAGATCTCCCATCCAGAGCCTCCAACCTCATAGTCCCACAACCCCTCCTGCCCAAAATCCACAAACCCGACTGCCCCGGCCAACCCATTTTCTCAGCCTGCTCCTGTCCCACCGAACTCATCTTTGCATACCTCGACACGGTCCTGTCCCCCTTAGTCCAAGAACTCCCCACCTACATTCGGGACACCATCCACGCCCTCCACCTCCTCCATGATTTTTGCTTCCCCGGCCCCCAACGTCTTATCTTCACGATGGACATCCAGTCCCTATACACTTCCATTCGCCATCACGAAGGCCTCCAAGCCCTCCGCTTCTTCCTCTCCCGCTGACCCAACCAGTACCCTTCCATTGACACCCTCCTTCGACTGATTGAACTGGTCCTCACTCTTAACAATTTCTCCTTCCAATCATCCCACTTCCTCCAAACCAAAGAAGTAGCCATGGGCACCCGCATGGGCCCCAGCCTCTTTGTAGGATATGTGGAACAGTCCATCTTCCGCAGCTACACTGGCACCACACCCCACCTTTTCCTCTGCTACATCAATGATTGTATTGGCGCTACCTCGTGCTCCCATGAGGAGGTTGAACAGTTCATCTACTTTACTAACACCTTCCACCCCAACCTCAAATTTACCTGGACCGTCTCAGACTCCTCTTTCCCCTTCCTAGACCTCTCCATTTCTATCTCGGGCGACCGACTCAACACAGACATTTACTACAAATCGACTGACTCCCACAGCTACCTAGATTACATCTCCTCCCACCCTGCCCCTGTAAAAATGCCATCCCATATTCCCAATTCCTTTGCCTCTGCCGCATCTGCTCCCAGGAGGATCAATTCCACTACTGAACAACCCAAATGGCCTCCTTCTTCAAAGACCACAATTTTCCCTCTGAAGTGGTCGACGATGCTCTCCACCTCATCTCCTCCACTTCCCGCACCTCTGCCCTTGAATCCCGCCCCTCCAATCGCCACCAGGACAGAACCCCACTGGTCCTCACCTTCTACCCCACTAACCTCCGGATACATCGTATCATCCTCTGTCATTTCCGCCACCTCCAAACAGACCCCACCACCAGGGATATATTTCCCTCCCCTCCCCTATCAGCATTCCGGAGAGACCACTCCCTCCACGACTCCCTCGTCAGGTCCACACCCCCCACCAACCCAACCTCCACTCCCGGCACCTTCCCCTGCAACCGCAAGAAGTGCAAAATGTGCTCCCACACCTCCCCCCTCATCTCCCTCCAAGGCCCCAATGGATCCTTCCATACCCACCGCAAATTCACCTGCACCTCCACACACATCATTTACTGTATCCGCTGCACCTGATGTGGTCTCCTCTACATTGGGGAGACAGGCCGCCTACTTGCGGAATGTTTCAGGGAACACCTCTGGGACACCCGCACCAACCAACCCAACCGCCCCGTGGCTGAACACTTTAACTCCCCCTCCCACTCCGCCAAGGACATGGAGGTCCTTGGCCTCCTCCATCGCCAGACCCTGACCACATGATGCCTGGAGGAAGAGCGCCTCATCTTCCGCCTAGGAACCCTCCAACCACACGGGATGAATGTAGATTTCTCCAACTTCCTCATTTCCCCTCCCCCCACCTTAGCTCAGTCCCAACCCCCGGATTCAGCACTGCCCTCTTGACCTGCAATCTTCTTCCCGACCTCCCCGCCCCCAACCCCTCTCTGGCCTATCATCCTCACCCTCACCTCCTTCCACCTATTGTATTCCCAGTGCCCCTCCCCCAAATTCCCTCCCCTCTACCTTTTATCTCAGCCTGCTTGGCACACCAGCCTCATTCCTGAAGAGGGGCTTATGCCCAAAACGTTGATTCTCCTGCTCCTCGGATGCTGCCTGGCCTACTGTGTTTTTCCAGCACCACATTTTTCATCTCTGGTCTGCAGCATCTGCAGTCCTCACTTGCTGCTTTGTTAGTTGAGGCACAGAGTTTAAGAGCAGGGTCATTGTGCTGGAACTGAGAAAATCATTAGTCAGGCTACACTGAGATTATTGTGTGAAATTCTGGATGAAATATTATGGGAGGGATGTGGTAGGATTGGAGAAGGTGTAGAGGAGATTTAACAGAATGTTGCCTGGTCTGGAAAGTTTCAGTTCTGAAGAGAGATTGGATAGACTGATGTTGTTTTCCCCAGAGCAGAAGAGATTGAGAGTGGACATGATTGAGATGTATAAAATCATGTGTGCATAAATAGTTTAGACAGGAAGAAACCTTTCCACTTGCTAGAGAAATCAAAGACCAGAGGGCCTTGGCCTAAGGCAAGGGGCAGAAGGTGTACAGGAGATGTGAGGAAAAGCATTTTCACCCACATGTTGGTGGGAATCTGGAGCTCACTGCCTGTAGTGATAATAGAGGCAGACATCTTCATAGCATTTAAGAAGTATTTAATTATACACTTCCGATGGCAAAGGCAGGCAAAGCTATGGATCATGTGCTAGAAAATAGAGTTAGAATAGCAACATGGAAACATAGAAAATGGGTGCAGGAATAGTCCACTTGGCCTGTTGAGCCAGCACCGGCATTCAATATGATCATGTATGATCACACAATCTCAGTATCCCTTTCCCACTCTCTCACCTTACCCCTTGATCTCTTTAGCTGCATGGGCCATGTCCAGCTCCCTCTTGAGTATATCTAATGAACTGTTCCCGACAGCTTTCTGTGGGAGAGAATTTCACAGGATCACAACTCACTGAGTGAAGAAATTCTTCTTCATGTCAGTCCTGAATAGATTACCCCTGATTCTTAGATTGTGACCCCTACTTCTGGACTTCCCCAATATCAGGAACATTCTTACCGCATGTAGCCTGTCCAGTCCCATCAGGACTTTGTGTTTCTATGAGACTCCCCCCTCCCTTCATTTTTCTGAATTCCATTGAGTTCAAGCCCAGTCGATCTAAGCTTTCTTCCCATGTCAGTCCTGCCACCTCGGGAATCAGTCTGATGAACATTTTCTGGACTCCATCAAGAGCAAACATGTCCCTCTTCAGACTAGGAGACCAAAACTTCAGACAATACTCAAGGTTTATCCTCACCAAGGCTCTGTATAACTGCAGCAGGGCATCCCTACTCTTATACTCAAATCCTGTCGGTATGAAGGCCAGCATGCCATTAGCTTTCCTCAATGCCTACTGTACCTGCATGCCAACCTTCAGTAACTGTTCTACCATGACACCCAGGTCTTGTTGCACCTCACATTATCCTCAACTGCCACCATTCAGATATTAATCTGCCTTCCTGTTTTTGCCACCAAAGTGGATAATCTCATATTTATCCACATTATATTGCATTTGCCAAGCATTTACCCACTCAGCCAGCCTGCCCAAGTCACCCTGCAGCCTCTTAGCATCCTCCTCACAGCACACACACTGCCACCCAGCTTAGTGTAACTGCACATTTGGAGTTGTTGCATTAAATTCCTTCATCCAAATCATTAACGTATATTGTGAACAAGCTGAACCCTGCAGCACCTGACTTGTGACTGCCTGTCACTCTGAAAAGGACCCGTTTATACCAACTGTCTGCTTCTTGTCTGCTAACTAGTTCTCTATCCATGTTAGTACATTACCTCCAACACTATGAGCTTTAATTTTTCATACTAATCTCCTGTATGGAACCTTGTCAAAAGCCTTTTGAAAATCCAGAAACACAACATTTACTGATTCACCCTTGCCCACTCTAGTCCTCACATCCTCAAAAAAATTCCAGAAGATTTGTCAAACATGATTTCCCTTTCATGAAGCCAAACTGATTAGAACCTATTCCAAATGCTCAGTTATTACATCCTTAATTACTGACTTCAACATTTCCCCACCACCAACATCAGGTTAACTGGCCTATAATTCGCCCTTTTGTCTCTCCCTCCTTTTTTAAAGACTATAGCATGCTGGAAAATGATCAATGCATCCACTATTTCTAGGGCCACTTCCTTAAGTACTCTGGGATGCAGGGCATCAAGCCCTGGGGACTCATGGGTTTTAATCCTATCAATTTCCCCAGTATCGTTTCCTGACTAATAAGGCTTTCATTCAATTTCTCCTTCTTGCTTGACCCAATGTCCCCCAGCATTTCTGGAATTTATTTGTCTTGTCCTTGGCGAAGACAGATCCAAAATATTTGTTCAACTGGTCTGCCATCCCTTTGTTTTCTGTTATGAGTTCATCTGATTTTAACTGTAAGGAACCTACATTTGTCTTTTTTTCTTCACATATCTATAGAAATTTTTGCAGTCAGTTTTGTTTTATGTTTTCTGCTTACTTTCATATTCAATTGCTCCTTCTGAATTAAACCCTTTGTCCTCATCTGCTGAATTTTAAGTTTCTCCCAGTCCTCAGGTTTGCTACATTTTCTGGCCAATTTATTTGCCTCCTCTTTGGCTTTAACACTATCCCTGATTTCCCTTGTTAGCCATGGTTAAGCCACCTTCCCTGTTTTACTCTTACACAAGATAGGGATGTATACTTGTGAAAGTTCATCCATGTGCCATTGCCTATCCACCATCAAACCTTTAAGTATCCTTGGCAGCTTATCCTAGCCAATGTATGTCTCATACCATGACAGTTAGCTTTAAGTTCAGGACCATAATCTCAGGTTTAACTATGTCACTCTCCATTTTCATGAAGAATTCTACAATATTATGGTCACTTTTCCCAAAAGGATCTCACACCACAAGGTTGCTAATTAATCTTTTCTCATTACACAATACCCTGTCTAGGATAGCCTGCTCTCTCATTGCTTCCTCAACATATTGGTCACGAAAACCATCCCTAATACATTCCAGGAAATCTGCCTCCATCGCATTGCTACTAGTTTGGTTAATCCAATCAATATGCAGATTGAAGTCGCCCAGAATAAATGGGGTACCTTTACTGCACACATTTCTCATTTCCTGGTTGATGCCATCCCTGACCTCACAACTACTTTTTGGTGTTCTGTACACAATTCCCACTAATGTTTTTTTTTTCTTTTAGTGTTCTGCAACTGCACAGATACAGGTTCCACATTGTCCATGCTAATCTCCTCCCTTACTATTGTGTTAATCTATCCTTAACCAGTAATGCTACCCCACCTCTCTTTCCTTTCTGTCTATCCTTCCTGAAAACTGAATAACCCTGGATGTTGTGTTCCCATCCTTGGTCACCCTGGAGCCAGGTGTCTTTGATCCCAATTGCATCATATCCATTAATTCATCCATCTTATTACAAATGCCCCTCACATTGAGATACAGAGCCTTCAGGCTCTTTTTTGACATTTATTGCCCTTTTAAGGGAATAGTTCCTAGGGGTTGGTTTTGATCGACACAGATGTGATAGGTCACCTGTAGTGTAGGTCCCGATGACTCTATGTTTATGTTTATATTGCTGGTTTCTTCTTATTCTCTCTGCATACACTCAGTCAAAATCTTTCACAATTTTAGAGGTATCTGTTAAGTCACCCTCAGCCTTCCTTTCCTCAATGCATTTCTGATATTATCTGCCCTGGACCCTCAAATGGCTCTTTACTCCTTTTGTAAATGGCAATCAGAACTGCATACATTACACCTGGTGGTTTAAACAAGGTTTGCTGCCACTTACTACATCTTCTGTGTTATCTGTGTTGAATTTCACTTGCTAATTATTTGCTCATTCTATGAGTTTAATTTTTTGCAATCCTCCTTACTGTTAACCACCTTTCCCTACATGATATCACCTGCAGGTTTGAAAGTTTTGTTTTTATTTCCGAAGTCTAAATCATTAATGTAATTATGACCACTAGTGATGAAGACACTGAACCTTTGGGACACCAATTCCAATGTTTTGCTGCCTTAAATCATTACTCTTTAGTCCCACCCTGCCTTGAAGCCATCTAGTAAACCATTCTAACATTTATTCTGTGACCTTACTTATTCTATTATGGGGCATGTTATTGATGGTCTTTTGAAAATCCAACTAAATTAATTTACTGCATTATGATTGTCTATTCTCTATTATCTCCCCAAAACAATCAATAAGATTGACCAAGCAAATATGTTTTACATTTTCAAATTCATTTGACTATTTATTATAGATTTATATATTTTCTAGATGCCATTCTAATCTCTCATTTAGTTGGGATCCCATTATTTTTCCTGATGTTAAGCTAACTAATCTATCACAGGGCATATTCTGTTCTTCTTAAATATAGAAATTATATTAGCTGTCTGCAAGTCCTCTGGCACCACACTTTTTTCTAACCAATGATTAAAGTGTGTAATAATTGCCTTTGCCATCACTTTCTGAGATTCATTTGAAATGCGTAGATATAATCCATCTGGACGATAAGCTTTATCCTCTGTACATTTGATTAGTGTGCCCAACATATCACTTGTTATTTTAAAAGCACATACATTATTATTCAATTCACATATTCATCTCACCATTCAATGTTACATCCATGTACCTATCTATTTCTACGGTAAATGCCAAAATGAAAAAGTTGTTCTATACAAAATTATTTCATATTTCTGCCATCTCTCTATCATTACTTGTAACATTATCCTGTCTAAAATGATCCAGTTGATAAATCACGCTTTTTTATTAATGTGGCTGAAAGTGTTATGCTATTTTGTTTCATATTCTTTGACAATTTAATTTCATACTCCATACCTTTTTCTCTCCTTATGTGTCCCTATCATGCAGTCCTCCACTATCAACATTCTTAATGTATGCCCCTTTTCTAATTCCCAATTGATCCCTTGTATCTTCATTTACTCATGAGTGTCACTACTAGTCAGTTTGTTCTTACCATTTGTGGAACATATTTTTCCTACACTCTATTGAACAATGTTTCAAGTGGTTTGAAACATGGTCATTCATTAGTGTTACCTATTGTATTTTCCCAAATTCTATCCTCAGTCCCCTGAACTAAGGAGGGTACTGGACATTTTTACTCTTTTGGCAGGGGAGGGAGGGGGTGTTGGTGCAATATTAAACCAATAGACCTAAAGCAAACTGTGGTACCATTAGTAGATCCTTTGCTTTTTGCTATGGCTCTTTAATTGAGCTGCAGTGTGAGCAACCTCCTTCTGGGGCCCCTGATCTATCAGAGAAGGTAAGCTGAATTAGGTGCTGGACCGGTCAAGAGGAGATTTTTCATTAAACAAATCAAATGAAGAGTTAGAACCATTCGTTACTGCTTTGCTGGAGGTTCATCTAATGGATCTGAGGAACTGCAGTGAGCTGGACCTTTTCAAAATGAGAGGAAGAGGAACCAAGTTTCATGAATGGATGGAGCCATTGAAGTCAGCAAAAGAACTATAATCCTCCCATCCGGACACAAGGACCCAAGGAGATCCAAGATCTCAGGAGGGTGGTTACAGTGAGTGGGATGACAATTTCAGGTTGTCAAGCCCCACAGTCTGATTTTGACAGAGTTGGGAAGATTTGTACAAGTGGTTGTCCAGGGGCTGACATCTCTTCAGCCACTGGAAATACATGACCATCAACTCCATTGGGGGCATTCTCATTTCAGGAGGCTGGACATGTTAACTAGCCTACCTTAAAGGCTGTGTCTCCTGAAGCACTGGTGCTTACCTGTCAAGAGAACTAATTTTCACCCTGTACGTAAGGTGCACCCTGTAGTCAGGGTCTTAGGGCTGGATCTCCGCTTTTATCCTTTAGCCGTCTGAAAGGTCATGTGACCGAGGAGAAGGTAGCTGCTACTGTTACTGGCATTGCTCCTTCCGAAGCCATTAGTGTTGGTACTTCTGCTGCTTCTTGTCTTCAGCAGAGTCGAGCTGCAAAAGCTGATCCCAATCCATAGCTAAGGTTGGCAACTGAGAAGTCTTAAGGTGGGTGAAATTCCACATGGGTGATGTGCCTTCCAAGGAGCAGATAATCACCGTGGAAGCACTTAAATGACTCTCTTGGACGAATGCCGTGAGCAGCAGCCTCTCACCTGGCCATCTTCTGACCCGTTGCTCTTCACTTTTGCTGATGGTTTCCCAACTTGCCAAATTCATTGAAGGATCATTCCCTGCTATATATTCACCTTAGCACTTTCTACGGACATTGAGAATCAGGTCTCCTGTTAATTCTTGCTTAAAACACAAATTAATGATCAATAAGATTTTTTAAAGTACTTTAACTGACACACTCTCCACTCAACCTTCAAAATAATTCAGAAGGGGTCCTGTTGGGTAGCGGTAGTATCCCTATCTCTGAGGCAGAAGGCCTTGGTTCAAGTGCCATCTGCTCCAGAGGTGTGTGACAACTCATCTGAATAGGTTAATTGGAAATGTCTATCATTAAAGACGCAAAGTCATTCAGATGAAACCCAGAAGAGGGTGGGATGTTTGCAGGATCCTAACCTGATGGCTTTTTAGGGGATTTAAATCCTCACACTTGACCAAGACACATTTCCCCAGACCATGGCATCTAGGCAAGCTTTCAGTAATGTATGAGGAAAGCAATCTTTAATCCTTTTCTAATAGTCACATATGACTATTGAAGCATGCCACCATGGCTTCACACAGGTCTTCATATGCCGTCTATTATCATAGCAGATTCCATTTTTAGTTTTAGATTTTAGCAAACTCACTTTTAAAATATGAAATTGTACACAACTAACAGTCATATAGCAGTTATATATTCACAATAGAATGTTCATTGCCTCATGTGGAACAAAGCACAGAAATGTTCCATTTTTATTACCTAAGCTAATCCTTTGTAGATAGTATTTAAATACTGCAATAAGTGTTCCTTTTGTCACATTTTACTATGAGAATTTAATTAATCTGAACTGTTTCAAAGAAATTCATATTGATTTCTCTTTTTAAGCAGTTTCAATTAATTAATTCCTTCTTTGAGATTTTTCAATTGACCCTTTGATTTCAGGAGAACAGTGCCTTTTATGTCCTGGGAGACAGTTACAGGCACTTCTTTGACTTTGGATATCTGACTATTAAAACTTCAAAAGTAAAGCCATTCATTATTTACATGCAAAGACAAATGTTGGAACATTTTATCATTCATTTGTTGCCTTTTCACATTGTTAAAACCAAATGCAATAATTCTTAGTATACCAGGAGGTCACTGTTTTGAAACATTGTCATGGGATCGTTCCAATGAAAGAAGCAAATAGAGATTCTGTTTAAAGTGTCATCTAAAGGTTAACATAAATCAGACACTGATGAACCTCCTCAAAGCTGCACACATGTTTGCCTAGATTACTTGTACTGGGCCTGCAATGACGCTTCAACCGGTGACCTCAACTCTGAAGCAAGAGCATTGGCCTTGCATCAAGCTGACAGAACATCAATGTGTGTTGTTTTGCTGTTTTTGGAATTTGACAGGTCTTAATCTTCTTTTCCTTTGAAGTCATTGAAGATGGTAAATTCAGATGAGTTGTAAACCAGGATACAATTAATTATCACCCATTTCACACAACAACTGAAGACAGTTTCATATCTTTAAAGTCAGTCATAGTTTGCCCTAATTTTTGGTGTATACTGTAATCAGCTCTGGCGAAGAGTCATCTAGACTCGAAACGTGAGAACATGGAACATTACAACGCAATACAGGTCCTTCGGCCCTCGCTGTTGCACTGACCAGTGAAACCAATCTGAAACCCATCTAATCTACACTATTACATTCTCATCCATATCCCTATCAAATGACTATTTAAATGCCCTTAACTTTGGCGAGTCTACCACTTGCAGTCAGTGTGTTCCACGCCCCCATTACTCTTTGAGTAAAGAAACTATCTCTGACATCTGTCATATATCTATCACTGAGCTTGCTTTCTCTCCATGAATGCTGCCTGACCCACTGTGATCTCCAGCATTTTTTGTTTTCAGTATGAATTTCAGCATCTGCAGTAATTTGCTCCTGTACAGTAGTCAATCTGTATTTAGTTATTCTACCGTTGGAACATTTATATTGTTGTATAATGATGTTTGTTTCTCATCTTACTATGTTGTAAATTTTCAAATGTTGTTACGTTTTACAGAAATGATTACCATCATACTTCGGGTGTAAGATTGCAATATCTGCTGTTTTGGATAAATTATGATCTACAGACAAATATCAGCTGGGGTTTAACAGCTTTGTTCAAAAGTGTGTCAAACCACTGCTCAGAATTTTGCATATCTTTGCAGTCTAGCTCAATTGGCTCAGGAACACAGAAATGGAAAAATCTGGGTCAAATTGTTCCAAGTTAGAGTCACAACTTTCACTTATGAGGAAAAAATGTGCTGCGTTGTTGCGTAGGGTATTCTTTTATCAAATACATCTTGGCTGATATATTCAAACTCAAAGATGAAAAAGAAACAGATGTAATCGATTCT
The DNA here is from genome assembly GCF_047496795.1 of Chiloscyllium punctatum. NCBI lineage: Eukaryota > Metazoa > Chordata > Chondrichthyes > Orectolobiformes > Hemiscylliidae > Chiloscyllium > Chiloscyllium punctatum. The sequence goes on from NC_092758.1 coordinate 39,839,395, forward strand.
GCTATAACACACTTTTCTTCAAGGCGAATTGGCTATAATGCAACTGATTAATTTAGATCATTATTTGTAGAACGTGAACTTTCCTCGCCTGTATTGGCTATAACTTGATTCCCATTGGTTTAAATGGTGCTGCTACTAGGCGATTTTCTTATAACGCAGGATCGCACGGTAACGGAACTACTGCGTTATATCAGAACAAACTGTAGTCAATATGTACTAATCCACTGTTCATATTTTAACAGCTCAAAGGCATTAATATTAATTTAGAATAACATAATGAGACTTAATCGACTAAATAGCTTTACTAGGCAAAAAGTTATTATGACCTTTCTGTTTAGAAAAAAAATGATATCTTTCCAACCAAATGAAATCTGAGTAACTATAGTTTAGAAATAAATTTTGCACAGCTCAGTTCAGATGACAGTCAATTTAGTATTTTCTTTGACACGGTTTAAAATTATGCACATTCACATACTGAGGTGGTTATGGTTGTTAAGGCCACGGTTTGGAAAGGATTAATGCTGAAGACTGCACTGAGTCCCACACAATATGATGGTGTCATAAGGACTTAGTTGAAAAACGTACAGGTTTAAGGCCTAGATACACAGATTTGTCGAAAGTCTTAGTAAGAATGGGCTGAATGATGAGGGCTGTGGCAACAAATTTGGCAGAATCAGGCAAGATGTCCGACGAGACCCATAGCAAAGTTGGGAGCAATTCACTACATATTTTAAGCATGGCCATGGGCATCAAAACAAGATTCTCACTAGGCAACAGTGCAATGCTACTGAAGAGGATTATTGCTCACTAATGGCCTTAGAAATGCAGAGCTAGCCTCATTGCTATGCAGTTTCCCATTCTACCACCTGCCATGAGCAAACTAAGATGCCAAGATTTCTTATCATGGAAGCCAGAATGGGTACTTGGTGCTTGACCCGCTAGCTGCAAAGAGCATCCACTTCACTCAGCAAGAAAACGGGCACCATGGACACTAACCACGGACATTGGCATCTGGTAGGGACCAACCCTTCAGGATCGTCATGCCACCTTTCCAATTCACTGGCAGATGCATTAGAAGTACAGACTTGCCTTTCAGGACAAATCAGCAATGACATTGACAGGCTCCTGCAAGTATCTAACAGCAGATTCTAATTTAGGTTTCAAAAAGTGAAAAATGCCTTTTTGGAATTAAAATGATTCAATATACTCTTCAATAATTAACCTATTTGAAAATTCATGGATGCTTTACAAAGAAGATCAGTATTGATATATTTTGAAAGATTATTGATTTGCTTTAAAAACAGGTCAAAAATTATCTGAATAATTTCACTCCCTACGTTAATTAAATTTTTCCTTATGTTTCAGCATGATCTCTAGGGGACATCATTTATTAATGTTAGAAATGTTTACCAAATTTTGCTTTTCTATCAAAGAAGTATCCCAATCACATTGTTATTTGAAAATAATACTGCTACCATATAAGGTAACATGTTATAAACTTGAACAGTTAATGAAACCGTTTATAAAGAAATCAACACAATTTGCAAAATGTACCAGGACTGATTATTTATCTGCAGCAAATGTTCTAATCAGTTTATACTGCTGTGCTCAATTTATCGGATTAAGTTTTTTGTTGGTCTAATATCATTTGGCAATGCTCACCTTGGCATGTTTCATTCACGTAGCAGCATGTAAAACATGCATGTTGTGATTAAAAAGTTTTTTACAGAGCCATTCATATAAGATTTGATTAGGCATTCACATGCCACCAGCCATCTTCTAATGGAGAAGGAAGTCCACCAATATTATCCATCAAAACCAAGCATGCTGTTTCTTACAACAGAATATGCAACCATCTTTCAGGCATCCTCACTAGTTCTCCCACTGCCACTCCAGCTATTTCCTGGCTAGGGGAATTCCATGGCAAGCTCTACATTGTTAATAACTGGAACTTGGATCAAAAAGAATAAACTGAATTTGGAACAAAGGTTCATAAAAATGACAGTTGAAAAATTGATAGGTATAGCCGTCAAAGTTGTAATTTTATTGTTTTCAAATCTTTGTACCTCTCAAAAGTACTATAAGTACACTTGTAAATGTATATTTATATCTATGAAAATCTGGAAAATATTGAACTGCCTGGACACTTACTGCATTAATAAAATTTTCCCAAGTTTTGAGCAGTGAAATATTTTGGAAAATACAGCAATAATGAAAAAAAATTGAGTCTCAACATCAATAAAAGAAAATCCAATTTCCCACAAGTTTAAACGGAAAGTTCTGAATCTTACTGATAAGTAACAAGCACCTTATTTCCATGTATTTGCATCTTATTATTTGTTAATCTCACCTCATTTATGTGCAATTCATGAATCTGTTATGCACTGATGAGAATTTGTATGGCACCTATTTCTGACTTAAAAGTCAGGGCAATTACCTGATGGACATCTTGCTTCTCCAGCCTTCTATCTTCAAATCCACTCACCAACATTTCACTGCATGCACCATAAACTTCAACTGTCTCCACACTTCAGCCATAATTCAAAACACTAACTTTACCACAATGAGAAATCTCAAATTAGAGCGTAATACTGTCCAGGACTTCATGACTGCACTTTTAGGTTAATAGATACTTTACACTGCAATTCTCTTTCTAGGTTACTCTGTGTACAGGGACATATAGATATCTCGTGCATCTGCACAGATTCAATCTTAAGGTTCTTAACTTGATTTTCTAGCATTCACTCACTTGTTTCCTTGGATAAATAGCATCAATCGCTCGCCCTGCTTCTAGTGCAAACAGAAAGATTGGCAGCTTGTTATGGTTGCCAGTGCAGTAAAGATAGAAGACATGCTACTGTATAGCACCATGCTGTATAAATGTCACACCTACAGCATGTCCCAGCAGCTTAAATGGCAAGCACACTGCATGTGCTTCAACCAAACAGCTCTGTCTCAAAGTCAAAGGGGGGCAGTCCACAGTGCCTTCAAGGAGACCATGGTCACTTAAAGGTTACTGCAGTACTCAGTCAAGGGCATCTTCCAATCTCAGTGCAGGTGATGGTTAGTCAGGTGCTTGAGTCTTTGGATCATATCCTTGAGGTCCTGGTTAGGACTGTGCAGGGCTGGGCCTGCTCCTCCCAAGTCAGTTCCAGGGTGGCGGGCCAAGGTCAGTCAATGGACAGTAAACATCAAGGGGGCAGGGTTGAAGGGCTTATTATCAGGGTGCAGTCCTGTATTGGGTAAGGTAGGGAACTCATTTGGGAATGGGACGCATTATTTTGTGGTATTGAGGAGATAATGACAATGAAGCGATCATTCCAAATATAATGGTGAGATCTGATATAGCATGGTGTACTGGGGGAGGAGGCATTTCCATAAGTCACCTCCACTCTGGCTTCCATTGGTGGAGAGTTGATATTAACAGGAGGCATGATCATACAGTTATCAACTGATTGAGGATATGACTGTTAGATTAATGAATTGGATTGGAACATGGGGACCATGAAAGTTGATGAAGTTGTCAAGGACTGCACACATCTACACTGCCTTTCTGGCTCTGGACTGGCTGCGCCTGGTGTTGTAGCCTCCTTTGATGGTCCACAGCTAAGTGGATGGGCCCTCTTATCTGCCACTCTGCCCATGAGGACTGCCAAATCCCTTTCTTCAAAACAGGGTGCCAACTTCTCTTTCTGTTACTCCTGTCTCACAAACCAAGTGAGGCTAAAGGAAGAAAAGACGAATTAAGGCTGCAATTTTTCTCTCTCACTCCTTCTCCTGTTGAAGTACTTGAGATCCTGCTAAAGTTTCCAAATTTCATTATTTTGACTAATCTGGAAACCCTAAGGAGCTGAACTGTGACCAGTTTCCAAAGATGTGGAACCAGCATAATTTCCACTTGTATTGAAGCTTGTTTGGAAGACCTTCCATCAGTCAATAGTTATCAGCAATGTGATTTTGTCCAGAAGAAGCTAGGGAACTGTGAGATATTGTCAAATTCTATCTTTAGGTTTTCAGAAATAATGGTCAATAAGGGTCTTTTTCATTGCCTTTTTAAAATATCATCTCTTCAGCATCTTTACCATCTTTTATTTTGAGAGAATGTGCCTGTTTTATGATTAAAAAGGAATTTATTTTTAATTTTTTTAAATGTTTATACTTTACATGATAACCAGTTTTGCAACTTGCTTTTAGAAATGAGATTTGTTTTAAAATATAATGATTATTTTTGAGTTCATTAAAGGACCCTGTTTTAATCTGGATAACAGTACACAAGGGAAACAGTGGCCTTTTTAATGATTGTATCAAAGGATCTTTAATAAGATATGACTCATGGTGTATTGGGCTTGACTATCATCATGCTCCTCCCATCCCAGTCATAACAGTATTCCCAGTCTGAGGATTCACACAGAGCATTCTTCCCAATGTGACAAAGCTGCTCCTTTAACAAGGTTATGTAGTCCTTGGCTTTTTCTTTCAGAGATGTTGTAAATGGCATAGATGCCAAAAAGTCTGGGTGTTGAAGGATTTAGGGCCAATTTGATAATAGCTAACATATATTGCCTCAGGCAGAAGGCTTTCAAGTCTTAGAAAAAAAAACACTTGTACAATGAAAGCGGTGTGGCCAGTTCTCCCAGCTCAGCTTTTCTCTGGTTTGGATTGTTTTAGTAGTGTGAAAGAAAGGCTGCTGACCCAAAGAAGCAGGCCCAAGCTGGTACTCTCTCTCTGTCATTTATCCTGTAAGACCCTGTGTTGGATTTTACCTTTTGTGCCAAGGGGTATTTATGGGGATTGTTGCAAGCATTTGGAACAGCATCATTAAGTTGGAGTGATCTTTTGAGTTTTCAAAAAGGTTAAGTTATTCATTATTCTGTTTTCTATTGTTTGTGTTTCATTCAGTAATCTTGTAAATAAGCTCTGTTTTGTTTGAAACTTAGTGGTTTAACCAGCTGATTCTCTCCTGGAATCTCTCCTGAAATACACCTGCTTAAAACAACTAGCAAAGTTAGGCTCTGGGCTACCCTCTTGAAATGTTTTGAGAGGTCTGACCTAGTACATATCACCAACTCATTCCCACAAATATTCTAAGGACTCAGCAATGAGCAAATGAATGTAGAAAGAAAGCTATTGGAGAACCCCAGCCTACCTCTACCACTTTACCAGAATATTTTTGCCTGTGCAAAGGGTAATTTATAAAGGAACTTCAGGCATCTTTCCCAAGCTGGACTTGAATATTTAGCAAGCTCCAAAACTGAATGATGAACTCCTAACCATAACAATATGAACGTGGTTGGCACAACAGAGGTAATAAACAATAGAAAACAGAATACTGAATAATTTAACCTTTCTGAAAACTCAACAGATCATTCCAACATAATGATGCTGTTCCAAATACTTGCAACAATCCCCATAAACACCCCTTGGCACAAAAGGTAAAATCCATTATTTAAAATACTTGCATGCATAATCTAATATGATTAATCAGTTATGATATTGGCTAAAATGTCTAAGATTCACTGATTGCACTCTTTTAATGTGGCATGATGGCTCGGTGCCAGGGATCTGGGTTTGATTCCACCTTTGGGCAACAATCTGTGTGGGGTTTGCACATTTTCCCTGCATCTGCTTGGTTTATTCTGGATACTCTGGTTTCCTCCCACAGTTCAAAGTTAGATGGATTGGCCATGCTAAGTTGCGCATAGTGTCCAGGGACGTGCAGGCTAGGTGGATTAGCCATTGGAATTGCAGAATTGCAGGGATAGGGAAAGGGGTGGGTCTGTTAGAGATGCTCTTTGGATTGTTGGTGTGGACCCGATGGCCAACTGGCCTGTTTCCACACATAGGGATTCTATTCCCAAAGGCTTTAACTTCCTTCTGTGGATACATCATGTTTTCAAAGGTAGAAATATGAGCATATAAACTTTGACAACACATATTGTATGCTATCAGAAATATGCTTTAAATGGATTTCCTGTATTTGCAGCCATTATTTTCATTTTCAATAAAAGTGTCTTACACTACCAAAATGATTGTAAATCTGTTAAAATTTCACAGGGCAGCTATCTGAAACAATCTGAACAGAGGGAAATTTGTGCCTGTGTTGGCCATTTGCTATTCTATCCAATTAGTCAGACTTGCCTGATGTTTACCCAATGCCCTACAATTCTTTGTTTATCTTCAAACATCTATCAAATTTCCTTTTGCACACTGCTATTGAATCTGATCTCATCATCATTTCAGATGATATGTTCCAGATCATCATAATTTGCTATGTAGAATAAAATATCCTCATAATAATATTGCCAATGAAACATACCAAATATTGGGGCTTAAAATGGAGCTGATAATAAAGGTGAGTAAAGTTACTGAACAGCCCAGATTTTCATTCCTATTGTCAGGGTGCTAGTTCCTGATTGCACAGAATTGCAGAATTGTTATGGTACAGAAGGCCATTTGGTCCATCATGTCTGCACTGGCTCTCCCAATGAGCATCATGACTCAGTGACATTTTCCCTTCCATTCCCATAGCCCTGCATATTATTTCCATTTAAATAATTATCTCATAGCCTCTTGCATGTCTCAATTTAACTTGTGTCTATTACATTTCCAGGCAGTGCATTCCACTCAATGTTTTTCCTCGCATTGCATTTCCATCTTTTGCAAATCACTTCAAACCTCTTGTTCTTGATCCTTCTATGAATGGGAACAATATTTCCCTGTCTACGCTGACCAGATCGCTCATGATTTTGAAAACTTCAACCAAATTTCATGTGGCATGTAGCAAAATGACATGTCTAAATTGGTTGATGGAGGCTGACTGGATTTTCCCATCATCCTTCAGGTCCCCACAGGTGGCTGGGGACAGGCTGGAGCCTGGTAGGGTCCTCCCAGAACTAAGCCAGATGTCCAGAGCTTCAGGCAGGCTTGTACACCTCCTCCACAGTAGCAGGAGCTGCAGGCTACCCTCCACAGAGCTGACTTGGACTTCTTTCATTTTAGGTTTTAAAATTTTGGAGAGAGGGCACTTCCATTTTGGGGCTCCCATTCCCTCATTTACCTACTAAATCATTCTATTGTTTCTGCCAAGCTGGATTTGGGCACGTCTGTATTTTCTTAGGTCAACCTGTCAGAGATGTTGTTACACACCTCTGGAGTGATGGGACCTGAACCTGGACTTGCTAGTTTAGAGATCTAATTACATGCGTGGCCAGTAGTTGGTCAATTTGAGGAAAACTATAGATTCTTGACTGTGTTTCTCACAGGGTCTGACCTTCTAGCCCTCATCTTAAAAGCAGCAGAGAAAATCCTGCACATGGAGAGGAAAACCACATTTGTGAAAACCTAATGAATATACTATTTCTGAAACTGGTTTTACCAGTTGAATTGTATTGGCCAGCAGATGCAGAATGAGAGTAAAAGACCTGTTTACAATTGCAACTGTAAATTGTTTTTATTGCTTACAGTTAGGAGTTAATTGGGATGGGAAAATATGGATTTTTATCTTTCATTTGGAATACTTTTAAATTGAAATGCAATTTCTTACAGTCCAGAAGAGGCCATTTGGCTCATTGAGTCTGCACTGCCAAAAACAAACTAAAACTACACTAGTCTCATTTTTCAGCACTAGGCTCACAGCCTTGAATGTTATGACACTTCAAGTGCTCATTCAAGTACTTTTTAAAAGTTTGACATTCTCATAGCTTTCACTATAGGTGCTTATCAATAGGCAACTGACTGAACTTTGAGTGCCTGCCAGGTCCAAGAGCAGAGGTGGGTGAATGCTAAGATTCATGTAATTGTCCAGTGTGCCACTTTCTCAGCTCCATTCTGCCGCCAAGCCAATTTCTTGGAAACAGGAATGTTGGAACGTTGGCAGGGTTACTTGTATATTGCCATCATGTAGCTAAATGGGCTTTTCTGTTATGTATGGGCTTTAAGACACTGGAGCAACCATATGCTGATGTAACAGAGCGGCTTCCCACAGGAGTCAGACAGCATAATGTGGGTGTAGTTAGTGATATAGATCAAAGATTGTAGATAGTCAGAATGTAGATAACAGTCCCTTACTGTAATAGCAGATCTGAATCTTGTGTATCTCAGATGACCGTGTTTGAATGTAAATAGTGTTAACAAGCAATAACTAGAGTCTACAGAAGCCTAACGCTTGTTCTTGACTTTGCCTGCTCTTTGACCAATTTGTCCTGAAGTTAAATATTCAGGTGTGGCCCTAAATGCACACATCTGCTCTGAACTGGGGGCAGAGACAGGTTTAGAGGCCTTTCCTGCTTTCCTGGGTGAAGCAGCAGATCAGATTGTAGATAAATATTCCCTTTCTCCCCTTCCTACCACAATAATGGGCTGGCTGCAAAAGCCGTTTATAACCTCTTGGATGGAGGGCACACTAATCTTACTTGCCTTGATACCTTGTTGCTGCTTTCAAGCTGGAGGCCTTTGATGGGCTTTTCAGGTTTTGAGATGTTACTGGTCATTTGTACTTAGACAGGAAGTACACCATGTGATCATTAATTGTCACTCGAAGGAAAACCACACTGGGATGTCATTTCCCATACAATGCAAACTCCCGGCTCAATTTCCATGAGATTCCTCAACATCAGTCCCTGCAAGGCTGTGTACTCAGTCCCCTATAACTCCTTAAACGTATGTGTGATCAAATTCTGCCCAACTCCATTTGCAAGTTTGCTGATGATACAGGATTGTAGATTCAATCTCAACCAATGATGAGACAGAGTACAGGAAAGAAATTGACTGCTTAGCCACATGGAGTAAAGACAACAACCTCTTCATCAATGTCAGCAAAAGAAGGAGCTAGTCATTAATTTCAGGAAACAGAGAGGAGGGCATGCCCCTGTGCTGAGATGGAGATGGTTGAGAGTGTCAAGTTTCTGGAAGAAGTGATGATCACCAACAATCTGTCCCAGTCCACCCACATTGATCAAGAAAGCACAACAATGTCTCTACTTCCTCAAGAGGCTAAGGAAATTTGGCATGTTCACAAAGACTCTTATAAGTTTTTATAGATGGACCATAGAAAGCATCCTATCTGGATGCATCACAGTGTAATATGGCAACTGCTCTTCCCAAGATTGCAAGAAACTGCAGGGAGTCCTGAACAAAGCCCAGTCCATCACGAAAAACAGCCTCCCAACCTTTGAGTCCATCTACATTTCCCACTACCTCAGGAAAACAAATAATCATAATTAAAGACCTCGCGCAATCCAGTTATGCTCTGTTCCACCCTTTTTATTGGCAGAAGATATAAAACTTTGAAGATGTGTACAAACAGGTTCATGAACAGCTTCTTCCCCGCTGTTAGCAGACTTTTGAATGGATTTCTCAAATGTTAATATTGATCTCTCTCAACACCTTCTCTGTGGCTCTGACACTGTATTCTGTGCTCTGTTCTGCTACATTGACACACTTTGTGTGTATGAATCTGCCTGTATAGCATGCAAAACACACTTTTCACTGTATTCTGGCATGTGACAACAATAAATCAAAAGTTCAGACTGATATTGGGGTTCAGAAGCCTGCAGTAAAATTCCTACACAAAGAGTCATATTCACTGAGACCACATAAACAATATCATTTTTTTTTTCCTCTGCTACAAAGCTTCACTTAGTTATGAAGTTTGTCCCACATCTGGCACTAGGATTTCGTTAAGACAGTGACAAGTGATTTAAGATTTGGACACATATGATTGTAAGGCAATTTTTGTTAATATTTTAACATATATATAATATATAATTTTTGGTAACTGGAACACTCTGAACATCTGCTGATTAGTTCATATCAGATTATGTCCATTGCTGTGCAAAAACGAACCAAGAACGCTAACTCTGCCAGTGAGACATTCTCCTCCTTCCTCAGAAAGGTGTTATTCCCTAATACCCCAGCTTATTGTTGGAAAGGAAAATGGAAAAACTGACCTACTGGGACCTTAAACTTTAAACTGTTTGGGGCTGTGTTGTTTTCAATTAGACAGGAAAAGGTTAATCAAAAATAATACTTCAAATTATAGAGTTATAAGGTGATCAATTGACATCTAACTGAAAATAATTTTAGGATTGATAGCACAAGGTTCTTCATGCAGAGAGTGATCAATACTTAGATTGAAGTAAAATAGTGAAAAAAAAATCTGACAAGGCATTCCAGAATTATTGGATCAGAGTTTGTAAGTACTGTACTAATATACTATGTAGTGACAGTTTGATCACTGGTTGAGAAAGTAGTTTGAAGCTACTTTCAGCTTCTCTTTGTAATAAATTTCCTTTATTCTATTACCACCTTGAAGTCAGACTCAGCATTCCATTACTCTCTAAATAACTACTGGAATACATAAATATCTCTGATAATGTTTTTCACATTTATCATGTTTCTGACAACAATGGAAAATAATTATATGCAGTTCCTGTTGATCAATAGTATCTGATAATGGTTAGGCATGTGCTTTGTTAGAAAAGAAGAGTTTCTATGTTGAAGATGAACACTATTTGAATACAGGGAACCAGGAGTATGCATTTAATATCACCAGTTATCCTATAACAAGCATTTTGAGGAAACCGATAACTAGGACAATAAGCCACAATTTGTCATAGAGTCACACAACATGGAGACAGGACCTTCAGCTGAGTCCATGCTGAACATATTCCCAAACTAAACTAAGCCCAAACATTCCTTATTCATGTACTTATGTAACTGTACCCACATCGACCACAACCAATGGAAGTTCATCCCACACATGAACCACTTTGTGTAAGAAAAAAATGTCCCATTGTGTTTTTAAAGTCTTTCTCCTCTCATCTTAAAAATATACCCCTATCTTGAAATCCCCCACCCTAAGGAAAAAAACCTTGCCATTCACCATATCCATATACCTCATGATTTTATAAACCTCCATAAGGTCATTCTCATCCTCCTACACTTTAGTGAAAAATAGTCCCAAACTATCCAGCCTCTCCTTATAATTCAAACCTTCCATTCCCAGCAACATCCTGGTAAATCTCTTCTGAACCTTCTCCAGCTTAATGATATAATTTGGAAATAATGATAATAATTTGGTCTGCATTCTTTACAAAACTGCTGTTGTGATTTGTTTCTTGAATATATAAATTGTAACACAATTTAATATTCATTGATAAAATGCAAATATGTTCTAATAATATGCGGCCCCGAGTGTAATTTGCTAATCAGTACAATAAAACTAAATGAATATTCATGACAAATATGAAATTTATCAATCTCAATGGATTTAAAAGCCAGATGGACACTGCTCTGTACGTTGACTAAATTTGCACAGATATGATCTGTGGAAATATTATCTTTAAGTGCAAGCTTAATTCTATGTCTCAATATCATCAGACAAATGCTTCAACAAAGTAATCTTAAAGAAGGCATCTTGTTTGTATACAGTTCCAAACACAAAACAACATGATATGTCATAGTCTTTTGATGGGTAGAAATTTAATATCTGTCAGGTTGAGGGCAGGGGTGTTTGCATATTGACACCCTTGGTGGTCTAGGCACATCTGTCATTCTAGCAATGCACCAATATTATTTGAATATCTAACAGAAAAATCTAAATGTTGAAGTTGTTGAACATTAAGCCTAAATATTTGTGGATGTACACCACCAGCATCTGCACTGGTGCAATTAAATGTCAATGACTAGAGGGAATGTTGGTTCTCCAACTGAAAAAAAAACTGGCAACTGAGATACACTGGTCCAACTCATCTTGCTCACTACAAAATGGAGGTCCACTGTGACCAGTACATTCCTTTCCAAGTATTCCTGCTTTGTCTTCAGCATTTATACATTACTTTGGCAACAACATTGAATTGACAGAGATTTACTCTTTGACATGAAAAAAATACGGCACCGCACAAATCACATATCAATTCTTCACTGTTTCAATAGTCAAAAGAATATTTGTTTATTTTTGATACTTAATTTACATTGAAACACATTGTTGTGGTATGTTTGCTGTAATTAATATAAGTAACAGAAGCAATTTTGATAACCAATAAGATGTCCCAGCAAGCTTTATCCACAAAAATCTCTGTTGATGATCCCTCTGCTCATATGAACTATGAATGTTATTTATTTCATTAACCAGTCTGAAAGCACATGGCAGTTCAGCTTTACCAACTTACATACTACACACCCCTACTGTTGTATTTAGGGGCACAGGTAACTAGTAAAATAAAGTGAATGGCCTACTCACCACCTTCCTGTCCAGTCCAAACCTAGCACTCATTTTATAGGGGGGGTGGGTCAGGTGTAGAAATCCCTCCCATCCTTGGCCTATTGGGGTCAATTATTAGCAATTTAAGGGTCTGATTCTGCCTTCATAGCTATTTTGCATGTGTTGGGGAGGTGATGACTCAGGGAACAGCCTGGCAATTTTCACTGTGCTTGGGCTGCTGTCGGGCAGCACTGGGGTGTTCTCTGTGCCCATTAGAAGATTACTACATCCTCACCATTATTCTCTGTAGCCCTTTTCAGTGGCATCTCAAACACAGCACACCATCCTCCCTCCACTGGGAACTTCCAGCTAGCCCTAACCGATATCCCAGACTGACCTTTAAGTTTGTGCTTGATTAGATCTTTTTCTTCTTCAGAAACTGTTTGTAGTCCTCGAAGTGGCTGCACCTTAGTATATCCTCATTATAAGTAAATAAGATGTCAGATATCAATTTCTTAAAAAGCTGTGAATACTTCCAGTGAAGCGTGCAAGTTGGCAGTATCTCCAGCTCTAATCTTTTTAGTCCGCTTAGGATATGGGTCAAATGCAGGCAAAAGGAACTAGTTTAGTTTGAGAAACCTGGTCAGCATGGACAAATTGGACTGAAGGGTCTGCTTGGGTGCAGTATGACTCTATTATCTTGAACTTGGCCAAGGGAGTACAGCTGATCGACCAACAGTTCAATGTGGAGGGAAATTCCCACGCTGAAACTATTAAGCTGCTCCAGCAAAATATCAAGTTTTGACTGGACGTACTGACAACTGACGTTTCTGTCAGGAGGGCAGGGAATATCTGTGAGCCATTGTTTAGATCTGAATGGGCATTCTTGTACGAATACAAATAGGATGCTGGATCAGAAAATGAAGATTGGCTTCATTTTTAGAAAACTCAGATCTACTTTGGTAGACTTTTATCCCATTCAGAAATAAAAAATTTCCATATTAAAGCATAAGTTACAAAATTGTTACTTGAGACATATCTTTGATTGCAATTACATAGAAGGAACCGCAACATTAACATTGCTACTTGATGTCTTTAAATATAAAGCATTTTGAGATATTATTTTGAATGTGAAGTGACAGATAGGAGTATAGTGCAATATACAGCTGTGAGCATCACAAATCAGTACAATTCTATACAGATTTATCAGTAAAAACCTACTATCACTAATAAATTAGAAAATGCATTTCAATTGAAATGAACATCTTGTTACTGATGACACATTCTTACCATGAAACTAAACATGGGTTTATTGTAGTTTAATGATGATGCCACCAGTAATCTGGAATCCAGGGTAAAGCTGTGAGGATATAGATTGAAATCTCACCACAACAGCTGATGGAGTTTAAATTTAAATAATAAATGGGGAATTAAAAGATAGTTCAATAATAATTACCATGACACCATTGTTGTAAAAATCCATCTGGTATGCAAATCTTTTAATTTAATTCATGGAGTCTGAGCATCACTGACAGTTATCATCCACCCCGAGCTGTCCTTGAGTGGTGAGCTGCCTTCTAGGACTGCTGCACTCCATTTGTTGTGGTTACCCCCACAGTGCAGGGAAACAGTTCCAGGGTTTTAACCCAGCAACACTTGAAGAAATTATTTTGTATTTCCAAGTCAAGACAGTGAGGGGTGTGGAGAGGAACTTGCAGGTGATAGTGTTCCCATGTATCTGCTGCTTTTGTCCTTCTAGAAGATGATGGCTGGTGATTGAAAGGTGCTGTTTAAGGAGATTTGGTGAATTTCTGCAGAGCATGATGTTGAAGGTACACACTGCTGCTCCTGATGGAGGGACTGGGTCTTTGTGGATGTGGTGCCAATCAAGCGGGCTGCTTTGTCCTAGATAGTGTAAAGTTTCTCGCCTGCTGGAGGAGCTGCACTCACTCATTCACCAGGAGAATGAGGGCCAGCCTCAGCTTTTTTTGAGGCTAGCTACAGATTAGCAAAATTTATCTAGCAATTTCAAATACCACAACATCTTTGACCTGGAAGGACAAAGGCAGCAGATATATGGGAACACCACCACCTGCAAGTTCCCCTCCAAGCCACTTACATCCTGACTAGGAAATACATCACTATTCCTTCCCTGTTGCTGGGTCAAAATCCTGATACCACCCTCCTTATTGGCATTGGAAAGACCCATACACAAAATGAGCTGCAGCAGTTCAAGATGGCAGCTCGCTGCCTCTTTGTCAAGGGCAACTTGTTTCAAGCTGGCTTGTCCAGTGATGCCCAAATCCTGTAAGTGAATGAAAAAAATTAAGGTAATTCTTAACACACATTGAACCAAATTATTGGATTATTTTAAACTTTAATGATGTTATATACTTCAATTTGTTGCTATTTTGTCAGAAGATTCTATGAAATAATGACAAATGGAAGGAGGTATGTCTCACCTGTATGGTCCCAAGCGTTAATCAATGACCCAGATCTTCCGGTCTTGAAAGTGCCGGAGTTTGGGCACTGCACAAGTCCTGACTCTGTGGGAATTGCCCAGAATATTCAAACTTCCCACAGAAAAGTCTCCTGCTTCTTAGGATCCTCAAAAATGATCTCTAGCCTGGAGATATCAGACAGTTCTGATGTAGTCAAGTAGATATTTCTCCAGGAAATGCTGAGAAATCCTAGTCTAATACCTTGGTAACTATATAACTGTCTCCTAAATCACACCTCCCCTCCCCAAATTCCCCCAGACCTTACTTTTGCTCCCAAACCAATCAGCTTCCCTGTCTACCCACCCACTCAATTAATCCCCAATAAGATCTGGCTAAGCCCGCTCCATCTGACTAACCACCAGACCTCATTTAACTTATATCCATCATCTGATAGACTGTACAACCTGATTTCATTACCTCCTATGAGCTAAGTACTCTCCAACCTGACTAGCCAGCACTACACGGCTATCTTCTTATCCAGCTTGACAACCCATTCTGACCCCATCCAAGTACCGTCTAACATACTACTCACTCTGCCCAACAGCCACCTCATTCACCCTACCTACTTACAAGCTAACCTCACCCACCTACCCATGCTAATGACATGCCATTCACACATTCATCCACTCACTAACATTCACACTGGAAGCTTGAACTCACCTTTCAGTAGATAATCACATAAAAGGGGGCATGGCTTTTCTTTCAGCCCCACTGTGATTAAACTCTTCTTGAGATGTTAAGCTCCAAATTTCTGATGAAGCCAGTATTGGAAGACCCAGCCATCAAAGTACAACAGCATTGGGATGCAACAGTAGGAGCAAAGTAACAATCAATGTGTGATCTCTGTTTCTCTGAAGATCCAGGCCATTGTTTCCCTCTGCCCATTGTGCTGTTCTCCATTAATTTAATCCGGCACGTATTGTTTGATAGCAGCATTATGTTGACAAGGGAATATTAAATTCAAACTTACAACCAAATTAAAATTTTCTGAAATACACTTGAATAATTAATTCAATGATGATGATTCTCTTCTTGGGTTGTAACAGAATATCTAAACTTTTGTATTAGTAAACTGAGAAGACAATATGCAGCAATCTTTTTACATCTGTCAGTAACAAAGCTTATGTGAATTTAGCTTCTGATCCAAATAGTTCAGTCTTCTTTCACTGTCACACTGAAGTGCCAACCTGTATTATATGCTTAACTATTCACTTGGAACTTGAACCTACAACTTTCTTAGTGAAAGGCTATCAACTGAGCCAAAATGACAGTGATTCAGATTAAAGCTGAAAAGAGTGTCTCTGGTATTCTAACAAGATACGTGTTTAGAAGTTATAAGAGTTACTTTGAAGGTAATGAATTTCTCAGCTGTATGCATAATCTGTAAGGGTCCATTTTGCCAGATTTTGGATTCAATATACAGGTAATGCTTATACAGACTTGCTTTTTATAATAGTATGTTGTCCATAGATTATTGACCCATTAATCAATTTATGACATGAAATTGCACCATGTTTACCAGTTTAAGATTGCTCCTACACAAGAGATATTGTTTTAAATTGGGTGAGGACAAACCCAAATTATTTATTCGGTTCATGTTTCATCATGCATCTATTCCTATATTTCCCTTCTCATACTATTTCACACAAAGATTTGTTTTGCCATTTTAATTATCTCCTTTGATCTGGTGAGGGCATCTCTAAGAACAAAATATACAATAATATGACTCTGAATGTTACTATTCCTGCATCACACAGAATTGAGCTCTACACAGTTTGAGATAAGGCAGAACTGAATTGGTAATCAGGAAAAGCTGACAGAATTGGGCCAGACATTCGCCACTTTAGAGGTAAGGGGGAAGATAATGTGAATGGCAAATAATTGGGTGGATTGGCACCAGGGTAATGCCCATTACCTTCCTGCCGTTTCAGGAATCAAATTCTGGGCAGAAACATTTCACTGTTTTTCATTGTGCTATTGTGATTTTGAGAAAAGTTGTATAAATAGGGCAGGACATTTTTTATTTACTTGCTGGCCAGCATTTATTGTCCCACCACGGTTGCCCTTGAGAAGGTGATGACAAGCTATCTTCTTGAATCTCTGCGGTACTGTAGATTTACAGTGCCTAGGTTAATGTCAGGTGCTCTGATCTGTTTCATTTCTTTATTGAGATATTGTAGCAAATGGTGTAATGGAGTGACTTGTCAAACCATTTCATAGGGCAGTTGAGAGTCAACCACATCGCTGTGGGTCCAGAGTCACTTGTAGGCAAGACCAAGTTAGGATGGCAAATTTCCTTCCCTGAAGAGCATTAGTGAACCAAATGGAATTTTTGACAATGGCTTCATCGCCATCAGTAGATGGTTAATGCCGAACATGTTTGTATTGAATTCAAACTCTATCTGCTGTGGCAGGATTTGAACTGGGTCCCAAGACATGACTTAAGCTTTTCAATGAATAGTTTACAATCGGTAATACCACTAGGCCATAGCCCAGGCAATCAGGGAATGAACACTCTTTGTCCACTATGAACATACAACAAGGAACAAGAGTAGGCCACTTTGCCCTTTCGGCCTGCTCCATCATTCAACAAGATCATGGCTGGTCTGATTTTAACCTCAATTCTATGTTCCGGTATATCCCTGATAATTTTTATCTCCTTGGTAATCAAGAATCTATCTACCTCTGCCTTAAAGATATTTCAAGATCCTACATCCACTGCCTTTGAGGAATGGAATTCCAAAGAGTCACAAACTCCTGAGAAACAAGGCAAGAATTGTACGGGGCCCTGAATGACGTGATCTGGGAGAATCTTCTGAGCAGTCAAGAGAGGTGGCATGGTGGCTCAGTGGTTAGCACTGCTGCCTCATAGCATCAGGGATCTGCGTTCAATTCTAGCCTGGGTGACTGTGTGGAGTTTGCACATTCTCCCTGTGTCTGTGCGGATTTCCTCTGGGTGCTCCTGTTTCTTCCCACAGTCCAAAGAGGTGCAGGTCAAGTGAATTGGCCATGCTAAATTGCCCATAGTGTTCAGAGATTTGTAGGTTAATTTGGGAAAAGTAGAGGAATCGAACTGGATGGGATACTCTTCGGAGGTTTAGTATGGACTTGTTGGACCAAATGGCCTGTTTCCACAGTGTTGGAATTTTGTGATTCTATGAGGCTATTCTTCACGTTGCGAGCAACTAGTTGCATTTTTCTACAGCATTCTGGATTTTGAGATGAGATTCTCACTAGGGAGTGGAGAGAAGCCTATAATTAATGCTTTCTTGTTATCACCCTCACTAATATGCAGTAGGAAGTGGCAAGAAGTCTATAATTAATGCTTTCTTGTTATCACCCTCATTAATATGCAGTTTCCAATCCTACCTGTCATGCTTTGAATCTAGACAAATGAACTTCCAACATAAATGTCAATGCAAGTATTTGGCGACTCTAGCATGCTGCTTGTTGCTCTGGACCTCCATGAAGGATGCTTGACACCAGTGTCTCAAGGCGGGCTTCAGGGCATTGACCTCACACTGCCCATGTTCACAGACACTAGAATCCTACAACCACCAGCCTCGTCTTCATGGCATATTTCTGATCCATTTACACCATGCTGCTGCAATGCCAGGCTGCATTTTGGAGTACACCAGCAACGATTGTTGAAGTGTTGCTGTAAGAACACAGACTAGGAGAAAATGAGGACTGCAGATGTTGGCGATCAGAGTCAAAAAGTGTGGCACTGAAAAAGCACAGCAGATCAGGCAACATCTGAGGAACAGGAGAATCAATGTTTTGGGCATAAGCCCTTCAATGAAGGTCCTATGGCCGAAACGTCGATTCTCCTGCTTCTCCTTTGCTGCCTGACCTGCGGTGCTTTTCCAGCACCAAGCCTTTCAACATAAACACAGACACCCACTCACGGTCTGGACCAGGCTGCATCTCAGGGCTGCTTGCTCACTGTCGTAGCACTCACTCACTTACAACCCAGCAGGATTCTCACAGCATCACTACCTTGCTTTGCCTCTTTCCTGGCACTATATATCAAGAGCATCGAGAAGCTTGGGCACAGTCAGTTGGCCACTTGGTTGGGGCGGGGGTGGGGTCGCAAAGTCAAGGTCCTCTCATAAGGATTGAAGAGCTGAATGTCAGGCAGCCAACCTGCTGTAACTCTTTCTGCCCTATTGTGGGCTCCTGAAATGAGACAGGAGCAAGTGTTAAGGGAAAAGAGAATGTGGCCCCACTGTTATTTTTGGTGCGAGTGGTAGTGAGGTATACTGACTGAGGGAATAGGCAATGGATAGGGCATTCACAGTTAGTAAAGTGGGAGTTGGGGTGGGATGAGAGAGAGACAGAGAGAGAGGAGCTGTTGCATGCATTAGTGAGAGAGATAGATTACAGCAGAGAGGCAGATTGGTACAATGGTGGAGTTAGAGTGACTATGAGGTAGCAGGAAGAAGATGGTGGCACTTACCCTGGAGAAGTGGAGGAGGTCATTCACCTTCTTTCTCTGTTGCTTGGTGTTCCTTCAGGTGGCTGAGACTGCACTGACCCATGTGGCAACCTCTGATCAGGATAGTAGGGTCTGTTGCTATGGCCTTCCCTGCTAGTCCTGGGGGGGAAGGACATTCCTTCTCTGCACCACCCAGACCATCTGGGTCCCTGTACACAGAGCAGGGCGCCATACTCCCTTTATCTGCCAAGTTCATAGAAAATGTCCTGAACTATGCAAGGAGCTCTGGACTGACAGAACTTGACCAGATCTACAACAGCCTTTTAAAGATGGTTCTAATGCCAACAATGTTAGTATATTCCAGGATATCTCAACACTAGCAAGTACTTCCAGCAAATGGCAAGTTGATAACTCAATTGAGAAGGGTGCCAAAGGGAAGGGGTATGTAGTTAATGAGGTGAGTTTAGGATGAGCGTATGAGAAAACTTACTAGGCCTCACATGTGGAAAAACCCTCCAGAAATTTGATGAAAATGAAACAATTGAAATATTAGTAAGATTCACCCATTTGTATTATTATTCATTGGAAAATATTATATAGAAAAGTAAAAATGATTTGATTACCCAACCTTCAAAGTCCACTACTCTACATGCTTTCCGTTTAGTGGAAAATGCATAGAAGATGAGATTGCTGAAAGAAGGCATAAAATTATTAATCTTAATGAGGCAGTTGAAGACACAAAATTTTAAATCTCTGTGAAATTATTTTGATTGAAAGCCATCAGGAAGAAGCTGTAGGTTGCCTTCTCTGACTGAAAGTTGATGGATCTCTTTTTCACCTAATTCCTCTTCCCTCCTTCTCTCAGAATAGAGACTCCCTTTCTCCTTCTTCACTGTTATTCTGTTCAGCTTCAGCAATCAGAAGCCTTTCTGCTTTGTAATATCAGGCAGTGTACAGTAGAAATCCAAGACAGCCTTGCTGTACTGCACATTTTCACTAAATTTGTCCTGGCAGCTATGACATGACTTCAGGATGCCAGTAGTTTGCTCTCTCTCATGTCTTGTAGTCCCCTAGGTCTCATTATACTTGAGCTGCCCATCTGTCTGCAACACTGGAGTCATCAGACCATCCTTCAGTGATATCCTTGATCACCAGTCAACCATCATGAAGCAGGGTTTGGAGGCATTGGGATTTATATAGTGGATTGCAGCATGATTAAAAACATTATGACAGCCTCCATGACAATAAATATTAACATAAATGATTAAATGATAATAGGAAAATGGTTTGCCTTGCTCATCTTCCACCTGTAGAGGGCATATCATTCCACTGGCCTCCAGTCAGTGGATGTGGCCAAATGATAATTAACCCTACAGTTTGATAAGCTGACACTGACTTTTCTTGTGACACAATTGATTCCACTGACTGATTAAAATAAGCTAGCTAGAGCTGTTATTTAACTCAGCAGAACAATATGCGGCCAATAATTGAAACAAAGACCAGTGCTTTACTAATTTGATTTCATTTCTAACTTAAAAAATTATTCTAGCGTTCTTCTAGTAGTATAACATTTGCTGGAGGCTAGTCTGCCCTGTGATGAAACTGAGATCTGTATCTATGTATTTTGGTGTTGTTCACTGCATTTTAAGTTCATGGAGTTCTGGATTCGATGTTTGGTTTTGGCTGTGTGTATGCCTTTAGCATTGACAGTTGGCTTTTTAGGGGAAAATACACTAGACCCATAATTCTGAGTAATAGGAAGTTACCCAGGGTTCCTAGGGAACCTAAAAAGCCCCAAAGAACTGTGGATGCTGTACATCAGAACTAAAAGCAGAAATTGCTGGAAAAACTCAGCAGGTCTGGCAGTGTCTGTGGAAAGAAATCAGAGTTAACATTTCGGATACAGTGACCCTTCTTCAGAACCTTTCCAGCATATAGGAAGAAATTTTAATCACTGCACCCCATCTAAGTCTTAAAACTAACAGAACAAATTTGTCTTGGAAATGAGCTGGTTTGGGTTTTAGATTAGATTACTTACAGTGTGGAAACAGGCCCTTCAGCCCAACAAGTCCACACCGACCCATTCCCCTACAGGCAACTTAACTTGGCCAATTCACCTAACCTGCACATTTTTGGTCTGTGGGAGGAAACCAGAGCACCTGGAGGAAACCCACACAGACACAGGGAAAAAGTGCAAACTCCACACAGAGAGTTGAACCCAGGTCTCTGGTGTTGTGAGGCAGCAGTGCTAGCCACTGTGCCACTGTGCCACCGTGCCACCCACAAACTTCCTGGGTGTGCAGTATTGGATATTCATGGAATTGCTACAATGTTTGTGAAGCTGTATTAGGGTGTACTGATTCCAGATGGATCAGTTCTACTGAATATTTAAAAATCTTTGAATCTGTGATGTAAAAGAATAGAATAATTTTACATTGTTTATCTTCATTTCTGTTGTTAATAAACTCATGTTCTTTTTCTTGTTAAACAAAGACTACAACATTGTTTGTTTATGTTTCAGTAAAAGATCACTTTGTTACAGCAAACTTTGTTTGAACCAGCAGCCTTGATAAATTGGCAAAAATCATATACCTGAAATACAGGAAGTTTCCTGTATTATTGTGAACTCCAAGTAGTCAGTTGAGAGTGTGAGTGAGAAGGCTCTCTGCTGGTAAGATTTATTTAAGGTAAAGTTGCATTATTATTTAAGTGATTTATGCCTGTAAGTAATGTATACTGGTGATGTGTATACCATCTGCATTATATTTCTATTATGTAGTGTGTGTTTTTACATTGATTACATGCAGCTCATGATCAAACGGTACACTCCTGATCCCATAGGTGATGGTTAATAAAAAACTTGCTGTATCAGATTTCTTTTGTGAATCTAACTTGTCCTGTACTAACATTAGTTGGCATGTTCCCACAACAAGTAGCAACATGAGATGGCTCAATATTTAACATTGCTGTCTTACAGGTGACTGTGTGTACTTTGCACGTTCTCCCCATGTCAGAATGGGTTTCCTTCGGGTGCTCTGGTTTCCTCCCACAGTCCAAAGATGTGCAGGTTAGGTAGATTTGCCATGCTAAAACACATAGTGTTCAGAGGTTTACAGGCTAAGTGGATAGGCCATGATAAATGCAGGGTACAGGGATGCGGTGGGTCTTGGTGGGATGCTGTTCAGAGGGTTAGTGTAGACTTGATGGGCCAAATGGCCTGTTTTGTCACTGTAGGGATTCTATGACTCTCTAAAAGCAAAATAATTTCGGGCTCAACATCTGGGATTTTTGAATTAACAACGATGAAGAGGTGCTGAGATATAAAAGCAATAGTGTTATCGGGGAGTTTATTACTTTGAATGTTGCCCGGAGTTTTCTCGAAGTGGAAGAGATAACAATGGATTTTAAAAAAATCTTTGCCTAAACCTAAACTGAGGGAATAAATAGATAAATTGAAGATTGAAGTAAAACCAGGAATTTATATGGATGAGATCCTTCAAATTATTTTATAGCATTTAGAATTGGGAGAAAGGAAACATGAAATTGGGCTATCACAGCTGGAATTAGCTTTAATAGTTAGAAATTAAAAGATTGTAATTAAAATGGTTTGAGCTCTAAAGAGAGAAGGAAATTAGACAACTTTGAGTTAGTCAAAGAAAAGCTTAGAATAAAGAGGGAAGAAAGACATAGTAGATTCTGATCCCAGTGACGGATTTGATTTAAGTAAGAATCTACATTTAGTCCCGAAATTTACTGAGGATGGAGTCAGAAGGTATTGGATAGCCAGACAAATAAAATGGCTAGAAGTGATTTGGCCCTCTGAAGCTACTGAGTGTGTTGACAGGTAAGGCAATGAGAGCACATATCATTTTTTAGAAGAATAATCTGCAAAAAATGAGACTGTAGCTTATCAATTGAAATGTACCATTGTAACAAATTAACCAAATTGGATATTTTGTGGAATTTGCAATAGAGAAAGAAATGGTGTGGGATCAGTGGCTTAGATCACTTAAGCTGGAGAAATACAAAATTGAGAATTTGTAGTCAGAAATAGCATTCCAGCAAGTATTTCAAGCTCAGTATAGCACAGCCCATTCTGGCAGATACCCAGGAGATTTCTTAGATCTATCCACATAGGTTCTTGTCGGGAATCTTCCTTGTCTGTATTATATGCTGTTCAGTTTCTAAATTCTGGACAGAATTTGAAAAGACACAAAAGTCCGCATGGTCTTTAATTCAACAGTAGGTTTTACTCCAGAGTTGTGGACTCTATATAGCCCAAAACAAGTCTGAACACACCAAGGAACATTGGTTGATGGCTCAAGTGTCACGTGACTCACCTCTTAAAGGGACACTGTCCCAACATAACATAACATCCCTCCCTATTTATCTTCCCCGGAAACAAACAACTCCAATATTTACATAGTTCCAAACACAACATACATGTCAAAGCAACAATACTATATACATAGACACAACACACATTTTCATTAGATATAACAACAATTTAGTCAGAGTCTATTTGGTGGGCATCTGTTTTACGCTGGCTGCCTTATCTCTGGCACAAAATTCACCCCAGAGATACTGGGAACCCCAGGTAAAGAGGAGTCATCTCTAGGGGGTGTACAACACTCTCTTTCATAGAGGCAGTATTGTTATTGGCTACAGTGGGCTGCTCTGGGGATGGTGTGCTGCCTTCAGGAAATGAGACTGGGGTCCCTTCTTGAGGCCCCATGGCAATGGCTTATTCTAATATTTAGGTGTGTGCCTCTACATCAGGTAGACATGCCTTGGCCACATGACCCCATCCCAGGTTTAGATCCTGGAGGCTATGGGATCTGTCTGGGCCAGGACCTTGGCAGTTACCCACTTGTCAGTTGTGATGTAGTCATTACCTAATAACTCTAATTATAAAAGTGCCTCTTGGGAGTCCTTTTCCTTTCTGGACATCTCTGGGGGCTAACTGATTGTCAAGGACAATCTTGTGTATTTCTTCAGGTAGCAACAGGTTGAATGTGCAGTTTGTAACTTCCTTTCAAGCAGCACGTATACAAGTAAGTTCTGGGCAGTGGAACAAGATATGTTTCAGTTTATGGCTGAGAAGCTGCTGACTTGATAAACTAGTGACCCCTCCCTCTTTCATGTTTCAATGAATACTTCAACAACTGCCCAAATCTTTCTGCAATGGTCAATGGAGGATATGGTATGCATGCTGCTACAATTCGTGTAGTCAGTAAATTCTCATGCAATGACTGTTGTTGCTGATCACCTCCTCAGGATAACCAAACATTGAAACGTTTCACCCAGTTTGTTGTTGGTCAGGTTTGTAGAAATGGACTTCATTACTGCCATCTCCAGTCACTTAGAATGGGCATCACCAGCAGCATCTGACCCTCAGACTGGTCAGTAAATTCAATGTGGATATGTTCCCATGGCATCATGAGCTATTCCCAGGGGTGCAACAGTGACAATGGTGATGAGTTTCTGATTTTGGCACAAGCCTGACACAGGCTGGCTTTTTCTTTGATCTGGGCATCCAAGTTCAGTGAACAAAAGAAGCACTTGATAAGTTCTTTCAACCTCACCACAGGATGGCCCTGCTGCAACTGCTCCAGCAGCTTGTATTATAAATCAGGGAGAACTTTACCTTCATTCTCTACAGTAGACAGGCATTCTGAACTGACAACTCCCACCTCCAGTGTATGGCTTGAGTTCTGGGTGGTTTGGGCCAGGCCATTGCTCTTAGGACCAGATCCAACACCTGGCTTAATACAGGGTCACCTCTGATATCATAGAATCCCTACAGTGTGGAAGCAGGCTGTTTATCCATCAAGTCCACACTGACCCTCCCAAAAGCATCCAACACAGATTCCAATCCTTCCTCCAAACCAGTAACCCTGCATTTTCCATGGCTAATCTATCTAGTCTGCACATCCCTGGACATGATGGGCTAATTAGCGTGGCCATTTCACCTAACTCATGCATCTTTGGACTGTGGAAGGAAACCAGAGCACCAAGATAAAACCAACAGACATGGGTAGAACATGCAAACTCCACACAGACAGTCGCCTGATGGTGGAATCAAATCCAGGTCCCTGGAGCTATGAGATAGCATTGCTTACCACTGAGCCACCATGCTGCTGAAATCACACCTCTGATATCATTGTTCATTTGTCAACCCACTACTGATATGACCTTCATTTGAGGGCAGAAGTTACCTGGACAATGCATCTGCCTTTGTGTGTCACTCCAGCTGCTTGTATTTGATACCATGCCAGCATTGCTGAGAGAAGTTGGCCCCGCTTCTGAAGGTCACTGCCATTGATGGAATCCCAGTATACAGGCTGAAGATGGACATGAGGGAATGATGACCCAATGGCAGAGCGAAGTGGCAGCCATATAAGTAGTGACAAAATTTCCTTATGCATAAAATAATGTTGAGTGTCTCCTTCTCTGATTGGCCATATCTTGCCTCAAGGGCAATCAGTATTTATTTGCACAAAGCTCTCAATTAACAGTAACTTTGAAGTCACCGCAGATTCAGATCAATCTATCATGTTTTACAAGAGCTATAATTGGGATTGTTCAATTACTGGTAAAACAATTGGTCAGTGCATTGAGTATCGGAGTTGGGAGGTCATGTTGCAGCTGTACAGAACATTGTTTAGGCCACTTTTGGAAATCTGCATTAAATTCTGGGTTGGAGGGTCTGAGCTATTGGGAGAGGCTAAATAGGCTGGGGCTATTTTACCTCGAGCATCGGAGGCTGAGGTGTGACCTTAAAGAAGTTTATTAAATCATGAAGGGCATAGTGTGGATCACCAAGGTCTTTTCCCCATGGTAGTGGAGTCCAAAACAAGATAGCATAGGTTTAAGGCAAGAGGGGGAAGGTTTAAAAGGGTCCTAAGGGGCAGCTTTTTCATGCAGAGGGTGGTACATCTGTGTAATGAGCTGCTAGAGAAAGCGGTACAGGCTGGGACACTTACAACATTTAAAAGACATCTGTATGGGTATGTGACTAGGAAGAGTTTAGAGCGATATGGGCAATGCTGGCAAGTGGACTAGTTTAACTTACGATGTCTGGTCGCATGGACGAGCTAGACCGAAGAGTCTGTTTCCATGTTGTATAGGTCTTTGGCTCTATGACTCCAAAAGTCTGAACAAGCCCTGGAATTGATGACTCATCAGTGTGACATGACTCACATCTTCAAGGGACACTGTTCCAAATTAATATACACCAACTAAAATACGTAACAGGAACTAAAACAGAAATTGCTGGAAAAGTTCAGCGGGTCTGGCAGCATCTGTGGAGGGAAGTTAGAATTAGAACAGGTATTCTGAAGAAGGGTTACTGGACCTGAAACATTAACTCTGCTTTCTTTCCACAGTTGCTGCCAGACCTGCTGAGCTTTTTCAGCAATTTCTGCTTTCGTTTCTCATTTCCAACATCCGCATTTCTTTCGGTATTTTGTAAAGTAATAACAGCCTGTCACCAACATCAACTATACATTCCCCAGATAATCATTGGGACCAATTGGTAGCTCTAATAACTTTTGGGACAGTGTAATAATGTAATATTGACAAGGTAATTTAAACAGCCAAACATAAACTGAGAATAGGTGAGTATTGAACAGGAGAAGATTGTTTAGTAGATGATTGCTTCAATAGGTCAGAGCAACCTACAAAATAGAAAAGAAAATCAGTTAGGAAGCATAATGTGCATCAATTTTTACACATATTGTTATTTCCATCAAAGTGCAATTTTACCTACCTGAAGTGCTATTGTATTACGAATAGCACAGTATTCACAATGAATTGACGAATATGCTGTTTAAAATTATAGGCATGTTATGCCATGTTTTTTACCATATTATTAGACCATTGATTTCTACAGATCATTACAGAGACTGAATAAGTGACATTCTGTCTTTCCTACCAAACTTGGAGATTTTTTTTAGTGCTTTGGAGATCAAATTTGGAACTTCTGTATGAAAACTGTACTTCAGTGATTTTGGATTTTCTTTTAATTGTTCTCAAAATACGAGTCTTAGTCATAAAATCTCTTATAAACCACACTGATTATTTAAAGTTCTGCTCAGTGATGACTCTAAACTGTTGTAGAGCAATAGTGGTGGTAACTTTGAAGGAGAGAGTGTGCTTCTTTTTGTTGAGGATAGTTATTATCATCCTTGTGGGTGATCTTGCAATGCAGAACTAGTGGGAACATAGTGGAGTGTAGAGTAGGGTTATAGGCAATGGGCACTGAGCATGGAAAGTGAGTCTGGGATAATTAAATGTCAGGTCAGAAAGGGCAATTGTCAGGAATGGTATCCAGGTGAATGTACCCACTCACCCCAGGATACCACCACAATGTACCCAGCCTGACTATTCAGTTTGGGCCTATGTTAGGCATTAAAACTTCTCTAATGATATTCTCAATCATTAATTTGTTCTCATACATTGCTCAGTTTAAAGTGTGAATGGTACTGAGTTTGTTATGTGGACCTCAATTGTAGATGCTTTGTTCATAAAAGATTCATTATTGTCAAAATGTTAACTTACAACTTTCAAAGGATATTGAAGCATGTAATAGGAACGGTATTGCTGAGTAATGAGGAAAGAATCCATTAGTACAGATGGCCTCATGCAGGAACATAAGTAATTTGAAAGTACATCTTTGTGCTCATATGGATTTAATTCATTGTAAAGTTTGTGATGATATCACTGATCTCTTCAGAATTGGTAATAAATTGTCCTTATTTTATTTGTGTTATATCCTTAATTTTTCAGTAATAAAAAATTAACAACATGCTCACCATCTCTTGCTCAATCAGAAGTAAGCTTTCTGAATTGGCAATTCGATAATTAGAATGTTTTTTTATTGATAAGTTGATTTTTAGCTTCAGGAGTGAGAGGTCCATCTGTTAATTGCTGCTTCACAAAGAATATAAGCAGAGACAAGTGGAATATTGTTGATGAGCTAACTCTGCCTGTTGGAGGAATTGCTTTTCCTTGTTTTGTAACAGTATGTAGCTTTCTCTGCACTGTTGATATTTCTATTTCTTGGCAAGTAAGCTCTGTGTAAACTGAGAAAACAAAGGCACAGTTGGTATGATTTCAAAAAAATCCCCACACTTTTACATTCTGATGTAATAGTAGAGAATTCAGTCATGGATTATGAGTGCCTTTTGTAAGATTTTGATAATATGATTAATTTTTATATGTTATTTTTAGATGTTATTTGAACTAACTGTTTAGAATTTTGCCTTAGCTTCCTTTTTAATTTACCCAGTTTGAATTTGTGTTTGTTGAGTGTGACAATTAACAGTTAAAACAG
The DNA here is from genome assembly GCF_047496795.1 of Chiloscyllium punctatum. Classification (NCBI taxonomy): domain Eukaryota; kingdom Metazoa; phylum Chordata; class Chondrichthyes; order Orectolobiformes; family Hemiscylliidae; genus Chiloscyllium; species Chiloscyllium punctatum. Next base: position 39,867,873 of record NC_092758.1, read on the forward strand.
ACTGAGAACAGTCACTGCATCTGTCTGAGTGTGATTCTGTCTGCCACAGACAGCCCCCACATTTCTTCTATATACCTTTTCTGCAATTTAAGGATTCTGTGTCAGCTTTAAATAAATTTGCAAAACGTTTGAACTCAACAGTTTGAAGTTAGAATCGACATACCTTTAAACTGAAGCTATCATGAATTCAATTGGGTTTGCTAACTGTATTGATCAAGTAACCATATGGGTGGTACGTTGGCTCAGCAGTTAGCATTGCTGCCTTGTAGCACCAGAGACCTGGGTTTGATTCCATGAGATTGTGTGGGGTTTGCACATTCTCCCTGTGTCTATATGGGTTTCCTTGGGGTCCTCTGGATTCCTCCCAAAGTCAAAAGATGTGCTGGTTAGGTGGATTAGCCATGCTAAATTTTCCATAGTGTCTGGGGAGAGATTTGGTGGATTGGCTGTGGGAGGTGCAGGACGAAAGGGATGGGAAGGTGCGTCTGGGTGGGATGGTCTTTGAAGAGTTGGTGTGGACTTGATAGGCTGAGTGGCCTGCTTCTGCACTGTAGGGATTCCATGATTCTATGATACCTGAAGGTCAGAATGCTGACATTTTAAGAAGATATCCATTCCTAACATTACACTATACTAATATATGTTCCCAATTGCCTTACTGTCTAAGGGAGTAGACATGTTTTATATAAATGATTACAAACTGTTATTGTTGATAAGAGAGTTATTTGTACAGTAAATCCGAGGGCTTGTTTATAAAACCTAAAGGATATAAAAGTTTGTTAATGCCACAAAATTCTCTTTCTCTTCATTTTCAATTGTGGATCAAAATGGAAAAAGGACTGTTCTAAACCTAATACTATGGCAGAAATTGCTGCACTTTTCAAAACATGACAGTGAAACTCAATCTGAGTTGTGTTTCCACTGTTGCTACACTGTTGTTCAAACAAAGAGGAAAGCAAGATAAGACGTGACAGCATCGAGGATGTGTGTGGAAAGTGAGCTTCACCCAGTGACAGATTACCGATTGGTTTATGCAGTCAGGATGAATTGTGAATGCCAGAAGTTATCAGCATAATGTCAGCTTCCTGATTGGCAGTCGAATGATGGTGTAGTTAAGAAACAAGGGGAGAAGACTCCAGACTACAGAGTGGGAAGGCCTCTTCCCCACATCTCTTTGTAATGATGTAACCAAATCCTGGAAGACAGCGAGGTATTCTCTCCTACCAATTGCTGTAAGCTACTGCCTCTAACCAATCACTGAAACCCTTTACAATTAGTGTGTCATCTGCCCCATGTCTTCCGCAAAGAATTGAAATGCAGTAATCTGAAAATAAGGAGATCAGAGAACAGAAGACATTGAGAAGCAATAGGTACACCTCATCAAATCCTGTAGCCTGGTGCTAATGAACTATGCTTCCCTAATTTTTTTTTCTGCACTAATAACACCCATATTTGTTTGTTCTTTTGAGTCTGTCTGTATATGTATGTAGGGTTAGAAGGTGATTAGAGTTTCAGTTTGGAGAGTTATCTGTTAATAGTTTGCATTTTAATTTTCCTGTGGTTAGAATTTATTTATTCATCTTAACTAATAAGTTGTTGTTAAGTAGAGAAATCTAGTCTGCAATTCTATTAACCATCTGAGAGATAAATTGGAGAGTTTGAGTACTTTGATTAAATTTTTAACTTTTGTGATGGTTCCAGGATTAGGGTAGCTTGAGTATCTGTGCACTTTCCCAAGAGACAAGAGGTTGGAGCTCCTATTGTGACTGTCTGTTACAACGAGGATGTGGGTGCGATATTAGTATGTAATATAAAGGTAAAGGGTTCTGGATTGCAAATACGAAATGGCAATGGAAACTGTGACGGACTTCCTGCAGGTCACAGAATTGTTCCTGGCAGATTGAAATAAATAATAAAGGACTGGTTAATTGTATTGGCAATTAAGTTGGGAACAGAATTGCCTGCAGAAGCTAGGAAGGCAGCCATAATCTACAGGGTGCTTCAGATAGTGAAACCTCAATTTTAGTGAAGCAGATGTTGTATTAGTCAATATTACTTGATAGAATTAAACCCTTTTTCCATCAGCACCAGAAATTTGAAAGGAGAAGGAAAGGAAAAGAGGTGATACCTGGGATTGCCTCAGATTTTCTCCTTAGATCAGAAAGGAATGTACAGAGGGTGGAGATTAAAATCAAAGACTTAGTTGCTTCCGTTGCAACAAGATGGGACACATGCATTCAGAATGCTAGAAGTTGTGAGGGTATTGGGGTTATTGATACTTATTGGGGTTAATAAGAATCAGTTTAAAAGGGGAACTGAAAAGGAAAATGCCATGGACCAAATTGTACCAGAGGAAGTGGAGCCATTCTCACAGGCCTGCGGATGAAGTATTGATAGTTGTTTGTCAAATAGTGGTACCACTTAGATATTGTAAGGAGATATTGCCAGTAGCACATGAAATTTCTATTGTGGGACATATAGGACTACCTAGATGCAAAAATTGATAAACAGGTATTTTACATGGCCCAGATTGTATAAAGATGAAGTGCAGTTCTGTAAAATATGCCATATATGTCAGGTAGTAAGAAATTTTGTAATTAAACAAGCACATTTAATAACCATATCAGTTTTTGAAGGCTCATTCAATCTAGTGTTAGTAGGTTATAAACAATCATTACCAAACACAAAGGCAAGACACCAGTGTATCCTTAAAAGTATGGATATGACAACCCCATTTCCAGAAGCTGTTCCTTTAAGGATAATTGCTGCTAATGTTATAGTGGAAAGATTAACTCAGTTTTTTTTTTGCACTTATTATGGACTACCAAGTAAAATAAAATCTCATCAGGTTCCTAAATTTGTGTTTAAGATTTTCCAGGACACCATCAGCAGTTTGAATATAAAACTAGGCAAAAGTGAGGACCGCAGATGCTGGAAACCAGAGTTTAGATTAGAGTGGTGCTGGAAATGCACAGCAGGTCAGACAACATCTGAGGAGCAGGAAAATTGATGTTTTGGGCAAAAGCCCTTCATCAGGAATGGAGGCAAGGATATAAAGTTATCTCAGTCAACTCCATATCATCCACACACACACAAACACACACACATTTAGAGAGATACCATTGTGCACTCAAATCCATGATTCAGGCATTCTGTCATGAATACACACAGGATTGGAACAAAGGATAAGACTTCATACTGTTTGCTACCAAACATTCCCCAAATGAATTTACTGGAGTTACTCCATTTGAATTGGTCTATAGTCGTGAGGTTGGAAATTGATTAACATTGATCAATGAAAAGTTCTAAAGAGAAAAAGTTGGATGTTGGATTACTCAGACGAGCACATAGAGTGGCATAAAAGCATTTAAAGGTACACAAAATGAAATGAGCAAATAAACATGCCACACCCACTTCCTGTTACTTACTTAACCCCCTTCCAGTTTGGGTTCTCTCAGGTTCCCATTCCCCTGACAGGCTGGTTAAACCCATGCTTGCCGCCCTAGCAAATCATGCGAGGGTATCATTCCCAAGTCCTTTAAGTGAACCGGATGTATTTTCCTGACAGTTGGCAATGGATGCATGTCATCACGAGACTCTTCATTTCAGATTTTTATTGAATTCAAATTCCACCATCTGCCATGGCAGGATTTGAAGCCGGGTCCACAGAACATTATTGAGTTTCTGGATTATCAGTCCAGTGATAATATCACTAGCCTGTTGCCTCCATTTCTCCATAAAGGTTGTATGCAGGCTCATGGAACCTGCAAGGCAAAAGAGAGAGGGTGCTGCAGCCACTGGTGCGAGAGCATGGTTAGCATAACAGCTGCAGTGGAGTGAAGAGTTGGACTTACCGTGGTAGGTCATACATGTTTCTGCATCCCTACAGCAGCAGTGCTGGTCTTTTTCAGCTATGGCCGAGATTCTCTCTTCATAGGGAGTGAGGACAGGAAGGCTGGGCACCTCTCCACTCATGTGAGCTCTCTCTGCCCCCTTATAGGCTGTCTTCTCCTGAATAAGAAAAAGGTAGTGAATGAGTGAGATTCTAATAGGTGGTTAGGACTGGTGTATGTGGGAAGAGGTAGTGAGATGTACCAAAGACTGGTGAGGCAGCACAGAGGCTATACAGGGTTAGTGGTGTGAGAGATTAGAGGTGGGGACAGCCAGTGAAAGGGTGTCTTACATGCAATAGTCAATATGGTAGATCATGAATGTTGGAGGTTGCTGGGTGCAGCAGCAGAGATAGAGTGTGATGTTACAGAGAAAGAAGAGTGTGGAACTTACCCTGGCAATATGGAGAAGGTAATTGACCTTCTATCTAATTGTTGTCCATTCTGCAGCACCTTGGCAATGGCACTGACCCAGGTGGTGAACTCAAGTTGGTAGAATCCGAGAGTGTGGCCTCATCTACAGGTTCTCCTCCTCTTTGCACCACCTCAACCCCCAGAGTGCTCGGTCCCTGTTGAAGAGACCTGGTGCCATCTTCCCCTTCCCCATTATATAATGTTATGACTCAGTCCATCAATGAGTAGAACAACTCTAGAATGCCTTTGCTTATCCAGGTGCACATCAGGCTATTGAAGAAGGAAAGGGCACGGGGATATTGATGTGGATATCAACCGAGTAACACGTTGTTCCAGTAATGATATAAGGTAAGATGTGGCTGCAATTGGATGTGAGAGATGCCATATCAAAGATATCGGAGATCCCATGGGCGTTCCGTTGGTTTGTCTAGAGGTTTTGTTGTTGAAGGTGAAGTGTGTGGTAAGGCATATGTCCACTAGCTTATTGATACTGTCCTTGTTAGTGGTTTTTGCTGTAAGTGTCTTTGGGCCTTCTAATAGTGTAGTCAGTGTTTTCTTGGCCAGGTTAATGTTGATGGATGTAAACAGGGCTGTTACATCAAAGGAGACCATTATTTCATCCTCTTCTATCTTAGTGTCTTTGATGGTCTTCAGGAATTCTTCTACAGATTACCAAAATTCACAAACCAGGAGCCCCCCTCACCCATAGTCTCACTACCTGGATCACCAACTTACAGACTGGCCATGGAGCTACACCAAAGACCAAAACACTTAGTAGAAGACTCACGCCACTCCATCCACTCCACCCAAGAATTTCACAACAGGAAATATCATCACCACAGGAAATTACATCACCAACCCAAAGAAACCCAAACATATACATAGAAAACAGGAATTTTCAGCAGTGCTTCACCTGAGGCCCACTGAAGATGTTACCTAGTAGGGTGATGAAACGTCTGGAAATGAACCTTCCAGCTCATCGAGCAAACCTACATCCAAAAGGGGGAGTGAGTCCCGGAGCAATGTGAAGGGTGTTAGTCCCGGGGCAGCATGAGGAGAAGTGAGTCCTGGGACAGTGCGAGGGGAGGTGAGTCCCAGAGCAGTGCGAAAGGAGGCGAGTCCCGAAGCAGCATGAGGGGAAGTGAGTCCCGGGACAACACGAGGGGAAGTGCATCCCGAGGCAGTGCGAGGGGGTATGAGTCCCGGGGCAGTGTGAGGGAAAGTGAGTCCCAGTGCAACGTGAGGGGAAATGAGTCCTGGGACAGCACATGGGGGTGTGAGTCCCGGGGCAGTGTGAGGGAAAGTGAGTACTGGGGCAGCGTGAGGAGGAATGAGTCCCGGAGCAGTGCGAGGTGAAGTGACACCCGGAACAGCACGAGGGGGTGTGAGTCCTGGGGCAGCGCGAGGGGAAGTGACACCCAGAACAGCGTGAGGGGAAGTGACTCCCGGGACAGCGTGAGGGGAAGTGACACCCAGAACAGCGTGAGGGGAAGTAACACCCGGAACAGCATGAGGGGAAGTGAGTCCCAGGCAGCATGAGGGGAAGTGACACCCGGAACAGCATGAGGGGGTATGAGTCCTGGGGCAGCGCGAGGGGAAGTGACACCCAGAACAGCATGAGGGGAAGTGACACCCGGAACAGCACAAGGGGGTGTGAGTCCCGGGGCAGCACGAAAGGAAGTGACACCCGGAACAGCGTGAGAGGAAGTGAGTCCCAGAACAGAGAGAGAGGGGAAGTAACTCTTGGGGCAGCGCGAGGGGAAATGAATCTCAGTGCAGCGCGAGGAGAAGTGAGTCATGGAGCAGTGCGAGGGGAAATGAGTCCCAGTGCAGTGCAAGGGGAAGTGAGTCCCGGGACAATATGAGGGGTTGTGAGTCTTAGTGCAGTGCGAGGGGAAGTGAGTCCCAGAGCAGTGTCATGGGCTGTGAGTCCTGGAGCAGCGTGAGGGGAAGTGAGTCCTGGAGCAGCGCAAGGGGAAGTGAGTCCCAGTGCAGTGTGAGGGGAAGCAAGTCCTGGGGCAGCACAAGGGGAAGTGAACCCCAGTGCAGGTACAAGGGTTGTGAGTCCCAGGGCGTTGCAAATTACCTTGTTGCAGCTGAGTGCTGGTGCGGAGTGGATTGGAAGTGTGGAGTGGAACAGTACAGTTGTTGGACTGAGGCCTGGCCTGTGCTCGCTGAGCTGCTGCAATACAATGTTTATTTGAAATTCTTTACCAGACTGTAATGTCAATCCCTTAATTATGTTACAACTACCTTAATTCTCACTTTTTTTTTAGATACTGTAAGTAATGCTGCTACTTTTTCTGTAATTCTTCCTTTATGTCCAAGATTTTACCTACAATGGTGCCATGAGAGGCAGCTATTGTAAAATCTTTTCACTGTGCTCCTGTACCTCTGTTCTGGATTAGTGGTGCTGGAAGAGCACAGCAGTTCAGGCAGCATCCAAGGAGCAGCAAAATCAACTTTTGTGTTCCTGATGAAGGGCTTTTGCCCGAAACGTCGATTTCGCTGCTCCTTGGATGCTGCCTGAACTGCTGTGCTCTTCCAGCACCACTCATCCAGAATCTGGATTCCAGCGTCTGCAGTCATTGTTTTTACCTCCTGTACCTCTGTACTGGTATACACAAGACAATAAAGGATATTCTGTTCTAAAGAGGAGCATAGCCAAAGCAAGAAGTCACTTGTGGGAGTGGTGCACAAATCCCCTAACTCTAACCACATTGTAGTGTGTTGCAGAAAGGAAGAAAATGATGAATATCATAATGAATAATGAATATAATTAGCATAATGAAACAAAAATAGAGATTGCTGGTGGTTCTCAGCAGGCCTTGGCACCATCTGTGGAGAGAGAAACAGAGTTAACATTTCCAGTTCAGTAATTCTTCTTCAGAACTACCTGCAGTTCTTTTTTTTGTATTTAAGGAAGAAATAATGATAGCTTGCCAAAAAGGCATGCTGATAATTATGAGATATTGTCATCAACATATCAACTGGAAAAGATACATGGGCAAAAGATGCCTGGCTAAGGACTTCATAGGATGGTTTTTAGGATGGTTTCTTAGAACAGCATGTTCTTGAACTGAGAGAGAGTTGGCTATGTGAAAGCTAGTAGTGTTCAACATTTAGAATTAATTAATCTTCTCATGTGAAGGTGCTCTCAGGTATATTATAATTGAATTTTACATTCAGCCTGAAAGAAAAAGAAGTGAGTTTGACACTACTTTTTAAAAGTCAGCGTCATTATAAGCTAAATGAATTGGCAATTAGCTTGAAAGATAGATAAGTAGATACCTAATAACAGAACAACTAGACACTGTTAGCTATCTGGGATGGAGGTTGTGACATTGGTCAATGAAGTCTCAGATTCTTACAACAATGTGGGAAGAAGGTCAATGACCTTCTCGACTCTATCAGTGTAATCACTTCTGATGAGGTCATTGTTACATTGGCTTTAATTTTCCAAAACTCCATTAACTTTGGGATTGTCCAATTAGTTTGGAAGATAGTGAATATAACTCCTTATTCAAAAAGGGAAGGAGGGAGACAGAAAACACAAAAATTTAAGCACATGACTTAGCATCTATCACAGGATGTGAGAAGCTATTATTAAAGAAATTACAGTGGGGCATTTAGATAAGTTCAAGATAATCAGGCAGAATCAACATGGTTTTGTGGAAGGGAAAACTATGCTTTATCAATCTATTCAATTTCTTGGAAGATGTAACACATACTATGGAGAAAGGGGAACTGGTGACGTACTGTACTTTGATTTTGAGATGGTGTCTGTTAAGGTGCCACCTCAAAGATTATTACAGAAAATAAAAGCCCGTAGTTTAAGTGGTCGCATATAGGACTGAATAAAAGATTTGTTTGTAATAGGAACCAAAGTGAACATAAATGGGCTTTTTCAGATTGGCAAGTTGTAACATATGGTGTGCACAGGATTGACCCCAGGACTTCAACTATTTATAATTGATGTAAGTGACTTAGAGTCATAGAGTCTTAGAGATGTATAGCATGGAAACAGACCCTTCGGTCCAGCCCGTCCATGCCAACCAGATATCCCAACCCAATCTAGTCCCACCAAACCCTTCCTATTCATAAACCCATCCAAATGCCTTTTAAATGTTGCAATTGTACCAGCCTCCACCACTTCCTCTGGCAGCTCATTCCATACACATACCACCCTCTGTGTGAAAAAGTTGCCCCTTAGGTCTCTTTTATATCTTTCCCCTCTTACCCTAAACCTATGCCCTCTCATTCTGGACTCCCCTACCCCAGGGTAAAGACTTTGTCTATTTATCCTATCCAAGCCCCTCATAATCTTGTAAACCTCTATAAGGTCACCACTCAGCCTCTGACGCTCCATGGAAAACAGCCCCAGCCTGTTCAGCCTCTACCTATACCTCAAATCCTCCAACCCTTGCAACATCCTTGTAAATCTTTTCTGAACCCTTTCAGGTTTCACAACATCTTTCCGATAGGAAGGAGACCAGAATTGCACGCAATATTTCAACAGTGGCCTAACCAATGTTACAGCTGCAACATGACCTCCCAAGAGGCTGGAGTAGCTGGGACCTTTTTCACAGGAGTGTAGAAGGTTGAGGGGTGACCTTATAGAGGTTTAAAAATCACAAGGGGCATAGATCAGGTGAATAGCAAAGATCCTTTGTCTAAGGTTGGGGAGTTCTAAACTAGGAAGCATAATTTTAAGGTGAGAGGAGAAAGATTTAAAAATGATCTGAGGGGCAATTTTTTCACACTAAGAGTAGTGCATATTTGGAATGAACTACCAGAGGAAGTAATAGATGCAGGTACAGTTACAACATTTAAAAGACATTTGAACAGGTACGGTTTAGAGGGGTATGGGTCAATTGCAGGCAAATGGGACTAGATTAATTTTGGAAACTTCATTGGCATGAAAGGCCTTATTCTGTACTGTATGATTCTATGACTGTTCCTCACAAGACAAAACTTTTCTTGATATCTGGGTGCTCAAATAAATTGATGGAATAGAATGATGAGTTCTCAAGTAAGCATCATCCCTTAACTGAGAACAACTGCTGAAGAGTTGTGAACAGAACAACGGCAATGGGTGTCAAAATGTAGAAGTGATATTGTTTGTGAAGTGGGAATGGAGCAAAATTCCTGGACTCACTTATACTATTGAGAGAATCCTGGGAAGAATTCAAAAGTGGGTGATATGCTTACAAATTAAACAAAAGCTTAAAGGATACATAACTCACGTACTAATTTACCCTTTTTGAAATGTCAAAGATTTAATTAAGAATAATGAATATATCATATTTATGGCTAGTTTTACTGGTTTTACTGAACTCCTGTCCCTTTTTATGCAAAGATACACTATAAAATTGGATATTTTGTATACAGTGTATAAATAATAATTATTGTAGGATAAAGGAATTTTTGTCTATTTCAATAATTTTGTACAATATTGAGACAGAAGATCCCTTCTTCATTGTTACCATGACTGTTATTTCGAGATAGAAATGAACATGAAAAAATATTCCATTTGTTATTATGCAGAAACCATTGTGCTCATCGGTAAACTTTATATACTAGAGACTTATGCACAGGTAAAAATAAAGTTTGCATCTTAATGAAATGTGCTTAGATTATTGATGTGACTTGCATTGCTCACCAATGAAGCATAGTGGACTACACCCAGGCTTTGTATTTAGACTCTATTCCTTTATATGGATTTGCAATTTTTAAATTAGTAAACAGATTTTAAATGTCAATTGTGGCTCAGAGGTAGTACTCTTTCCTCTGAGTCAGAAAATTGCAGGCTCAAACTCCACTCTTGAGATTTTAACACATAATCCAGGCTGACATTTCAGTCCAGTATTGTGGGACTTCTGCACTGTTGGAGGTGCTGACTTTCAGAGACGATCTTAATGTCTTCCATTCCTGGTAGATATAAATGATTCCATGACACAATTTGAAGAACAGCAGGTGAGTTCTCTTGAATTCTACTTTATTTGGAGAGATATGATTCAAGGCCAGTTGCATGGAAAATAATGTAAAATACAGATTAGGTACACAAAATGACAACTCAAAACTGCCAATGCCAAGGTTTGTTCAGTTGGAACCTTGAATGTAACAAAATATAAGAAGCTTTCTTTCCACGTTAACTAGGTGAGAAGGGACGGCGAGAAAAACAATGGGTTGGATTTCCCCAAAAACTGACTAAAGTTTCTTCCCCTGGTTTCTAGTGAGTTATTTCACACAATTCTCTGCTGCTCACCTCACCAAATATGCAACCGCACCTGTATGGCATTGAGCTCACACTATCTTGTACCCACTGCCAGTAGAAATACTTGCCACTGCCAGGACCTGCTGAGATTTCTATGCCTTCAGCACAATGTTAAAACCTAGCTGTATGCCCAGATCAAAAGCTGCCATCCTATAGTGTTAATGTAGTGTTGAGAAAACAAAACAGAAACGCTTTTTAAGTGGCATTAGTGACACTTCATTGTAAATAGAATATCAAATTCATTGATATATTTTATTTTAAATCATCACTTCTGTCTGATCAATTGTCATTGCAGACTCAGCTTAAAGTATGAGCTTTAATTGGAGGGGACGTGACGGCTTAGTGGTTTTATTGTTGGACTATTAATCAAAAGACTCAGATAATGTTCTGGGACCAGGGTTCAAATCCAGCCACAATAAATGGTGCAATGTGATTTCAATAAAAGTCTGGAATTAGGAGTCTAATGATGACTATGAATCCATTTCCAATTGTTGGAAGAATCCATCTGATTCACTGATATCCTTTAGGGAAGGAAACTGGCATCCTTACCTGGTCTGGTTTACTCTTGATTCCATTCCCACAACAATGCAATTGAATCTTAACTGCACTCTGGGCCATTATGGATGGGCAATAAATGCTGATTTAGTCAATGTTGCCTTCATCCTGTGAATGAATAAGAAACTACTACAGAGTTTACCATTAGTGCCTTCTTTCCTTAACACCAGGGTAGTGTCATTATTGAACATAGGAGCATGACATGTTGTAAATGTTAACTTTTATTACACAATGGGAAAAGTGAAGAATGCACAATCAAAAAACTGCAATTGCTCTGGAACTAAACAACCTATTCATCAATTTGAACAACAAACAAATTTACAGTCAATGAATGATGACTTCTCCTAACTTAGATCTATGGAAATTGGTGTCCTGTATGGCTTCTTGTGCCTGATGCTTCACTACTTATAATGGTGAAAGTAATGTTCTGCCTGCTCAATCTCCTCATCTTCCTCTTCAAAAACTGCTGTCACGGTCCCAGCTCTTCAATACTTGTCATATTCCTTCTTTCCCTGCTCCATTTGTGCAGGAAACACCACAGGACATAGGGATTACTTGACACATTCTGACCGGAGTGTATTGCAAGAAACCCCCCCAGACCAATCCATGCATCAGAATTTTATGCTGAGGAAACCTATTATTTGCTCCTTCCTACCATTGGTGGAAGAATATATCTATGCTCAGCCTCATTTGGGAGTTGTATGACTGAGATTGTCAGCCATGGATACAGAGCACATCCCTTGTCTTCTAACAGTCACCCTTATAAGACATCCAGCTCTTGAAATGAAGCGGAAACCTGAGAGCTATTGAAGAAAATAGGCACCAGGGCAGCCTCCAGGTTGCCTTGCAGAGACATCTAAGATATAGTACCAATGATCACAGTTGACTTGTACATTATCCAAATGGAACCCTTTTCTATTGAATAAATCAACCACAATATGATATGGTACTCTCAATGTGTATAAAGTATAAAGTGTCCTGCACTGGGTGAAAGCTGGCTATGTCCAGGCAATAGATTTTGCCAACTACAGCACTGATGTCTTGGTGTGATGTGGCATAAATTGCATTGGTAAAAGCCTCAATATGTTTTGGGATTGAGGATTGAGAGATCCCACAAGATCTCCAGTGGACACTTGAAACAGGCAGTCAAACATTTAGCGCAGCAATCACCTTGATGGCCATTGGGATAGGATGGTCACCTGCCCTTCAGATCACAAGTCCTGCTCCAGCAGAAGGCACAGTTTTATGATGGGATCCCATTCAACTGTAACAATGCAACTTGCTCAACTGGAGGAAATGGCATCAGTTGTGGGCCATTTTGATGAGAAGGTTGTTCAGCAGCTGCTAAAGGTTGCTGCTAGTCCTGGTCTTGTTACTGCACTTGTTTTTCCTCAATTTTTCTGTGCTTACATTTTGCTGTGACCACAGTGGTGATAATTCCTGCAGTGGCTGGATTCATTAGTGATGATTCCAATGCAGCTACTTGAGGAATATCAAACAAACAGCTCTTTGTAATATGGATAGTCAGCATTCACATCACACATAAATACATTCCTCAATACTGTGAGGTATGGAAGACTCCAACAAAGAGGACCATGGGATGCCTCTACATGGATCATTGACACAGTTATTATTATTCCAATATATGCAGCACAGGTCATTTTGTGCTAACAATCAGAGATTGTAAGTGCAGTAAAATTACTGAAATGTCTCAAACAGCACATTGGCTCAGAAATGCAGCATGGCTTTTAAGAGCACATTGTGAAATACTTGCATTTCAGGGAAGTGGCTCTCTGTGCCTTGTAAAACCAATAAGATCTTGCAATATATTTATTAAATGTGGCCTGAAAGGTGACACTTTTCAGGTCATCTATGATTACTTCTGCTTCACTAGATGACTAATGATCAATTTGTAATGACCAATGACTTGGGTGAGATTGCTTATGACCAGGATTTCTATTCCACATAGTTAGTCACTGCACACAATTGACATGTAGAATACTAAGATTGCAGATGTCTTTCAAGTGTACTGTGTAAGTGCCTGATTAATGTAATTGCTCATTGAAGGGCCTCAGAACACTCACAGATAGAGAGTGCTGCCTTAGACAGAGAGAAAACAGTGACTTCACCCATTCTGGATATAGTGGAAGCTACTTTTAATTTCCACTGTTTATTTGTGATTCTGGTCAGGGTAGAGGGTGACAGAGGTAATGCATTGTGAATTGGAGATATGACCTGATGTGGTGAGGCTGGTGTATGTCTAAAGCCAACTTCCAAGTCTGAAGGATGCAGAAGGGAACTGCCCATGGAGTGTCCCCTGATATGTTGGGGAATGGTGGTCATGATGGTAGCCTGGAGAAAACACTGGCAAGCTGCAGCTGCCAGGTACCTACCAAAAATTTCATGTTGAGAATTGACGATATTTAGTTTCCCTCTGCTGCCTGGCAAAACGGCAACTTGCATATAACTGAGGCAAGAAAGTGAAAGAAGTGATTGCTGGGCCCTTTGCTGAGATATTTGTAACATCAATAGTCACAGGTGCGGTTCCAGAAGACTGGAGGTAGGATAACGTCGTACCACTGTTTAAGAAAGGTGCTAAGGACAAGGCAGGGAAATATAGACCGGTGATCCTGATGTTGGTACTGGGCAAGTTGTTGGAGAGAATCCTAAGGGACAGGATTTGCATGTATTTGGAAAGGCAAGGACAGATTAAGGATAGTCAACATGGCTTTGTGTGTAGGAAATCATGTCTCATGAACTTGGTTGAGTTATTTGAAAAAGTAACAAAGAGGATTGATGAGGGCAGAGCAGTGGATATGATCTATATGGACTTCAGAAAGGCTTTTCAACAAGCTTCCCCATGGGAGACTGGTTAGCAAGGTTAGATCTCATGGAATACAAGGAGAACTAGCCATTTGGATACAGAACTGGCTCAAAGGTGGTGGTGGAGAGTTGTTTTTCAGACTGGAGGCCTGTGACCAGTGGAGTGTCACATGGATCGGTGCTGGGTCCACTACTTTTCATCATTTATATCAATGATTTGGATATGAACATAGGAGGTATAGTTAGTAAGTTTGCAGATGACACCAAAATTGGAGATGTAGTGGACAGCAAAGAAGGTTAACTCAGATTACAATGGGCTATTGATCAGATGGTGAAAGTGAGGACTGCAGATGTGGAGATAAGAGTCTAGTTTAGAGTAGTGCGGGAAAAGCACAACAGGTCAGGCAGCATCCGAGGAGCAGAAAAATCAATGTTTTGGGCAAACCTGCTTTTCCAGCACCACTCTGTTGGTCAGATAGGTCAATGGGCTGAGGAGTGGCAGATGGAGTTTAATTTAGATAAATGTGAGGTGCTGCATTTTGGGAAAACAAATCTTAGCAGGACTTATACACTTAATGGTGAGGTTCTGGCGAGTGTTGCTGAACAAAGAGACCTTGGAGTGCAGGTTCATAGCTCCTTGAAAGTACAGTCACAGGTAGATAGGATAGTGAAGAAGGTGTTTGGTATGCTTTCCTTTATTGGTCAGAGTACTGGTCATGATGCGGCTGTCCAGGACATTGGTTAGGCCACTGTTGGAATATTGCGTGCAATTCTGGTCTCCTTCCTATTGGAAGGATGTTGTGAAACTTGAAAGGGTTCAGAAAATATTTACAAGATGTTGCCAGAGTTGGAGGATTTGAGATATAGATAGAGGCTGAACAGGCTGGGGCTGTTTTCCCTGGAGCATCGGAGGCTGAGGGGTGATCTCACAGAGGTTTATAAATTCATGAGGGGCGTGGATAGGATAAATAGATAAAGTCTTTTCCCTGGGTTGGGCGAGTCCAGAACTAGAGGGTGAGAGGGGAGAGTTATGAAAGGGACCTAAGGGGTAACTTTTTCATGCAGAAGGTTGTGTGTGTATGGATTGAGCTGCCAGAGGAAGTGGTGGAGCCTGGTACAATTACAACACTTAAATGACATCTGGATGAGTATATGAATAGGAAGGTTTTAGTGGGATATGGGCCAGGTGCTGGCAAATGGGACTAGATTAGGTCGGGATATCTGGTCAGCATGGACAAGTTGGACTGAAGGGTCCGCTTCTGTGCTGTACATCTCTATAACTCTAGGACTCTAGGTTAACCCTTCACCACTTACTAGTGAAATTTTCATTTTGCAATTCAAACTTTAGGTGGAATTTTCTTAATTTCACGATACTCTTTTTCAATCTCACCATACTTTCCCAACTAATTGTTGCAGACATTGTTAAGGAACTAGGAAAAATCCATGTGACAATTATTTGGAACTCCATTAACACCATTGATGGAATAGCCAAATAGGTATAGATTGCCATTTTGAGTTTTGCTTCTGTATTCAGTGTGAGCCATGAAGGATATAATCAAAAGTTTCAAAAATAAGAAATGCCTATTGAACATCTTGAAATATTTTATAATTCATGTTGCAACGTCACTTTTTCAGTGGATTTCACAAAACACATTGAAACTTCCTGCTCAATGCATTATTCAGACGTTTGTTCAGAAGTTTGTATAATTTGCTCCAGTGACTAGCAAAAGCTTTGATAGAATGTGATAAAACATTAGTATTCATGAACTGTGTGTTATAGAACAGTCGGAGGTTGTAGTAATTTCTGTAAGGTTAATGTGTACATTATAAACATTGCTTTCTGTAGGTCAAGCAAAACATGTATAGTATAAAATGCCCAAGTTAACATATGATCTCTGCTACAAAAACATGTAACATTTTCAGTCACCTAGCTTCCTCTCCCACAAGTATCCCAAAATCTAAATTATCCTATTCCTTTTCTCCCCCAAACCTGCCGACACTCTGTTTCTCATGAATTTAGTTCAAAATTCTTATTTTCATTTTCATATCGTCCATGAGTCATTTCAGACTACTTTAGTGATTCCTCCACCCCCACGTCTTCACCCCACATTCATCCTCTACTCCCCCAATACTTGTTCTTCTTCTTTTTCTTGTTATACTGATAGTGATGTTCATTCATTATCTATGCTTTTGTTCTCTGGAATATCTGGCCACTTGCCTGTGTCCTCTAACCTTTCTCCATACCATCAGAAACCTGCTCAGAGTAGGGTTCTGGAAGAACAAAGAACAGTATAGCACAGGAACAGGCCTATTGTGTCTAAGGGGTCTGTATCCCTCTATTCCTCGTTTATTCGTATTTCTGTCAAGATGCCTCTTTAATGTTGCTCTTGTATTCTCTCTACCACTTCCTCTGGCAGTGCATTCCAGGCACTTACCACCCTCTGTGTAAAACAAAACTTCCCTCTCACATCTCTTTTAAATTTGCCCCCTTTAACCTTAACCCTGTGTTTCCTAGTAATTGACATTTCTACCCTGGGAAAAAGATTCTAATTATTCATCTTGTCCAGGTCTCTCTTAATTTGGTCAACTTCTATCAGACCCCCCCCCCCTCATCCTTTGACTTTCAAGTGAAAACATCGTGAAACATATTTACAAATTATGTTTTGTGGCTTTAATATGTAAAGTTGTTGAAGAATGTCAGTGATCCCTGTAGTATTTATTTAAGGACTGTAGGTATAATTGGACCATAACAGACTGCTTCAATTGCATGTCATGGGCAATTTCACTCAATAGACAGAAATCAAAAGTAATACTTTACCGCTTCACTGAAAATACTGTCACACTTCGAAGAGCAATGATCATTTTGAGAGTTACTGATATATTATGCCGAATGCAAGAGTAATGGAATTTTTCTTGTTTTAAGTGTGGACCTATAAAAATAGTTACAAATGCTTGTTGTCAGTAAAGGTGACAGCTGTTAGTAACTCAAGATAGTAATGTTTGTCTTATAACAAAATTACTGCTCTGTTTTTTATGCTTACTGTGCCTTAGCTATTGGCAGTCTGCATATGAGAAAGTCAATTTGTGGGGTTATTAAACCACACATGACAGTGTAACTGCTAACCAGTAATTCAACAAAAAAGCCCATAAATATTACAATCTAATGCTTTTTATTTTGTGATATTTAAATTAACAAGGTATAATTTATACCTTATATTTAACTTATATTATGCATTCTTAGCCACGATTTCTATTATAAAATTAATTATTCCACTTATAAAAAATAAATTAGACCCACATTTTAAGGGAATACTTTTAATCTATTAAAGTGACATGATGCATTTTTGGAAGCATTTTTTGAATGATATTATGGACCAAACCAGACCACTTAAAACATTCTTAAGCAGGCAGCTCAGACCGTAACTTTGCAATTTGTTTTGGTTAGTGTACAATGAAAATTACCTGGAGTAAGATAGCTAGGTTGACTACTAGATTTTAAAGCAGACAAACATTTATTCACAAAATTACACAATGAAACACAAAGAACAGAATAAAGAACCCCTACAGAATCTAACCAACTAGACTTAATTATGCTGTTCTGAATATACACAATAGTCCCAATTAACAAACTCCCTTTAAAACCCAAAATGAATGGAACACATGCTTACAGGTTGAAGGTGAAGGGCAGAAAAGAGAGAGAGAGTTTCCACACAGCTCCCTGTTGAACTTACAAACAGTTCAAGACTGAACTAAAACTGGTCAGCTCAGCTCAGCTAGAGAGCTGACCACTCCCCTTTCTTAATACAGGTCACTTCTAAAACATGACCACTTTGGCCTGAAGTCCCATCTGTTTACATATAAACAAAAAGGCTCTCAAAATCCTTTTCATCTCTGTACCAAACCAGACTGATTGAAGTAAAAAACTGGCCCGGTTTATCGTCCCCCTGAAAAAGAATCAAGGACAGAGTATTCTTGAGCCAAGGAACAGTTTTTAGGAAAAAAATGGGACAATGAATAACAAAGTATTTAAATTCTAGAGACAGAGAGAATTTTAGAGACTGAGAAGAATCAAAAGCTACAAAAAAGGCATCTTAAATTTGATGCTTTTACAATATTTAACAATTAAAACCTGAAGCAATGAGCCTTCATATTTGCCATGCTCCACGTGAAGTGCAAGAGAGTTTGATTATACATTGCTAAATGTGTATGCAACATAGAAACAATTTTAGTTGTTAACCTGTGGTTAATTTAGTTTGGATCTATTATGCAAATACAAAAATGTAATGGCATATAATGGCTTGTATTGGTGAAGTTGATAACAAAATATCAATTCTGGAAGGTCATGCTAGAACAACACTATTTGCAAGCAAGCTTTGAACATCCATATTTAACCAGATATTTGCTTATTGTTTAAAGTTACTATATACATAATGCCAATTGCCATTTGGTTCTCTGTAAGCTTGATAGCAAAATCTGGCCCTATTTTTATTGCAATGGACATTACTGTGATGTTTGACTCTTTCAGTTTATACTGGACAAAAATGTTTACTGTACAAAAACATCTACTAATGTTGATGCAACTAAATTTGGCACATTCCTGGTAGTAATAATATGGAACTTTCTTTGGCTTGGCGACAATTGAACTGGTGCTGTTGTCTGATTAATAAATCGTTTCTAAATGATTAGATATTGTTAGGATGTTATGGACAGTTGTTCATTGAATTCCATCATCTGATTTACTACCTGGGACTTCTCTGGATTGAAATTATTTTTAAAAGGGGCAAAAGTATTGACTTCACATGGACATCAATTGACTACCTTTGTGGGCAAATGTCAGGAAACCAACATAGATTACACAACATAAAGCTGAGCTGAAATTAACATGTTATCCAAAGGCAATGAAACTAGTCAGTAAGCTCTCCTATTTGCATTTACACCTTTGTGAGAAATAGCAAATGTTGGAGATGGAACTCCATTTTCCACAAACACAGATTACACAAAACAGCTGGTATTTCAAGAAGATGCTATTTGCAGATAGGGAACTGAACTAAGGATGTAGTAGTGAAAGCAGGCTGAAATTACTCCCTTTTTGCTTCTCAAGAAGAAAAAAATACCTGGGGCCAATATTGATTGGAAACAAACATCAGAATACTGAGAACTCAAAGCACAGCTGCAGTATTCCCAACATTTGACAGTCTCAGAACTCAACTAGTCAACTGTGATCTCAGGTTAAACCTTTATGCTTCAAGGACATCTAAAATAACTATAAAATGTATATTCTGCTATCTTCTTTTTGTACTGAACAATGTGTGTATAAAACTGCCTCAAACATGTTTCACTTAGCTTTTTTTTCTTGGAGTTAGCAGGTAAAAAAACGAACCATGTGCCTTTTAACTCAAGAAAACTTTGTGATTGAAGTATAGAGTTGTACAGCACGGAAACAGACCCTTTGGTCCAACTTGTCCGTGCCAACCAGATATCCCAACCTGATCTAGTCCTGTTTGCCAGCACTTGACCCATATCCCTCAAAACCCTTCCTATTTGTGATTAGATTTGATTGGATTTCCTACAGCATGGAAACAGGCCCTTTGGCCCAACAGGTCCACACCGAATCTGCGAAGAGTAGCCCAACCAGACCCAGTCCCCTACTCTATATTTACCCCTGGCTAATGCACCTAACACTATGGGCAGTTTAGCATGGCCAATTCACCTGAACTGAACATCTTTGTACAGTGGGAGGAAACCGGAGCACCCGTAGGAAACACACGCAGACATGGGGAGAATGTGCAAACTCCACACAAACAGTCACCCGAGACAGGGATCAAATCCAGATTCCTGGTGCTGTGAAGCAGCAGTGCTAACCACAGAACTACCTTGCCACCCTTCATATACCCATCTAGATGCCTTTAAATGTTGTAATTATACCAGCCTCCACCACTTCTTCTGGTAGCTCAGTCTATACATGCACCACCCTCTGTGTGTAAACATTGCCTCTTAGGTCCCTTTTATATCTTTCCCCTGTCACCCTCAACCTATGTCCTCTAGTTCTGGACTTGCCCGCCCCAGACAAAAGACTTTGTCTATTTATCCTATCCATGCCCCTCATAATTTTATAAACCTCCATAAAATTACCCCTCAGCCTTGGACGCTCCAGAGAAAACAGCCTCAGCCTATTCAGCCTCTCCTTACAGCTCAAATCCTCCAACCCTGGCAACATCCTTGTAAATCTTTTCTGAACCCTTTCAAGTTTCACAACATCCTTCTGATAGGAAGCAGACCAAAGTTGCACACAATATTCCAGAAGTGGCCTAACTAATGTCCTGTACAGCCTCAACATGACCTCCCAACTCCTATGCTCAATACCCTTATCAGTAAAGAAAAGCATACCAAACGCCTTCTTCACTATCCTATCTACCTGCGACTCTACTTTCAAAGAGCTATGAACCTGCACTTCAAGGTCTCGTTGTTCAGCAACACTCCCTCAGACCTTACCAGTAAGTGTATAAGTCCTGCTAAGATTTGGTTTCCCAAAATGCAGCGCCTCGCATTTATCTAAATTAAACTCCATCTGTCACTCCTCAGCCCATTGGCCCATCTGATCAAGATCATGTTGTAAACTAAGGTAACCTTCTTCGCTGTTCACTACACCTCCAATTTTGGTTTCATCTGCAAACTTACTAGCTATATCCCGTATGTTCACATCCAAAAAGTGAAAATTTATTAACAGCATTTCAATTGGAGAAAGGTGCAAAGGTGCTATATACTAAGAACTTAAATCTTTATTGTAACCAATCAGGGAGGATGAAAAGAAAGAAACCAATTCACCTTTCCTCACCTTGTTGTATCAGGAGCTTAACAAAAGAAAAGGAAAACATCTTGACTACTAAAACTCACAAAAAATGATAGTATCCTTTTTCATTTTTCTAACCTTTAGTCTGTCCATGCTGATAATAATGCTGATAATAATTAGATAAATCATAGAAAATTACTTCCAAACTGTTACACTGTTCCTATAGATGAAAACTCTTTACAATGGTATATGAGTTGTTATTACATGAAATAAAGTCCTAAATTATTAACTGTTCTACAGGTCAATCTCAAATTCTGGCCATTGTTTATGGAAATGTGCATGGTATGTAACTGCACCACAAGTGAATCTGACCACATTATTCAGATTCAAAGCCACAAATTAGCAATGTTTAAACTCCTGTTTGGTTTTAATAGTAAACAGAAATAAATGCAGTTTGTCAAGTCAAACACACTCTGTACAGGTGTGTAGAGAATGGTCCTTGTCAAAACCCTATTCTCTGCTGCATCTGATTTTAAGCTCCATTTACTCCAAATGTAAGATAGAGAGTAGAGGTGGGAATCAAGATTTCTAATCAATTTCTACATATCTCTATTTTGTGTGCCAACGCAGTCTCCTTCAATTTGTATCAATGCTACACATTGTGCTGCATCTGTGTTTGTGAGACAAAGTGTTAATATTTCATGGCTTCTTCATCAGGTCTCTGTTGTTTTCCTGAAAAACCTGCTTTGAATAGGCTAAATGAAATTTCACAAGTGCCGTGGAAGCTTTAAAAGAGAAAATGTTTATTTTGATTGGAATTTTTGAGTTCCCTGTTCTTTTACTAACAATTTCATTTCTCTCTGAAATAGTTATAAAAGGATATTATGGAAATAGCTTATGTAGAATCAAATTCTTTTTAAGGGATTTTTTTTTACATATTTTATTTCCAGAATGTGGAGCTTAACGCAATGAAAGTGTAAATAGAGGTTACACAGGCAGTCATGAAATGAATGAACAGAAAATTTAATGTGTCTGAGTGAATTTTCAATGTTTCCCAGCTGACTGAATTTATGTGCCAGCACTGTGGATTCATAGCATTATCGATATAAAATTATTCTTGTCTACAAAATAACTAGAAATACAATAGTACCCACAGTGAAGCATTTAGGGAATTTCAGCAGTACAAATTGTTAAAGGACTAAATAGAAAGGGATTTCCATATTATTGACTGGTGAAAATGGAGTGATTTTGGGCCAGAACTCTATTTTATGCTGTATCTGGTTTTATGCTCCATTGATGTTAATGGAAAGTAGTGGAAAGAGGACAAAGAGGACCCACCATTGACCCACCTGATCACATACTTTCCCATTAGCAATTTAGATCATCCAGTTTGTTGGTCATGCTGATCTGTATCCCAACTCTATTGATTTATTTGACAGTGAAATTAACTAAAATATTGATAAAGATGGTGATAGATGTTTCAACATTAATGAATTGGGGATGGCCAAGCAACAAGCCTAGACTGAAAACAGGATTGTGGAATAGATGTTTGATGGTTCTTTTCCTGGAGACTAGTGAGCCTCTGGAATATATTATTGGCTAGTGTGAAGTTTACAGATTATCTTGAAAAATAAGATGGACTGAAGCAGCAACATCTTTTCATTGTTTCACTTGGCTAACGTGATCACTTGGATTGGTTTCAACTATCCAAGGTGTTGGAGAGGAATTGTACACTGATTTTTCTTTTTCTTATTGGATTTTTTTTCTCTCTTTTATGCCCGTCCTTCACCATGGAGATCAGTGTGACCACTGTGGTAGGGGTGCAAAACAGAGGTAAAAGAATGGAGAAATGCCTATCCAAACTGATTGCTGAACTATCGTAGTACAAGGCCAACTTGGTATATCAGCTGGTCTTTCCCTGCTGATCAATTTTGTACCTTCTTTGTAATGCCCCCCGGCTAGCAAATCTATTGATTGCAGATTTAAAATGATTAATCAGGCTAACATTTATTGCTTTTTTCTTGGAGAGGATTCCTCACTTTAACAACCTTTTGTGTGAAGAACTGTTTGCCAATTTCTCTTCTGAATGGCATGGTTGTGCTTTTAAGGTTATGCTGTCTTATCCTAAATTTGATTACCAGCAGAAAAAAAGCTTCTCTCTTTCTATCCTACTAATCGCTTTCAAAATCCTAAGTATTCAATCAAAGCACCTATTAACCTTCGATATTCCTGGGAGTAAATTATCCATCATGTATTTCCTCCTCATTATTCACCTTGGTCTTTTTTCTCCCCTTTTCCTGATTTTAGCTTTTTCTTTTTTGCGTGTATTTTCTCACTTCTTATTATATTTTTCTCATCTTTTCCCTGTTGATGTACACTGTTCTCACAATGGCTGGGCTTGGAATAAAATGTGGTTATTAAATGGGCATCTACATTGTACATTGCACCTTTTCTACACAAAATCTGCCAGGGCAGGAAGAAAGTAATGACATATATAAGCCTCAGAAATAACACTGCAAGCCAGGCAGCATCAGGCATTGGAGAAGTTGACGTTTTGGATATAACCCCGAAATGTTGACTTCTCCACCTCTTGATGCTGCCTGACTTGCTATGTTCTTCCAGCCTGCTGCTTGTCTAATTTGAATTCCAGCATCTGCAATTTTATTTCTCTCATAAATAATACCAGCACCAATAAACTTTTCAATGGCAGAATATTTGGTGCCATTTCATGGACTACTTATGAAATGTTTGGCTTTCCATCAAACATATGTGGGATTTTGACGTGTATCGCCCTTTTAATTCAAACATCTATTTTTCGAATTCTTAATTTATAACAATAGTCCTCAGTTCCACCTGACCTAAAATGTATGAACATGAACAAGTATTTATGAATCAAGTAGATGTCAAACGAGATTTTACATATTTACTAAACAAAACGTGAGAAGGCAGCAGGGAAAATTCTTTTCCTTTAAGGCCCAGGGTTTCCTTACACGCTGCCAGCATTGGCAATGCATTTGTTACTCTATCTCTCAGAAGAAATGTTGAATTGTGTCACAGAAGAATTAGTGCGATAAAGCACTGGTGAAACTGTGGAAAGAAAATTGAGCTTTTTCCATTTATCCCTAATTATTAGGAAACAGTCCAAGTTATATCTCCTTATTGACTTAGGGTGAGTGTCACCTGTTGTCATCCCACCTCAGTAATTAGAGTCATATGGGATTGAGACAAATGTCTACCTCTTATTTCTTTTAGCCCCTAGGAATTGCATTTTATTAAAAAGAGCAAGTGAAGAGCCCTGAGGTGTACCTTACTCCATTCTGTGGGATTGAATGTTGAAGTTGTTGGATAAGGTGCCAGTCAATTGGGATTAGATTACTTACAGTGTGGAACAGGCTCTTCGGCCCAACAAGTCCACACCTACCCGCCACCCACCCAGACCTATTCCCCTACATTTACCCCTTCACCTAACACTACGGGCAATTTAGCATGGCCAATTCACCTGACCTGCACATTTTTGGATTGTGGGAGGAAACCGGAGGAAACCCACGCAGACACAGGGAGAATGTGCAAACTCCACACAGACAGTCACCTGAGGCAGGAATTGAACCCAGTGCTAACCACTGTGCCACCGTGTCGCCCACGGGATAGTTTATCCTAGATGGTGTCAAACTTCATCTGTATCCAAATAGGTAAATGAAGCATATTCCATCACACTCCTGACTTGCTCCTTGTGTCACAACTGAGACAGGAGGAATACACTGATAATCAAGCCTTACTACTCTTTGAGTCACATCTTCAGTATAAATATCTTGTTTCAGTCACCAAAATGACCAATTGTTTTCCTTTTGTGCTGCTGTCCAGATAAAAAGAAGTTTCAATTAGATGTATTTAATTAGCTGAAGATAATGCATTTATAATGAAACAAAATACTCTTCAAAAATAATTGGCAAAATTGGTTAAAATTTGTCTAGTCTGTGGGACAGCTCTTCCAATTTTGGTACTTGTCTCAGATGTTAATAATGATGATTCTGCAGGGGTAACAGAGCTGTGTTTCCTGTTGTTGTTTTCTGTGCCTAGATTAATGCCAGGTAGTCTGTCAGCTTTTATGCTTTCCTTTCGACTTTGTACCAGTTTGGTATGACTGAGTGGTTTGTCATGCAATTTCAGAGGGTAATTCAGACTCAACCATTTTGTTGTGGGTCTGAAGTCACATGTAGGCTAGATCAGAAAAGATTGGCATATACCAAATACATGAGAACCACTAAGCCTGTAATAACAACTATATGCTCCCCTCCACCTGAATACCCAATGAAACAATGGGGAAATTGGAACCTGTCTTTTGCACTTCCTTAACTTACACCACTTAGCAAAACAGGGTTGTGGCAAAATGATTGACACACTGCCTTGCTCTCACATTACTTTCTTTTTGTTTTTGCAGCATCTTACTACTGACATAGTTACCTTACTGCTTGCTGGTCATCTTCGGAGCTACTCCATATTGTGCCAGTCCTACACCAGAAGGATGTCAGTTTAGGTGATGTTGCTCACTCAATATACGCCAATGAAGCCCAATTTTTAAAATGCAGTAGACTTCTTCTGGATGCAACAGACAACTGACCTGCCTGATAGTAAGTGAGTGAAATATAAAGGTTGAATTTATCTATGCACTGTTTTTTAATGTCTCACAGTATGTCAATATACCATTACGATATGCTCATGGTATCATCACTGCATTGCCATGTGTGACATGAGAGTATAGAGGTCTCATACTCCATCCTGTCTTGGTCTCCTCAAGCATGACACTTCACAAGAATCATAAAATCCAGTTATAATCTAATAACTTAATGCAGGCCTAGATTGATATGCCTATAAATATAATGTTGCACATCAGAGTAAGCTGTCAAATATGTATTGAATTCTTCAATGCAATATTATCCATACATAGGTTTATGAACTACAGGGTAAAATGTAAGAATTTCTGCAGCAGGCAAAGTATCCGATCACAGGCAAAAAACAAATCAACAGTTGTGGGATTTCCAAAAGAAGGAGAGAGTAATAACTCTTGTTATTGCTAGTCTGTCTATTGGCCAAATTCTTGTTCCTGGCCAATAGATCTTGTAAAAATAGAACAGGGAAAAACATTTTTTTAATGCTTCTCTCCAACTTCATTATGTGGTTGTCAAATTGGTTCAGCCACAATCTTCTGTCTGCAGAACTAACCATCTGTTAATCAAAAGAAATTACACCTGGGGTGGTTTAGGTTATGCCTCCATACTATGCTCTCTTGTTGTGTAAATGGATAATGTCATCAGATGTCCATCATAAATCTTTCTGGTAGAGAATGTCATCACTTCAAAGATATAGCATGCTAAATTATCCCCTTGTGCAACAAAACAAAATTAAAAATGAATTGAAATGCAATTCAATATTCTGTAAACAGGTTTACTATTAGCAATTCAAATTAGCACATCACAAAATTATGAATAAAATATGCTCCATTTGCAACAAGTGAGTAACTCACACTATATTCTGTGAAAATAGTAGCCAATAAATTTAGGTGCATCCTATTTGAAATAAATTCCGAGCATTGGGTTTCATTACCAAGGATCCAGCCAGCAACGGTACTAACAGAAATGAATACTGGGGATCAGTAATGGTGTTACTCTGGTGGAGAGGGAGTTTGGGTTTGGAGGTAGCAGTAGCCAGGGAATCAGGATTGAGTGAAAGATAGCTGAATGTGTATTAGCAACGATAAGATGGGGTAGGATTGTGATGTTTGAAATACCTTTTAAATTATTCATTGATTAGCTAGTATCTTTCTTACACTTACATCTCCATGTTCTGGACACATTAACACAGGGAAATCACTTACATGTATCCAGCAGTTATGGACATAATTAAACTCCTTCAGAATTTTAAGATCATCACTGCTTGTTCTTTGATTCAACCTGATTGTTCTTTCTTGAAAATTGCCTCTTCTCAATACAGTACTCGTAGCATCCTTATTAATCTTTTCTACATCCAGAGCTTCAACATCCTTTCTTGCAGCATGAAAATCAGAGGCAGAATTTTTAGGTCCCTTGGGCTTGTAATGCATGGGAAACATGATTGCCGCTGGAGCAGTCCTTTAATTCAGTCACAGCATTAGAATTCCACTTCCAGGTTTACTTTCTTCACCTATGGTTCTGTTTCAAAAGTACAGTGCAAAATCATGTTGTACTTCAATAATAATTCACTTCTTTCCCTCTTGTTCACTCTTTTGCCCTTGACAGTATCTCAAAATAAATACAATACATGGACACTGCATTTCCGTTTGAGGTTTGAAATTTGAATGTCCAAGTATATTAATTCTCAACAAATAATGATGATTGCATTGACTTGGGCACATCTGCAGGACAGAGGGCAGCCATATTACCAAGTACTTTCTATATTGGTGAAGTAGTTGGAACCAGATGACAATGTAGGAGATTCAAAACACGATACCAAGGATGTTTGCAAATGAGACATGTAGGGAATTCAAACTGATGACCACATTTGGAAACCAGTAGTTGAAGACAGAGAAAAAGACACACTGCCTGTGGGCTGGCATGCACCAGCGTAATTAACAGTGCACATAGTAGCTTTGGCAACAGATGACAACACCAACAATGCCAACAAATCCTCAATGAGACCTAGTAGCATCACAGGCAGCACTTGTGGCAGAACCTGCCTCCTGAAGATTGACCTCTTCGGCCATGAACAATAGTGTGCCATATGAAGACACCCCATCTGAAATGAATTGTTTACTGCAGGCCCATCACTTTTCAAGGATTAAAGGATATGGAACTGAACTGAAATATGAAAATTTATGAGCCTTAAAATGTAAGTAATGTATTTGGTTAAATATTATTGTGCAATTTTCTATTCAGATTAATGCATTCATTTTCTAATTCAATTTTGCAATTTCTAACATTTGTGTTATATCTGCATTAAAATATATACTCAATTCTCAGAAGTTCATTTCTCAGATGTGATTTAACTTTTACACTTCACAGGAATCTGTACATAATATATCAAAATGGAAATGCAAATCAGCAAACCTCTCAGAATACCTTTGTGCAATTAAATGATTGAGTGTTCTGCTGATCCAGATCAATGCGTAGCTACAAATAAATGTTATCTGACAGTACGTCACATTCTCATTCATTTCAAATCATGTTAAATTCTTGTTTTAGCTATGATACTTTGGAGGTAAATTTGTTTTTGTGAAATTGTGAAAAGTGGAATGCTGATTCACCTTTATCTTTGTTTTCTGCTTAATCTGCACTTGGTTTAGTATTATCATCATAATGTCAACACAAAAATGATTAAATAATGCTAGAGTCTGGTCAATGATCAATTCTTCAGTGCATTTAAATTAGACCTATGAAATAAGAGGCAATTCTTTTATCTCCAACATAAATTATGTGTGCAGTAGATGAACTTATCAATCCACTCACACAATAAAGTCAATGATAGGTCAGATGGATACTTATGGACTTGGGCCTCACCAACATTAAATAGGCAATCTGCCTTGCATTAATTCCTTTATTATTATCTCCCTAAAGGTAAACTGACATTTGGGAAAATATGGTCCACAACAAATACTGCTTATAACCAAAGGTAAATTACAAGAGATAAATTACAAACCTTATTTTGTGTTAACAGAAATTTAAAGAGCGTATGAAGGTTAAAGTTAACAAAAACATAAATTGCTGGGAAAACTCAGCAGGTATGGCAGTATATTTGGAGAGAAAGCAGAGTTAATGTTTCATGTCCAGTGAACCTACTTCAGACCTGTGTTTTTATATTTAGATTATATTCCTTACAGTGTAGAAACAGGTCCTTTGGCCCAACCAGTCCACACCGGCCCTCCAAAGAGTAACCCCCCCCGGACCCATTTCCCTCTGACTAATGCACCTACACTATGGGCAAGTTAGCATGGCCAATTCACCTGGCCTGCACGAGGAAACTGGAGCACCCGCAGGAAACCCACACAGGCAGAGGGAGAATGTGTAAACTCCACACAAACAGTTATCCAAGGCTGGAATTGAACCTGGGACCCTGGTGCTGTTAGGCAGCAGTGCTAACCACTGAGCCACTGTGCCACCCCTTGAACCAACCTCAGTAGTCTTGAACCACCAACCTTTTGATTAATAGTCAAATGTGCTGACCAACGGTGCCACAGAGATAGATAGACAGACAGACAGACAGACACACACACACACACACACACACACACACAGTCTCTCTCTCACAGACAGACAGGCACGCAGATACTCCTACAAACACACACACAGACACACACACACACAGACACACACACACTCCTACAGATCCAGACCCTCTCTCATAGACAAGTTCTCTCTCAAACACTCACACAACACTCCCACACTCACACGTGCATCCTCTCACAGACTTAAAGCCCTTTACACTCACGCTCACACACATAACGTACACACTCTCTCACAGACACACATCATTCCACACGCATGCACCTACATGAACACACATAGACACGTAAATTTGTGGGGTGAATTTGTACTTGCAGAATTGCATTTTATTTTGCTCAAAAACTGCATGAATCCATGTAAGATTCCGTAAATCCCTTTTCAGATTATAATCAATCCCTAACATTGGGGCACAGACAGCCTCACACAGGGCACCTCACACCTTCAATGCATTATCTGGGCCAACATGGCACTCATTGTTAAAGTTCACTTGAGAATGTAACTTTAAGAAAGTTCTGGGATTTACATATGAAAGAACTGAAATCAATGTGCCCATTCTAAAAGATGAGAGCCTTAATAAACAATCTAATTCTTTTTCAATATATACTTTCAGTTACACCACACTGTAAACTTTTGCTAAAAATTCTGTGTCCTACGATCTCATTCTCTACAACTACCTGATGAAGGAGCTGTATTCTGAAAGCAAGTGCTTCCAAATAAACCTCCTTGGACTATAATCTGGTGTTGTGTGATTTTTAACTTTCTACACACTGAGTGAGGTCTCATGCGACAGAGGAATTACTAAATGTGGAATACTGAGAGAACAAAGTTTTAATTGGGAAGTCCCTACAACCGTAAAGAATGCAAAACCTGTTGGCATTCCCCCCCCCCCCCCCCCCTCACCTCCATCCAGGGCCTCAATCAGGCCTTCTAGGTGAGACAGAGGTTCACCTGCCTCTCCTCCAATGTAGTTTACTGTATCCAGTGTTCCCGATGTGGGCTTCTCTACATCGGGGAGACCAAACGTAAATTCAGGCCATGTTTCACCAAGCATCCCAGCTAGGCCCACAGGGGCTGACCTGACCTCCCAGTCACCACCTATTTTAATTCCATTTCCCACTCCTTATCCGAAATGAGCATCCTTGGCCTCCTCTATTGCCACAGTGAGTCGGACTGCAAATTGGAGGAACGACACGTCAGTTTCCTCCTGGGCAGCCTACAGACCGAAGGACTCAACATTGTGTTCTCCAATTTCAAATAACCTCCCTTCCCTTCCCATGACTCCCTTCCCTGTTCCTTCCGCTCCCTTCCATTCTTCTGATCAACCCTTCCTTTCAGCTACCAACCGGATTAATTCCTATCAACCAACCAGGTTGTACCCTCTACCTGTGTTCACCTATTCCTACCTCACTACCTCATACCTCCCCGCACCTCTTCATCTGCTGGTCCCTTTATACCCACCCCCCCGTCCTGAAAAAGGGTTATACCTGAAACATTAACTTCTCCACCTCCTGATGCTACCTGGCTTGCTACGGACTTCCAGCTTCCTGCTTATCTACCTTGGATTCCAGCATTGTAGTTTTTTGTCTCTAATGCTATCTAGACAGTGTCATAACTACGAGGAGAAAGTGAGGACTGCAGATGCTGGAGATCAGAGCTGAAAATGTATTGCTGGAAAAGCGCAGCAGGTCAGGCAGCATCCAAGGAGCAGGAGAATCGATGTTTCGGGCATGAGCCCTTCTTCAGGAATAAGGAAAGTGTGTCCAGCAGGCTAAGATAAAAGGTAGGGAGGAGGGACTTGGGGGAGGGGCGTTGGAAATGCAATAGGTGGAATGAGGTTAAGGTGAGGGTGATAGGCCGGAGTGAGGGTGGGGGTGGAGAGGTCAGGAAGAAGATTACAGGATAGGAAGGTGGTGCTGAGTTCGAGGGTTGGGACTGAGACATGGTGGGGGGAGGGGAAATGAGGAAACTGGAAAAATCTGAGTTCATCCCTTGTGGTTGGAGGGTTCCTAGGTCAGGTGGATACTTATGGCTGGACTTGGGCCTCACCAACATTAAATCGGCAATCTGCCTTGCATTAATTCCTTTATTATTATCTCCCTAAAGGTAAACTGACATTTGGGAAAATATGGCCCACAACAAATACTGCTCATAGCCAAAAATAAATTATAAGAGATAAATTACAAACCTTATTTTGTGTTAACAGAAATTTAAAGAGCGTATGAAAGTTAAAGTTACCAAAAACATAAATTGCTGGGAAAACTCAGCAGGTATGGCAGTATCTTTGGAGAGAAAGCAGAGTTAACGTTTCATGTCCAGTGAACCACTTCAGACCTGTGTTTTTATATTTAGATTATATTCCTTACAGTGTAGAAACAGGCCCTTTGGCCCAACCAGTCCACACTGACCCTCCAAAGAGTAACCCCCCCCCCGGACCCATTTCCCTCTGACTAATGCACCTACACTATGGGCAAGTTAGCATGGCCTGCACGAGGAAACTGGAGCACCCGCAGGAAACCCACACAGACACAGGGAGAATGTGCAAACTCCACACAGACAGTTGACCAAGGCTGGAATTGAACCTAGGACCCTGGTGCTGTGAGGCAGCAGTGCTAACCACTGAGCCACTGTGCCACCCCTTGAACCAACCTCAGTAGTCTTGAACCACCAACCTTTTGATTAATAGTCGAATGTGCTGACCAACGGCGCCACAGAGATAGACACACACACACACACACACACACACACACACACACACATACATACACACACACACAAACACACAAACACACACACACACACACACACACACACACACACACACTCCTACATCCCAGACCCTCTCTCATAGACAAGTTCTCTCTCAAACACTCACACAACACTCCCACACTCACACGTGCATCCTCTCACAGACTTAAAGCCCTTTACACTCACACTCACACACATAACACACACACTCTCTCACAGACACACATCATTCTACACACATGCACCTACATGAACACACAGAGACACGTAAATTTGTGGGGTGAATTTGTACTTGCAGAATTATAATTTATTTTGCTCAAAAACTGTATGAATCCATGTAAGTTTCTGTAAATCCCTTTTCAGATTATAATCAATCCCTATCATTGGGGCACAGACAGCCTCACACAGGGCACCTCACACCTTCAATGCATTATCTGGGCCAACATGGCACTCATTGTTAAAGTTCACTTGAGAACGTAACTTTAAGAAAGTTCTGGGATTTACATATGAAAGAACTGAAATCAACGTGCCAAAGTGTCATAACTACACCATGCATATCCTCAGTGTGGGTCTGTGAATTTCAAAATTGTATAATTACTTATAGCTCCCTTTCAGTTTGAGTATTTCAGTTAAGAAAAACAATAGCAAGCTTTAATCTTAAAAGTGGTAGATTGTTGCAAAGTAACTTCTGTTGCTATTCAACTAAAAGTGATAAATTTAATAGTAAAATAAGATAAAGACTGGAAGGATGAGCATTTATAAGATGAAGATTTTCTTTTGGAAATGAATGCATTGGATTCTTGAAACCAGATTTAGCAGCGGTATTGGCATCAAAAGATGAATCATTGATGGTTTGTTCCCATGATGGACCAAGCCGAGCAGACTCAGCGAGGGATTGAAGCTCATTTGTTTCACTTTAATGACATTGTCGATCAGGGTCCTCAGTAGACTGCTTCAGTGCAACAGTTCCTCTTCCTTCACCCTGTTGAGAGCCCTCTCCCTTATAATGTCTTTCAGAGTTCTCACTGCAGTCATGTAGCAATGGTATCTCACAGTTTGTCTTACATTGATCAGAACATAAGGTGGTTGTTATGTTGACTTGGATGAATCAAGGTTGCACATTGCAAAGTCAATTATACTGAAATTTCCTGTGGGTTTTACTCCAGTCTCCTGGCTTGACTCCATTCTTTATCTGCATCAGAAATGAAGTTCCTGCTGGTCAGACCACATGTTTTCCAAAGCAAATGCAGCAAATATCTTCCAAACCGCATTATGTATGAACCATACTGCCCTGGTGCCCCATTTATTGTATTCTCCCACTCACCCAAGTAGAAATATTGGCTACTGCAGGCACCTCTTGTTAAATCATCTTTAAACCCCAGCCGTACATTTGATTGAGCTCTGGCAGTCCACAGCGGCTCTGCACAGTTCATCTTATTTGTCCTAGACATGTCAGACAGAGGGTATCCCACTGGAATCTGGAAGAGTTGCTGGGTGATGGCTGTGTGTAGCTGCTGTCTATTTGAGTACTCCCGGCAATCTTAATGACTGATGGAGGTCTAGAGTAGTGCAGTTCCCCAGGTCACCAGTCTGACTTACCTATCTGGAATTCTCGACCTCTACTACCCATCTGGTAGGTCAAGAGTAAGAAACAACATCTCATTGAGGTGAAATTATATTGTGATGAGGATGTTAATACATGTAAGGTCTCAGCTCCTCAACTTCTCCCTTCACCTGAGGCATGGTGACCCTCAGGTTAAACTATCACCAGTCATCTCTCTCTAACAAGAGAGCAGCCTGAGATCCCCTGGGACCTTGGTGACTAATGGGTTAATAGACCTCTGACCACTCACAAGTGAGAGATTTGGTGAGAGAATGAGATTTTTTGCTCTCAATGGTGGGGAGCTCCTCACTGGCCATCTCACGATTCTCTGAATGTTCTCACTAATACCCACATTGTTCAGGATCTGGGAATGTTCTACTCATTGAATTCACAGCATAAGGTTGAAAATTGTTTCATAATAACATTTATCTTTTTCATGCACTTAGTTAAAAACTGAGCTTTCTTAATTACTATTGGGAATATTGCCTTATAATAGCTAACAAGTATGTGGATTGTCTTGCATAAAACATTGAGTAATTAAAGTGATTTGTTCCCACTAGACACTAAATGTTATTTTCAACAGAAATTTCTACTTTATCTAAAATGTGGACAATCTATGCCAGTTCAAAAGTCTTGACATAGATTCAATGAATAAGGCGTTCTAATACACACTCCAAATACAATTCTAACATTTGTCTCTTCCTTAATATTTTGAGACAAGCAAAGGTATTCCCATGTTCAAAGACCTTGTCTACCAATGTTCTGAAAATATAATGTTGCTGATTTATTGGGAATATTTGAAGTGGAAATTAAAAAGCTAACCTAGGATTGAATATTCAATTCAATCTAATTGGAACTGTCTGTCAAGCCTAGGATCTTGACTAAACTACTGAAAATGAAACATCACAGGAACAAAAGAAATTATGAATTAAAAACATCTAGCCAGCCCATCAAACCTGTTCCTCCCAATGGTCATGTACAATTTATAATGTCATGTACCCTCACTGATTATTATTAGGTTTTGAATGTCACCAGTTAAGAAGACTAGGAAAATAAAACATTCTGAAATTACTCTCCTCAACATCAAAGTTGCCTGAAGATGTTGAAGCAGTGGTACTTAGACAAGCTTCAGAGATACATGTCAGCAACCTACATACAGGAAAGCCTTCAGCCACGCATAACTGTATATTGCAATTCAAATTCACCTCCCCACCCCCCAACCCCAAACCCAGCAATTCAGGATTTACAACAATTGTTGGAAATTTGTGACTGTGAGCTATCGTGATGCAAATCAATATTGTTCATATGGTCCCTTCATTTTGCAGCTGTCCTGAGTCTCCGGTGTTGTTCAGGAATCGTCCTTCATTTTTGTCATTTTCACTGAAGGGAAAAGGTTACTCAACCAATAATGACTCACTTTTCCTGTGAAGCAGCCTTATACTGTTGCAGAAAATAGATGAAATGAAGCACACATCAGAGCAAGACCATCTTAGAACCTGGTCAGCTGGTTTGTTGGTGACACTTTCCTTCTGTGTCAGTACATTGTGATTTTAGGCCCCATACAACATCGAAGACCATAGTCTATGTTGATATTTCAATGCAGTTCTGAGAAAGTGCTAGATTATTTTTCAGGGTGAAATCTTAAAAAAAACTCTTGGCACATTTTGAAGAGAATGAATTTTATTGATGTTCTGACAAACACCGCCAAAATAAATTACTTTGTCATTCACTTCATGACTCTTTGTGTGAATTAATTTCTGTGTTTCCTTATAAAACAATAATGACTACACTTCGAAAGGCATTTTTGGCTCTTAAGTACATCTCAAAAACCTGCTTAACATAATGTTCACTAATCTATCTGTTGCAAATATTCCTGTCCATTAGGTGAAAATGGTGCACTGCATGTGCAGCTGGATGCTATAATCAAATACATCATCCCTTCCCCCTCCCTTCAACTCCACTCCCCTTCTCTCTCCTCCACTCCCTTCCCCTCCACTGTCAACATTCTGCATGGACTATAGCTTGTCATATCTACAGTCGTGAGGATATACTGATGTCCTGCTTTTGTTTTGGGTTACTTCCTTACACAATCCACGAATACATGACTGAATGGTTCCCGGAAAACAGGACTAGGCATCAAAAGGTGCTGGTCTAATTAGCTACTGAGGTTTTCCTGCCACCTGATATGTATGATATTTTCTACAGAATTGCACTGCACTTTTATGAAGTCCTGGCCATGTAAAATACCTCTTTATTGATGCCTGGGTTTTCCATATTCCTGTATGGACTGCCGTTCGGAAATTCATGTGCTTCTTGCAATATCTTCTTATGACATCTGGGTAGTACTATTAATTAGTGAACAATCATCCATTCTTTGTCCACAGGTCTGTGCAGATGCCTCCACTTCCTCATCAAAACTCAGACTTTAATATAATAACTCTCCAGAATAACCTCAGCCTCAGCTTCAGTGAGAGCCACCTGTGCTAAATTACTTAACTCTGAATCTGCTTCCTGAACTTCAAATGATGAGATGTGCCAAGCATCTCTCTTATCCCCTGGTATGCCTTCTCTAGTTTTTTGTCATTCTCCTTATATTCAAGCTGCTTTTACTGTCGCTGAGTATCACCCGATTCGAGCACTACACTAACCAGAGTATTCGGCCTCTCTTGAATTTCCTCGAAATCAAGAGCCCTGCCAGTACCTCAATTATTTCTTTCCTTGTAGCTTTGCTGCACAATGCTCCTCCAGTTACTGCCAAGTTAATCAATCTTGGTTTTGAAATTTCCTTTAAGATTGCCAGCGATCATTTCACCACCTGAAAAAAAATCCTTTGTAGTTTCCAGTGCCGCATTTTAAACACAGTACAGAACCTAATGTTTTCCTTCACCTGCTTTATTTACCAATACCACACCCAAATCCTCATTGACTTTGTTTCCAGTCCAATACCTGACACACCCCAAAGTTTGTGATGACTCACTGGGGTAGTGTGTTGAAACCCAGAGATGGCACAAAAGCTAAAGATTTTATAATGTACAGGTATTTCCAATTTATCTGGATTTCAGGCACAGATTGATAGAAAGCATGGTCCAGGTTTCACTGAATGAAATATTGACCCCACATACTCCAGGTATGATTGCAGCTATTTTTCGCTCCATTAAGCACTTGGAAGACAATAACAGTCCCTCCTTAAAAGGCAATTCTGAGGCTCAGTCTCCTCATCTTGGTGAATCTCCTAACAACTTTCCCTTTCAAGTAAACATGTGGGATCTAGTAGTTCAATGTACCCTCCTTGGAAGGCAGGCCAGACAAGCCAAGACAATTGCTCCTGTATGATCTCTTCCCTCCCATTCTGTATCATATTCCCCCTCCTTTTATATGGAGGTACTCCCCTTTCAGTATTTACATCCCCTCTATGTGCTAGCTTTCTAACTTTAATTCTAACACTTTAGCCTCCTGCCTGGAAGAGTGGCCCCTGATAAACGCCCTGCTTGATTTTTAGTGGACGGATCCCTAGGAGATAATGGTTCACATGTGGAAAGAACTTCCTGAGGAAGTGTTAGATGTAGGCACAGTTACAACATTTAAAAGACATTTGGATAAATCCATGAATAGGAAAGATTTGGAGGGATATGGACCAGGAGCAGGCAGGTGGGACTAGTTTCATTTGCAATCATGGACTGGTTGAACCGAAGGTTCATTTGAATGCTGCATAATGCTATGTCTATGACTATGACTGACTGTGGCCCACTCCACCTTGAGCAACCTAGCTGTACAGGCATGGACATGAGTAACCAGATCCGTGACTGAAATCAGTACAGGTCCCAGAGTGGTTGCATGGGACCATTTTTCAGACTGTAGAAGTATGGACCATTAAACTATGACCACCTTCACCAGCTGACTGACTATGCCCAAACTGCTGGGCTGGTATTGGAGGTGGCCCTGACATACTGTGCCAGAAACCCTGAATGATGGGTGTTTGCCCTAGACCTGACCTACTCCCCTTAGACTCTGAGACTAGGCCATTTGTTGGAATCACATGTAATGCCTTTGGCACATTGATGGCTGGCACTTGGTGCAGGTGTGAGGTCAACGTAGCACAATACTCAATGTAGCAACGTGCTCACCTTCTTGATGGAATACTGCTGACCCGCATAACAAGCTGCCTGGCAAGACAAGGCAAGACAGAAGAATTGTGAACCTTTAAAGTGGGGCTGAGGGGTGGAACGGCAAAAAGAAAGGCAGGGTGAGACAAGGCAGGCATACTGTGAGCATCTAGGTGGGCACAAAGTGAGAGAATGCTAGGAGAATAAGCGAGCAGCCCTGAGATGTCACCTGGTCCAGTCCGTGAGCTGGACATCTGTTCCTGCACATAAGAAGTGCTCTTAAAGCAACGTTTCAATGAAAAGTGCAAGTGTGCGTGAAAATGCAGCCTAGAAGTGCAGAAGCACATTGTTAGTCAATCAGAGGGAAACATGCCATGTTAGAGAGGCTGACACATGTCAGGAGCCAGTGTGCAAGGACGTGGAGGTTGTGTGGCAGTTGCCAAGGACATTGGTGCCAAGTTTCCAGGAGGTCCAGAGGAGCAAGAAGTGAGCTGGATTTGCCAGGTACCCAGTCTGAGTTCCATGTTCAGAATGCTCAATGTCAAGTGTCTATCCGGCAGGTTGGAAAATGTGATCCTCCATATCAATGAGCTAAGATTAGACTATACTGAGGGTGATACTGTCGATGCTTTGGACCCTTTGACCAGTGTATGTACTAAAAACACTTTACCCGAAGGCTTTTGTTGGTGAAGTGGACAAAGGGACACAGAATTGGGTTTGCAGTTCAATTTAATTTTATTAACAAACTATTCCTTATTAAAAAAAACACCATGTGAGCATTTCTTAAATTCCCACAGATTTACTCTTTACCTAGTTCTATCCCTCTGAGAAAGGATGTTATCCACAACAATACACATGTTTGAGCTGGGCCCTTGGAATCTTCTTCCTCTCCAACATAGGGCTGGCTCATTTCCAGGGAGGTGGGATTTCTAGATCAGGGCAGATGTCCTCCCGGGTCTTCTTGGTTTGCTGTGAATCTTCTCTGGGGTGGGAGGGGGGGGGTGGGTGGCAGTCAGGTGCATGTTCTTATCCTCCTCGACCTGGCATCGTGAGCTGGCTTCAAAGCATCTCAATGGGGTCATGCCAGGGAGGTGTAAAGTGCACAGCTTCAGGCACTAGATGAATGTCAAGGTGCCAGAAAGTCTGATCAGTACTTCTTCAATATACACCTCTCAGGCCGGTTGTAACTGGCTCCCCCTGAATCTTTTGAACCTCTTTGATTTTGGTTTCTATTGTTCTCTGTAGTTGATAGCTACTGTTTAATTTAGAAAGTCCAATTCTAGGCCTATGATCACTTGGTCACAGTGATAATAAGCAATAATCTCCATTAACAGGCCTCTTACCTCAATGTCCAGAACTTAGTTGGAAAATGCAACTGCTGATGTTTAGAAAAGCCTCACTCAACTTCTCCTATGAATCTTTCAAATCACTCAAAGCCAATGTCAGTCAGGGTCTGGGAAGCTTCTGGCCACAGAGTTACCACTCTCCACCAGAGCCCTCTGTGACAGAATATTTAACTGGACTTATTTGGAGAGATTTTCTAATCAGTCTGTTCAGAGTTGTTATTACATACTTCTGTTGCAGGTGGACTTGAACCCAAAACTTCTGGTTCAGAGTTCAGGACATTACCAGTGCATCAAAAGAGCCCTTGCTCTTATTGACTTGCCACTCCCACCATTCATCTAGCAGGCAGTGACAAAAATCAGTTGAGCTAGTTACTTGATTGGTTGATCTCGCCCACTCAGCCTTGATTTGCTTGCTTAGCCCTGGCCCCAATCCTCTAGGGATCTTTAAAGATAAAACAATGACTTTAAATAAATGCTAAATTAAACAATCCTACATTTTACACAAGATTTACCTGCAAAATTTAACAGCCTTACCTCCCCTTCCACCATTCACTTTCTTTCCAGACTGCAGCAGAACACTAGTCCCAGACCAAAGAAAGCCTTATTTGTATTGATTTAGGATTGAGTTTCTCTGCTAAGGCATTTAACCAACCCAAAAGCATGCAGGATTAACATTTCACCCATCATGTCACCTCTGACAATGATAATCTATAAATTTGTTGAAGTAACAAATAACTGAAACAGCAAAAGTTGATTGCTTACCCGAGTGGCTTCTGAGAGCGTATGAATTGATAGCATGATTCCTAGCTTCAGGGAATTTGAAATGGTAGAATTTGTTGGCTGTTACATTTCATTTTTCATGGATACTCTTGCTAAAATATCTATGTATGCTTTGCTCTGTGTAATGTTTTGTGTCAGCCGTCTTTGTCACAGTGCTGTGCAAAAACCAAACTAATCTCTTGGAGGTGTACAGTAGTTTTATATTAGCATTTATACATATTTAACTATAACCTCTGATTTGGTTTTGGATCAAAAAGGAACCCATGTTCCAGGTGAGCGAAGGCAGATTAGGGGATAGCATGAAGGGTGTTGTAAGATTGGTTTAGGGAGGCAAATGTCAGCCTCTGATGCCTTTGAACAAGGAACCCATCCTAGAAATCAAGCAACAAACCTGACATAGCCAACCGTTTGCAAGCCTTCCTAGCTCAGACATGGTAAGGAGCATCTGCCAGCTGGCAGTGCCAGTTTATGGTGTCTTATTCTGCTTCATAATACAAACAAAGTTGTCAGAATGAAACTGTATCTACCCCTCATTGTCAAAACTCCACACATCTTCAGAGATAATTATTGAACCTCATTAAAACTGATCATTTTAGCAAGACAATACGTATTCATAACACATTAAAGAAATTGGCCTTGTAGTTAGTGTGCATGTAGAAGTATATATTAATTTGCTAATCTCTGTTATATCTAACATCAGGCTAGAAGAACAATAACATTTCTGGTGTTAACTATTAAAAGAAAGGTATTTTTCAGATTAAATGTCATTTCTCAATGCTAACTTTCAAATTTTTTGGACATTGTTTGAAATTGATTTATCAAAAATGTCAATAGCTTGTTTTATATGTGTATTCACTCATAGCAAGTGGGTTTCGCTGACTGAGCCAGCATTATTGCCTGTCTCCAGTGCCCTGGAGAAGATGGTAGTGAGCTGCCTTCTTGAACTGCTGCCGACCCTGCTCTGTAAGTAGACGCTACATTGCTGTTCTAGACGGAACTCCAGGTTTTTGACCCAACAACACTAAAGGAACAGAGATATTTCCAAATCAGGAGGGTGAGTGACAAGGAGCTAGTGGTGGTGGTGGTGTTCCAATGTGTCTGCCACCCTTATCCTTCCAGATGGAAGTGGTCATGGGTTTGGAAGGATCTTTGGTGAATTCCTGTGGTGCATCTTGTAGATAGTACACACTGCAGTTTTTGGTCCCTAGTTATTCCCAAGGTATTGATAATGGGGAATTCAGTGATAGCAGCTCATTGAATGGCAAAGGGTGGTGCTTAGACTGTTTTTTATAGGAGATGGCTATAGTGTGGTGCAAATGTTATTTGTCACTTGTCAACCCAAGCCTATGTATTATCTAGGTCTTGCTGCATTTGGACATGGACTGCTTCAGTATTTGAGGAGTTGAGAATGTTGCAAAACATTGTGCAATCATTGGTGAACAACCCCAGTGCAGACTTTATAATGGAAGGACGATCATTGATGATGTCGTTGAAGATGGTTGAGCCTAGGTTATAGTGAATTAATTATATTTTAAGTTTTTCAATACTAAAATGTCCTGATTTGTCATCTTCATCATTTCTCTGATGACCATTCCTCTGACCACAGATATTCCATCAATGTTAGAACTCTTATTCTTGCTTACAAATCCTTTTCCAGCTTCATCCCTTCCCTCTTCTACAACATCCTCAAGAATAACAATCCTCCGGCCTATTGTTTAGTTCTCAATGCATTTCAAGGCTCTTCTCCAGATCTGACATCCTCCTGATTTTCAGTACTCCACCATGAGTGAATGCGCAATGGGCTACCTGAACTGAGGCTTAATCCTCCCCGCCTCTCCCACCTCTTTCCACCTTGAAAACATTCCTCAAAACTTACTTCTTTGGCAAGGCTTTTGATCATCTGCCCTAACATTATCGAAGATAGCTAGGTGTCTAATTTTATAATATTCCTGTGAAGTTCCTTGCAATGGATTTTTGCAGAGTTAGGCCAACACCATAAATCTTTTAAAGGTGTTAGGATGCAGAAGCACTGGACCCCATTTCCAAGTGATCCCATTTTTGCCAACGGTGGAAAAAAGTGGGTCACGTTTGGCATAGATGCAAAATCCAACTCGGGAGAGCCTTTTGGAATTAATATTGAGTTTAAATATTTTCACTGTTCCAACACCATTAACTCAGAATGTAAGAAAAAAGAGTTTATGGAGAAAGCATAAACAATATTACCTAATTCTAATTCAAAATGCTGTGCTTGGAGTAGATAAGGTCTGCTTCAGTGTCATGAACTGACGATATTTACTTTTCCCATACCATTTAAATTTGATAAAGAGGTTCAACTTTCAAAATAAAAAAAAACACACTGCTTGAGCAAATTGATTGACAGATCATCTGTTGTAGCTTAAAAGAATTATTATCCTGTAGTTTCAGTGCATTACATTTGTGAATGTTTATCAATAACTGTTGTTCTAGAATCATAGAATCCTAATAGTGCAGAAGCAGGTCATTCTGTCCATCGAGTCCATACTACCCTTCTAAAGAGCATCGCATGGGACATCCGCATGGGCCCTAGCTATGCCTGCCTCTTTGTCAGGTACGTGGAACAGTCCATCTTCCACAGCTCCACCAGCACCATTCCCTATCTTTACCTCCGCTACATCGATGACTGTATCGGGCCCACCTCGTGCTCCCACGAGGAGGTTGAACAGTTCATCAACTTCATGAACACCTTCCATCCTGACTTCAAGTTCACCTGGACCATCTTGGACACCTCCACCCACTTCCTGGACCACTTCATCTCCATTTCCAGTGACCAACTTAACACGGACATCTGCTTCAAACCCACTGACTCCCACAACTACCTGGACTATACCTGCTCCCACTCTGCTTCCTATGAAAATGCTATCCCTTATTGCTAATTCCTCCCCCGTTGCCACATCTGTTCCCAGAAGGACCAATTGCACTCCAGAACATCTCAAATGGCTTCCTTGTTCAAGGACCACAATTTCCACCCCATGTGGTCAATGATACCCTCCAGCACATCTCCTCCATTTCCTACACCTCCACCTTTGAACCCAATCCCTCCATACACAGCAAAGATAGAACCCACCTGGGCCTCACCTTCCACCTCACCAACCTGTGGATACAACACATCATCCTCCTCCATTTCCGCCACCTACAAACAGACCTCACCACCAGAGAAACATTTCCATCTCCACCCCAAATGTGTTCTGCAGAGATCATTCCCTCCACGATTCCCTTGTAAGCTCCACACCCCCCACCAACCTACGCTCCACTCCCGGCACCTTCCCTTGGTGCTCCAAGAGGTATAAAACCTGTGCCCACACCTCTCCCCTCACCTCCAAGCAAGGCCCCAAAGGATCCTTTCACATCTGGCAGAGATTTTCCTGCACCTCCATATATGTCATCTACTGTGTCTGTTGCTCTACACTGGGCAGACAGAAAGCCAGCTTGTGGAACATTTCAGAGAATATCTCTGGGATACGTGCATTAAACAACCTCACCGTTCTGTGGCCAAACACTTCAACTCTCCCTCCCACTCAGCCAAGGACATGCAGGTCCTGGGCCTCCTCCACCACTAAATTCTAGCCACCCGACTCCTGGAGGAAGAATGACTCATCTTTGCCTTGGGACCCTCCAACCATACAGCATCAATGTGGATTTCAGCAGTTTCCTCATTTCCCCTCACCTGATCTTATCCTAGACCCAACCCTCCAACTTGGCACCACCTGTCCATCTTCCTTCCCACCTATCTGCTCCACCTTCCACTCTGATGTATCACCATACCCCTCCACCTTCCTCTACCAATTACATTCCCAACTAACTTCCCCCCAGCCCCACCCCCTCCCATTTATCTCTCACCTCCCTTGCACCTCTCTGCATTCCTGATGATGAGCTGATGCTCAAAATGTCAACTCTTCTTCTCCTTGGATGCTGCCTGACTGGCTGATCTTTTTCAGCACCACACTTTTTGAGTAAAGAGCATCCTACCCAAGTCTACCCTATCTCTGTAACCCTTGCCTCTCCCATGGCTAATCCACCTAGCCTGCACATCCCTGGACACGATGGGCAATTTAGCATGGCCATTCCACCTAACCTGCACGTCTTTGGACTGTGGGAGGAAACCGGAGCACCTGGAGCACTTAGACATGGGGAGAATCTGCAAACTCCACATAGACAGTTGCCCGAGGCTGGAATTGAACCCGGGTCCCTGGCGCTGTGACAAGAGAATATCCATTGGCGAAAGACCTTCTGAATGATAATTAATTAACATGTTTTTTGATTTGGTACAAGCAAGTGTAGAGAAAGTAGGAGGACTGAAATTGTTGCTTGTCTGCACCATATCATTTTGGCAGTGGCTCATTGTACAACCTTTCAGCTGGGCAACTCCTGCTTCCCCACACTAACAATCTTGCCCAACAATTCTCCCAATCCTTTCACTCTCCAATAAGTGGTAGACACACACATATCAGCATTAATATTCAAGTCAAACAAAGTTTCAGGTCAACAGCTGCTTCATGAATGTTCTGTACACACAAGGACTTAGAAAGGATTACAGCTGCCATGACTAATAATAATTTCTAACATTAATGATCACTCTGGTAAGAGGACTTTGTGCCTGCCCTGTCTATTCCAATGACCCATCAAGATGCCTCCCCCCACAGCCTGCAGCATGGGAGGTAAAAATTGCTATTTGACGTGACAATTCAACTAATGTTGCACCTTTCGTATAGAAGAACCATCTTAAATGCTTCCGTGGAGTTTGATGAAAATGGATACCAAGCCAAAGATATGATTCAGAAGGAATAGAATTAGATTTAAGGAAGGCTTTAAAGGAGGAGAATCTCTCCGATAGTGCATTCCAGGGCAATCAAATCACTGGTACTGAGAGAGTGGTGGAAGCAAATTCAACAGTAATTTCAAAATTGGATAAATACTTGAAAGGAAAATGAATTACAGAGCTATGGGGAGGAGGCAGTGAAATGGGATAAATTGGATCTGTCTATGAAAGAGCCAGTACAAGCCTGATGGATTGAATGGTCTCCTGTGCTGTATCATTCTATGAAAATATCTAATGATTTAAACATGATTACACAGAGCTCAATTCCTAGGTATAGTTGTCTGCTTAAATGTAATGGTCATCTTGGTCCTATCATGAGCACAAAAAGATCCGTGTTAGACACAACAGAATAAAGTGGGATTGGAATTTTTATAGAAGGGTTACTGAGGGGATTGCTTGATGAGAAGA
Source organism: Chiloscyllium punctatum (assembly GCF_047496795.1). Lineage (NCBI taxonomy): Eukaryota > Metazoa > Chordata > Chondrichthyes > Orectolobiformes > Hemiscylliidae > Chiloscyllium > Chiloscyllium punctatum. The sequence goes on from NC_092758.1 coordinate 39,912,714, forward strand.
ATTAAGAAAGGAGAATCACAAATATGAGTCTGTGTGATGACATAATTAAGGTGATAGATGTGAACCTGAAAGAAATCATAATTCTCACCAGCGAAGCAAGATTGAAGAGCTATTATGTCTAACCACATATCACCATGACAACCAGAACTGAAAATGAGAACAATTGCTTAGATTTCTTTCCATTGTGAGTCAGAGGGTTAAGATCTAATCTCACACATTTAACCACAAGCATCTTTCTGTATATGTTTTGTGTGACTGTTGAAGGAAAAGAAGTGATACAGGAAAACAAAACTGTTCAGAACTAATGGATTTACCAAAAGTGCAATGGTATATGAAAATATTAGAAGTACAAGAAAATTTAAATTTAGAAATTAGTTCAACCCATTGATCAAAGTTGTGCTATAATTTGTGTATGAAGATTGACTAGCATCCAAACCTGGAATTTTACTTCTGACGGTTGTCTACGGAACCAGTTAATCTCAGGGAATAAGTGCTCTGTATGGGTTGATCTTCATTTTGGAGGGCTAGGGGAGATTGTGTGGAGGGTGGCTAGGTACGTAATGGATTGAAGTTGAGCATTCTGGATGCAGATCGGAGGTAGCATAGAGAGTTACCAAGTGCCTATGAGCAATGTTTAAAAGGCCCACCTCATTGCTCTGGGACATCAATCCAGTTATCTTGTTAAAAATTAGCCTTTCTAGACTTCATCTCTCTTAATCCCACCCAGTCCCCATGCACATTCATTCCAACATAGTCCCTCCACGCTTCCTCATTCCTCTTACTCACTCCAACTCATTTGGTATTGATCATGGAGTGAGTGAGGACTGCAGATGCTGGAGATCAGAGTCGAAGAATGTGGTGCTGGAAACGCACAGCCTGTCAGACAGCATCTGAGGAGCAGGAGAATTGATGTTTCAAGCATAAGCACAAGAATGAATCATCATTCTTGATGAAGGGCATATGCTCGAAACGTCGGTTCTCCTGCTCCTTGGTATCTGTCATGGTCAGACCTTAGGAGCCACGCTGAGATGAAATAAAAAATGTTCTAAATATCTATTATAGTTTTCATTATATAAAGAAAGACACTTGGGCATTCATAGAAGACCATTCAATGCATTTAAATCACCTCGAGAACTTAATTCCTTAAAACAAAAACATGCCATTTGTATTATAAACCCACACTAAAGACAGCTATCACTTCATAACTGTCAACCTGTGTACTTGGCACCCTCCACTTTAATAATAATTTGCTGTGGAAGCTGTCAAGCATTACAGATGCTATAAAGCAGCTTTTAACCTTTTGTCAACACTTTTGGAAATAGCAGTTGCAGGTGTCTTTCAACTCACAAACAAAGACAGGCTTCTTTTTTTGACTTTAAAGATCTGGACATTGAAATAGTATGACAAATTGACAGCTCCATGCACTTTATCTGGTCCCTTATGGGTATTTACATTCACTTCAAACATCCGTAACTCTCACAATGTGGGATAAGGCTCTTGGTCCAGTGAAAATCAGGTCTGTTGGAATTCAGCACTGAAAGATGAATTTTTTTCCTCAAGTAATGCAGGCCCCTGGCTTAGCTTAAACGGTACTGGTCACTTACATCTAAAAATCCTGAATATAGATAGACCCCATAATTTTTGCTTGTGGAACATTGTGGCATGTCACACCTTGCATTTGACCTGTCAGGAGAAGATTTAAACTTTCCAGAGTTTTGGTTTTGGAAAGGCAAGGTATGCTTTTGGAATTTTAGGGCATATTCTTGGATCCGGTTCTCTGCCATCTTTGGGAATGATCAATTGCCTTTGGAAGAGGCAAAGTGCCCTTTGGGATTGTTAAAAGTAAAAATGTGGATAAACTCATTGAAGCTGTCAGAGCATTGGAAATGTCAAGGGAGCAGACCAGGCTGTTGTCATGGAAGGTAAAAACAATGACTGCAGATGCTGAAAATCAAATACTGGATTAGTGGTGCTGGAAGAGCACAGCAGTTCAGGCAGCATCCAACGAGCAGCGAAATCAACGTTTCGGGCAAAAGCCCTTCATCAGGAATAAAGGCAGTGAGCCTGAAGCATGGAGAGATAAGCTAGAGGAGGGTGGGGGTGGGGAGAGAGTAGCACAGAGTACAATGGGTGAGTGGGGGAGGAGATGAAGGTGATAGGTCAAGGAGGAGAGGGTGGAGTGAATAGGTGGAAAAGAAGATAGGCAGGTCGGACAAGTCAAGGAGTTAGTAACTGAGCTGCAAGTTTGAAACTAGGATGAGGTGGGGGAAGGGGAAATGAGGAAGCTGTTGAAGTCCACATTGATGCCCTGGGGTTGAAGTGTTCCGAGGCGGAAGATGAGGCGTTCTTCCTCCAGTCGTCTGGTGGTGAGGGAGCGGCGGTGAAGGAGGCCCAGGACCTCCATGTCCTCGGCAGAGTGGGAGGGGGAGTTGAAATGTTGAGCCACGGGGCGGTTTGGTTGATTGGTGCGGGTGTCTCGGAGATGTTCCCTAAAGCGCTCTGCTAGGAGGCGCCCAGTCTCCCCAATGTAGAGGAGACCACATCGGGAGCAACGGATACAATAAATGATATTGGTGGATGTGCAGGTGAAACTTTGATGGATGTGGAAGGCTCCTTTAGGGCCTTGGATAGAGGTGAGGGAGGAGGTGTGGGCACAGGTTTTACAGTTCCTGCGGTGGCAGGGGAAAGTGCCAGAATGGGAGGGTGGGTCGTAGGGGGGTGTGGACCTGACCAGGTAGTCACGGAGGGAACGGTCTTTGCGGAAGGCGGAAAGGGGTGGGGAGGGAAATATATCCCTGGTGGTGGGGTCTTTTTGGAGGTGGCGGAAATGCCGACGGATGATTTGGTTGATGCGAAGGTTGGTAGGGTGGAAGGTGAGCACCAGGGGCGTTCTGTCCTTGTTACGGTTGGAGGGGTGGGGTCTGAGGGCGGAGGTGCGGGATGTGGACGAGATGCGTTGCAGGGCATCTTTAACCACGTGGGAAGGGAAATTGCGGTCTCTAAAGAAGGAGGCCATCTGGTGTGTCCTATGGTGGAACTGGTCCTCCTGGGAACAGATACGGCGGAGGCGGAGAAATTGGGAATACGGGATGGCATTTTTGCAAGAGATAGGGTGGGAAGAGGTGTAATCCAGGTAGCTATGGGAGTCAGTGGGTTTGTAAAAAATGTCAGTGTCAAGTCGGTCGTCACTAATGGAGATGGAGAGGTCCAGGAAGGGGAGCGAGGTGTCAGAGATAGTCCAGGTAAATTTAAGGTCAGGGTGGAATGTGTTGGTGAAGTTGATGAATTGCTCAACCTCCTCACGGGAGCACGAGGTGGCACCAATGCAGTCATCAATGTAGCGGAGGAAGAGGTGGGGAGTGGTGCCGGTGTAATTACGGAAGATCAACTGTTCTACATAGCCAACAAAGAGACAGGCATAGCTGGGGCCCATACGTGTGCCCATGGCTACACCTTTGGTCTGGAGGAAGTGGGAGGATTCAAAGGAGAAATTGTTAAGGGTGAGGACCAGTTCGGCCAAACGAATGAGAGTGTCAGTGGAAGGGTACTGTTGGGGACGTCTGGAGAGGAAAAAACGGAGGGCTTGGAGGCCCTCGTCATGGCGAATGGAGGTGTAGAGGGATTGGATATCCATGGTGAAGATAAGGCGTTGGGGGCCAGGGAAACGGAAGTCTTGGAGGAGGTGGAGGGGATTTAAATCTACGCTTTAAATATTTGAAAAAAAACTTAAAAGTGCTTAACAAAAGTCATTGCTTGCTATTTCATGGTGTTTATTGAATAACCCTGACTCCCTGACTGTTATAATTATAGGATTAGTACTGTGTGACCACCTTCCATTATGACAGTTGGTGCGTTACATTTGATTGACAGCTCCAAGTACTTTTAAAATCTTTGAAATAGCACAATGACTAGAATCTTCTGGTCAAGGAGAGAATGGGTTTGGAAATCAGAGGACAACTTAATTATAGGTTGAAAGTGTCTCAGAACCCGACTGCTTTCTTACCTCCATTAAATTAGTCTCTTGATGGCAAGGCCCAATGTTCACCTTCCTGCTCTGCTGCCAACTGATTTGATTTGATTTGATCTGATGTATTGTCGCATGAACCTAGGAAAATAAAAGTTTTATTTTACATGCAATGCGGGCAGATCATATCATACATAGTGCAGAGACCTTTAAGTGATGAATTAATGGCCATTTAAGTGCTTTCCTGAATCTTGCTTGCAACAACTCCCTGCTGCTATCTCTCAATGGCCCCTGCCCCCAGAATCTCCTTGGTTATTATGAACAGCAGCAGTGACATCATTATTAGTGGTTCTGTCATATACTCACTTCGGAATGGCCCTTACTTGTCAGAGGAAGGCTCACTGCTCGCCTTTAAACTGCCTTATTACCATTGCCTTCAGTTTTGCTCAGGCTCCTTGTTGCTATACTTGTTCAAATGTAGCTTTAACATTAAAAGCATTCAGCCTCACCTCATCCCTTGAGTTCAGCTCTTTTGTCCATGTTTGAACCAATGTTGACTGGTACGAACTGACCCTTGCAAAAGCTAAACTGAGCAATTGTGAGCCATGACATTGCTGACCAAGTGCTTGTCAATAATAAGCTTCTAGCATTTTGTGTAGTAAACTGATGGGGTGGTAATTGGCCAAACGGGATATTTCCTGCTTTTTCTGGGCAGGATGTACAGAGGCATAATTTCCAAATTGTCATGTAAACACTGGTGTAATAACTGTACTGAACAGATCTGCTATTGGTTTCAATGTCTCCAGAAATGCAAACAGCAAGACTAGTGTCTGGAGCTTTAGGGGTGGTCAGTGTTTGACTATGTTGGCCATCACCAGTTTGTATCAAAAGGAACAGTGACCACTGCTTCAAACTGCAGTGAGAGAGAAATCAGCATTTTCAGAAGTTCCAGGAGCTCACCGACCTTGCTAATGAAGAACATATTGAAAAAAAATCCACCAGAAAGCAGATAAAATTCCAAGGTGCTGATAAAAAGTGCCAATGCAAAAGAGATATGCCACTGGTTAAAGTTTACTTTCAGAGTAACTTATTATGGGTCTGGTAACAGTGGATGTAGTCCCAAGGTTGTCAATACCAGATACTAAATACTCTGTTTGAGAATGATTCAGCTGGTAGCAAAATATACCCATTCAACATAAAAGGACAGCCCGGGGAAGTTAATTTTAAAGTCAGCAGCAAGTGTAAGAAAGCCAGGAAAGGAAAAGGATTCAAGAGCACTCCAGAAAACTGCAAAAATAATGAGGGTTGGAGGAGTTCAAGGAGGGTCACCCAAATTAAGGAAGGGACCAACAGGAACTAAGAGAAGTCCAGAAGCCTGAGTGGAAGCAATGATCCCGCAAAATATAGGATAACCCAGGAAGAGCGACTTGATTTAAAAACAGCTAAAATCAAGCCAGAAGTGCCAGAGCTAGGTCAATAACAATAAAGGAAGGAGCAAAAAGCTAGGGGGGTTGGGGAAAGAAAGATATTGCCTCTCTTCATGGAAGACCACTGGGAAGCAAGTGTTCCAGCAAAAGTGGACCAGGTTGAGGAAAACTCATTCCCAAACAAAGAGAAGAGGGAAGGGAACAGGTGTTACTCGAGACAGCTATTGGCCATTCCAGTAAGTTAGACACAGACTTACCCACTTGGAGGAAACAGGACAACAGTTGAACAGTTGGGTCTCTGGTATCACTCTCATAACTCAAAGCCTACAGTAACTCGAAACTGCAATTGCTTCACCTTCCTGTCCAAACTAAATTTCGCCCTATTATTCAATTTCTTTTAATGTTTTATTATCTGTGTTTTTGTATTTGCTTGATGTTGCATTTTAGCTTCTCAGCATTAATAAACAATAAATCTCTACTCATCAAGAAAACCTTGGAATTACTTCTCCTTCATTTTTGAACTGGTTATTCATAGCAAAAACTGAGAGGAGATTAAAAGATGGGAGGTTGACATGGTCATAATGTGACTAACCATAACAGTATGCATCCTGTTCGCTGCAACTACAAGCAGGTAAAGTAGCACAAACCTTACTGATTATCTGCTCCTCAACTTATGTTCAATCATAAATCTCATCTCCAGTTCCTTGGTAGGATTTTCTATAATTTAGTTTGGATGCTTCTTATTTGAAAAGTACTCTTGAACAGATGGAATCTGAAGGAGTCTGTGCATCATGAGAGATACGGCCCATCTGTTTGAAAGTTGGATGTTTGCAAATATCCACACACCATACAATGTGTGAGTTTGGTGTAGCTTTCAATTCTACAACACAACAACTTGAAATTATCTTGTACATTTAGGAGAAATAGACATCTCATGCTACTTAAAGAGTGACCACTTAAGCCCTGCTGAAGTATCAATAGAATTAACTGAAGGTTTGGAAATATGTGTGTGGTTTGACAGAGGTAAGAGGTGAATGTGGAACGAGTTAACAGGCAATAGTTTGTGTATTGTAATCTTGGTCCATCTAATGCATGGTTTGTCCTGTTAGATTGTTTTCCCTTGTGAGACATAGATACAGTATAGCAAGTGTCACAGGGCGTAACAGGAATAAGACCCACTGCTGGTTGGCACTAACAGATGTGTGGGAAACAGAAAGTGCTGTGTCATTTCACATCAGTGCTGCTGGTGAAGTACAGCAGCCCTAACTTGCTTTGGTGTACTGAATTATGACATATTTTGTATTTTTTTTAAAGGTTGGATTACCAGGCCCTTCAGCCCAGCAGGTCCAACCAACCCTCTGAAGAGTAACCCACCCAGACCTATTCTCCTACCCTATATTTATCCCTGACTATTGCACCTAACATTACGGGACAATTTAGTATGACCAGTTCACCTGACCCGCATATCTTTGGATTGTGAGAGGAAACTGGAGTGCCCAGAGGAAACTCACGCAGACACGAGGTGAATGTGCAAACTCCACACAGACAGTAGTCTGCGGTGGGAATCAAACCCACGTATCTGGCGCTGTGAGGCAGCAGTGCTAGCCACTGAGCCACCATGCTGCCCTATATTGGTATGAGGGTAAAGAGAGATATGATAAGTTCAAATTCTCTTAAAAATAAATGAGGCACCACTGACATTGATAGTAACTAGTCTAGTTTTATATTTCTGTTTTACAGCTCACAGAATTGGATTTTTAAAAATATTTTATTTCCTGAAAAATGCTAATTTTGCAAACCTCTTGAAAACTGTTCACAAATCTCCAGTTGCCTGCATCTGTCTTCTGGTCTAGCAAGTGAGATGCGTAGTATGAGGCTCCACTTTTCCAGTCACACCAAGTGTAGCTGACTTCTGGAGATGGTCGCCCGTAGCATCAGCACATGACATCTTTGTCACAGCTGTCTCTATTTGTCCAGCCATGAAATTGGAGTATGGATTGTTTGTCACTCTGTCATCGGCCTACAGCCCTGCTTTGGTCCTCGACCTAAGGCTTCTTTTCACTCATGGTTTTCTTGGCATAACATTTTGTGCTTTATTATCAGGCTAATCAAAAGGCTGAAAAGTATCCTTATATTTTTCCAACATGTGGAATACAAAATAACTTTCTAAAATCTGGTGCCACAAAAATTCTTATTTGAGAAAATTAATGCAACAAGTTTACTCAAAGTTAATGGAAGTCCAATACATCCATAGAATTCATAAGCAAAATGTGCAAATTCCAAGATAGCAATTTCATCAATAAGTCCATTAGTTATCATAAAATTATTTAACCAAATAAATTCAGCGATCCTGAGTTCAAAATGATTTAATTTCTATTAGAATTGTTTGGATGTCAATGAAATGAAGGAAGTATGAATGCTTTTCACTTCCTGTATACCAAACTGACTGGGGCCAAGGAAAAAAATAAAATCTCATTTTCATTCCATCATAGGGGCAGCATGGTGGCTCAGTGGCTAGCACTGTTGCCTCCACTGTGCGGGGTACATGGGTTTGATTCCAGCCTTGGGAGACTGTCTGTGTGGAATTTGCACATTCTCCCTGTGTCTGCATGGGTTTCCCCTGGGTAGTCTGGTTTCCTCCCACTGTCCAAGGATGTGCAAGTTCAGTGAATTGACCATGCTAAATTGCCCATAGTGTTCAGGGATGTGTAGGTTAGGTGCATCAGGGGTAAATGTAGGGTTGGGGAATGAGTCTGGTTGGGTTACCCTTGGGAAGGTTGGTGTGGACTTGTTGGGCTGAAGGGCCTGTTTCCACACTGTCGGGATTCTATGACAGTATGTTTGAGTATAAGCAGAGTGAATTCACCTTTCCATTCTGGTAGTCCATGACAAGCTATTTAATCCTTTTCACTCAATGAGTTCTTTCCAGAAAAAGACTTTTAACTGAGATTGTGTTCAAGTCATCTTTTGCGCATAAATCCAATTTGCTGACTATTTAACTGATTTTGAACCAAAGAGATTTATCAATTTACTGCATACAGCCCTCAAATGACCTTTCAATATCTGTTTTCTTTTAAGTCTCTGCATTACTCTCAACAAGGGGCATTTATTGCTTAGCTCAGAATCTCTGCTCAGTCTGCAGTAATGGCAGCTGCTGTGAGCACACAGCAAGAACTGAACTGTTAAAATCAATATGTCATTAAAACAGAAGAGTAAATTAACACATTTTTCTAGTAACACAACTGTCAGCCTTTGGATAAAATGCATATCAAAACACTTTATGAAAGTAACAGCAGGATCGATTTCATAGCAGTCCACTTAGATAGGAACCCCTTACCAGCAGCATACATGAAGATAAATCGGGAAGGCAGGCTTCAGTTCCCTTGACACAGGAATCCCAATTTTTAAGATATTGATACAGTTTCATGTGTGCACAGACCTCATTACCCCTTACAAATTAAGTTAATTGTACCCAATCCAGATTGCTCATGCTGATTTGCAGCACAGACCTTGATTAGCTCAGAACATATGTAAAACAGGAATTGGGAGAGCTATCAGCTATTGAAGGACTCTGATGTTATGTTGCTTTGATCAGTGAAAATTACATTCTAACTTGACCAACTGAATTTTTGTCGTTACAATTTTTATTCCCTTTGCTGATTTCTTTCTGTTTGATCTTTCTTTGATACATGCTTTATGTTCACCTCTGTCCCTGCAAAAGTGTTGCCATATCACACTTCATCTTGTGCTTGGTGACCTACACTAGTCCTTGATTGAACTTCAATTTTAAAATTCCTATTCTTCCTTTCAAACCCTCTCCACTACATCACTTTTCTCTATCCCTGTTATTGAAAGTATTACAAGCCAACAAGATATCTGCGTTTCTCCTGGCCTCATGCACATCTTTGATTTTGAGATTCGGGAATGTGAAAAAGGATCCACCACTGACAACCATACTTTTAGCTGACTTGGACTTAAGCTCTGCATTCCCCTCCTTTTCCGCACTGATTCCCTACCTCACTGTCCTAGTTTAAGTGGCTTCTTAAAAAATTACGATTTTAGTCATTGGTTCTGATACCTGCTACTATAACTCCAGGAATAAAAATGTTTTAACTGATTATTCTATTAGTCACTGCATTGAGACATTTTGCTGTGTGAAAGGTATTATAGAAGTACAAGTTGTTGTTGCTGGAGTTCAAAAAGGAAAATTAATTTTGCAGAGGCAGAAAAATCAGATAGCCCAGCAGTCATCTTGCACTTCCCTTCAACAAATATGGCATGTCCAAATCAGCATTGAGAGTTACTTGGAAAGGATATGACATTTTTCTTAATGATTCATTAAATACGAGTCACTATAAGCTGAATGCTATAGCATGACCTCAAACAACATCCATTACGGAGACTGTCTGTTGTAATATTATTACATTGTACGTTTGTGCTCCTGGCTGATTTCACAAATGACATTTACAAAATTAGCTGGTCATTCATACACATGCAGTGATACAGTCTTGTTTTCATGAACATGGTGTTTGCTACTTCTTAGAGGAAAGAAGGGAACAACTGCAGAAGGCCCAGTCATATCATCAGGTTACTGCATTCACACTGTCATGGATCATATCAGTGTTGTCATCAAATTGCTAAATAACAACCCAGTAATGCAGGTTAAATGCAAAGTACTTATTTTAATTGTGAGGCAACTGATCTCAGTCACAACAATCAGATCATCAGACAGAAAGAGACAGAGAAAGAGGGACAGACAGGGGGAGAGTGAGAGAGAGTGAGAGATAGAGACAGACACAGAGAGAGGGACAGATGGACAGAGAGGGAGTGAGGGAGAGAGAGAGAGACAGAGATAGAGACAGCGAGAGAGTGTCTATTCCAACTCCATTTTCTTGTAGCCCCCTCCCTCTCTTCCTACCTCTCTCTCACCTTTCCTCTCACATTATCCTTGCCACACATAATTTGATGAATTGGAAAATGCAGGCAATTTGCTGATGGTAGATAATAGGTTAAAAGTACCAATAGCATTTGATGCAGGGAAAATTGCCATTTGACTGTATGTAGTAATACTTCTGGGTGGGTCAAGGATTTCTTGCCCAGAGAGGAAAACAGGTTTTTAAAAAATAGCATTATTGAGAGGAGGAGTCAGACTAGCATACCTCATTCACCGGTTTTACTGGGTTTTCCTTTTGGGTGACCTAGCATTTAGTTAAAATCAGCTTTGTAGTTGCAACTTGAAGTGATTGTAAAGAGGTCAGCCAGCTGGACATCATTGTGTATGAGTTCCCTGACTGGGGCAGTTAATCTGCTCAATCAGGGAGACATGGCTGACATTAAACGGTGAATTGAGAGTGTGGTGCTGGAAAAGCACAGCAGGTCAGGCAGCATCCGAGGATCAGGAGAATCGACATTTCAGGCAAAAGCCTTTCCTGATGGTGTCCTTACCTGAAACATCGATTCTCCTGCTCTTTGGATGCTGCCTGACCTGTTGTGCTTTTACAGCACCCCATTCGCGACTCTGATCTCCAGCATCTGCAGTCCTCACTTTCTCCTATAAAAGGATGTTTGTCAGGGATATTGAGCCCCTTGAATGCCTGACTCAGTGATCAGCAGTGCTATTGTCAAAGGCTTTTATTATATAAATAAAGGGTGATTGGTGATGAAATGCTGGCTCCTGATGAGTTATTTTAATCTCTGTATGCTTCTGTCAAATTCCTCCAATTCCTCTGAGATACAAACAGAGAGGGACCAATAAAATCACATGATGTAGGAAAAGAATTAGGACGTTTTCTCCATTGATTCTAATTTGCTAATCAATAAAATCATGGTTAATCTGCTAATCCTCAACTCCACTTTCCTGCCTTTGCCCCATCACCCTTGATTCCCTTACTGATTAAAAATACCCATCCTAGCCTTCATTGTAATTAATGGTCCAGCCTCAACAACCCTCAGTGTTAAAGAATTCCACAGATTGATGACCCTCTGGGTGTAGAAATTCCTTCTCAACTCTGTTATAAATTGGCCACTTCTGATTTTGAGATTATTCCTTCTGGTCCTTGAAACTCTCACAAGGTGAAACAACCTCTCACCTATTCCGTTGGACACCCTAAACTTCTTGTATGTTTCAATAAGATCACCTCTCATTCCTTTAAACTCAAATAAATACAGACCCAGTCTCCCATAGTAAGAAAATCCTTCCACACTCAGGATCAACATCATGAACATTCTCTGCGCCGTCTCCAAAGCCAATAATTCTTTCCTTAGATAAGGGACTCAATTCTATGTGTGGTCTGTCTGGTGCATTGTACACTTTTAGCAAGCCTTCCTTTTTTTTGGTCCATTCCTTTTAAAAATGGGCAAAATTTCCATCTATCTTCCTTATTAACCTTTCAACTTTGATGGAAGAGTTTGGTGAGTTATACGCAAGGACCCCCAAATCCTCAAATGCTGCTGTTTTTCTCCGTTTAAATAATATTCAGTTTCTTTATTATTCCTGCCAAAGTGCAAAGCCTCCACATTATATTGCATCTGCAAAGTTTTTGCTTACTGGAACATTTTTCTAACAGCAGATATTAAACAAACTGACCTAAAGTTGCATTTTTATTTCTCCTTCCTTCTCTGCGTAAAGGTGTTAGATCAGCAGTTTTCCCAATCCTCTAGAGCTGTTCCTCAATCTAAGGATTCTTGGAGGTTTGCCAATTGTGTATCCATTATCTCTGTTGCTAGTTCCTTCAATATTCTATAGTACAACCCATCAAATCCAGAGGACTTATTGGCCTTTTGCCCCACTAATACTTTTTTCCCAAAGATTGGTATTGTATTCATTTCGTTTTCCTGTTTTGCTCTTCATTATTTATTATTTTTTGGAATGCCATTATACCTTCTACCTTGAAGAGTGATAAAAAGTATTTATTCAACTCCCCTGCCATCATTTGGTTCCCCTTTTTATTTGAGGAGAAAGCATTTTGAGCATGAGGTCTTTATTTATTTTCACACATGGATGCAAATGCAACTGTTGTCATTGCTGCACTCCAGGTGCTACAAGTCCAAGTACTGTCCTGGCAGCACACTGTATGGCAAGTTGAACATTTGCATCTTTGTACTTCCGCGCTGGTATTGCAGTCACCACTTGCTTGATTTTAGTGAATGTTTTTTCCATGACACATTACCATTGCACAGCTTTTGCTGTGAGATGGCAAAATTGTCCACATTCCAAAGACCTAATTGGGCAAGACTATTGCTAAATAGTTGATGAACCTAGCAGATCATTGCACTACTTTTACTTCTGGTGATCACCACCTCATTGCTACAGCTATTACCTTTTAGGGGATCAGGTATTTGCAGTCATTACATTATGTAGTTGACTTCAGGCATTTCTATTTGTATTTTTTCTCATTCAGCTTCAGATTCATCTGTATTGAGCAATTGTATTAGAATTTGATGATAGTCAACAATAGATTCTTCCACTGTGTCTGTGTCCTTAAACCAACAGATCACACACTATGGCTTCTACACTGGAGAGATCATTAACCATTTCATGTTGTCTGCATTGATAGTTCTATGGTGCCACAGAAATGCCCAATGTGATGTGCAATCAGCTATATCAACTAAAAGGTATCCAGACGTAACTAAAAAGCTGTAGCTTTCATCCAACTTCACTGACCCGTAACTATCTTTCACACCTAGGGTTGTGAAGATTGTTGCCTTTACAAATTGTGAAAAGTTCTTTCAATGGCTGCCATGGAATAGCGAAATCTCTTCAGAGCTTTCCAGTCGATACATTCTCCAAGCTTTCCGAATTGTTTCACAACTGCCAGGCTACTTTTCTATTCTGCAGAAGTTGTCACCTTCTTCACTGTGTCCTTCTTTATCAGCTCTTTTCTCTCTGTCATTAAGTTTGGCCTTGAGGGCAGTTAGAATTTTCCAAGGCAGATGCTGAATTGATCTTGACCTCTCATCTGCTTTGAAGATGATATTTTCCAGCAAGTTTCCTAACTCTATAAATATATCATTGCACTCCTCCCTGATCTGTTCCACACTCAGTGGTTGAGTTTGCAAATCTCTTTTGGCTTGTTGAGTGTTACCAGTCCAAGCTTTATACTTTTCCCAGCTGAGATTACTGGCTCATTTTCTATCTATGAATTAGAACGCCAGAGTTTAATTCTTGTCATTGTATTGAGCTTACAGAATAATCTGTCTTCTTAGACTCAGAGAATGAGGCTAACAAAGAGCCTCAACCTTGCTTCCTAGTGTTTCACTTTTGGATTGCCATGTTGAGTCACTTCACACTGATTTGTGAAGGTCATGATGTTGTATGATGCACCAGTGTCTTCCTGATTCTCTGAGTAGCTTTGATTTTCTCTTTCAGCAGTCACAATCATGTGTTTAACAGTATTGACATGAATTAATTCAACAGTTGTATAATTTGTGGTAATTTGTCAGAATCGTTTGCTGGCATTTTAAAAAAATTACATCAGTACCTGCTTATTGTGCTTCCTTCTAACCATATACTTGTGGACAAAATGATTCCACTTCTTGCAGTGAGAATACTGGGCATGCCTTGTCATGCTTTGTATGATGTCTTTCACAGTATTTGCATACTGCCCTTCTTCCATGATTGGTCTCATCTTTGGGTATGGAGTATCCATCAGCATAATGGAAGGCCTAGTCAGTTCTGCCATAAATATGAGGTAAAAACAATGACTGCAGATGCTGGAAACCAGATTCTGGATTAGTGGTGCTGGAAGAGCACAGCAGTTCAGGCAGCATCCAAGGAGCTTCGAAATCGACGTTTCGGGCAAAAGCCCTTCATCAGGAATAAATGAAGGGCTTTTGCCCGAAACGTCGATTTCAAAGCTCCTTTGATGGTGCCTGAACTGCAGTGCTCTTCCAGCACCACTCTGCCATGAATATGGTCTAGCTGCTGATTTACGACCTCAGCACTTCCGCACATATCAATCACTTCCCTGATAGTAAATTTCTCCTTAGTAGACATGCTCTTACTGCAGGATTGCTGAAGGATAATATGATCTGTTCATTAATTATCTCATCATTTATTCATGCAAATTCACAGGATTCTGCAAGCTGAGTTAATGATCAATAGGCTCTTTTCTCAGCTTGGGCCCTGATATTGAATGCATACCATTTAAAGTGTTCAAAGCCTGTCTTTAAGCCCTTCAATATTTCTACAGTCTGTTTTAGTTTGCTATTCTTCAGAGATTTAGAATTTAGTCCATTTTGAAACTGACTCTTCCTAGCAACAATAAGAGTAAAGATATAATCAGAACATTTAAGTAACATCTTGTGGAAGATAGTACAATGAAGAGTAGGATAAAAGGCCGGCAGAACATTGAGGGACGGCCTGTACTGTGCTGAAGTGTTCTATGTAAATTAGTGGTCGTGTCCTTACCTTTGAGCCAGGATGTCAGAGTTCAAGTGCCATCTACTCCAGAGGTGTGTAATAGTATCTCTGAACCGTTTAATTAGAAAAAATATATAGTAACACATTACTACTTTGGTTTGATAAGGGGATCTGTTGCAATTTTATAATTTTGGCATAAAAAGTAACCAGTAGATGAGGTGCTCTTCAGACGGTCAGTATGGACCAAATGGGCCAAATGGCCTGCTTCCACATTGTAGGGATTCTATGAAAATCTGACAGTCTGGTCTGTACTGTGATTTCATTGAACATTTGCTTCAAAATGACAGCTCCCAGTTAGAGCCTCACAGTAGAGGTCACATGACTACACAAATAGCTGTAAGGTTCATCGATACAGATTGCATTTTCTCCCAAACAACTATTCCCGGATAAAATGCTCAAATGTTCTGCATTGAAGGGGATAACTCTAGGAGATCACCCAGTCACTGGGTTCTATTGACTCCCTTAACTGGTGAAGCTTTTTAAGAGGTTTTGCAACGTTAATTATCTTTTTTAAATGTAATTGAATGGCTTCCATGACCAGTTCATACGAATTAGACTAACTATTACTTATTAGAGTCTATTGTGGGCAAGCCTTGGAATGCTCCAGTTTAGGAACTGGTCCTCTAATATCTACTGCTTAAGTAACAGTTAATCAATTTCTACCTGTATCAATTCCCACTTTTATACCTTTTATATGCTGCACTTTTCCAACTGAGTCTCTCTTCACATCCATTTCCTTGCTACTTGCTTAAGTATTAAAAGCAAAACAGTCCTATACAGGAAGAATGGGTTTATTGAGTTGCCCTGGCACAGCATTATATACTGCAGCTCTTAAGTTTAATGATACTCCATTAGATGTGATGAATCAGGAGAAGTTAATACTATATCCTTCAACTGTTGACACCAATAAGGATATTAAAGTTATTAAATTATATGACAAGGTGAGAAGCATAGCAGTTCCATGCTATTTGTGTCAAATATGGATCGTTGAATCTGAAAACAATAACTATTGTTCATTGCACTTTCTGATAACACAGAAATGGAAGGGCAGTATCTAACATCATAATAAACAATGAGCTATCTGAAAAAGACAGCTTAGCACATCGTAATTAATATACTCAGACAATTTCTTTAATTATATTCACCTCTTTTAATTTTGAAGACAGAACATGTGCTTTTCTCAATTAGTTTGACAAAGGCCAGAGTTTTGTTCTAACTCACTCTGCCAGGCAACATTCCAGGCATAAGGGAGGGGGTCAGAGGGATTAATTAAGATGGAATGTTGGGAGTCGCTTTCAAATTCAATTTGCTCGACTGCAACATTAAATTCCAAACATAGAGGAAATAGTTATGATGTCAGTAAAAATAGTCTCAGTTTTCAACTTCCATCAGTTGATTTAAGTATCTCGGACCTTTCATGGAATAAAATGGGGTTATACAAAAAGGAAATCACTGACTTAAAATGGCTGCAGTGATCACCTGAACACAGTTTGAGCTAGTTCATAAAATTATAAAAAATATGACTCAGCCTGAACATGTCATCACTGCGGCTGAAATATGTCATTCAGATGTTTGTCTGTAGCTCTCTTGAAGTTTTACATATTGGGAAGACAGTTATTTGTTTATCTTGGGAAATGAATGGTGAGCACAGACATGGGAATTCACAAAGGAACTGTATTTCAGACAATAGCGTTTGGCAGTAAGACATAACAAAGAATAAAGGATTCTTAAGAGTAGAACAGGAAGGCATGATTTCCATCTGTTTCTCTCAAGAAAAGCACCCAGACAAAATAAATTGGAAAAGGGACTTACCAGGGACTGAAGGTAAACCACAAATATTACCAAACTGAGAGTGTACGGCATCAACTAAACTATTGTGATCCCATGGTAAAATTTAACAACCTGTGGACTCTATAAATGTTTTTAAGCTAGGAGAAAGTAAGGACTGCAGATGCTGAAGGTCAGAGTTGAGAGTGTGGTGCTGGAAAAAATAGCAGGTCAGAGAGCATTGAGGATCAGGAGAATAGACGTTTCAGGCATAAGCCCTTCATCAGGAATTTTAAATTTTTATGCTTCCTATTCTTGATCTTCCTTTTTTATGAGAAACTACTTTTAAACTTTATAACTGTGTTTTTGTGTGTATCTGGTGTCATGTTTAATGAATAATAAAACTTCTCTTTCCTTCAGCTAAGAAAACCTTGTAATTGTCATGTTGTTTTAACTGGGAGAAAGTGAGGACTGCAGATGCTGGAGATCAGAGCTGAAAAATGTGTTGCTGGAAAAGCGCAGCAGGTCAGGCAGCATCCAAGGAGCAGGAGAATCAACATTTCGGGCATAAGCCCTTCTTCAGGAATGAGGAAGGTGTGCCAAGCAGGCTAAGATAAAAAGTAGGGAGGAGGGATTTGGGGGAAGGGGTGTTGGGAATGCCATAGGTGGAAGGAGGTTAAGGTGAGGGTGATAGACCGGAGAGGGGGTGGGGGCGGAGAGGTCGGGAAGAAGATTGCAGGTCAAGAAGGCGGTGCTAAGTCCGAGGGTTGGGACTGAGATAAGGTGGGGGGGAGGGGAAATGAGGAAGCTGGAGAAACCTGCATTTATCCCTTGTGGTTGGAGGGTTCCTAGGCGGAAGATGAGGCGCTCTTCCTCCAGGTGTCATGTTGCCATGGTCTGGCGATGGAGGAGGCCAAGGACCATGTTGTTTTAACTGGTACTATATTTTTTAATTGAAGTGCCACATAGCTGTGCACTAACAATTATATATATATAAAAAATCTTTGTTGCAGCTAAGTGAGATGGTTTAAAAAGGAGGGAACTGATTTATCTCTCTGTACCTGGTCATATCTACACATATTGCAAGTCAGTTGTCTCTACATTGACATGCAATTACATAATCCAAGCCTAATAACATATTTTAACATAATGCCCAAGTAGGAAGTCAGTAAAACTCCACCAGCAGCTAATATTTGCTGGAAGTAGTGGTCAAGTTTAAACACAATCCCTCGAGGTATGCTCTACAGTCACATCTGTCAGGTGACCCCGTCAAACCAGGCAAAATTACCTTAAGTCAACCTTCTCCTTCTTTGTCCCTCCACTTTATGATGGTGTTTGCCTTTCTGGACATACTGGATATTGCTTGCATTGTGCCTAATCCTGTTTCCACAAATTCATATTTGGTGGGTGGCACGGTGGCACAGTGGTTAGCACTGCTGCCTCACAGCGCCAGAGACCCGGGTTCAATTCCCGCCTTAGGTGACTGACTGTGTGGAGTTTGCACATTCTCTCCGTGTCTGTGTGGGTTTCCTCCGGGTGCTCCAGTTTCCTCCCACAGTCCAAAGATGTGCAGGTCAGGTGAATTGGCCATGCTAAATTGCCCGTAGTGTTAGGTAAGGGGTAGATGTAGATGTAGGGGTATGGGTGGGTTACGCTTCAGCGGGGCGGTGTGGACTTGTTGGGCCGAAGGGCCTGTTTCCACACTGTAAGTAATCTAATCAAAACAAAAAGTAATCTAATCTAATATTTATGGTCTCCTGCTGTCCAATTTCTCCTACAGCCCCCTGGATCAGCAGAGGTTCCTGCTTAGTTTGGGTGGATGGGAAGTCTGGTGTTTATAAATTAGGTTTGGGAGCTAAAGTCTCTCCACGATTTAACTGCTTCACCTTGACTCTGCCATATACTGATCATATCCAAAATTAAAATCATATTTTTCCAAAGTAATTCTAATATTTGTATGACTTTTATTTAAAAATTACTAACTTTGAATAGGAAACACAGCCAGCTTGAAGCCCAGATACTTGCTTCTTTTATTAAAACTAATAAAACTCATATTAGATATATTACCATACTCCATATCTTTAGATTAAAATGCCTTTCCCCCATAGTCAGTACATATCACCATTAAATATGAAATCACCTAGTTTCTTGGTAGATAATAAGGATTCATGGGAATCACTCATGGGTTTTTACTGTAAATGGGAATAGCAAGGTACAGGACAAGTCTGGTATCATCTTGAGAGGATGTGAAGAGCACATTCCTATCATGTAAATTCCTTTCTGCTTGAAATGGTGTATTCCTACAAGCTGTTTCTGTACTCCCCAATAGGTCAAAGGTATTTAGTGAGATTTTTGGCCAAACCTGTACGTCTTAGCTGAGAGGGCATCGGTGTCTGGAGCTTTGACACTAGACAGAATTTTGCTAGCATTTCCTGTTTCAAATAGTGTAATAGGATTATCAAGATAACATTAATTGATCCTTCCTTAATGGATGAAGGCCAATGGACATTTGAAGTGCTCTGCCCATCTTTTAAGAATTTGGGTTTTACTCTCTCTTCTCCATAACCAGCAAAATCTTATTCTTCTAAACCGTCTATTTCAACATCTCGACCAGGAATGCTGCCAGAGAGTCAGAGTGGAAGAGTGTGGTGCTGAAAAAGCACAGCCGGCCAGGCAACATCCAAGGAGCAGAAGAGTCGTGTTTCGAACATAAGCTCTTCATCAGGAATGTGGAGTTGGCCTAAGAGGGTTGAGAGATAAATGGGGGGTTCGGGAGGTTGGGGGGAGGGGTTGCTGCTGGGAAGAGGTAGCTGGGAAGAGGGAATGGTCTCTCCAAAACGCAGATGGTGTGGAGAGGGGAATATACCCCTGGTGGTGGGGATAGTTTGTAGGTGGTGGAAATAGCAGTGGATGATGTATTGTATCTGGAAATTAATGGGGTGGAAGGTGAGGACCAGGAGGGTTCTGTCCTTGTTGTGACTGGAGGGGCGGGGTTCAAGGGCAGAGGTGCGGGAAGTGGAGGTGATGTGCAGGAGGGCATCGTCAACCATCTGGGAGGGGAAATTGTGGTATTTGAAAATGGAGACCATCTGGGATGCTCTATGGTGGAATTGGTCCTCCTGGAGCAGATGTGGTGGAGGCAGAAGAATTGGGAATAAGGGATAGCATTTTTATAGGAAGCAAAGTGGAAGGAGGTGTAGTCCAGATAGCTGTAGGAGTTGGTGGTATTGAAGTAGATTTCTGTGTTGAGTCGGTCGCCGGAAATGGAAATGGAGAGATCCAGGAAGGAGCAGGAAGTGTTCGAGATAGTTCAGGTGAACTTGAGGTCGGGGTGGAAGCTGCACGTGAAGTTGATGAACTGTTCAATCTCCTCATGGATGCATGAAGTGACTCTACAGTATGGAAACAGGCCCTTTGACTCTGATACAGTTATAGATGTAGCAGAGGAAAAAGTGGGGAGTGGTGCTGGTGTACATGTAGAAGATGGATTGTTCCATGTACCTGAGGAAGAGGCAGGCATAGCTGGCGCCCTTATGGGTGCCCATGGCTATCCCTTTGGTCGGTGGGAAGTGGGAGGATTTGAAGGAGAAATTATTGAGGGTGAGGACCAGTTCAGCCAAACAAATTAGTGTGTCAGTGCAAGTGTACTGGTTGGGTCGGCGGGAGAGGAAGAAACGGAGGGCTCGGAGCCTTTGTCATGGCAAATGGATGTGTACAGGGACTGGATGTCCATGGTGAAGGTGAGGCATTGGGGGTTGGTTGGGGAAACAAAAGTCATGGAGAAAGTGGAGGGTGTGGATGGTGTCCCAAACTTATGTCAGCATTGGTTCAGAAGAAGCCAAAAAACTACTGATGTGGACTTTACAGTTAGACAGTTCCATGGGGAAAAGATTACTCTCTACTTTATGATTATTGACCTGGCCAAGCTCTTTGACACAACCAGAATTATGGACCTCTGGAAGGTAATGGAAAAACTTGGTTACATTGTGAAAATTCATCACACTTGAGCAACACTTTCATTAAGGCTAACTCTCTCATGGCCGAGATGATGGTGAGTAATTCACCACTTTCACTCTCGCTATTTTTGGAAGTTTCTTCAGATCAGAAGCAGAATAAAAACCTAACACTGAGCTATTCCCTTGAGCTGAATTTCTAAGTGTCCGTCCCGTACTGAAACAATCACTGAGTGTACTGGTGATGTAACCAAAGCAGCTGACACTTGCTTACTCAGCTTCTACACAGAACTTGAAGTTGCAGTATTACCAAAGGCAGTCAAAGGAAGCACTACAGACACTGAAGATTTCACTCAGGATGTCTGAGATTGACTTTGAGTCGTGGGAGAACTTTATCCAAGATTATTGCATGTGGCAAAGCCAAGTAAGAAATGGTGTGACCTTCTACAAATGCAAGTGTATAGCAGAATTAGAGAGAAATGTAAGCAGAGGAAATCCAAGCTGGCAGCTCATCCACAACTCATTCAGCTGCCGGGTCATGTTATACTGGCAGCAGAACTGTCTAGAAACATAGCCATTTTCACCTTGAAGGGCAGACAAGAACTTAGAATTCAACTTGCTGTGACAAAATGCACTTTTACATATGTACTGTAATCTGGAGCCATGTAACATGATGCTCCAACTTCCTTTCCATGACATCAGTGACCAGGAATTTCTCCCACCTTTAACAATTCCCATAGGCCAGTGTTAGAAGGACTTTCAGCATGTTACAGGAAATGTCCCTATGGGAAGGCACGATTGTAGAATGTACAAATGTATTTCTCCAAATTTCAACCTTTTTTTGAATAAACAAAAAGAAAATTTGCATGCATTATTATTGCAGTTCCAACTTATTGAATGTACATAGACAATAATGGAAATTCTAATTCTTGAACAAGAATTCTTTGTTCATTCTAGACTGTCCCACTTTCATTAGCCTCTGCATGTGCATCGTAGACATAATCCTTAAACCATGTCATCTAATGATATACATGCATATTGTCATTGGCCGCTCATCTGATATCTGTTTGTTTCTGGATGATGTTCATCCTCCAGAGAGTGTTACTCCTATGGCAAGTGCTGTTGCCAAGTTAACTGTGGTAACTTTACCTTCATCTTACTTCTCTTGTCTTCACGGATGCTTTTTTTAGCATTTCTTTTCTCATCCCCTTCAGGCCAATCAATGTCTCCTTTGAACAAGATACAATATGCATAATACTCTTCAATAGCAATTATTATGTCCTGAATGCTTTCAGGTTATCCTTGCATCACAATGTTCTGCAACACTTTGGAGAGTTGCATCTTGTCAGCAGTCTGCTTTATTTGAACAGAGCACTTGCTTTTCAGGTTCAATTCTTTGTTGAGTTGATGACTCCAACGCATGGCAACCAGCTCCTACTGATTGAATCAGGGAGATTTCACACTCTGTCTTAGCATCCTCAACTTCCTTCACACGGAATACTGTTCTTGGGAGCATGTCAGCTACGTACATATGCTTCCCCCATGTATGTGTCATTTCTAGATGAAATCTCTGCACATGAAGGAAGCTTCTTTATAATAGCCAGATAATATTTCTCAATCTGTGCATAGCATCATTCAGTTTGTGTAATGCTCTGATTGCAAGCGTTAACTAGCTATCCTTGTTGCTTCAGGTCCTGTCTCACTGGTGTCACACTGCAAGATGACTTCATCATTGACATCCTGGTACCTCAGCACTGGCAATGCCATCAACAGTTATTTGATTCAGATGAAAGTTCCTGCTGTTTATTTTTTTTTCCAATCTGAATGCACCTCACTAATCTAGTGAGGAGATACATATTCTGATGGCAGATTCGGCAAGACTTAACAAAATAATTGACAAATCTACCAAATTGTTGCACCACTTTCACATTTGTTGGTCACTCCATCTCAGCTACAGCTTTCATGGACCCTCAGCTTTCTGACCCACAGACCGCAATCATTGAAATTAGGTAACTGCAGCTCCTCCACAATAACACTCAACACTGGACCCCCCCCAGTGAGGCTTCCTCAGCCCTCTACTGTACTCCTTGTACACCCATGATTGTGTTGTTGCCAAATTTCAAATGAACATGTTTGCTGGCAGCACCACCATAGTAAAATGGAAATCTACCAACAATGAGTCAAAATACAGAAGGGCGATAGAGGGTTTGGTGACATGGTGCAGTGAGAATAATCTCTCTCTCGCAACATCAGCAAAACTAAAGAACTGATTATTGACTTCAGAAAGAGAGGAAGAGAATCCTTCCCCAACTACATCAATGGAACTGCGGTTGAGAGGGTGGAGAGCATCAAGTTCCTCTGTGTGATGAGAACCAACAACCTGTCCTGGACTTTGCACGTAGCTGCGATAGTCAAGAAGGCACAACATTGCCTCTACTTCCTCAATATATCAGGAAATTTATCATGTCCATAAGGACCCTCACTAACATGTACAGATGCATCATTGAAAGCTTACTGTCTGGGTGTCTTACAGCCTGATGGAGCAACCGGTCTGCCCAGGATTGTAACAAACTACAGAAGGTAGTGTGCACAACGCAGAATGGAAGCCAACCTACCAACCATGGACTCCATTTACATGGTTTGCTACTGTGGAAAGGTTGCCAACATCAAAGACCATCATGCCTTGGAAATGATCTCTCACAACCTCTTCTGTCAGGCAGAAGATAGAGAAGCCTGAACCAGTAGATTCAGGAACAGCATTTCCTGGCTGTTATTAGACCGATGATCTGTCTCTCTAGCCTCAAATAATGCTGATCTTGCTAATGTCAATCTTGTCTAGCGCACTGTAACCTGTGTGCCTCTGTCTAAGTCTTTTTGATCTATACATCTCTGCTTATTGTCATCTGCCTGTATTTTCATAAATAAAACTTTTCACTATACTTTGGTACACGTGACAATCAATCAATCAATCAATAAATGTGCACTTGAGTAAAGGCACCTTCAAATGCATTTTTTTTGTTCAATTTTTTGGTCATCACATTTTCCTTCTACTGGTTTTATGACAATGACCTTCTCCACATTCACTTGCTAGTTATCAGTTGCTAGTCCAGAAAGATTTATTTGTTATCCTTCTTTTCTTTCCTTTTTGCATGATCTTTTGGGTCAATGGACTCACCACGATTGACTTTCAGACTGGACTTAAGGAGAACTGGAACTATCCTCAGCAAATGCCAAGATGGCCTCACACTGTCTTCTATTTTGAGATGTTGTTCACCAGGAGTACAATCTGGATGTGTAAAAACATCTTTATGATCTTCGTTCATCTGTTCAACAGTCAATAGTTTAGTCATGTGTGAGATGCAGCAAATTTCTTAGAGTAATAGAGTCATAGAAATGTACAGCATCGAAACAGACCCTTCGGTCCAACCCATCCATGCCGACCAGATATCCCAACCCAGTCTAGTCCCACCTGCCAGCACCTGGCCCATATCCCTCCATACCCTTCCTATTCATATACCCATCCAAATGCCTCTTAAATGTTGCAATTGTACCAGCCTCCACCATTTCCTCTGGCAGCTCATTCCATACACGCAACACCCTCTGCATGAAAAAGTTGCCCCTTAGGTCTCTTTTATATCTTTCCCCTCTCACCCTAAACCATGCCCTCTAGATCTTGATTCCCCCACCCCAGGGTAAAGACTTTGTCTATTTATCCTATCCATGCCCCTCATACTTTTGTAAACATCTATAAGGTCACCCCTCAGCCTCCTGCACTCCAGGGAAAACAGCCCCAGCCTGTTCAGACTCTGACTATACCTCAAATCCTCCAATCCTGGCAACATCCTTGTAAATCTTTTCTTAACCCTTTCAGGTTTCACAACATCTGGTCTCCTTCCGTGGGAAGGAGACTAGAATTGCATGCAATATTCCAACAGTGGCCTAACCAATGTCCTGTACAGCTGCAACATGACCTCCCAACTACTGTACTCAATACTCTGACCAATAAAGGAAAGCATACCAAACGCCTTCTTCACTACCCTATCTACCTGCAACTCCACTTTCAAGGAGCTATGAATCTGCACTCCAAGGTCTCTTTGTTCAGCAACACTCCCTAGGACTTTACCATTAAGTGTACAAGTCCTGCTAAGATTGCTTTTCCATAATGCAGCACCACGCATTTATCTGAATTAAACTCCATCTGCCACTTCTTAGCCCATTGGCCCATCTGATCAATATCCTGTTGTAAGCTGAGGTAACCCTCTTCACTGTCCACTACACCTCCAATTTTGGTGTTATCTGCAAACTTACTAACTGTACCTCTTATGCTCACATCCAAATCATTTATCTAAATGACAAAAAGTGGAGGACCCAGCACCGATCCTTGTGGCACTCCACTGGTCACAGGCCTCCAGTCTGAAAACAACCCTCCACCACCACCCTCTGTCTTCTACCTTTGAGCTAGTTCTGTATCCAAATGGCTAGTTCTCCCTGTATTCCGTGAGATCTAACCTTGCTAATCAGTCTCCCATGGGGTACCTTGTCGAACGCCTTACTGAAGTCCATGTAGATCACATCTACCGCTCTGCCCTCATCAATCCTCTTTGCTACTTCTTCAAAAAACTCAATCATGTTTGTGAGACATGATTTCCCACGCACAAAGCCATATTGACTATCCTTATTCAGTCCTTGCCTTTCCAAATACATGTACATCCTGTCCCTCAGGATTCCCTCGAACAACTTGCCCACCACTGACATCAGGCTCACCGCTCTATAGTTCCCTGGCTTGTCTTTACCGCCCTTCTTAAACAGTGGCACCACATTAGCTAACCTCCAGTCTTCCGGCACCTCACCTGTGACTATCGATGATACCAATATCTCAGCAAGAGGCCCAGCAATCACTTCTTTAGCTTCCCACAGAGTTCTCGGGTACACCTGATCAGGTCCTGGGGATTTATCCACCTTTATGCGTTTCAAGACATCCAGGACTTCCTCTTCTGTAATATGGGCATTTTGCAAGGTGTCATCCTCTATTTCCCTACAGTCTATATCTTCCATATCCTTTTCCACAGTAAATACTGATGCAAAATACTCATTCAGTATCTCCCCATTTTCTGTGGCTCCACACAAAGGCCCCCTTGCCGATCTTTGAGGGGCCCTATTCTCTCCCTGGTTACCCTTTTGTCCTTAATATATTTGTAAAAACCCTTGGATTCTCCTTAATTCTATTTGCCAAAGCTATCTCACGTCCCCTTTTTGCCCTCCTGATATCCCTCTTAAGTATACTCCTACTGCTTTTATACCCTAAGGATTCACTCGATCTATCCTGTCTATACCTTATATATGTTTCCTTCTTTTTCTTAACCAAACCCTTCATTTTTTTCATCATCCAGCATTCCCTGTACCTACCAGCCTTTCCTTTCACCCTGACAGAAATATACTTTCTCTGGATTCTTGTTATCTCACATCTGAAGTCTTCCCACTTTCCAGCCATCCAGTTACCTGTGAACATCTGCCCCCAGTCAGCTTTTGAAAGTTCTTACCTAATACCATCAAAGTTGGCCTTTCTCCAATTTAGAACTTCAACTTTTAGACCTGGTCTATCTTTTTCCATTACTATTTTAAATCTAATAGAATTATGGTCGCTGGCCCCAAAGTGCTCCCGCATTGACACCTCAGTCACCTTCCCTGCCTTATTTCCCAAGAGTAGGTCAAGTTTTGCACATTCTCCAATAGGTACATCCACATACTGAATCAGAAAATTGTCTTGTACACAATTAACAAATTCCTCTCCATATAAGCCCTTAACACTGTGGCAGTCCCAGTCTATGTTTGGAAAGTTAAAATCCCCTTCCATAACCATCCTATTATTCTTACAAATAGCTGAGATCTCCTTACAAGTTTATTTCTCAATTTCCCTCTAACTATTAGGAGGTCTATAATACAAACCCAATAAAGTGATCATCCCCTTCTTATTTCTCAGTTCCTCCCAAATAAATTCTCTGGATGTATTTCTGGGAATATCCTCCCTCAGCACAGCTGTAATGCTATCCCTTATCAAAAACGCGACTCCCCCTCCTCTCTTGCCTCCCTTTCTATCCTTCCTGTAGCATTTGTATCCTGGAACATTTCTGGTACATGTAGGATTTTCAGTTCAATTTTTACACTTGCTTCAACTGAAATGAACTTGCTTGATGCCTATTAACGGGAGTTGCAGATCTTCATTCTTATCATTTCATTGGGTTCTCGGTTTCATTTGTTCTCTTGGGATGAGCTTTAGCTTCAAGGTTTCACTTTTGGGTCATTTTCTTGACCAACTTTGACCCCTTTGTGAAGTTCATTATGTTGCATGATGTGCTGATGTCTGTCTGGTTCTATATGTTCACTTGAAGCACTCCTTCTGCAGTCATCATTCAAAAAGTCACCATCCATTTGACCTGATGATACCAAGCTATTAGATAGAGATGAATGATTCCTCAGAATCATTGTCTGATATTTCTCTCATAGGCTTCTTAGTTTTTATCAACCTGTTCAGACATGTTCCAAAACATGTGTAGGGCAGGTGGGACTTAAGCACAGACCTTCTGGCCCAGAGGAAGGGACACTACCCCTTCAACACAACAGCCCTTTTAAAAACATTAGTGAAATGTTATTTTTATAAATCAGTCTGTTTGGATGTATTATAACAACTTCCAGAGACAGGTGGGGCTTGAATTTGAGCTTCCTGGCCTAGTGGTAGGGACATTACCACTGAGCCACTAGACCCACTGCCATTCTGATAAGTTTGTTTTCTTCACAATTGCATGTAAAGTGATTCAGCCTGTTATAGTTCGAGCATTGCTTTTTGCACACTGAACAGGTTTTCTTTTCTCTCTTTCTGAGATCCCCTCTGAAATATTTACATCCTGCGCTCTGACATTGATCACTTTGCTGCCATTTCTGCAAATGTTTCTGAACCGAGGGTTCAATCTTCAACCTGGTTGTTCTGCTCCTCATTAAGATCCTGCTTGTAGCTCTCTTTCCACAATAAAGGCAGAGTTCTCACTCCATTTGTTCAGGCCTCTTTGTCATCTCTACAGCTACCTTATAGTGTTGCCATAGAAACTGACAGCAATTCAAATTCTATCTCAAGCCGTCTTTCACTAGGGACTGGAAAATTCACAGCTATTCTGACTCATCCGGCAATTCAAAGTTGTAAACTGCTGTTCAGATCCTTCATTATTTCTTTTTACTCTAGCTGGCTGTTTTACAGCTCTGAAAATCCACAAAACTTTGAGCTGGATGTTTCTGGCCCTACATTTCATGTAATGTATTTTTATGGCTATTACTTCTAAAGTGAAAAAAAGTTACAGCAGAGGTGACATGACTATGGCAAGTCATAATTGTACAACATACAAATGTATTTCTCCAAGCAATCTTCATTCTCTTCAATTTCACCCAGAACTTCAAACAAGAGGGTGTCGCATCATTACATTTCTATTTGAGGTATCTCTACTGGGGAAGCAGAATGAAGGTCTCAGACTTTAGTTTTCCATTGCTCTTTATTCTAATTGGCTGCTGCTCTATGATATTGATGACGTATGTATTTTTTTCTTATGCAAAGCAATTGTACTGACAGTGAACTTATAAAGGGCAGTAATAAAAGTATATGATAGCAGCTATGTTTGTGTCAGATGAGCTCAGTTGGAAATAATTTCACCTTTTGATCAAAGGCTGTACATTTAATCTCCACATCACAGTTTGAGCTTAAAACCTGACCTGCAGATTCTGTGTGGTTTTGAGGGAGTGCTGTATTATTGGAGGTGCTACAATGAGACAGTAAACTGATGAGAACAAAACTAAGATGCTGTAGAGATTAGATAATTGCTGTGTAAGAACAGAAAATGCTGGAAGTAGTCAGCAAATTAGGCAGCACGTGTGGCCAGAGATACAAAGTTAATATTTCAAGTTGATGTCCTTTCAAAAGAATTGAAAGAAGTTAGAGATATAACAGGTTTGATGCTGTGACCAGAGGCAGTGAATGGAGAAGGGGTGGAAAGTAAAACCGGGAAATTCTGTGATGGAATGGAAGGCTGGAAAGTTAAATGACAGAAGATAATAAATAGAAATCCTGCTTTCCTGTTTGTGGACATTAAACATTTGTTTACAATGCCTAAAATGTAGGGTGTACTCGGCTGTCCTCTCAAAACTTCTTCCTCATCAATATTTTTTAAAAGGTTCTTTCATGCAAATATTGCTGGTGCCAGTATTTGTTGCTCATCTTTATTGCTGCTGCATTATCTTTGCCAACGTGTTACCCAGAGATGCCCTGTGCTCTCTAGTTGATATAAATGAGGCAAAAAGCCCATAGTCCAATATCTGGTGGTTCTCGCGTCTAATTGTGCACAATGCCAGTTAATGTTGGCAAGCTGGAAAAGACCGAGTTGTAGGCCACACTGTCAAGACCCACTTCAAAATAACAATAATGTCCTGGAGGACAACCAATGAATTGGGCACATATTATTGACAAGAAGTGAAAAGGGTGAGAATTAAATGAAAGAACAAATAATTAAAACCAAAGAAATTATAGGCAAGATTGCTACATCAAAATTATTTACATTTCTTTACTGAAATGCAGAATTGTCTCTAAAAGAGTCATTGCTTGATTTATTTTAAGCTGTTTCATTCAGCTAATGTTTGTTAAATAATTTTTGGTATCTCTTTTAAATCCATATATTGGATGGTGGTCAAATTTACTATTTCCATGAATTGCATTTAATAAATGCTGAAGGTCACTGTTAATCTAAATTCCTCGCCACAATTGAAATTTTAAAAGGGATTCTTCAATTGAGATTTACTGTTAATCAAGTTTAAACAAGTAACATTTTTCTTGCTTGCTAATATAGTATCTGAGACTTGCTGAAAGGAAGAGATATGCTGTCAATGCTTTTCTTTCTTTCACTTAGAAAATCCCAAAGGGAACAACAGGTTGTACTGCATGGGAATGCAGAATGATTGGTAAGTGGACTGTGGTAGAAGTGTCACCATGAAATACCCTAGTGCATTTTCTGTGGTAGTGTCTGTACCCATTAGAGTGACAAAATGTACATATGATACTGTTATTGTGGGACCAGGAACTGGGGGTTCGAAATTGGCACTCCAGAATCTGATGAGCTGAATCAGGAGACTTGTTTAATGCACTTCAGTTTGCCAATCCAGTGTTTATATGGTCATAGCTCGAAATCATTGACACTTCTGCATTTCAAGAACAGGCAATCAGGCAGTTTGTTCTTCAGGATGGTCACTTGAGATAGAAAATCAACCCCACTCTTGCTTGCTGTATTCATACATTTTAGTTCTCTTCTCCTTAATCCCTCACTTAATCTTATCCTGTCCTGTCTTTATTATTGATTCCACGTATCGATTCACAAGTTGTTACTGTGGTAACATCTGTAATGTTTCATTTTGGGTTCAAATAATTACGTAGCTCACTGTCAATATGCAGATGAAATGTCTTTTATTTTCTCATTCTCTGAGGAAATTTGTAACTATCAAGCCATATGTCTCTTAACCTTGAGGAGAAATGCTTGATTCTGTACCTTGTATGTTGTAAATCTCAGGAAATATGTGTCAGTTTGTCTTTCATAAAAATGGGATGCATTAACTTTAAAAACTTGTACATCAAGCTAAGTAAAGGGGAAAAAAAAAACTTTTTTAACATCCCAAGGATACTGCAGAGATGATTATATAAATTCAGGTGCCAGGACTGTCTCAGTAGTTTTCATTCTTGCCACTAGTCATAAAGTTGTGGAATTAAGACTTACCTTCAAAACCTTGAGTAAAAGTTCCAGGCTGACACTGCAGTGCTGATCTGCTGAAGAGCCAATTTTTGTATAAGAAGATATGATCTATTCTCCAGGTTGGACTTCTAGTGTGTGAAATTTTATTACTTCAACTGCTGCTACAAAGGCCTGCCTGGCATTTTCATCTGTGTGATGTGCCACAGGCTGCTTTCTGTACTGTATTAGTGAAGTACAGAAGATTACATAAGATTTATGGCACAGAAACAGCTCTAACTAAGACTCCTTCTGTTTTTCCTCATCTAAATTTATCAGCATAATCTTCTATTCCCTTTTGCCTTTCATGCCAGTCTAACTCCTTCTTAAATCCATCGATACAACTTGCTTCAACGACAAAGATAAAATCAAAACCTGCATTGAACTCAAAGTGTTAACTCTACTTTCTCTCCACAGATGCTGCCAGACCTGCTGAGTTTCTCCAGCAATTTCTATGTTTTTGCTTCAACTACTCCCTCTTCATTTTCACCATTCTGTGTTCAAAGAATTTTCTTCTAAATACCTGATCGCATTCTTGATTATTACCTTATGTTGATACCCTCTAGTTGTCTGGGAACAAATGGTATTGGAATCTGTACTGAAAACAACAAATGCTGGAGCTCACAGTGGGTCAGACAGCATCCATGGAGATTGAGAGAGAGAGAGAGAGAGAGAGCAAGCTAATGTTTTGAGTCCAGATGATTCTTTGTCAGAGCTCTGATAAAGAGTCATCTAGACTCAAAGTGCTAGCTTGCTCTCTCTCCGTGAATGCAGTCTGACTTTCTGTGATCTCCAGCATTTGTTGCTTTCAGTTCGTCTAGTTACCCAGCTTGGCATTTGTTTTTCTTCTTTTGGTCTTGCTAAATTGGGGGCAGAACATTTCAGAGTGGTACATGCAGGAGGTGCACCTGCATTCCAATCACCCAGAGACATTATGATAGGGGTGACCCAAATTGTCTAATGCAAAACTGGGATGCCAACATTTGTCATAAATACACAAGTATTTTCGTTAATTAGTCCTGAAAGGAGCTATCTGCAACAAGATAAACCTTTCTCAGGGACTATTTAAAGAACCACTTAAAAAAATGTTTGGTTTAAGTAAACTGAGGCAACGTTTGTGGAAAGATATTTGTGATTTGGTGGAGAAAGTTAAATGTTTTTTGTTCTGATAATAGGAAGGTAGAAAATAACATTTTCCTGCATGGGTAAAGGGACAGTAATTGATATACCTTGTGATTTGAAAAGAACATGTAGTGTAGGATACAAACAGGAAAACCTGTATGAGAAGAGAGGAGATTGCAGGCTCTCCATTGAAGACCCTACATACAAAAGGTCTTTCAAGACCACTGCTCTTACATAACAATGACCTTGAAGCAATGATTCAAGAGGCATATCCATCTTGTACAACTGAATGGAGTGAAAGGGAATTTATTGTGAGGCTTAACTTCACTTTGCAAATGAACTTCCCCACCCCAACAGTACATCCACTTCAGACTACTCATCCAAAGCTCTCTTTTTGCCATCATTCAAATAAAGACCAATGGCAAATACTTTCACTTGACAACTTTACCCAAACGGTATGGTGGCTCAGTGGTTAGATTCCAATCATGGGCAACTATCTGTGTGGAGTTAGCATGTTCTCCCTCTGTCTGCGTGGGTTTGCTCTGGTTTCCTCCCACAATCCTACAAGATCAGCCAGTTAAATTGCTCACAGTGTAGGCGATTAGTCAGGGTAAATAAAGGGTAGGGAAATGGGTCTGGGTTGGTTACTCTTTGGAGGGTCAGTCTAGACTTGTTGGGCTGAAGGGCCTGTTTCCATACTGTAAGGAATCTAATTCATTGATCACACAGAAGAAAACCAAGATAATCACATAATGTCTACCTTAGGTGACTTGGTGATCTTACATTGTAGTTGCAGCAAAGCTAGTGGAAGGCTGATGATTTTCATTTGAAGAAACTGCAGGTGGTCTTGCAAGAGGTCTTTGAGCAGTTCTAGGCCATGGATGCCTGGCTTTGGTGCCAGTTCATTATAGAATTCAGCAGTCAGCGTCATCTAGTTCAGAGAAGGCACTGGAGGTGGTAGGAGCATGAATGCTGCCAGCCTGAGAAAGCACAGCAGACTTGAGCTCCAATAGCCCACTGCCACATCCACAGGGAAATACTTCAGTAATCCTCATAATTTTCTCCAGCACAGAATGCTGGACTGTTCTTGAAACTTGCATGACCCATTGAGCACTGAGATTCCCCAGTCAAGATAGCAGCTGCTTGTGGATCAATGATAGCAGCCAAGGATTTCATTATCTTTGTCTGATCCATCAAGAGTCCTTTGAATTGAATTGAATTGAATTGAATTGAATTGAATTTATTGTCACGTGTACAGAGGCACAGTGAAAAGCTTTGCCTTCCTCGCAATACAGGAAGATCACAGAGTTAAGTGCATAGATAAGTAAATAATAGATAAATAGTGACAAAAACAAAAACACAAGTACAGGCGAATGTTAAGAGTTTGTGAGTCCATTTGGTATTCTAGCAACAGCAGGGTAGAAACTGTTTCAAAACTGGCTGGTGTGTGTGTTCAGGTTTCTGTACCTTCTCCCGATGGTAGAAGTTGTAGATAAACATTGCCAGGGTGGTATGGATCTTTAAGAATGCTGGCAGCCTTTCCTTGACAGCGGCTTGGTTGATGGATTCCATAGATGGAAGGTTGGCCTTTGTGATTGTCCGGGCTGAGTTCACCATTCTCTGTGACTGTCTCAGATCTTGAATGGTGCAGTTGCCAAACCAGGTTATGATACATCCAGACAGAATGCTCTCGATGGTGCACCTTTAAAGTTGGCAAGGGTATTCGCTGTCATGCAAAATTTCCTCAGCTATCTGAGGAAGAAGAGACGTTGGGCCTTTGTAACCGATGCGTCCACATGAAGAGTCCAAGAAAGTTTGTTGTGGATGGCCAATCCCAGGAGCTTGATACTCTCCCCACTCGTTCCACCTCTGTGCTGTTAATGTGTAGGGGGGCATAAGTAACATCCCATCATGAGTCAATAATGAGTTCCTTGGTTTTGCTGGCATTGAGAGCTAGGTTGTTCTCAGTGCATCATATTTCCAGGTTTTCCATCTCCTGTCTATAGTCTGTTTTGTTGCTATCTGAGATTTGACTGAGTATGGTGGTGTCATCAGTGAACTTGTAAATGGAATTAGTCTGGTATTTGGCGACGGAGTCATGGATATACAGTGAGTACAGTAGGGGGCTGAGTATGCATCCATGGGGGACTCCAGTGTTGAGTGTTAGTGAGGATGAAATATTGTCCCCAATCTTCACAGATTGTGGCCTGTGGGTCAGGAAACTGAGGATCCAATTGCAGAGAGTGGGGGTTAGTCTGAGATCACTAAGTTTAGTAAACAGTCTTGAGGGGATAATAGTGTTAAAGGCTGAACTGTAGTCAGAGTAGGATTCTTACGTAGCTGTTCTTGGTGTCAAGATGTACCAGGGAAGCAGTGAAGGGCAAGTGATATGGCACGACGTGGATCTATTGGTCCGATAGGCAAATTGGAGTGGGTCAAGAGTAGTGGGGAGGTGGGAGTTGATTAATGCCATGACCAGCCTTTCAAAGCACTTCATGGCCACTGATGTTAGGGCCATTGGGCGGTCGTCATTGAGACATGCTGCATGCACTTAGGCACTGTGCTTTGCCTGTGCTGCAGTGGAAGCTGAGATAGTGGCCAGTAGATATTCCTTCAGGAATTGGTTTGTTAGTGCAGCCGTGGAGGGGTCAAGCACTTGCATAGTGTAAATAAATACCAAGATCACCACATGGCCTTATGTATGGCAGAGTGAAAATCCTCTGTGCTCCGAGCTGTAAGTGATCTGACAGGCCTGCCAATGTACCAAACATCTCTGTGTGCATGTTCATCAGCTTTCTCCTCTAGTCTACATGAAAGTAGGCTTCATCTAAATCTCCTGCATCAGAATTGGTGTGTGACCTTGCATATTAGGATTTTGCGCATGTGTTATATCTTCCCCATCCCAGCTTCTGCTCAGTCATGGCTAGTGATGCATCTGACTGCAGATCCCAACCTAGTGCTAAACCTTAAGCTCTTGTTGTGTATGTAAGTGAACAAATATGTGTGAGTGTGAACGTCAAGTGACGTAGATTCACATCCTTTCTCCTGAGGCTGCAGAAGCTGATCAGGGATTAATGCTTGACTCTCTGAAAGCATAAAAACATAAGAAGTGAGTGAAGTTCCCATCAGGAGGAAAGTAAAAGGTTTACACTGAATTCATCTGCAGTTACCAAGGAAGGGAGATAATGGAAAAGGTGAATAAGGCTGTACTTACCATTATGTCAGATGGTTTTGGCAGTGGTGTGTGCTCTGTAGCAGTAGCCTCAGTA
Organism: Chiloscyllium punctatum; assembly: GCF_047496795.1. NCBI lineage: Eukaryota > Metazoa > Chordata > Chondrichthyes > Orectolobiformes > Hemiscylliidae > Chiloscyllium > Chiloscyllium punctatum. The sequence goes on from NC_092758.1 coordinate 39,947,449, forward strand.
ATTCCATGAGGAAGTGAGGACTGAAGATACTGGAGAGTCAGAGTCGAAAAGGGTGGTGCTGGAAAAGCGCAGCAGGTCAGATAGCATCCGAGAAGCAGAAGCATTAAGGCTTATGCCCAAAACATCGACTCTCCTGCTCATCGGATGTTGCCTGACTGACCGTGCTTTTCCTGCACCACCCTTTTCACCAGTAATTCTATGTACCAATTCTTCCAGTAGGTAAAGCTGATTCTTTGGGTCTCCTTCATAATAGAGTCATAGAGTCATAGAGATGTACAGCGTGAAAACATACCATTCGGTCCAACTCGTCCATGCCGATCCAACTCATCCATGCCGACCAGATATCCCAAATTAATCTAGTCCCACTTGCCAGCACTCAGCCGATATCCCTCCAAACCCTTCCTATTCATATGCACATCCAAATGCCTTTTAAATGTTCCAATTGTACCACCCTCCACCACTTCCACTGGCAGCTCATTCATACACATACCACCCTCTGCGTGAAAAAGCTGCCCCTGAGGTCTCTTTTAAAACTTTCCTCTCTCACCCTAAACCTATGCCCTCTAGTTCTGGACTTCCCAACCCCAGGGAAAAGACTTTGTCTATTTATCCTATCCATGTCCCTCATAATTTTGTAAACCTTTATAAGGTCACCCCTCAGCCTCCAACGCTCCAGGGAAAACAGCCCCAGTCTATTCAACCTCTTTCTATAGCTCAAATCTTCCAACCCTGGCAACACCCTTGTAAATCTTTTCTGAACCCTTTCAAGACAGAAATGAAGGATCGCGTTTTTTTTTTCCCAGCGAGTTGAGAGTTTTGAAATTTCCTTCTTAAATGCAAAGAATGCAGAATCTTTAAATACAAACAGAGGTAGATAGATTCTTAATGACCAAGGAGATGGAAGATGGAGAGATACAGGAATGCAGAGCTGAGGTTAAAACCAAATCAACCATGATATTATTGAGTGGCAGAATGGGATTGAAGGGCTGAGTGGCCTACTCTTGTTCCTTGTTAATGTGTTTGTGTGCTTAAGGTGGCCAAAATATATTTGGACTTTAATATTATAGTGAATTAATCGGTACAGCTATGACTATATATGCCAGTCTGTCAGACGAACAATCCTCAGCCTATGACTCTGCCAAAAAGGCAATACTTAATGCTTTTGAAATTATCCTTGAACTTTATCAAGTAGAATTTAGGTCTGTAAGAAAGCAAGTTGATCAAATATTTGCAGAATTTGCAAGAGAAAAAGAATGCTATGGGATCAGTGCTTTTGATCATGGAAACAAGAATTTTTTAAATAAATGAGAAATGAAGGAAATCGTGACGATGGAAGAGGAATGGTTGTTTGGGATTCACCATGGAAATTGAAGGAAATCCAAATTGCGGGTGGAAAATTATTTATAGAGCGCAATAAACGATGCTAAAATATTAAAGGGGAAACTACATAAATATGATTAAAAAGAAAATAATACACTTCTATTGTAGTAAGACTGGAAATACTGAAATAGCACTGAGTCAATTGGGAAACCTGTTGATGTAATAGAAACACTTAAAGGAAAAGGGTATGTCAGGAAAGCAAATAGATTTAAAAGCCATTGCAGTGGCACAGATGGAGCATATTTCCTCAGAACCTATGAGGAATGGAGAGAATGTCCAGAACAGACAAGAACATTCTGATTTGATTATTGATGAAGAGAATGAGATCACTGGGAGTTCTGAATATGTTCTTTCAAAGGGAGAGTTATTTTGTTATTTCTTTAATCAAGGAGGTAAACCAATAAAGATATTAAGAGACTTTGGAGCAAGTCAGTCGCTGATGTTGGCAGTGATACAATCTTCCTTCAAATAGGGGTTAATGAAGCAAAACACTGTAATTGGATATATACAAGGAGCTGACTAACTGGTCTGATCATATGGGGTTGGATTAAAGGCAGTCAGATCATAAGGCCACAAGGAATATGTGCAAGTCAAGATAATTTGGCCCCTCAAGCCTGCTCCACCAATCAATATGATTATGGTTGATCCAACATTCCTCATGTCTACTTTCTGCCCTTTCCCCATTATCCATGAGTCTCCTACTGATCAAGAATTTATCTATTTCAGCCTTAAGTATACACAAATGCTGGCAAATGGAATTAGACACAAGAACTATATGCCAAACTCTCCATGGCAAGGAGTTCCAAAAACTCACAACCCTCTGAGTCAAGAAATTCCTTCTTATCTCAGTCTCAAACTGACACCCTTTTATTCTAAAACTATACTTTCTGGTCTTAATTCTCCCATGAGGGGAAGCATCCTCTCAGCATTTATCCTGCCAAGCCCCATAAGAGTCCTGTATGTTTTAATAAGATCACCGCTCATTCTTCTCAATGCCAATGAATAGAGTCACAACCTGTTTAACCTTTGCTCACACTGCAATCTTTTTATACCACAGATCATCCCTGTGAAACATCTGTGATCTGCCTCCAATAGAATAATATCTTTCTTAAAATAAACAGATTTACACTGTTCATAGTACTCCAGAAGTGGTGTACCAGCACCTTGTACAGTTACAGTAAGACTTTCCTATTCTTTAATATTCCAACTCTATTAAAATAAGGGCCAACATTACATTAGCCCTCCTGGTTTCCTGTTGCACCTGTGTGCTAACGTTCTATGTTTCATGCAAAAGTGCCCCAAAGTTCCTTTGAGTTGCAGCTTTCTGTACTTCCTTTTTCAGTTTAAATGATATTCTGTTCTTCTGTTGCCCCAAAATGAACAACCTCTCATGTTCCCACATTATTCTCCATTTGCCACCTTTTTGACCACTTAACTAACCTATCCATATCTCTGTGGAACTGCTTGTATCCCTCACATAACTTGCCTTTCTGCCTAATTTTGTGTCGTTTGCAAAGTTGGCTACAGTGCATTTTCTTCCTTCCTTCAAATCATGAATATATTGTAAATACTTATAGCCCCAACACTGACCTCTGTGGAACCCTATTCATTACAGGTCACCAACATGAAAAAGAGTCTCTCTTTTCCCAATTGCCGTTTACTGCCCATTAGCCAATTCTCTTTCCATGTCCATATACTACCTCAACATTATGGGTTCTTACTTTATTACATAACTTTTTGAGAGGTACCTTATTAAATTCTTTCCAGAAGTCCAAATGCACAATAAATCTGAATCCTATCTATCCACTCTAGTTGAGACTTCCTTGAAAAAAAGCTTAAATAATTAGTCATTTCATGAAGCCATGTTTACTCTGCTTGCTTAGCTTTTTGATTTTCCAAATGTCATTGATTCGTAGAGATGTACAGCACGGAAACGGGCCCTTCAGTCCAACTCGTCCATGCCAACCAGATATTCAAAACTGTCTAGTTCCATTTGCCAGCATTTGGCACATATCCATCCAAAACCCTCCCATTCATATGCACATTCAGATGCCTTTTAAATGTTACAATTGTACCATCCTTCATCACTGCTTCTGGCAACTCATTCCATATACTCACCACCCTATATGGGAAAAAGTCGACTCTAAGGTCTGTTTTAAATCTTACCCCTCTCACCTCAAACCTATGCCCTCTAACTTTGGACTCCCCTGTGCTGGGGAAACTACCTTGAATATTCATCCTACCCATGCTTCCTATGATTATATAAACTTCTATAAGATCATCCTTCAGCCTCCAACGCTCCAGGGAAAACAGTCCCCCAGCTTATTCAGCCTCTCGTACTGCTCAAACCTCCCAACCCTGCCAACATCCTTGTAAATCTTCATACTAAATGCCTTCTTCAGTGTCCTCTTTACCTGCACATCCACTTTTAACCTGCCCTCAAGGTCTTTTTGTTCAGCAATGTTTCACAGGACCTTACCATTAAGTGTTTGTAGGCTACCTTCTCCTGAAGAGAGAGGGGCAACATGTCAGACCCAGTATTGGCAACTTAAGTGATGTACTTTTTGTAGCTGAACAAATGTGGGTCTGAAGAGATCTGTAGAACAGTGCACGGATATGTCAAAGATTTTTCAATTTTTTTGTGGAACATAGGCATTGCTGGCAAGGCTAGCATTTGTTTCCCATTCCTGACTGTGCTGTGGGAAGTGGTGGTGAACCATTGCAAGTCCATATGGTGCATTCATTGCTGTTAGGAAGGGAGTACCAGGAACTTCACCCAGTGACAGTGAAGGAAAAGCAATCTACTTGCAAATGCATGTGTGCGAATATGATGTAACTTAAGGGTGATTGAGCTGAGTCCTGAGTTTGTAGATATGCTCCTGTGTGTGAATGATAGTGAGTGCGAGGGGTATTGAGTAGGCTGAGGGCTGGATGATGTTGTGGTAGTGGATCTGCATTGTGTTGTGTAGTTCCATTCACTCAACTTGACAGCTCCCACCATAAGTGAAGTCCTCAAGCATTTGTCAGGGAAGCTGCCATGTTTGGGACACCATGCTTAAGGCATCAATCAGTTTTATCACTTGCTCCCTTCAGCAGACTCATTCATGATTGCTTCCTACCCCAAGCACCGATGAAAACATAGCCTCCTTCTTGGCGTCCATCTTTCTAACCAATATGTCCAGGTCAGCATCACTGAAATGCAGGTAATTTTCCTTCCATGTCAGAGAAAATTATATCATAGAACCCCTACAGTGTGGAAACAGGCCCTTCGGCCCAACATGTCCACACTGACCCTCCAAAGTGTAACCCCACCCAGACACATTCCCCCTACCCTATATTTACCCCGACTAATGGCACGGTGGCACATTGGTTAGCACTGCTGCCTCACAGCGCCAGAGACCTGGGTTCAATTCCCGACTCAGGCGACTGTCTGTGTGGAGTTTGCACATTCTCCCCGTGTCTGCGTGGGTTTCCTCCGGGTGCTCCGGTTTCCTCCCACAGTCCAAAGATGTGCACGTCAGGTGAATTGGCCATGCTAAATTGCCTGTAGTGTTAGGTAAAGGGGTAAATGTACAGGAATGGGTGGGTTATGCTTCGGCGGGTCGGTGTGGACTTGTTGGGCCGAAGGGCCTGTTTCCACATTGTAAGCAATCTAATCTAATCTAATCTAATCTAATGCACATAACCTACACATCCCTGAATACGATGGACAATTTAGCACAGCCAATTCACATCATTGGGAGGAAATCAGAGCACCCAGAGGAAACCCATGCAGATACAGGGAGAATGCGCAAACTCCACACAGTCACCTGAGGCTGGAATTGAATGCAGATCCCTAGTGCTGTGAGGCAGCAGTGCTAACCACTGAGCCACCGTGGCCAAGCACTGCCTTTATCTCTCAGTGCTACAATGTGATTACCCAGCAGCCTGCAGTGAACTGCTGTAACCTCTCTTTTATTGTTACTACTCAAAACAGAAAGCTTTCAGGAGCAATTGGCTTCTACTGCCTCCTCCTGCACAGAATTCTTTGACAGAGCTATGGAGGCCAGGTAAACACAGGAGCCAGTCTTCAGTTTAACTTGCAGATTGAGTTGATAATTAGGAAGGCAAATGCAATGTTGGCATTTATTTTGCAGCTACACTACAATGAGGAAAATTAAGTGGCTACATGAATTTTACACGCACCCCACCCCCCGTCTCCCTCATTTCAAACTTATTTAAAACACAAAGCATGCCTCATGCAACCAAAATGAGGGCGGAGAAATATATTAAAAAATCTCTTGGCTCTATTTCAAAGAGTTCAGAGTTTGTTTGTCCCGGTCATTTTTTGTTCCAGAATTAGGCTCACTGAAAACTTATCATCTGGTCATTATCGTTTTGTTTATGGGAGGCTGCTGCTGTGTTTCCTACATTACAGCAGTGAGAATACATCAATAAGATTTTATTGGCTGTGGTTGTAAAGAGATTTGAGTGGCTTGAAACTGTGAAAGCTTTTGTTCCTACTTGCCCTGGTCTGTCGGGTTTCCTCATTTTGACTAACCCAGCAAATTTGAGGTTGCTAACCACAAAGATATGATAAATGCAGTGTTCTTTTTTCCTTTTAAATGATCTACAATTGCAGCAAAAATGTCCAGTTAGTGCAGAAACCAACAGCTGAATGGTTAAAAATGCAACTGGTTCAAAAAACATTCAGAGTGAAGCAAAATATTGGGATAGACTTTTAAAATTCATTCTTGGGAAGTGGGAGCTGCGGGTTGCTCCAGTGTCTATTGCCCATTCTTAATTGCCCTGGAGAAGGTGGTGGTGAAATGCTTCCTTGAACTGCAGTAATCTGAAGGGTAAGTACACCCACAGTCTGTTAGGAAGGCAAATTCAGGATTTGGACCGAACAAGAATGACGGAGCAGCAATATGAATTGAAAGAATGAATTGAATTTATTGTCACGTGTACCGAGGCACAGTGAAAAGGTTTGTTTTGCGAGCAACACAGGCAGATCACAGAGTTAAGTAGCATAGATAGTAAATAATAGGTCAACAGTGGCAAAACCAAAAACACAGGTACAGACAAATTTGTGAGTCCATTCATTATTCTAACAACAGTCGGGTAGAAACTGTTACGAAACCGGCTGGTGCATGTGTTCAGGCTTCTGTACCTTCTCCCTGATGGTCGAGGTTGTAGAAAGGCATTGCCAGGGTGGGATGGATCTTTAAGAATGCTGGCAGCCTTTCCTTGACAGCAGGACTGGTAGATGGATTCTATAGATGGGAGGTTGGCCTTTGTGATCGTCCGGGCTGAGTTCACCATTCTCTGTAACTGTTTCTGATCTTGAATGGTACATACCAGGTCGTGATACATCCAGACAGAATGCTCGCGATGGCACACCTATAAAAGTTGGCAAGGGTATTCGCCGTCATGCCAAATGTTCTCAGCTGCCTGGGGAAGAAGAGACGTTGTTGGGTCTTTGTAACCAGTGCATCCACATGAAGAGTCCAAGAAAGCTTGTTGTGGATGACCACTGCCAGGAGCTTGACACTCTCCATTCGTTCCACCTCTGTGCTGTTAATGTGTAGGGGGGCATGAGTAACATCCCGCCAAAAGTCAATAATGAGTTCCTTGGTTTTGCTGGCATTGAGAGCCAGATTGTTCTCAGTGCACCATTTTTCCAGGTCTTCCACCTTCGGTCAGTAATCTGTTTCATCGCCAGCTGAGGTTCGACCAACTGTAGTGGTGTCATCAACAAACTTGTAAATGGCATTAGTCTGGTATACAGTGAGTACAATAGGGGGCTGAGTACGCACTCTTGGGGTGGACTCCAGTGTTGAGTGTTAGTGAGGATGAAATGTTGTCCCCAGTCTTCACTGATTGTGGCATGTGGGCCAGGAAACTGAGCATCCATTTGCAGAGAGTGAGGCTTAGTCCGAGATCACTAAGTTTAGTAATCAGTCTCGAGGGGATGATAGTGTTGAAGGCTGAACTGTAGTCAATGAATAGGATTCTTACGTAGATGTTCTTGGTGTCAAGATGTTCTAGGGAGGAGTGAAGGGCAAGTGATATGACATCTGACGTGGATCTGTTGGTCCAATAGGCAAATTGGAGTGGGTCAAGAATAGTGGGAAGGCTGGAGTTGATTAATGCCATTGTCAGCCTTTCAAAGCACTTCATGGCTACTGATGTTAGGGCCATTGGTGGTAGTCATTAAGACATGCTGCATGAGTCTCCTTAGGCACAGGGATGATGTTGGCCCTCTTGAAACAGGCAGGGACAGTGACCTGCTGCAGCTAGAGGTTGAAGATGTCCGAGAAGACCTCTGCCAGTTGACCTGCGCATGCTCTGAGTGAACGGCCTGGTACTCTGTCTGGTCCCATTACTTTCCTTGGATCCACACAAAGGAAAACTGATCTGATCTCTGATGCGGTGACTGTTGGGATAGGTTCGTCAGGACTTGTCGGAATAGGTGTTACCTCTCCACCGAAATTCTGTTCAAAGCGAACATAGAAGGCGTTGAGATAATCTGGGAGGGATATGTCATCATCTGCTATCTTGCACTGTCTCTTTTTAGAATCTGTGATGTCATTCAGTACTTGCCAGCGTCACTGGATATCTGTCTGAGTCTCTAGTTTGGATCAGTATTGGTCCTTGGCTGTCTTAATGGCTCTGCGAAGGCTATACTTGGATTCCTTGTATTTGAGTGGGTCTCCTGATCTGAAGGCCTCATGCCTGGGTTTTAGCAGGTTCTGTATGTCCTGATTCATCCAGGGTTTCCTGTTGGGGAACACCCGGATTGACTTCCTCGGTATGCAGTCCTCCACACGCTTGCTGATAAAGTCTGTGACGATGGTGGTGTACTTGTCCAAGGTACCTGTGGACTGTTTGAACGTGGCTCAATCAGCTGATTCCAGATACCACGGGAGTTGATCCCCTGCCTCCTCTGACCAGCACTGGACCTGTATCCGCAAGGGGGGTCTCCTGCTTGACCTTTTGCCTGTAAGCCTGGAGAAGAAGCACAGCATTGTGGTTGGAGATCCCGAAATGAGGGCGGGGGAATGGAGTGATAGGCATCCTTCACAGTGGTGTAGCAGTGGTCTAAAATGCTCAGGCCCCTAGTGGGCAGGTAATATTCAGGTGGTGCTTGGGCAATGCCTTCTTTAGATTGGCTTGATTGAAGTCGCCAGTTACAATAAACAGGGCCTCGGGTAGTTCCATCTCCAGGGTGTTACTGGTGGAGTACAGTACATCCTGAGCTTCTTCAACCTTTGCTTGTAGCAGTATGTACACAGCGGTTATATAGCAGCGGTACATTCCCGTGATAGATAGAAGGGGCGGCATTTGATAGTGAGGAGTTCAAGGTTTGAGGAGCAATGGCTCTCCAGGGTTGCAATGTCCATGCACCACAAGTTGTTGATTAAAAAATCCCTCCACCCTTTGTCCTACCCGAGGATGCTGTACAGTTCACACGATGGATAGAAAAACCAACCGCCTGAAGTGCGCAGTCGGGAATGGATGGGTCAAGCCAGTTCACGCTGGAACCTGAGCCATGATGTGAGTTTGTCTATCTTGTTCTCCAGAGATTGTACATTTGCTAGGAGTAAGCTAGGAAGATGGGGGGGGGGGGGGGGGGAGGGTGGGGGGAGGTGCGGGGGAGGGGTCTGAAACCATGTAGTCTCAGTCTTACTAGCAGGTCGGCACGCTTACCCTGCTTCCTCATAGGTTTCTTACATTTGAGTGGTCTGGTGGTCTGGTAGAGTGGATTGTGACTGCTTCCAGTTAAGTGATTTCGAGATGCCGGTGTTGGACTGGGGTGTACAAAGTTAAAAAATCGTACAAAGGTTTTGTGATTTACACATGAAAGAAGTGAAACTATCACTGTATTCTAACAGATGAAAGGCTTAACAGACAATCAATTTTTCAATGTATAATTTCAGTTACATCACACTGCAAATCTTTGCTATAAATTTTGTGTTACGATCGAGCCCTCCACTATCACCTGATGAAGGAGCGTCGCTCTGAAAGCTAGTGTGCTTCCAATTAAACCTGTTGGACTACAACCTGGTGTTGTGTGATTTTTAACCCAGTTAAGTGATCCTTCCTAGGACCCTGTGGAGCAGGTAGGTTGCAGTTTAGTGTACTTTTGCAGAGGGTCTGCTTTTGACCCAGTGTAGCAAGTAATTTACTGTGTAGTTTTTTACTGGAGGGAGTTTACTCAGGACCTAGTGGAGAATTTCCTGGTTTCAGTTGCTGCTGATTTGCTGCTCCAGGTCCAACCACGTTTTTTGCAGAAGTGTTTGGGCTGCTCTCCAGGTAGTTGCAAGTCAGGATGGTGTGTGGCTAGTCGGAAACTTGCAAGTCATGATGCTCCCATACATCCTCATTTCAAAGGTGTTGTTCAAGAAGTCTTGTTAGTTGTTGCAGTGCATCTTATAGATAGTACCAAAAAGACGTAAGACATAGGACCAGAAAAATTAAGCCATTCAGCCCATCAAATTTGCTCTGCTATTCAATCATGACTGATAAGTTTCTCAACCCCATTCTCCCACATTCTCCCCATAAGCTTTGATCCCTGTGAAAATCAAGAATCTATCTATCTCTTTCTTAAATACACTCAATAACCTGGCCTCCACAGCCTTCTATAGCAGTGAATTCCATAGATTCACCACTCTCTGGCAGGAGATGATCTTCCTCATCTCCATTCTAAATGGTCCCCCCTTTACTCTAAGGCTGTGCCCTCAGGTCCTAGTCTCACCTACCAATGGAGACATCTTCCCAACATCCACTTTATCCAAGTCTTTCAGTATTCTGTCAGTTTCAATTAGATTCCCCCCTCATCCTTCGAAACTACGTTAAGTATAGACCCAGAGTCCTTAAACTTCCTCATTTATTAAGCCTTTAATTCCTGGGATCATTCTTGTGAACCTCCCCTGGATCTGCTCCAGGGCCAATAGATCCTTCCTGAAATATGAGGTCCAAAATTGCTCACAAAATTCTAAATGTGCTGTGACCAGTTACTCAAAAGTACATCCATGCTTTTATATTCTAGTCTTCTCAAAATAAATGCCAACATTATATTTGCCTTCCTAGTTATTGACTCAATCTGCAAGTTAAATTTAAGAGAATCCTAGATTTGAGCTCCCAAGTTCCTTTGCACTTCAGATTTCTGAATTTTCTCCCCATTTAAAAAATAATCCATGCCTCTATTCTTCCTACCGAAGTGCATGACCTCATGCTTTCCCATGTTGCACTCCATCTGCCACTTCTTTGTTCACTCTCCTAACCTATCCAAATCCTTCTGCAGTCTCCCTGCCTCCTCAATACTACTGTCCCTCCACCTGACTGTATATCATCTGCAAACTTATCCAGACTGCCTTCAGTTCCTTCATCTAGATCATTAATGTATAAAGTGAAAAGTTGTTGTCCCAACACTGACCATTGCAGAACACCACTAGTTACTGGCTGCCATCCAGAGAAAGATCCTTTTATCCCCATTCTCTGCTTTCTGCCAGACAGCCAGGGTTCTATCCATGCCTTGCCTCTAACACCATGGGCCCTTATTAGACTCAGTGGCCTCCTGTGCAGTACCTTGTCAAAGGCCTTCTGGAAGTCCAGGTAGTTAACATCCATTGGCTCTCCTTGGTCTAACCTGCTTGTTACCTCCTCAAAGAATTCTTGCAGATATGTCAGGCATGACCTCCCTTGATGAAACCATGCTGACTTTGCCCTATTTTATGATACGTTTCCAAATTCAGAAATCTCATCTTTCGCAATGGATTCCAAAATCTTACCAATGACCAAGGTCAGGCTAATCGGCCTGTAATTTCCCATCTTTTACCTTACACCTTCTTAAGTGGAAAGGTTAAATTAGCAATTTTCTAGTCCTCTAGGACCCTCTCTGACTCCAGTGATTCCTGAAAGGTCACCACTAATGCTTACACTATCTCTTCAGCTACCTCCTTCAGAACTCTGGGGTTTAGTCTATCTGGTCCAGGTGATTTATTCACCTTCAGACCTTTCAGTTTTTCTAGCACCTTCTCCTTGGTGATGGCCACCATACTCACCTCTGACCCCGACACTTTTGAATTTTTGGGATATTACTTGTGTCTTCCCCCATGAAGACTGATGCAAGGTACCTATTCAGTTCCTCAGCCATTTCTTTATTCTCCATTACTACTTCTCCAGCACCGTTTTCCAGCTGCCCAATGTCCACTTTTGCCTCTATTTTGCCCTTTATATATCTAAAGAAACTCTTGCAATCTTCTTTTACATTGCTGGTAAGCTTACCCTCATGCTTGATCTTCTCCCTCCTTATTTCTTTTTCAGAAGTTTCTTTTCCTCTGTTGGTGTTTGTAGGCTCCCCAATCCTCTGGTTTCCCACTGCCCTTCGCCGCATTATATGCTTTCTCTTTTGCCTTCGTGCTGTCCCCGACATCCCTTGTGAGCCATGGTTGCCTCGCCCTCCCTTTAGTATGCTTCTTTCTCCTAGGGATGATTTTTTGCTGTGTCTCCTGAATTACTCTCAGAAGCTCCAACCATTGCTGTTCCATTGGCTTTCCTGCTCAGCTCTTCTCCCAGTCAATTCTGGTGAGCTGCTCCCTTGTGCCTCTGTAGTCACCTTTATTCAACAGTATACCGTCACTGTATATCTGATTTCAGCTCCTCCCTCTCAAATTGCAGAATAAATTCTATCATAATATGGTAATTGTCTCCTAAGGGTTCCTTCACCTTTGGACACTCTCCTACCACAATACATTGATGACTAAATGAATGTGGAAGGTGCTTGATGGAGGCCAATGAAACTGACTGCTTTGTCCTGAATGGGGTTGTGGTTTTGAATATTGCCACAGCAGTATTTATTGGGGCAACTGGGATATATTCCATCACACTGCTGAGATGTGACTTTTTAATGTGCGGAACTGCTTGGGGAAACATGTGGTGAGTTGCTCCCTGCAGGATTCTTAGCTTCTGCAGCAAAATCAGAAATGGCTGGTGAAACTCAGCAGGCCTGGCAGCATCTTTGAGAAGAAAACGTTTCATGAGAAGTCACCAGACTCAAGCAGACGTTAACTCTTCTTTTTTTGCGCAGACCTGCTGAGTTTCACCAACAATTTCTGTTTTTATTTCAAATCTCAAGCATCCACAGTTCTTCATTTTATTCTTAACTTCTGACCTGCCCTTGTAACCACAGTATTTATGTGGCTGGTCCAGTATAGTTTCTGGGTGGAAGTGGGTACTGCAGATGCTGGAAATTATAGTCAAGGTTAGAGTGGTGCTGGAAAAGCACAGCAGATCAGGCAGCATCTGAGGAGCAGGAAAATCAAAGTTTTGGGCAAAAGCCCTTCTGGTCAATGATAACCTCTCATATGTTGATGGTGAGGAAATTCAGAAATGGTGATGCTATTGAATGCCAATGGATAATGGCTAGATTCTCTTTTGTGGCAGATAGTCATTGTCTTGCACTTGAGAGGCACAAATATTATCTACCTGCACACATACAGTGACAACAGTTGTTCATCCAATTAATATTATTAAAGCTCAGCCCAATTACATCTGCCTTGTTTGGACATGCTTTGTCCTGAGATCACGTTGCCACAGATATGTACCCAATCATTCTTCTAAAGTGTTAAGATTTTGTGTAAAATAGCATGGTTTTGAAACTAAACATATTTGGTACAGAACACTAGCATAGAATTTGAAAATAAACTTCTCTATCGGCTGTATTTTTTTTGTATGCTTTTGAAATATCTTGAACATTGTCTGCACTGTGACTAGACCAAATCAATGATATGCTTCACATCAATCAAATGTCAAGGTCATATTCTTAGGAGTAAGATGACTGCATAATAATTAGATATATAACTAATTTGTTCAAACGTTATGCTCTAAAATCTAAAGTTAATTTTATTCTGTATCCAAATATAATTTGACTTCCACCAAGCATCTTTCAAGTTTAATAAGCTGTTCTAGTCAACAATTAATTAAAGGCCAAACAGACCATGAATGTTTACTATGAATGCTACTGAGAACTCAGATATGTCCATTAATCTTGCGTAGTATAATCTATGATCTGTCTTTATCTCTCTAGTTGGATGGGTAGTGGTTTTGTTCTGTTGACATACAATTTGCTGTAAAATTTAGAATAGAACATTTGTAACTGAAATAAGCTGGTCTGCATACAACTGGGAAATATTTACCACTGCATCATGAAAAACAATATTAATCACTATCCCATGGGGAAGCACATTTTGCAGTCAAGATATAAAGGATCCTTCCTTCCTTTGTATACTGATTTCTAGATCTCGAATGGCTCTTATGAAAGGTATGTTTATTGGTAGAACAGTTTTGTGACTTTGCTGGTTTTCCTTATCACCTCATTTACAATAGAGGTGATATAATGATTTATTGTACTACTAATGCTTAATACAGTTGACGTTGAATGGTGCAGAGAAATATATGATTTTCTTATAAAAAATTGGTTCCAGAATTGGTATTTATAATTAAAAGACAGGAACATGTGGCTTTCTAATTGGTTAAGATGTGTCCTTCCAAGGACCATTGAGGACACAATGCATCCTCAGCAGGTGCTGTCATGTCACAGACTTCTTGGCATTATGCTGATCAATTGAGGAATAGATCTTGTCAAGTTATTCAGTCAGAGCCTGCTGGGAGAATGAAATAGACATATATATACAAATACTTCATATATTTAACAACTAGATGTTAATTTATTCCATAAATTAAAACCCCACTGAGAGAAAAGTTTCTCCTTGATTTCCATTTTACCATTAGTTTATTAAGTTTCAATTGATCCTGGTCTTAATGTTCCAGAGGACTGAGCTTTCATGTTACATTTTCTTTCTTAATGAAAATACATGGACTGTAACCTTGCTGTCATCTTTTTTCACATAGTAAACAGAGTTCCTACAAGATATCATCTAAAAATACTCCATTTTTTAAAATTTCAAAACTAAAATTTGTTGAAATGTTCACATTATTTGTTATTTTCATTCAACAGTCATACTTAGTTGAATTTATACAAGATATCATGTGGAATCTGCAGACAACCATGACATTTCAGAAAACCAGATGCAATTCCCTGATTGTATGTAAGGGCTGTTTAGTGATCCAGGGCCTCAGAATTGTGTCTTTTCATCTTCCAGCCTTTATCATTCACCTCTTTGTTGACAGTGGCTGAAATCTATTTTATCTAACAAAACAGGCGTCTGATACTTCATTCATTTGAGCTGTTTATATGTGCATATAAAAACTGGGTTTTAGTGGGCCTGTTCAGTGATATCTATCAGTAATCAGCAATTAATAAGATCCTTTTATTTCCTGTATGAACATTGCCATAACTCTGCATATAGCTATGTAATTTCTGGAGCACAAAAAGAGGAGGTGGAGATGATTTGAGATTCCAGCTTTTAACATCCCACAGCTTGGTAGGTCATTAATACAACAAAATAACGGTGCTCAGTTCAAGAACTGTTTAAGACTTAAAATACCAATTAAGGATATTAAAATAGTCATTAAGATTAATTGATTTCATGGGCAGACTGTGCAAAACTCCACATACATAGTTAGAATGGTGTGGACAACTGTCCATTTAAATATGCTACATGTTGCAAAGTTTTCCTATGACATGTGGAACACCCTGGATTCTAAGATAACCTGGGAGGTTTCTTAGCCTTAAAATTCCATGAACTGTTTCTGGACAGATAACTTTTGGAGTAGCAGCTGACAATGATGCTTTAAACATAATACTTTCACAGGGCTTGAACACCAACTTGGTACTATTAAGATTGTAGTGAACTATTAAGACAATATTGATAGACAACAGTTATGTATCTGGACCTATGCCCAATAGGAACGGATGTATCTTTCTCTCAAATGTGTCATCGATCCAGCTGCCTTTAGGTCCTTCTCGTGCCTCTATGTGAAGGAGTTTCAGCTGTAGGTGCAATACAAGGAACGACTGCTTGAAAGTTATTTTTTGGGGCAGTCACTTGTCTGTTTCTTTATATTTCAAATTCTTCAAGGTCCAGCTCCTCATCATTTTGGGTTGAAATTTGGGAAAATGGACAAGAAAGATTCACAAGACCTTTTGACGATCCTTAAATGGGATCCCCCTTTAAAGGGTGCAGTTTCCAGTGTACATTTAGGGTAGTAGGCTCTTCGATCCTACTTTATGCCGTTTACTGGCAAAACTGATCAGTAATATGTTAAAGGTCCTTAATCTTATGTGCACCTCCAGGATGGGTGTGGAACATACAAATCGAAAGCAGCTAGAAAGCAGTGAGACATAACCAACAATGCTTAGAAACAACTGTTAAAAATCACACAACACCAGGTTATAGTCCAATGGGTTTAATTGGAAGCACACTAGCTTTCGGAGCGACGCTCCTTCATCAGGTGTGCTTCCAATTAAACCTGTTGCGTGATTTTTAACTTTGTACACCCCAGTCCAACACCGGCATCTCCAAATCATAGAAACAACTGATCATAGATAATCGCTTAGAAAGAAATGCCATTAATATCAAAGGATGGAAAGAAAAGTGAGTCAATCGAGGCACTCAAGCACCTTGTGGAAAATCATCTGACTTTTTCTCAAAAACTGGCATTTTAAGCACTGCATAAAATAAGTGCAAAGAATTCTTAACACAATTACATTTGATCATTAATTTGATCATTTTTCTCTCTAATGTATTCATTATTTTTAAACGTCAGAGCAATTATTTGTCCCTGAAATTGTAAATGTTTTTCAGAACTCCAAGTATGTGATCTAAGTCAAATCTTACGGGCTGGACATGTGCAAATTGCAGTTTCCCAAGTTGAATCACGTCAACTCTGACTGCCAGAATGAATCTCATCAATTTTCTGCATTCCTTGCATGGCTGGTTTTCCAGATTGATTGAAGAAAAGTTTGAGGACAAATTTAAAAAATGTTACTTAGGGCAACATATTCGGGCTCTTTCATAAAATGTGTTGATGTGTCTGAGAGAAACCAGAATTCCACTTCAAAGGTGACAAACTCTACTAAGTCTTGAAGCTTCTGTTTTATAACTTGAAATATTGTGCTGAATCTCAATTTTTTTGGGGTAAGTCCAGATGTTTGCAGCCGGATCGAGTCCACGAGCTGGGCACATATCTCGAAGCACAAAGTGTCCTTGCTGCAGCATTACATGGGATGTAATTGTGATTCCAAAGCAACCTTTAATCTTCTGAGTCAGGGGATAGTTGTACACCAACTTTAAACAGGCAAGTGCTGGCAAGGCTAACCAGGTAACTGACTGAATGTGGGAAAAGTCAAAAAGTGTGGTGCTGAAAAAGCACAGCCAGTCAGGCAACATCTGAGGAGCAGGACAGTCAACGTTTCAAGCATAAGCTCTTCATCAGGAATGTTTCTTCATCTGAAAAATCAGGACCTTATGCAGCTCCACTGGGAATGTGAGTAGTAGCTTCAGCTTTACATGATCTACTCTTCCTATTGGCCTTGCCACAGAATCGTGACTCTGTTTCACAAGCAATGACAACCAGACCAAAAGGAGGAAGTGCATGCTGTGTGGGGGTGGGCACCGGTGGTGGGGGATTGGCTGCAATGGATGTTGATAGGTCCAGGAGAAAGTGAGGACTGCAGATGCTGGAGATCAGAATCAAAAAATGTGATGCTGGAAAAGCACAGCAACAGGAGAGTCGATGAAGGCCTGATGCCCAAAACATCGACTTTCCTGCTTCTCGGATGCTGCCTGACCTGCTGTGCTTTTCCAGCACTATGCTTTTTGATGACTGTTGATACGTCCAACAAACTGAAAAGCAGGCAAGAGCTTTGTGTCACCTCTCTTTAGTAAGACCCACTGCATTAAGCACCTGTCTGGGAAGCGAGTACCTAGCTGAGGCTGAGGAGTGCTAAAGGACCCAGATGGCAGGAGGTGAATTGTGGTGGTCACAGCAAAGAAGGTTGACAACAATGGCACAAGTGTAGCAGAGCAACATTCCAATGCCAGGTCCCTTGATCAGGCATTTAGTGGTCATCACCCCTCCCCAGAAGCCCACAAGCAACCCCGACAGGATTTGCTGTTTGACTTTCTGCATGATATCTTAGATCTTAAATTCTTAGATTACTTACACATCTTAGATTATTTACAGTGTGGAAACAGGCCCTTCGGCCCAACAAGTCCACACCGACCCGCCGAAGCGCCACCCACCCATACCCCTACATTTATCCCTTACCTAACACTATGGGCAATTTAGCACGACCAATTCACCTGACCTGCACATCTTTGGACTGTGGGAGGAAACCGGAGCACCCAGAGGAAACCCACGTAGACATGGGGAGAATGTGCAAACTCCTACACAGTCAGTCGCCTGATGTAGGAATTTAACCCATTCACCATGAATAATAGGAACATCGGGATGAGGTTCTTAAATGGACGTTAATTGCCACTCAATAGCTTTAATCTTTGGCACAGTAGTAAGGCTATCTGCCATATATCTGCTATCTGCCAGTCTTCCTGCCATATACTGAATCAGGCAGATTCAGTAAGAAGTTGAGGTAGCCACCCTCTGCCCTATTAAATGGCCCTCAATATCAAACTCCCACTTGGAGGAGGGCATACATCCAGAGAATGAGTTAAGGGGAAGGGAATTGGACACAGGGATGAGTATGTCTGTGGGACAATGGGACACTTTGTGACAAGGGGTACAAATATGTATGTGTGCATGAGTGTGGTGAGCAGGAGGAAAAGAGTTGATTACAACAGATGGGATTTAATTCTGCCACTGGGGATTTTACCCACCGGCTGGAAAGCTGGCAAGCGCCCCAATCTCCCCCCTTTGAAGAAAACCCACCATATGAAACACAAGTTTGGCACTTAAATGGTCAGCAGCAGTTATTCCTCAGAAGGAAGGACCCGAGGCGGGTCATCTGAACCCTATCAATCACTGACCAATCAGAAGTCAACAACTTCTCTTTGGCATTAGCTTTGGTGAGAAAGCTTGTGGTAGTTGCAGGCAATGCACTTACCGGAGATCCAGGATCAGACAGGGGCATAGGCCAAAGGTGAGTGAGTGAGTGAGTGAATGAGTGAGTGAGTGATTGAGTGAATGAGTGAGGGAGGATGGATGGAGTTCTTGGGGAAGGGCGCTGTTAGCTGGCAAGTTGGAAGAAAGGGCAGGGGGTGGTTTTCATTGACACTCCCTCTCAATGCTGTGTCCCTTGATCAGGTCCAGAGTGACTCTCACTGAGATACATCTGACAAGCAAAAGTGACCTTTTTGGGTTCCCTACATAGCGATGGTGCTGCCCTGCTGGTTGAAGAACAGTGGAGGCAGGAATGAGGCCCTGAAGTGAATCTGGTTTAATACTCCAATTCTAGCACCAGGACATCATCAGCCTTCCCATCCCAGATTTCCTTGGGGTATCATTGGGAAGTTGACTGGGTCCACATCTGGCACTCTCCTATCTGATATCCTCACCATTGGACTAATTGCCACCCAATGTGTGTATGCAGCAAATCAGGGAAGAGGGGCTTCACTGAGTCTTTTGTCACCAAAGAATTTGGAGAAATTGACTAAAATATAAGTAAATGAAACAGTGCTTTTACAAAGTGCATTAAAGTGTTGTTTTTCATATTTATATGATGTTACAGACATTTTCTAAACAACTTGTTCGGAACTTGAAGCTGGGCCTCTTGGCTCAGAGGTCAGGACATTACCACTACACTGTAAGACATCTGATGCATTATTAAATGTTGATTTAAAATGCTCAAAATGTAAGCATTATATATAACGTACTACTATGCTGCTTTATTGCCATTTTGTTTTTAACTGATCTCTAACAACCCATTGATTTTTAACTATTAGAACGAGGTCATATTGAGAAACAGTTTCGGAAGTACTGTGTTCGAGATTTAAATCCAGTCTTTACTTGATTAAATCAATGCTCAAGCCATGTTGATTTGTTTTATTTTGTTTACAGTAAACATGAAAAGCTAAACATACTTTTGTACACATCAGAAATTGGCTTCTGTCCAGAAAAATTACCCTTAGCTTTTTGTTGCCTGCCACGTCAATGCATCACTGTGTTCCTTGGCCAACATCTCTGTCTCAGCCATGCTGCAGTGCTCTAGCAAAGCTTAGTATAAGTTGGAAGGACAGCATCTAATTTTCTGCTCAGAGACTCTGCAGTTTTGGAACTCAATATCAAGTTCAATAATTTTAGGGCCTGAGCACCTTTCCCAAACCCACACACACTAGACCTTATCATCACAAAATAGAAACAGAAGTTGCTGGAAAAGCTCAGCAGATCTGGCAGCGTCTGTGCAGAGAAATCAGAGTTAAGGTTTTGGGTCTAGTCACCCTTCCTGAGAACCTTTGTCATCATATGGGCTGCTACCACAATCATTCCAATGTCAGCTATTATCGTTTACTCTTCTCCCGTCCCCCAATCTTCAGCATACATACCAACCTTTTTATAGCTACAATCAGTTCTAAAGAAGGGTCTCATGATGTTAACTCTCCTTTCTCTCCACAGATGCTGCCAGAACTGCTGAGTTTTTCCAGCAATTTCTATTTGTGCTTCAGAAATTGGGAAGTTCAATTCCTGGCAGTCTTGTTTCAAAGAAGTACAGATTGTAGAATCAGACAAAAGAGTTCAGCATGCCAAATTCATAACACTCCTCAATTTCTAGCCATTAATGTTATTTGTTGGAAAACCTGCAGCTCTATGAATTGGATGTTTGCCGTGTACCCAATACAATGTCTGTTTTATCATCAAGTGAAGTTTTGTACTGGGACTAGTCTCACAATTTCAGAAATAGATTTTTGTTGAAGTTCTTTTGTATTCATAACTGATTTTATGTAGTTACATAAATTATTTGAATAATTAATTTATGCTACTCATATTAGGGTTATTGGCTTTATAGAGCCAAATACAGATGGAATTAATAACTGTTCACAATGTATGGATGCAAAAAAGCTTATTTTAAATTAAATAATTAACAAATTACTCATTAAGCAACTGGAAATGTAGGTATGTCAATAGGTTAGTGACTATTTTATTAATCAGCTGATTGAAAATAACACCCTTATAAGATCAACGTTTGTTCCTCTTTAGATACCAATGATTCAGATCACTCTGAAATGATGAGGTTAGCAAAATTGAAAAATCTGCACCAGGAGAAATGTCAGTTTGAAAAGTTATTTCTGTCCATATTTCACTATCATTCAGAATTTCATTTAATCTCCCACTGAAAACCACTGAGTTTCTTTGATAGCCACAGAAGATATTCTTGCTGTGAACAAATTTTCAGTTTTCCTGTATGCTGGCTAAAATTTTAACTAGCCTGTGTGACGTCCACAGTACAAATTACTACATTGGTTTTGATTTTGAAACATTTATTTGCTTTTAAAGAAATCAATGTTTCCATGAATCATTTGTCAGAGACATCACCACCTTCCCATTGTTTGATCAAAGCAAAGTACGCAAAGGGCTTTGGACTTTATTATTCCAGTTACCTCTCTTTTGCTGTTTCCTGGAATACTACAAGGAACCCTGAAGCTCTTGTTTAGGAATCAAGAAAAGAAAAACAGAACAGATAGTGAGAATTATAATGAGGGAAGTAAAAGAGCCAAACTGTGAAACAAGTTGGGTATGAGTTAATGGATAGTGCAGAGTCTCCGGAAACTTGCAATGATTGCAATGATCGGCAGATTGCTATGAACATGAAAGATGGCCAGAAATCAGGACAAGCTTGTCCTCCCAAGAATAGAATACAAATTATGATGCGCCAAAGTCAGAACTCAGAAAATTATGATAGAGCCTGGCCATAGCACAATATTCTCTGCATTTCTAAAAGTACAGTAGAACCTCAATTATCCGAATGAGATGGGTGGGGAGCATTTTGTTCGGATAACTGATTGTTAGGATAATCGATCTGATTATAAACAAGCGAAAATTTATGAGTGCTGGTTATCCGAGCATTTCTCGGTTATCCGGCAATGCACACCATATTGACGTTTAACCAATAACTGATCTATCATAAACAAGCAGTAATTTGTTTGCCAGTTAATGAACATTTCTCGATTATCTGGCAATGCTGTTTAGCTGATAACTGAACGCTGAGTTGCCTAATGCCATTTCTCCAGGACGTTGAGATCCTGTTCGGATAGTCTGAAATTCGGATAATTGATGTTCAGATAATCAAGATTGTACTGTCGTTTCATTAGAATGTTTTGCTTTCACAAGGTATTCTTTGTTTCATGCATTTAAGATAACATAATTTTTTAAAAAAGAATATTTGCAACAAGTGTTGTTCCTATGGAAATTTTCGCATTCTGCATCTCAGAGCTGGAATTACATTAAGCAGTATGCAAATCTAAGCAGCACGAATACAAATGATCAGTGCAACCAAATTTACTATGTCATGAGGCTACTTATATCTGTTCAAAGGTTGATGATATATAATGGCTGCAGCAAGGAAGTTTGGAAGTAGCTCTGTTACCAGAGAGGATAAGTCAGTTAATAAGATGGTAAAGAAAATGCAAACAACCTTGGCATGTTTCAGGGAATGAATTTCTCAGGAATATTTGTTACCTAATTGAGGGAAAGGAATGATTTCTGCAGTAGCCAGCGCTGCTATGTCACCCCACTGAACGTTAATAGCTCCCAGATTTGCAAGCCCCAATTTCAATTTATGAAAGCCAATATCAAAATTGTGAATGGCCACCATGTGCTAGTTTCTGCCATGACCAGAACAAATCTCATTTTGCTGAAAAATGTTAGCTGTGTAGACCTGCCTTGTAATTAAACCCTTTCTCTTGACCTCATCATTAACAATACTGTTTGCTCATGAGTCCCATTTGCAATGTTTTGGAAGCCTTGCCTAAAAGATTTACTTTTTCAGACTGAGCATTGCTTCTTCTTTGTTATTTGGAATAGTTTTACTTTATTATAATGCAATTTCTGAATTTCCTTAGTATATTGAGCTTTGTTTCTGTTTAGGGCTGATCTTTTGAATTGCAAAGTATTTATTTTAAATAACACATGAACCTAGTATATCCGCCCTCCTTCCCAGTCTCAACCTTTGGTAAAGACTCAAAAATCTTCAAAATTCATTTTGAATACCGTTTTGCTCCATCTGGAGCTGTTTGTCTTTAAATTTAAACTGGAAGCCAGATTTTTCTCCAGAGCAGGTCAGGCTGACTGCAGTATAAAATCAATAGTGCAAATTGCAGAATGGATTGCTTCGCAATTCTCACTGCATTGGCAATCGTAAATGGTGCATCGAATTGTGTAAGAGGTCAGTCAGGTGGAAGACATTTTCACCCATTCTCTTCCCTTGAAATACTTCCCTAAATGTCTTCAGATTTCAAACCTTTCCTGATCTGTTTGCAGAGTATAAACTGGCCTCATTTGCATTTGCAAGATGCATATTATTGAGGTAAGATTTGCAGTCAATAACGTCAACAACAAGTGATAACCCCTGTTAATAGACAACTTGCCACCACCTTGCAAGAATTGTATCTCAATTTAGAACTCAGTTTGAAATTGCAATGAGTTGCTTCCCATATTGAGAAAGGCCTTTCCCAAATTCTGATGTGATTTTCTTGCCATAGCCCACTCATTCAGGGTCTTTTAACATTTAGCCATAGTCTTTAAATCATGCCATTCTCTTAATGATTTGTGCATGCATTGTCATTGCTGGCTCATTTCAGTGATGTCTCTTCCATGGGGAATACTATTTCTGTGTCATTTGTTGTTGCCACTGTAACTGTTGATGTTCCATTTTTGTTGGAATGCTGTGGATTTCTGTGATTGATCCGTCATTTATGCAGATGGTGAATTCACATCTTCTAGGTTGATGGAGTTACTGGTAGTTGTCTTTTCTCTAGGGTGGCAGACTGCAAGACCAGGGGCACATTTTTAAGGTGAGGGGAGAGAGATTTAAAAAAGACACGAGGGGCAAATGTTTTACATAGAGGGTGGTTTGTGTGTGGAATGAACTTCCAGAGGATGCGGTGGATCTGAGTGTAATTACAATGTTTAGAAAACAATTGGAGAAATACATGAATGGGAAAGGTTTAGTGAGATATGGAGCAGGAGCAAGCAGTTGGGACGAGTTTGATTTGGAATGATCATCAGCATGGACTGCTTGGACCGACGGGTCAGTTTTTGTGCTATATGACTCGGTGACTCTATGACTGCCTTCAGTTGAAAAGCAGCTTCTCCAGTTCTGTATACATGCCTGAGATTGCAGCAATATAACTAGTTGTTCACTTCCCCTGTGTTTGATTGAGGTGACAATGGCTTTTTGCACAATCCAAGTTTCCATATGTGCTGGCTCTTGTTTCGAACGTTGAAGGCTTGTACCCTGACTGACTCTCCAACACTCAACTCTGGCATGGCTTGGCAGTTTATCAAAATGAAATTTGGCTTTCTGATAACAGTATCTAAGGGTATATCCAATAGACACATGCTGCATGGACTCCTTATTCACGGACATCGGTATCTGAAACACCATGTGTTGTCAACTCTTCAGGATCATCATGATACCTCTCTGATCTACTTCAGGGCTGCTTAGGGAGCACAGACAGGTACCCTGCTCATGAACTGAACCAGACCAGATCTCACAGTTACTTGCTAGCTCTATTAGTGCTTGCTCAGTTAAGGCCTACCTGCAAAATCTATGCCTTGCTTTGTCTTACTTGCCAGTTAGTGCACTGGAGATTCAGCCAGAACCCATGGTTATCTGTACTGCCATATTGATGAGCTCTTTACTACAGATGCACAGATAGGCTGCTTGTGATATTTGTCAGAAACGATATGTACCTTGACATATGGCATACTAAACAATCAGTTTAACATCTACAGCATGGGCCAGCTGCCTCTGTAGCAAACACACTAACTAAACGACCTGGACTGAAACTTGGTGGGGTTAGTCCTCAATCCGGTCGGTAGTGCTGGGCGGAGGGGCTGGAGTATGGGGTCCAGTGGTGCTACTTGGGAGGGGGTCTAATATTGTCAGCCAGGACACAGTCTCACCACTGTCTAGAGGCATGGCCAAGATCAACCATCAGCTCAAGGCACTCCCCATCAGGTGATCTGTTCAACACAGACCAGGGAGTAGGCAATAGTCAGTCCTCAGGCAAAAGTGAGGACTGCAGATGCTGGAAACCATAGTCAGTCCTTGGGTCCAGCAACAACAATCAGCGGAATCATATCTTGTCAGCCAGACAGCTACAAAGATAATGCTCCTGGGTCTGGATAGTCATGTCTGGGGCCGCTTGTCAAAGTTGGTCAGAGGTCTTAGGCAAATACTGTTCTAGGCATCCATCCATCGGTTGTTAAGGAGGTGCAAAGGGGTTCTGTAGGGAGAGTAGGGGACATCCCTGCTGAAAGGGTTAGGGAGTTGAGGCTGGGAAGGAAAATAGAGGCACCATTATATTAATGTTAGCCAAAGCAACACTGCAATCTCAATGATGCAGGAGTTAGCAGCAAAAGAAGTAAAAGAAGGTGAATGTTGAGCAAAAGCATCCCAACATTTGTGGAACTTCCAAGGTGTTGTGAGACACAGGGAACATCACTGCATCATGTGTCAAGTAAGTACGACGATGGACTCTAATAAATGCAGTAGAGAATGTGGTATGGTCGAAGTGGGTCTGAGACAGGAAGAGGATTGGAGCATGGCCATATTCCCGTTTGGATGTAATGTGTTTGAGATACAGCACCTTCCCCAAATTGATATAAACAATGGGACTGCTAAAGGTCCAGATCTACATCCTGGAGTGGACCATGGGTGTCCCCAGAGTGCAATCCAGACAGAATGTACCACATCATCCTCACCTCTGTAAGTTGTAGCAAAATACCCTTCATAGTTGTCTTGAATAATGTGATGTTTCAAAGTTCTTTTTAAATCTTTTGGTTGAAGCATACATTCAGCTTTCTAGGTTGTTTCACTGCTACCACATTGCAACTGCATTCAGCAGCAGTTATTACTTTCTTGAATATTCCCTTCTTTTCCAAATGTGCCTTCAGGATGGTCTTGAGGCACCTGGAATTTTCCTCAGCAAACGACAAATTCTTTTTGTACTATTATTTACTATGATATTATATTCTCCAAAGATTGTAAACATTGTTGCACTTCCTTAGGATTAGCTCACAGTCAATCATTTTGATTCTACAGCTTGCTGGTGGTCTCTGGTATGTTGAGGGTTATCAGTTAAGCTTTAGACTTGCTCTGACTGAGCTGAATGTCTTCGACTTACCAGCTATGATCTGGGGGCTCCAAATATTTCATTCTTGTTATTTGTGTATAACTCTCTGAAATAACCTGTTTCCTCAGTACAAGTATAGTCCCATTGTTTAACTTCAACTTTATTTTAAGGACTTCATTCTTGGATTACCACGTTGAGCTAATTTATTCAACTCTTTGAAGGATATGATGTTGAATGATGTACTAAAGCCTGACATTTTATGTTGACATGATATTCTCCTTCCTAAGTCTTCATTCCAACAATCACAAACCATATCTCACCTTGTGACCTGACTGAATCAATCTGTTGTATGGTATAAAATGCTGCATTGGATTCTTCAACTGATATTTCTCTAGTGGCCATCTGTACTGCTTGTTTTACTGTCTTCTAGCCATATACTTGTGTGCAAGAATTTGGATCCATGCAGTGAGAACACTGCCTTCCACACACTAAACATTCTTCCCTTTGTGTGAAGTCCTCTACAGTATTTGTTCTCTGCTTTTCTTTCTGTGATTGTTCTGACCTTTTGGCCTGCAGTGTCTATCTGCATTATGCAAGTGAATGAGCTCCAGCGTCTGATTTACAACCTCAATCCTTCTGCATATGTCAGTTGCTCCCTTGAGATTACATTTATTTCTCTCAGCATTTGTGCACTCACTGTGGGATCTCTTATGGCTAATACAATCCAATCTTTAATGATTATTTTTACATAAATGTACAGGATTCTGTGAGGTAAGTCACAAATTAATGAAGGCACATATTAATAAAGACACATTTTTAAAAAATTCATTCACAAAATATGGGCATCACCAGGTAGGCCAGCATTCAGTACCCATCCTTAAATTCCCAGAGTATAATTAGCAGCCAACCACATTGCTCTGGGTCTGGACTCACATTTAGGCCAGACAGCATAAAGATGAGCAATTTTCTTCCCTAAAGGACATTAGTGAACCAGATGCGTTTTCACAAGGATTAGTAGTAATTACCATTCAGTAAGCTTCTAATTCCAAATTTTATTGAGTTCATATTTTACCATCTCCCGTAATGTGCTTGAACCCATCTCTCCAGAATATTGGGATTCTGAGTTGCTAGTCAGGTGACATTATCACTATGCCACCACCTCCCTTTAAGACTTCAAAACTTTATGCAGTCTGTTTTTTTTTCTATTCTTCAGAGAGATTTAGGATGGAATACACTTTGACACAGTTTCTCCCCAAGAATGATAAGAGTGTAGCTACTCGTGCCTTCTCTGGCCTGTAAAGTGGATCTATCTCCATTTCATAATTTTGCCATTGTGAGTGGAAAAAACTGCCAGTTCTGTTTCGTATTACCACACATGGCAACAGGTGCTGTAAGAGAATATGTTGCAGCCATTGCACCTTACCCAGTCTTTCAGCAGTTGTATATTCGTTTGTCCCTTTTCGATGTCTGGTTAGCAGTTCTGACTTGTCTGAATATTTTTGCATTTCCCTTTTAGTACAGCTTTTCGAACATTCCATCTTAGCTCTACTTCTGGTATCATGTTATGGGACAGGGATGAAAAAAATTACACAGCCTGGAGCTGATCTGGTTCTGGCCTGTTGGTCCTGCCCACAGTAATGCCAGCTTCAACCCAAGCCCAGTGGCCATGCCCCTGAAACAAGCGCAGTAAGCTGAAAGAATCAGGGCACTGACGTACACCTCTTCATCCCCCCCCCCACTTCGCTGATTTTCCTGAGCCCTAGTTGCCTTTACTGAAACTGGCTACAAGATGAATGCCTTTGGTCAGTACCTTGTGGCACGTTATTGCATTTGCCTAACCATTTTGTTACAAAGGGCAAAACTACTGTCATATTATCCACTCATAAAAAGTCATGGAGAATGTGATGGAGTTAAGGCCTCTACCCGCCCCTTCACAACACCACCACTGCCAAAACCAACCCTCCCCCCCCCCCCCCGCCCCTCCCCACTTCCTGCCACCTCAGGAGCTGTTCTGAAGAAAAGTCAGTGAAATTGAAATGTCAGCTCTGTTTCCCTCTCCACAGATGCTTCCAGACCTGCTGAGTTTCTCCAACACTTTCTATTTCCATTTTAGATTTGGAGAATCTGCAGTAAGTTGTTCTTATCTGTCAGTACGGCTGTATTTGCCTGACAGTGATGTGAGAAAATGTTTTCAAAGGATCCGAGTCAGTACAGCTGTTAGATTGTTTTACAATGGGGATCAAGATCTTGAAAGTACTGCTTATGGACACTTATTGGATGTTGAATGGTAGAACTGACAAAACTGAAGATTTCTTTAATAAGAGAAGCAGAAAACAAATAAGACTAATTTCAAACTGTAGAGATGAAACTACACAGCATTAAAGTCCGTTCAGGCTGAGAACCATCTGGGAGCTATGTCTCCCTTCGCTGTCAGATGATCAACGGCCCTCCTGTATCACATTTTCTTGGTAAACCCGTGTAAATCTAGAAAATGCTTGAGAATGAATATCTTGAATAGGCCGAGATATAATAGACGACTTATTGCCGTTTCAATAAAACAGTGCAAAGTCCTGGGAGTTGATGATTTAGCACCACTCAGACCATTGCTTGGCAATATTTGAACTCCAACATTATAGATATACCTTTTGAACTTTCTGTTCAATATGCAAAGAATAAAGAGGGTGTGGATATTTCAAACAAGTTTCAAATCTGCAAGTGCCTTCTGGCATCATTAGACTGACATTGTAAAAGGTTTGATGAACAATTAACAGACAGGCTTGAATTTAAGAAGCTAAAATTTAGTTGTGATCTCTTCTTGTTAATATTTCTCCCTGAAGTTAAACAACCACCTGGTGTTGCTGTCAATGTTTTGTCCCAGTGGGATTCTTTAGTCATTCCTGACTGCTGGTGTGTTTCATTCAAACCCTCTGATGTTATAAACCATAACGTATCTTGGGAGGATTCAAAGCACTGTGCATGGCAGTATTTTCATGACTGCAGGCCCGTGCTAGTAAGGACCTTTTTGGATTATGTTTCTTGACTTTTGTTTTGATTTTATCATTCTTTGATCAGAAACAAGTAAGTAAACCTATATTTATCTTGTACAAAGAACACATCAAAAAGCGTGTCTTTCTGACACAGAACAGTATTGTTTTGACTGTAAATCAGTCTTGACTTTCAAGAAGTTAAATGTGCTTCAGCACATCAAAAACGTGGGCTCCATTTTTTAATGACAAGAAACGGCTTCATCAAGGCAGCATTTGAATGTACTGAATAAGTGAATGTATTACCATAGGATTTATCAAAAATTCACTGACAAAAATGAAAACTACAGATTGGAATGAAGAGGAATACTGGAAACTTGAAGTAAAAACAGGAAATGCTTGAAAAAGCAGGGTTGATGAGAGAGAAATAGAGTTACTTTTTCAGATTTGTGACCTTCCATTATAGCTAAGCTGCCCAAACATGCAGGGTGTTCCTAGCAGTTTCTATTTTGATACATCTATCATATTTTGGCCTATTCAAGACATTCATTCTCAAGCATTTTCTAGATTTACATGAGTTTACCAAGAAAATGTGGTACAGGAGGGCCCTTGATCATTGCCCTGATCAGATCCTGGTGATATTTCCACCTTTATGCATTTTAAAATGTCCAGCATGTGCTCCTCTGTAATTTGGACATTTTTTCAAGAAGTCGCTATTATTTCCCCTTGTTCTGGATCTTTCCTGTCCTTCTCCACAGTAACACTGATGCAAAATACTTGTTTAGTATCTCCCCCATCTCTTGTGGTTCCACACATAGGCTGCCTTGCTGATCTTTGCTGAGCACTATTTGCTCCCTAGTTATCCTTTTATCCTTAATGTATTTATAAAATCCCTTAGGATTCTCCTTAACCCTATTTGCAAAAGCAATCTCATGTCCCCTCTTTGCCCTCCTGATTTCCCTCTTAAGTATGCTTCTACTGTCTTTATATTCTATGAGAGAATCACTCAATTTCTGCAGTCTGTACCTGGCATATGCCTCCTTCTTATTCTTGAGCAAAACCTCAATTTCTGCAGTCATCAAGTATTCCCTGTACCTACCAGCCTTGCCCTTCACTCTAACAAGAACATTCTGTCTCTGGACTCTCATTATCTTATTTTTAAAGGCTTCCCATTTTCTAGCCATCCCTTTACCAATGAACATCCTCTACAACTAACTTTTGAAAGTTCTTGCCTAATACCATCAAAATTGGCCTTTCTCCAATTTAGAATTTTAACTTTTCAATCCAGTCTATCCTTTTCCATCACTATTTTAAACCTAATAGAATTATGGTCGCTGGCCCCCACTGACACCTCAGTCACCTGCCCTGCCTTATTTCCCAAGAGTAGGTCAAGTATTGCACCTTCCCTAGTAGGTACATCCACATACTGAATCAGCAAATTTTCTTGGACACACTTAGCAAGTTTATCCCCATTTAAGCCCTTAACACTGTGACAGTCCCAGTCAATGTTTGGAAAGTTCAAATCACTTCCATAACCACCCTATAATTCTTAAAAATAACTGAGATCTCTTTACAATTTTGTTTCTCAATATCCCACTGATTATTGAGGGGTCTGCAGTACAATCCCAATAAGCTGATCATCACTTTATTATTTCTCAGTTTCACTCAAATAACTTCCCTGGACATATTCCCAGAAACTGGAGCTGGGGCTGGATTAGCTTCGGTACATTCGGGAGGCTGAGGGGTTGATAAGGAGGAGTTATGGGGAGGTGGTCACACCTAACTTACAGGATAAAGGTAGCAGGAGAGGGAAAGAGAATAGGCAGACAGTGCATGGATCCCCTGTGGCCATTCCCCTCAATAATATTGGACACTGAAGTGGGGAGGGGATAAAGCCTACCAGGGGAAAGCTACAGCCGCCAAGTCTCTGGCACCGAGCCTGGCTCTGTAGCTCAGAAGGGAAGGGGAAGAATTGGAGGGTGATAGTGTTAGTAGATTTGATGGTTGGGGGAACAGTCAGGAGATTCTCTGGTCTTGAATGAAACTCTCGGGATCATATGTTACCTCCTGGGTGCCAGGGTCAGGGATGTCTCAGATCAAGTCTACAGGGGGAAGCTCAGCAGCCAGACGTTGTGGTATGCATCGGTACCAATGACATAGCTAGGAAAAGAGATGATGACATGAAAAGAGAATGTAGGGAGTAGATTGGAAGCTAAAAGGCAGGATGAGCAGAGTAGTAATCTCAGGATTGCTACAAGTGCCAAGGGCTAGTGAGGCTAGGAACAGAGAGCGAGTGCAGCTGAACATGTGGCTGCAGAGCTGGTGTAGGAGGGAGGGCTTCAGATATGTGGATCATTGGGATACCTTCTGGGGAAGGTGGGACCTATACAAGGAGGACGGGTTGCACCTGAACTGGAGGGATACCGTTATCTTGGGCAGGAGGTTTGCTAGAGCTCTTCAGGAGGGTTTAAACTAGTTTGGCAGGCGAATGGGAACTGGAGCTATGGATCAGAGGTTGGGGTAGCTGGTGAACAGGCAGATACTATGAGGAATGATAGACAGTTGATAGGGCAAACTTGCAGTCAGTGTGATGGTTTGATGTTTATTTTAACACAATAAGCGTCAGGAATAAAGATGATGAACTTAGAGCATGGATCAGTACTTGGAGCTACTATATTATGGCCATGACAGAGACTTGGATATCTCAGGGGCACGAATGGTTGTTGGATGTTCCATGGTTCACATGTTTCAAAAGGAATAGGGAGGGAGGTAAAATAGGGGAGTGGCATTGCTAATCAGGGATAGTATCATAGCTGCAGAAAGGGAGACTATCGAGCAGGGTTTGTCAACTAAGTCAGTATGGGTGGAAGTCAGAAACAGGAAAGGACCAGTCACTTGATTAGGAGTTTTCTGTAGACCCCCCCAATAGCACCAGAGACATGGTGGAGCAGATTGGCAGGCAGATTCTGGAAAGGTGTTGTCATGGGTAACTTCAACTTCCCTAAAATTTATTGGAACCGCCTTACTGCAAATAATTGGATAGAGCAGATTTTTTCAGGTGTGTCCAGGAAGAATTCCTGACTTATTATGTAGATAGGCTGACTAGAAGGGAGGCCATATTGGATTTGGTGCTTGGCAACAAACCAGGTAAGTTGTCAGATCTCTCAGTGGGAGAGCATTTTGGTGATAGTGATCACAACTCTATGACCTTTATTATAGTCATGGAGAGGGATAGGAGCAGATGGTATGGAAAAGTACTTAACTGAGGGAGGGGGATTATAATGCTATTAGGTGGGAACTGTGGAGCATAAATTGGGAACAGCTATTCTCAAGAGAATGCAAGACAGAAGTGTGGAAGTTGTTTAGGGAGCATTTGCTGTGAGTACTGGATAGGTTTGTCCCACGGAGGCAGGGAAGGGATGGTAGAGTGAATGGATGACAAGAGATGTGGAACATCTAGTCAAGAGGATAAAGGAAGCTTACTTAGGTTGAGGAAGCCAGGATCAGACAGGGCTCTAGACGGTTACAATGTTGCCAGCAAGAAACTGAAGAATGGACTTTGGAGAGCTAGAAGGGGGCATGAGAAAGCTTGGTGGGTAGGATTAAGGAACCCCCCATGGCATTCTACACTTAATGTGGGGAACAAGAGAATAGCCAGAGTGAGGGTAGGGTTGATCATGGACACTGGAGTCAGAGGAGATAGGAGAAGTCTTTAGTGAATACTTTGCTTCAGTATTCACTAGTAAAAGGCTCCTTGTCATTTGTGAGGACTGCGTGAAACAGGTTGATGTTAAGAAGGAGGATGTTCTGGAAATTTTGAAAAACATAAGAATAGATAAATCCCCTGGGCCAGATGGGATATATCCAAGATTACTATGGGAAGCGAGAGAAGAGATTGCTGCACAATTGGCGGTGATCTTTGCATCCTCACTGTCCACTGGAATAGTATCGGATGATTGGAGGGTGGCAAATGTTCTTCCCTTGTTCAAGAAAGGGAATAGGGATAACCCTAATAATTACAGACCAGTCACTCTTACATCAGTAGTGGGCAAATTGTTGGGGAGGATTCTAAGAGACAGAATTTATGATTATTTGGAAAAGCATAGTTTGATTAGAGATAATCATCATGGCTCTGTGAGGGGCATGTCATGCCTCACAACCCTTATTGAATTCTTTGAGGATGTGAAAAAACACATTGATGGAAGAGCAGTGGATGTGGTGTATATGGATTTTAGCAAGGTGTCTGATAAAGCTCCCCATGGTAGGCTCATTCAGAATGTAAGGATGCATGGGATACAGGGAAAATTGGCTGTTTGGATACAGAATTAGCTGGCCTATTAAAGTCAGGGGGTGGTAGTAGATGGAAAGTATTCAGCCTGGAGCTCAGTGACTAGTGGTGTTCTGCAGGGATCTGTTCTGAGACCTCTGCTCTTTGTGATTTTTATAAATGACTTGGATAAAAAAGTGGAAGGGTGGGTTAGTATATTTGTCAATGACATGAAGAATGGTAGAGTTGTGGATAGTGTGGAAGGCCGTTGAAGGTTGCAACAGGACATTGACAGGATGCAGAGCTGGGCTGAGAAATGGCAGATGGAGTTGAACCAGGAAAAATATGAAGCCATTCATTTTGGAAGGTCAAATTTGAATGCAGATTATAGGGTTAAAGGCAGGATTCTTGACAGTTTGGAGGAACAGGGGGATCTTGGAGTCAATGTCCATAGATCCCTCAAAGTTGCAACGCATGTTGATAGGGTTATTAAGAAAGCATATGATGTGTTGACTTTCATTAGCAGGAGGACTGAGTTTAAGAACTGCAAGGTTACATTGCAGGTATACAGAGCTCTGGTTAGACCACAGGTGGAATACTGTGTTCAGTTCTTGTTGCCTCATTATAGAAAGGATGTGGAAGCTTTAGAGAGGGTGCAGAGGAGATTAACCAGGATGCTGCCTGGACTGGAGGGCATGTCTTCTGAAGAAAGGTTGAGGGAGCTCAGGCTTTTCTCATTGGAGCCAAGAAGGATGTGAGGTGATCTGACAGAGGTTTACAAGATGATGAGAGGCATAGATAGAGTGGATAGCCAGGGACTTTTCCCCATGGCGGAAATGGCTATCATAAGGGGCATAATTTTAAGATGATTGGAGGACAGTTCAGGGGAGATGTCAGAGGTAGGTTCTTTACACAGAGAGTGGGTGGGTACGTGGAATGCACTGCCAGCATTGGTAGTACAGTCAGATATATTCGGGACATTTAAGCCAGACTTGGATAGGCACATGGATGATAGTGAAATGAAGGGTATGTAGGTTATTTTGATCTTAGGATAGGATATAAGGTTGGTACAACATCGAGAGCTGAAGGACCTGTACCATGCTGTACTGTTCTGTGTTCTATGATGCAGAATGGAGATATAATGCCCATGTTTCCACCAGGATTATAATGGAACACACTGGTCTCCTTATGAAGTATTGTTGGACAAACTGCTCCAACATAAACCATTTGTTATAACCTGCTGTGTCCTTCACAAGTGGAGCTGAGAAAAAAGGAGGATGTCTGGGGCAAGCAAAATGGAAGATTGAGTGCAATTTTATGAAGATGGGGACGTTGGGTGGGGCGTCCTAGAGGCTACGATAGAACTATGCACCAACAAGCTTGAGAGGCAAGACAGAACCTCATAGAAACAAGGAACAGCTGATGCTGGAAATCTGAAACAAAAACAAAAATTGCTGGAGAAGCTCAGAGAATCTGACAGCATCTGTGGAGAGAAAAACAGTGTTAATGTTTGGAGTCCAGTGACTTTTAGACAGAAATGAAAAAAGCTGAAAAAATGTGGTGCTTAAACTGATGACAGGGTGTAGGGATGGGGGGATAGTGAATAGAGAAGTTGGAGATGGTGCCCAAAGAGATAGGAAATAAAGGGGCGGGCCAGCAAAGAGATTGCTGCTGATAAGCTGAGAGAGAGAAAAGCTGGAAGGGGTGCTGACAAGAAGTATAAATAGTTGAAAATATGTTTGCTGTGGTGGAAGCAACCCATACACAGCAGGACCTCGGGGTTTGGGGATGGGTAATGAATATAAAAAAAAGGTGTTCATTCCGTGTTGAGTCCTGAGGGTTGTAACGTCCCTAGATGGAAAGTGAGGTTGTTGTTTCTCCAGCTTGCATTGAGCTTCAGTGGAGAACTGTAGCAGGCCTAAGACAGAAATGTTGGCGTGGCAACATGGTGGTGTTTTGAAGTGGCAGGCAACTGGAAGCTCTGGGTTATTTTTATGGACTGGTCACCCAGTCTGTGTTTCATCTCCCCAGTGTGGACAGCGAATACATTGAATTACTGCTTCACCTGGAAGGTATGTCTGGGGCCTCAGATAGTCAGAAGGGGGAAACAAACCAGCAAGTGTTACACTTTTTGTGATTGGAAGGAGAGGTGCCCTGGGGATGTGGAGAGGCATTAGGAGTGTAGGCGGAGTGGACCAGTGTGTCCCAAAGGAAATGGCCCTGTAGAAGGCTGATAAGGGAGGGGAGGGGAATATGTGTCAGGTAATGGAATCCTGCTGGATGTGGCAGAAAGGCTTATGATCCTTTGGATGTGGAGGCTGTTGGTGTGGAAAGTGAAAACCAGGGGAGCCTTATCATTGTTGTGAGGAGGGAAGGGTGACAGCAGAATGCAGATCTTCAGCATCCTTATACGCCCCCTGCAGAGTCCTGGAGCATCTTGTTGACTTTTAAGTTACTGGCATAGGATTGCCCTCCATTCTACAAAGTTGTAGATCTTTATGAAGGAGCTGAGGTCGGTTATTGACTGACTGCCCAGGTATTCTCAGCAGTTTTTGACATTGACATTGCATCGGTGACACTCGCAAGCAGTTTGTCTCCTTGTGCTACATTTGACTATGTCATTGCCCTGCATTACTCTGGTCCTTTGAGTAATATCACCCTCTGGGTGTTAGTCCTCAATGACGTTCAGGCTTTGAATTGCATTGTTCAATACCATTCTCTGCCAGTTCCTCTTGATCATCAACCAAGCCTCCAAAAAGATTGAGTGCACTCAACCAGATGGACTGCACAGTCTTGTTCCTGTGAACCAGTGTGGATCCCACTGCCTAGCATTGTCCATACTTATATCAAGCTACACCAATGTTACCTCTTTCCTCCTCTCCCTGTTGTTGCAATTATATGTCCCCCTGTATTCTCACTGCCACCCCAGATCTGCCAGTAATCTCCCTTCATCTTCTTTTGGTTAACCTTGATCTTCCATTCAAAGTGCTCAAAATTCCCTCCATTATCATTCTCCTGCCTTTAATAATGTTGGCCCTCTCACCATTAGCCTTGAACAATTCTCAGTTACCCCTGAACAGCTATACAGCACCCTCAGCCTACTGCCATCTCATCCTCTTACTGATAACCATCAACCATTCTCCTCCTTCCCATCCTCACCTTAACATTAGTTTAGGCCTGTTCAATTAAATTCCCACAGCTGCATAATTTCCCACTACCGGTGCCACCGAGAGGACTGGATATTGAATGGGCAAAGAGACATTTGTACTGTACCTGTTATATAGGTGAACATGAGGACTGCAAGCCGTGAGTGCAGTGCTGGAAAAGCACAGCAGGTCAGGCAGCATCCGAGGAGCAGGAGAGTTGAAGCTTTTGCACAATTAGTCGATTCTCATGCTCCTCAGATGCTGCCTGACCTGCTGTGTTTTTCCAGCACCCCACCCTGTACCTGTTTTATATATATATATATAGGATCCATGTTTACTGATCCATTAAATGAACAAGCAATTGGATCCTGCATCACACTATGGTGCTGCTGCATTGGGATTATTTTTCACTTCATTTTTCCCAGCTAGCTTTATCTCATGCCTCCTTGTCTGATATGTCTATCAAATTCCAACAAACACCAAATCCATTTTGTGCCATTCTAAGACTGAGCAGTAATTGCTTCATTCAATCTTTATCTGGCTATATTTCTTTTAAGTTTCTTTTAAACCTCCAGCCAAAATCTCCACATGCCCTATTAGGCTAGCTACTAATTGAAGATTATAGCGCTACTGGGAATTAAGCTAATTATTAAAACAAGCACACTACGGAAAATTTCAGGTCTTCAGCTTTCTTGCTACATGCATGGGTATCTAGAAAATCCCAACTCTAGTTCATTGGAATCACAAGATGACTCTATTGTGGTGAGGTTTGATAAAGGTGTTACTTTCACATGTAATTTGAAAAGGCATTTAATAAAGTGCCTTATAATGGAGTTGTTAATAAAATTGAATCATGGAGTTAAAAGGGCAGTGGCAACTTGAAGAGAAATTTGATGAAGAAACCAGAGAGCAGCAGGTATCAGTGTGAGGTTCCTCATTAGACTGGTAGAAAGTTACAGATGTATCTCCTAGGGTTTGCTATTAGGTTTGCAGCTCATTTATACATGCAGTAATAACAATCTAGAGAGACAGAATTAAAAAAGTTAGCAAATAATAGAAACGTTGGAAATGTAATAAACAGTGAGGAGTATAAAAGCATGCATCAGGAATATGTAAATAGATTAATAAATTAGGCAGACATATGGCATATATAATTGAATGCTGAGATTTTTAAAGTGATTTTAGGAGATGGAATAAAGACAAACAATATAAATTAAAATGGTACAGTTTTAAAAGGAGTCAATAAACAGACTTAGGGTTTTTCAGACACAAATCTTTGCAGATGGCAGGACAAGTTGATAGACTGTTGAAAAACATATAAAATGCTTAGCTTAATTAACAGAGACGTGGAGTATAAAACCAAACAAGTTTTTAAAAATAAGCTTTATAAATTACTGGTTAGATCTCAGTTGGACTATGTGTTCCATACTCAGAACCACACTTTATCATTGGAGAGGTGCTAAGGAGATTTCCAAGAATTATTCATGATATTGGAAACTTCAGCTTTGTGGAAAGACTAGAGAAATTGGGATTGCTCTGTGCAGATCAGAGAAGGTAAAGAAGAGAACTAGTGAAGTGCTTGAAGTCATGAGTATTTTGAAAACAGGGAGAAACTGTTTTCATTTGCTTGAAGATTGGTAACAAAATGACACAGATTTAAAATGATTGGCAAAGAAAAAAAGATGTGAAATGAGGCAAATACTTGGTGTGCAGAATGTGACAATGATCTGGAATGAGCTTCCTGAAAGTGGGAGTAGATTGAATGCTATCTTTGAAATGTTTTTCAGGGCTATGGGAGTGGAATTAGTAAAACTTTTGATTGCAAATTAAAGAGACTATTGAAAGAAAAAAGTTCCAGTGCAAATATGAATGAACTGTTAAATGAACATTTAACTACAAGCCAAAATTTCAAGGGTTCTCAGAATACTATTGGATAATTTATTGGAACTAAAAGTATAACTTTGTGAGAGGTGAGGGATAATAAACAAGGAGGAATAACTAAAGAATTAGAGCAAAAATTCTCAGAATTGACATGATCAAACATGGAGCATTGTGTAGAGTTCCAGTTGTCAAATCACAGCAATGTTTTCTAAGAATTGGGCAGTACAGAATCAAACTGAACTGTCGTTATGTGGAGGAGTCAAAGGCTGGGATTTTTTAACAGCAAAGAAGAGGTGGAAAAATAATTGAAGTTCTCATGATTATTAAGACATACATAAAATGAATGTTTATATTATGCTGAAATTGCCACAAACTCTAGAAGCAAAGTACATGTTCTCCAGGATGAGAAGGAAGGGGATGTGAAGGTAGCTTAAGACATAACAGAAAGCCTTCGAAAGCCTGGGAACACGATGAATCCTTACAGAGAAAATTGGAGGAATATTTGATGAGGTAGAGAATAGCAGCAACAATGAAGTAGCAAGCAGGTTTTGGGACTGGCCAGATAGAATCCTGAATTTTTATTTTCAGTCCTCAGTTTTTTGTTAGTTTCTGATTGACATTTTACAGTCAGCTATCATTACCTTATTGACTAGGACTTGACAGAGGGGACGCAGTTTTAAACTTTACTGATGACACTGTGAATGCTGGTCTTTCTAAGATAGTTAGGTTTTAAACTGTCTCCTTTAATTCAAGGGAAAAGAGACTTGCTTGTAGAGAGAGAGATAGAGAGACATCATAAAGGATCTGCCAGAGGCAGGTCAATGTGACCTCGTACTGAGACTACCTAGAGACATACTCATGGGACCTGCTTGTTATGGAGTCAGTAACTCAACTTGAAACTTATTCAAAGTCAGTTGTAAGTTTTAACAGCTGGAGAGAAAAGCAAAGGTAGTTGGTTCAGAAACAGAAATTGCTGGAGAATCTCAACAAGTCTGGTAGCATCTGTGGAGAGAAATTAGGAGAAAGTGAGGACTGCAGATGCTGCAGAGTCAGAGCCAAAATGTGTGGTACGGGAAAAGCACAGCAGGTCAGGCAGCATCCGGGGAGCAGAAGAATCGACATTTCGTGCATAAGCTCTTCTTCAGGGATGTGGTGGGGGACAAGGGATGAAAGATAAATGTAGGAGTGGGGCTGGGGGGAAGGTAGCTAGGGAGGCGACAGGTGGATGCAGGGGGTGGGTGATTGTGGTAGGTCAATGGGGTGGGTGGAGGGAATAGGTGGGAAGGAAGATTGACAGTTGGGGCAGGTCAACAGGGAGATGCTGAGTTGGAGGGTTGGATCTGGGATGAGGTGGGGGAAGAGGAATTTGCAAGTTGATGTTGATGCCATGTGGTTTATGGGTCCCAAGGTGGAAGATGAGGCATTTTTCCTCCAGGCGTCAGGTGGTTAGGATTTGGCGGTGGAGGAGGCCCAGGATTTGCCTGTCCGTGGTGGAGTGGGAGGGGGAGTTGAAGTGGTTGACGACAGGGTGGTGGGGTTGTTTGGTGCATGTGTCCCAGAGATGTTACCTGAAACATTCTGCAAGTTGGTGTCCTATTGGGAGGAAAATATATCTCTGGTGGTGGGGTCTGATTGTGGAAATTGTGGAGTATAATGCACTGTATCCAGAGATTAGAGGGGTGGAAGGTGATTACCAGAGGAGTTCTATCCTTGTTGCAGTTGGAGGGTTAGGGTTCAAGGACAGAGGTGAAGGAGATGGAAGAAATATGCTGGAGGGCATTGTTGATTATGTGGGAGGAGAAATTGTGGTTCTAGTGGAGTGGAATTACTCTTCCTGGGAGCAGATATGGCAGAGGCGGAGGAATTGGGAGTAAGGATGGCATTTTTACAGAAGGGGGCAGGGGAGGAGGTTTAGTCCAGGTAGCTGTGCGAGTCAGTGGGTTTAAGGTAGATGTCCGTGTTGAGTTGGTCACTGGAAATAGAGATGGAGATCCAGGAAGGGGAGGGAGGTGTCTGAGATGGTCCAGGTGAATTTGAGATCAGGGTGAAAGATATCAGTGATGTTGTTGAACTGTTCAATCTCCGCTTCCACTGTATCTGCTCATAGGAGGAGCCATTCCACTACAGAACATCCCAGATGGTCTACTATTTCCAAAACCGCAGTTTCCCCTCCCACATGATCAACAACGCCCTCCAGCACATCTCCTCCACTTCCTGTACCTCCGCCCTCAAACCTCACCCCTCTAACCGCAACAAGAATCCAGTCCTCACCTACCACTCCACTAATATCCAGATACAGTGCATTATCCTCTGCCATTTCCACCAACAATCAGACCCCACCACCAGAGATATATTTCCCTCCCCACACCTATCTGCACTCCGCAGAGACATTCCCTCCGTGTCTCCCTCGTTAAATCCATGCCCCCCCAAAAACCCACCATCCACACCCAGCAACTGTCTTTGCTGCCACAGGAGGTATCAAGCCTGCACCTACACCTCTCCCCTCACCTCCATCCAAGGACCCAAAGGATACTTCCACATCCAGCAGAGATTTTCCTGCAGATCCAAACACCTCATCTGCTCTGTCCGTTGCTCTCATTGTGGTCTCCTCTACATCGGGGAGATAGGATGCCAACTCCTGGAGCATTTCAGGGAACATCTCTAGAACACATGCATCCAACAACCCATGCTACTACTGGACTTGTGCCTCACAACACACTTCACATTCAATAACCAAATATACGAACAAATCAACGGAACACCCATGGGCTCACCAATCTCTGGACTCATAGCAGAAGCAGTAATGCAAAGGTTAGAACAAACAGTCTTACCACAACATCAACCCAAACTCTGGGTCAGATACGTGGATGACACATTTGTAATAATTAAAAACACAGAAATAGAGAACACACACCAGATCATCAACGCCACACTCACAGGAATCCGATTCACTAGAGAGGAAGAAAAGGACAACCAACTCCCATTCCTAGACGTGATGGTACAGAGAACACCGAACGGAGAATTCACCATAAAGGTTTACAGGAAAGCCACACACACAGACCAAGTCCTAAACTATGAAAGCAACCACCCCAAAACACACAAACGAAGTTGCATCAGGACACTATTCAAAAGGGCCACAACACACTGCAGCACACCAGAACTACAAAAAGAGGAAGAGGAACACCTATACAAAGTATTCGCCAAAAACGGATACCCTCGCAATTTCATCAACAGATGCCTAAGGGAGAGACAACGGAACGAGGACATGCCGCAACCCAAAGGACTAGCCACACTACCATACATCAGGAGCATTTCTGAACTGACAGCCAGACTACTGCGACCACTAGGGCTCATAACAGCACACAAACCAACAGCCACGCTCAGTCAACAACTCACCAGAACAAAGGACCCGATACCCAACATGAGCAAAACTAATGTAGTGTACAAAATCCCATGCAAGGACTGCACAAAACACTACATCGGACAAACAGGAAGACAGCTAATGATCCGTATACACGAAAACCAACTAACCACGAAACGACACGACCAGCTATCC
Organism: Chiloscyllium punctatum; assembly: GCF_047496795.1. Taxonomy (NCBI): domain Eukaryota; kingdom Metazoa; phylum Chordata; class Chondrichthyes; order Orectolobiformes; family Hemiscylliidae; genus Chiloscyllium; species Chiloscyllium punctatum. The sequence continues at coordinate 39,988,863 of NC_092758.1, forward strand.
TTAGTAGCCACACACACAGACGACAAGCAACATGAATTCGACTGGGACAACACTACCATTATAGGGCAAGCCAAACAGAGAACAGCCAGGGAATTCCTAGAGGCATGGCACTCATCCACAGACTCTATCAACAAACACATCGACCTGGACCCAATATACCGGCCACTACAGCGGACAGCTCGAACTGACAACCGGAAGCGGCAGAGACAGGCCACTATAAATGCCGGAGGAAAGAGCACAGAAGCGCTTCACAGGAGGCTCCCAAGCACTGAGGATGTCACCTAGACAGGGGACGAAACGTTTGCAAGACAAATTCCCAGCTCAGCAAACAGAACCACAACAACGAGCACCCGAGCTACAAATCTTCTCCCAGACTTTGAACCCATGCTCTGTGGCCAACCACTCCACCAAGGACGTGCAAGTCCTGGACTTCCTCCACCACCAAATCCAATTCACCTGACACCTGGAGGAAGAGCACCTCATTTTCCACCTTAGAACCCTTCAACCAGAAGGCATCAACATCGACTTCACTATTCCAAATCTGCCCAACACCCTCCTCATCCCAGATCCAACCTCCGATTCGGCACCGCCCACTTGACCTATCCTACCTGTCCATCTTTATTCCTACCTATCCACTCTACCCTCCCCACTGACCTATCATAAGTAAGTCCCCACCCCCAACATTCACCTACTGCCTTCCTAGCTACCTTTCCTCTCAGTTTTGGAATTTTAAACACAAAATTGCTTTTGTGCTGAGAGTGCAATCTAATTTATAAAGGTAGCAAAAGATTTTTGGTTGTTTTAAGAAGTTAATAAGGAACACATTTCTACAGTTTAGTCTATTAGCCTTCAAAATAATATTTAGTCCATGTTGATTTTCGTGCGTTTGTTGCAGTAAATGAGGACATTAGCCTGATGAGCTGTGAAGACAAAGTACAAATAAAATGAATGCAGCAAAATATAAAGTGAAACGTTTTGGGAAGCAGAATAAGGGAAGGCATACAAACTAAATTGTGCAATATTAAATAACATCCCAGAAGAAAGAGACTTGGGATTCACATGTGCAAGTATTTGAAGGTGAAAGCATATATTTGATAAAGCTTCTACATATGTGTGAATTTGACCTTTATAAATACAGACATAATCCCAATAAGAGGTTAGTAGAGATGACAAAGGAACAACTTTAACCCAAGTTCTTGTGGGAAATCAAGGAAAACAGTTGAACTCTGGATTTACTACCTACCTATTATTGAGCATGAGTTGAGAGGAATATTTGCCAGGGTATGAAACACAGTACAGTACTTTCCATCTGTTTCCTGACTGGCTGGTTAAATTGCAAAAGCAATGAAGTTATAATTCATTGATTAGGTCAAAGCAAGAGTACGGTGTTCAACTCTAGATACAATAAGCTTGGAAGGATGCCAAGTTATTAGGGAGTGTGCAGACAGATTTTACCATTGTAATATGGAATACCAGGATGAAGGTCATCAGTTCTGTGGTGTGTCAAGAGAAATTAGGAATGTTCTCCTCAGAACAGAGAAAGTAAAGGGAGACTTAATAGAGATGTTCAAAATTATAAGAGCTTTGAGAGAATAAACAAAGGTAAATTATTTTCCGTGTTGTGGGGGCTGGTAAGCACATGACAAAGAATTATAATAATTAGCAAAAGAATCAGAGAGAAGGTAAGTTCTGCTACTGCAATACAGCGAGTTATTATGATCTGGAAGCAGATTCAATGGACACTGGATCAGAACAGAGTACTACAATAGCTTTCTAATAGTCAGCACTGATGTGATAGCTAAGTGGCCTCAAACTGTGCTGTAAGATTCTATAATTCTCTGTCCTTTGATGTCAAATTTCTTGGATGCACAGAGATCCAATTAATAAACATTTTATGCAAATATATTTAAATAACTAAACTGCTTCTAACTTGCCACATTCATGAAATGGAGCAAATTATTTTTCTGATTTAAATAAATCTTAAAAACATCACAGGATAATGTATTTGAAACATTCTGCACACGTTCATCATTGTTTGCTCTGATAAAAGTTTCCAGCCCCTCTTTAATGGTCTCTAAAGTGTATTTTATTGACATTCAGTTTGAACTGGACTAGAATGCTCAAACTGTTGGAGAAGAATATTGACTTATTTTTCTTTCTGAGCTTTGTTCAGGATAGAAGAGTGAGCATGTAATACCATTTGCATACAAGAGATTCTAGAACAGTTTGCAGCCAATAAATGACCTTTGAAATATAGACCTTCTTATTGTGTCGGCAAACAGAACCGTCAATTTATGAATGGCAAATCTCCAAAAAATAGCAATAATATAAATGAGTAAATCTGGCTTATTGGTATTGGTTGAAGATCAATGCTGACTAACTTCAAAATGTGACTTGCGATCACTTTCTCAAGGTGAATTACAGATGGCCAACAAGTGATGACCACATTCCATAAAAGAATAAAAACAAATCTATTGTATTTCTTTAAATAATGCAATGACATTTGCTTTGTAATCCTGCATGGCCAGGTAGGATTTTGTTTCACTGTTCCTCCATAAATCAGCACCTTGAAAACGTAATTGTACTCAGTATGGCACTGAAGTATTAGTTAGATGAAGCACTCAAGCCACTGGAGCGGGGGCTAAGCCAACAAACATCTGACTTCGAAGCAATAGCATTATTTGAGACAAGCTGACAATTTTTATCTGAAATTTGTAAGGCACAACCTTATAATTGATTAAAGTTGAGGCACATGTTTGAATTCCTGTTTCTAGCACTATGCCAAGACTGCAAATCATGAACTCAATAAAAAGGCCAACGGTCCTCTGAAATTAAAATTATTGATTGGAGGATCTTGTTAAACATATTGAACTCTCACCTATATGTGCCTTCAGTTCATTAAGCGTGCTCTGGAAGGGCAAATTCATGATATTTATCTTTGTTATTCTTTTTGAATGCCCATACAGTTTCAATCGGTGTTAGTGAGCCTTCTCCTCCAGACATACATACTTAATAACTCTGTGTAGGCAGAAATCCTGGTTATTTCACAACCATCTTCACAATCCAGAGAATGAATGAAACTTGATCTAGGCTCGGCATTTTGTTATGTTCTATTTCATGACTGACTTATGTTTGAAGTAGTCGGGTATCATGATTAATAGCTATTATAAGAGAACATGGAAATCTATTAAATAAAATCACAACATACAGAATCTGAACAATTAATATTAAACTGATGTTTAGGTGTGTTTTATGTATCCATTTTACATTCCTCCACAGAACCTCAATGCTGTTTCCTTAGTACTGAATATTGCTGTGTCACACTATTTACATTAAAGGTCCCTGTGGCAGCAATAATGACAGTACTTCAGATACACCCAGTTTTGTCTTACATTGGTTATTCAGAATGCACACACTAAAGAGTGATATCACCCATCAGTGTGGTAGCAATTTCATTTCCATGTGGCTTGTAACAATTGGCAGGATATTAATGTCAGTATCACAGCTGTTGTTTGCACTTGAGAGGTGCTGGTATGAGCATTCATATTAGGATAAATGTTACATTCTCCCACTAAAGTCGAGTCAGGTCGAGATGTGTGAAAATGCTAATGCTCACAAGAAATGGCAAAATATGGCCTTGTTGTGTTTTGGAAAGTTAGTCAATGAACATGAATGAATTTTTGAACTTGAACTTCATTTTGGCTGCCACCAAAAAATACAGTTTCTTATGCAACAAACTGAAAGTGCATATCAATGGCTTCCATATTGTTTATCAAAAGATTCCCATATGCTGTTTTCTAATTATCATGACAATGGATCAGAATCTAAAGCTCCAAGGACATTATTAACTTTAAAATTAGTTTTAAACCAAGTCTGCTAAAGCAAATAAATGATTGCAGATGTGAATTTCATCATTGTCTAGCAAAATTTCCAATGGCACCCATAGATGTCACATCTCTTCGTGTCAGGGAAACTTTAAACATCGAGAGAAGAAATAACAAGGGGACTGACAGTCCATCACTTTTCGGGTGAGAGCCACCTCTTGTCGAGCTTTTGTATTTTGCCCTTCGAGGAATCAAAAAAAAGTTTAAAAACTGACTGCAGCACTCATCTGTGTGTTAGTGGCCAGTCATCCTCGTGTGTGTAAACTATTGTATTTAAGGTAGGTAAAAACAATGACTGCAGATGCTGAAAACCAGATTTTGGATTAGTGGTGCTGGACGAGCACAGCAGTTCAGGCAGCATCCGAGGAGCTGCAAAATCGATGTTTCGGGCAAAAGCCCTTCATCTAAGGGTCACAACTCTGAAAACAGCAATTTAAACACCCTTTCATTACAGCTTTAAAAAAGGTTCTATCTCATTCTCTCATTCTGAGCTCTACCACTCAGCTGAAAAGAATCAGGGCAAAAGTGCTTTGGTCAACCTGCAAATCCAAGAATCTCAAAACTGACTGTTCAACTATTAACATCAGCACTACAGGTGATATCACTGAAATGACTTTTAACATTCAACCATCCACACTCTACAAACAAATCAAAGATGAAAGCATATCTGTCTTTTGTAAACTCCTAACCTTTTATTCTTAACTTGTGTGTGTGGGTATATTTTACACTACTATTTATTATCATGTTCAGAAATTAATAAACACATTCTTTTTGTTAATTCAGGAAAACATAGTCTACTTGGCTCCTGTCAATACATAGTGCATTTTGTTCTGGAAGCAATGTATCCATGCAGGAAATGATTGTTTTAAAATTAATCATGTTCTGAATAAACATAGGAAGCCATTTAACCCTCCTCCAACAAGAGCATAATATTTGCGGTATTTTGCAAGGTTTGTGAAAGTTTGTAGCTCAGGTTGAGATTTAGGATGTAGGTTTGCTCGCTGAGCTGTAGGTTTGCGGTATCCCATCTGGAACAGGAAAAATTTGGGACACCTCACCAGAGATCTGGTCGTAACACGTTGTTGTTTTACAATATTTTGAAAGCTTCCCTTTTGTTGAACTCTGTAAAATCAGTTATGACTTTGAATAAATATATAGTTCTTGAATGATTTTCTCTTTGGTGTTTGTTTATCTATTCGCCAGGATTTCAACTACCTGTACTTAAAATAACCTTAAAGAGCTCATTAGGGGTTTGCAGTTACATTAATTTTTACTCTGCGTTTATTACAATCGAATTATAACAGAAAAAAAAATTAGGAACTGATACTGCAGAACCTTAAATAAAAAAATGACTTATTCCTTTGAGTAGAGTTCTACCTCAATGTTTAATACCATTTTATTTGTTATTCACAGTACCGATGTAGCTATTTCCTCAGGGTGATGAATGCAGACAGGCATTTTATGTTATGATACAGCCTCATTTGTCCTTAAAATAAATAATTAACAAGATAATAAAAACTGTTTGTGATAGTAGGTGCTCTTTTCATTTTGCTTTCATCTTTGAGATATGCAATCCCCATTGCTCTTAGTATACAATAACCAGACATTGCTGGCATGTTCAGAAGCTTTGTCTGTTTTCTGTATCTTTCAATTACTATTACATGAAACATGCTTCTTTCTGCAAACTCTTTTGATGTTTTTTTTCTGTTATCTGTTTAATCGTATTTGCTTCTAATGTAAAATTACCAGTTTATTTTCACTTTCATGATTCTTTTGACTTTTGTTTTACTACCATGCATTAACATTAGAGTCATAGAGTCACAGAGATGTACAGCACGGAAACAGACCCTTCATGAACTCGTCCATGCTGAACAGATAGCCCAACATAATCTAGGCCCATATCCCTCAAAACCCTTCCTATTCATAGACCCACCCTGATGCCTTTTAAATGTTGCAATTGTACCAGCTTCCACCACTTCCCCTGGCAGCTCATTACATACACGCACCACCCTCTGTGTGAAAAAGTTGCCCCTTAGGTCCCTTTTATATCTTTCCCCTCTCACCCTAAACCTATGCCCTCTAGTTCTGGACTCCCCCACCCCAGGGAAAAGACCTTGTCCATTTAGCCTACCATGCCCCTCATGATTTTATAAACTTATATAATGTCATCCCTCAGCCTTTGACACTCTAGAGAAAACAGCCCTAGCCCATTCAACTTCTCCCTATAGCTCAAATCCTCCAACCTAGCAACATCCTTGTAAGTCTCTTCTGAACCATTTCAAGTTTCACAACACTGTTCCAATAGGAAGGAGACCAGAATTGCACACAATATTCCAAAAGTGGCCTAACAAACATCCTGTACAGCTGCAATATGATCTCCCAATGCCTATACTCAGTGGTCTGACCAATAAAGGAAAGTACACCAAATGCCTTCTTCGCTATCCTATCTACCTGCGACTTTATTTTCAAGGAATTATGAACTTGCACTCCAAGGTCTCTTTGTTCAGCAACACTCCCTAAGACCTTACTATTAAGTGTATAAGTCCTGCTAAGATTTGCTTTCCCAAAATGCAGCAGCCCAAATTATATAAATTAAAATCTTCCACTCCTCAGCCCATTGGCCCAAAAGATCAAGATCCCATTGTAATCTGAGGTAACCTTCTTCACTGTCCACTACACTTCCAACTTTGGTGTCATCTGCAAACTTATTAACTATACCTCCTATGTTCATATCCAAATCATTTATGTATGATGAAAAGTAGTGGACCCAGCACTGATCCTTGTGGTTCTCCACTGGTGACAGGCCTCCAATCTTAAAAACAACCCTCCACCATCACCTTCTGTCTTCTACCTTGGAGCCAATTCTGTATCCAAATGGCTAGTTATCCCTGTATTCCATGAAATCTAACCTTGCTAACCAGTCTCCCATAGGCATCCTTGTCGAACACCCTAATGCAGTCCATAAAAATCAAGGCCACCACTCTGCCCTCATTAATCCACTTTGTTACTTTTTCAAAAAACTCAATCAAATTCGTGAGAAATTATTTCCCATGCACAAAGCCATGTTGACTATCTCTAATCAGTCCTTGCCTTTCAAATATGTGTAAATCCTGTCCCTCAGGATTCTCTCCAACAACTTGCCCACCACCAATGTCAGGCTCACCGGTCTATAGTTCCCTGGCTTGTCCTCACCACCTTTCTTAAATAATGGTACCATGTTAGCCAACCTCCAGTCTTCTGGCACCTCACCTGTGACTATCAATGATACAAATATCTCAGCAATGGGCCCTAGCTTCCACAGAGTTCTAGGGTACAACTGATCAGGTCCTGGGGGTTTATCCACCTTTATGCATTTCATGACGTCCAGCACTTCCTCTTCTGTAATTTGGACATTTTTCAAGATATCACCATCTATTTTCCCACATTCTACATCTTCCATGTCCTTCTCCACAGTAAGCACTGATGCAAAATTTACTATCTCCCTCAACTCCTGTGGCTCCACACAAAAGCCGCCTTGCTGATCTTTGAGGGACTCTATTCACTCCCTAGTTACCCTTTTGTCCTTAATGTATTTATAAAAACCCTTTGTATTCTCCTTAACCCTATTTGCCAAAGCTATCTCATGTCCTCTTTTTGCCGTCCTGATTTCCCTCTTAAGTATACTCCTACTTCCTTTATATTCTTCTGAGAACTCACTCAATCTCTCCTGTCTATACCTGACATATGCTTCCTTCTTTTTCTTAACCAAACCCTCAATTTCTTTAGTCATCCAGCATTCCCTATACCTACCAGCCTTTCCTTTCATCCTAAGAGGAATATACCGTCTCTGGACTCTCATTATCTCATTTCTGAAGGCTTCCCATTTTCCAGCTGTCCCTTTATCTGTGAACATCTGCACCCAATCAGCTTTTGAAAGTTCTTGCCTAATACTGTCAAAATTAGTCTACCTCCAATTTAGAACTTCAACTGTTTGATTGGTCTATCCTTTTCTATCACTATTTTAAAACTAATGTGAATCCTTCTCCCATACACCAGCTCTTCAGACACACTCTATCCTCCTATTCCAACCCTCACTAGCTTAGATAAAATAAACTAACCTATTTTTTTCACTTTGTAAGGAATAAACTGGTGATTGCACCATTTAATTTTTAAACAGAATTTTGGTTTGTAATATTAAGAAAATGTAATCAAAGAGTTAGTTTTCAGCTGCAAACAAAATGGATTGTCTCCTACTTTTGTCTCCTGCAATTGAAATGAGCAAATGCTAACAGTTTGTGCTTTTTAAATTGTGTAGTACAAAGCCAAGAAGAATGACTTGTTTTATAAATGAAAACAATAGCTGTGCATGTCAGCATAATGTATCAAAATACATTCAGAATCCAATTCTTCAGTTTCAGTTCAATTAAGAAATTTTGTGGTAATAAATACTGAACTTGTTTTTGGTAATTGTATTTTTTTCCCTCAAGTCATAAACTTTTACAAAAATGTTAAAGTCAAGAAGTTGGCGAATTATCTTGAAATTATTTGCTGTTTGATGGAGACGCTATTATTCTTGCCTCTGGATGATGTTCTTCAAATCATCCATTCCAAAATGATAAAAGTAGCTGGGATGTTGTCCAAAAAAATTGGCATCTTTACCAAAGGTTTTAATGCCTGAAAGTTTCTTGTTGATTTATTTTACCAAGGTACGGTTGTTGCTACCTTCAAGATAGAGTCAATTTGATTGTGGTGATATTCTCACCTAGTCATGATGTGAAAGTGCCAGTGTTGGAATGGGGTGTACAAAGTACACAACACCAGATTATAGTCTAGTGGGTTTATTTGGAAGCACAAGCTTTCGGAGCACTGTTCCTTCATCAGGTGTTTGTGGAGTATAAAATCGTAAGACAAAGAATTTATAGCAAAAGTTTACAGTGTGATGTAACTGAAATTAGATATTGAAAAAGACCTGGATTGTTTGTTAAGTCTCTCATCCTTTAGAATTACCATGTTGGTTTCAGTTCTTTCATATGTAAAGCCCAAAACTTTTTTTAAAAGTTACATTCTCAAGTGAACTTTAACAAGTTGCCATGTCATCTCAGATAATGCATTGAAGGTATGACGTGCCCTATGTGACGCTGTCTGTGCCCCAATTTTCAGACTGGTTCTATTTCTAAAAAAGGGATTTACAGATTTTTACATGGATTCATGCAGTTTTTGAGCAAACTAAAATACAGCTCTGCATGTACAAATTCACCCCACAAACTTATATATGCGTGTGTGTGCGCTTCTGTGTGTGTATGCGTTGGGGGGGAGGTGTTATGAGTGTCTGTGAAAGAGTGTGTGTATGTATATGTGAGTGTAAAGGGGCATAAGTCTGTGAAAGGGTGCGCGTGTGCATGAGTATGGGAGTGTGTGTGTGAGCGTATGAAAGACAGCTTGTCTGTGTGTGTGTCTGTGTGGATTTCTGCCAATGTGTGTCGTGCAGTGTAGTGTGACAAGAACCCAAGGTCCCGGTTGAGGCCATCCCCAAGGGTACCGAACTTGGCTATCAGCCTCTGTTCGGCCATTTTGCGTTGGACACTGTTGAAGCGTTCTCCGACTTGGAGGGAACACTCCTGTCTGTTGATTGTTGTACAGTATCCATTCATCCATTGCCGTAACCTCTGCTCAGTCTCGCCAATGTACCATGCCTCAGGGCATTCTTGCCTGCAGCAGATGAGATAGGCAACATTAGCCAAGTCCCATGAATACCTGCCGCGTACATGATGGGTGGTGTTCCCACGTGTAATGGTGATATCTGTGTCGACACTCTGACATGTCTTGCAGCATCTGCCGTGACTCTTACCTAGTCCAATCTGCCATTCATTTCTGAACAGAGGTGAGGCTGTCCAGATCATAGCAGAACGTAATCTATATGAAGTGTGCTACAGGGTATACTGCTATTCATATCTTCTAAATGCATGGGCTGGCCAGGGGCTTGTATGGTCTCATGTATGAAAGGTCTAATAAGAACAGTTTGAAAATGATATGTAGTGTATTGCATCTTTGGAACAACTTAAACGCTATAAAATTAGGTTCAGCATTACTTTTGGGAGGACTTGCCCTTTGGTCATCTTCCACAGGCTCCTACTCTTTCTTTTATCCTTCCAAGTGCTCATGACATCATCACAATGGGTGGGGCTTCTTGGTCTCAATTGAGCATTAACCCTTTCACACCCTTCCATACTCTTACATGACATCTCCACCACGCTTTTCTTTCCTGATGACAATTATTGTTATTGCTTTGTTCACATTTGTCACTACCCCATCACCCTCCCCTCAAGTCTTTCATTTTACAGATTCAGAAGATCTCCTGGTGGTGAATTGTCTTTGGACTGGGAAGTATGGCTCCTGAATATATTTTGATTTATTATGCTGACATGCACAGCTATTGTTTTCATTTATGGAAAAAATAGTAAGAAGGGACTAACCTCCCAATGGTCTGATGTTGTCTTTGGAAATTGAAGACCTTTAGTCTCCTATATTTCTTTAACAGAAATTGTCATCCCTGCTAGAGTACTTCTCACCTTTTGCAGTAACTTGAATAGTTAGATATTGCTTCTCTCTTCTTTGTGGTGTCTCCTATGGGTTTGTATGCACCACATCTTCAATTTGTGTCAGCAATTTTGTTTTCCGAGTCTGGCTCAATCTGAAATCTAGCTTGATGGATCATATTTTGTTTCTTTTCTTTGGTTTTAATAAGGTGATCTTTCACTGAAACAAATGTCCAAACACAAATGTAAAGATTTTGAAACACATTGTTAAAAAAAATCCCATTTGTTCCAAAACCATTGCTTCACAATACTCAGAGAAAATTCCCTTCTCTTATATGTATAGGGCCTCACTTAACTGACATTTCAATTCAATATCCGTGATGTCTGATCCTGGTATATAATGGTATTTATTTGATAAGGGTCTTTGCCATTTCTTATCAGTTGGATTGTTGCAGTATTCCTTCTGTAATTAGCTTCTTGTTTTCATCCCTAGTTTTGATGTTGCCAAGCCCCTTCTCAGGCCTACCTTTCAGTGATTAAGCTTATGTTAATGCCTTTATTCTAGTAACTTAATTAATAGTATCTGAGTGTCCTCTCCGTGTTCCCTTCTAAGTAAATTCTAACTTCAACACGGACCTTTCTGGATTTTCCAGTTTGCTACCATGGTGTCATTAATTGTTAGCCAAGTAAACATCCAATTCATCCCCCTGCAGTTAAAACTAGGGATTATGTAAGAGATGTGTTAAGGTAAGTGCAACTATCTTCAGAAGTGATTCTTATAGAGTAGAGGTTCAAATAGCAGTGAGGTGATGACTGAGGCAGAGATTAACAGCTGCAAGGAAAAGATGCAGTCAGGAGCTGTAACAGCACCAAAATAAATTAGATTCAAATGCATTTTGGTTAATTTTTCAAAGGTTGCTCTAATTTTGGACTGTCATGGTAATGCAAATAAAGTGGATTATGGATTCTTGCATGAATCTATATAAGAGCAATAGTATACTGTAGAATAACACACTGCCTGAAGCTGCTTACAAAGCACTTAGACAACTATATAGCTATTCCATTGCTTGATTTGCAGTCAGACATATCTCACTGTTTAAGCAGCATTTTCACTGCACAGAAGATGCAGTCATGAATATCAAAGTAAAGATTCATGCATTCCTAATTTAACTGCACATAAAAATGAAAATCAGACACAATACAAATCAGTGCCGATTCACTAATCCTCTGCTTTGCATTACCATCAAAGATGCATTTTATACCCAGGTTCCTCAAGTCCCTCCTCATAGTGACATTTTTCACATTGCCCAAGTCAATTATACTATGCACTACCAAAACCATTAATAGGTTTGTCAGATTATCCAAACAGAACAGTACATCATTAACTGTAGTCAAACCAATATTTTGTATAAATTCATTGCAACCTCCTTACTTTACATATGATACACACTGACTGCTGAAATTATGTTATTTCTCGAATATATTAAATCAATCGAACTGGGAAATATTGGATGGCATGACTAGAGTTGAAACCCAATAAAATAATAATGCTTTGCATGAACCTTTCTTTTCTCTGATTCTGTTCATGTACTTGAAACATTAGCAATTTATATTTGTACCATCATGTTAGTGAGTTTATATGAGGGTAAAATCTATTGTGCAAATACCAAACTCTCCCTTCAAAAATCTCCTTTTCATATGTAAATGTTTATCATTAAGCCTGGGATGGTGAACAAAACAGCAAAAAAAAACAATCATGGACAAAGCTCATTAGATTTGTGAGAAGCCACTCAAGGGTATTGTATCTGCGTCTCCACCACAAGAGTCATTTCAAAATAATCAGCTGCTTTCACTCCAGTCAAGAACATGGTTAGTAAAACATCAGGTTCAATTTTAGCATGTCTCAATAACATTGGCACCTGTCTGATTAGGAAGGGTTATAGAGTTCCATTTATAGATTTGAATGACAAGGTACACCATCATATTAGGGAGAAAATAACCTATTTCAGTGAGTAACTTTGTTTTCAAACCACTCCCTTAAAGCATCACAAAATCCTCTCTGTAATCATTAAAGTCAGATCTGAATTTATTTATGGATGTATAGAGATAACTATATCCATTTTATCATGTCCTGTGTGAATTTATATTGTTCTTTTGAAGGACAAGGTGATCTCTTAAATGATCTTGAGTTTGTCAACGCAGTACTGTGCACTGAAACATGATTGCATCACTAATTCCACCTGCTGCTGATTGTTTTCAACTTGGTGTGAACTTCAATGATTCAAAATATCACAGCAAGATTCGTACTCCAGCAGATCTGACACCGAGATGGTAATGCTACCGAGTTTCAAATCTGACAGCTTGTGAAATTACTTTTATTAGACTTTTCCATCTTTTAAAGTGAACACAATTTCCTTGTGCTCCTTTGCTGAAGATGACATGATACAAGATTCCTGATTGATATCCGACACAGAATCCTCCAAGTTACACTGAGGTCCAGATTTTTGTGGAGTCGGTAGAATCAGGATGCCTTTACAAATTGTGGGTGAGACCTAATTCTGGTCTCAATTGCCATTTCTGGCAATGTTTGTCCAAGTGGAATAAGGATGAGGGTTATCAGCTCCATTGCAGAAGTGGATGTTTCAAATCCACGAATGGAATTATGATGGAGCCAGGCTCATTTATTTATAGACTTGGTTCATGGCTCCTTAAAAATGTTGTGAACCATGGGAATCCCTAGCCCTAAATTAGGAGCCAAAAAAAATCTTTCAGCATTCATACAGTCATAGAGATATACAGCATGGAAACACACCCTTCCATCCAACCCATTCATGCCGGCCAGATATCCTAAATAAATCTTGTCCCATTTGCCAGCTTTTGGCCCAAATCACTCTAAACAATTCCTAATCACATACCTATCCAGATGTTTTTTAAATGCCTCCAACACTTCCTCTGGCAGCTCATCCCATGCACATACCACCCTCTTTGTGAAAACGTTGCCCCTTAGGCCCCTTTTAAATCCTTCCCCTATCACCTTAAATCCATGCCCTCTAGTTTTGGAGTCCCCTATCCCAGGAAAAAGACCTTGTCTAATTACCCTATTGATGCCCCTCATGATTTTATAAACCTTTATAAGGTCATCCCTCAGCCTCTGACACTCCAGGGAAAATAGCTCCAATCTATTCAGTCTTTCCCTATAGCTCAACCCTTCAACCCTGGCAACATCCTTGTAGATCTTTTCTGAATCCTTTCAAGTTTCACAACATCCTTCCTACAGCAGGGAGACCAGAATTGCACACAGTATTCCATTGGTGGCCTAATCAATGTCCTGTACAGTTGCAACATGACCTCCCAACTCCTATATACAATACACTGACCAATAAAAGAAAGCATGCCAAATGCCTTCTTCACCATCCTATCTACCTGAGACTCCACTTTCAAGGAGCTATGAACCTGCACTCCAAGATCTCTTTGTTCAGCAACACACCCTAGGACCTTACCATTAAGTGCATAAGTCCTGCCAAAGATTTGCTTTCCCAAAATGCAGGACTTCACATTTATTTAAATTCAACTCCATCTGCCACTCCTCGGCATCCTGTCATACTCTGAGGTAACCTTCTTTACTGCTCACTACACCTCCAACTTTGATGTCTTTTGCAAATTTACTTCCATATCTCCTACGTTCAAATCCAGTTCATTTATATGAATGATAAAAAACAGTGGATCCAGCACGGATCCTTGTGGCACACTGCTGGTCACAGGCCTCCAGTCTGAAAAGTAATCCTCCACAACTACACTCTGTCTTCTACCTTTGAGCCAGTTGTGTATCTAAATAGCTATTTCTGTCTATTCCATGTAATATAAACTTGGTAGCTTAGTCTACCATGAGGATCCTTGTTGAACACATTACTGAAGTCCATGTAGATCATGTCCACCACTCTTCCTCATCAATCCGCTTTGTTAGTTCTTGAAAAAAACTCATATCTAAATGAGACTTAATTTCCCACGCACAAAGCCATGTTGACTATCCCTAATCAGTCCTTGCCTTTCCAAATATATGTAAATCCTGTCCCTCAGAATCCCTCCAACATCTTACCCACCACCGATCAGGTCATCGGTCAACAGTTCCCTGGCTTTTCCTTACCACTTTTCTTAAATAGTGGCACCATGTTAGCCAACTTTCAGTCTTCCAGCACCTCATCAGTGGTTAACGATGATACAAATATCTCAGCAAGGGGCCCAGCAATCTTATCCTTAGCTTCCCACAGAGTTCTAGGGTACACCTGATCATGTAGGCAAAAGTGAGTACTGCAGATGCTGGAGATTAGAGCCAAGAGTATGGTGCTGGAAAAGCACAGCTGGTCAGGCAACATCCGACAAGCCCTTCCTAATGAAGCACTTTTGCCCAAAATGTCAATTTTCCTGCTCCTCAGATGCTGCCTGACCAGGTGTTCTTTTCCAGCACCATACTCTTGGGTCTACACCTGATCAGGTCCTAGGGATTTATCCACTTTTGTGCATTTTAAAATGTCCAGTACCTCCTCCTCCATAATATTGACATTTTTCAAGATGTCATTACTTTTTTCCCAAAATTCTCCATCTTTCATATGCTTCTCCACAGTAAACATTGATGCAAAATACTTGTTTAGTATCTCCCCCATCTCCTGCATCTCCTCACAAAGGCCGTCTTGCTAAACTTTAAGGGGCTCTATCCTCTCCCTTGTTACCTATTTGTAGTAACCCTTTGGATTCTCCTTAACCTTATTTGCCAAAGTTATCTCATGTCCCCTTTTTGCCTTCTGATTTCCCTCTTAAGTATACTGCCTTTAGGAATTCATTCTAACACTGCTGTCTATACCTGACATATGCTTCCTTATTCTTAACCAAAATCTCAATTCCTCTGTCATCCAGCATTTTCTACACTTACCAGCCTTGCTCTTCACTTTAGCAGGAATATACTGTCCCTGGACTCTCATAATCTCATTTTGGAAGGCTTCCCATTTTCCAGCTGCCTCATCATCTGCAAATGTCCACCCCCCCCCCATCAACGTTTGGAAACTCTTTTCTAATACTGGTGAAATTGGCCATCCTCCAATTTAGAATTTTAACTTTTAGATCTGGTTTATCTTTTTCCACTACTGTTTAAAACTAATAGAATTATGGTCACTGGCCCCAAAGTGCTCCCTCAACTGTTACCTCAGTCATCTGCACTGCCTTGCTTCCCAAGAGTAGGTCAAGCTTTGTACCTTCTCTGGTAGGTACATCCACATACTGAATCAGAAAATTCTCTTGTACAGAGGAACCTCGATTATATGGCATTCGATGATCCAAATTTTGGATTATCCAGACAAGATCGCAAGGTCCTGGTGCTTGACTAAATTGTGTTATCTGGCATTTGATTATCCAAACATTCGATTACTCCCCGCCCAAGGCATTCGGATAATTGAAATTCCTCTGTGCGCACTTAACAAATTCCCCTCCATTCAAGCCCTTAACACTATGGCAGTCCCAGTCTATGTTAGGAAAGTTAAAATCCCCTACCAAAACCACTGTATTATTCTTACAGATGACTGAGATCGCCTCACAAATTTGTTTCTCAATTTCCCATTGATTATTGGGGGGAGATCTATAGCATAATCTTAATTAGGCCATCATCCCTTTCTTATTTCTCAGTTCCACCCAAATAACTTCCCCGGATGTACTCCCAGGAATATCTTCATTAAGTACAACAGTAATGTTACTCCTAATTAAAAAAACACAACTCCCCCACCTCTCTTGCTCCCCTTTCTATTCTTCCTATGGCATCTACAATCTGGAACATTAAGCTGCCAGTCCTGTTCATCTCTGAGCCATGTTACTGTAATTGCTATGATATCCCAGTCCAGTGCTCCCAAACATATCCTAAGTTCATCTATCTTACCTGTTAGGTCTCTTGCATTGAAATAAATGCAGTTTAATTTATCGGTCCACCTCTCCCTCGTCTTCCAATGTTGACAATGGAATATCTTTGTGAGTTGGAAAACTCAGGTGCTGCTAATAGGTTTCTTTGTCTGTTTAAATTTGTTTAGCTGACATAACAAGATGGTGATTAGTACGCACAATTTAATAATTATGATTGCTTGAGGCAACAATTTGTGATGTGCAGCACTGGGCAATGAATGTCATGTTGTTGAAATTGAAATTAAAGCTAGATTAGTGGCATTGCTGAATCAGTGGAGACATGATTACTGCAATTGCCTCTAGTTTGATCACAAATTCCAAAGATTTTAGTGTGTACTAAATTGAAAAAAACAGTGGTCTACTTTGCCCACTTTGCATGAGATGTCAGTTCATTTTCTATAATTATTCCAAAGTTGATTTTCAATCTGACATGGTAAGGTTCCGACTTTGTTTCAAGATCTTACAGGTTCTGCCTGTGATGCAATAATATCACCCCCCATTTTTCATGTTCCACTTTGTGTTGTTGCCCTTGTGACCCCTATGGTCTTTCAGACTCCCCCATTTCCATTGACTTCCTCCAAATAATACTAATGTCCCACAATGTACACAGATTCCATTACTTCTTCTGCTCTTGGTGCATCAGCCTCATTCTTGATGAAAGACTTATGCCTGAAACATTGATTCTCCTGCTCCTCAGATGCTGCCTGACTGACTGTGCTTTTCCAGCACCACACTCTTCGATTCTGATCTCCAGCATCCGCTGTCCTCACTTTCTTCATGGCCTTGGTGGCGCTATATCCCCCATATGAAGAAACCAGATTTATCACAACCTGTTTGAATTCTCCCTTTTGGAGCACCCACTCCCTTCCTATTCACTATGAGCTTCCATCTTCCTGCCACCATTTCCTTATTGGCAGTGTAAGCAAGTCTATGCTCAGACTTGAGTCGCCTGCTTTCTCAGGACTCCATGGTTTGAGCCCTAATAAGTTCCCTGACTATTGCTGGGCAAATGCCCAGTAGTGACCATGGTTAACTCCCCCACTTCCCTCCTCTACAAGTCTGACTTGGTAGGAATGCTCCAACTGCTCACAGTCCAGGCTTTGGACTGATCTTTTCACAGCACCCCAACTGATCAACCTGCAATACTTGGATTAATTGCATTTGACCTGTAGGACAGACCGTGACCCAATCCCTGAACTACAAGAATGCATATTTTTGGACTCTGTTAGAACCAAGCGCCTGACTGACCATGGGCAGCCCCCTAATAGAATCAGGTGAACCCTTTACAGACTTTTTCTAATTCATTCATGGGATATGAGTGTCCCTGACTAGGCCAGCGTTTATTACCCAACCCAAATTGCCAGAGGGCAGCTAAGAGTCAACCACATTGCCGTTAGTCCGGAGGCACATGTGGGCCAGACCAGGTAATGTTAGCAGATTCCTTTCCTAAGACATTCGTAAAGCAGCTGGGTTTTTCCAACAATTGATAATGGTTTCACGGTCATTACTAAACTCTTCTTTCTAGATTTTTTGTTGAATTCAAATTTCAAAGAGGTTAAAGGTTAGACAAATGGCCTGTAATATCCTGGTCTATCCTTCCCTATGTTTTTCAATAATGGAAAAATGTTGATATTCTCTTCCTTGGTGAACAATGATACAACATACTTATCTTGCATTTGAGCTTTGTCCTGCATTTCTAGTCTTTATCCAAAACAGGCCTCACACTGCCTCTTAACACTCACTTACCCGTTGGCAGAACGTTTGGGGTTTCCATTTCATTTACGTTCAATTCCCATATTCTGTGCTCCTTTATCTTAATTTCTCTTCCACAACTTATTGTTTTAGCCTGCTTCTTATTTGAAGAATTTACCTGCCATACATCGTACATCCTCTTGCTCATTTCATTATATTCCCTATCTCCCACTGCCTGGCTACCCCTGATTTTTCCTCCTTGTTGGGTTCTGCTGAGCACAAAACATTTCTTCCTGAAAGAAAATTGTTGGTTTTATGTGAATTTTATCAGTCGTTGGTTTCATCTTGTCTTGCCTAGATCCTCTTACACTGCATTGAAGTTCACCCACTGCCACCTCAAGTTGTTCTTTGCTTTTTTCCTTAGATCTTAGGAAGTCTGAGCAGCAGTGATTGAAAGGAACCATTAAATCGTCATCCGTAATACCATTTAAAAATTAGACATATCTGTTCAATGTTAGCAAAATCATTTGGAAAATTAAAGTCTTGATTTTTAACATGAAAGCTAAAGTCTAAAACATCAATCATTCTCGACACCTTTTTGTTCTTTACTTATTTCCCGATATGAATTTGATATTATCTATTGAAAATGTCAAAAAAAAAGATTTTGAGTAGTTGCTCAGTGACTGAAATTCACAAAATGTAATTCTGACTTTGTTCAAGATATGGTAATGTGAATAATCAGGGAATTACTAGCAAATGGCATTGTGAACAGAACTGAATTATATATGAAGGGGGCATTTGACCGAGGGGCTATGTGCTCTTTCACAGGTTTGATCACTTTGAAAAGCAGGTTCCATTTTCATAAGAGGAATTTGATTCTCAATTTGGCTTTTCAGATTTTGTTTTGATATCCTGACAGCATTGTTTCTTCTCCATAATAACTTTTACTATAAAGAAAAAACAAAATAGTTATTGCCATATATTCATATTAGAGATTTGGAAATTAAGTAATAAAGCTTTCACTTGCATTCTATATGGCTGTGGTAATGTTCATAGATTTTTTTTCTGATGCAGAAAACACAATAACTTCACAATTTAAAATAGTCCCATCACTATTGCCAAAGTCTCAGCCAGGTTTTGTGGCTATCATGTCTAAGAATCACGCTTGTCCAGTTTCCACAATAATTATTTTGTAAATACTGCATGTATTTAGCATTCACACCTATTTATTTGGAATCTCTTAGACACCTCCTAAGTCACAATTGAAATTTTTTTTAAAAACAGCTATTGGAACAAAATACTTTAATTTTCTAAATTTCCCATTGTTGACATTTATATATTTCTGTTACTTTTTTTTAAACAAAAATTCCATCCAAGTTTCTCTTATGCAATCTCTCTCACGTTTTCAAACTCAAACAGTCACTCATTCTCTCACACACATCCTCTTTCACCACAAAGGCAGTGGGATTTTCCCACAGACAATTGGGAGCAGAAACATTGGCTGAAATCTCCCACTTCTTAGCACTGATGACCTTTTCTTTTGACTGAAATCAGAACACACGAAACAGAAGTTAAGGTACTGTTTATCAGTCAAAATACAGGAAAGTACAATACTGTAAGTTCAACTTTTAACTCCTCATTTTCATTTTAATGTGATAGATGGGCTGTTCATTTCTGGCACCCTGAGGTCCATTTGAAGGTAAAATGAAGTTGATGAAGCATGGCGCTGGAAAAGGCTCAGCAGCTCAGGTAGCACCTGAGGAGCAAGACAATTGACGTTTTAGACAGGACCATTCTTCAAGAGTCAGGCTGAAGTTGCATTCCTTGATGTCAGATTTCTTTGCATGTGTAAAAGACAACTACCTTTGCCACAAAGAGTTGCAGAACTGTCCATAATTTTTCAGTTGTGTCCCTGGAGCTCAAGTGCAGAGGTCAAGGGAGCAAGTATTGTTCCCAATACATGAAGAAATTCTGGATAGAAGTAGCTTACAGAGCCAGTTTACTAACATCAGTCAGCCAAATGGATTCCATACAATAAAAGGTATGGTTATCTCAGCCTCAGGTCAACATGGCAGGGGCTCCCTGGGTCCCTTCATCATAACTTTCTCTCTATCATAAGGCCTGAAGTGGACTTGTCTGCTGATAATTGTGCAATATTCAGCACAATTCACCACTCTCTAGATATTAACGTAGTCAGTGTCCAACTGAGACAAAAACACCCAGTTATACTACACAAGTACATAAATGATTTGGATGTGACCATAAGAGGTACAGTTGGTAAGTTTGCTGATGACACCAAAATTGGAGGTGTAGGGGACAGCAAAGAAGGTTACCTCAGATTACAACAGGATCTGTGGGTGGCACGGTGGCACAGTGGTTAGCACTGCTGCCTCACAGCGCCAGAGACCCGGGTTCAATTCCTGCCTCAGGTGATTGACTGTGTGGAGTTTGCACATTCTCCCTGTGTCTGTGTGGGTTTCCTCCCACAGTCCAAAAATGTGCAGGTTAAGTGAATTGACCACGCTAAATTGGAGTGTTAGGGGCAGGGTTAAATGTAGGGGAATGGATCTGGGTGGGTGCGCTACGGCGGGTAGCTGTGGACTTGTTGGGCCGAAGGGCCTGTTTCCACGCTGTAAGTAATCTAATCTAATCTTGATCAGATGGGCCTGTGGGCTGAGAAGTGGCAGATGGAGTTTAATTCAGATAAATTTGGGAAAGCAAATCTTAGCAGATTTAATGGTAAGATCCCAGGGAGTGTTGCTGAACAAAGAGACCTTGGAGTGCAGATTTATAGCTCCTTGAAAGTGGAGTTGCAGGTAGATAGGATAGTGAAGAAGGCGCTTGGTATGCTTTCCTTTATCGGTCAGAGTATTGAGTACTGGAGCTGGGAGGTCATGTCGTGGATGTACAGGACGTTGGTTAGGCAATGTTGGAAGATTGCGTGCAATTCTGGTCTCCTTCAAGTTGTGAAACTTGAAAGGATTCAGAAAAGATTTACAAGGATGTTGCCAGGGTTGGAGGATTTGAGCTATAGGGAGAGACTGAACAGGCTAGGGTTGTTTTCCCTGGAGTGTCGGAGGCTGAAGGGTGACCTAGGGTGAGGGAGTCCAGAACTAGAGGGCATAGATTTATGGTGAGAGGGGAAAAATATAAAAGAGACGTAAGGAGCAACATTTTCACGCAGAGGGTGGTATGTGTATGGAATGAGCTGCCAGAGGAAATGGTGGAGGCTAGTACAATTGCAACATTTAAGAGGCATTTGGATGGGTATATGAATAGGAAGGGTTTGGAGGGATATGGGCCGGGAATTTTGTGTCAATTAACTCATCTTCTGATTCCCCAAAACCTATCCCCCATTTACATGGCATAAGTCAGGAGTGTGATGGAATAACATCCACTTGCCTGGCTGGGTGCAGCTCCAACAACTCTCAAGAAGCTCAACAACATGAAGGAAGTAGCAGCCTGTTTGATTGGCACCCCATCTAACATTTTCAACATTCACTCTGTCCACCACTGGCATACAGTGACAGCAGTGTGCATCATCACCTGGATGCACTGCAACAACTCACCAAGACTCCTTTGTCAGCATCTTCCAAATCTGTGACTGTACTAGCTAGAAAAACAATGGCTACAGATACATGGGAACACAACCATCTGCAAGTTCCCCTCCAATCCAGGCACCATTTTGACTTGGAAGCATATTGCCATCCCTTCACTGTCACTACATCAAAATCCTGGAGCTCCAACATTGTGGATTGTATGTCCACACCGAATGGACTGCAGTGGTTCAATAAAGGCTTTCTTAATCACCCTTAGTAAGATGATATTTCTGGGTGATAAATGCTGGTCTAGCCTGTGATGCCCACATGTAATGAATGAATAAAAAAATTACAATTGTTTCTTTCCATTTACGCATAGGACATAGGCATTTCTGGCTGGGTCAGCATTTATTGCCCATGGTAAAAACAATGACTGCAGATGCTGGAAACCAGATTCTGGATTAGTGGTGCTGGAAGAGCACAGCAGTTCAGGCAGCATCTCCATCCCTAGTTTCCATTTAAAAGTTGCTAGTGACCTGCCTCTTGAACAGCTGCAGTCCATGTATTGTAGGGCCCCCAGCAAACATCAGCCCCACAAGCAGTGGCATTACAACAGCTATCTTCATCTGTTACTGTCCATTGTTGTCCTTTACTAACCCCTCACCCAACAGCCACCAGCTGGGTTTGATTTCCTAGACAACCCCAGTCCACCCCAGTCCACCCCAGTCCAACTCCAGCACCTCCACATCATGGCTTCCCTGACAACAGCTAAAGTGCGTGAGTGTGCGGCCTAAACCTCAGGTTGGAACATCCAGAAGTTATTGACTATCAACTCAAATGTTCTCATGTGGGTAGCAGTTGCTTTTAACCAGCTGTATTGAGATCACAGTATTACTTAAGAAAACGTTTTATCAGAAAATCAATGATTTTGTTCAGAATTAGATTCACTACCTTAATCGCATTTCCTATTGCATGCAATGTGGCTTTTCTGCAGCTTCTGTATGTGTTTGTCTGCACATGATTGATATAAAAGCTGGCTAAATGGTTTCCATTTCCTTTAATATGGGATTAAGGTGGAGGATATAACAAGAGCTAGAAATTCAGCAAGGCTTTTGTGTAAGCTTTTAGGCTCAGTAAGGTCTTTGGAATCATGGAAGGCTTAAGCCAACCTTTGACTCTCTTCCTATGTCATTATGAAATGACCTTTTCATCTATTTTACAGCATTCATGCCCTGTCTTCTTTATGCAGCTTTTGATGGCAAGTCCAAAACCAAGCCTCTCAGAATGTGAAGTTCTGCAAGGTAGAGCAGACTACTAAGATGCAGGAGATTGGTCATTGGACATTTATAACATGGACAATTAGTCTGTACCGGTGCTTCAGAAGCCCAATAATCATAGTCCGAGTCATAGAGTCATAGAGATGTACAGCATGGAAATAGACTCTTTGGTCTAACTTGTCCACGCCGACCAGATATCCTAACCCAATCTAGTCCCATTTCCCAGCACTTGGCCCATATCCCTCTAAACCCTACCTATTCATATACCCATCCAGATGCCCTTTAAATGCTGCAATTGCACCAGCTTCTACCATTTCCTCTGGCAGCTCATTCCATACACATCCTCTGTGTAAAAAAGTTGCCCCTTAGGTCCCTTTTATACCTTTCCCCTTCATCCTAAATCTCTGCCCTCTAGCTCTGGACTCCCCCACCCCAGTGAAAAGACCTTGTCTATTTACCCTATCCATGCCCCACATGATTTTATAAATCTCTATAAGGTCTCCCCTCAGCCTCTGATGCTGCAGGGAAAATAGCCCCAGACTCTCCTTATAGCTCAAATCCTCCAACGCTGGCAAAATCCTTTTCTTAATCCTTTCAAGTTTCACAACCTCCTTCCGAAAGGAAGGAGACCAGAATTGCACACAATATTCCAAAAGTGGCCTAACCAATGTCCTGTACAGCCATAACATGACCTCCCAACTCCTGTACTCAATACTCTGACCAATAAAGGAAAGCATACCAAACACCTTCTTCACTATCCTATCAACCTGCGACTCCACTTTCAAGGAGCTATGAACCTGCACTCCAGGGTTTCTTTGTTCAGCAACATTCCCAGGACCTTACCATTAAGTGTATAAGTCCAACTAAAATTTGCTTTTCCAAAATGTAGCACCTCACATTTATCAAAATAAGCTCCATCTGCCACTTCTTAGCCCATTGGCTTATTTGATCCCTTGTTGTCCCATGGCATTTATCATGTTCTTTGATGTGGCTGTGTTGACATCTGACAGAAACTCCTACACTAAAAGATACCCTTGGTCCCATGACCAACTTTGTGACATTCAGGAAGAGGTCCAATTTTGGAAGTATGACTGAGTGTCCACAATAGAAACATCACAACACTGCTTTTGTACCTGGCATAAGGTTTCATAATCCTGACCAGAGCACGACCGAAACATTAATGGACATTAATGGATCACCTGATGAAGGAGCATTAGAAGAACAGCTAGTGTGCTTCTAATTAAACCTGTTGGACTATAACCTGGTGTTGTGTGATTTTTAACTTTGTACACCCCAGTCCAACACCAGCATCTCCAAATCATTAATGGACATGGTAACCTGCTTATCGTTAAATTCATCCATCTGAAATTCTGGTACCTTGTTCAGTCAATAAATCAACCCAAATCCCAAAGCTCTTTCTGGTAACCATTGAGGCCAATGGAAAAGGTGATAAACTAGTTATTCTTGGCAAACAATGCAGTGGAATTGTTTAATGCATTAGTGTGCTGCGATCTAGGAGATATAAGAAATGCCTGTGTAGGCACATTGGGAAGAATACAAGAAAGGTTAAGCACTATGATGGCTTCATAGCCACATTCTGGTCATGACGCAGGCAATTTGGGTGATGTATTTTCTTGAAATACTGCTCTTTAGATAGGTCCAAAAATGATTCTTGCTGTGTACATCTTAAATACTGGGAGGAGTCTCCTATAAGGACCCTTTCTTGTGTGTGTTGTTTGTAAATGGTTGCAGCTCCTTCTCCAACTGCTCCCCAACCCAAATGAAGTCAGTGATAATGATGTCCTTGCTGAATGTTTCCTTACTGAATTGCTCACTTTGAAAACATAATGGGGGCAACTTTTCAATGAAGAGAAAGCAGGTGTGAATGCATGTGGGAAGCTAAATCTCCTAATGTGATTTGGGTCAGGATCTCAACATTATCCCAGCCTCTTTTAACTCTCATATGGAGAGGATTTGATGACAAGTGGTGAAAACTCAGGCAGCTGTTAGGAAGTTTAAATGTTCTAATAAGCAATTACTTGTTGGTGTAAACCAAGGATTCACCATTTAATAAGCAGTAGGCTTTCAGATGTAAGACCTCTGCAGAAACTAAGTGGGACTGTAATATGATGTGGTGTCCTCAGGAATACCATGCAGGAGAAGGCCAGAAAAATGATAAGGTAGGCCTTGATGCTTGAAAATATTATACAGCTACTCTTAAACTTGCTCCTGATGTCATGACACTCTTGGCATCGGGTCTCTAGATTGGAGGGCTCATATTTCAACAGCTAATTTCCTCAGCCACTTCTATCCACAGCTGCTTGGTTAGAGTCACTATGTCTCATGTTCTTTGAGGAGTTAGCCTCACTGTAACCCCTCAGATTCCACAGCAGGACTGCCAAGTAAGAGTGAAAGACATAGGGTCAGTTTTCTCTCATCTTCTCTTTATTTCTGAGATTGCTGCAGCCTCAAAACATCATGTCTGGTCAACCCACTCAACGGAAAACAAACATACAATAATTACTAACTTAACCCTGATTACAATCTGAATGATAGTATTGAGTGTGTTTCATTACAACATTTCCAAACTTAAAGATAATTCTTGCTCATCGCTGAGGCATTTACAGAACCATAAATGCTATAATAAATAATCGTGATATGCTTCTTCAGACCTACTTTTCAAAATCTACTACGTTCTAGCTCATTGATCTGCTGCTTTCACCAGCAATAAAACATGAAGAAATTGAAATTAAATCAAAACTGCCCCTGCAGTGCTTTTCTTCAAAATTAGGATCACAATCTTCCACTGAATCTTTGTTGCATGTGTCTGTTCTTGGATTGGCTTGTATTCCATTAGAATAAATTCATTCTGTGTCAGCTCCACGAAATAATCCATACAGTACCTTGGCAGTTTGTGGCAGACATTTATTGCACACTAAGTCGAATAAGCTGGTGTATAAATATAATTTTGAGCAGGAACAGCCTGTGACTTCTTTGAAGGTTAAAATTGGAGTTAGTCTTTACTCACTTTTATATTCATTTGCAAAGTTCTACATTACAAGCATCTACCTCCTAATATGAAAGCAACCTTTTTAAAGCTGCGCCTTTGTTTACTTTTTTGAAGAAACCAGAAGATTCCAGGTAGAAAGGATTCCTCTTAAAAGAGGCATCGCTGATCTTTTGTAAAAAAAAGTTTGAGAAACATATCAATTCAAAGTAAAATAACATTTCTGAGATGATAATGCACTCCAGTTATCCCAGTGCCCGACATAGATGGCTATGCTAGGGATACATAGGTGCAGACATACTGCACCTATATATTGCCAGGTTAGTGAATGTCCGATTAATGCCACTATTGGCACACAATTAAACACATATAATGCACAATTGGCAGATTCCATTCTCTTTCTTGAGCTAACATGCAAACTTTAATCAAAAACCTATATAACTTATTGAAGTCACTATGTCATGTATAGCCATCCTTTTGGACTCCTAACAGTTTCTTCATACATTCCTTTCCTTTAGTAAAATAATCATTCAGTTTGTGACTTGCATTCATCCATTTAGAGATTTTTGTTCTCTCCTGAATTGCTTTCTAGCCAGTAAGATCCGTTGGTAAACTTTTCACACCTTTTAAAATCAATGGCTCAGGTATAATGATTGCCAGAGAATCATTGGCATTGCCCAGACTGGAGTTGTGTGTCAGGACCATGAGGAATCTTTGACGCAGCTGATTCCATGGAAACTGCATAGAAATTGATTTTTTTTCCTTGAATCTGGAAGTCTCCAAAAAAAAGTCTATTGAAGTTGGAGAATTTGAAGGGTTTTGACTCACTTAAATTCAATAGTTACCCAGGAAAGTTAATGGATTCAAATCCTATCTTTGGTAACTTAAATTTAAATCGAACTCTCCATTGAGAGTTCCTCTCTTCGACAACGGACACCACATGACCTGATCCCGCTCCCTTCCACAATCTGATCCTATTCAACAATCACCTCCCCTTCCCGTTGATGCTGCTGACAGCACTACCAACCTTGTTTACTGAGCACAATACTCCCACCCTATTCACCTGGCATACCAGCCAGTTCACTTCCCTTGCACATATGCCTTTCCTCAGTCACTGTCAAAGTACACCTTGGGATTTTAACTCCTGAGATATGGCAGCAAGATTATGATAAAGGGGTGAGTTTTGGCCTCCAACATAGTCACATGCTGAGCAGAAATTTCCCTTGTTACAACTAATGGATGCAGTTAGGACAAGCTAGACCCAGAATCTTAACCAGAAAAAAAATCATTGACAGGTAAATGGGTAGTAACAATAACAATTGGAGTATCGGTAGAACATATTTAAAAACCTCACAGCCCGACTCCTATTATTAAATTCTATCCAAATATTATTAAAGACACATTTCTCAGAGTCCACGGTGCCATCCCATAGGATATTATTAACATAAATCATGAAGAGGCCTATCTATTTTTGTTAATGATAACAGTAATCTGCTTTTGGTTGAAAACAACCTATTTCAGCAAAACAGACTTCACAAAGAAATGCATCTTGAAGAACCATTCAGGTCACAGGTACTTCTTGTTTGGTGTCCATAGTTTTCCTTCTAGATCTTTTGCCTCCTTTACTTGATTTCAGAAAAGTATTGCCTTGCAGAAATTTGACATTTAAACCAATTCATCTGCATTTCCACGAGCATACGGCCAAAAGAGCAAAGAAAATTTTGAAAATTACTTTTCCTGTTGTGGATCAGTCATGGAATCGGAATTCCTACAGTGCGGAAAGAGGCCATTCAGCTTGCACTGAAGAGTATTCCATGCAGGCCAGGCCCCCACCCAATCCCCATAATCCCATGTTTATCATGAATCTACTTCAACATCTGTATCACTCAATTTTCCCTCCTCAGGCGACTGACTGTGTGGAGTTTGCACATTCTCCCCATGTCTGGGTTTCCTCTGGGTGCTCCGGTTTCCTCCCACAGTCCAAAAATGTGCAGGTTAGGTGAATTGGCCATGCTAAATTGCCCCTTGTGTTAGGTGAAGGGGTAAAGGTAGGGGAATGGGTCTGGGTGAGTTGCGCTTCGGCGGGTCAATGTGGACTTGTTGGGCCGAAGGGCCTGTTTCCACACTGTAAGTAATCTAATCTAATCTAATCTAAAACTTTAGTCTTCGCAGTTCCATCTCTATTTTAAGAACAAATTCAACAAGTGCCAAAGTTCCTTATCTACTACTTCGCAATAAAATCTAAACTCTCTCCAACAATTTAATTCCCTTTTATTTATCTCTCTTAATTATTTAGCCTTAATTTTATTGGCATGCACCAGAGTACTTCTGCTTCTAGTTCCATATCAAACCTGTTCAGCATGGTTTGGTGGCCAGTTCCATCAAAAAGAAATAAATAACACTTTGAAATCAGAGACTACAGGATTGAGTGTGAGTTAAGAGTGACGATGGTGTTGGAGTTGGAGAGGAATTTCTTTAGCCAGAGGATGGTTAAACTATGGAACTCATTGTCATGGAAAGCTGAAGAGGTGAAGTCACTGAGTGTATTTATCACATTAAGAAAGATGGGTTCTTGATTAGTAAGGGGAGAAGACTGGTGAATGGGGTTGAGAAACATATTAGCCACAGGCGAATGGTGAATTAGACTTGATGGGCTGAATGGCATAATTCTGCTCCCATATTTTATGGGAGCTTCTTTGGTGGTACACGATTGCTTATTGACACAAGATCAATTCTGCACCATCAGTATTCACACTGTCCTTTGTTCCTTTTCACCCTTCTATGCCACTCTGCTGGTCGATACACCTGGCATCATCCTGAACAGTCAAACAATTTTTAAACTGTGGACATCAGCAGTTTCCTCATTTCCCCTCCCCCCACCTTACCTCAGTTCCAACCTTCCAGCTCAGCACTGTCCTCATGACCTGTCCTACCTGGCCAATCTCCCTTTCCACTTATCTGCTCCACCCTCCCCTCTGATCTATCACCTCCATCCCCACCCCCATTCACCTACTGTAGTCTTTGCTATCCTCCCCTACCCTCCTCTCTGACCTATCACCTCCATCCCCCCCCCCCATTTACCTATTGTACTCTTTGCTACCTTCTCCCCAGCAGCCTTCCCACCACCCCCCCCCCCCCTCCCCCCCCCACCACACCCCCATTTATCTCTCCACCCTGGAGGCTTCCTGTCTCTATTCCTGATGAAGGGCTTTTGCCCAAATCATTGATTTTCCTGCTCCTCAGATGCTGCCTGACCTGCTGTGCTTTTCCAGCACCACTCTGATCTAAACTCTGGTTTGCAGCATCTGCAGTCCTCACTTTTGCCCAATTTTTAAACTTGCCTGTAGTTTTTTTTCTCTGCATGATCAGCAATTGTCACATCTCTCCACTTCTTTATCAATGCAGGTTAACCAAGTATCCCGTTCTGACCGCTTGAGCTTTTGACATAATAACTCTGTCCTGTGTGCCATTATTTCTTACATTATCATTACCCAGCCCTTGATCAACCATATTCTGTTCCTCAGGGTGTTCATTTCAAAACAAATGTGCACTTAAGTACAAGGTACCTCAATTATTTTTATCAGTTGCTTGGAGTCCAAGCCTTTGAAATTACCTCTGATTAATTGTAAGAAACCAATGTTTTAACAGAATGATTGCCATGTTTGATAAATACTATTATCATGACTTGCCAAAGCCTTTCCAGATCCTCTCTTTTATTATCCTGAACTAAATGCTGTCCTGGATGGTATTAACATGATACATCAGAGTTTTCTGAATTTTGTTCAAGACCTCAGCCTCAAAGAAAGCTTTCCTGCTTTTTGTAAAGCGTTCAATGTGCAACCAATATTGAACTAATTGTAGAACTTTCTAAAACTATTGTGAAGTACAGAATTCAACATCGACTTTGTCCATAGAATAATTGATAGGTCGATCATAGCCCCTCAACCACTTGGAGTGAATTCTCTGCATAAATCACTCATGTAAAGATTAGATTACTTACAGTGTGGAAACAGGCCCTTCGACCCAACAAGTCCACACCGCCCCACCGAAGCGCAACCCACCCATACCCCTGCATTTACCCCTTACCTAATACTATGGGCAATTTAGCATGGCCAATTTACCTGACCTGCACATCTTTGGACTGTGGGAGGAAACCAGAGCACCCGGAGGAAACCCACGCAGACACGGGGAGAACGTGCAAACTCCACACAGTCAGTCGCCTGAGGCGGGAATTGAACCTGGGTCTCTGGCACTGTGAGGCAGCACTGCTAACCACTGTGCCACCGTGCCGCCCACAAAAGGTGGTTGTCAATTTGTACTCTGGTCGATCAGTTCAAATATTATGCAGCATTTCACTAATCACAACATATTTCTTTTCAGAGATACTAATGCCAAAAGTTTCTTCAGAAAGGATTTTGAGACATAAGAGATGGAAATAGAAATAGGCTATTTGATTCCTCGAGTCTGTTGTAACATGACCATAGCTGCCCTACTACCTCGATGCCACATTCTCATCTCTTCCCCATATCCCTTGAGTCTCTGGGAGCCAAAGCACCGCCTACTTCAGGTTAAATATAGTCAATGATAATCCATCCATAACCCTCTGGTATAGATAATTCCAAAGATTACAATCCTTTGAAGAATGAAATTTCAATGATCACGGTCCTAAATGACCAGGTCCTTATCCTGAGACTGGTTTTGTTTGCTAGATTCTCCAGCCAGAGGAAACAACCTCTTAATCTCTGCCCTGCTGAGCTCCTCCACAATCTTGAGTATTCCAATGAAACTATCTCTCAACCTTCCAAAATCTGAAGTATAGATTCAATAACTCAGCCTCTCTGCAAAGCACAACATTCTGGAACCAATCTAGTAAACCTTTACTGTACCACCTTCAAAGCAAGTATATCCTTCATTAGATATAGAGAGCAAAACTGTGCCCAGTACTGCAGGTGCGATATGGTTAATGATTGTAGTTTTGCAGCAAGTCTACCTTCATCCTGTATTTCAATACTGTTGCAATGAAGGTCAATATGACTCACTAATATTTAACCGTGCCTGATGCTAACTAGTGTGTTTCTTGTACAAGGGCATCCAAGCAATGGTTTTCAGGTTTCATGCCTTGGAAAAATATTCTGATTCTCTATTATAATAACCAAAGTGAATAAGCTTATACTCCCCCATACTGTATTCCATTTACAACCTTTACATTCACTCACCAACTTGTCTCAGACTCTTTGAGACCTCTTTGTGTTCGCTGCACAATTTACATTCTCACTTAGGTTTTTACCATCAGCAAACCTAAATATATTCGTCACTATCTCTTTGCCTAAATCATTAATAAAATTTAAATAATGGAAGCCTCAGCATTGATCCTTGTGGCATTCCACCGGTCACATCAGGCTGATTTAAAATTGGCTCATTTATCCAGTCTCTGCCTGACTGATCTGTAGTTTCCTGTTTTATTTCTCCTTGCTTTCTTAACAACAGTGTTTACCATGATGCTCATGTTTTTATGTCTTTGAACTCATCAGTGGCAAACCCCCCCCTTTTCCTTTCCTAACCCACACCACCTCACATCCACAATGACATTCTCAGTAAGAAACTTCATTGGTATCTGAACTCCTTATTCACTTTGGTTACTATAATAGAGAATCAGAATATTTTTCCAAGGCATGAAACTTGAAAACCATTGCTTGGATGTCCTTGTACAAGAAACACACAAGTTAGCATGCAGGCACAGTTAAATATTAGGAAATCATGTTGCCTTTCATTGCAACAGTTTTCAAATGCCGGATTAAGTAAGACTTTCTCCATTAATTTGTTCACGTTCATCATTTTCTCCTTATTATTGTAGAAAGACTAAATTTGGCTGGTAAATTGACAAAACAGATCTCACACATCTCATCAATCTCTTCTGTTCGCTGAGTATACTCTTCGTCAATCATACCTCCACCTTTTAGTTGCATTTTTAACACTTGCCAAGTAGGGAGAACAACTTGTCAATTAAAGTTCAGATGATTTGCTTTTTTACACTTTATATTTTATTAAACGTCTAAAACTCTGATGAGAAACATCAGTTTTTGTTAAGGGAATACAATAATATCTAAGCTGGGTAAATTTGGAGATCACTGACTTTCTTCAAATAATTGTTTTATCGTGCTCCATGTCAATTTCATTCTGTCTTTTTCATAATATCTTTATTCGACAGTGTTGAGAAGTGCACTCGACATTACATGAGTACTTATAAAATGGCTTACTTCAAATATCTTACATTTCATTACAGCACCCTTTAGTGACCTTGATGTGTTGTCATCATCGAAACTAAAGTAATGCTACCATCAGTTTTGAAGGAGGATCACCAGACCTGAAAAGTTCACTCTGCTTTCTCTGCACAGATGCTGCCAGACCTGCTGAGTTCTTCAAGCAATTTTGTGGTGCTAAAATAGTACTGTATTGATCCTCAATGCTTAATGAATCAAAGGAACATCTTATCTAAGAAGAAGAGGTGAAAAGGCATTTCTCCTCTCAGAGGGTTAGTGAATCTGGAATTCTTTACTATAGAGAGCTGGGACATTACGTGTGTTCAAGGTTGAGGTAGACAGACTCTTAATACTAAAGGCACCAAAGATTATGTGGAAAACACTGTAAAACTGAGTTGAGCTATTTCAGATCAGCCTGAGATTCGATGAGCTAAATAGCCTATTTCAGTTTCTACATTTTCTGGACTTAACCAATAGGTTCCACATACTATCAAAGGTAAACGTGTTCTCAACATATAAATGTGTCCTAGGACTAAACCTCTTCAAGACCAGTATAATTTGTCAGGATACATCATTAACCTCTTCTCTCCCTCAGAATTCTCTGCATCATGTGTGATTTTGAGCATCCATTCTTTCTGCTTCTTGTGTTTCTTTACGTAATGGTACTTTGTGTCAGACCTGTCGTGCATATCAATTATTCCTTCAGCATTCCTGAGATTCATTCACCAATTATTCCTGGTCCAATTCTATCTTTTGCTACAACAGCCAGGTCTGTTAAAGGCACTTTCATCATCATTCTGCTTATCTTGAATACTTCTACCGGATAGACATCTGCATCCAGTATCTGAACTATTTTCAAATTTGGCAAACATTGCATCCTCTATTCTTTGTTCCCCCAAACAATTTACTTTATGAAAGTTGATTGTTTCACTCAGAAAATTTTAAATACTGCAGATATTTGATCCAACAGGGTCACCTTCTCTGAGAACCTTGTAAGAACCAGAAGCCCATTCATATGAGACAGCTTAGCGCAATCCAGAAATTGAAATGTGTTTACTGATCCAAAGATTTATTATACAATGTTTAAACTCTGTGATGTATTCTTCTGTGGAGTGACCATCTGTTTTTCACAATCTATCACTGTCTGCCTATGCCTCATAGAAATAACTGACAACTGTTTTATAAATTTATTCCAAAGACTCTCATAGAATGCCCAACCTTTGTCATAGTTCATTAGTTGGTATTCTGTTCATAAAGACCTTATGTCTGGTTGGAAGCAACAACACCAAAGCCATAAGATCATGAGACCATAAGCCATAGCAACAGCAAATTAGGCCATTCAGCCCATCAAGTCTGCCCCTTTGTTCAGTCATGGCTGATAAATTTCTCAATCTCATTCTCCCACTTTCTCCCCGTCACCCTTGATCCCTTTGACAATCAAAAACCTATCTATCTCTGTCTTGACTATACACAATGACCTGGCCTCCACAGTCTTCTGTGGCAATGAATTTCATAGATTCACCACTCTCTGGGCTAAAGCAGTTTCTCCTTATCTCCGTTATGAAACATCTTTTTACTCTAAGGCTGTGTCCTTGGGTCCCAGTCTCTTCTAACAATGCAAACATCCTCCCAACATCCACTCTGTCCAGGCTGTTCAGTATTCTATAACTTTCAATTAGATACCCCCTCATCCTTCTAAACTCTATCAAGTACAAAGCCAGAGTCCTCAAACGTTCCTCATACGTTAAGTTTTACATTCCTGGGATCATTCTTGTGCACCTCCTCTGGACCCACTCCAGTGCCAGTACATCCTCTCCGACGTATGAGTTTCCTCTATGGCAGGGCTGGATGTCCACATTATCATATCATTCTTCCATTACTGTATGGTTCAAACCCTGAGAACGTCAGAGGGTAATTGTAATCTCACAATTTACATTTCCTTTCTACTATCGTTCTCAATAGCTACTAGGATTTTAGATGACTGTCTGATTTTTTTTCTCAATTTTCAAAATTCACCTTTAGCCCACCATCCTATGCGATGATGTTCTCTTCTGGAAAGACAGGTGGTAAACAATAGTGCCAGTGCTGATCTTTACACACTTTTATATTCATTTAAAGAGTCACACATTAAAAGCTTTCAATGCATATTTTTACAGCATGCAACTACTTATAGAGGGCTCATGGGTACCACCACATAATAAAATTAAACACAATAAACATACAATTAAAACCCAGGGGCTATTTTGGTGCAATGGTGATGTCCATGGAGGCTTGGTTCAAGTCCCAGCTGCTTCAGAGGAGTGCCATATCATATATCATCTCTGAGTAGACTGATGAGAAACTAGCTGTAAAGGTGAGATGTATGTATACATATAATGTTCCCTCTGAATCTCACTGACCTTTGATAATTTGACAATCTGATAAATACGTAGAAGTAACAGCCAATACCACGACATGAAGTGACTCCATGGGCTAGACTTTATGCCCCTTACTGGGTGTGTTTTTGGAGAGGAATCAGGTCAGTACTCCAGCACCTTTCCTCACAATTTCAATCCGGTGGTCATAATCCAGGTTTGAATAAGGTGTCCACCAGCCCACCATCCTTAGACCTATTGAAGGGTTACTCAAGGACCACAGTCTTCTCTACTCTGGACATTGGATGGTGGGCAAGAGGCCACTTGTTCACCAAAGTTGGCAGGACAGGAGGCTGGTGTAGCGTTTGTGTGGTACTCTGTGCACAGCAGTGGCACCACCCTAAGATCCATGTCACTGTCGTTAAGGGGCACTTTGCAACCGGAGCAGTGCCACTGATTGGATTCTGGCGCAGTTAGATTGCATGAGGTGACCAGCAGCTCTGGAGAGTGGAACCTTCTTTCTCTGGCGAGTGAAAGGCACACACTTTGCTTGTTAAATCCACACTTAACCCAATTGAACTGAAGGGGCATCCTTATTAAAATTAGCCAGTTGGTTACTTACTTGCCTAATGGGGTGCGGAGGGAGCAAACAGTATGCTCTGCCCTATAAAATTCAGCACCATGCAAACTTCTGATAGCTCGTTTATGATCCTCCTTTTTTGGACTACGATTCAGAGTTCTACAAACAAAATTGTTATGATTGTCAATACTAAATGCCAAGGGAAAATTGTGCAGGATATAAGACCTTGTCAGCATGAGCATTGCTGCCAAGGGCAATATTTGGTGCCAATTCCTAGTTGCTCTTGTGGAGTTGTGTTCCTGTATTGCTGCAGTCCTTTACATGCATTGACATCCCTTCAGTTCAGTTGGGCTAAGTGTGGCTTTAACAAGCAAACTGTGGGCCTTTCACTCACCAGAGAAAGAAAGTTCCATTCTCCAGAGCTGCTGGTCACTTCTTGCATTCTAACTGTACCAGAATCCAATCATTCGCACAGCTACAATTGCAAGGTGCCCCTTGAAGACAGTGACATGGATCTTAGGGTGATGCTACTGCTGTGCACAGATCACCACACAGACGCTACACCAGCCTCCTGTCCTGCCAACTTTGGTAGGAATCCGTCGGAAAGCAACAGTAAATATCATGTTACAATTTTCAGCATGCAGCCCCTCTCCGAATTCTTGCCTGTTGTTGGGATGGAAATTGACATGTTGTTTATTTTTAAAACTTTTATAATTTTGTGATTGATATTTATCATCAAGTCAAAGACGTCAGTGTTGAGAGATTAAATGTTTTCCTTTTCTGGGATCCAGTAACAATATCAAGCTCTCCCAAGTGGATACAGTATGATTTGCTGCAGAATAAAGCTGCCTTAAAATTAATGTAACACGACAATGTCAAAGTTTCTAATTATACCACAGTTTGTTTATTTTTTCTATTTGTTTTATGTCAAGAAAATCTTCTACAAATGTTAGTAAGAATATGATGTGGTTCCCTATTAACATGAACATGGAAATTAAAAGGTTACAACCTCTATAATTTGTCCTTGTGATGTGAGCTGTTTCTAACTGACAAGTTTCTTTCATTGTCAATCCCCAACTGACCTTGAGCAGGTGATGCTGAACCACCTTCTTCAAACACTTTAGTCCATTCAGTCTGGTAAACCCCAATACTGCTTGGGAAATAAATCCAGGAATTTAACCTTGTGACAGGAAAAGGACAGTGTATATTTCCAAGTCAGAATAGTGAATGATGTGGAGGGGCATTTACAGTTGTTGTGTTCCCATGTGTTAGCTGCCCTTGTTACTGAAGGTGGTAAGGTCATGGGTCTGGGACGTGCTGTTGAGGGACCCTTGATGAGTTGCTACAGTGCGTCCAGTAGATGGTATGCACACTGCTGATTCTGTCACTATTGGTGGAAGGACTGAATGCTTTAGGTAGTTTGTGGGATACCAGTCAAGTGGTTGCTTTGTCCTAGATGGTATTAAGCCTGTCTTATCCAGGCAAGTGGGGAGTGTTCCATCACATTCTAGACTTGAACTTTGTAAATGGTTGATCAGTTTTGAACAAACATCAATAATCTTTACTCCAT
Source organism: Chiloscyllium punctatum (assembly GCF_047496795.1). NCBI lineage: Eukaryota > Metazoa > Chordata > Chondrichthyes > Orectolobiformes > Hemiscylliidae > Chiloscyllium > Chiloscyllium punctatum. The sequence continues at coordinate 40,025,481 of NC_092758.1, forward strand.
AAAGTTGGAACCCAAATGCAATCTAGAATATGCAGATTACATTCTGACATCTACAGTTAACCTGAGGTAATTATGGGTTGAACACTCCATAGAACACATCAACTAGCAAAGTGGTCAAGGTGATTTCATGGGATTCTCATTTCCCTCCTCCACCCCCCCCCAACCCCATCCACCCAAACATTAGTTACACTGTGGATCATCAAATCTTATTCAAACTTTCAAAGGTCTAATTTTGGAAATCTTCTAAAAGCTACTGTGTCTCACACTGCCTCAATGACTGCTCATTTTCCTTTTCTGGGTTGAGTGGTGCTGGAAAAGCACAGCAGTTCAGACAGCATCGGAGGAGCAGGAGAATCGATGTTTCTGGCATAAGCCCTTCATCAGGAGCAAATACAGCTCCTCTGATGCTGAAATAGGCCTTACCCATGTTCAGCAAGATTTGGACAATTTTCTGGGTCTACTCTTTTCTGGTTTCTGCGGGATGCAATTTACTTCCTACTCACTGGCACAATCCTAGCTTTTCATAGCTTTATTTATCATGCCAGTATTTACTGAGTTTTTGATTTTTTTTTTAACTCTAATCTTGCTCAATTGCACCAAGTGAGCTTTATTTCCCGACTTTCAGCCGCACTGAATTACTAACTACTCGTTATCTCACAGGTTTCACTACCTTCCTGAGCCCTAACCCCAACACATGCCTGTACCTACTGGCTCTTAGAATTTCTCCTGAGCCCTTACTGCATAAAACTATCCAGTCACTCTAGGGACTTCTTTCTGAGTCAAACTACTTTGTTATCAGTGGCCTTCTCAACAGCACAGCTTAATAACTGCAATTTTCTGCATAGTGCCTGATTCTGGTGTATTCACTCTCTCTCACGAACCGCAACTTTCTATCGTGCCTGAATAACTGACTTTTTGAAAAAAATCATCACAAACTCAACTCTTAGTTCTAGAGAGTATTAAATCTAATTCATGTTTTAGAACAATCTAAAGTTGCAATCCTTTTGTACTTAATATTCCTTGAATATTCCACAAATATTCCAATTTTCACAGCTGGCTGGCTTACTCAGTAAAAAATGGATGCAAATTAAAATAAGTTTCATCATAAGGAGAGGTGATTATATTCTTTCTTGTGAGAGATGGTCATTTTCTGATACTACTGTAGCCCAGATGTATATGCCACTGATCATTTGAAGCCTGAGTGTAGTCCAAATCTTGCTGCACATGGGTAAGGCCTACTTCAGCATCAGAAGATTGTGTATGCTGCTGACCACTTTAACATACCGACTTCTGACCTTGTGTTGGAGAGAAGGTCATTGATTATTCAGCTGAAGATAGTTGGGCTCAGGACATCTGTTCTTGCAGCAATGTACTGGGACTATGACTCCAACCAGTGGAGACTTCACACCACATCCATCGGCACTCCCCCACTCCCAACCTCACTTCCATGGACTTCAGTGTTTCTAGAGTTCCTCGATACCATGTTTGTCAAATGCTGCCTTTACAGGTAAGTCGCTATCACCTCACCTTTTAAATTCAGCTCTTTGGACCATCTTTAGGCCTTGAAATGGAGCTTAGTGGTTCTGGAAGTCCGCAAGCTGAACATCTCTGAGCCAGCTGTTGTTGAGTAAGACTATCTGAGCAGCACTGTTGATGACACCCCTCATCATGTTGCTAATGATTGAGAGCAGACTGACATGGTAACTGATAGGATTGGCTTTGTCCTGCTTTTGGGTCTTTAGGGACAGGACATACTGTCAATTATCCCCACTGCTGGGTAGAAACCATTGATGTCGCTCTACTGAAACAGCATGGCTAAGAAGTAGCTCTTAAATATAATTTGCATATTTGGTCAAATACGAAAACAGAAATTGCACATAATAATATAAAGCTGAAATGTGAATGATGAGTGTGTGTTAGAATATCCACAGTGTCTGTTGAATTGACCACCAGGAAAACATACACATTATGCTGTTGATATTTGAGGTGACTTTTTTGTTGATTCATAAGCTTGTATCATTCTTTGATCTTGCCCTTGTCCTCTACTGTTATTATCTAACAAGTGCACTTCTAAAATAGGTGCTCCTTAAAACACACGGTAAATTATGGAAACTGTCCATAAAAAAAGCCACATGTTTGAGGATGGAATATGAAATCAGTGATGGGCACAATTCAGCTCTCACTGAATAACAGCCTCATCAGTTTATGCTGTTTCAATGAATGTTTTATTCAAGCTCTGGTCTAATTTACATTACAGTAGCTCTTTAATATGTACACGCGATTAACACATTGTGGGGCATAGGCATCAAATTTTGAAGTCCTGGCATAAATTATTCCCCAGGATTTCTAAAGCTATGTCCTCTCACTTTTGTATAAATGCCAAATGTCACATAATCTACAGTTCTCTAAAATTACACTTGAACTTCTCCTGCAAGAAAAATATTTGTATGTTATGTGATAGCAGTAGTGTCACAGCAAGTGAAGTGGAAGGAACAGACACAAAGAGATCTGTGTGAAAAGTGTACGTGCATGGAGCTATAAAGCAATTCATAATTATTCAAAGCAGGGAGACATCGGAGAGGGAACACAGATGTAATGATAATGACACTGTATGAGCAATCCAGAGGTCCACTTTAATGTTCTGGGACACAAGTTCAAATCCCAGCTGGTAGTTGGTGGAACTTAAATTCAATTAATTATTAAAGATAATTGAAAGGTAATCTGGTAATGGTGACCATAAAACTATTATTGCTAGTCATAAAAACTCATCTTATTTACCAGTACACTTTTGTGAAGGAAATCTATTGTGCTAACCTTGTCTGGCCTCTATGTGACTCTAGGCACAGAGTAATGTAATTACTCTTATTTGCTGTCAAGTGCACTTAGGAATGAGCAACTATCGCTGACTTTGCCAGTATCACCTATGTCTCATGAAAAAATAAAAAAGGACAAGAAGAGAGCAACTTGATTAGCACTGTTAGTCTGAGCTGCCTTGCATAGTTTCTGACCTTTGACCCAGCCATGGCAGACAAGGAGAAATTGTCACCCCACTGTGCAGGTAAGACCCTGAAGGACCCTGATGGTGCAGACCCAGAATTTTCTTCACCGGGACCTGCAGTGAAGGACACATCTGAATATACCAGACTTGGCCTGAGGTTGGGTTAGTGCATCTTGCCAGTCTGGAGGAATGCTCAACTCTGTAGGAAGAAGGTCCTTGTCTTTCTCTATTCTGCCAACATAAATGTTACCATAATTTCTCTGCTACCGCACTCTCACTCTACCTCTGCTCCTGCACCCACTCCATACCAAGGCTCATGCTCCATCTAGTGCCTGCAACATCTGCAAGCTCTCCAAATACTAATGAGGTAAGTTGAGACATTATTAAAGAACTTAACAAGCAATAGTCTCAACTTGCCGCTACCTAGTGAGAAACTCATCACACAGCTTAGCAAAAGCATAAAATATGCGGCGAGATGCTCTTGATGTCAAGATGGGCCTCAAGGACATCTTGTTGAATTCTGTCACAAATCTTACCATAGCCCCCTTGCTCAGACCCTATAAGATTGTTTATAGGGTGTTTATTGTTCTCAAAAGAATGACAGTTGAACACTATCGGATGCCATCAGTGATTTTGCTTGCGTATACAATATTCTTGTAACAAAAACTCTTGTGAATTTACATTGCTCACAAGTATACAAATAAAAACTTGCTTTCATTTAATAAGATGCATCATTTGAAATACTTTCTCTTCATTTAGAAGCAAAGATTATGAAAAATATTTTTAGTAAACTAACCAGCTACAAAAATATATTCATTTTCTTTCCTCATTGCTCACACATACAACATTGTTATTATTCTGGCATTGTGCTATTTTTGCTCGAAAACATCACTTCAGTGCTCAAGTAAAGAAGTGCACTATATGACCCAGAAAGACATGAAAAGTGATTGAAAAGGAGTGACCTGGTTGATACTTAGTACGGATATACTACTATTCTCAATATGTAAATAAAATGTTTGAGTCATACATCCCAATGGCTTTATCTAATCGAATGGTAGTCCACATTAAGGGGCTATCAGTTTACACCTGTTTCTATTTCCTGCAATCTTAAGATTGCTTAATGTCTTCAAATTGTTGAGTGTCGGCTCATTTTTGCTGAATTTAGTGATGTTCATTGACTGAAAATATAGTGACAACAGATTCGTGAAATTGATCCACACGGTTGCACAGAGAGAGTAGATGCACTTTAAACACTTGTATTTATGCACATACATAGATGCTTCATTATAAAATACATTTTTATGTAAATCAAAGTTTTTAGCCCAAGCCAGCAAACCGTGAGAAATTCGATCAATAATCAAGCATCAGAATTCTATGACCACTGCCGAAAAAAATTTTAGATTACTCAGCAACTTCTCAACTTCTAGTGGGTAATTTGTAGCATTTAGTGCTTGAGAATACTTTCATTAAATAAGTTTTAATCTCATTTTCCAGCTAAAGAGTGTACCTAAGAATGAATGGAATTTGTTCATTTCCTTCTATACTAAATTGTTTCTTTACTGCTGCTTCTTTTTTTGTTGACAACAGAGGTGTTACCAGTGATCATGAGAAATGACCTCGATTTTACTGGAATATTTCAACAAATGACCCAGCACAAAATATTTCTTTATCTTCACAAAAGATTTAACTTCTCAGAGGTCATTAATAGTGAGCCTTCTGCTAACTTGTATGAACAGCATTGCCTTTGGTTAGAGAAATATGATACTGTTGGTCACAAGAAAATATGCCAGTTGTTCTTGTTTGAGTCTTGACTTGGATCAGTGGAAACTGTGTCGATCTATTTTAATAAGAAGGAACATGGATCCCTAAAAGTTGCCACCTAGGTTGATAGGGTTGTTAAGAAGGCTTACGGTGTGTTAGCTTTTATTCATAGAGGGATTGAGTTTCGGAGCCATGAGGTCATGTTGCAACTGTACAAAACGCTGGTGCGGCCGCATTTGGAGTATTGTGTACAGTTCTGGTCAGCGCATTATAGGAAGGAAGTGAAAGCGTTGGAAAGGGTGCAGAGGAGATTTACCAGGATGTTGCCTGGTATGGAGGGAAGGTCTTATGAGGGAAGGCTGAGGATCTTGAGGTTGCTTTCATTAGAGAGAAGAAGATTAAGAGATGACTTAATAAAGACATACAAAATGATCAGAGGATTAGATAGGGTGGACACTGAGACCCTTTTTCCTCAGATGGTGATGGCTATCACGAGGGACATAGTTTTAAATTGAGGGGTGATAGATATAGGACAGATGTCAGAGGTAGGTTCTTTACTCAGAGAGTAGTAGGGGTGTGGAATGCCCTGCCTGCAACAGTAGTAGACTTGCCAAATTTAAGGGCATTTAAATGGTCATTGGATAAACATTTGAATAATGATGGAATCGTGTAGGTTAGATGGGCTTCAGCTTGCTTTCATAGGTCGGTGCAACATTGAGGGCCGAAGGGCCTGTACTGCGCTCATGTTCTATTGTGGCTGACAAGGCCCTCATTCGTATCCAACCCGGTTCGCACACTTCTACCCTCACTGCATCCTCCCCTGCCACCACACTGATAGGATCCCGATTACATGGGAAATAGAATTACCGTTTGGAGCCTGCTATGATTCTTTTGCAGAACTGGCAGAAGTAACTCTATTTCTGCTCACAGATGCTGACAGACCTGCTGAGTTTCCCAGCATTCTCTGTGTTTGCTTCAGATTTCCAGCAACCACAGTATTTTGCTTTTATTCTTGCTGTTTTGGCAGTCGACTGGTTTCATGGTCATTATTAGCTGTCCAGTGACACACCATGACACTCTCACCTCCCCCATATGGATGGATATAGCTTGATATTAAATGAAGAGTCGAGGACAAGGTGTGGAACCTGTGACTAAGAGGACGTGATAAAGAATGCTATAAAAGCTCTTGCATACTGAGTGCACAACAGACTGAGCTGACAGCTGCAGCTTATGTGACCACATACCCTGAGGAATTCCCAAAGCGTGATGAAAATCGATGGCTTCTAGTTTATTTCCCTTGATAATTATGTTTGGTAGTCTGCATTATTGTTGTGATGCAGGCTGATGTAAACTTCAGTTTTCTTTCAACTGACATTTTGCTTGAAGAGTTATGCTAGACAAGCAGGGAGGCTGGAAGAACACAGCAAGCCGGGCAGCATCAGGAGGTGGAGAAGTCGACGTTTCGGGTGGAACTCTTCTTCAGGACTGAGGTGTGTGTGGGGAGAGCTGCAGATAAAGGGGGTGGCGGGGACAAGGCGGTGAGGTGGGGATAGATGAACACAAGTAGACTATGGCCTGTTTGGTCGATGGGAGGAATGAATCCAGTTGGTAGCTGGAAGGAAGGGTCGGTCAGAGAAATGAAAGGGAGGGGGATGGGCTGGGAAGAGAGTGAAGGGATGGGAAGGGAGTATATTTGAAATTGGAAAATTCAATGTTGAGTCCTCCAGGCTGTAGGCTGCCCAGTCAGAAGATGAGGTGTTGTTCCTTCAATTTGTAGTCTGAGTCACTGTGGAAATGGAGGAGGCCAAGGATGGTCATGTTGGAAAGGGAGTGGGAAGGGGTATTAAAATGGGCGGTGACTGGGAGCACCTCTCGGACACCTCCCTGCCCTTTCTTTACTCAGATTCAAGACATTTTTCTTTTATTTGTCTGAGTATGAATACCATGCTTATGATGCCTGTATTTGGTCTGAAACTGTGGTGGCTCTTTGAGAGGCTCTCTTCTGCAGTGATCGGCATCAGCCTGTTTAGACATATTTGAACCAGGATACTTCCAGCAGTAGAATGAAGTGTGATCACATGGTAAGTGGAGCAGTCTGACCTTTCTTTGTTGTATTTGCTCATGGTGATGAGACAGCATCACACAGATCCTGTGGAACACCACATACTTGACCATCTCTGGCTTGGTTCTCTTGGCTGGCCCTCTGAGCTACGTGAGCTTGATGAGCTGGCCTTTTTATTGCTCACACGTCCTCCAAATCCTTATCCTTTTCATCAAATCAGTCCTTATTCTTCTTAGTGTTGGGTTTGATAACCTCAATGGAAGTACCCAGGGTTGCAGCTTTGGGGACTGGAATGAACAGTGAGATTAGAACCTTTCAGCTTGGTCTGTAAACTTGCTCAATATCTAATTCTGCAAGATGAGATTTCCTGCTGTGTCCCAACCTTTGCAGGTCCTGACCCAAAATGTCTGTGCTGGATTGTCTCTAAGTCCATTCAAGGATTTAAGGCTTGAAATTGAGGCTCAACTTTGAGCAACTGAATGAGTCACCTGCATGATAGTCAGCAATGGGCATGATTTTGTTATGTAGGATATCATTCAGTTCACACTGCTGCACCAAGATGTTGTCTGTCAGATGGCAGAGCTTAGCCAGTAGGCAGGCATCCATGTGATCTTCATGCAATTTATTTTGTTGAGAGAAGATGCTGCTTGTAACACAGATGTTCTTCTGTACAGAGTTCCAGGAGCAGATGTCTGCTTTCATGATGATTTCCAACACCTTGGTTTCTGAGCACCCCCTTCCATGCCAGCCATCATATTCACCATTTCTCCTCTCACCATATTTTCTCTGTCAGCTGAGAGGATGTGCCAAGGTGTAGGCCTTGGAGCCAGCAGTGAGAGTTGGGTGTCGGTGTAAATCAGTGATTCCAATTCATCCTACAAATGGTATTCAGCTGACAGAAAATACCAGGGCATTACCTCTATTAGAGCATCCCACATGGCCCTTATTGTAATGTAATGACCATGAATAATGTATAAAATAAAACTTAATTTTCAAAATTAAATATATACCAAAGAATTCTTATATATTTGATGAGACAATGATTTTCAGTTTCATATATACTGGGTTGTGAGACCACAGCCTTTAGCAGTAAATTAAAGATTTCAACAACCGACACTTGGGTTATATATGACAAAATGGAAATCTATTTTGTTTCAAGCTATAACATTGATTTGTTGAACACTACCATTCTGCACTGACTTCACCATAAATTATTCGGAGGTAACTCATTTGCAATGGTTTAACACGTATCCTGGGTGACACGAAAATCTTAATTTTAGAGGTAGTGAAATTCTCATTTTTAGCCTTTAAGAAAAACAACAATTATTTTACATCTTCTGCTGTAGGCTGGGACAAACCAGGAAAATAGTGAACTTGATGAAATACTGAACTCAGTCGGTTGTTGTTTTGCATGTGAAACTAGGTTAATAGGGAGGCTGTGACTGAAGTGTGACATCTGGTCTATTGTGTCCTGCAGGGAGTGTCAACCATCTGCACTGCATGACCTGTGACAGTGATAAGAAATACTATCCTAAATTGTTATGTTAGAAAGTCCTTCCACCATTCCATAGAGGACATACCGATGTCATCAATTTCAATTTCAACCACTGATGAATTAGGAGGTTGTTAAATATCTGCACACTACATATCCATTTACATATGCTTTGATAGTGGCCAGGAGCAGAGGCAACGATAGTTTTGTCAACTGTCTGCCTTCCTCCAAGTTGCAAAGCATAATTAACTGCATACACATAGTCTTTCCCAGTTCTGTCAATAATCATGCAAGATACATATAAGGAGATGAATGTTAGGAGAGATTTTCTGATCAGCAATGCCAATTATGCAGGTGCAGAATAGGGAATGGAGAGCATCACAAAGATGGACAAAAAGTCCTTACACGTCCTTTGTGCCAAATTCCTTTTGGCCCTGGATTTGTGTCCAGCTGTATGTTTTTGTGCTAAAGCTCTGGCACAAAGGTATAGTTTCACAGTGGCTCTAGAATTCGTGTCTAAAATTGAAATGAATATCCTTTGTGTAAGTTGGTCGCTTTTGAGGTACGATTGTCTTCAAAGCACAGTTCAAACAAGTACAAAGGGAACCACATATACTGAGTCTCGAAAAAAAGCAGACTTCAGATGAGTTTTTTTCTGCAAAAACTCTTTTACTCCTTTGTCGTAAGCTGCTCTTATTAAATATTTTTTCAGTGTTAGAAATTCTTTTTAATAACTAGCTGTTCATTCGTGTCACAGCTCAGGTCTCAGCCTAAGAAGGAATTAAACCCATGTTGTTAGCACTGTTCAAAACCACTCAAGAGGCCATTTAAACAAACCAGGTCTGATCAATTGACTGTTATCTTGTGATTTTACTCTTAACACATATTGAGGTGGCCAGGTCATACTTGGAACAGGTTCCAGAATCAAACAGCGGTTGAAAATGCACTGGATTATATGAGAATGAGGGTTATAGAAGCATCATAGAGATTCCCACACTGGGTGATTATGATCAGAGTTGTGCAAAGATCTGGGAATATTGATGAGGGAAGAATCAGTGGTGGTTGGGGGAGGTGGGAAGGCAGTATTTTCCCGGGAACTGAAACATTTTGAAAGAAATTTATTCAGCCAATTTTTTGGCATGTTTCAATCCTTCCGGACTTTCCTTGGCTCAATGCAATGTTGATGACATTGTGTGTACTATCTAAACGATGCACTGCAGAAATTCACCCAACATCTTCAGACAGCAGTTTCCAAACTAATGGCATTGTGTGTCAACACACGGCAGGTGGACTACAGTGGTTCAAGAAGGCAGCTCACCACCACCACCTTCTCAAGGGCATCTAGGGGTGGGCAATAAATACTGGTCAGCCAGCGACACCCACATCCCACAAATGAATAAAAAAAAACTGATGATCCTCACTGGAAAAGGCAGCAACCTTTACTTATCAGTTTTGCCAAAAGTGAGAGTGTGTGAGAGCCGCTGATGAGTGAGCAGGGTAGCTAGGCATATATTCCTTGATGTTACTGCAAACTCTGGGACTTACAGCCATTTATGCAGAGTACTGAGGCTGTCCACTATCTAAAAGGCACAACTCAGGAGTGTGATAGAATACTCCCCACTTGCCTGGATTACTGCAGCACCAACACCCAAGAAACTTGACACCATCTAGGACAAAGCAGCCCAATTAATTGGCTCTATAGCCAGAAAATTTCAATCCCACCAGTACTGAAGCTCAGTAGCAGCAATGTGTACCATCAACAAGATGCACTGCAGAAGTTTTCAAGCTCCCTCAACAGCTCCTTCTAAACCAATGACCAGAACATCTTGAAGGACAGGGGCAGCAGATACCTGGGAATACTACCCACTTTCAAGTTCCTCTTCAAGCCACTTGCTGTCATGACGTGGACATTTATCACTGTTCTTTCATTACCATTGGATTAAAGTCTTGGAATTCCTACCGAATGACATTGTGGATGTACCCATACCAAATGGACTGCAGTCATTCAAGAAGGCAGCTCAGCATCATCCACTCAATGCAACTAGGGATGATCAATAAACGCTGGCCTAGCCAGTGATGCCTACATCTCCTGAATAAGTGAATAGAAAAGCTAGAAGTTGTGTCACTCTTCCGTCATACTTAAAAATTATTATGGTAAAATTGAACTTCACGGGTCTGAAGGTATTGGATGTAGTCCTGGGAGCAGGAAGCAACAGGATGGCTCACTAAGGATTGGGAATTCTGCATTTTGTCCTCCTCTAATGGAGATGATGAAGCCCTGATGTGAGTAATCTGAAGGTATCTTGCTCAATATGAGGACTGAGAGGGCCAAGGAGTGACAGTACTAGAAGCTTGTACACTGCACAGAACCTTGGCAACCTCGACCTTGCATTCCCTCGGTCAGTCCTTGGTTTGTGCAATTCTCCCCACCAACCTCCTCCCCCCAAACCCCAGATATCTTCCCCTGCAATTGGAAAAGATGCAAAACCTGCTGGTACACCACCCCCCTCACCTCCATCCAGGACCCTTAACAGTCCTGGCAAGTAAGTCAGAGATTCACCTGCCTCCCTTCCAACCTAGTTTACTGCATCAGATGCTCCCCATGTGGGAGACTGAATGTAAACTGAGGGAACAGTTTGCTGAGCATCACAGCAGGGCTGACCTACCCTCCCAGGCACCGCACATTTCAATTCCCCTTTACACTCCCTTTCCGACAATGACCACCCTTGGCCTCCTCCAAAGCCATATCTAAACCAAACCACAAACTGGAGGACAACACTTCATCCTCTGTCTGGGCAGCCTACAGCCCAGAGGATTCAACACTGAGTTCTCCAGTTTCAAGTAACCTCCCTTCCCATCCCCCATTCCTCCCATTGACCAACCAGGTCGTGCCCTCTGCCTGTCTTCAGCTATCCCCACTTTACCACCCTTCCCCCACCATCCCCTTCATCTGAAGCTCCCCACTACACCGACCCCCAGTCCTGGAGAATGGTTACACCTGAAAAGTTGACTTTTCCAGTTCCTGATGCTGCCTGGCCTGCTGTGTTCTTCCAGCCTCCTGCCTGTTTACTTTGTATTCCAGCATCTGCAGTTTTTTGTCTCTAACCTAGACCTATCAGGCATGCAGTACTGCCATCTTCTGACAGGAGTGCACAAAACATTTGCAATCTTCCCAGAACCCACCTTGAGTGATCGCTTATCCACATTACTAGTCATTAAATAAAGTGAGGAACTCTTCTACTTGTCCATAGCCTCTAGTTATCTTATTACATTGGAGTTACCCAACTTAATTTTATGTAGTTAAAATTTGCACAACACCAGGTTATAGTCCAACAGGTTTATTTGGAAGCACTAGCTTTCGGAGCACTGCTCCTACATCAGGAAGTTGTGTTCTATAAATCCATTCACCTATATTGCATGTGTGTGATAACAGGCAATCCTTTAATAACAGCTTGGAGTAATCAATCAAGCTGAGAAGCTACAACCCTCTACTGAGATTGTGCCAGATTGTGGAAGCAGTCCAGCAGTAATAATTCCACAACCACCTGAAGATGGAGCAGCACTCCAAAAGCTAGTGTTTCCAAATAAACTTGTTAGGACTATAACCTGTGTTGTGTGATTTTTAATTTTGTGCACCCCAATCTCTAAATCATAATTTTATCTATCATTACAACTTGCTGCCCTATGCCCGCTCCTGTTCATAGCGTTCAGGGAACATGTTATAAATTCATTTGAGACTTTACCCAAATGCTTTCTCCCATATGAACTCAACTAGCTTTAAATGTCGCTTTGCTTTAAATTAGATCTGGAGCTTTCTAATGGGATTTTGTTCCTCAGCTGCTGCACAAATCAAACCTTTTCGAAAGCTCAGAATTATTTTTCATTGCCCTGAACTGGAAGCTAAGTTGATGTCAAATCAGTCTGAAAGTGGTGTCTTTGGCATGTGGGATATTGTTCATTCCAGTGTTCCTGTGGAAAATCTACTCTGCGAAATCTAACAATGTGCAAGTTGTGTTAAACCACCCATCTCATTGATTGGTCACAAGTGAACAATTTTCTGTCATTCTTAATATTGAATGAATAATAAAATCACTCACACATCATTTTTATTTTGGTGCTTTTAACTCCAAAACATAAGGAAGATTAACCAGTTCACAAAGCCAGAAAAAATATCATCATGTTACTGCAAAGAAACTGCTCCCATGTTGTACTCAATATTGATAAAATGAATTATTTGGTTTCCAGGTTGTTGCTTAAAGGATTGCACTGCACTAACCTGAAAAATGCTACCCTTACTATGTGACATGTCTACAAAAAGATGGTAGATAGATTGGTTTGTTGTGCTTTGCATGGGGGTTTGAATTATACTATTCAGCTCTCCACATTTATACTGTTGCATTATCCACCACAGCTGATTGAACAATATAATTGTGTGGAAGCAGAATGTTTAACGACAAAAAAGTAACGCAATTTCAAATTGTCATTTAATTATACAGACATGAATCTTGTTGAAAAAGATACATTTCTTGAAGCTTGTGCGGGTCAGGTAAACTGACCATGCTAAATTGTCCAGAGTGTTAGCTGCATTAGTCAGAGGGAAATGGGTCTAGGTGTGGGTCAGTGTGGACTTGTTGGGCCGAAAGGCCTGTTTCCACACTGTACAGAATCAAATCAAATCAAACCTGGATTACCTCAGATTACTCTGGAGGGTTAAGATGTTACAAAGGTTTGAGCAACAGCTGAAACTAGGTGTTAAATATAGCCAGGAGAAAGTAAGGACTGCAGATGCTGGAGGTCAGAGTTGAGAGTGTGGTGTTGGAAAAGTACAACAGGCCAGGCAGCATCCAAAGACTCCTGATGAAGGGCTTATGCCCGAAACATTTAATGTAGCCACACAAGTTGGGCTTTCTAGAAATAGTTTACATGTTGGGCTGGATTTTTGTGAAATGGGGAAGATTCCAGAGATCTTTAACAACGACAGATCCAGGATTTCCAGCCCCATTTCTGACAAACATAATTTTGATTGGCAGGGGTAAGAAGACAGGAAGTGACGTGCACAATACAGAACTGCAAACTCAACTGGACCATTTAAAGCAGTACAGGTAGACAGGATAAATGGATCCAATTTTCACTTCAGGAACAGCTTCAATCCTCTGTCTCATTTCTATGATGACATGGTGGCACAAATGTTTACGAAGGGGCTCTGTAGAACAATTAAATTATCAAGTTATTTGAATTCACTGCCTTTGTGTTTTAAAAACTCCACCTGCCTGTGCTTCTGAGAATGAAAAAAAAATCAGTTCCCGCAGTCTCATTAGATATTTGCTGCTACAAGTCCTATTTCCATCATTATAGAATTAGTACTGCTGGGCTGCTTCCACAATCTGGCACAATCTCAGTGGAGGGTTGTAGCTTCTCAGCTTGATTGATAACTCCAAGAAGGTATTAAAGGATTAGCTATTATCACAGATATGCAATGTAGGTGAATGGGTTTATAGAATATAAACTGTAGAATGGAAACCACTTTTAAAGCAGAGTGGAGAGTGGACACTAGTTTTCAAACAAAATGGAGTTGAGTGCTTCAGTGACCTCTTCCCCATCAATTTAAATGGGGTCCCAAGGCCCTGGAGCTAATGTTCATGTCTGAACAAGACATTAAAATGGGAACAAACTTGCAAGGCATCTCACTGATGAGTCACTAAAATAATCAAAACTTTCTGTGGTTAAACACAACCCTCATTTAAAGAAGTAAAGAAACTAGTCTTCTGTTCTTCTTGTAGATGTTTTAGATTTGAAAGACTGAGTGTGAAAAATCCCTATCCTGTCACAATGCTATGTGAAGGATAAAACACAGCGTATTGTCTAACATAGGTTGAATTATCAGAAACCATCTATAAGGACAATAAGACATAGATACTCTGGTCATATGGAAGAAACTGGATTTCTAATAAAGCACATTTACTAAGGTAAGTTAGAAGGGAGAGAGAAAAATCTACATCAGCAAAGGAATGTGATCTATCCTAAGAACCATCAACTGGAAGAGAATTTGACCAGTCCCCTACTTATTTGAGGAACCAAACCAAGTTTTCATTCTATGGATTCAACGGCACCTTGGCTGTCGTGACGGAACAGAAACCTGGAAGAAAGGGAAACCTACTTTTTCAAGCAGTAAAACCACTCGAAATGCAATTTCGTTAACCTCCAAACTCTCATCAGTGGGGAAAATATAAATCATCTGCCTGTAATATTTCATGACTGCACCGAAGGAAAAGCAAGTCTGATAGTGAATATTTGAGCATTCAAGAAATAAGTGCATGCTACCTCTTTTGTAATAACTATCTTTGTGCATGTGTGTCTTCAGTTTTATGTGTGTCAGAGGATGCAATCAGAAATATATTTCAGAAACATATATCAAAACCACCCAAAATTGAGTAGTTATAATTTCTTAATGGTGACAGTACTCAGGAGGTTAAAACACGACTCTTCCGAAAAGAAAACAAACATCTTTCTGTAGTCAATTAAGTTGATTTTAAAAACAGAATCATCCTATCATCTTTCCACCATAATAACCCAGTGTTTGAATATAAATGTTTGTTTTTATAATGTACTAGGTACTTAGAGGAATTTAAAGGGGCTTTCAGAAATTGAAGTGTTGTTTTACAGAGTAAAGTTTGTAACTTTATTTCATCTCACCAATGCTCCATTGAAGATGATCCATAGTGGATAGTGGGATGGTTGACTTGGAGGATGTTAGGGATGAGGATAGCATACTGGTTGTTAGGAATTGGCATTAGCTGTCATTGAGGCTATAAGGGACCATGGAGCTGGGGTGGGGGGGGGGGTGGGGGGCAGTGCAGATGGGAGATGTGTTGTCATGAATTGGCCTGAGTAAGACATTATGTGAGTGTGCCAAGCCATGGAATTTCCTGACTCTCACTGCTTGCTACAAACAGATGGAAAAGACATTTGCCTTTCAACCTCTCATGATTTTATAAAACTTTATAAGGTCACCCTTCACATTTTAAGCTCCATTGAAAAATGTCCCAGCCTATCCAACCTCTCCTTATAACTCAAACCTTCCATTCCTGGCAACATTATCATGGATCTTTTCTGAACTGTCTACAGCTTACTAATATCCTTCTCATAGCAGGGTGACCAGAACTGGACACAATACTCCAGAACAGGCCTCAGCAATGTCCTGCACAACTGTAACATGAGTCTCACCTCCTATACTCAAAGATCAGAGCAATGAAGGCAAGCGTGCTAAACACCTTCTTAACCACCCTGTCTACATGTGAGGCAAATTTGAAAGAATTATAAACCTGAACCCCTAGGTGTCTACAACGCTACCCAAAGTGTTACGTTTAATTGTATAAGTCCTGTCCTTGTTTGTTTTACCAAAATGCAATATCTCATATTTATCCAAATTAAACTCCATTTGTCACTCCCCTTAGCCTATTGACTATATTGATCAAAATCTCTTTGTAATCTAAGATAACCTCCTTCACTGTCCAGTCCTATGATATTATGAATGATCATGAGTCAAGAAATTGAAGATAATGATTCTGTAATGATTAAGGGGTTGCCTTATTGAATTAAATTGAACAGCTCTCCTGTGTGATCTGCACTGTTTCAAACGATTTAGCAGAATTAAATGTGTAACCAGCAATTGTTAAATATGTCTGCATTCTGCAAGTTAAATAAAATAAAATCACAAACCAATTTTTATTTTCCCTCTACAGACACAATTATTTGCCCAAATTATTTTTAAAATATCTCATTTAATGTAAACATTACATTATTATTAATGGAAAGTATAAGCTTCACAATCACACTAGTGTATGTTTCAGTTGGCTAAATGATAAATTGGCACAATATTCTGCTGTTGAGATAGTGATAAGGAAAGCCATTTTTTATGGTTATGTCTATTTGCAACAAGTTAAGGTTGAGTGGAAAGATGTATGACTGTTATCAGAGGTACTTTCACAATGTGACCACAGTCAAAATCCTGTCACATTGATTATTAGAAAGATACCCTTTGACAGTTCAGATCTCTTTCAATGATTTAAAGTATTTTCTTCCCCATTTTCACTCCAATTGCTGGTTGTTCATGCTGAACCATACAATCATGACAAAATGACTAAGACGTCACATGTTGTTCTGGTATATATTGAGTATATAAAGACCTCATGTTGTTTTACTTTTTCTGTAATGGAGACTTACAATGGATTTTTCAAGTAAATCAGTGAAAATGAGAAAAAAAATGAAACCATCAGTCTCCATTGTGAGGGGCAAAAATATAAAGATCTTTTTAGATTCTTGGATAAATTGTCAAACGTATTTGAAAATGTATAAATAAACAGTACCATGTAACATTTAGTATCCAGTACCTTTGTAGATAAGTATTTTGTACCAGCTGAAATTATCCTTGTTTAAGGGCCTTGAAAACAGTATTGAACAAAATATTGTATGTTGACCCTTTGCTTGTCAAGAAAGGTAACAAATGGGAATATTACACATAGAAGATCAAATAAATAATGAAATTACATTTAATTTTCCATTATGCTTTTGTTCGAGATATTGCATTGCATATTGGACCTAGTCTGGCAGTTTAATGGACAAACATGGATTGTTTCTGAGGGATTACTTTAATTGAGATTTTTAGCCTTTCTAGACTGACGGAAATGTGGTAGCATTACCTGAAAATTTAACAGGTGAGGTCAATAGCCTACTGTCCTATTTTTCCTGTTCCTGGGAAGATTCAGAAAAAAAATGGTGGACAGATTTATAGTGGAATTCAACATCTGACAAGGTCAATAAGACTCCAATTCCCATTGAATTAACCAGAATGGATACTGTCCAAACTCCAACCAGTATAAATTGGCAGCCCAGTCAAGGAGAATTTGTAGCCTAAATCCCTCTTTCTATTGTTGGGGCCAGATAGGGAAAGATTGTATCACCAAGCTTTCCTTATCCTGCCGGGGTTGCTGCACCCCCATCACCCCTCTCAAAATATCACCAGCTTTAGTCCAGCTAACTTGGTTACTGATATTGTGTGGGTTCGACTCCCTCAAGGTGTTTGAGCTCCAGTTGTAACCACTCCCATACTGATGCAACTAATTCCCCAAGTGCATTTGGAAAATATCCACCTCTGTGTTTTAAAATCAAACAAGTATATGGATATTTACAATGTCAGCAACCAGTACAGTCCATAAGTGCTAATCAATGTGCTAATAGATGTTGAATCACAACTGAGAACCTATTATTTGATGTTTAGACATTATGTTAACTGGAACCATTTCTGATTGTTGTTAAAATTCTCATGACTGCACGTGATATTATATTATATTTTTCTCTTCATTTTCAGTTTTAGGCAGTGGATAGATTTGGGAAAACAAAGAGAATGTGCATGTAAGTTACATTAGCAAAGAATTAGATTAGATCAAAATTGTTTCTTCTAACATAGAAGGTCACTCACCTTTGGAACAAGTGATCAACTTGTGCAGTGAGAGTAATTTAAGGCAGGAAATCAAAACAGAACTGGCAAGTACACTCATTCTAAGATTGGTGGGAGAATAGATGGCATGTTTTATGATTACAGTGCTGTTATCTATTCATTTTGATTACAAAGATTGAGTTGAATATTCAAGATTTTGTTACTTTTCTGAATTGGTCTTGGATGACTTTTGTCATTTTGCCTCTTCCACAGGGTGAATGACAGTTGGTGGATGTGGAGCATGAAAGTGTATTGTTCTTCCTTCTAAAATGAACAACTTCATATTGTCCTACATTATACTCCATTTGCCCACTTACTTAAACTACCAATATCTCTGTAAACTCTTTGCATCTGTTGGACAACCTGACTTTCCACTTATTTTTGTGCCATGGGCAAACTTGGCTCCAGTACATTCATTTCCTTCCTCCAAGTCATTAACATATATTGTAAACAGTTGCGGTCCCAGCACTGCTCCCTGTGGAACCCCATTGGTCACAGGTTACCAACCTGATAAAGAATCCCTTATTGTTTCCTGCCAATGAACCAAGTCTCTATTCATGCCAAAATACTACCTCCAGCACTGTAGGCTGTTATGTCTAAACCATTTGTCAGGTATCTTGTTGAATGCCATAGCTGAATAGTTTGTTCTCGGTGCAAATTGTGAGATTCAATTGTGAAGCATACAGCAATGTTAAATCTATGGGAGTAGAATGAAGCCTGATTGTTGGGGATTGTTAACTGGTGAATGATGGAGGCATAACATGTTGAATGACTAATATGTTTGTGATATAGTTGGTGGGTTATGACCTTTGAAGATGCATTTCCTGATCTTGATCACAACAGAATTTGCTCCTGTCTTTGCACCTGGATGGTGTTGATTTTCTTGAGTATTGCTGAAGCTGCATTCATCCAGGTAAGTGGAGGGTCCATCATGCTCCTGACTTGAGCCTTGTAGATGATGGACAAGCTTTGGGGAGTCAGGAAGTAAGTTCCTCACCACAGTATTCCCAGCTGCTGACCGATTCTTGTAGCCACACAATTTTTATGGCTGGTCCAGATAATTTCTGATCAATTGTAACCCTCAGGATGTAGCTACTAAGGAATCGTCTTAAGTATCAAAGGAAGTAGTTGTTATATGAGAAGATAGTGATTCTGATAGGGTTAATGCTGAAGACTGCATTAAGCACCACCCAATCTGAAGTTACCATAAGAAATTGGGTGGGAAAGGGATAACAGTTCCTGGATCTTAAAAAAAGGCGAGCTACCATTGATGTCTCCTCATATTCTTTGTAACAATTTCAATGTAACTTGTGCCTTATTGCTATCATTCAACAAACTACATCGTGTAAGGCAACAGTTTTTTTTGTCAAACTACCTTATCATTTTTCTCAACCACGGTAGATAAAGCAGGCCCTGTAGATCTCAACATAATATCAGGCCGATGTCAACAAATATATCTCAAGGTAATTAGACTTCAATTAACTCATTCAATTTAGAGCCCAACAGGTTTATTTGGAAGCACTAGCTTTCAGAGCGCTGCTCCTTCATCAGGTAATGAAGGAACAGCATTTTGAAAAGTAGTGCTTTAAAATAAACCTGTTGGACTATAACCAGGTGTTGGTGTGATTTTTAACTTTGTATACCCAAGTCCAAAACCACCACCTCCACATGAAATTTAGAACCAATTGTGGTCATCTGAAGGTTTAGTTTAGCTGCACCATTACAACATGATAGGTGTCATGTGGACTGGAATTCAATTTTGCTTTACAGAATGAATTGCAGAAAACCCTGAAAAAAATAGTTACAGCTGTAAGTGTGGTCCAGATAGTCAACAGCAGAAGCAGCTGAACAATCAAGTAGCCTGTAACAGATAAACTCATGGCAAGTTCAATAAGGGAGAATCTTCAGTCAGTGGTAAAAACACTTCACGTCTGGTAAGAGAAACGCAGAAGAAAGTGTGGGCGAGAAGCTGTAAGGAGCTGGAACAGTCATCAAACCTGGCAGTTACAGATTAGATCAGCCAGAGAGCAAACAGAAATTAGAGTCTCTGTAAGTAAAGTTGAAATCCCTGGAAGACAAAGAGAGACCTAAAACATATAATGCATTCATATGCTTAAGAAACTAGAAGCAAAAGAAAAGTACTCTGTTCACAGTGAGCACTGACATCATTTTGAGTTGGTACCATGAGGTGTGACTGAAGTAATGGGAATCAAAGACTATAGAAGTAATTTAAGGCTACAGCACCAGTAACATCATGGACATTTAAACTAGGAGCAAGAACAAGGCCATTCAGTTCCTCAGACCTGGTCAGCCATTTTAGAAGATTGTGATTGATTTGATTGCAACATATTTCAAATACTTATTCCCACTTACTCCAATAATCGATCATCCCATTGTTCATCGAGAATCTATTTAACTCTGCCTTAAAAATATTCAAAGGCTCTGCTTCCACCATCTTTTCAAGAAAAAGAATTCTGAAGACTTATTGCCAACTGAGAGAAAGCTTCCACTTTGTCTCTGTTTTAAATGGAGGCCTGTTATGTTAAAGCAGTAACTCCTAGTGGTTGATTCTCTCTAGAGGAAACACCTTTTCCACATCTACCTAGTCAGGACCCCTCAGAAACTTATATATTTCAATCAAGTCTCCTTTTAAACTTTTGAAATCCACAGCATAAATGCCTAGCCTGTCCAACCATTCCTTTTATGACAACCCACCCATAAGGCAGACTTAAAGCAACGCAGTGACAATTAAAAGGACTACACAGAGAGTCTGTCAGATGTAGAAAGTGGGGTGGCATGGTGGCTCAGTGGTTAGCACTCCTGCCTCACAGCATCAGGTTTGATTCCAGCCTCAGGCGACTGTCTGTGTGGAGTTTGCACTTTCTCCCCATGTCTGTGTGGGTTTCCTCCCACAATCCAACGATGTGCAGGTCAGGTGGATGCTAAATTGCCCATAATGTTAGGTGCATTAGTCAGGGGTAAATATAGGGTAGGGGAATGGGTCTAGGTGGATTACTCTTCAGAGGGTTGGTGTGGACTTGTTGGGCTGAAGGCCCTGTTTTCATATTGTAGAGGAATCTAATCTAAAGAGGCTTTTGAAGCTTTAGTATGAACTTTAGTTTCTCATAATTAAAACTGTGATTAAGGCAGAAAGAATTCATTAAGGCTACAAAAACCTGAATTTTTTTCAGAGAAGTAATTAAAGTGAGTCAGAATCTTTATTAAAATGGGCATTATTAGAAGTACCATTGACAGTATTTCATTCAAAAAAGCCATTAAAGAAATAATAAGACGTGCCATTTTAGCAGCAGAAGACAGGAAACCTCTGCCTGACTGCAGATCTTACTATCCGATTATCTTTGTACCGAGCTGCGTGACTGGGTCTGTGGCAAGTAGTGAGGGAACCGACAAGAGGGAAAAACATAGTCAGCCTCATCCTTAGCAATCTGTTGGTGGCAGATATATCTGTCCATGACAGTTTCAGTAAGAGTGACCACCACAAAGTCTGTGTGGAGACAAAGTCCTGCCTTCACATTGAGACTAACCTTCACTGTTTTGAGTGCCATAATCACCGTCTTAAATAGGACAGATTTTGAACAAAACCAGCAACTCAAGACTGGGCATCCATGAGGTGCTGTGGGCCATCTGCAGCAGCAGAATTGTCCTCCAGTACAATCTGCAAACTCATGGCCCAACATACTCCCCACTCCACCATTACCATCACATAAAGGGATCAACCCTGCATCAATGGACAGTGCAGGAAGGCATGCCGTGAGTAGCACCAGTCATACCTGAAGATGAATCATCAACCTGGTGAAGCTACCAAATAGGACTACTTGCATGCCAACAGCATAAGCAGCAAGTGATAGATAGAGCAAAGTGATCCCACAACGACCACTTCAAATCTTAGCTCCATAGTTCTGCACATCCAATTGTGAATGGTGGTGGACAAATAACACCTTATGGGAGGAGGAGGCTCCACACATATCCCCATCCGCAGTGATGGAAGAGCCCAACACATCAGTGCAAAAGATAAGGCTGAAGCTTTTGGAGCAATCTTCAACCAGAAGTGCTGTGTGGATAATTTAACTCGGCCTCCTCCAGTGGTCCCAGTATGACAGATACCAGTCTTCAGCCAATTCAATTCATTCTGTGTTTGGAAGGCACTGTATATTGCAAAGGCTATAGGCCCTGACAATGTTCTGGAAATAGTAGAGTCATAGAGTCATACAAATGTACAGCACGGAAACAGACCCTACGGTCCAACTCGTCCATGCCGACCAGATATCCCAATTCAATCTAGTCCCACCTGCCAGCACCTGGCCCATATCCCTCTAAACCCTTCCTATTTATATACCCATCCGGATGCCTTTTAAATGTTGCAATTGTACCAGCCTCCACCACTTCCTCTGGCAGCTCATTCCACACATGTACCATCCTCTGTGTGAAAAAGTTGCCCGGTAGGTCTCTTTTATACCTTTCCCCTCTCACCCTAAACCTATGCCGTCTAGTTCTGGACTCCCCTACCCCAGGGTAAAGACTTTGTCTATCCCATTCATGCCCCTTCATGATTTTATAAACCTCTAGAAGGTCACCCCTCAGCCTCCAACGGTCCAGGGAAAATAGCCCTAGCATATTCAACCTCTCCCTATAGCAATACCCTTGTAAATCTTTTCTGAACTCTTTCAAGTTTAACAACATCTTTCCGATAGGAAGGAGATTAGAATTGCATGCAATATTCCAACAGTGGCCTAATCAATGTCCTGTACAGCCGCAACATGATCTCCCAACCCCTGTACTCAATACTCTGACCAATAAAGGAAAACATACCAAATGCCTTCTTCACTATCCTACCTATCTGCGACTCGACTTACAAAGAGCTATGAACCTGCACTCCAAGGTCTCTTTGTTCAGCAACACCCCCCAGGACCTTACCATTAAGAGTATAAATCCTGCTAAGATTTGCTTTCCCAAAATGCAGCACCTCACATTATCGAAATTAAACTACATTGCCATTCCTCATCCCATTGGCCCATCTGATCAAGATCCTGTAACCAAGATCTGAGGTAACCTCCTTCGCTGTCCACTGTACCTCCAATATTGGTGTCATCTGCAAACTTACTAACCATACCTCTTATGCTCACATCCGAATAATTTATATTTATGATGAAAAGTAGTGGACTCAGCACCGATCCTTGTGGCACTCCACTGGTCACAGGCTTTCAGTCTGAAAAACAACCCTCCACCACCACCCTTTGTCTTCTACCTTTGAGCCAGTTCTGTATCCAAATAGCTAGATCTCCCTGTGTTCCATGAGATCTAACCTTGCTAACCAGTCTCACATGGAGAACCTTGTCGAATGCCTTACTGAAGTCCATATAGGTCACATCTACCGCTCTGCCCTCATCAATCCTCTTTATTACTTCTTCAAAAAATTCAATCAAGTTTGTGAGACATGATTTCCCATGTACTATGCCATGTTAACTGTCCCTAATCAGTCCTTGCCTTTCTAAATACATGTACATCCTCCCTCAGGATTCCCTCCAATAACTTGTTCATCACTGACGTTGGGCTCACTGATCTATAATTCCCTGACTTGTCCTTACCACTCTTCTTAAACAGTGGCTTCTGGCACCTCACCTGTGACTATCAATGATACAAATATCTCAGCAAGAGGCCCAGCAATCACTTCCCTAACTTCCCATAGAGTTCTAGGGTCAACTGATCAGGTCCTGGGGATTTATCCACTTTTATGCATTTCAAGACATCCAACACTTCCTCCTCTGTAATTTGGACATTTTTCAAGATGTCCCCATCTATTTCCATACATTCTATATCTTCCATGCCCTTTTCCACAGTAAGTACTGATGCAAAGTACTCGTTTAGTATCTCCCCCAACTCCTGTGGTTCCACTCAAAGGCTGCCTTGCTGATCTTTGAGTGGCCTTATTCTTTCCCTAGTTACCCTTTTGTCATTAATGTATTTGTAAAGCCCCTTTGGATTCTCCTTAACTCTATTTGCCAAAACTATCTGATGTCCCCTTTTTGCCCTCCAGATTCCTCTCTTAAATGTACTCCTACTGACTTTGTACTCTTCTAAGGATTCACTTGATCTATCCTGTCTATACCTGACATATGCTTCCTTCTTTTTCTTAACCAAACCCTCAACTTCTTTAGTCATCCAGCATTCCCTATGCCTACCAGTCTTTCCTTTCACCCAACTTTCTCTGGACTCTCGTTATCTCATTTCTGAAGGCTTCCCATTTTCCAGCCGTCCCTTTACCTGCGAACATCTGCCTCCAAACAGCTTTTGAAAGTTCTTGCCTAATACCGACAAAATCGGCCTTTCTCCAATTTAGAACTTCAACTGTTCCATATGGTCTATCCCATTCCATCACTATTTTAAAACAAATAGAATTACGGTCGCTGGCCGAAAAAGTGCTCCCCCCAAAGACACCTCAGTCAGCTGCCTTGTCTTACTTCCCAAGAGTAGGTCAAGCTTTGCATCTTCTGTAGTAGGTACATCCACATACGGAATCAGAAAATTGTCTTGTATAATCTTAACAAATTCCTCTCCATCTAAACCCTTAACACTATGGCAGTCCCAGTCTATGTTTGGAAAGTCAAAACCACCAACCATTACCACCCTGTTATTCTTACAGATAGCTGAGATCTCCTTACAAGTTTGTTTCTCAATTTCTCTCTGACTATTAGGGGGTCTATAATACAATCCCAATAAGGTGATCATCCTTTTCTTATTTCTCAGTTCCACCCAAATAACGTGCTGGCAATATCCTCCCTCAGTAAGTTGTAATGCCACTCCCTGTTCTCTCTTGCCTCCCTTTCTGCCCTCCTGTAGCATTTGTATCCTGGAACATTAAGCTGCCAGTCCTGTCCATCCCTGAGCTACATTTCTGTAACTGCTGTGGTATCCCAGTCCCATGTTCCGAACCATGCCCTGAGTTCATCTGCCTTCCCTGTGAGGCGTTTTGCATTAAAATAAATGCAGTTTAATTTATCCATCCTACCTTGTTCTCTGCTTTGTCTCTGCCTGCCCTGACTGTTTGACTCGCCTTTGTTCTTAACTGTACCAGTCTCAGATTGAAATCTTTCCTCACTATGATCCACCCCTCCACCTTACTAGTTTAAATCCTCCTGAGCAGCTCTAGCAAATCTCCCTACCAGTATATTAGCCCCCTTCCAATTTAGGGACAATCAGTCCTTCATGTACAGGTCACTTCTACCCCAAAAGAGTTTCCAATGATCCAAAATTGTGAATCCTTCTCCCATACACCAGCTCCTCAGCCATGCATTCATCTGCCCTATCCTCCTATTCCTGCCCTCACTCGCTCGTACCCTCTCTGAGACACCCTTGACCCTGGCACCAGGGAAACAACACACCATTCTGATTTTTCACTGCCAACAACAGAAACGTCTGTCTGTACCTCGGACTAGAGAGTCCCCTAACACAATCAATCGCTTGGCACCCGAGATACCCCTCATTGCATTAGAGCCAGTCTCAATACCAGAAACTTGGCTGTTTGTGCTACATTCCCCTGAGAATCCATTACACCCTACATTTTTCAAAACAGGATACTTGTTTGATATGGAAATAGCCACAGAAGACTCCTGCACTAACTATCTACCTCTCTTACCTTTCCTGGAGTTAACTAATCTATGTGACTGTGTCTGCGACCTTTCTCCCTTCCTATAACTGCCATTCTATCACATCCCCTTGCTTTTCTAAATTCCTCATTGTCTCTATCTCTCTCTCCAACCGACCCATTTGATCCAATAGGATTCGCAACCAACTGCATTTATTGCAGATATAATCCTCAGTCACCCATAAACTTTCCCTAAACTTCCACATCGACAAGAAGAGTATATCACTCCACTAAAGATTGCTTCTTCCCATCTACAGACCCAGAAAATAGCAGTGTCTTATTCGTCTACAAAACACTGTTCCAGGTTAAATTAATACTTATGGCTTATATTTCAATCTCAAATCATATCTCAACAAAACATAATCAAGAAAGAACCCACTCTACTCACTACTGCAGACTTATTGTAAGTCCACGCTTGAAATATCTGTCTCTGCTGTGATCTCTCCCAAACAGGTTCCTCCAAGGTCAGTTGTGAATTTCACTGTTAATTTTTTCAAACACACTCCAATGTCCAGCAATACATGAATTCAACAGCAAAGGCAGTAACTGCGCAGGTTCACTGCTCTGTCAGTTAGCAATGTGGGTTTTTTTTCTCTCTCTCCTGCACTGACCTCACCATGTGCTTCCCTTGTATGTTCTTCTCCCTGAAGACTTTTTCTCCAAAACTTGCTACTCCCCTAGCCAAACTGTTCCAGCACAGTTACAACAGTAGCATTTACTAGACAATGTGGAAAATAGCCTACATATGTCCTGTACATAAAAAACAGGACAGATCCAATCCGCCCAACTACCTTTTCATCAATCAACTCTTGGTCATCAGTAAAGCGATGAAAAGTGTCATCAACAGTGCTATCAAGCAGCACCTTCTCAGCAATAACCTGCTTAATGACACCCAGTTTAGGTTCTACCAAGGCCACTCAGCACCTGACTGCATTACAGTCTTGGTTCACACATTGTCATAAGAACTGAATTCCACAGGTAAGGTGAGAGTGACAGCCCTTGCCATCAAAGCTATATTCAACCGAGTGTGGCATCAAGGAGCCCGAGCAAAACTGGAATCAATGGGTATCAGGGCAAACTCTCCACTGGCTGGAGTCATACCTGGCACATAAGAAGATGGCTGTGTTTGTAGGAGATCAGCTACCTCAGTTCCAGGTGCTCCTCCTCAGCCTAATTATTTTCAGCTGCTTCATCAATAACTTTCCCTCCATCAATAGGGCAGAACTGGGGATGTTCGTTGATGATTGCATAATGTTCAGCATCATTTGCAACTCCTGAAATATTGAAGCAGTCCATGTTCAAATGCAGCAAGACCTGAACAATATCCAGGCTTGGATTGATAAGTATTAAGCAATATTCACACCTCACAAATGTCAGCCAATGGCCACCTCCAATAAGAGATGATCTAACCACCTCCACTTGACAATCAATGGTATTATCATCACTGAATCCCCGACAATCAACATTCTTGGGGTTACCATTGACCAGAATTTCAACAGGACTTGCCATATAAATACAGTGGCTACAGGGGAGGGTCAGAGGCTAGGAATTTTGAGGCAAGTAACTCACTTCCTGACTCCCCATTGCGTTTCTACATTCTCCAAGACACAAGTCAGGAGTGTGATAGAATACTCCCCACTTGCCTGGATGTGTACAGGTTCAACAAAACTCAAGAAGCTCAACATTATACAGGACTAATAAGCCCACTTGATTGACACTACCTCCTGAAACAATCACTCGCTCTACCACTATGCACTGTAACTGCAGTGTGAGTACAAGATGCATTGTAGAAATTTACCAAGATTCTTTTTTATTAGAATATCTACAGTGTAGAAACAGGTCCTTCAACCCAACAATTGGTTAGGCCACTGTTGGAATATTGCGTGCAATTCTGGTCTCCTTCCTATCGGAATGATGTTGTGAAACTTGAAAGGGTTCAGAAAAGATTTACAAGGATGTTGCTAGGGTCAGAGGATTTGAGCTATAGGAAGAGGCTGAACAGGCTGGGGCTGTTTTCCCTGGAGCGTCGGAGGCTGAGGGGTAACTTTCTAGAAGTTTACAAAATCATGAGGGGCATGGATAGGGAAAATAGACAAAGTCTTTTCCCTGGGGTGGGGAGTCCAGAACTAGAGGGCATAGGTTTAGAGTGAGAGGGGAAAGATATAAAAGAGACCTCAGGGGCAACTTTTTCACGCAGAGTGCGGTACGTGTATGGAATGAGCTGCCAGAGGAAGTGATGGAGGTTAGTACAATTGCAACATTTAAAAGGCATCTGGATGGGTATATGAATGGGAAGGGTTTGGAGGCACATGAGCCAGGTGCTGACAGGTGGGACTAGATTGGGTTGGGATATCTGGACGACACGGACGGTTTGGACCGAAGGGTCTGTTTTCGTGCTGTACATCTCTCTGACTCTAAGTCCACACCCACCCTCTGAAGAGCAACCCACCTAGACCCATTCCCCTACAACTCTACATTTACCCTGACTAATGCACCTAACGTACACATCCCTGAACACTATGAGAAATTTAGCTACACATCTTTTGGATTGTGTGAGGAAACCAGAGCACCTGCAGGAAACCCACGCAGGCACGAGGAGAATGTGCAAACTCCACACAGACAGGTGTTTGAGGTTGGAATCGAATCTGGGTCCCTGGCGCAGTTAGGCAGCAGTGCTAACCACTGAGCCACAGTGTCACTTATTCCTTCGATAGCACCTTCCAAATCCACAATCATGACCATCTAGAATGATGGGGTGGTATATACTTGGGAACACTACCACTTGCCAGTTCCCTTCCAAGCCAGTTACATGCCTGACTCGGAAATATATTGCTGTTCTTTGGGTGTCGCTGAATTAAAATCCTGTAACTCCCACCCTAACAACACTAAGTCTAAATACACCAAATGAACTGCAACGTTCAAGAAGGCAGCTCACTCCCATCTTGTCAAAGGTATCTAAGGATAGGCAATAAATGTTGGCCCAGCCAGCGATGCTCACATTTCATGATTAAATTAAAATAAAACAGCATAGCCTAATTAACAAATTATTATGGCAGATTCAAGTTTGATGTCAGATGATGAAACATCACAAGTCTAAGAGGAACATTTGAATTCTTAATTTTCCAGGAAAGGATTACTAGTACCAGTGACAGACATTCTGTTCAGTATTCAGTAATCCTGGAGTAGCATGACTAAGGAAGTCAACATGCTGGGTTCATCAGTAAAACAACCGCAGGAGGCAAGTGCAAGCAGCCAACCTAATCAACAATTTGAAATGCAAAGCCTACATACTCCAAATGTATTCATATAACAATTGTAGTTTGCAAAGAGGTGCTATGCTGTCCAAGCATTGAAGGTGGAATTTTGTGAAGCTACCTCTTACTGTTAGTTGTTAAATCCTCTAAAAGACATTCAAATAAGTACATGAATAGGAAATGTTTGGAGAGATTTGGGCCATGTGCAGGCAGGTGCGACTGGTTTAGTTTGGAATTAAGGTTGGCATGGACTGGTTGGACCAAAGACCATGCTGTACGACTCTATGACTTTACCCTATCTGTCATATTTATAAAGGTAAAGTCACTATAATCCTACCAAGCTATAGGTCTATTCTGTCATTCTAGAGATGGCTGGTGGTGGTTTAAACTGAGGGGAGAGGTTGAGAACAATTTTTCATGGTAACCTCAGCCAGTGCAGAATTTGAACTCTGCATCACAAGCCAGCTATCTAAGATAACCACTTCCCTGACATACTTGTAGTGCTAACTGTATGATGGAGGAAATGTTTACTCGAAAGATGGGTCCTCACAAGAATTGTGCGGTGGTCATTTGAGTCAATATTGTCATAGTCAGATTCAACTGTGACAGATAAATTTGTGAGGACAAGGACAAATTGATAGTTCCTTTTCATTTGAACCTTCACCACCTCATGGAAGCTGCACAGTAACATTCAGTTTATAACTGCTAAAGTTTCTGTAGTAACGATCAACATATCAGACAATATAACTATGAATATACATATTTTTAAGGTTCACTACTCCAGTTCATGGGTCTTGGTCAGGCTGATATTGGTACCCAATCAGTTCCACAGTGATGGGCTTGGGCTTAGTCTAGCAGTGGGCACATTACTGTCAGCTTCATGTTCAGGGCTGAGTTTAAAGCCTTATTGAAGGAATCCAGGGTAAAGCCCATGGTCAAGAGAAAGATAGATACCAAGGGGCAAACAGGGCAAGGCAGGGCCATATGAGGCTTGCACTTCAGTGCTGGTTTGGGGCATACTCTCAGAGAGGGGGAGATCATAACTCCATTTGTTGTTTCTATGGCCTTAGTTAGGATTGTGAGCCTCAATTTGGGAATCGGTACAGTATGAAAACCGTTGCCTTAAGTAGTGTGCTCGCCTGAAATGAATTTACAAATCAGCAGATAGGCAGCATTATGTTTGCCTGCAGGATCTAGAAACAACTAATGTAGTTCTATTTTTCAGGAGTGGTAGGGATAAACCTGGGAATTACAGTCCTTTGAGTCTCACATCAGTGTGGGGAAACTACTAGAAAAATGTTTGGACGAGAGAACTAATCTTCATTTGGAGAGACAAGGGTGATCAGGGAAAGTTGGCATGGCTTTGTCAGAGAGAGATCATGCTGAACAAATTTGATTGAATTGTTCGGGGATGTGATCAGATGTGTGGATAAGGGTAGCATAGTCGATGTAAGTTTATTTGGATTTCAGCAAGGTTTTTGATAAGATCCCACGTGGGAGTCTGATAAAGAAGATAAAAAGACATGGGATCTTGTGTGACCTGGCAAGATGAATCCATAATTGGCTTAGTGCTGGGATACAGACGGTGGTGGTAGAAGGCTGTTTGTGTGACTGGAGGTTAAGATTAGTGCTGAGTCCTCTACTGTTTGTGATACAAATAAACAACACAGATGAGATTTTAGAGGGATGATTACTTATTTTGCAGATAACACAAAGATTGACAAGGTAGTTAGTAGTGAGGACAAAGCTCTTAGGTTATGGGCAGAGGGAGACAGGTTGCTCAGATGGGCAGAGCAGTGGCAGATGAAATTTAAGCTTGAAGAGTGTGAGGCGATGCATTTTGGAAGAAGTAACAAGACAACCAAGAACTCAGTGAGTGGTACAGTACCAGTCAGGAAGCTCAGAGGAACAACAGGAACTTGGGGTATTTGTCCACAGATTCCTGAATATGACAGGATAGTTTAAAAGGTTAATTAAGAAGGCAGATGGGGTACGTGTCTGTTGTGACATAGATTATAAGAAGAGGGAGGTATTATTGGAGCTGCTCAAGACTTTGGTTAGGCCACAGCTGGAATAATAAGTGCAATCCTGCAGTCTGCACTATTGGAAGGATATGTTTGCTGTGGAGTGGGTGAAGAGGGGATTCACCAGGATGTTGCCAGGGTTGAAACAGTTTCATTGTGAAGAGACCCTGGGTAAGCTTGGGTTGTTTTCTTTGAAGCAGAGAATGTTGAGGGGGAACATGATCTAGGTGTATAACATTGAGAGGGACATAGGGTGGATAGGAAACAGCTGTTCCTCATAGTTGAAGGGTATAATTTTAAAGTGAAGGGCAGGAGACTTAGAGGGAATTTGAGGAAGAATATTTTTACCCAAGGGCAGGTGGGAATCTGGAATGCACTGCCCGGGAGCGTAGTAGAGGGGGTAACGACACAATCTTTAAAAAGTAAATGGATGAGCACTTGAAATTTTGTTACTTCCAAGGCTACAGGCCAAGTGCTGGAACATAGGATTAGTGCAGATACATGATGGGATTCTTTTATCGATGCAGACTCAATGGGCCAAATGACCTCTGCTGTACTGTACGACTCTGAGTCTGAAAAAATTGCAGCACACAGCCAGTGTTAAATGTGCTGTTGTATGCTTGCTTCTTTCACAAATCTATCAAAATTCGAGGAATAAGTGTCTGTTGAAGTTATTTCTAAGGGATTTGTAGGAGATAAACATTTAGTTATAAGATTATAGAGAGCCCCTCTCAGTAACATCAGGCTTAATTTGATAAGTCACTAGGAGCGCTTTTGATAACTGCTTGTAGGCCACACCAGTGACACAAATTAACTGCAGTACAGCAGCAATCAAATGGAATTGTGACAAACTAAAACATATCTATGTCAAAGATCCCCTCTCTATGAAAGTAGAGAGAAATTTGATCTATTTCTCAGTTAGTAGAATTTCTTTAATTTCTCTCCTGTATATGCTCAATTTATGTTGCTGGACTCTAAAGTCACCTGCAAGAATAACAATGATAGCATTTAATTTTGTCATTCCTATAGAAAATCCTACAATATTTAAGGTGCACGGATTCTTCAAATGTGAATATCACTGAGAAGACCAACTTTTAATTGTTATTTAATTGCTTTTGAATTGGTTCAACTGAGTTGATTCTATGACATGACACAGGGCTGTTCAGCATCAACCAAATTGCTGTGAATTAGGTATCACAAATAGACCAAACCGATAAGTGCTGTAGCTTTCCTTTTCTACTGGACATTAATGAATCAGATTTTTCTCTTTCAAAGACAATCTGGTAGTGCCTTGATCACCAATGCTGTATTTTATTCCATGATTAATTGACCAAATTTAAATTAGCCAGATGTTTTGTTAGCATTTGAAGTGATGTCCCTGAATCATTAGTTTAGATTTCTGGAATATAAGTTCAATAATATAACCACCATTCCTAGAATAAAATGAATAAGATTTTAGTACCTATTGTAAATGCCTTGTTAGAATATAGTATGAATTATAATCACGTACATATGTAATACATAAAATCAAATGATATCATTGGATTGTCAAATACATCTGCCATTAATTGCAAGGAATGAATATGGAAACCAGATGTGACTAATTACATTTTTAATTAGTAAATAAGATTATGAGTAATAGCCACAGTCATTCAGCAGATTACCTGAATATTGAGTATGCATATTGTGTATTGTGATTGTGTATGCATACTTCAACGTTTTGATTGGTTTCTATATATAATAAGGTGAAAAGCAAACTTTGTGAGTGTTCATTGATCATTGTGTCTACTTTGGTTCTCAATATGTACTGTGTTATTTATTTTTAAAATGGTCAAAATGTTAGATTTCATCACTTAGCAACACAGAATTATAATATGAAGCTCAAGTCATCACAACCACAGCAGGACAGGAGAAAACAAACCAGCCAAACAATAATAAAACAGCTTCAACAGGCTAAGTCACAGTGGAGAGAATCCAATGTCTGAGCATGGGTTTGGACAAAAGGAGAAGCTGGCCTGGTGTCTCTTTATTGTGAGTTCAAAACTTTCAGCAATCATTAGCGCCACTGAGCCTCTGTTATGGTTATTTGCTGTCTCTTGTGCTTTCTTGCCTTGTAATTGAAAAACAGCATTAAGTCAATAGCACTGGAGGAGGATTCATCCTCATGAAAAAAAGCAATGAAGTGAGAAGCTGCTTGAAAGTCTGTAGAGCAATCAATCAGGACTATCAGACGTCAGGACTGTGGTGGCCCTCCCAAAAAACCTGTACTTCTTTTTATGAGATAGTCATATGGCACAGAAACAGACCCTTTGGTCCAACTCATCCATGCCAAATGAGTTTCCCAAATTAAACTAGTCCTACTTGCCTGCATTTTCCCATATGCCTCTAAACCTTTCCTGTTTATGTGTCTATCCAAATGTTTTTTAAATGTGTAACTGCTGCTACCACTCCCTCTGGCATTCATTCCACATAGGAACCACCCTCTGTCAAAATGTTGCCCCTGAAGTCCCTTCCCAAATCTTCTTCCTCTCAACTTTTAAAAAAAAACACTCTTTTTTTGTTAAACTCACCCACCATAAGGAAAAGACCTCGACTATTCACCTTACCAAGCCCTTTATGATTTTTTTAAACCTCTAAGGTCATCCCTCAACCTCCTACGCTCTAGTGAAAAACTGTCCCAGCCTATCCAGCCTCTTTTTATAACTCAGGCCCTCCACTCCAGGCAACACCCTGATAAATCTTTTCTGAATCCTCTCCAATTTAATAATATTCTTCCTACAAGAGGGTGACCAGAACTGTGTCCAGTACTCCAAAAGTAGCCTTACCATTGTCTTAAACCTCAACATAACATCCCAACTCCTAAACTCAATGATCTGAGCAATGAAGGCAAGTGTGCTAAATGCCTTCTTAAACATGCTGTGTACCTGTGGTACAACTTTCAAAGAAGTATGTACCTGAACCCTTAGGTCTCTGTTTGACAGCACTACCCAGGGTCTATCTTTAACTGTGTGAGTCCTGCTCCTTTTTTTATCGTTTTACCAAAATGCAATACCTCATGTTTATCCAAATTAAACTCCACCTGCCACTCCTCAGCTCATTGGCCCAATTGATTAAGATCCCTCAGTAGTTTTGGGTAACCTCCTTCACCGTCGACTATACCACCACTTTTTGTCATCCACAAACTTACTAAACCTGCCTCCTAAATTCTCATCCAAATCATTTATATAGATGGACAAAAGTGGACTCAGCGCCAATCCCAATCAGCGCCACAGACTTCCAGTCCAAAAATCAAACATCCATCACCATCCTGTCTCTTACCATCAATCTAATTTTGTATCCAATTGGCAAGCTGTCCCTGAATCCCATGTGATCCAGCTTTACTGTTTAGTCCACCATGCAAAACCTTATCAAAATCTTTACTGAAGTCTATGTAGATAACGTGTACCATGCTGCCCTCTTGAATCTCTTTGGTGGCGTTCTCAAATAAGTTAATGAAGTTTGTGAGACATTACTTCCCATGCACAATGCTACGCTGATTATCTATAATCAAACCTTGCCTCTATAAATACATGTAAATTCTGTTTCTCAGAATCACCTCCATCAATGTACCCACCATTGATGTCGGATGCACTGGTCTATAGTTTCCAAGCTTTTCCTTACAGCCTTTCTTGAATAAAGGCACAACATTAGCCACTGTCAAGTCCTCTAGCACATCACCCATACTTTAGGTGATACAAAATATTTCTCCTAGGGGTCCTGCAATTTCTTCCCTAACTTTTCACAACCTCTTGAGAAACACTTGATCAGGTTCTGGAGAGCTATCCCCCTTGATGTATTTTAAACCCTCTAGCAGGTCCTCTTCTGTAATGTGGACTGTTGAGATGTCAATATTTATTTCTGAGTTCTATTGCCTTCTCCACACTGAAAACTGACATGAAATATTCATTTGGTATCCCTCTCATCTCTTGTGGTTCCACACATAGATGACCTTGTTGATCTTTAAGGGCATCAATTCTCTCCCTAGTTCCTCTTTTGCTCTTAATGTACTTATAGAATCTCTTTGGATTATCCTTAAACTTATCTGACAAGGTTATCCTATTAATGCTCTCCTGATTTCCCTCTTAAGAATGCCCCATACACTCCTTATATTCTTCAAGAGGTTCACTTGATCTCAGTTATTTATGCCTAATATGTGACTCCTTCTTATTCTAGAATCTTTACTTCCAAAGTTGTACTGAAAAGGGTGAAATTGGACTTCCTGGTGAGTGTTTTAATTTTGGGATATGCCCACGTTTCATGGGGACAAAAGTTAAAAGGCAAGGAGTAAATTGATAGATCAATTTACTTGGTCAGAACACAAAATTCATGTGAGTGAAAACAAGTAAACATTTCTAAAATTACATCAATTTGTTTTGCTAAGTAATAAGAAAATAACACTCCAGATGTTCTTGCTAGAACAACATGTGTGTAAGTTGAAAGGGGGTGACTTACTCAGGAATGCTAGAGAGATGAGTTCTTCTTTCAGACTATGAACCTGCTGTGTTATCTTGAGTTTTACTTACTCCCAAATGACCACCTACTGGTAATTCATGTATGACCTACAACACTTCCTTTCTATAATCCACTGGTAATATAATTGCCCATTTTTCTTCTTCCTGTATATGTAATGGCCTCCAATTTCTCATCAAGATGTCATTTTTAAGATAGTAACATTCTGGGATACACTCAGATTCTTCTTCTGGGTCCACTTTTTAATACAATTGCTTTAGATTTTCATCTTTCAGTTGTAATTCAGTTAGATTTCTCTGAATTAAAAATATTGACTTTGTCATCTGCCTATTTTTATTTTTTTCTCAACCATTTGATCAAACATGGTCTCTGATAATTGCACTCAATTTCCTTATTCTTTGAGTTCTCCTCCTGCTTCTATCTGTGGTTTTGTGACTTTGTTATTAGAGTCAGGAAAAATCCCAGGATATACTTCTTGTAATAGCTCAGTTGCCTGAAGTTCCACTGGCTTTTCCACCACAGTAGGCATCACTCCCATTTGTGATCCAGCTATATCATTACCAATGACAAATTATATTCCTGAAGCTGAGAGTTTCTCTAGTACTCCCACCACCACTTCCCCAATTTTCACCATCACTTTATATAATGGAGCACCTCTCATCTCACCACGAATTCAACATATTGCTAACTTTTCTGGCAATAGTCCTTCTGAATTGCATATCTCCTCATCTCTCATCTTCAATGATTGACATGCTCTCGTATTCTCTTAAAATTGTAATTTCTTTACCTGCTCCTCTAGCATATGCAAGTAAACCTTACCCTCAAGTAAATTGTTTAAGGAGATCTGGCATTTTCTTCTCAAGTAATCCCTAACCAGGTTGCACCATCTGTTGCAGATCTTTGGCTTTCACTGTGCTTCCTTTACCTTCACTGGCTTATCCTGTTTTCCCACATCCATCTTCCCAGTGCTTTTTCCAAACACTGTGACATCACGCGGCCTACTTTGTTACAGCAATAATACCTGAGCTTTTTTACGTATCTTTCCCCCTCATGGGTTTCCTTTTTACTCTGTGATAAACTAGTTTTGTTATTTTCAATGAGATCTACTTTCCCTTAGTACCGCAGGATTTCTCTTTCCCCCAATTTCTATCCCTCAGGGATTGAAATTAATGTCGGAAGCCAAATTTTGATTTATGAACCAACTCATAACCATTGGCAATTTCTGATCATCTTGCCATTTTAACTCTGCTCTTACACATGAGTTCTCACTAATTCAGGAAGTGAATTTTTGAACTGCTCCAAAATAATTGTCTGTCGCTCCATTTTTAATACCCTTATCTACCTACCAAAATTACTTTGTTTGATCCTTTCAAATGCAATGTACATTTGACCAGGGTCCACCCTTAGATTCCTGAAACATTGTCTATAAACTTCTGGCACTAGCTCATATGCACTTAAGATGGCATTTTTCACCTCTTTATTTGGTCTCTCAAAACCTCATCTGATAGCCATGCAAATACCTCACTAGCTCTACCTACTAAATTTGTTTGGATCACCAATACCCATGTGATCTCCAGCCATTTCATTTCTTTAGCAACCTTCTGAAGTGAAATGAAAATTATTTCTACATTCTTCTCATTGAATTTAGGCAAAGCTTGGGTATATTTAAACAGATCTCCACCAGTCCTTTGGCAATGATGGGTTTGCTCATCATCACTAAGCCTCCCTCTACCTTCACCTCCATCCTTTTTAAGCCAACATTCCTCTCTATTTGCCAACTTGTGAAGATCAAAATTCTGTCACTTGCTGCTTTTCTTCTTTCTCTCTTTTCTTCTGCTAGGAGCTTCCTCTGCATCTCTTTTTCCTCCAGGGCTATTCTTTCCTTTTCTATTGACTCTTCATTTCCTTTCATGTCCAAACTGCTTCATTTTCAAATTAATTTTAGCCATTTCCAAAGATTCAAATGGCATTTCTGAAAATCATAAATGTCGAACTGTTGCAGCAATTAGCTCTCCCTTTTGCATGGACAAAGGCTTCCCCGTCTCCAGCTGGTCCACCAATCCCAAAAGCTTTGCTTTGATCACTTTCTGTAAAACTCCTGTAGTGACTTCTTCCACCTCCAGAAAATTCTTAGTGACTGAAAAGACATTACTACTCAAGGCACACCCTGTTTAAACCAACCAACTTCAATTCTCGAAAGAAAAGACACTAACACCTACCACATGCTCCCTTTTGAGTCCAATAATCCCAAACTAAACCTGTAATTAGAGATTTTTATCCCAATAAGAGCCCCAGTTTGTTATAGACCTGACGAGACCCCCCTCAAAATATTTTAAGGTAAGCTCCACCCTACCTTTTAATAATTTTAAAGGTAAATGTGTTCTAGATACCATGCTATTGATCAAACTACTCGACATTAATCAAAAACACAATTTATTTAAACACTGTAGTTAAAATACAAACAAAAGAAAGAAAACTTAACTCAATTGGAAAACTTAATTGAATAATAGATACATTAATTATTACTAATTAACTGTTCCAATATCGTAACATGCCTTAAACACTCCCCTTGGTAAAAAGGCATTTCAGGAATGGATTCTCACATGCAGTTCTCCAATCAGGAGGAGCAAACATCAGGAGAGAATTCAGACCAGCGGCCAGGAGACATTTACTGAAGGTTCCACCTCTGTTGAAACCCCAACAGCTTCTGATGCTGCTGAAAAACCAAAACCCAGAATCCTGACCTGTGAGAGAGCTGGTCACACCCATTCAGGTTATTAAAGAAAAGCCCCAGGCTTCACAAGCTGTTCACTCAAGTGGTTTTGATAGAATGCTTGGTGCCTCTGTCTGATAACCTCTCTTCAAAAAGAAGGACAAAATAACTTGTTAAAGCCACAGCATCTTCACAATGAGGACGACTCAGTTTGTAGAGGGATACAGCCTGGTTAAGCAAGTAGGAAAAGACTTGGGGGGATAAAATGAAAATTGAATCAGCCACAATCTAATTGAATAGACAATCAGACCTGATGGGTTAACTAATCTATTTCTGCTCCTACAACCTTTGTTTTTATTGTCATCAGCATACATGAAAAGTTAATGACTATGCACAGATGTATGTCATGATATATTAAAGACAAAATACAATATAAAAATGGGGAGAGATATGGACCAGAGGTGAAATGCATGCTGAAAGTGAAATCTGTCCATTAAATGTCTTTCCATTGGCATTGTGGGGAATCCCCCTTTAAGTAATTGATCTTTATGGGAATCATAATAGTCATTGAGCAACACTTTCAGTTAAAGAAGTGCTGTGGACAATTAGGTAACTAGTAAAAAGGTGCAGAGATCATCGTGTACAATTAGCCCTTGCCTATTGCGTTCAATGTGTACAGCACTGCTTCATTTCAGTTAATGCAGGTGATTGAGTTGAGAGTGTGGTGTGATCAGGCAGCATCCGAGGACCGGAAGATTCAACATTTTGGGCATAAGTCCTTCAGCAGGAATGAGGCTTGTGAGCCAAGTGGGTAGAGAGATAAATGGGAGTGTGGGGTGGGGCTGGGGAGTAGGTAGCTGAGAGTGCAATAGGCAGATGGTGGTGGTAATGGTGGCAACACCACACTCTGAACTCTGATACTCCAGCATCTGCAGTCCTCACTTTCTCGCAAGTGATTTAGTTCTAAGTACTTGATTCACTGCTGCAACTAGTTCAGTGGCACTGCATAGTAAATGCATTTCATGCCAATTAGTCAAAATATTCTTCAACTTGATGGTTCCACATATGCCTGGTTGGTTGATTCCTTAGAATGCTATCATAAATCTATTTGTAATCTCTCCATCAGACTTGACCTTGTTAGATGAAGTCAACTGCTGAGTATAATATTTAAATTCATATAGTGTCCCTAATGTATCAGAGTATTCCAAAATATCTCCTAATTTGGATGGGTAGGAAAGGGAAGGTTTTGCCTGTGAACTACTCTTTATGGAGGCTTTCCATGGAGAGAAATGTGTAAAATCTAGTAGTTTAGAAAGAAGGAAAGGATCCAAATTCTACTATTGATAGCATGAAGGAAGTAGGTTTGGAGGTGAACATGTATAATAGTGCAGAATTCGAACAGTGAAGGGGAGCAGGCAGGAACAAAGGCCCAAATTAGTTTGCAGAGGTAAGTATGAGAGAGATCATGGAGGACTGGTTTAAAATATTGAAAGTGATAGTTACAGATGGAGGTGCAATGATCTGTAGCAGAAATTTTCAGAGATAGAATTCTGCATTTGTTGGAATTCATGCAACAGAAAGAGTTTTGGAAAGTTGAAAACCCACCAAATACCCCCAACCCCATTAAAATATCAAGGAAGGGAGCCCATCCGGGGATAAAACATTAACCCTGCAGCTCTTCGACTAATTGCAGTAAATAGTTTGGTGGTCACTTTTCCATCTGCTATTACAGTCAAAGAAATTAGGGTATTCAAGCCATTCAGTCCCTCACGTGTGCTCCCCCATTCCATAAAATCATGGATGAACTGACTGGCTACAAATCCTCATTGACCAACCCTCAATAACCTCTGACTGCCTTTACAGTCAAGAACCTAATTACTTCTGCATTAAAAATATTCAATGACCCTGCTGCCATCACTCTCTGGGGAAGAGAGTGCTGAAAACTCACCACCATTTGAGAAAAAAAAATTCTCCTTATCTCCATCATAAATTGCTGCTCCATAAGAGGGGCTATGTTCCCTATCCTAGTCCTCCTAATAGAGGAAAACACTATTTCAGCTTCCATCATGTCGAGTTCCATCAGGATCCTATGTCTCAATAAGATTATCTCCCACTTTTTCGAAACCGTCATGGGTAAAGGTCTAGCCTTTCTGACCTTTCCGCATAACACCGTTATCCCAGGTGTAAGTTGAATGAACCTTCTTTGAACCTCCTCTAATGCACTTACATCCTCCCTTCAATAAGGAGACAGTCTTAATCACTTGTTATACTTGTATACAAACTTTTTATAGGACACCAAGAACCTTCTGTGCTACCAAGTTCTGAAATCTCCCTCCATTTAAATGGTGATGGAGTGTAGGGGAGAGGCTGGATCTTGAACATTAGGGCATAGAGAAACTGAAATGGGGACTTCACCTTAGGGAGGTTGGGGGTGTTTCTGGGCTGATCACTTTGTGTGGGTCTCTCCCACTGTCAGTTAAATCCTGGACTGGAAGAATGAGGCCTAAATTAATTGAGAATTAAACATTCACCTAATGGCTTCAGTCGATCCACTGCTGGCTATTTGACATACCCTGATCTCCTGCTGCTGATATAGTAGCATGAGGCATGGATGCACTGGCAAGTAGTCTTTTTTTTAATCTATTCATTTTGTGGGACATGGGTGTCACTGACTGGCCAGCATTTATTACTGTCCCTAGTTGCCCTTGAGAAGCTGGTGGTGAAGTGCCTTCTTAAACCACTGCAATTCACTGTGGTTGACCCACAATACCATTAGGGAGGGAATTCCAGGATTTTGACTCAAGGACAGTGATATATTTCCAAGTTAGGATGGTGAGTAGCTTAGAGGGGAACCTGAAGGTGGTGGTGTTCCCATATATCTTCTGCCCTTGTCCTTCTAGGTGGAAGTGGTCGTGGGTTTGGAAGGTGCTGGCTGGGGATGTTGGTTGAATTTCTGCAGTGCATCTTGGAGAATACTGCGAAGAGTAACTCACTTCCTGACTCCCCAAAGCTTGTCCACCATCTACAAGGCATAAGTCAGGAGTGTAATGGAATACTCCCCACTTGCCTCAATGAGTGCAGCCCCAACAACACAAGAACGTGGTACTATCCAGGACAAAGCAGCCCACCTGATTAACACTACACCAACAAGCATCCACTCCCTCTACCATCAATGCTACTGAGCATTGTCCTGGATAGTACCACGTTCTTGTGTTGTTGGGGCTGCACTCATTGAGGCAAGTGGGGAGTATTCCATTACACTCCTGACTTATGCCTTGTAGATGGTGGACAAGCTTTGGGGAGTCAGGAAGTGAGTTACTCTTCGCAGTATTCTAAGCCTCTGACCTGTTGTTGTAGCCACTGCATTTGTGGTTAGTTCAGTTGAGTTTCAGATCAATGATAATTCCCAGGATGTTGATTGTAGAGAATTCAGTGATGGTAACACTGTTGAATGTCAAGAGGTGATGGTTAGATTGTCTTTTGTTGGTAATGGTGATAGCCTGATATTTGTGTGGCGTGAATATTATTTGCCACTTGACAGCCCAAGCCTAGATATTGTCAAGATCTTGTTGCATTTGGACATGGGCTGCATCAGTGTCTGAGGAGCCACAAATGGTGCGGAACATTATGCAATTCATGACAAACATCTCCACTTCTGAACTTACGATGGAGGGAGGGTCATTGATGAAGCAGCTGAAGATGTTTGGGGCTAGGACATTACCCTGTGGAACTCCTGCTGAGATGTTCTGGGAGCTGAGATGACTGACCTCCAACAACCACAGTTTGGTATGACTCTAACCATTGGAGAGTTTGCCCTGATACCCAATGATTCTAGTTTTGCAAGGGCTCCTTGAGGCCGCACTCAGTTGAACGCAGCCTTGATGTCAAGGGCTGTCACTCTCACCTCATCTCTGGAATTCAACTCTTTTGTCCATGTTTGAACCAAGGCTGTTAATGAGGTCCAGAGCTGAGTAACCCTGGTGAAACCCAAACTGCTTGTCATTGAGCAGTTTATTGTTGGGCAGGTGCTGCTCGATAACACTGTTGATGATAACTTCCATCACTTTACTGATGATCGAGAGCAGACTGAATAAGCTGTAATTGGCTGGGTTGGATTTGTCCTGCTTTTTATGTACAGGACATACTGGGCAATTTTCCACATTGTTGGGTAGATGTCAGTGTTGGAACTTTACTGGAACAGCTTGGCTAGGGGAGTGTCAAAGTCTTCAGTTGCCAGAAGGTTGTCAGGACCCATAACCTTTGTACTACCTAGTGCTTCCAACCATTTATTCATATGGGGCGACATGGTGGCTCAGTGGTTAGCACTGCTGCCTCACCAGGGATCTGGGTTTGATTCCCGCCTCGGGCAACTGTCTATGTGGAGTTTGCACATTCTCCCTGTGTTTCTGTGGGTTTCTTCGGAGTGCTCTGGTTTCCTCCCACAATCCAAAGATGTGCAGGTTAGTGAATTAGCCATGCTAAATTGCCCAGTATTAGGTGTATTAGACACGGGTAAATGTAGGGTAGGGGAATGGGTCTGGGTGAGGTACTCTTCAGATTGTTGGTATGGACTTGTTGGGCCAAAGGCATGTTTCCATATTGTAAGGATTCTAACCTAATCATATCACACAGAGTGAATCGAATTGGCTGAAGACTGGTATCTGTGATGCTGAGGAGCACTGGAAAAGGCTGAGATGGATTATCCATACAGTACTTGTAGCTATAATTGCTATGAAAGCTTCAGCCTTATCTTTTGCACTGATGTACTGGGCTCTTCCATCATTGAAGCTGGGGATATTGTTTGGAGATTCTTCCTCCAGTGAATTGCTTAATTGTTCACTACCATTCAGACTGGATGTGACAAGAATGCAGGGCTTAGATCTGATCTGTTGGTTGTGGGATCACTCACTTGCCACTTATGCTGTTTGGCATGTAAGTGGTCATGTTTGGTGGCTTTGCCAGGTTGACACTTCATCTTCAAGTATGCCTGGTGCTGCTCCTGGCATGCCCTCCTGCTCTCTCCATTGAACCAGGGTTGATTCCCTGGTTTGATGGTGATGGTTGAGTGGGGGATATGCCAGGCCACGAAGTTACAGATTTTGTTGGAGTACAATTTTCCTGCTGATCGTGGCCCTCAATGCCTCATGGATGCCTAGTCTTTAGTTGTTGGATCTGTTCAAAGTCTGTCCCATTTAGCACAGTGATAGGTGCCACTGACGTTATTCTCAATCTGAAGGCAGGATTTCATCTCCACACAGACTGTGGGTGGTGATTGTTCTTACTGATACTGTCATGCTCAGATGCATTTGCAGCTGGCACATTGGCAAGGATAAGGTCAAGTAGTTTTTCCCTCTTGATTCCCTCACCATCAGCCACAGACCTAGTCTAGCAGCTTTGTCCTTTAGGATCTGACCAGCTCCATCAGTAGGACTGCTGCTGAGACACTCTTGGTGGTGGACATTGAAATCTGCCACTTAGAGTACATTTTGTGCCCTTGCCATCCTCATGGAGTATCAATTCATCAGCCAAGGGAGTCTAGTACATGCTAATTAGCTGGAGGTTTCCTTGCCCATGTTTCACCTGAAGCCATGAGACTTCACAGGGACTGGAGTCAATGTTGAGAACTCCTAATGCAACCCCCTCCCGACTATATACTACTGTGCCACTGTTTCTGCTGGGTCTGTCCTCTGGGACAGGACATACCCAGAGCTGGTGCTGGTAGTGTCTAGGATATTGTCTGTAAGTTATGATTCCGTGAATGTGTCTGTCAGGCTGTTGCTTGCTTAGTCTGTGAGACAGGTCTCCCATTTTGGCACTTGCCCCCAGCTGTTAGTGAGGAGGACTTTGCAGGATCAACAGGGCTGTTTCTCCCATTGTTTCTTCCTGG
Source organism: Chiloscyllium punctatum (assembly GCF_047496795.1). Classification (NCBI taxonomy): domain Eukaryota; kingdom Metazoa; phylum Chordata; class Chondrichthyes; order Orectolobiformes; family Hemiscylliidae; genus Chiloscyllium; species Chiloscyllium punctatum. Next base: position 40,069,340 of record NC_092758.1, read on the forward strand.
TGCTAAGGTCGATGCCAGGTGGTCTGTCTGGTTTCACGTATTTGAAACTTTGCAGCAATTGGTACAACTGAATGGCTTAATAGGGAGGGCACCTGAGAGTCAACCACATTGCTGCTGGTCTGGAGCCAGATATCGGCCAGACCAGATGAGGATAGCAGATTTCCTTCCCTGAAGAACATTAGTGAACTAGATGGGTTTCATCAACATTGATTTCACGGTCATCAGCAGTAGATTTTTAATTTGTGACTTTATAAAATCCAATTCAAATTCCACCACCTGCCATGGCAGATTCAAACTTGGATCCCCAGAACATTACCTGGGTCTCTGGAATATTCCTAATGAAGGGCTTATGCCCAAAACGTTGACTGGCCTGCTCCTCAGATGCTGCCTGATCTACTGTGCTTTTCTAGCGCCATACTTTTAGTCTCTGAATTAATAGTCGAGTGATAATACTGCTAGGCTATTGCCTTGCCACAGCCTTCAAGCTGGTCAGTAGGGAGTGTTAAACCAACTCTATGTAATTTAATTCATATTTGTGTGTAAAAGTAAAATCATATTCTTTTTCCAAGCTATTATGTCCATAAGTAAATAATATGAATGAATCAGCAGCAAAGTATTCAATTCTCCAACCTTCACTGTGAAGTTAGCACATTGGGATGAGTTGCAATACTTTAAGGCATTTAACTTAATTAATTTTACTCTGTACAAATGAACTGACCTTGAAATGTGGTCAGAAAATACACAAAATATTTTAATAGAAACATAAAACAATGGAGATTATTGTAGTCCAGGCCCAAGTGAATTGGATTAGACTGAATGTGAATAGTTTTGCCACTGGAACCTTGGAGAAGTATTTAGCTTTCTCACATTTTCTTGCAAGTGAGACCTCAGAGAAAGATCCATTATTGGCACAAATCAAGCCTGTAATATTTCTGTACTCTAAATTACATGTGAAACCCATAGGGCATCATTACATCAAATAATAAGAATCACGTATTTCATGTCTCAAAATTATATTGTAATACTTAGGTTAGGCTTTGAAAGTCTACTTTCTTACTGACAGTCATTGCTTTGCAATGTAATTTACATACATTGTTGAAAAATGTCCCTTTTGTACAGTATATTTCAGTTGACATCCAGTCACTAAAGATTTTTTTTCTGGATCCAGCATGTAATTAAATGTTTTACCTGTAGCTACTTGCTCAGTTTAGCAGAGAATTTCAATTGAGTATTAATCAGCCAGCAAACAGTATGGATTACCTGAGTTCTATTTCTCTTCAAACCCAAAATAAAATCCATTGACGGAACAGCAAATGTACTCTGAATTTACAGGTCATTTGTTTTTAAGATCTGGCAATATATTTCATAGGTGGAGAATGAGAGAGATTCTAGCCTGAATGGAATGTTATTTTTGTTATCTCACATTTACTTCTTTCACAAAGTACTATAATACTTTGCACTTTGGTTCTTTATTCTTTTCCAAGCAAGAAATATTTCTCCCCATCTACTTTGGCCAGAACCCCTCTGTTTTGAAATTTTTGTCAAGCATCTTCTTCGCCTTCTCCTCTCTCAAGAAAACAGTTCCAGCTTCTCCAATCTTTTCTCATGTCCGAAGAGTCGCAATCTTGGAACCAACTTCATGCACACTTTTTTGGTGAATCGCATTAGTTGGCATTCTGGTGAAGGCAACAATGTGCAGTAAACATCCACTGCAAGTGGATGGAAGCAGGATATAAACTTAATTTGCTGCAGGTCATGCCAGTTTGAAGGTCAACTTTCCAGTTTTCACCTTCTCTTAACCTTGCACATCTGAACATGTGCTCACCACCACCACCATTTAAAGGGATCATCCGTATCTTGCAAATTCGATACTCAAATGAAACAAAGAATGATGGACATGGCAATCCAAAACAAACAAAATCAAAAAGTGCTGCAGAAACTCACTAAGTCTGGCAGCATCTGTAGAGAGAAAAACAGAGTTAAAGTTCTGAATCTGGTGACCATTTGTCAGAATGAGTGATGAAGGGTTACTGGACTCTGTTTTTCTCTGTCCAGATGCTGCCAGTCCTGTTTCTTATGAATTACATGCAGGTTAACAACAATTTCTGACTGTTTGAATACTACAGTGCTTTGTATAAATAGCACTTCATCACTTTCTGATTTTATTCTAGATCTTCAGCATATTGGCTTTAGCAGCTTCTCTGCTACTGATAATTGCTCTTTCTCATTTGGAGAGCTAGAGGAAGAGAATAGTCTGCTGCATCTTCCTGTTCTCTTCTACAGCTATTTAACTTTGTTAGAATCTAATATTTTTCTTATAGCTTTGGCAGCATTCCGCATATCCTATGATGCATCAGTAAACAGCTGGTTTGCAATGCAAAGTGGTGTTAACAGCATGGGTTCAAATCCCATACTAGCTGGTGTTATTATGAAGGATTCTCCTTCTCAACCTCTCATGGTGACTCTCAGATTAAACAACCATCAGTCATCTCACTCTAATTTGAAACCAGCCCTAATGTCCATTAGAATCTATGGCGACTTTATTTTAATATATTGTTCATCTCGAATTGCCCTTGATGTGGTGGTGAGCTTACTCCAAATGTTGGTATTGCAAGTGATGCTTATTTCCCAACAATGAGTAAAAGGTTTGTAGCTGGTTCTGAAGGATATTGTGCTGATTGAAAGGGAGGTGAAAGGGGAAGAAAGGCTTCCTCATCATTAAATTCAACAAATTAAGTTATTGAACATTACTACACAATGAAAGAAATGAGCAATTATCACAAAGTCTTCTACCTTTAAATCATATTGCAATTCATGCAAGGCTTTTTAGTGTGTACAAATAGCTGAAGTAAAGTTAAGGGGAATATTCAATCCATCTGGTCTTTTACTTGCTGTATTGATGCACAAGTTCCCGTTCAAAATAATAAGCCGTCTTTCTGTTTGCTATGGTCTAGCCCAATTTAGTACATCTCAGTTCCTTATCCATTCCTTGCGAGTCATTCCATTTTATTCAGTTGTGACAAGGAGTGACTGATACCAATTATTAAAAGATTTGGGATAGTAAATGAATACCAAGTTTTATTTTTAAAAAACATTTTTATAGACATCAAATGCATTGCTAAAGTGGTAGAAGATCCAACCCCCTTGACATTTATATCACATTTTAGCCTGATATGTAGCCACATATTGACATCACATCAACAACAGTAACATCATATTTGTCATTAATTTGACAAAATAACTAAGCACAGACTCTTCGGGACTCTTACGAGAAATTGGCTAAGTGTCCTTTTTTTGAATAGGTTTCATGGAAACTTTCTCTCTGCAAGGCTCTGTAGATTTTCTCATAATTGCCCTACGTTTGCCACATGACCTGTGCACCATTCTCTATCGTGCCCCTGGTTTCATAATATTCTCCCACTTGCCATAAGCAGAAGTACTCCTCACTGCCTAGGCTCACTAGGAATATTGGGAGCAGCACCATCTTAAAAAGATAATTGAGCCACTCAGCTAGGTGCTGTCAGTCTGGCGTTGGCCTGTGTGTTTCGATTAGTTTGCCTGCACATGGCAAACAAGGGGAAGCTGACACTGTGCTTTGTGGACAGGGACCTAGAGATCCTGGTGGAAGGAATGTTGTGGAGCAAAACAATCTTCAGGATCAGTAGAGCAGGCCATTACATTAGATGCTACCTGCCTGGTTCGAAGTGGTCACCTGGATCAGTGCAGCTTTAATGGTCTGGACAAACCCCTAATAATGTCAGAGGAGGCTCAATTTCCTTCTCCACTTTGCCAGGGTAAATGTCACCATCTCCTCTGTTCTATTTCACACTTGCTCTGCTATTGTACATACCTCCCATTAAGATTCATGGTATACCACTCGCAGTACTGCTAGCAACAACTTCCCTCACTTGCCCCCAAACATTCCACACTGCCTGGTCTCAGTGCTGCATTCTTACTTCCTCAGGACACCTTGCCCCTATCTGCACCAGCACTAAGACAGCTGTGCCACCATATCTTGATCCCTTGCTTTATCTCTTTTGAAGTGAAATGGCCAATAATAGGGTGGAGAGAGCTAAAGCAGGAGGTTGCATGCTCAAGATTCAGCTCCTCACTCTCTGGGAGGTGAGGTCCAAGGCCTCCCTTGTGGAGATGAAAAGTCTCCCTGTCTAAGTAAGAAGCATTGCTCATTGCTATGCTACTGTCCTATTACGGCCATGGTGAATGTAATGTTAACACACCCTAACCCTTTGTTTGTCTCTTGCAGGGATTAATGGAATCAATATGATGTCAATGGCCAAGAGGCTGGCAGCACAAGACATCCCCTCCTCCAACTCTGAGGAAGAAAGCATGGATGTCTCAGAAGCAACAGCAAGGCTGCTTCATGCACCCTCCACCAGTTCAGACTGCTGCCTTGATTGGTGTTTTCATAAGATTAGTGCTTGAGTTAGGAGTGCATCCCTGTAATATCTCTGCAGCTAGCTGAGGGAGAACCGACCCAGTTCATTGGCACTCGGAGGACTGATAGAGAGGAGGTACCTGCTCAGCCCCAGGTAGGAGAGTACTCCTTGATGCCAGCAATGAACAAGTTCCCAGGAAGAATGCACAGCAGGGACAGGAGCAATAGGTAACTTTGTCCAAGGAACTAAGTTAATTGACACAAATGTTGCAAGACTGCCAACACTGTTGCCCCTGGCACACAAGTGTCTGTCTGTCTCTGTGGACAGCTGCCATAGAGAGCCAGATCCAGCGCACAAAGTATCCTGGATACACACAGGCCTCCAATCCATTGGTCTAGCCATTGGTGCTCAGCAGAGGAACCAGAAAGATTCCTCAGAAGTTGCTCTCAGTTTATGTCAGAGTTGGCTGGACCTTCCACCTCTACACTGCCTGTCACTGTCAGTCCTGAGGGAGTTCAGGCAGAGGATAGTGCACCTGCCTCTGGCCAGGACACACACAATACATCTGGGCCCTCAAGACACAAACACTCCTGGGTTTTCCTGGCAAAAACTCCCAGATCAAGGGCTCCATTGTAGGACAGTTCCCTCCACCCCAGCTGATGAACCCAGGATTGCACTGAGATGTAGTGGGAAGGAAAGAATGAAAGAAAGAGGATAGACAGGAAGAAACATTTCCCTTATGTAGAGGGATCAATAATCGGGGGCATAGATTTAAAGCAAGAAGTTTTAGAAGGGATGTGAGGGAAAATATTTTCACCTTGAGTGGTGGGAATCTGGAACTCATTGCTTGTAAGAGTGTTCAAAGCAGAAACCCTTAATGTTTGGGAAGTATTTAGAGGTACACTTGTGATGCCACAGCATGCAAGGCTCTCAGCCAAGTGTTGGGAAAAGGCAATAGTCTGTACATGCTTGTTTTTGTAGACCTGTACTGTAGACCTCAATGACTCTGAGGTCACATGGATGTCACAGGCGACATTTCAGTGTAAATATATTGCCACACTTGTTAATAAATGTTCACTTTTTACAATTGGGTGTGTGAGCAAATGTCTATGCAAATGCAAGTATAAGATTGAAGTTGCAGAATCTAGCCATCCCTGCCACTATGCAATGTTTAATGTCCACAATGTGAAGGGAGCAGCCCCTATAGCTTGTGTGTGAAATGAGAATTTGGAAGACACTTGCAACTTTACCAAAAATGGCAAATGTTTGCAGGCTGCAAAAGATTTTTTTTCCATCACAGCCATTAGTAGCTTTTATTCTTTATCTAGCGCAATGTGGTCAAAGGTGCATTCGGTCAGGATTTGTGCTCCACACTGCAGGTTAAAGTGTAAGCTTCACACATGGCACAGAGAGCTCCCAAATATCTTTCACCTCGACTATATGCCTGTCTGCTTAACATTGCTCCTTTTTGAAGGGCATCACATCACTCAAAAGTGAAGCACTTTCCCTGACACTTCCTACGTACTTCACATGTGGTCACAGTCATTTTCAGCTGTATTACTTTTTTTTCATATTCACCTATGGATATGGGTGTCTCTGGCTGGATCAGCTTTTATTGCCCAAAAAGCAATTAAGAGTCAACCACATTGTAGTGGGTCTGGAGTCACATGCCGACCAGACCAGGTAAGGAGGACAGATTTCCTTCCCTAAATGACATTGGTGAATCAGATGGGTTTTTCCGACAATCAACAATGGTGATCATTCAATCTTAATTACCGATGTTTATTGAATTCAGACTTATCTTCTGCTGTGGGGGTTGGGATTTGAATCCTGAACATTACTGGAGTTTTTGGATTAATAGTTTAGCAATAATAGCACTCGGTCATAGTCTCCCCCATTTTACAAAATAATGGAAACAACAGCGATTGCTCCTGAGTGAGTACCAGACTCAGTCTCTTGCACTTGATGAACCCCTAAATGTACACACTCCCTTCTCTGTATCCCTTTTTGTTAACTTCATTGCATCATTATGCCAGTTATTGTAGTGTTTTCTGACTGTTAATCACACACCCGTCTGCATCACCCCTTTCACTTCAATGCTCTATTACCTGTGCATTTATATATTGAGTTGTTCCTCTTCATAACTGTGATCCCTTCTGCACCTCAGTATGCTACCTCCATTTCCTACATTTGAGATCCCCACCTTCCTTACAACAGCAGCAACCCCTGAAAACACACCCCCCCCAAAAAAAAACTGACTTTATGACTGACCTTAACCCTTGACCGGCAGAAACAGAGAGCCCTGAATTATAAAGGACGAGACTCTCTGTGCAGCTCCTTGACTGATTTCATGTAACTCCTCAGTCTGTTGGCAATGGAGCTGCTGAATTGGCCACAAGTGGCAGATTGGCCAAGCTCAAGCTCCTGGACTGATATCAGATGATACACTTCACTCACTGTGCTGGGATTCCCAGACCAAAGGATCTCTCTTGACTATATTGAGTATCACACACATTAGACCTGGCTACTCAGTTGATGGAGAGCAGTGAGATTTCTGCAGAGAACAGCTGCCACACGTGCAGCTGTGAGATTGATGGAGAAGTACAGCAATATGTCTGCCCTCTTGACTGATCGATGCTGGTAACAATGACAATGCTGTTTGACTTTGTGTCTGTGCTAAAAAGGGCAGATCAGGATAAAGGTTATGAGAGTTCCGGCTGAGGGAACAAGCACAAAAAATGAAGGTACGGTAAGGATGGTGTAAGCATCAAAGTCAGCACAAAGGGAATGAGCATTAAGAGAACAAGCGAGGACCCCTGAGATGCACTCTGGTCAAATCCATGAGGTTCCTGCCTGTCCCAAAGTGCCCTGGCAGCAGCAGCACACTGAAAGATGCTGGTGTGCTTGAAAGTGCAGCATTAAAGTGCCTTGATGATAGGGTGAGACTGGGATATGTTGAATAGATTGGAAAGTGTGTGCAGATCTTCCCACGGAGTGTATCCTGCAATATTGGTAACTGGTACAAGCAGTCAACTGGTGTGGGCAGGTAACAGCACATCTTGGGAACTGTCATCATCTCTTTCTATACAGTGGATGGGAGAATGGGAAGCTGCATTTCGATGAGATGAGGTGCAAATGAGATGTTAATACATGCTAATATATACAGACCTCTCGTCACTCACTAGCGAGAATCTCATGGTTCAACACTTGGTTATGTAGCATTCTGCTTTGCAATCAGTAATTTGCTGATTTTAGGTGGGTCAAATCATCATCTCCAGATCTCTGGTTATGACACTGGATTTATTTAGGGAATGTGAAATGAAGGTGGCAGTAAACAGGTGTTTCAGGGCAAAAGAATCTCTGCATTTATTTAAATACAAAAAGGTAGGTTTAATACAAGAATTAATGGTAAATGCAATAAACAGTGAATTTAACACAATCAGTTCGTGTCATAGAGTGATAGAGATGTACAACATGGAAACAAATCCATCAGTCCAACTCATTTATGCCGACCAGATTTCCTAAACAAATCTAGTCCCATTTACCAGCACTTGGCCCATATCCCTCTAAACCCTTCCTATTCATGTACCCATCCAGATGCCTTTTTAACTGTTGCAATTGTACCAGCCTCCACTACTTCCTCTGGCAGCTCATTTTATACACACAGCACCCTCTGTGTGAATAAGGTATCCCTTTTATATTTTTCCCCTCTCACCCTAAACCTATGCCCTCTAGTTCTGGACTCCCCCATCCCACAGAAAATACTTTGTGTATTTATCTTATCCATGCCCCTCATGATTTTATAAACCTCTACAAGGTCACTCCTCAGCCTTCGATGCTCCAGGGAAAACAGCCCTAGCCTATTCAACCTCTCCCTATAGCTCAAATCTTCTAACCCTGGCAACATCCTTGTAAGTCTTTTCTGAACCTTTTCAAGTTTCACAACATCTTTCCGATAGGAAGGAGACAGAATTGCACACAATATTCCAAAAGTGGCCTAACCAATGTCCTGTACAGCTGCAACATGACCTCCCAACTCCTGTACTCAATACTCTGACCAATAAAGGAAAGCATACCAAATGCCTTCTTCACTGTCCTATCCACCTGCAACTCTACTTTCAAGGAGCTATGAACCTGCACTCCAAGGTCTCTTTGTTCAGCAACACTCCCTAGGACTTTACCATTAAGTGTATAAGTTCTGCTAAGATTTGCTTTCCCAAAATGCAGTACCTCGCATTTATCGAAATTAAACACCATCTTCCACTCCTCAGCCCATCAGCCCATCTGCCCATCTGATCAAGATCCCATTGTAATCTGAGGTAACCTCCACTGCTCTTCCAACTTTGGTGCCATCTGCAAACTTACTAACTGTACCTCCTATGTTCATATCCAAATCATTTATATAAATGACAAAAAGTAGTGGACGCGGCACCGATCCTTGTGGCAATCCACTGGTCACAGACCTCCAGTCTGAATAACAACCCTCCACCACCACCCTCTGTCTTCTACCTTTCAGCCAGTATTCTGTGAGATTTAACCTTGCTAACCAGTGTCCCATGGGCAACCTTGTTGAACATCTTACTGAAGTCCATATAGACCATGTCCACCACTCTGCATGATTTCCCACGCACAAAGCCATGTTTTCCATCCCTAATCCGTCCTTGCCTTTCTAAATACATGTAAATCCTGTCCTTCAGCATTCCCTCTTGCCCACCACCAACGTCAGACTCAGTGGTCTGTAGTTCCCTGGCTTGTCCTTACCACCTTTCTTAAATAATGGTGCCACGTTAGCCAACCTCCATTCTTCTGGCACCTCACCTGTGACTAGATGATACAAATATCTCAGTAAAAGGCCCAACAATCACTTCACTAACTTTCCACAGATAGAGTCATAGAGTTATAAAGATGTACAGCATGGAAACAGACCCTTCGGTCCAACCTGTCCATGCCAACCAGATATCCCAACCCAATCTAGTCCCACCTGCCAGCACCCGGCCCATATCCCTCCAAACCCTTCCTATTCATATACCCATCCAAATGCCTTTTAAATGTTGCAATTGTACCAGCCTCCACCACATCCTCTGGCAGCTCATTCCATACACGTACCACCCTCTACGTGAAAACGTTGCCTCTTAGGTCTCTTTTATATCTTTCTCCTCTCACCTAAATCTATGCCCTCTACTTCTGGACTCCCTGACCCCAGGGAGTCTATTTATCCTCTCATAATTTTATAAACCTCTATAAGGTCACCCCTCAGCCTCCGATGGTCCAGGGAAAACAGACCCCAGCCTATTCAGCCTCTCCCTATAACTCAAACCCTCCAAACCTGGCAAATCCTTGTAAATCTTTTCTGAACCCTTTCAAGTTTCACAACATCTTACCGATAGGAAGGAGACCAGAATTGCACGCAATATTCCAACAGTGGCCTAACCAATGTCCTGTACAGCCGCAACATGACCTCCCAACTCCTGTACTCAATACTCTGACCAATAAAGGAAAGCATACCAAATACCTTCTTCACTATCCTATCTACCTGCGACTCCATTTTCAAGGAGCTATGAACCTGCACTTCAAGGTCTCTTTGTTCAGCAACACTCCCTAGGAACTTACCCTTAAGTGTATAAGTCCTGCTAAGATTTGCTTTCCCAAAATGCAGCACCTCACATTTATCTGAATTAAACTCCATCTGCCACTTCTCAGATTTAACAGATTTATATTTCTTCACAGCTCATTCATACTATCTGAACAATTTGTTTTATCATATTTCTGGTGGTGAGTAACTCATGACATAGGAGACAAGAAGAATTTGATCAAGACCTGAAATCATTAACGTTATTCTCCCAGCAGCTTGTAACATTATTGTCGGTTGGTGCCATCTGCAGTTTGATCAAAAGAATGACAGCTAACTGAGAATATGATACAACTGACAACATCAGAAAACAATTGGAAGGTTTTTTGAGCTACGTAGTAATATCTGAATCCCAGAATAATGTAAGCATTGAAATAAAGTACCTACTGCGTCATCACATTACATCACCTGTGTTTGGTATGATGTCTCAATGGTTAGCACTGCTGCCTCACAGCCAGGGTCCTGAGTTTGATGATGTCAGCCTTGGGTAACTGTCTGTGAGAAGTTTCCACATTCTCCTCATATCTGGTGGGTTTCCTCCAGGTGCTCTAGTTTCCTCCCACAGTCCAAAGTTCTGCAGGTTAGACAGATTGGCCATGCTAAATTGTCCAGTGTCCAGGGATGGGCAGGTTAGGTGGACTAGCTGTGGGAACTGCAGGGCTACAGAGGCAGGGGACAGGTTGGGATGCTCTTCAGAGGGGTGGCATGAACCTGCATCTTAACCTTGAGGAAATCCTAAACTAGGCCTTCTAAGTCCCTTTGTGATTCAGATTTCCAATCAGATTCCCAAAGCCTTCCCATTTAGAAAATAATCTTCACCTGTACTCTTCCTCCAACATGCATAATCTCCCACTCTCCCACATTGTATTCCATCTTCCACTTCTTTGCCCACTACACTCATCACTGCCCCTGATTCTCTTGTAATTTCGGTGTGCTGCTGGTGTCTCCCATCATGAAGACTGATGCAGAGTATCTTTTCAGTTCTTCTGCCATTTCTTTGTTCTCCATTATTACATCTCCATCCTCATTTTCCAGCAGTCTAATGTCCGTTCTTGCTTCTCTGTTACCTTTTATATATCTAAAATAACTCTAGTAATCATCTTTTGTATTACGAGCTACCTTACCATCATATTCCATCTTCTCCCCTTTTTTAGCTGTCCTCTACTGTTTTTTTAAAGGCTTCCGAATTCTCTGGCAACCCACTAATCTTCACCATATTATATGCCTTTCCTTTTCTTTTTATGCTGTCGATGACTTCCCTTGTCATCCATAATTGCTTTATCCTCCCTTTAGTATATATTTTTCCCTTAGAGTCACAGAGTCATAGAGATGTACAGCACGGAAACAGACCCTTCGGTCCAACCCGTCCATGCCGACCAGATATCCCAACCCAATCTAGTCCCACCTGCCAGCACCTGGCCCATATCCCTCCAAACCCTTCCTATTCATATACCCATCCAAATGCCTTTTAAATGTTGCAATTGTACCAGCCTCCACCACTTCCTCTGGCAGCTCATTCCATACACGCAACACCCTCTGCATGAAAAAGTTGCCCCTTAGGTCTCTTTTATATCTTTCTCCTCTCACCCTAAACCTATGCCCTCCAGTTCTAGACTCCCCTACCCCAGAGAAAAAGATTTTGTCTATTTATCCTATCCATGCCCATCATGATTTAATAAACCTCTATAAGGTCATCCCTCAGCCTCCGATGCTCCAGGGAAAACAGCCCCAGCCTGTTCAGCCTCTCCCTGTAGCTCAAATCCTCCAACCCTGGCAACATCCTTGTAAATCTTTTCTGAATCCTTTCAAGTTTCACAACATCTTTCCGATAGGAAGGAGACCAGAATTGCATGCAATATTCCAACAGTGGCCTAACCAATGTCCTGTACAGCCACAACATGACCTCCCAACTCCTGTACTCAATACTCTGACCAATAAAGGAAAGCATACCAAACACTTTCTTCACTATCCTATCTACCTGCGACTCCATTTTCACGGAGCTAGGAACCTGCACTCCAAGGTCTCTTTGTTCAGCAACACTCCCTCTGACCTTATCATTAAGTGCGTAAATCCTGATGCCTTCTGGATTACCCCCAGAAACCACTGTCATTGCTCCACTGTCTTCCCTGCTGGACTCCCCTTCCAATCAACACAAGTCAGCTACCCCCCCCCCCCCCCCCCCCGTCTTTGTAGTTACCTTTACTCAATTGTAATGCAGTTACAGCTGATTCCAGTTCTTCCTTTCAAACTGCAGGGTGAATTTTATAACATAATGGCCACTGTCCCCTGGGCTTCCTTCACTTTAAGCTCCCTTATCAAGTCTGCCTCATAACCATCACCAAATCCAGAATTACCTATTCCCTAGTGGGGTCTACCATAAGCTGCTCCAAAACGCTATCTCGTAGTCATCCCATGAATTCCTTTCCTTGGGATCTTTTACCTAACTGATGTTCTCCAGACTTTCTATGTATTGAACTCCCCATGATTATTATAATAGTGCCTTCTTACATGCCCTTTCTATCTCCTGACTCATTTTCTGCCCCACATCCCGATGACTGCTTGGAGGCCTGTACACAACTCACATCAGGGCCTTTCATTTCTTTGCAAGTTCTCAACTCTATCCACACAGAGTCCATGCCTTCTGACCCTATATTGCTTCTGGCTAACAACTTAGTTTCTTACTGACAAGGCAACAACGCCTCCTCTGCTCATCTTCATTGCCCATCATCATTTATTTCCGACAGCCATATAATCTGAAAATGCCAAACGTGACCCTGAACTTAAGAAAACTCATGCCTTGCTTAGACACTAAATAGGGGTCTGCAGGAAAATATAGAAATTGTTGGAAAAACAAAGCAGATGTGGGGACATCTATGAAGATAAATCTGAGTTAACATTTGGGGTCAGTGACCTTTCTTCTGACCATCTTTGGAGTTCAGAAGAAGGGTCACTAGACCCGAACCGTTAACTCTGCTTTCTCTCCACAAGTACTTGTTCTGTTTTTCCACCAATTCCTGTTTTTGTTGCTGTTTACCAGCATCCGCAGTTCTTTGGTTTTTAGTCTGCAATGGAATACCAGGTACAGTGGACTTGGGCTTCCAGCAGAGGCTGCTCATGTCACTCTCTGCACTTTTCATACTAAAGGCCTTAGCAGTGCATTGCTAGTGTTTCTACCTTTTTGAGGTGCAAGGTCTGTATTGAAGTCCCAGCTTTGGCACAATATGTACAAACAGGTTGATTGAAAATAATCTAATCATTATTCATTTGGATGAGCTAACAAATGTTTCTTTTTATGTTGGGAATTAGTAGACAGGTTTTCTTGTGCCTTTAGCTGCAATTTTCTCCTCAGCTGTCACAACATACCTGCTGTATTGTGTTTTTAATCCTTTTGCATTGTGTTCATTTTCATCATGTTAATGTCATATGTAAAACATTTATCTAGGAAATACTGATCATTATTGCAAACAATTACTTCACAGACATGGCTAGAAATAGGGAATACTGATGTGGTCTCTTTTTACCCTGTACTTTCTGTTCTTGGAATATAGGTAAGGCATATTGCAACAAAATGTGGGTTTGTTCAAAATATGTCTTTAGCTAAGATAATGTACGCAGTGATAGTACACTATTTGAAATAGTTATTTCAAAAAAATTGTTCTGGTAAAGCTTAATAAATGTGTATAATTTATTGTCATTTGGATTTCTTAAAATTGACGCAGATGGCTTTTGGTTTCAGTTCTATGAAGGAACTTTTTTGAAGAGGTCAGAAGGTCATTTGGAACAGTAACTTAAATGTATAAGTTCCTCGCATATGATTCAATTAAGCACTTAGTAGGATGTTTGTGTTAATTGATCAATGTTTATACTACTGAGTTTTATAACCTACACAGAAAACAGACCAAGGCTATTTGTTTACTTTAGTTAAGAGTTCAGTTCAGAAGAATTTGAGTTTTCAGTTCAGGAGGACAGTTTTCACCCTAGCAGAAGTGTTTTAGTTTGTGAAGTCTCGCAGCTATGAGGGTTTGTATACAAGCTTTCACAATGTTAGAACTAAAAGGATGTTCAGACCAGCAGAAGTAGAAATAAATCATAAAACTCCCCAACAGTGAAGGAGAACTGGGAAGAGCCAGTTAAGGAAGAAATTGAGGAGTTGAACTAGGAGTGATATGGCTATATGGGGATGAGTATCTATAAGATATATTGCTGGGAAAAAGATTGAGGCTTTGTTTTGCTACTTAAGTTAAAATCTTTCTAAAAAACTATAACTTTTATTGTCCAATAAATTTGTATGTTTGTGTTTAACAACAGTGAGAGCCTCATTTGAATATGTTCAGTGACCAACTACCATGGTAACCAATTGTGAAAATTAAACTTACAATATGTCCAATCAGATTTTATTCTGTGATCTGACATAGCTAGTGTTACCATCAGCTGCGATCATGACACTACCACCAGATGGCAGCATCTTCAAACTTTTATTTATTTGGCAAAATTTTTAAAAATTTATTGAGATTAGAAATTTTTAATTGAATAATCAAATATCTAAATCTGCAATAATGAAGTCACAAATACCTGTAATGGTTTTGAGATTAATTGAATAATTAAAGTTTTTGCATCAATGCTCCGTGAGTGAGTGAAAATCCTATTGAACTGGGTTCCTTAGGGAGATGACAGAGCAATTAACATTGATCCATTCAAGTGCAAGTATATTAAACATCGTCAGAAAATGATCGTCCAAAAGGTGTGGTCAGCAATAAAACAAAGGCAAAATAGGTTCTAAAAAATTCGAAGTTTTTACAGATTCTTATGTCAGTTTGAATTTAGTGCCTGAAATTGAGACTCTGTATAATTACCCAATCAGACTGAATAATATCTACACACTGCACAGCAGAAAATAGGGTGTAGGAATCAAGGATGGAATCTTACCAGGGTCTGAGTGATGTGGGCTATGGTGTGTAATGTAGCAGAATCTGGGGTGATGTTAGCAAGGCCCAGCTAGATGTTGAGATTATCTCACCACGTTTTGTTTGCCTTTCTCAAGCAGTAAGGCAAGATTCCTTTCAGGGAGCAGTGAGTTCCCAAATGACCTTCATTGTTGTTTGTTGCATGCCTTGTTTACAGCCCAACTCGCCATAGCTTGTGATCTTACCAAACTCACTCTGCAAACAAACCCATGGGACAACACGACAGTGGATTCAACAAGGTTCTGAGCGACCTCCAAGTTTCCCACTGCCAAATTGTAGAGCAGAGCAGGATCCATCAGACAGACATTGCACTCCACACTCCTTTCACAAACCCACATTGTGCCTAACCTCTCCCATTGCCTGTTTTATTTCTCCCAGAAGGTGCTTTGCTTCCATTAAAGGTGTTCCAGATCTGATCCAAAGAGGCCCCATACTGTTCCAAAGGGTACATCATAGAAATGCACTGAGAACAGTCCAGCTGTTCCCTGGTCCAGTCTCCACCCGCTGGCTTCTCAGATCATTGGAAGCAAATGATCATTTAAATAACCAGCTGCCTCCAGGAACTGCATGCACATGACCGACATATGCACCCAATCGAATCTCAGCTAAACAAGGGTCAAGGCTATGGTTTGGATTTCTGACTACTTCCAAAATTTTTAACACAGTGGAGAGATTCTCCATTTCAGATATTCTATAGTTAATTAAGCTTGTGTACACAACAGGGTGCTTTCAGTTTTACTCAAAGAACAGTGAGTCTTGATAGCCTGAATTGCTAATTTCAGTTCAATGCTAGCATACAGTCTGTGAGTTATTTGTGAGATGTTGTGATGCATTCAGCATGTTCATGAGGATCAAGATACTTTAGACCTGATTCCCAAAGTTTTCCATTGGAGTCCAATTGGAGATTTTCTCGCATCCCATCTGAGTTTGTTGTTGATGAAATGATGTTTATGTACAATTTGTTGCAATTTGTCAACAACTGCATCATCATGTGATATAAGGATGAAAAAGTGAATTTTGATCAATTTTTTTCTTGCAGCTTCTGAGATCTTAATTCACGGAATTGCAAAAGACATTTTTAAATTTTGTAACAGGATGGTGAGGGTGAGGATGATGCTGGCTAGGCAGTATTTAATTGCCAATTCCTAATTGCCCAGAGGGCAGTTGAGAGTCAACCACATAGCTGTGAGTATGGAGTCACATATAGGCCACACCAGGTAAGGATGGCAGTTTCCTTCCCTAAACGATGTTCTGTACAATGGATTAAAACAAATGCATGGGAACAAAAGTAGACCATCCAACCTGCTGTACCATTCATTATGATCATGTTTGTCATCACTTTGTACATTACTGGTAATCAAAAATCTATCAATCTCTACCTTTAAACATGCTCAAAGACTGAGCTGCCACAGCTCTGTGGTAGAGCATTTGAAAAGTTCACAACCTTCTGAGTTCTGCTCAACGTGAACCTAGGTGGAATCCCCATTATTTTTAATTGGTGCTCCCTGGCTCCTAACTCCTTAGTCAGGGAAAACATCTTATTTGCATCTACCCTATCCATCCCTTTCAGCATTTTATAAGTTTCAATAAAATCACCACTCTTTCTTCGAAATTTTAGACAATACCATGGTTGGATTGGAATGCTCATCTCCAGATTAGCATCACAAGACTGAGCAGGGACTCCACAGTGGCTCAATGGCTAGCACTGCTGCCTCACACCACCAGGGACCTGGGTTTGATTCCAGCCTTGGGCGATTGTTTTTGTTTGGTTGTTTGGAGTTTGCACATTCTACCAATGTCTCATGAGTTTTGAGTGCTCCTGTTTCTTCCCACAGTCCAAAGGTGTGCAGTTTAGGTGGATTGGTCGTGGTAAATAGCCCAGTGTCCAGGGATGTGCAGGCAAGGTGGATTAGAGGTGGGAAATGCAGGGTTACATGGGTGGGATTTGGTCTGGGATGCTCTTCAGAGGGGCAGTGTGAATTTGATTGGCTGAATAGCCTGCTTCCACACTGTAGGATTCTGCAATAAAGGCTCAGTTTGCTCAATCTCTCTTCAGAGGGCAGTCCCATCATCTTGACAACATGACTGGTGGCATTTGTTGCAATGCCTCAATGGTAATGCTGTCTCTCCTGAGATGAAACCAAAACTGCGCACAGTAATCCAGGTCTGGTCTAACCAAGCTACTATACAACTGGAGAAAGAAAAGTTATAATATTATAAAAATCTACACATACTTCCTAGAAATGGACGCTTTATCCTATACTGTTGTTTTTGACAATCGTGTAGTGTGTTGAAATACTCTCCTTTAAATATATTTAAAGGAATCTGTCATGGGCACCACAAACAGTTTGCTTGAAATGACACCTTCCTGTCAATGGTGTGCTGAAGCTCCTGTACTCTTTTCCCAAACCTTCAGTAGCAACCCCTATGCCTTGTGCCCCTGCTTCTTAAATTGCTAGAGGTGTTGTGATTTAAGAATAAATAATATAAAACTGCTCTCTGGAATAATGTAGAGATTTAAAACAAGGAGTGCATTATAGCTATGTGTCCTGATCCCCAGCCTCTGAGCTTCATTCGTGGCTATACTTGGTCCTGACTGCTTAAGTACAAACCACAATGAGGGAGCAAAAACCTGTAGGTCTCAGAGTCAGGTTTTTAAAAACTTCCTTTTTAAAAAGAGCATTTGAGGTCCTTGCATTAATAATACAGGCATTGTGTACAAAAGCAAGGTAGTATTGTGTGAAATATTTGTAAAACACTTATTCAGCCCCAGCAGGAATATCCTATTCAATGCTGTGTAACTGCCTTCAGGAGAGATCTCAAGGGTCTAGAGACAGAGAATAAGAGATTTACTAGAATTAGATGAGCAGGCATTAGTGGATGGTTAGAATTGCTCTTTGCAGAGGAGACAAGGTTAAGAGAAAGTTAAGAGGAGATTCAATTGCATTATTTATAATATTGGAAGGTGTTGACAGATGAATAAGGAGAAATTGTTTCCAGTGGCTAACCAGGTGACAAAGATTTAAAGTAATCGGCAAAAGAACCAGAGGCAACTTGAGGATTTATTTTTCGTGCATTTTTATGATATAGAGTTCTCTGTCTGAAAGGGTGGTGGAAGCAGATTTGTTCATTCAAAAATTGGGAAAATAATTGAAGAGGAGAAGAAGGGTTGTAAGAAAGAGCAGCTGGGAAGTGACATGAGTAGGATAGCTCTACAAAAGAGCTAGAATGGCACAACGGAACAAATGGCCTCCTTCTGAGCTTTCTCACCATTTGCTTCTATCCCGCGTTGTGTTAGTTACAGCATTTCCTGAAAGAACTAAGTTGTGAGAGACAGATCACCAGAGACTCGATGTACTTACTGAAGTATGTGAGAAGATTTGGGCAGAATTTTCCAGGCCTGCCAGGAGTATTTAGAAAGGCTATAACTTGTATGAGCAGGAGTGGCACACATTGCTGCTACTGAATGTTGGTGGTGGGGGAAGTGAATGTTTGTTGACGTGGTGCCGGTCAAGCCGGCTGCTTGTTCCTGGATGGTGTCAACCTTCTTGTGGTGTTGGCATTGCAGCTATTCAGGCAAGTGATTATTCTATCACACTTCTGACTTTTGCCTTGGGCTTTGGAAGTCAGGAGGTAAGTTTACTCACTGCATGATTCCTAGTCTATGACCTCTCATCGTAATCACAGCATTTATATGACTAATATAGGTTTGTTTCGGGTCAATCTTAACCCAGCCAGATGTTGATAGAGATTGTTCAGCAATGGGATAATGGTTAGAATTTTTTTTGTTGGAGCTAGCCATTGCCTGGCACTTGTGTGGCATGAACATTACTTGTTAGCCAAAAAAACAGATATTGTCCAAGACATGGACTGCTTCAGTGACTGAGGAGTTGAGAGTTATGCTGGACATTGTGCAATCATCCACAAACACCCCTACATCTGACTTTAAAATATAGGGAACGTCATAGATGACTGACCTCCAACAACCACAATCTTCCTGCATGTCAGGTATGACTCTAACCAGTAGAGAGTTTCCCCCTGATGCCCATTGACTCCAGCTTTGCTTGGCTCCTTGTGGACTCAGTCAAATGCAGCCTTGATATCAAGGGTAGCCACCCTCACCTCACCTCTGCAATTCAGCTCTTTTGTGCACGTTTGACCCCAGGCTGTAAGGAGGTCAGAAATGAAGTGGCTTGGAGGAACTCAAACTGAGCCTTCTCTGGGCTGACTCCAATGCCAGGATATTATTCCTTTAGACAAGGGGACTAAACTACTTGCAGTCTTTCAGATGTGGTCTACTGTCTAGTTGTGCATCAAAGTCATGCTTTTACAAAATTTGCCTTTCAAGTACTCTGTTCCCTTTGAAATAAAGGTAATCATTTCATTTGACTATCTGCTGAACTTTATACACAGGGGATCTTCGTGATGCAGAGGGAATAAAGTTCAGTTTTCTGATGTTAAAGTTTTGGAATTAATTTCTTGAACTCTCAAGGCAGATTGGTTCTCCCAAAGTCCATGGTTGAGAACCTCTTTTGCATTCATTAGCATCCCATGAATACTCATTAACACACAGCCTATTGAAGTAAAGGTTACCATAGTCCAAGAGAGCCATCATGCATTGAAGAGCGATGGTTTAAACTGAGGGTGACCGTGCCTCAGGCAGGGAGAAGGTGGAACTTGCATGATGACCTTAGCTGGTGTGAGAATTGAACTCACACTGTTGGCATCACTGTGTCACAAACTAGCTAACGGACACATACACCCTGGTATTATGTTCCTGGATGAAATCTTGTTAGGCAAAAAACACAAGGCACATGCATTTGCAAACCTGACTGTATCTGTCAGGCATTTACAAGTTGGGGTAAACTGGATCCTCCAAGTTTCCACTAAGTACCAACTTCCAATTTTTGGCTCCTTCATAACAAAGCCATCTATTATTCGCCACACCAGTCACCACCTATTCCATGGGAACAGCCACACACTTGCATGCCAGAGTCATGACATTCCACAGAACTTTCCCTGATCCTTTGCCCTTTGCTCTAGTCTGTGGCTGATCTCTGGCATCTCTACAAAACCTTTCCCTGTTTGTCTCTGCATCTCCATCAGCTGAAGAATGGGCCAAGTCCATTGTCTTATCATCAGGAATGTATTAGCCTCAGCAGGGGCCTGTTTTCCAATTTATTTCCAAGAGTCAGAGACCTCTCAGATTTACAAACCAGTGAAAACATGTCATCAAACACGGAACTGAACTTACTGGTCATACTGGTCCTTCATTCTGAACTATAGAAGATGAGTTGGACCAGTGTATCTCATCCACTAGTTTTACTGGTTTCACTTAAGGATTTGACCATTTCTTCCCTTTGTAGCTGTGCACCTACAGCATTGCAAATCTATTTACAACTCATGGACTGCAACAGTTCAAGGAGGCAGCTCACTACCACCTTCTTAACGGCATATAAGGATGGGCAATAAAAACTGACCTAGCCAGTGATGCTCTCGCCCCATGAGTGAATTTAAAAAATCTATGCAGTGCTCACATTCTGCCTTTTCAGTGCCTAAAATTGAAAATTGCATTATTATACAATTATCATGTATATAATTGTGTAATATAATTTCTCAACCTGAGGATATGACAGTTAGATAAATGGAAGCAAGTGCATTTTGATAAAATTGCGAAGACAAAGCTTTAATGTTTCTCTATTTTATTTGCTCCTTTTAAGCAAGGAAGTGATGTTTTATGTGAGATAGCTTTAGGATCTAAAATTGCAATGAAAGCTGAAAGGTAATAAATGGAAATATCAAAACAACTAGCGAAGACACCAAATGAAGTTTAAAAGTAGTATTTATCCAATTTGTTTGGGCTGTAACCAAAATTCTCAAAACCAAATAAGATGAAGGAGACAAACATTTTTTTAAAACTCATGCTTCGGTTTCAAATATAAAAGTACTCAGTATAAACATAAAGGGTTAATGTAAATCTAATTGCAATATATTGTATAATGCGTTATTTAATAGGTGGATTTGTTTTTATATTGCAAGAAGTTCAAATTTTTACTGATCTTGTAAATGACAAAATATAAATTTTGTAGAATCCCTACAGTGCAGAAAGAGGCCATGAAGTGCATCCCACCCAGACCACCTAATCCACCTAACCTGCAGACCCCTGGACACAATTGGGCAATTTAGCATGTTCAACCCACCTATCCTGCACTTAGACTGTGGGAGGAAACCAGAGCACCCAGTGGAAACCCACACAGACACAGGCACAGGGAGAACATGTAAACTCCACACAGTCAAGGTGAGAAATGAACCCAGGTCTTTGGCACTGATGGAACAGTCCTAACTACCGAGGCACCATGCCACCCTTTTTATATATATTTTACAGATGTTTGATTTCTATTTGTTCCTTTAACTAAAATAGACTTAGCTCTCTAGAACCTTTGACAAGATCCCTCCACCTTTTCATTTTCCATCTGACTTTTAAGATGCAACAATCATTTTGACCAAGCTGTGGATCATCTCTCTTAATTTTCCATTCTCTGATTCAGTGTTGGACCCTGAATGATCTTCTTTACCAAAAGCACAATATAAATAAAAGTTGTTCTGTTGCTGTAATAAGTAACTCAAGTAACATGAAGTAAGCATTAATTCTGCACATTGGACTCAAGTTAGAATTGTACTAAAGATTAGTAACAAAGCACTTAAAGAGAAAACCTCATTATTTTTATTGGAATATGCCAAAATTAATTCATGAGCTTGTATCCAAATCTAAAGCTTGGATGTTTTCTCTTTTGCATATATTTTTACCTGAAAGAGGTGACATTCAAAAGATCTCCTAGATATTTGCAAATTATAAATAGAAGGCAGCCTTTGTATTAGCAATGAAACAATTTGATTGGTCTGTAATTTTTCCTCCTTTTTTCTAGGGAACACCTCTGTTCACCAGATTCTCCGAATGGCAACTTTGCCAGTTTATTGAAAGCCAAACCTACATTCTTTACACCACACAGTTATGTTCATCATGAGTATAGTGATTATAATGAGATCAGCAAGGTGGACCTCATAGAATATGAGTTCCCTGATTGCAACTGTTACTCTCGTCCAATCAGGGAACCCTAGCTGACAGATAAGAACAGGAGTGTCTCTACCAACACTCTTGAGCTGTTCAGGGGGAGGTGGGCACCACAGTGACTGGAGTGTTTTATTTCCCCCTCCAGCTCCAATTTGATTTAATCCCTGCCTTCCCTTCACTGTTTGATCACGCAGCATTGCCCTTAGAGAAGGGCACTGCTTGTCACTAGCCACATTTATAGAAACGGATACATTACAAATAGTGATATTACTACTACTACAATTGAGTCCCTAATTTAAATTTCAGCTGCATGTTTTCTGTGTTGCCAAAGAAACCATAACATTTTGACTGTTGATAATGGAGTAAAATTAAAATGACAGTATTTTACATCTGTCTTCATGACAGAGGAGAATGCTACTACTGTTGCAGAAAAGAAAAGGCTTAGCAATACAGATAGTATAAAAATAGATAAAGAGAAGGTACTTGATAAATTCATCGACCTCAAAATTGACAAGTTACCTGGTACTAATGGGATACATTTTCAGATTATTGAGGGAAATAAGAGTGGAAAATATAGAGGCTCTGGCTCCAATCTACAGTCTTCATTATATATGGAAGTGGTGTCACAGGCCTGAAAGTTTACACACGTTTCACTCTTGTCCTGAGAAAGAAGAGGAATAAACCCAAAAACAACAGACTCAGTAGTACAGTAAATCTTAGTCTTGGACATCATTCATTTACACCTTAAATGTATGGGTTAATTGAATAAACACAACATAAAATTGTTGAAGGCAAAATACATTGACAAACTTGATTCTTTTCTTCAGTTAAACAGTGGAAATGACGGATGAGCACAGTTGCAGTTAAACCTCAGATATGGACTTTCAAAAAACACTTAACAAAGACCACATCATAGACTAATGAGAAACAATAACACTCTTTGAATTATAAAGGGCAGTGGCATCATGGATACTAATAGTCTAATGGGACAAGAAGTAGACAGGAGTGATGGATGGCTGTTCTACAGATTGGAAAACCCCCCAGGGTGGTATTAAGACCACTGCTTTTTCTGATTCATATTAATGATTTGAAGTTGGGTATACAAGTATAATTTCAAAGGTTTCGGCTAACACAAAACTCTGAAATGTTTGATAAGGAAGGCAGTAACAGACTAGAACATATGAAGACTGATGTAATGGCAAGTCTCATTGAGAAAAAATGTGAAGTAATGGGCTGAACAGCCTCCTTCTGCGCCGTATAACAACTCAGTGATTCTGTCCAGTGTGAATCAGTACATTCTTGGCAGGTAACAGGTGGGGTGCCAGAAGACTGCAGATTGACTAACGTGGCACCATTATTTAAGGAAGGTGGTAAGGACAAGCCAGGGAACTATAGACCGGTGAGCCTGACGTTGGTGTTGGGCCAGTTGTTGGAGGGTGTCCTGAGGAACAGGATGTACATGTATTTGGAAAGGCAAGAATTGATTAGGGATAGTCAACATAGCTTTGTGCATGGGAAATTGTGTCTCATGAACTTGATTGAGTTTTTTGAAAAAGTAACAAAGAGATTGATAAGGGCAGAGCAGTGAACATGACCGATATGGACTCCAGTAAGGTGTTCGACAAGGCTCCCCATCGGAGACTGGATAGCAAGGTTAGATCTCATGAAATACAGGGAGAACTAGCCATTTGGATACAGACCTGGCTCAAAGTGAGAAGACAGAGGGTAGTGGTGGAGGGTTGTTTTTCAGACTGGAGGCCTGTGACCAGTGAAGTGCCACAAAGATCAGTGCTGGGTCCACTACTTTTTATCACTTACATAAATGATTTGGATATGAACATAGCAGGTATAGTTAGTAAGTTTGCAGATGACACCAAAATTGGAGGTGTAGTGGACAGGGAAGAAGGTTACCTCAGATTACAACGGGATCTTGATCAAATGGGCCAATGGGCTGAGGAGTGGCAGATGGAGTTTAATTTAGATAAATGCGAGGTGCTGCATTTTGGGAAAGCAAATCTTAGCATGACTTATACAC
This sequence comes from Chiloscyllium punctatum, assembly GCF_047496795.1. Classification (NCBI taxonomy): domain Eukaryota; kingdom Metazoa; phylum Chordata; class Chondrichthyes; order Orectolobiformes; family Hemiscylliidae; genus Chiloscyllium; species Chiloscyllium punctatum. The sequence continues at coordinate 40,093,437 of NC_092758.1, forward strand.
TTAATGGTAAGATCCTAGGGAGTTTTGCTGAACAAAGAGACCTTGGAGTGCAGGTTCATAGCTCCTTGAAAGTAAAGTCGCATGTAGATAGGATAGTGAAGAAGGCGTTTGGTATGCTTTCCTTTATTGGTCAGAACATTGAGTATTGGAGTTGGGAAAGCATCTCGCAGCTGTACAGGACATTAGTTAGGCCACTTTTGGAATATTGCCTGCAATTCTGGTCTCCTTCCTAGAGTGAGGATGTTGTGAAACTTGGAAGGGTTCAGAAAAGATTTACATGGATGTTGCCAGGGTTGGAGGATTTGAGTTCTAAGGAGAGGCTGAATAGGCTGGGGCTGTTTTCCCTGGAGCATCAAAGGCTGAGGGGTGACCTTATAGAGGTTTATTAAATCATGAGGGGCAGGGATACGATAAATGGACACAGTCTTTTCCCTGGGGTGGGGGAGTCCAGAACTAGAGGCAATAGGTTTAGGGTGAGGGGGCAAGATATAAAAGGGACCTAAGGGGCAACTCTTTCACGCAGAGGGTGCTGTGTGTATGGAATGAGCTGCCAGAGGAAGTGTTAGAGGCTGGTACAATGTGTAACATTTAAAAGGCATCTGGATGGGTATATGAATAGGAAGGGTTTGGAGGGATATGGGCCAAGTGCTGGCAAATGGGACTAGAGTAGGTTGGGATATCTGCTTGGCATGGACGAGTTGGACCGGAGGGTCTGTTTCCGTACTGTACATCTCTATGACTCTTTGATTCTATGACTCTGTACATTTCCTGAGAGGGCTTCTTGGGGAGTATTTTATTCTGGTTAGAGTTAGAAATTAATTTGAAGTAGGGAATTCTAAGCGTTTGCATAGATATTATAATCTTTCTATCGTTGTAATGATTGCAAATGTTAAGACCCCTTATACAGCAAAGGTATGTTATATATTTGTAAAGATCCTTTATGTAAAATAAGGTCACTCATGTCTTATTTACCTACTACACAACAAAGCTTCAATAAATAATTCAAAATGCAATAATTTTAAGCTGTATTTGAGTTGGGACATTTTTATGATCTACTTGAAATTTATATTGCCTTTGCCAACACTATACAGCATTGTCACTCCATTGACATTCCAAAGTTCCTCTGAGACCATTCTGTCCATTTGTCAAAATTTGACATTTCAAAGATGAGGTACATTCATAAAGAATTAAAAGGTCTACATTCAACATAGTTGCCACATTAGCACATTATCCTCAACATTGACAAAACGTTTAGTGATTGTCTTTTTATTATATGTAAATGAAATGTACATAATGGTCTAGTTTTTAGATGTGTACACCTGAAAAATAATAGTTTGGAGCACAGGAAAATGCCATATAAGTTGACTCAAATATGTCTTTAAAATGGATTTATAGCTTAATTATTATCAATTAACCTATTCAGGTACATTATACACACCTCCGAAGCAGGTGGGATTTGATCTTAAACCATCTAACCCAACAGCAATAGTACTAACCCTGCACCACAAGTGCCCTTAAGTAAAATTATTAAGTGCCCTCATGTAAAACTGAGTCAGCGTAGAAGCAATGCTGGGAAATTAAACTAATTAGAACATTTAAGTTTTAATTAAAAAGTACATTTTATCCCAATAATAAGAGATAAGCATTAAGAAATGAACTGAGGAATAGCTTGCCATGGAAATGAAGTTTATAGAAATAACCTTATCTAGTTCACTGCAGAATAACTTAGCTATTTAGATAATTAGTGGCATTTATGATACATTGGGAGCAAGTTGGCAGGCAGGAGTGGGCAAAAAATTAGGCATTATGCCAGCCGCAAGTTTACCTATGGTGGGGAGGCGTCAGGAAGTCCATTTAACCATTGGCCAATTGGATCTCAGAACTAGCCAATTACTTGTTACATAAGGGCCTCATTTTGCCACCAGACTGGATTGCCTGTAAGAGCAGCAGGACGTTAGATGTGAAATCCTGCAGTCATTGTTCAGTGAACATTGCTTCTCTGGTTGCTGGTGAGGAGGTGATGTAGCAACTATGTTGAATGTCTGGGCGATGAGGAGGTGCTGCCTTTTTCAGTCCCCTCTGCCCATCTGACCCACCTCCACCTCCTCATTCCTGCTACTCCCAGGTTACTTTTCTCCTTAAAATGACCCTTGTCTCTGCCCTATCCATTTCTGCTGTTTTAAACTGCATCAGAAATAGCTAGCCAAATAGGGGCTGGCTTGTTGCTAATGTTTATACTGGAGTGTAGAAACCACGCTGCCTACAAAACATTCATCCCCATGCCTTATTAATTTGAGAAATTTTACAACAAGTGATATTTAAAATTAATGGATACCTGCAATCAGTCAGAGCTAGTTGACAGTTTGGACACCCAAACCAAGGTATTATTGTTTCTAGAAATCAGCTGAGTCATTCAAGATGGTTTCTTACTCAAGAGTTAAGATAAAAGGGGTTAAGGATCCACTTAGTTCCTTCCATGAATTTGACTGATAGTTAAACCTCTTCACAAATGAGGAGGATTTGTATGCATCTACTTCAACATAACAATCAGTATCTGAATATCAAAGCATTCTCTTGAAAATTGACTTAATTACATTAATAATTAAACACAATAAAATATGAATCCAGAAGAGTCTGAGTTAATGTCTGACAAGCAATTATACCATGCTGGCAAAATTCAAGTGTTTCCCACTCATACAGCACATATTGTTATCTACTATCCGTAATCCTTTCAATTGCTGCTTTGCTCTTGTACATCTGTTTCCTCCTCCCCTCTTTTCTTGTAAATACCTGGGATCATTATTAATCTTTGTGATAAACAACACTAACAGAACTGTACACAAATTAAGTAAGCAGTCAAATCTCTCTCTCTCTTGGCTAATCATAAGTGCAGTCTGTTACTCAATATCAACACAGGAACTGAAAACTGAAAGCTCACAGTGATAAATTAAATTTGAGTAAATTTTGTGATATAATGTAAATTGAATTTTATATAAAAGTGTGCTAACTGTTGCACCCCCTTTATCATGTTTAAATTCGATACTGTAAAATTAATTTTAGATGTGTTTTTTTTACAGTAATTAAACTGAAGAACAGCCATATTCCCTGATCATTAAAAAAAATTCTCTCCGTTGTACTCCTTAGAGCTATGAGATATTGAATGCTGTTGTGAAAAAGTAATTATGTATATGAACTAATGAAGAGGATTAAACAAAGAAAGGAATATTGTTGGATGCTAAGATAAAATTACAATATTGAATCCTTAATTAATATTCATCATGCATGCTGAACATTTTTGCACTTTACAAGTTTTGGCCTTGTTCCAGCTTTTAAGCTGTGCAGATATGTTAACAGAACAATTAATTTTAACAATTTAAGCAACACAATCTAAAATTCATAAATTCACAATTGTGCCCTTGCAGCATACATCTTTTTTACTGAACTACCTAATTCTGGGATTGATTACGGATCCATGTGTCCAACGAAAATGTGATATGGCATTGAACTCTTTGTAAGTTGTCCTCACCTCTAACTTCACTTCTTTGGACAGGAATCCTCTCCCTGCCGCATGGACCCTTTCACTACTTCTAATACTCTGCCTCACCTGAATCTCTCCTTCTGGCTTTTATGTTTAATTGTTTAGTTGTCAATGGTGTACTGTCCTTTACTTGGCAAAGACTGAGTGCCAACTTTCTGATACTTCCTCCTATCTTCGCTTGGATTGCGACACTACCATTGAACATCAGGCTGTAATTTCCAGTTTTGTCACACACTTCATGTCCTCTGGAGATCTCCCCTTCACAGCTTCCCACTCCCATAGTCTTCAAACCTCGCACAACCTGCTTCTACTACCTCCTTCCCAAATTCCACTGCCCCACCAGACCTATTGTTTTAGTCTGTTCCTGTGCAGCTGAATTTTTTTTCCTACCTTGTATCTATTTCAACCTCCCCTTGCTCAGATTGTTGTGGTAGATTATTTTATGAAATAATCTCAGGAGCCTTGAGGTACAGGCCAATGATCGTTTATTGAGCCAACGTTGGGAGAGTCTACCCCAGAAAAGATTCTGAGGTAGCACTCTAAATCAATGAGGATTCATCAGGCATTTTTACATTACAAAGTCACGTAGATAGTGCACACTTGAATTCTGAACTGCTCTGTTTTAGACAAACACCTTGTTTTTCAAGCATTCCAAAAGTGACAGGCCACCTGTTATCCCTGGTGTCACCACTCCCTATCATCCCAGATGCCATCCTATCTCATCTCCAAAAACAGTGCTTCATTCCCATTCCTGATTAAACCCCACTGCTTTCTCAGTATGGTACTGGGGTATCCTCACATTCCACTTCCAAATAAAACCTCCTAGTTAATGCTGGTTTAGCCAAGTTGCGTTTTTACAGAAACTCTATCAAATGCAACAGTAACTGAGTGTGTTTATGATGCAGTTTAACTAATTTTTATTTTAACCTGACTATTTCTTGAATAAGAATAAATGAAAATGAATCTAAAGCCATTGATATGATTATTCCTTATGAAGTTAACTAAAACTCTTGAAATCATTCTAATCCCAGCTGGAACCTTCTGAGGTTCTGTGGCCATCCCCTCATTCTTGATGAAGGGCTTATGCTCGAAATGTTGACTCTCCTGCTCCTCGGATGCTGCCTGACCGGCTGTGCTTTTCCAGCACCACACTCTTCGACATTCTGTGGATACCCAGGTTCATTCATGTCACACCCACATTTGCTCTAACAAACCTGTCCTACTTACATTTGTGATTCTTCTTTTGCTTTATGTTGGTTCCATCATTCCCAGTTGTTTGGTCATAGCCATCTCCTCTTCTCCATTTGGTTGCAATTCCTCTACACATCCATCCCTCATCAGAGTGACCTGAAAGCTCATTGCTTCTTTTTTTAAGAAGAGGCCTGCACAGTCTCCATCCACCAGCACTCTCTTTTACCTGGATGAGCTTGTCCTTACTTTGGACAACTTCTCCTTTAACTCTTCCAAGTCAAAGGCATGACCATCAGTACTCACATGGGCCCCAGCTACATCCATCCCTTTCTAGGGTATGTGAAACGTTCCTTGTTCCAGTCCTACTCAGGCTTTGAGGAAACGTAATTTTTTTTCAGCAATGCTCAAAGTTCTATACTGCCAAAAGCCTATTTGTACTTACTCATGGAATATTCAAGTACTGTTTTTGAAGTCATATTAATAAGAGTATTTACTTATGCAGATTTTCACAATCTCATTTCCCTAAGTTCCTTTATAACATCAACTTATGTTTTGATTTAACTAAAAGGGTCTCTGAGAAATACTGTTTCAACCAGAATATTTTACTGGAATTCTGTCCTCTAATAATCATAGAGATAAAAATTGGCTTAAGAAGACAAACAAAAGGTTGAAAGGCGGGAAGGATTTGTACAGTTTATAGTAGGGCCCTGCAAAGTGTTGCTTAGCAAAGAAATCTAGAGATGCAGGTCCATAGTTCCTTGAAATTGGACTCACAGATAGGCAGGGTGGTGACATTTGGGATAGACATTTGGGACACTTGCCTTCATTGGTCATAATATTAAATATAGTCGTTGGGAGGTTATATTGCGGCTGTATAGGACATTGGTGAAACCACTTTTATAATCTTACATATAATTCTGGTGGCCCTTCAAAGGAAGAATGTTGTTAAACTTGAGAGGGCGCAGAAAATATTTATAAATATGTTGCCTGTCCTGGAGGGTTTGAGTTATAAGGAGAGGCTGAATAGGCTGGGGCTGTTTTCCCTGGAGTGTTGGAGGCTGAGGGGTGACCTTATAGAGGTTTATAAAATCATGAGGGGCATGGATAGGATAAATAACCAACGTCTCTTTCCTAAGGCCGGGGAGTGTAAAACTAGAGGGTGTAGGTTTAGGGTGAGAGGGGAAAGACATAAAAATGACCTGAGGGGTAACATTTTCATGCAGAGAGTGTGTGTGTATGGAATGAGCTACCAGAGGAAGTGGTGGAAGCTTGTACAATTAAAAGGCATATATATATTTAAATATATATTTAAAAGGTATCTGTATGAGTATATGAATAGGAAGTGTTCAGAGGGATCTGGGCCAAATGCTGACAAATGAGACTAGATCAGATTGGGATGTCTGGTCAGCATGGACAAGTTAGACTGAAAGATCTGTTTCTGTGCCCCAAGACTTTATGACTTGTCAATGTTTAGATAGTGAGCATCAGTACCGTACTGACAATTGCAACTCACAGCTTACAGTTGGAAATCTAAAAAAACACAGGAAAGTCTCTCGCCTACCTACAGCTGCATACATCTAACATCCATTAAACATTTTTTTTCTGTGAAAATGAGCTGGTTATAAGTGATCTACAGTGACATGCATCTTATAAAATTGAAACAGTATACTTCAGTACTTGTTTTACTCAAGAACATCGATAGATCTCTTAATTTGTGAAAATCCTTTTTGGTACTCAGCAAAATGGAGTATAAGAACAAGGTAATCTACTTTTAAATAGTATTGATTTTATCTGTAAATGTGTTGAATAAATCCTTAAACTTGGTACTAAGCTATGGTACTAAAAAATTTGCTTTAATTTTGACTTGAGGTTTCTTCATTTGTGCAACTTCTATTTTGATGGGTTTTTGAAAGAAACCTTGACAAGGAAATAACAGCATTGATATAGTCTTCATTTCTCTAAATATCCTCATTATCATAAGATAAAACCAAGAAGTGTGGATGCTTGAGATCTGAAACAAAAGTAAAATAGCTGGAGAAACTCAGCACATCTGGCCGCATCTGTGTGCAGAAAGGCAATGCTTCAAGTCAGGTGACTCTTCATCCGAATAGCCTGGAAACATTAATTCTGCTTTCATCCTACAGATGCTGTCAGACCTGCTGAGTTTCCTCAGGAATTTTTATTTTGACTCTCATTATTATCTTCCTTTGTTTTGTACTACAATCACGTGTTTTATTTAATAGTTTTATGTTCACTGTAATGACATTTTGAAGTTTTGATGAAAGCAGCCAGCTCTGCTTTCCTCTTCCCAAAGGTGCCATTCCTATTATTTGTTGCCTGTTTTTTTTTAACACGAGCCCTTCCTTCTAATATTGGGAGAGGTTTCCAAATCAACTTGTGTCAACACTGCACCTCTTGAGAAAGTCTTCAAACAAACACATTCGCCCTACTTTTGAGGGAAGTTTGAACTTCCAAATACCAGTTTTACTCTGGCTGGACTGCACTGAGATGGGCCAGAACCAAGGACTCTCAGATTATTTGCCTAATATTTACCCTGGTCTTCATACCAATTTACTTAGTGATTTTAATTTCAGGACTAAAGACAACTGAGCAGTGTAGCTGGTACATTATGCACTTCAGCCCCTCCAGAAGTATTTAATAAATATCTTTTACTTTCCACCTCCTGTTCCAAACCAAGTGTTCATCCCCTCACACCTCCAACCCGCACATGGGCAGTGCTCACTCTCCATACTCCGTCTGTGACAGTGCTCTACCTACCCTGGTCCCTCTCTCTCCACTCACATTGTGGAATCCTTGGTTTTTGTCCAGACAAGTCAACAGTCAGCAGAGGGTGAGTTCAGGCATTTGTGTGTGATGAGGGGACGCAAGGAGAAGGGACAGAGGCTGCACATTGATGGGAGGTAATGGCATTGCTGTTGGAGTGTGAGGTTGGGAGGTGATCACTATCCTGAGCTTTATGGTCAAAGGGTTGATCCCCCATTGGGGGTAACTGCCGTTGGAAGATGAGGGTGGGGAATGAATATTTTTGGGAAGGACGGGGTGGTGAGGGTACAGGTGAATACTCTTGGGACAGTTCAAGTTCAGGTGAAGGAGTATTCACACTAACCAATGAAATGCCAAAGATAATTTAAAGTCAGGCCCTTTTTGAAAATATGTTTACTGTGAGCCAGAGCTGGAAATTATACTATACATGGATACCTTGAGTTTAATAAAACATTAAAACTTAGAATATGGTACCTACTCCATTTTTTAAAAAATGGCTCAGTCTGACTTCCCAAGACTGCTCGAAGCAACAAGGGAGCCGTTCTTAGGTGTCATTACTGGCATCTGAAGTCTTGGCAGGAAATGCAGAGCGTAGGAAAATGGGAGCAGTGTAGTACTGTGTTTCATCGCAAGTTTCAGGCCCACGGTGTTTGCACAATTTAACTGAGACATCACCTCGGTTATGCTTCCAGTTTTACCGTTTGCAGCCAAACTGAAGCAGCCGCCACAGCTGCTGGGAATATAGAGTATTTGCAGTTGGGGTTTCACTGCGCTTGCACATATGCAAACGACTCACACAGCAGCAAGGGCCATTAAAGGGCGACACATGCACTTTGAAAACTGGAGAAATGTACATGGTACGATATTTATAGCAAACACTGTGTTGCAAACTTTTCTCCCGGCCCATTGTGATGGTATTCTTGCTGAGTTTCAGAAGCTGGATCCTCTTGTTTTTCCGCCTGAACTCATTGCACTGAATCGATATCGCTCATTTCATACATTTTCCGTTTATGTCAGAAATGAGTAGTTATCGATTTCTCACATTCCTGGTGGATTATCAGGGAGTTCTATTTGGTACAAAATTCAGAGCGAAGTGTGGCTGCAACAATTCGATTAGATGCACCTTTTCTTTTTGTTATTGCAAACGCTGCTTAACTGGAGAAAGGCGAGCTGAGAGTTTGACAGATTCACGCAGCTGAAAGGGGCAGATGAGCAAGTCTGAATCGACGTCAGTGGGTTGGTGCTGCCCTGTTATAACACACACTGGCTGGGAGGTGGCGCCACAACTTGTGGTAACACACACTGATCAATGTCTCATGTGCCGCGCTTATTCCCAAACCCATCTGCACCATCACAAAGCGGACAGCCAAATAGCAGCTCTCTTCCTTCTCACTCAGAAAGAGCTGACCTATCTACACAGGCGACAAGGTGAGCTGATAACGTGAATGTTGTTTCCGAATCGAGGAGTTCAATTTCACTGGTATTTGTTGGTGCTATTGCCTTTTGTGAATAAGTCCTATATTTGCAGATGCTGGCTTCTCTGATGGGTGTTTTTATCGCGGTTTGCTTCGAAGTTGAAAGCAGGCGACCAGAAGCGACCCATGCTGTCAATTTCCTGGATAATGAGAAATGGTTGACCACTGTCTCACAGTATGACAAGGAGCTCAGATACTGGAACAAATTCCGAGATGTACGTACCTTAATATCTGGTCTGAAGTGGAGTTCTGTACTGTATATTCTCAGGATACGGCTGCGATGATGTAGTTAACACACACTCTGCCGTTTTACACAATAGAGATGCTGATGCTGCAATTATACTGAGGAGGAGTGAGAAGCACAATCTAATGCTTAAAATGGTACACCCGTTCCTGATGTAAATAACAAGTTAAATGTAACCGCTGTGAAGCAGATATGTTGAGTCCTTAAATCTGTTACATTTTTTTTTGTAGTTTTGTTAGTGCAGTGCATGTTATTTCTGTATTTTCTAGTTTTCAGTTAGGATTTAATAGTTCCGGTATTAAGCACGAAACCTTTTCTTTTGACTTAATGTAAAAGGTAGCCATAACCTTCAAAATCAAATCAGCTTCTCAGAGACTCATGAAATGGGCAAAAAAAAAATCAGCTTGCCTATCCACTCTTGATCGCTTCAACTGCTATTTGTATTCATGCTAAAATATATTGTGGGACATAACAGGGACATTGACTGCTGCATGTGGTCTAAACATGTGTATTATAGCTTGAAACAAATTGCCCGATTGATTGAAAAATAACTTTTATCGAAATTGTAATAAGGCTGTTGTATTTATAGAGTGTATACAGTGGCATATTGTGGAATATAATGTTTGTCCCATGAGTGGTTTGTCTGACTCATGAATGCATTGATGGTTAGTTTCATTTAAAACATAAATGAAATCTGAAAGTATTTGTTATATAGTTTCCTCTGAGCATACTTACAAACGTACATGAGAGTCTTAAGTTTGTATGTTGATTTTTAAGTAATTCTTATCAGGTCATGATAAATTATACCATCTCCCCACCCTAATTCTGCTCAGACAGCCCCTCAGGATCAGGGTAACTTGCTTCAGTTTCAGATTGATGGCTTCTGCAATGTCTGTGAAGTGCGTGTAAATCTGCAGACTCTGCCATGTGTCTGGATGTGGTGTCAGAAGGATTGCCTAGATGGCTTATTTGTAGGTTTGTGTGCAGCTTCTGATGTCTCAGTTTTGTCTGGTACCTACAGAGACAATGTGTTTGTTACCTTCCCAAATGAGCCTCCTATATCTTGGTTGGACACAAACCAGGGGCTCCTGTGAGTCAACTGGAATGTGTGACTTCTTCAGGGGTGCATTGATGATATTTCCCCTGTCCTGCTGGGTGTGTCCTGCCAAGGCAGAGTTCTGAAAATTAGCTTTGGGGGTCTTGTTCTGCCCAAATACTGTGCCCAAATTTGTGACAGTAGGTACAGATAACACAATTTTTAAACTATCTGATACTTGATATCTAGAGGGGAAAGGGAACTAATGGGAGGAAGTTTGTATTTGTGTTTGGCAGTACACTTAACTCATGAGGCTGGTGTTGAATGAAAGTGGCTTTTGCATTGCAATGATGCAAAGAAAAACAATAAGATTGAGTCAAGGGATCAACCTGGTTCCAGAGCAATGTTGAATAAAATTGCCTCCTTCATATAGTCATATATCATTTTGTTACAATCTATGGGTTAGGAGCATGATTAGGCCATTCAGACCGTCAACCCTGCTCTACCATTTAATAAGAGCATTTCTAATTTAATTGCTCCATTCCCCACCACCCTAATGACCTTTCACCCTTCATCAAATACTAGCTCACCACCATATTAAATTTCAAATTGGTTTCTTTTCCTGAATTTGTGTTATATTTAGAACAATTCATCTCCAGCTTCCAAATCCCGTTTTGGGTCTTTATCTGTCCATGTTTAATTTCAGTGTTTTATGCATTTTTGAAACTAGATTAAAGGACAATAAATCTCAGTCAAGGTTTATAAAAATAATATCTACCTGATGGGGTGGGAAAGATGAATCAGCTTGCCTCTTTTTTTAATCCTGCCCCTGCCAGTTGCAACAGATAGTTTTGTTTCTTTTCAGCACACAACTCTCACACGTATCAAATGTCCTTCAGGAAAATGAAGGAGACAATTACCAAGGATTACTTGGATGAACGAAAAGAATTTTATTACCTCCTAACACTTATAAAAATAATTTTAAAATGACATCATAGATACTAACACCAGGAATAGTTTTTTTGTTTTACAAAAGCGTGATGCAGATAGGGAGAAATAAGGTAACACAGTGTAAGAGTCACTGGGGTTGTGGAGATATTAGATTTTAAACCTGCAACTACTGTTGATTGATTGTTGACATGTAGCTATGGCAGTAGCAGAATGTACCAGTATCTTCAGGTTTTAGTAAAAACGTTTGTTTTCCCAAGTTGCTCTTTCTCTTGGCGCAGATTTCCAAGGTGATGAGAGAAACAGACTAAGAGAAACAATTGCAGCTTTTGTTGTCAATTGATTCATTTTCATTCTCATTGCTTTGTTGCTCAAAAGCAACAGTTGAATATAGTTCAGTGTGTATTCCAGATGTAATTTCATTGTGTTTCCAGGATGATGTGAGTCTTTCATCATACTGTATCTGAAATTATTATAAATGTGTGAATAAACACAAGAAATAAATTTCTTGAAGCTGAGAGAGTAGCCTGGCTTTTAATTTATTTAGATAAAAATAGGAATTTCAGTACAGATGGTTTAATTTATTCCATATGGACTCATGAAGCTTGCCTCAGCCTCAGCCTCGCTGTATAACCTCTGCAGTCATTTTAGATCCCTGCTTCTTCCTTTTTAAAGACTATTTGAATCCATGAAAGACCTCATTTAAAACAATCGTGTGATGAAAGTTCAGATTCAGTAGTTGATATATACCATGATCATTAAATATCCACACCATGAAAAACAGATGTGAATAATGTTTTCAGTCAGTATTCCATTACAGGGCCAATCTTAAATAGCAGTGCAAGAATGGGAATGACAACATATCCATACTACACTCTCTTTCACAGCTTAACCTGGGTTAGTCACCTGCTTTGGGATTTGTAACTACACTTGTTCCCTGCCTCTCCCCAAGTTTTTATGGTTCACTGCCAATTTCTATAACCCACCTACAAGATTCTGGTATTTTGACAGATTTGATATCCAGTAGGTGGTAATATTTTTTTTTCCCTCTTGGTAGGGTGTCTTTACTGCATCCTGCACTTCACTCTTATCAAACATTGCACCAACCCAGTTGGACTAATTAAAAAATGTTGTGTTCCTTTGATTCTCTGGTGGGTAACTCAGTTTTTACCTCACTGCAATGACTCTGCTGGCCTCCACCAGTGGTGCTTGTTATAGGGTAAGTTCCATTTCCTACTCTCTTTGTTCCAGGTATTTATTTTACTCTGTTCCATTTTCCCTGGAAAACTACAGCCATCAGCTAGATGTTCAACTTTTGGTATAAGCCCCTTTGTATCGTTCACTCAACAAAGCCTCACTTTCATTTTCTCCTGGCCTGCCGCAGGACTCCTCTGATTCTCCATAAAGATATACATTAACTAGATCGCTATCTTTGACCTCTCATCTTTTGTCATCTTCCATGGCCTTTTCTTGCCTTTTTAAATGACTAATGGTGTGTTTTATCCCTGTTTAATTCAAGTGGCATTGCCTGAGCCACTGCATACCTCATGGTTTTTACAGCCTGCTGTGGGACTTCCAGACCTTTCTCAGTTTCAGGCCTTTCTGCTGCTTGCTGCTGGCTTTCTCCACCCATTCAGCCTTTCAACTGTCCTTTTCTGATTGGCAAATGTGTTTTGCCAAAGCCAAACTATTCCTCAATATGATGTCTATTCCTGGCATTGAAAAGCTCGGGATTACTCCTACTGTAAGCAGACCCATAACAAATACACTCTGTAAGTAAGCATTAACAATTGGCAACTCTATACTCTTTCCCATAAGCCTTTTTTTTAGCATCACAATTGAACTTATTTTGCTTCCAAGTGGGAAATCTTTTTTTCCCCACTAGCAAGGTCTGTGAGAACCCAATGTCCAAGAATGCTGATTTTTCTCCCTGGCTGTTTGAAGTAGTCAGTGAGTACCATTCCTTTGACTATAGTCTACTGACAGCTGACCTTATCAACAGTCATACCTGAGCAAACATTGGCCATCTTTAATGCTAGACACTCATGTGTAGCTTGAGTTTCAGGGGAATGTTGGAACCAAGAACTTCCCTTCATATTTTCAGCAGTACAGTTTTCCATGGGATCACTTAATAGTTGGGACAGTTTTGTATTTTTTGTCTGGTTTCCCTTTTCTTTCCAGCTTGCCCAAGAAGTATTTAACTCACGCTGATCTCACTGTGTCCTGTGATGGTTCCCAGAACCCAGCTTCTCTGAGTTGAGTGGTCTATATGCTAACCCTTAGTTATCAACAAGAATTATTGCCTGCCCGGGTCATGCTACGCTTTAAGTGTGTCTGGGTCAGTTTAATAAGTGTATTGCATTTTTGAACTCCTTGAGGAAAAATACCTCCTGAAGGCTTTCATGGCTGGCCTCAATTTTATGTGCCTACTGCTCAAAATAGAGCTGCTACAGGCTGTTTATGAGGTATGTAACTTTTTATGCCTCTGGCACTAGCTGGTACACATTTAAAATAGCCCCTTTTGCTGTATCATAGCCAATGACACTCTCCTCAGGCAAGAGAGCATAAATGTTGACCTTTTCTTGTCAACCTGCTCTGTAATGGCTATGTCTGTTGTTAGACTGGCCACTTTAACTGCTGTGCTAACCATTCCAACCTGAAGCATCCAATTCTCCTTTATCAAATGTAGGAGTTAAATGGACAAATCTATATTGTTCAAACTTCACGTCTTTATAGTACTACCATCAGAGCTGTCTTAGCTTCTCTTCTCAACTCAAGCTATTCAATATGAATGCCTTTTTTCTTTCTTTTCATTTTTTTTGGAATTCTCCTTACTTATCCTTTCTTAAAATCCTCTTCCTTCCCTCTGTGCTCACTTCTCTCTCTCTCTCTCTCTCCCTCCCCCCTTTCTGTTCTTGGATTCTGTTTCATCATTTCTGTGTTGAAAATCTAATCTCTACTCCAGTTTTAATTGACCCATTAATCTATTCATCTGTAGATATTTCACCACCTGTTTTGTAATCTTGCTTTCTCAGGCTTTTGGGGAGAACTCTAAATGCCTCACTATCCCTTTTAATTCTTCCAAGGGATGGCTTTTAGTTTTTAATAAGTTGTTTCATTCTGCTCTATGAAAGCATTAATATCAAGCATAGAGTCTTTTATAATAGTTGATAATCTTACACTGAAGAAAATCACAGTGTAGAATTGTATTTAGAAAACAAACACTGTGTTTGAACAAACAATTTAATTGCCCCTACTCCAACTCTTTCACCACTTCACTTGGAAAGTATTGGGTGAGGTCCCAAATTTGTTAAAACTGGGTGAGAAGGTGGAATCTGTTAAATTTTTGCAGTTTGATCGCAACAAGTATTGTTTTTTTTCAGTAGGCTGTTATTACATTTTAATTAAAATGCCTCTTGCTAGAATATGAGCCAATTATTGATTTTTCATTGTGCGAGAAAAAGAGGAGTTTTGTTGCCCAATAAAAGTGATATCTAGCACACACAAACACTGGTAATACACTTTTTTTTAAAAGAAGATGGCACAGACAGGGAGAAATAAGGCTACACGGGTTAAGAGTCCTTAGAATTTCTGTGTTATGTATTAAACCTGAGGCCATGTTGATTAAATGTTGACTTGTATCCACAGCAGTAGTAGAATTTGTAGATATCTTGATCTCTCTGTGAATAGTTGCTTTGTCAAATTGCTTTTTCACTTGTACTGTTCTTGGAGATGATGAGATAAACTGGCAGGGAAGTAGAGTTCCAATGCTTTGTGTCACTGATTCAATTTTACTTCTTCCTACTTCACTGCTCGAAAGCAGGTTTTGGGAAATAGATCAGTATTTATTTCAGAGACTAGCTCTATTGCCTTTCCAACTTAACTAACTAGCAGTTTCCCAATATATAATTCAGACTTGTATGATTATTTAATACAAGTCTGAATTAAACAGGAGAGGCATCTCTCTTGGTGTTGACTAAGTTGTCTGATCTTGAAGTCTTTAGATAAAGATAGTAAGTTCAGTAGAGGTGCTTTAGCTTATTTTACATATGTTTCATGAAACATGCTTCAATCTGTGGTCAGCTGACCACTGCAGTCATTTCAGATTCAGCTTCTTACTTTAAAAAAAAATACATTTTAGTTCATAAGAGGTCTCAGTTATAATAATCTGAGGATCAAAGTTCAGATTTGAATAACCATATTTAGCACTACTTCAAGGCTGGTTGCTGCATAATAGTACAAGGTATCAATTCTAACTAAGGATTGTTGATAGTGTTGTAAAGCAAAATCGTAAAGCTCAAGCAGTTATTAACTCATCCTAAATATGAGACTATTGCCCTGCCTTAATATCCATCCAAATATCTATTTTTTTATGAACATGATTATTTCCTGGAATGCATGTTATCAATATGTATCGGTGTCTACACAATTATTTATTGTTGGAAGGTTTATCAGACACCATCGGGTTGCTTCAATGGCCTGAAGAAGCCTTGAGGCATTTTAAAATGCCTTTGAAGAATTTTTGTGTGTTATGGAAGAAGGGATTAGGATATATGCTTATCAAACCACAGACACAACGGCATGTGATGATGCTTTCTTCAAAACCTTAACTCTGAAGGAGAATTTCTTAGTGAACATTTTAAGATCATCATTGACTTTCAATTAGATATCACTGTTTGGAAGGTTATTCTTAAATGGAAGTAAATTGTGTATCACTTGAAGTCTCCCATAACTGACTGAAAGACTGGTATAACATTTGCAATATAGATACTAACATGGAAACAATGCTGCTGGAGTGAGAGAAGAGATTGCTGGCTATAGATGTGCTCCGGGCGTACTATTTGCCCAAGCACTGGCACTGCAGAGCAGCTTAGTTAAAAAAAATCCCTCCAGCTTTCACCCCTTCACTATCTTTGCCATATCATTCGCTCAATGCCAACCTATGTCCAATCTACCTATCCCTGGACCCTTCCAGCATCCTTAACCACCCAGTGCTGCTCTATTCACTGCCATGACCCCCTCCCCCCCAAAGCCTGAACAGAGAAGTCAAGACTCTGATGGAATACCCCCCCACTTGCTTGGATGAATGTGACTCCAACACTCAAGACTCAACACTGTCCAGCCCGCTTGATTGGCTCCTCATGCGCAAACATTAATTCCCTCCTCTTCTGATGCTTATTATTAGCAGTGTGCACCATCTACAAGATGCACTGCAGAAATTCACCGAGGATCCTTAAACAGCACCTTTCAAACCCATTAGCATCTAGAAGGACAAGGGCAGCAGGTATATGGGAACACCACCACCTGCTAATTCCCTTAAAGCCACTCACCATCCTGGCTTGGAAGTATATTGCCATTTTTTTTAATGTTGCTTGCTGGTCCAGCCAGTGATGCCCGCAGTCTCTGCATGAATCCTTTTTTGCGAAAACGCTCATTATCCTGTGCCTGTCTATGCTCCTGTACCATCACCCTTTATAGCCCCATTCCAATGTGGTGCCAATCTGAAGCTACCCCTGCCTCCCAGCATGCCTTTCCCTCCCTCCATGCCAGCTTTCCTAGAATCCACCATAGTCAAACTTCAGGAGCTATGGAGTTAGAAGATAAAATTATATATTTGTTAATGATGTTACTAGCTTAAAAAGCACTCTTGCTGAAATAAGAAAAAAAAGACATTGCCCAACTAATCTCTAATAAAAAAAAACAAGCCTTGGTATTCTAAGTTGTTTGACAGCTTTAACATTTCCAATGGGTGGATGTATTCTTCTTGGCAAATTCATGTCCACCTTTCACAATCCTAAAGGGTGCTTGATCTCTGAACCAAGGGCATACAATTTCCAGACCTTTGTCTCTTTGGAGAATATCTACAGGATTTCCTCACCTCTCCAAAGGGACTGCCCTGCTGTCTAAAATAACTTCACTGCAACTGACCTGATTTGCTCTGCATTTTCCAGGTTCCAAACACTGGGGATACCAACACTGAATTGAAGTGGAGACAGTCAGCCATTGTGTCTGACCTAAACGTGTGTGAAACCTGAAACTGCTTGAATCAGGATTCCAGATGTGCAGGAAGTTTGGACATTTTTTTACTAGGATCATGGCAAAAATCTAAGCCATAATCAGGAATAGAAGATTTAAAATGGGGGGAGATATGGGTGGAGAATGCCATCCCATTATAAATCCCAGATAGTGGATCCATTAAATAAAATGGATTTACCCATCCCTCTAAAATGCCATTATCATCTTCAACTCTGATTTTTAGAAAAAGCACATTAGGCCAAAAATCAGTGTGCTTCCCAGACCCACTGAGAAATGAAAATATTATAAAAGTAACAATGTTTGAATTAAGATCAAAGGAGTTCATGTTTGAAATCACGTATGAAGAAGTAAGCTGTAGAGCAGATAACTGTGGCAAAATTGTATGTTTATGCCAATATCTAAACTTTCCACAACATAAGCATTGTAAATATTAAAACCGGTGATTTTGTGTACATTTAAAAGGGTAATAGGAGTAGAATCTGTTAAATGTATTTGTTTCCCATAATTGTTTCTTTTCAAATAAAATAATATCAGCCTTATCTTGAAAAAATCATTTCAAAACTCATACAGAGCAATCACAGAGATTCAATATGAATACGAGTAAGTGGTGCACTTCATTAAAAAAAAGTCTAATTTCATTTTTGAAAAGAAATGGAAGATTTTCATAATGTTAATTTTTCAATAAAAAGTTGAATGTATATGTTATTAATTATCAGAATAATGTTTTTTCTCCCGCTTAGTAGCGAAGCCCAGAATCACAATGGCAGCATAAACATGTACTTTAAACTGGTTTAAAAATGTAGACATTACAAATGGAGGCCATTCGGCTAATCATGGCTGTTGGCTGAAAAAGAACAATCTCGTTTAATTGTAGCATTTGATAGGTTGGTTTGTGGATTTGGGTAATTCAAGCACATATTAAGTATTTTTTTTCAATGCAGTGAGTGTTTGCCTCTACTTCCCATCTGGCATTTCCTTAACATCCACTGGATGAATAGAATTCCTCACTTCCCATTAATACTTCTGCCAAATTCCTTCAAGATATGCGACCTGATATTTGATCTCTCTGCTGAGTGAAATATGTTCTTCTCATCCACTTAATCTAGACACCTCCTAACTTTTTTCCACCTCATTGAATCTCCCCTCAGTCTCATGTCCCGAACAGAACATCTCAATCTTATCCACTCTTTTCGCACAGCTGAAGATCTTTACTCTTGATGGCATCCTGTAAATCTTATCTGTATCTTTAGTAATGTAATCACATCCTCCTGATAATGTGATGACTAGAACTATATACCGTGCTCTTGCTGTAGCCCAGCTTTAGTGTTTTATATAGTATTAGTGTTACTTTTCTGTTCTTGTATACGATGGCACTGTTAATAAAGGATATTATTAAAGGAAATTGGGTGGCACAGTGGCTCAGTCACAATCTTGGGTTCTGTCAGGTGTCTGTGTGGAATTGCACATTCTCCTGGTATGTGGGTGGGTTTTTTCTGGGTGCTCCGATTTTCTCTTTCCATCCAACGATGTGCAGGCTGAGTGGTTTGGCCATGAGGAATGCAGGGTTACAGGGAATGGGTGGGCGTGGGGAGTGGTGTGTGTCTGAGTGGGATGCTCTTCAGAGAGTTGATGTGGATTCAAAGGGCTGAGTGGCTTGCTTCCATACTGTAGGGATTCTATAATTCATATTCCTTCTAACCACCTTATTTCCCTGTCCTGCCCCCTTCGGGGATCTGTGGACATGCACTTTAAGGTTCCTCTGCTCCTTTGATCTTTGTCATTTCATACATTTATTGTGTTATTTTGTGTGTTGCTGCACACCCCTATCCCAAAACGTGTTTCCCCACACTTCTCTGGATTGACTTCCACTTATTAATTTTGTGCCCAATTCATCATTAATTTCCAACAATCTGTAGTTTTCTGCCTCCCTACACCTTCACGTCTTTAGTGGTGATGTTGGTGGAGGTGAGTTGGTGCTGGAGAATGGTGACTTGTTGTTCCAGGGGCTGCAATTCAGCAGCATAGACTCAAGACATGGGAGTGGAGGGTCTCAGACCCGGCCCATGGCTGAGCTAGAAACAGGAGCTGTTCCAAAGACCATCTAACTTTATTGGGATAAGTTGAACTTTATTGTTTTATTTTTTCTGGCTTTATTTTCTGTGTTTTGGTTTTTTTTTGTGTTTTAAGTTGGCGCCAGGGAGTGGTGACACTAACCAACACTTTCACTGCATTTGTAATAAATATATGTGACAATAAATAAACCAAATAAATCAGGACACTTCAGTTGTTTACATTTCCTCCAAATTCTTTATGTGACAATTTCTTGGTCAATTGTCCTGTCACTGAGCATGACCTACCTTTGGTGATCGGTCATTTGATGCCTGGCTAAGTAAGCTTTTCCTGTTGCCCCTCAGGTTATTTGTAAATATTCCTTAAAATGTTATTTGAGTGTTGGTTCTAGTTGTTTTCCTGTAGATACTTTGATTGAATCTAGGAGTCAGAGTAAGCCAATTCAGTCCTTTGAAACTGATTTGCCATTCAGTTATGATCATGGCTGAACCCATCTCAATGCCATTTCCCAACTTTCTCCCCATACCCCTTGATGCCTTGACTATCTAAAAGTTTTCAGGCTCTTTCTTGAATATACCCATTGACATAGCACCCACAGCCTTCTGCGGTAACAAATTCCACAATTTGGCCATCCTTTGAGTGAAGAAATATTTCCTCCCTTCAGTCCTAAATGGCCTACTCTATACCCTGAGGCAATGTCTTCAGTTCTAGACCCTCAAACAGGTGAAACACTTTCCTTGCATCTAGTCTGTCTAGCCCAGTTAGAATTTTATACGTTTCAATCTGACCACCTTCTTCCTTCTAAATTTTAATGATTACAGTCCCTATCGAGTCAAGCTGTATTTATTCAATAGTTCTGCCATTGTTGGTATTAGCTCAGTGAACTTTTGCTACTCTCCTCTATGGCATACACATCCTATTTCAGGTCGGGAGATCAAAACTGCACACAGTGCGGCAGGTGGAATCTCAGCAAGTCCCTGTCTAACTGCAGTAAGATGTCTCTACTTCTGAATTCACATCCTCTTTCACTGGAAGCCAACATATTGTTGCCTTCCTAAATGTCACTGCACCTGCCTGTTCACTTTCCTGATGAAGGGCACTGGCCCGAAACGTCGATTCTCCTGCTCCTTGGATGCTGCCTGGCCTACTGTGCTTTTCCAGCAACACACACTCAACACTGTTCACTTTCATTGACTGGTATACAAGGACACTTTGATCTCTTTCTGCGTTCACATTCCCCATTATATCACCATTCATGTTGTAGAGGAACCTCGATTATCTGAAGGACGCGGGCGGGAGTATTTCGTTCTGTTAATCGAATTCTGGATAATTGAATGCCGGATAACATAGTTTAGCCGAGCATTGGGACGTTGCTAAAAGAAGTTTTTAATCAATCAAAGCAAGCAAATAATAATAATGAATTACTTAATTGGTCTAAATCAGAAAACGAGGCAGGAATAGAAGGTAATTTCAAATTGTAGTCACATGCTTCAGATCAACTCAATATAACAGATGGTAGGATGCTAGGTTGTAGGGGACAGATTGGCGAGAGTAGAATTCTAGATGAATAAGGGGTAAGATAACAGGGTTAGGATACCAGACAAATCGGGAAAGAGTGCAAGGTAAATAGAGTGCCACCTTACTCCAGTTAGGGTGCCAGGTCGAGAGAATTCCAAGTGGGAAGTGGATAGGATGCCAGATGGCAAGGATCCAGCAGGGGTTTGGAGCCCCTGGCCATGCCAGTCAGGGTCCGGAGTATAAATAGTCTGGGGGAGGTAGATGTGCAAAGTACGGGGTCGTGAATTAAGTATGGGGTCAGTTTAATCATTACTTAGGATTAGACTATGCATTTAATAGTCTAACTTTTCTTGATTAGCAATTTTACTTAATTTCAACAGAACTTGCCAAAGTCTACAAATTATATGGGAACTTTGGAGGGCTCCTGGCATAGAGGAATTTCCCAACAGAATACTTAATTTTCCCTTAATTTAATTTAAGGGTCATTCCTTCAGAATGTAGTAAGATGGGAATTCAAGAGAGTGCCCATATGTAACTCCTGTCTACACTGGAATAACAACTGTCTGGCCAGTGGGAAATCTGGGCCTGTTTTATATTGTCTGTTTGTGTAATTCCTTCTTATTTTTGTCTCTACTTAACGCAACTCAATACCTTGGTGCTGCATTGAGAAAATTGTAATTTTCAATGTACATTTCAATGTCTATCACACTGACCTCACCATAGATAATTTATGGTCAGAAGTCACACAACACCAGATTATAGTCCAACAGGTTTATTTGAAATTACAAGCTTTCAACATCATTGCCCTTTCGTCAGGTGAGGTGGAGCAAAGAAGCAGCGCTCTGAAAGCTTGTGATTTCAAATAAACCTGTTGGACTCTAACCTGGTGTCGTGTGACTTCAGACTTTGTTCACCCCAGTCCAACACTGGCACCTCTATGTCATTGATGATTTATGTACAGTTTTCAGCATTTCTGTTTACAATATCTAGTAATGGACAGTCTGGGGCAGTGTTAATGCTGATCAACCTTCCTAAGCTCCTTTTCATATAAAGAGAAGGGTTGAGTGATACTGATGACTTAGAAAAGTAGTTGGTTGCTTTGAATTAATACAGAATACGCAATTAATTTTCACCGAGTTTGCATTTTTTTATTGTTTCAGACACTTATGAAGGAATAATAATTCCATTTTCACTGGAATTCTAATGTTTATATCCTGCTGAATAGAAGATATTCATGTGAAGCATCAAATGATGGGTTAGTTCTGAAACTCATAAGTTTTAATAAATTGGCTAATTAATTAAATTGATGAGACTTTCATAATAGAATTATAAAACAACTGTGCTTAGCAGATGCTTTAAAGTTAATCAGCCTCTTTGTGAATGAGCTGAGGCGAACTGAAAACCAGAGTCAACTTGCCAACCAGTCTGCATTCTCTTCTCATGCAGGATAAATTGTTGTTCCCTTTGGAATTTGGTATTCTTGTGATTCAGTCCTGATGAGCACAAGACAGAAAGCTTCACAAACCTGTTTTTTCTTCCTCAGCAGTACTCCAATTCTGTATTGCCAAGCAATTAAAAGTTATAAGGAACTGCATATGTTGGAAATCTGTGACAAGAACTGAAATTACTGGGAAAATTCAGCTGGTATGGGAGGATCTTTGGAGAGAACACCACAGCCACTTCTGCCCCAAAGATGTCACTCACCTGGATACCGATGACTCCATAGCCTTTGTCACTTCTGCCACTAGTAACGTCACTCACCAGAAACCAGTATGCAACATCACTGCCATCCTGCGTGACGTGGACACTGCTTTAGGCCCCATTCCACCCTCATTGTGAGAGTCACTTCCATTGGTGACATCACTCCTGACCCTATAATCACACCCACTAAAGTGACTGTCTCTGCCCCCGCACCCAGCTCCAACCCCATCCCAGATTGTAGCTCCCTGCCTGCCATGTCTGTATTATTCCCCCAGACCTCTCCCTCACTGAGGATGAATGTTTAACTCCTCAGCAAAGGCCTCACCTTCATCCCTCTACGCTTCCAGATTAATGAGTTCGACACGCGTCGCAACCTTGAACATTTCGACCGCCGCCTCCAGTCCCCTTTTTCAATCATGATTCCTGCCCACCCAATGAGGACGCCTTCTCTCACCTCCATCGCACTCCGTCCACCTGGACACCCCATACTCGCCTGTTTCCCGCCCTCGATCTCTTCATTTCTAAAGGCTGCCATGACGTCGACATCCTCAACCTGTCCACACTCCCTCACCCACTCCAACCTCCTGCCCTCACAATGCGCAGCCCTCCACTTTGTCCGTTCTAATCCCAACATCACCAATTAACCTGTAGACAAACTGGGTGCTGTGGTAGTTTGACGCACCGACCCCTACAGTGCTGAAGTCAGGCGCCAACTCAAAGACACCTCCTCCTACTGTCCCGTCGACCATGACCTCACCTCCCATCATCAAACCATCATCTTCCAGACCATCCACAACCTCATCACCTCTGGGCGTCTCCCATCCACAGCCTCCAACTCATCGTCTGTGAACCCTGCCTACTGAAGATTCACAAACCCGACTGCCCCAGTCGACCCATCGTCTCAGCCTGCTCCTATCCCACTGAACTCTTCTCTCCATACCTTGACACCATCCTGTCCCCCTTAGTACAGGAACACCCCACAGACTTTCGTTTCCCCAGCCCCCTACGCCGCATCTTCACTATGGACATCCAGTCCCTGTACACAGCCATCTGCCACGATGAAGGCCTCCAAGCCCTCTGTTTCTTCCTCTCATGCTGTCTAAACCAGTAGCTTTCCACTGGCACCCTTATGCGCCTGGCTGAACTGGCCCTCACCCTTAACAACTTCTTCTTCCAATCCTCCCACTTCCTCCAAACCAAAGGGCTAGCCTAAGACACCCTCATGGGCCCCAGCTATCCTACCTCTTTGTCGGATACATGGAACAGGCCATTTTTCACACTCATACCAGGACTATCCCCCACCCTTTCCTCTGCTGCATCAATGACTGTATTAGCACTACCTCGTGCTCCCACAAAGAGGTTGAACAGTCCATCTATTTCATTAACACCTTTCACCTTGACCTCAAATTCACCTCGACCATTGCGGACATCTCCTTCACCTTCCTGGACCGCTCCATCTCCGGCTCTGGCGACCGACTAACCACTAACATCTACTACAAGCCCACCGACCCACACAGCTACCTAGACTACACCTCCTCCCACCCTACCTCCTGTAAAAATGCCATCCCTTATTCCCAATTCCTCTGCCTCTTCCGCATCTGTTCCCAGGATGACCAATTCTACCTTAGAAAATCCCAGATGGCCTCCTTCTTCCAAGATCTCAATTTCCCTTCCCATGTGCTCAATGATGCCCTCCAACACATCTCCTTCACTTCCTGCACCTCCACCCTTGAAAATTCACCCCTCCCAATGCAACAAGGATGGAACCTTCCTGGTCCTCACCTTCCACCTCAAAGGCCTCCGTGTACATCGCATCATCCTCTGCCATTTCCGCCACCTGAAAAAGGACCCCTCCAGCAGAGATGTATTTCCCTCCCTACCCCTATCAGCATTCCAGAGAGACCATTCCCTCCATGACTCCCTTGCCAGGTTCACGCCCCCCCCTCCCACCAGCCCACATCCCACTCCTGGCACCTTTCCCTGCCACCGCAGGAAGTGCAAATCCTGATCCCACACCACTCCCCTCACCTCCGACCAAGGCCCCAAAGTGTCCTTCCACATCCGACAGAAATTTACCTGTACCGTCACCAATGTAATTTACTGTATCCATTGCACCTGACGTGGTCTTCTCTACATCAGGGAGACAGGACATCAACTTGCGGATTGTTTTAGAGAATATCTCTGGGACACCCACACCAACCCACCCCACTGCCCCATTGCTGAACACTTCAACACTCCCTCACACTCTGCCAAGGACATGCAGGTCCTGGGCCTCCTCCATCACCAAACCCTTACTACCTGATGTCTTGGGACCCTGCAGCCACTCGGAATCAAAGTGGATTTAACTAGTTTCCCCTCATTTAACTCATTTCCCCTCCCCCTACATTATCCCAGGTGCCAAGCCTCCAACTTGGCACCATGCTGTTAATCTGTCCATCAACTTTCCCACCTATCCGCTCCACCCTCCTCTCTGAACTATCAACTTCTCCCCCACCTTCATCTACCACCGCACTGTCAGTTACCTTCCCCCCAGTCCCATGCCCTCCCATTTATCTCTCAGCCCCCGGCCCACAATTCTCATTTCTGATGAAGAGCTTATGCCTGATACATCGATTCTCCTGCTCCTTGAATGCTGCCTGATCTGCTGTGCTTTTCCAGCACCACACCCTCAACTCTGATCTCCAGCATCTGCAGTCCTCACCTTCTCCCTCTATTAAGTTTCATGTCCAGTGACTCTCCTTCAGAACTAAACGCTTTGCAACTTGCAGTTCTGAAGAAGAGTCACTGGACCTGAAACCTAACTCTAATTTCTTTCCACAGATACTGCCAGGCCAACGCATCATTCTTTAACACTTCCGCCAACTCCAACTAGATCCCACCACCAAGAAACCTTCCCTTCCCCCCTCTGCTTTCCACAAGGATCATTCGCTTTGCCAATTCTTGGTTTGTGCCACTTTCCCCACCAACACTCCCCCCCACTCACAGTCCACACCCCAAACCCCCAAATACCTTCCCCTGCAAGCAGAAAAGATGCAAAACTATTTGGCACACCAACCCTCTCACTTCCATCCAGGGCCCCAAAGATTCCTTCCAGGTGAGACAGAGGTTCACCTGCCTCTCCTACAACCTACTTCACTGTATCCAGTGCTCCTGATGTGGTCTTCTCTACATCGGGGAGACTAAACGTAAACTTAGGGAATAGTTCATCGAGCATCTCAGCCGGGTCCACAGGGGCCAACCAGACCTCACACTCACAGCCCATTTTAGTTCCCCTTCCCACTCCCTTTCTGACATGACCATCCTTGGCGACCTCCATTGCCTCAGCGAATCAGACCGCAAATTGAAGGAACGACACCTCATTTTCCACCTGGGCAGCCTAGAGCTCAGAGGATTCAACATTGAATTCTCCAATTTCAAATAACCTCCCTTCCCATTCCCTGACTCCCTTCCCTTCCCCTCCCCCTCCCTTCCATTCCTCTCAGCTACCAACCAGATTCATTCGACCCATCAACCAACCAGGCCACATCCTCTGTGTCTTCACCATTCCCACCTCATGACCCTGTTTCCCCCCCATCTTTCTCTGCAACTCCCCCCACACCCACCCCCACTCCTGAAAAAGGGTTACACCCAAAACGTCGACTTCTTCACCTCTTACCCTCCTGCTTGTCTATCTGCTGAGTTTTCTCGGCAATTTCTGTTTTTGTGAATAAAATTGTTAACATGTCTGGCCATCCAAGATAACACTCTTCGTCGCTGTCTGCATTGTTACCCAGCCCTAACAACAACCTAGAATCACAGCACAATGAGAACCTTCCTGCCCGGTGGCAGTATTTGGTTATCTTTGTCTACAATGTTCCTTTAATCTTTATTTGAAATCCTAACTTAGCACTTAAAGCTTCAAGGCAGAAGTTATATTTTCTGAGATTTATTTTATTGATTTGACTAGCCTTGTGCTCTTGTTACAAACTTTTTTTATTCGCTCGTGGTATGAGTGTGTCGCTGGCTAGCCAACATTTATTTCCCAACCCTTGTTTTCCTTGAGATGGTGGTATTACGCTGCCATTTTGAACTTCTGCAATCCATGTGCTGTAGGTAGACTCTCAATACCCGCAGGGAGGGAATTCCAGGGTTTTTACCCAATGCCAGTGAAGGAACACCGATATATTTCCAAATCAGGATGGTGAATGGCTTGATGGGGAACTTGCAGGTGGTGGTGTTCCCATGTTTCTGCTGCCCTTGTCGAATCTATGTGGAAGTGGTCATGGATTTGGAAGGTGATGTATAGGGACATTTGGTGAATTTCTGAAGTGCTTCTTGTAGGTGGTACTCCATGTTGCTACTGAACATTGGTGGTGGAGGGAGTGAATGTGGTGCCAGTCAAGAAGGCTGCTTTATCCTTGATCTTCTAGAGTGTTGTTGGAGCTGCACCCATCCAAGATAAATGGGGAATATTCCATCACTCCTGACTTGAGGCTTGTAGATATTGGATGAATGCCACTGATTTTATATGGCAATTGAGTTGGGTTCAGTGATAACACTATTGAATGTCAGGTGGTGATGGTTAGATTGTCTTCTATTGGAGATGGTCTTAGCCAGGCATTTGTGTGGCATGAATTTTACTTTCCACTTGTCAACCGAAGCCTGAGTATTGTCCAGATCATGTTTGCATTTGAACGTGGACTGCTTCAGTATCTGAGGAATCACATGTGGTACTGAACATTGTGCAATCATCAGTGAAAATCCCTTCTTAGAGTCATAGAGCTGTACAGCACAGAAACAGACCCTTCAGTCCCACTCGTCCATGCCAATCAGACATCCTAAATTAATCTAGTCCCATTTGATAGCACTTGGCCCATATTCCTCTAAACTTTTCCTATTCATATACCCATCCAGATGCCTTAGTCACTATCTAAGATCTCAAGCGTTCCTTCAATTCTGACATTATGAGCATCCATGATTTCCATTGCTCCACTGTTGGTGGCCATGACATCAGTTGCTTAGATCCAGGACTCTGGAATTCAGTTGCAAGATTTCCCCATGCCCCGCTGTTTTGTTCTAAGGTGTTTCTTTTATAACCTGTCCTGAAATCTCTTTCCAAGATTGTCTCTTGGAGCACTCCTGTGTAACACTCTGGGATGAAAATGTGTTGTTGGAAAAGCGCAGCAGGTCAGGCAGCATCCAATGAGCAGGAGAATCGACGTTTCAGGCATGAACCCTTCTTCCTGAAGAAGGGCTCATGCCCAAAACGTCGATTCTCCTGCTCCTTGGATGCTGCCTGACCTGCTGTGCTTTTCCAGCAACACATTTTCAGCTCTGATCTCCAGCATCTGCAGTCCTCACTTTCTCCTCGAAGTTTTTAACACTCTGGGATGTTTATTCACCATCTTAAATATTATAAAATGTAGCTTGTTTCTTGAAAATCAGCTCCACAACCTCTTCCATGTTTAGAAGCTCCATCTCCAGCTTCACTCCTTCGGTCCAACCAGTCCATGCCGAACAGAATCCCAAACTAAACTAGTCCCACCTGCCTGCCCCTGGCCCATAACCCTCCAAAGCTTTCCTATTCAGGTATCTATCCAAATGTCTTTTAAATGTGTAATTGTAACCACATCTACCACTTTTTCTGGAAGTTCATTCTACATGCAATCCACCCTCTGGGTAAAAAAATTGCCTCATGTCTTTATAAAATCTCTCTCCTCTCACCTTTAAAAACAAGGCCCCTAGTCTTAATTCCCCCCCCCCCCCCCAATCCTCGGGAAAAGACAACTACCATTAACTCTATCTATACCTTTTATTGTTTTATAAACTTCTTTCAGATTACCTCTCTACCTCCTACCCTCCAGTGAAAAATGTCCCAGCCTATCCAGCCATTCTTTATAACTCGAACCTTCCATAGCTGTCAACATCCTGCTCAATCTCTGTTGAACCCTCTCCAGCTTGATGATACCTCTCCTATAACTGAGCAACTGAACTCGGGTCTCTGGCGCTGTGAGGCAGCGGTGCTAACCACTGAGCCACCATGCCACCCTATATAAGTGTTGCATTCTTCTGTGAGAATGGAGCACTGGACTTAACAGAATCAGAATTTAAAGTTGGTTTAATTTTGGTTCTGAGTCTTCAGTTTTGCTTCTGAATTACAACAACATAATATGGTTGATAGCCTCTGATTATGTATGATACTTGCATATTAACTAAACAATATTATTAACTGAATTCAGGATGCATCCCCAGTGGAAGTAAACACAGTTGCAATTACATTTTTCTTGTATTATTTTTAATTTTCTTTTGCAGATGGAAATGAAAACAATTGGCTGTCACCAGATCAATTAGAATTTCTTTTGGATAGAGCAGCCGTTTGGTTGATACTAATTGGAAACTTGTTTTTTAATTAAATAAATCTCCTCCATTTTGACTGTCTTGTAGCATCAAGTTAATTTCTAAAATGGATTAAGAAATTGGTTTTGTAACAAAGATTTAACTTCAAATCTGGTAGTGCTGGTAAAACTGTATAAGTAGGCGAAAGCCTCATTCCTGATGAAGAGCTTTTGCCCGAAACGTCGATTTTTCTGCTCCTCGGATGCTGCCTGACCTGCTGTGCTTTTTCAGCAACACTCAATTCATAAAACTGTGTAAATGCCAAATAACATAGCACGAACAGAATTGTATTGCATGGGAACTTCTCTGACATTAAAAAAGCATGAACTATGGAATCCAATATTTTTCAGTAAGATTCTGAGTGCTCTTAACAGCTGGTGACTAGTAGTGTTCCGCAAGGGTCAGTGTTGGGATCACAACTTTTCACTTTACTTATTAATGATCTCAATGAAGGAACTGATCTTTGGGCCCCATGTGCAGAGGGGTGCGAGCAGGTCAGAGGACCTTCTTGTAGATCTGCTTCTAGGGCTGGCCTGGCTGGCTGTAAACAGGTCCAGGCAGCAGGTGTCTGTGGAGGCTGTGGAGGAGATCACCTTTACTGACTGTCTGCCCCTTTTCCGTGGTTATGTTCAAGCCCAGGTGTCTGGGAGCACACGGTGTCCACCAATGCTCTTGATGCCTTTAGTGAGAGGTGGGCTTCTCAAGGGATACAGTGTTTTATTTCCCCTTCCAATTCCATTTTTGATTTAGTCCCTTCCCTCTCTCTCTACCCCATCACTTTTAATAGTTTGCATTGCCTTTAAAGGGCTTTGCTTGTAAATATTGAATTGGCTGCACAGGTGATTTTACTGGCGGCTGGTTATTCATGATGTCTGGGCCAGGAGGCCTGGGTTCAAGTCCCCCCTGTTCCAGAGGTAGATAGTCACATCTGTGAATAGATTGATCAGAAAATAAATTGATCAGAAAAGGCAGACCCAGATTGGCTTTAATGGTCTTTGCATGTAAATCATTCATATACTGGAAAAATAATACCATGGTGATTTAGTAATGGGGAAACCATAATAAAGCAGACCCAGGGATGGATCTACAGATCTACAGGGCTTCCTGAGGTATTACACTTGCAAATTTATGATGAAAAATGTATTCACTTGTATAATTTCAAGGAGATGCCAAGCAATGGGATTAACATTGGAAACCAAATTGAGGGTAGGATTTTCCTTTTAGGGTTCAGGAAACAGACACTGGGACTGACTCCAGGGCCCAAACTAATCAATGGGGAAAGTGCTCACTGGATCAGACTCCGGTGGGGTGCCACCTTACTGGGCATGGCAGAGCTTGGCAGCCAGTTAGTTGCCAAGGGCCAGACCAGAGGTAATACTGCACCATTGCAAACCCAATTTAAACAGACCATCATGGCTGCTATTTCATTGTGATGTCTGCTTTTGGAGAGATGCTGCAGAAGGGACAGAGGCCTAGAACCTTGGGCAGGGCAGCCCCTCGATTTATGGGCATTCCCTTGGGACTGTAAAAGAACAGCAAGCAGGTCATTGTTCCAGATACTGTCCATGACAGCACAGCTAAAATGGAGGTGAATAGGCATAGCTGCTTCACCTGAGCCCTGTGGAGCACATGGCAGCAGAGGCTGTTTACCCGATATTGCTAAGAGTATATCTCCATTGTTCTCCTTCTGTATTTCCACTCACCCTCGTCCTGCTGTCTGACATGAAGTGAAAACTGCATGTGTGACTGAGGCCTACCTTCATCCCAATGCTACTCTTCTCCATTCCTGCTTTCAGATGCCCAAGAAAGCTGCTTGTTCAGTCAGTAGAGCTTCAGGAGGAAGGATGATGGCTTCAACTGATCTTCATGAAAAAAAGCTGTACCTTGATCTGACACTTGCACTGGGCATGCGATAGGCAACTCTATGAAAGCCACTGTCCCTGTGCTGTGGTGAGATCAGTCTGAGGTCATGAAATCCATGCCTAATGCCATTGCAGGTTCAGGCCGTTGCCATTATGCAACAAGGGCATCCATGCTCAAGAAGCAGTCTGCCACTGTCACACTACCAGTGCACTTCCTGTTGCCTTTCAGTAAACCATAGCAGGTTCTTGCTGCCCATGCCAAGGTGTAATAATCCCACAGTTGGACCCACATGGTCCAGAGCTGTTTAATGCCATCTGAAAGCTCTCCCATTGCAAGTCAACAGCTTTCCACCAGCCATGTATTGGGATAATCCAATTGCAGTAGCTCTGCATATAAGCACTACAAGGGCAAAGACTCTTGTTAATACAGATAACAAGGGAACACACAACGGTGGATCATTTCATTCTGTATATATGTGCTGCTGGATAAAGATTTCAAGGAATGACTTCATTTTTTTTTTAAGCACTTCTACCAGAGAGAACTTTGGTTCAAATAGTAGCAGATGAATTGAAAGGTGAACAATTTTGGAGCTACTGTAATGTTAGGACATCATGATAAGGCATGTGACAATACTAAGGCTTTAAGAGGTGTATTTTGTCATGATTTTTTTTAAGAAGAAAGGTTGAGACAGAGGTCCAGGTGGTCCTTTCAAAGCCAATAAAGTTATCAGCTTGTGAGGCCTTTTTTTTTAAGTTGGAACAATAAAAGCAGCCCGAATGGCTCCCACAGAACCAGGATTTTTAGTTTGAGCTTTCTGCAGTTGCTGGGGTCTTGAAGATGGATGTGGATGGTCCTGCTCATTTCTCTGTTACAGCTAAAAGCTGGGCTTTTCTTCCTACTGCTGGAATTGCATGTGTGACAATCTATTTTACTGAATTTGCCTTTGCCAAGAGTGTGTTGATGGGATGCTACTATATTGGAGCAGTTCATTTGTAGTAGTTAATAGTTATATTAATCTGTTAAGCTTTTTAATAGAGTTACAGTTAAGCCAATTCTTTTATTTTTATTTTGTCTGTAGTGTAAAATAAAATGTGTTTTGCTTAAACTTAGTTTGACCAATCAAATTGCATCTGGAACACAATACCTTACACTTATCTTTAAAATAAGAAAACAATTAGTGTGTAGGCTATCTTCTTAATGTATTGTGAGGGGGTTTGATCTGCTCCATAATAGGTACTAGAGTCTCTATTTGCTAATGAAGAGCTCACACTAATAGTTGCTCCTCAGCCTCATCTTGATGTGATTCCCGAATGCCTGATGACAAGGGGAGCACTGGTGGAGGTTGCAGACCATTACAAAGTCAGGCTCCTGCTTGGGAGAGTACTAGAGCATGCTTCCTGTCACTGTGCCCTCCTCTCCTCATGCAGTTGATCAGTTGCTACAAGACATGAGTAGTTTGTTCAATGTTCCTTGGTGCCGCATAGCTCTTTTGTGGTTGAGGGGAGTCATTAGCCAGATGCACAGCAGGTTTCCCTTGTCATCCAGTGTCTGGTAGCTTATAGTAGCACAAACATAGTGGATGTGTGTGACTGTTATAGGATGAAGGTGTGCTTGCTGTGGAATAATAAGGACCGACTAAACAAACCTTCTGGTCATGGTTATATCTCAATGAGACATTGATGGTCATTATCCTGGCAATCATAGAACACCTCATGATTGACGAGTACCCACTCTGAGTTCCATGTGTCCAATTGATTTCACCCTAAACCATCAGAAGTCTCACATTTTGCCAAATCCAGATGTTTCCTTCTTTGCCTTCGAGGTGGTCGATGCAAAGACGATGGAATTCTCTCATCTTCTAAACTCGGACTCTATCATCTCCCTGATACAGGGATGAATGGTGAACTAAGATGTTGCTAACGGCAACAACTCTTCGCTGGAAGGCAGTAGGTTGGCAATTTTGGATGATATGCAGAAGATGACACAGTTTAGTGCCCACCTTCCTGTGAGCAGTTTAGACAGTGCACCTGACTAAGTGTTCTCCGAAGACCCAATTGTGAGCTGCCCTTTTCCTGGCTCTGGGTACAGTCTCCCAGCTCTGTCTTAGCTCGAGTTCCATTTCATGCTACAACCCAAGATGGCCTTCACCAACAGCCCCCGTAACTGAAGCAGACTTTGTTTTAACTGACCGAACAAACTCCAACAAACAGTGAAATTCACAACTAATCTTGAAGGAAAAGAGACCTAAGGGTCAACTTTTTCACGCAGAGGGTGGTACGTGTATGGAATGAGCTGCCAGAGGAAGTGGTGGAGGCTGGTACAATTGCAACATTTAAGAGGCATTTGGATAGGTATATGGATAGGAAGGGTTTGGAGGGATATGGGCCGGGTGCTGGCAGGTGGGACGAGATTGGGTTGGGATATCTGGTCGGCATGGACAGGTTGGACCGAAGAGTCTGTTTCCATGCTGAACAGCTCTATGACTCTAACCTTCTTGTCAGAATCCTGCACCTTGAAAGTCCCCCAAATTTAGTAAAACTCCTGTAAGAACTTGGCGCTGTATTTGCACAAACTGCACCGAGAAAAGTGCATGAGACGAAACTTATCCAAAAGTTAGATGACTATCTCTGCAAATGCCCTGTGGCGGGGTCTGTCATGCAGTTGACAGGGAATGGTCTGGAGACGGTGCTAAATAATACTAAGTGTTACGAGTGACATTGCTGCATCAATGTTGGAGACTGATTGACATCACGGTCGACCCTCTGCGTGCTTCTGGCACACACACGATGTGCCTGCATGAATGCATTGTCACATGCTGTGCCCTATGTGACTGCATTCACCCATCATCATTTCACCAGGAGCTTCGTATCACTGGCACTGGTGGTCCTAGGTAGTTCATTTTAAAAGGTTTTGTGTTTTGCATTCTAACAATCTCATTTCACTTTTTTACTGACTTTCTGTTGAGAATAGTAAATATTTAATGTCGATTCCAGTAGAAGAAGCAATGGAAGAAAAATAACACATTATGAGGATAAAAAGAATCTGTTGTCTTGTATATTCTCAAACTATGAGCAGTATTTTTGAAAACATGTTCTGTAACATTGCATTGTCAACCCTGCTTTTCTTTTTACAAAATATTCTGACGATTGCAAAAAATGTTTGGCAACAGAGAATGCACCATTACAAAGTGAGAAATTCCCAAGAAACTGCCATGGCATAGATTTAATTTTAGTTAAAATGCCATTTTGGAATGCTCTGAGTCCTTTTTTTTTAGATTAGATTACTTACAGTGTGGAAACAGGCCCTTCGGCCCAACAAGTCCACACCGCCCCGCCGAAGCGTAACCCACCCTTACCCCTACATCTACATCTGCATCTACCCCTTACCTAACACTACGGGCAATTTAGCATGGCCAATTCACCTGACCTGCACATCTTTGGAGTGTGGGAGGAAACCGGAGCACCCGGAGGAAACCCACGCAGACACGGGGAGAATGTGCAAACTCCACACAGTCAGTCGCCTGAGGCGGGAATTGAACCCGGGTCTCTGGCGCTGTGAGGCAGCAGTGCTAACCACTGTGCCACCGTGCCGCCCGTGTCATCAACTTTTTTGTAGAACTAAAAGAAAAAAACGAATTTATCACGTGGTGCTGTAATGTAATGTGATCATTTTTGGCAACAAAAGAAGTGAGATATCTAATTAAAGTTTCTGGACCATAGAGAGTGAAAACCAAAATAATTGAAAGACTGGATCTCATGGGCATTGAGCTGAGAGCTTCAGATGTTATTACGCTGGAACCAGTTCTTATCATTGTCACTAACTAAGGCAATCATTTAACACTTCATATTTGTCAAAGTAATTACCTTTCACACATTTTCCTCTGGCCTGTAAGATCTGCAAAATAAAGTTAGTTTTTCTTTTTATTGTATTTTATTCTACTGTGAATTTTTACAACAGTTACCTCAAAATGCTGTAATTAATCAAAAAAATTATTTTGAATGGCGTCTTCAACTGCTTTTCAACCTGCCAAGAATTTGCCCCCTTCAGTTGACTCTTATTTTTGGGAACCAGGCACAGCTGGCTGGGCTTCTGGTCTCAATAGTTATCTAATGTTTCCCACCAAATTTTGACAGAGCACTGACAGGGCATGTGTAGTTGTGGAATGGGAGTTACATTTGCTGCCTATCTTACTTTTACTCATTTGACTCCCGCTGGGACCTGAATTCTGAATGTAAGCACAAATTGATTTTATTGCCGATGGAGAGCTTTTAGATCTGTTGTGAGTTTTGTGAAGCTTTGTTTGTCAAAACAGAAGACCGGTTTGCAGATGTGTAAATTAAAACTGAGAGCACAAATTAATCTCAACTCTTAATTTCCTGCCTTAATACTCTAACTTGAAAAAGCCATTGAAGGATCTTTCCTATAATGAGTCAGTTGTAGTGTAATAATGTTCTGAAGCTCTCAGCTCAACCCTCATGAGACCTATTCTTTTCAAGTGTTTTGATTTTCACTCAGTGTGGTCCAGAGACTGTAATTGGTTCTCTCACTTCTACTTTTGCCAAGAATGATCTCTAAATCTTACAGCAGATTTTAACTATTGGTAGTGGGTTTGTAGGATGCATAAATACTTATGACTGTGCAGCCAAATTCAGCTCTAACTGCGTTTACAAATTTGCTGATTGCACCACTGTAGTAGGACGGATCTCAAGCAACAAACAGAGTACAGGAAAGAGATGGAGAGGTTAGTAGTATGTGTAAAGGCAGCAACCACTCTCTCAATGTCAGCAAAACAAAGGAGCTGGTCCTAACTTCAGGAAGCGGAGTGGAAGACATGCCCCTGTTTGTATCAATGGTGGAGAAGTGGAGGTGGTTGAGAGCTTCAAGTTCCTCGGAGCAACTATCACCATTGATCTATCTTGGTCCATCCACAGTAAGACTACAGTGAAGAAAGCACACCAATGCCTCTATTTCCTCAAAACCTAAGGGAATTTGGCATTTCCACAATGACTCTTACCAATTTTTATAGGTGCACCATAAAAAGCATCCTATGCGGATGCATGACAGTTTGGAATGGCAACTGCTCTGCCTAAGACCACAAGAAGTTACAGAGAGTTGTGAACACAGCTCGGTCCATTGTGAAAACCAGTCTTCCATCCATTGACTCCATCTATACTTCCCGCTGCCTCGAGAAAACAGCCAACATAATCAAAGACCCCTCCCACCCCGGTTATGCACTCTTTGACCCTTTTCCATCAGACAGAAAGTACAAAAGTTTGAAAACTTATACCAATAAATTCAAGAACAGCTTCTTCCCTGCTGTTATCAGATTTATGAACAGACCTCTCATATATTAGAGTTTATCTTTCTTTGCACCTTCTCTGTAGCTGTAATACTATATTCTGCATTCTGTTCTTTTATTCTGTATTTGTGTAAGGTACGATTTGTCTGGTTAGCAGGTAATACCATACTTTTCACTGTATCTTTTGTACCTGTGACAATAATAATAAAGCAAATCAAATCAAACCTATTCTTACCAGTGGGAGGCTCAGTCCATATTTACGTTTGTAGTAAGCTATCAGAATTATACAGCGCATGCTCTTACTATCTCTACCTGGAAATTGTAATGGGCCCCATTTATATTATGGGTTTTGTGTACCTTCATAAACATATCTGGGCAAATTTGAAGTGCACACAATTAGGACAAAAACAGTGGGCTAAGATGGTGCTCTTAATTTCAGATCACAACTACCTTGATCCATTCAGGCAGAACAAGTTAAAAATTGCGCCTCTTGTGTCCTATAAAAGGTGTAGCTTGTTCATTTTATGCTGTTATGGTGAATTGTTTGTTACAGGTTGTGTTTGTGGATGACTAAAATGAAGATACCATTTGTCATGTTCCCAGTACCAGTGATTGAAGTGGGAACAAAAGTAATTGATAGCTACAATAGAGGAGGAATTATACCATTACTGTCAGATCCCTGGAGGCTACTGATCTTTTCTTATCCAGTGCTGTTTGTTTCTTTTAAGAATGCACCAAGCTTTCCTTCTCCCCCTTCTGTTTCTTTCAGCTGTATTTATCTCCATTATTTGTCATAAACAATTGGGTGTTGCTGGGGAATAAGCTTGCAATGGTGGAAACAGGTGCTGCACAATTACATAGCCAATACTAAAATGTAAGCAATTTAAAATGTTACATTTATACACATCTATTTAAAAATATGCCTAATGGATGTTCGGATTGTCTCCAGCTCTTTCTCCTTTTCTGAAAATGAAATTGAATTTTTGTTTTCCAATTTCAGATTATAAATGAGTTCCATATTGTTTGGAAGCAGATACTTGGCTCTCCTGTACCTAATTCCCACCTGATGTCCTAAAATAGTAGTGTGTGATGAGTTAATTAATGTGTGCTCAGTTAATGAAGGATACTGTAGAGAGCTAAATAAAATCAATGATTCAGAGTCTGAAATGCATAATGTATTGGAAACAAAATTGAAAATATTTGTATGAAATAAGTGGTTATTTTACACTGCAAAGCAGTTTAGAATACTTTAGATGTTTACATTAGCTAAACTCTTGCAGTGAATGAATAATGTGGCATTAAATGGAAATGTTTGCTTGTTAATTAATTCATCAGGATTTTAAAAATTGATATTTGGGTTAGTTAATGCATCAGAGTTCTGCAATCCTAATGTGCAAATTTAAAACACTGTAATTAAAAAAATCATTTGTATTTACAACAATAAGTATTCAAATCCATATCTTGGGACAGATTATACACAATTCACTCCTCAAACTTTGCCTGGGCCTAGCCAGCAGCAGGAAGGGAGAGTCTCCAACTCATAATTGGATCCTCTTGTGCTCATTCTTTCAGATACATCAAATCAATGCTGATCAGAGTTGACGCTTATGTGATCTCTTGTCCCAATAAATCATATTAGCAATGAAAAGTATCAAAACATCATAGCTATAAATTTTTTTAAAAGTCTTATTTCTAATCTGGCAATATCACTGGCAAGGTAACAGTTGGCAGCATTTCAAGTCTAGAAACAAATTGAAAGATTTTACCTCTCTAATCCATCCTTCATTGTATATATTCGTACAGCTCTATGCTTATACGTGCTTCTTCTCAGTGCCTTTCTGACACCTGATATACCCTGTAAAGTATGTTTATGTGTGTCTAAGTGCAAATGATTCAGGCATTGACATTTATTAAGAGTCAAATGTTCAAACCCATTATATTGGACAATATGGAAGCTCAGGTTGACTCCATCATTCAACACAAGCATGTTTAGTCTTCTACTTGAATGTCACAATCTGTCTGTTTCCTATATCCTTTGCTTCCTGAAAGATCAAAAATCGATCATAGATCTTAATAGACTCAGTCATAAAGGATCCACCTCCTGAAGAAGCAGACAATTCCAAATACTCATGAGTTTTTAAAAGTAGAAATTTCTCCTTATCTCAGTCCTAATAGATCTACTCTTGAAGATGAGAGCATGCCTCCATGTTTTAGAGTCCACAGGAAACAACCTTTATGTTTAGCCTGTCATATTATTTCAGAAGCTTGTGCATTTTTATGAAATTACCTCTTGTTCTGATGAACTCCAGAGAGTAAAAACTCAGTGTACTCAGCCTTTCATCACTTCAGAAGTGGACAACGGTGAACCTTTCCTGAACTGCCTGCGGTGCAGGTAAAACCTTCTTAAAGAAGGAGGGCAAAACTGTGAATGCTTCTTTAAACAAGCTCTCATGAAAGCACTGTACAATTGTAGCGTAACACACTAATCCTTTTACTTCAATTTCCTCATTGTATTAAAGACCAACATGCCATTTGATTTCCTAATTGCGTACTATCCCTGCATGCTAACTTTGTATTCCTTGTGCGAGTACATCAAGGGCCTTCTAACATCAACATTTAATGGTTTCAGTAAACTTAAAGGTTCTGCTTTTCTTTTCTTATTGACAAAGTAAAACACCTCACATTTCCCCACCTTGTACTTCATCTGCTATCTACTTGTGCACTCAGTTAACTGGTCTACATCTCTTTGAGTCTTTTATATTCTACCTTCTTTATCCAAAGCAAACAACATTTCTTTTAATGTCTTTAAATTATTAAGGTTCCGCTGCAGCAGGCTCAAAGAAGTTAGGGCTCGGAGAAGTCCTGAGTACCAGTAGTTGCAGTTAACTGTTGAAATTAGGGCTCAGGAAACATCCCAGGGTGCTTGGAAGAAGTGCATGCGTCATTAACAGTTCTGTGCAACTGAGTGGAGTTGAAGATAGCCCACAATCTATATTTGTTTGGGAAAAGTATTGGAACTCTAAGAAAACCTAAGACAGCACCTCCCCTTGCAACTCCATTTTTTCTCTGTCCCTCTCCCTCCCCTTTTGATAGTTTGCATTGCCCTTCCTGGGCATTACATGCAAATTATTCAATTGGAAACATCAGTGATTTGCTGGTGGTCGTTAATAGATTTAAAAAATACCGTGGGTGATTTGGTGATGGAAGGAGAATATAGTTTCAGTTGGGTGTAACAGCACATCCGGATTTAAAATAGGAAAAAAAGACAGCCTGTGACAGTACTGGTTTAACATAGCTGCTTGTGACTATGGTTAGGTGTTGGAGTGCACTGGCAGGAGAGTGAATTGCCAGGGCATGAGCAGTCTATGATTGAGTAGCTTTTAAAGGAGCTCTGAAGCTCCGTCTATCTCTGTGTGCAATGTGGCCTAGAAGCAGCATTTCCATAAAAGGTATTTCCATTCAAAGGTTCAAGAATAAAGTGGTGAACTGTGGTCTACGTGAGTCAGAAATGTGACGTGGTGTGTGACTGGTGTTTGTCCAATGCCTAACCTGCTTGGATATAGAATATAAACAGCCACTACTCAGAGTGAGCCAGGAGATTTTGAGGAATTCTGAATGAGATGGGTGTCCAGAGAAGATGCTGGAACCTGCAGTTGCCAGGTACACACTTAGACTTACATGTCAAAAATTGTCACTGTCTATTTTCTCTCTACTGCCTGAGAAAATATGCAAGTTGCTATCAATTCGGAGAGATTATCTAATAATGAGATGTTAATACATGCACATGGGCTCCTCTCCACGCACTCATGAGATTCTAATAGGGTGATACAACATCGAAACAGACCTTTCGGTCCAACTAGTCCCAAACCAAACTAGTCCCACCTACCTGCTCCAGGCCCACATCCCTCTAAACCTTTCCTATTCATGTACTTATTCAGATGTCTTTTAAATGTCGTAATTATACCCACACCTACCACTTCAACACACATCTGTGCAAAAGATTTGCCCCATGTCTTTTTTAAAATCTTTCTCCTCTCACCTTAAAAAAGTTTCCCTAGTCTTGAAGTCCCCTATCCTAGGGAAAAGGAGAAAGTGATGGCCGCAGATGCTAGAGATCAGAGTCGAAGAGCGTGGCACTGGAAAAGCACTGCAGGTCAAGTAGCATCTAAGAAG
The DNA here is from genome assembly GCF_047496795.1 of Chiloscyllium punctatum. Classification (NCBI taxonomy): domain Eukaryota; kingdom Metazoa; phylum Chordata; class Chondrichthyes; order Orectolobiformes; family Hemiscylliidae; genus Chiloscyllium; species Chiloscyllium punctatum. Next base: position 40,133,688 of record NC_092758.1, read on the forward strand.
CAGGAGAATCAATGTTCTGGGCATAAGACCATTATCAGGAAAATGAAGGGAAGAGACGACTCGTTATTTTATGAAGTTCTATAAGGTCGCATTGAGTCATTAAAATTTTATGTGCAAAATGTAACTTTTGTTCTTGATATCGAATGCTTCAAATTTCTGTTCTCATCATATTTTCCTTACTGACTCAAAATTGGCCATAATTGAGTGGGCTTAAAGGTTGCTTTCTTGAAATATTGCTGAACCTCTCAGGTAGCCTTATTCGAGAAGAGAGAACAGAGAGAAGGAGACAACATGGCTTTCTGGTTCATGATCAGTTATGCAAGATTTGAACTTTCACTAAGCTTTACCTTGAAGCACGAATCTTCCAGTTTTCCCTCCCTGTAAAAGTCAGTTCAGTGAATAGGATTTACCTGGCTGAGATAGGAAAAGAAAGAAAGCTTTTAGTTGGTTTGTTACAGCAAAAGTGTTCAAACCTGAAATCTTATTCTGTATTACATTTAAGTTGGCTATTGTGAATTTAAATAAGTAAATATTATCAGTCTCATTGATTTTGAATAATATTTAGCTCTTGTCCAACTGAAAAACCACAATTTCAACAAAAGTATCAATTGTATTCTTCTCTGTTTTAAGGTTTAAAAAAATTGAGCAAGTTGGATGACATAAGGCAACCTCAATTATTTTTTCAAATGTATCGAGTTTTAAAATCCAACTGCATGATTGGTTTAGTTTCCTTTTATCCATTGTTGTAAATATCACTTCTGCTGGTCAATTTCTGTAGTAATACACACAGTGACATGGCCAATTGCAGTCTTCAGATGAAGTGAGATGGAAAGAAATGGATTTGCTCCTTGACAGACCTGCTAAATATCAGGAATTCTCAATTGTACACTGGCCAAGATACTGCCAGATCAAGCAGCCACCTAATTTTGATACTGTGAAATTCAATATAGTCTGTTGCTATCAATACTTTGTAATGTATTGAAATACTTGGAATGTTTAAGCCAATGTAAGCCTTTATGAATCTCAGATATAGCTTTTGGTACTGAGTATTTTTGCTGGGGTCATAAATGCCACTATAAATCCTCACTTAATACAATCGATGACACTTACTAGAACGTCAGTTCAGATTTTTACTATAACCACTTGTAACATTTGGGCTCTGAAGACAGTGGGGAAGGTACGTGGTTGAAATTGATGGTTATTTTCTAGATTAAAGAATAAACCAATCATTTCAAAATCACAGGGTCGAGAGTAGATATTTTGCTATTTATTGTATTATGTCTATGTTCGTTACTCAGCATTTTAGATGAAGTATTAATTGTACTGAAAAGATAGTGTCATAACATTACATTTACAATAAGATTATTCATAATGGACTTTACACAATGCTTAAATTTTAAAATTTCTCCTTAAAATTAAGGTGAAACACTGTTCTGGAAAGTGAGGTAATAAGGTCATATTAAGTGCCTGTGCTTGAAGTCTGGCCCATGTCATCTGGATGTTATAGAGAAAGAAACAAACCAAAAACCTACTAAAATATCAAGTGATAGATTCCACACCTTTCTACAAGGACGCTCAGTAAAGGAATAGTGTTTTGAGATACAGGGAGTGAGGTGAAATAATTATTGCTATATGGAGAAGCAAAGCAGCTGCTGCTACCAAAAACAAATATGTTCCATGCTTACGAGAATTGGCTTCATGTTTTAAAGGAGGGGCACAGAACTATGCAACTTTTGGAGACTGAAGGAACAAGGAATCACCAAGGTGAACTGTGTTGGTGAAAGTGGATTTAGAAGACTCGGGCTGAGCAGTCTGGAAAATTAGGAAGACAAGTGGAGTGACAACATTTATGAATTATAAAAATAGGGATATTTTGCTGCAATTGTACTGGGTGTTACTGAGGCCTCAGATTCATACAGCATGGAAACAGACCTTTCGATCCAACTAGTCCATGCCAAAAGTAATCCCAAACTAAACTAGTCCCACCAGCCTGCTCCTGGTCCATATCCCTCCAAACCTTTCCTATTCATGTACTTATCTAAGTGTCTTTGCAATGTTGTAACTGCACACATCCACCACTTCCTCAGGAAGTTCATTCCACACATGAACCACCCTCTGTGTAAAACATTTGCCCCAATGCCTGTTTTATATGTCTATCCTCTCACCTTAAGAAAAAGCCTCCTTGTCTTAGAATCTCCCATCCTTGGGGAAAAATAACACCTGTCATTAATCCTATCGATATCTCTCATGATTTTATAAACGTCTGTCAGGTTACCTCTCAGCTTCCTATGCTCCAGTGAAAAAGTCTCAGCCTCTCCAACCTTTCTTTATGACTCAATCCTTCCATACCTGATAAATCTCTCTGGACCTTCTCTACCTTAACAATACCCTTCCAATAACAGGGCAACCTAAATTGAACACAGTACTCCAGAATAGGCCTCACCTATGTCCCATAAAACCTCAATGTAACTTTCGAGCTCCCATACTCAAAGGACTGAGCAATAAGGCAAGCATGCTAAATGCCTTTTTAACTATCATGTCTATATGTCCAGATTTGGTCTCCTTATTTTAAAAAAAGATGTAAGTACGTCAGAAACAATTTGGCGAAAGTTCCAGGGAAGGATTGTTACATCAGGAGCTTGTCTTGTGACAAGAGGTTGCGCCGATTGGGTCTATATCTAATTGAGCTAAATGGCCTACTCCTGCTCCTAAATTATATATTCAACCGAACGCAGAAGGGTCAAATGAGTAAAGTAGAAAGCCAGACCTAATTTTGGATTTTTTTCCTGCAATGCTAAACATTTACCAGGGATGGGCAGGACTGGCAGCTTAATGTTCTAGGATACAAATGCTACAGGAAGGATAGAAAGGGAGGCAAGAGAGGAGGGGGAGTGGCATTTTTGATAAGGGATAGCATTACAGCTGTGCTGAGGGAGGATATTCCTGGAAATACATTCAGAGAATTTATTTGGGTGGAACTGAGAAATAAGAAAAGGATGATCACCTTATTGGGATTGTATTATAAACCCCCAATAGTCAGAGGGAAATTGAGAAACAAACTTGTAAGGAGATCTCAGCTATCTGTAAGAATAATAGGATAGTTATGATAAGGGATTTTAACTTCCCAAACATCGACTGGGACTGCCATCGTGTTAAAGGTTTAGATGGAGAGGAATTTCTTAAGTGTGTATAAGACAATTTTCTGATTCAGTATGTGGATATACCTACTAAAGGAGATGAAAAACTTGACCTAATCTTGGGAAATAAGGCAGGGCAGGTGACTGAGGTGTCAGTGGGGGAGCACTTTGGGGCCAGCGACCATAATTCTATTCATTTTAAAATAGTGATGGAAAAGGATAGACCAGATCTAAAAGTTGAAGTACTAAATTGGAAAAAGGCCAATTTTGACGGTATTAGGCAAGAACTTTCGAAAGCTGATTGGAGGCAGATGTTCGCAGGTAAAGGGACGGCTGGAAAATGGGAAGACTTCAGAAATGAGATAACAAGAATCCAGAGAAAGTATATTCCTGTCAGGGTGAAAGGGAAAGCTGGTAGGTATAGGGAATGCTGGATGACTAATGAAATTGAGGGTTTGGTTAAGAAAAAGAAGGAAGCATATGTCAAATATAGACAGGATAGATCAAGTGAATCCTTAGAAAAGTATAAAGGCAGTAGGAGTATACTTAAGAGGGAAATCAGGAGGGCAAAACGGGGACATGAGATAGCTTTGGCAAATAGAATTAAGGAGAATCCAAAGGGTTTTTACAAATATATTAAGGACAAAAGGGTAACTAGGGAGAGAATAGGGCCCCTCAAAGGTGGCCTTTGTGTGGATCCACAGAAAATGGGGGAGATACTAAATGAATATTTTGATCAGTATTTACTGTAGAAAAGGATATGGAAGATATAGACTGTAGGGAAATAAATGGTGACATCTTGCAAAATGTCCAGATTACAGAGGAGGAAGTGCTGGATGTCTTGAAACGGTTAAAAGTGGATAAACCCCCAGGACCTGATCAGGTGTACCGGAGAACTCTGTGGGAAGCTAGAGAAGTGATTGCTGGGCCTCTTGCTGAGATATTTGTATCATTGATAGTCACAGGTGAGGTACCGGAAGACTGGAAGTTGGCAAACGTGGTGCCACTGTTTAAGAATGATGGTAAAGACAAGCCAGGGAACTATAGACCAGTGAGCCTGACCTCGGTGGTGGGCAAGTTGTTGGAGGGAATCCTGAGAGACAGGATGTACATGTATTTAGAAAGGCAAGGACTGATTCGGGATAGTCAACATAGCTTTGTGTGTGGGAAATCATGTCTCACAAACTTGATTGAGTTTTTTGAGGAAGTAACAAAGAAGATTGATGAGGGCAGAGCAGTAGATGTGATCTATATGGACTTCAGTAAGGCGTTCGACAAGGTTCCCAATGGGAGACTGATTAGCAAACTTAGATCTCATGGAATACATGGAGAACTAGCCATTTGGATACAGAACTAGCTCAAAGGTAGAAGACAGAGGGTGGTGGTGGAGGGTTGTTTTTCAGACTGGAGGCCTGTGACCAGAGGAGTGACACAAAGATCGGTGCTCGGCCCTCTACTTTTTGTTATTTACATAAATGATTTGAATGCGAGCATAAGAGGTATAGTTAGTAAGTTTGCAGATGACACCAAAATTGGAGGTGTAGTGGACAGTGAAGAGGGTTACCTCAGATTACAACAGGATCTGGACCAGATGGGCCAATGGGCTGAGAAGTGGCAGATGGAGTTTAATTCAGATAAATGCGAGGTGCTGCATTTTGGGAAAGCAAATCTTAGCAGGACTTATACACTTAATGGTAAGGTCCTAGGGAGTGTTGCTGAACAAAGAGACCTTGGAGTGCAGGTTCATAGCTTTTTGAAAGTGGAGTCGCAGGTAGATAGGATAGTGAAGAAGGTGTTTGGTATGCTTTTCTTTATTGGTCAGAGTGTTGAATACAGGAGTTGGGAGGTCATGGTGCAGCTGTACAGGACATTGGTTAGGCCACTGTTGGAATATTATGTGCAATTCTGGTCTCCTTCCTATTGGAAAGATGTTGTGAAACTTGAAAGGGTTCAGAAAAGATTTACAAGGATGTTGCCAGGGTTGGAGGATCTGAGCTACAGGCTGGGGCTGTTTTCCCTGGAGTGTCGGAGGCTGAGGAGTGACCTTATAGAGGTTTATAAAATTATGAGGGGCATGGATAGGATAAATAGACAAAGTCTTTTCCCTGGGGTCAGGGAGTCCAGAACTCGAGAGCATAGGTTTAGGGTGAGAGGGGAAAGATATAAAAGAGACCTAAGGAGCAACTTTTTCACGTAGAGGGTGGTACGTGTATGGAATGAGCTGCCAGAGGATGTGGTGGAGGCTGGTACAATTGCAACATTTAAGAGGCATTTGGATGGGTATCTGAATAGGAAGGGTTTGGAGGGATATGGGCCGGGTGCTGGCAGGTGGGACTAGATTGGGTTGGGATATCTGGTTGGCATGGAGGGGTTGGACTGAAGGGTCTGTTTCCATGCTGTACATCTCTGTGACTCTATGACTCTAAGTGAAGTGGACAGCTTCTGTTAATTGGTAAATGTAAAAATGCCTTTTCTTTACGTTGGTGTATTAGTTGTTTTGAATAATTTCTATTAATTTTATTTGTTGCACATTTTTGTTCTTTCTGACAGTCTCTGCGAAATTAATCTGTTTAAACAAAAATTTATTGATCTCTAAGAAGCTCTGAACTTTGGTCTTAATTTAGGAATCTTGTAAATCTAAATAGATACAGGTTTAGTACTTGACATTTGTTGCTCTATTTGGAATTCCAAAAGTCCAGTAGTTTTATTGTTAGATCAAGGCAGTGTTGCTGAGACCTCCTGAGCCAAACTTAGACAATAATATTAACAGAAGAGGAGACTTTGGCTGCAGTACATGCAGTGAACAGTTAAAGCAAGAGGGAAAAATAAATGGGATTTGTTCTTCTCATATTCACTTTGTTTTATTTTTGACGTTGTGCAAAACAACTGGTTGCCAATGCAGAATTCACTAAATATAAGCTCTTAACCTTCTGCAGCTTGGAAACCTGTTATATTTCAACAATGATCATTAAGATCCACAAAATCATCCAAGTTCACAGCAACTCTGCTTTTACTCCCATATTATGAAGACAAGTAGTTAGATTTGTGTAATTTTACACAATTTAGGCAGTTAGCTTAAGAACAGCATCGATCAAACGACACAACCAGTCGCCAGTCTCCCATAATTGATATGTGGGATCATAGAATTTGGAGGAAAACTAGGTTTTACTTAAAACGTGCTTTGTGCTATCTCAACATAAAATCAGTTTTTGTTATGCTTGTTGAACATATTGACATTTCTGTAAACAAGAAAAATCTAATTTAGGCTTTAAGCTAAAAGTGTATTGTAATATGAACCACCTTGCTTCACCCAAGTTGTGTATATTTATTGACCCTCAATTTGCCCTCAGTTTAGTGGGAGATGTGGTTGTCAGTATGAATGGCTAACTGTCAAAGGCAAGGGGACATGACTGATACTTTCTATTACAGTATTCCATCTGGTCACTTGTAAAGAAAGATTTCTTGTACTTGAAGAGAAATGAGTTGGTTGACATAAACTGATTAATTCTACATGTTGAAACACAATACTTGATGGTCAATTGACATATACATGATTTATTCCCAATAAAATTTATTATAAAATGCACCTTAATGAGAAAAATGCCACAGATGAAAGATCTTTAAGTGCAGCAGAGTTAATTCATGATAATCACTCCAACAGCAATAAGTATAAAGTACAACATGTCACATAATGGCCCGGATCTTCTGAAATGTAACTATCGTTTTTGTTAAAATTCTTATTTTGCTAGGACTTCCTGAGCTGAAAATGTGTTGCTGGAAAAGCGCAGCAGGTCAGGCAGCATCCAAGGAGCAGGAGAATCGATGTTTCGGGCATAAGCCCTTCTTCAGGAATGCTTCAGGCTTATGCCCGAAACGTTGATTCTCCTGTTCCTTGGATGCTGCCTGACCTGCTGCGCTTTTCCAGCAACATATTTTCAGCTCTGATCTCCAGCATTTGCAGTCCTCACTTTCTCCTCTAGGACTTCCTGAGCCTGGATTTACCAAAAATCCACAGCACAACATACGAGAGAGAACTATACCAGAGCAATTTAGAATTCAATCCCCTTTTATGGCAGTTGGTATCATGTTGTAGGTTTATATATCCAGTTCGAAAGTCAGTGAATGGCTGGGTGGAAGACCGAATGAATGGCTTGGGTGGTTAGGTGGGATTGTAAATGGGTAAGAGGGAGGTCAGGTTAAAGGGTGGTCGGATGGAAAGGTAGGATCAATGTGAATGATTGAGTCTGGTGGAGGGAGATGGGGGGTTGCAGTTACCCAGGAAGTAAAAACATTTTCTCACCTATTTGACATACCTGGGATAACTTTTCATGGAAGGATATTGCAACAATCCAAAATCTTTGACTCTTACCCAGAATTGGTAAGATTCGCGGACAGAGGTGGGGGTGGATTCTAGAAAGCAGAGGCCTTGCCTATTGGAGGTTGAAATTTCTTGAATAATTGATTTGGTTTGATTTATTATTGTCGCATGTACCTAGGGACAGTGAAAAGCTTTGCTTTGCTTGCAATACAGGCAGATCATATCATACAAAGTGCATTAGGGAAGTCGAACAGAGTGAAGAATACCAGTAGATGCAGTGCAAAGGATCAAGGCAATTTGGGAGGCTGGAGTTAATGGCATTATCCTCTTGAAGCACTTCATAATTATGGAGATCACAGTCACCAGGTGGCAGTCAATGAGACATGCTGCATGATTTTTCTTTGGTACTGGGATGATGGTGATCTTCTTGAAGCAGTTGGGGACTTCAGCTCATATTAAGGAGAGGTTAAAGATATTCCCACTAGGCTCAACACATCTAGATTTTCACAAGTTCTCAATACGCATCTTCATCATACATTTGGTCTTCGACAGTTTGATGACCAGAAGGTTTGGGCCGTGCCTTGATTAGTCTTTTCTTTTACTGTAGAATGTAAAATTAATAAATTGAAATACAGTAAGACAACATCTGGGGACTCCTTCAGAGCTTCAACGTCATTTCATTTTTCTCTTAAACTCATTTTGTTAAAATATAATGAAGATTCTGAAATTTGAAACAAGTAGTTCTGAATGTGTAAACTGTGGGGCGATAATAGTCTAGTGATAATATTGCTAGCCTATTAATCCAAAGACCTGGGTTTGAATTCTGGACAGATTGTGGAATTTGAATTCAACAAAAATTTGGAATAAGAGTCAAATGATGATCATTGTTGAGGAAAAAGCTGTCTGATTGTCTCGTGTCCTTTCAGGAAGGAAACTGCCAAGTCTGGCCTACATGTGACTCCAGACTTACAGTAATGTAGCTGACATTTAACTACCCTGTGGGCAATTAGGGATAAGCAAGTGGCCTTGTCAGCAACATCCACATTCTGAGAAAGAATCTAAAAAAACAGCTTAGAATTCTCATATTAAGACAACTGCCTCACTACCAGAGGTGATAATTAGTTTGATAAAACTTAATTTTAGTGATGGAAATAATTAAAGCTCAATTCCCTTGATTAACCTTACCCAGCTCACCTTGTATACATTTCTACCAGATTCAAACATACTTTCTTATTTTTTAAAATAACCTTGGTTTAGCCTTGTAATTGAATGAAAATGACAGTATATCCCTGCAGATCTTTCATACAAAGGGGGTGGGATCTAGTAAATTGAAGAAACTGGAATCAGGCTCTTGAGGAACATAAAGAAAGTTGAAATAACTTAAACAAGGAACTAGGAGAGCTAAAAGGGGCCATGGAATGTCCTTGACAAGTAGGACTGAGGAAAATTCCAAGGCATTTAATACATCTATTAGGAACAAGAGAATACCTAGGGAAAGGGTAAGTCCACGCAGGATAAAGGAGGGAATTACACATGAAGTCAGAGAGAGTAGGTGAGATCCTTAATGAATATTTCATATCAGTATTCACCAAGGAGAAGGACATGGCTGTTGGTAAGATTAGGGAGGGCTATGCTGATATTCTAGGGCGTGTCGATATCATAAAGGAGGAGGTGTTGGATATCTTGAAAAACATCAAGGTAGATAAGCCGAAACAGAAACAACTGCAGATGCTGTAAATCAGAAACAAAAACCCAAATTCATAAGATATAGAAGCAAAAATAGGCTAAGTCTGCTGGAAAAGCTCAGCAGTTCTGGCAGCATCTTTGAAGAGAAATCAGAGTTAACATTTCAAGTCTGGTGACCCTTCCTCAGTAGTAGGAAAGGGTCACCTAACCTGAAATGTTAACGCTGATTTCTCTTCGCAGTTGCCGCCAGAGCTGCTGAGCTTTTCAAGGTAGATAAGGTCCCATCTTGATCAATTAAATCAAGGGGCTGAGGAATGGCAGATGGAGTTTAATTTGGTAAATGGGAGGTATTGCATTTTGGTAATCAAACAACGGCAGGGCTGATAAATTAATAGAGCAGAGAGACCTAGGGGTTCAGGTAATTGTTTGAAGTTTGTGTCACAGGTAGACAGGATTGTTAAGAAGGCATTTAGCATGCTTGCCTTCATTGCTCAGACCTTTGAGCATGGGAGTTGGGATGCATGTTGAGGTTGTGGAGTGCTATGTTCAGTTCTGGTCACCCTGCCAAAGATAGGATATTATTAAATTGGAGAGGTTCAGGAAAGATTTACCAGGATGCTGCCAGGAATGGGAATGTTATGAAAATAGGCTGGGTAAGCTGAGATGTTTGCCCATGGATGTAGGAGGTTGAGGGGTGACCTTTACAGAGGTTTAGAAAATTATGAGGGGCATAGATAAGGCGAATAGCAGGGGTCTTTTCCTGAGGGTGGGAGATTCAAAATTAGGGGCATATTTTTAAGGTGACAGGAGACCGTCTTAAAAAGACCATGAGGGACAGCTTTTTTAACACAGAGCGGTTCTTGTGTGGCATGTGCTGCCAGAGGAAGTGCTGGATGCAGGTACAGTGACAACATTTAAAAGATGTCAGGATAAGTATATAAGTAAGAAATGTTCAGAGAGATATGGGCTGAACGGAAGCAAGTGGGACTAGTTTAGTTTGGGAACATGGTTGGTGTGGATGAGTTGTTTCCATGCTGTATGATGCGATGGCCTGATGTGATTTATCCCAGGAGACTGAGGGAGGCAAGGGAGGAGATTGCTGAGACCTTGACAGAGATCTTTACATCCTCTCTAGCTGCAGGTGAGGTCCCAGAAGGGTGGAGAATAGCTAGTGATGTTCCTTAGTTAAAAAACACAATAGGGATAACCCAGGAAATTATGGAAGGTGAGCCTTACATCAGTGGTTGGGAATTTATTGGAGAAGAGCCTTTTGGACAAGATTTACTTACATTTGGAAAGGAATGCGGACTTATGAATGATAACGGCATGACTAAGTGTGAGGGAGGTCTTGTTACAAATTTGATCAAGTTTTTTGAGGTAGTAGGGAAGATGATTGATATTAGGGCAATGCATATTGTTTAATTATTTGACAAGGTCCCTCATGGTAGGCTGGTCCAGAAGATGAAATCATATGGGATCCACAATGAATTGGTAGACTGGATACAATATTGACTTGGTCAAAGAAGACAGAGGGTAGTTTTGGAGGGGTGTTTTCCTGACAGGAGATCTGTGACTAGTGTGTTCCAAAAGAGTCAGTGCTGGGACCTTTGCGTTTGTAATATATACAAATGGTTTGGATGAAAATGTAGGTGGTCTGATTGGTAAGATTGCAGATGACACAAAAATTGATGGAGTTGTGAAAGTGAGGAATGTTGTCAGCAGAATATATATCAGTTGGATAGTTGGGCAGAGAAATGGCAAACTGAGTTTGATCTGGACAAGTGTGAGGTGATGCACTTTGACAGGTCAAATGCAAGAAGAAAATATACAGTATATAGCAGGAGTCTTTTGAGCATCGATATACATGAAGATCTTCAGGTGCAAGTCCATAATTCCCTGGAAGTTGCATCACAAGTGGATAAGGTGGTAAAGATGGTGTACCGCTTGCCGGCCTTCAGCGGCTGGGGCATTGATTCTAAAAGTTGGCAAGTCATATTGCAGCTTTAAATGCTTAAGTTCAGCCACATTTGGAGTAATTTGTGTAGTTCTGGTCACCATACAATACGAAGGTCGGGAACACTTGGGAGAGATTTACCAGGATATTGCTTGGATTGGAGTGTATTCGCTATAAGGAGAGGTTGGACAAACATGGATTATTTTTGCTACAGCGTCAGAGGCTGAGGAATGATCTGATAGAAGTATATACAATTATGAGAGGCATGGATGGGATAGATAGCTGGAGTCTTTTTCCTCAGGTGGAAATGTCAAATACTAGTGGGCATGGTTTAAGATGAGACAGGGATGGTTTGAGGCGAGTTTACTTACACAAAGGATGGTGGGTGCCTGGAATGTACTGCCAGGGAAGGTGGGAGAAACAGATACAATAGCAACATTTAAGAGGCATTCAGATAGACACATGAACAGGCAGGCAATGGAAGGATATGGACCATGTGCAGGCAGTTGGGATTAGTTTAAAATGGCGTCATTGTCAACACAGACATGGTGGGTCAAAGGGCCCATTCCTGTGCTGTATTGTTCTATGTTCTATGAATATATTTCATCAGTTGTGAGAAGGGTTTTAAGCAGCATTCATTGCAGAGGTATAATAATCAGAACCTCCAATCTTGGTTTATTCAATTTGAAACATTTTCTCTTGATTCAATCTGAGTTTTTCTCAAGCAAACTAAAAACTAGAATTTGCATTAAGAGTTTACATTACGAACTTGAAGAAACCCTCTCAAATTTACAGATCTGGACAGAGCCCAAATATGAGCATGGAGTAAAGAGAGGTATTTCACTCCTCTCTACCATATGCCAAGAAATCAAATATAAAATAGTTTGTAGGTTAAAGAATGCTACATTTTCCATTTGAATTTGGAGTCCAGCTGCTTGTCATGTCTCCTAGAAATAGGATTGATTGAAAGTGAAATTTATCTTTCCATGGTGGAATGGAAAATTGGGCAGACCTTAGAATTATTGTCCATTCTGTGCATCCACAGAGATGAATTTCACCTCAAGCTGTGTATTTGAAATTGGAAATTGCCATATGCCTTCAAGTGGAAATAACCAAAGATAGTTGAACTTACTGAAAATATAAAATTTTGTACAACTCCTCTTTATTCCAAATAAACTATATTATCTTCATTTGATCCCTCCTGTCATAATAATTACTCTGTACTTCTGTCAAAGAGGGCAGCCTGATTTTTACCTCAGTGGCTGCTATTTAAGCTACAAACTTGACTGATGAGGTATAATTCTGAGAATCAGAGCAGAAAATTAAAGCATTTTTTCTAAACACACCTAACTGAATGCAATCAATGTTTAACACAATTTCTGATTTAGGCTTGAACATTGCAATGAGCCTATACTTTTTAAAGGAGTGTATTTTAATATGAAACTAGCTACTTAATTCTTCATTCTAAGTAATCTTGTTCCTTCCATCTTTTCTTGCAAAGTGACAGTGTGGCTTGTGGCTATGCATTTAATTTGTGCCCCATCGCTTTGTGCAATGAGTCATCGTATGATTTTATTTATTTATTTCATTAGCAATGTCACAGAGTTTAAAAAAATCTAGTGCCAAAAGTACATATAGTGTGTTGTGTATCTTCTGTATATTTACCCAAAGTTTCCTCCTCCTTACTAAGTATAGCCTACAGCCTACAACTTGATTATTTGGGTCAAAGAGTAGTTTGAAATTTCTATCCATTACAGTGATGACTGGAAGGGTAGAAGGCACACTTCAAATGAGGTCAGATAAGCAATGCCAATTTTTCTTCTCCCTTAAGGTCGAAACACTCTCAAGCGATGCTAAAAAATCTCATTAAAATAAAGTAGCAAATATAGAGGGACGAGTGCCCTGGGGGGGGCATTCTAATGGTTTCAGGGTTGAGATTTAACTCAAGGAGTTGGTCTAAGAATAAGGGTAGACGTTTTCAGTACTACCAGCAAATGTATTTCCCAAAACATTGCACCTATATTTCCTTGCATTTCTATATTCAAGAAAGATTATTTTATCTGACAGTGAAATTGAAATTCTCCCAAAAGTGGAAACACTTGTGAAAAATAATTCTGGTAATGTCTACACAGTTTGATTTTAAACTGCTAACATAATTGTACTTAGGTTTAATGTGCATCGTGTGCATTACCTGCTGTGGCATTGTCAGTCAGTTGAAAAGAACAAAACTTGAATACACAAACTTGGGTTCTTTCACATATCTGCTCAGGTGGATCACCAGAACACAAGCACTCTTGTGCTTGCTGATCGACATTGGCTTGCAGTCCAATAATGCCCCAATTTTAAAATGATCATCTTTGCTTCAAATCATGTTTAGCTTCACAGTTCTCTTCAGCTTATTATGGCCTAAGTTTTAGAATTCCCCTCCTAAAAGTGTCTACCTGTATATCTAGCTTAAATAAGATTTTGGTCATCAATCTTACAAGCTCCTGCATGCTTCGGTGTCAAAATTTGCTTCACAATTCTCTTGTGTGTTGACTTGGAACATTTTCCGACATTAGACATGTTATGTGAATGTAAGTGAAAATATATATGCAGGTTGTCATTGTATGTCACTTCAGTTCACTGCTATTCTTGATTTTAATGTTATTGTGTGCATGAATGTGTGGTCCTTAAATAGATAATGGATTGGTCTATGAGTATCTTAGTGACCCCTAGCTAATATTTTCATAGCTAAAATTTTAATCCAGGTGTTTTTCAGCAGGTAAAGAAATATATTTTCCTTATGAGTCTCCATATTTCTGCGTACCTACAGTTATGACAACAAATCTTGAACTCCAGAAGTCTTTGTAGACTTTTTAAGATTTTAATTCCAAAATGTTAATGAGAAAGAAAGTTGCTCTAGGAAACAAAAGTGAAATGTCAATTCTTTGACAATAACTGGCAAAGTCCTATGTGAAGCCCATGGAATGTCTTACCTGTAGAGAGTCAGGAAAATATCAAACAGGAAGAGAAAATGAGGGGGCTGAATACTCCCCACCAGTAGAAAGCAACCTCTCAGTGGCACGTCTCTTTGACCCTTCAGGAATATACAAAAAAGGAATTAAAAACTGATGGTAATACTAGTCGGTGTGTGTTACTGGATGGTGATTCTAGGGAATGGACTAAAGTACTCTGAGGGTCACAGTTCTATGAAAAGCCATTTTAAACACCTCTGGACTGCAGGTTAAACAAAGGGAAGGACATTTAACTCTGATTACTGCCAGCCAGTTTAAAGGGAATCAGGACAAAGGAAGTTAAATCAAATCACAAAATGAAGAATCTTGAAATTGCTGAACTGACTAAATGAATACAACTGTTACCATTCAATAATGCGTGCAATATTTTTATATCTGCTTTCCCCAAACAATTCAGAGGTTGATCTTGTTTTTTACGTTTATTTTTTGGATTCAATTCCGACTTTTACTCCATATTTATTTCTTCATCTGTTTAGTTACTAATAAGCTCACTCTTTTTGTTAATTCAAGAAAGTCAGGTTAAATTGGCTCCTTTAAAAACATAAGTTGATTTGAGTATGGGAGACAGATATCCACTAGGGAGTGAATCCTTCTGAAATTAATCTTGTTGTGACAAAGGTGGATAAATAACCAATGGAAATCAGAATTAGTTCATCACTCTGTACCTAGGAGCTTCATGATTTAGGGAATCCTGGAAATGTATCAGATTGGGGAATCTTGCCTGGGGTCTGATTGTAACACTAGAAATCTATTAGTTTAATTGAAATGAATTCTGGTGTTTCCATTTAATAAATCAGTTGCGGTTATAAGTGTTAAATGTGTTTCACCAAATAAAGGAACTAAATAATCTAAATAGTGTTGAAAGCAGTTTAATTTGATGAAAAGGTGCACAAAGCTTGAATGAAATGAAATGAAAAATAATAACTGAGAGTAGAATTTGCAAGAGGCAATTTGCATGAGATTATGATGGATTACTATTATTTATATAGAAATCAGGCAGCATCTGCATAAATAAACATGGTAATGCAAATGTTGCTGTCTGAGGCATCATGCTTATCTCAGAAACATCAAGGAAATGGAATTTTGCTATTGTTCCTTTAGATTTTAATTATAAAGTCATAGAGCTGTATGGCACGGAAACAGAACCTTTGGTCCAACTCGTCCGTGCCGACTGGATATCCAAACCTAATCTAGTCCCATTTGCCAGCACTAAACCCTTCCTATTCATATACCTGTCCAGATGCCTTTTAAATGTTGTAATTGTATCAGCCTCCACCATTTCCTCTTGCAGCTCATTCCATGCACGCACTACCCTCTGCATGAAAAAGTTACCTCTTAGATCCCTTTTAAATTTTTCCCATCTCAACTTAAACCTATACCCTCTAGTTCTGGACTCCCCGACCCCAGGGAAAAGACTTTGTCTATTTATCCTATCCATGCCCATCATGATTTTGTAAACCTCTATAAGGTCACCCTCAGTCTCTGACGCTCCAAGGAAAACATCCTCAGCCTATTCAACCTCTCCCTATAGCTCAAATCCTCCAACTCTAGCAACATCCTTGTAAATCTTTTCTGAACCCTTTCAGGTTTCAGTATATCCTTCCGATAGGAGGGAGACGAGAATCGCACACAGTATTCCAAAAGTGGTCAAACCAATATCAGGTGTAGCTGCAACATGACCTTCCAACTCCTATACTCAATGCTCTGACCAATAAAGAAAAGCATATCAAGTGGCTTCTTTACACTCCTATGTACCTGTGACTCCACTTTCAAGGAGCAATCAACCTGCACTCCAAGGTTTCTTTGTTCAGCAACACTCCCGAGGACCTTACCATTAAATGTATAAGTCCTGCTAAGATTTGTATTTCCAAAGTGCAGCGCCTCACATTTAGAGTCAAAGAGTCATAGAGATGTACAGCATGGAAACAGACCCTTCGGTCCAACCCGTCCATGCCGACCAGATATCCCAACCCAATCTCGTCCCCCCTGCCAGCACCCGGCCCATATCCCTCCAAACTCTTCCTATTCATATACCCATCCAAATGCCTCTTAAATGTTGCAATTGTACCAGCCTCCACCACATCCTCTGGCAGCTCATTCCATACACGTACCACCCTCTGCATGAAAATGTTGCCCCTTAGGTCTCTTTTATGTCTTTCCCCTCTCACCCTAAACCTACGCCCTCTAGTTCTGGACCCCCTGACCCCAGGGAAAAGACTTTGTCTATTTATCTTATTTATGCCCCTCATAATTTTATAAACCTCTATAAGGTCACCCCTCAGCCTCCGACGCTCCAGGGAAAACAGCCCCAGCCTGTTCAGCCTCTCCCTATAGCTCAAATTCTCCAACCCTGGCAAACATCCTTACAAATCTTTTCTGAACCCTTTCAAGTTTCACATCTTTCCAATAGGAAGGAGACCAGAATTGCATGCAATATTCCAACAGTGGCCTAACCAATGTCCTGTACAGCTGCAACATGACCTCCCAACTCCTGTACTCAATACTCTGACCAATAAAGTAAAGCATACCAAATACCTCCTTCACTAGCCTATCTACCAATGACTCCACTTTCAAAAAGCTATGAACCTGCACTCCAACGTCTCTTTGTTCAGCAACACTCCCTAGGACCTTACCATTAAGTGTATAAGTCCTGCTAAGATTTGCTTTCCCAAAATGCAGCACCTCGCATTTATCTGAATTAAACTCAGTCTGCCACTTCTCAGCCCATTGGCCCATCTGGTCCAGATCCTGTTGTAATCTGAGGTAACCCTCTTCTCTGTCCACTACATCTCCAATTTTGGTGTCATCTGCAAACTTACTAACTATACCTCTTATGCTCGCATTCAAATCATTTATGTAAATGACAAAAAGTAAAGGACCCAGCACCGATCCTTGTGGCACTCCACTGGTCACAGGCCTCCAGTCTGAAAAACAACCCTCCACCACCACCCTCTGTTTTAACTAAGTGTTGAGTGAATTGCCAACAATTAAATTAAATTAAAGTCCATGGGTTATCAGTTCATCGCTACAAAAGGGCCTCAATTCACCATCTTCTCAATCTTCTGCCTACCCGCAAGTTGACTAGTTTCCTGACTGGGAATCCTTGGTACCATACCTGCTGGGTTGGGGTGATCCTCTATTTGTACCAATCTGAGGGCGATTGAAGGCACAGATGAAAGCCACTTTTGCTCTTGCTTCTGACTCCCAGCTTCCTGCAATCACCCCTCAACATTGCAATAAGGAAAGAAATCTTTGTTGCTGCTGGCAACTCTGGTCACCTGTGGTGATCACCTGTAATTGGAAAAAAATACTCACACTTGCCTGTCAGTTCTGACTGAATGGATTGGCAGGTGATTGTCTCATTGATTGTGTTAGCATGTTCGGTACTGCATAACTCGCTCACCCCATATAAATATGGGAAAATATCTCTCTCTCTCTCTCTCTCTCTCTCTCTCTCTCTCTCTCTCTCTCTCTCTCTCTCGCTAGCTAGCTTATCTGTGTTTTTCTCTCAAATGCTGGCTTCACCTGATTTGGCATTGAATTCAATATTCAATTTTTATTTCCCTGTTCATTGCTAATCTTGCTATCTGATTAAAGAGTTACACAATTGCTTGTCCTGTTCATTTGTCAAGAATGTTTTTGGGGAATCATTAAATGTAATTGCTTTTCTAATTATATAATTCAAGCCTAGTTCTGATAACTTTGGTTATGCTTGCTGTCAAATACAGGTTAATGTGAGCAATTGGCATATTATAACCCTGTATGTGAAATGAGGCTTTATTTCAAACATGCCTTTTTGTACTTAAAAGTGCCTGTGTTAAAGCTACCATTTGAATTCAATTGATTCAACTGTCAGTGTGACAACTGAACTACACATTCACAGTTATTTCACTTTAATGAGCTGTTCTCCTTTCTGCTTCATGATTGGGATAAATAAAACATTTTTCATATGGTTGACTTCTGTCTGATGAAGATCTAGATATCAAAATTATTGGATCAGTTTTAAATTGTTTTTTCTCATCAAAAATTGATCTGACAATTTACAGAAGGAAATTCATGAAATCTTGCCAATTTTTAAAATTTAGTTCTCCATACAGCTTTGAGCTATGTATGCAAATACATCCAGCGTTTTCTGTAGCATTTTCTAACAATTAAATAATACAACACCTCAATTATTTTACCCCTCTACTTTCCTCCTAGCTTGATGATGACAAGTAATTAACCTTCCCTTTGTTCTAGTGAAAATCTCTTAATTTTTCTTTGGAACTTTGCAATGTTTGACCTGCCCTTCTGCATTGTCTGTGACTCTCGGTGTTCCTCAGCCACAGCCCAATCTCAAGAAATCTCTGGCAATAGCTTATTTTATTTCATAAGATCCTGTTTTTAGCACTGAGAATAGTGCTGAGGCTGACAGTGCCTTGTTATTATTGAGTAAACTGAGTAAATCAACATTTGGAGTATCATATAAGCAGTTTAAGTGAGGAAATCCAGATATTGCAGTTTAAGTTACCCTGCTCCTACACCTGTACAGTCTACTATATAACAGTAGCTCACCAGTTGCTTCAACTTTCAAGTACATGTAAGAGTGTGAAGCTGTTGTGTATATATAAGCTACTTATCCAATAAACATGGCAGCAAAAGTTAGTTAATGTATTTGGGGTAGTATATTGAGGTGTAATTTTTAAAAAATTAACAGTCATAATTGTAACCAAAATAAATCTCTGGGTCTGAGAATAGTGTGGCTGTATGATTTTTTTCCAATGTTTTTATGACTCCTATTTTCTTCTATTTTTTTCCCAATGTTTATTTAGTTCTTTATATATTCCTCTGCATTTCAGTGAGGCTGCTACAATCTTTCCTGTCCTCTCACATCAGAACTTCTGCACAGGACAGTAAGCTGGGTCTGACATCTAATGACAGCAAGTAAGCAAGTGTCTATTAGAGTAGAGAAATACAACCACTGTACATACACTGCTCACTGCAAATTCTAGGAAATAACATGATTCAAAGTTTAATGGTTTCAATTTTCTATGTCCAATCATCACACTTTTTGAAGAAAAGTAGTAGCTGTCATAGTCCCAAAGGACTGCTTTGTCACAAAAGGAGATAACTGGTGGTGACTTTTACCTGAGGGTCATCAAACCTCAGTCAGGGGCAAGGTCAAAAAGGCAGGACTGTTGTGGGTGATCTCAGCTGGTGTGAGAATTGAGCCTGCTCTGTTCGTGCTCTACATCAGAGACCAGCTGACCAGTCAACTGAGCTAATTCTCTTAATTAAAGTGCATCCAGTTTAAATAAAAGGGAAGAGTTCAATTGCATTTTGCGTATTTTAAATAGCGTGACATGGTTACAACATAGGTAACTAATACAATAAATTTTGAAATGAGTTTTTGTGACATTAATTCATTCCACATTCTCCACAGCAGATGAGCCTGTCCCAGGTTCTACAGAATAATGTCAGTCACTGAATGTGATGTTATGAAGTGCTGTTGAGCTGTTATTAAATGGCAGTTCATTTCTCCCAGATAATCAAAGTTTCAGGTGACAAATAATGACTTTGGTTATTATTGAACTGAATTAAAGTGACTATCCAAGGAACAAGGAAATCAATAAAGTCTTATTAGCAGTTAGTAAGGTTGATATCAGTTATTAGAGAAAAGAATGAGAAGTTCTCCTTTCTTGCCCTTCGTCATTTTCTTTGCACTTTGCTGGCTAATCTTAACTCTTTTCTGGCTTGAATGAGAAGGATGACAAGCAGATATTGGAAAAGTGGTGAGATGTCAGACAATATCACAGGATGGTAATTCTCATCCACCAGTACCTTGCTGTTCATGTGATTCAGCACAATTATCTGGATCCTGAACGATCCTGAAACTAAGGGTTGAATTTTCCCAGCCTCTAGACGATGTGGACATTTGTGAGTTTCTTTGCAATATGTGGTGAGATCATAAAAATTAGGCTCTCAAAATTGCAGAAAGGAATCTGATTTTCCACCCAAGGTTTGAATGGTGAGATGAGAATCTCATTAGTATGTGGTGAGAGGCCTATTTGCATGCATTAACTTCTCATTAGTACCTAATCTCACTTTGCTTCTGTGCAGTTTGTTATTCTCCCATGCTGCAGGAAGAAACTAGACAACAATTCCCAGCATGGAAGTCAGAGCAGGGACCTGGCAGCTTCAGTTGCACTTGTTCTTCTGAATCTCTGTATTGGCTGGCAGTCCCCAACATCTCAGCGAGTGCCTGTATAGCCCCTATCCATGGATTTTGGCATTAGGCATGCACCAGTTTCACTGCATCATTATGGTGAGTCTCCAACTTATGTTGAGTACAGTTCTCCAGTTCAGTACTGCAATTTGGCACCTTACATTGAAATGTTTCTGTACATGCACCCATCTCGGGAATCAGAGCAGGGAGCATCACAGGGCTCATTGCTTGTTTTCTCAGCACTCACTTACCTTGCACCCGCTTAAGTACTCCCAGCATCTTCGCTTTGTCTTTGTGTGCTTTTCCATCTCGTTGAGAAATTTCTGACTCTGAGTTGTTCTATCCTGCCTTGCCATTTAGCACACACACAAAACTTATCGTGATTATCAACAGCGATCACTCAAGATAGTTGGCATAAAGAACAAAGAAAATTTACAGCCCAAAAACAGGCCCTTCAGCTTTCCAAGTCTGAGCCAATCCAAATCCACTGTCTAAACCTATCACCTAACTCCTAAGCATCTGTATCCCTCTGTTTCCCACCTACACATGCATCTGTCCAGATGCACCTTAAATGAATCTACTGTGCCTGCCTCTGCTGGCAACGCATTCAAGTCACCTACCACATTCTGTGTAAAGTACTTGCCGCATTTATCCCCCTTAAACTTTTCACCTCTCACCTTGAACGTGTGACCTCTCGTTATCGAATCCCTCACCCTAGGGAAAAGCTTATCCCTATCTACCCTGTCTATACCCTTCATGATCTTGTAGGCCTCAATCAGAGCCCCCCTCAAACTCCTTTTTGCTAATGAAAGCAATCCTAACCAACTCAACTTGTCTTCATAGCTAGCACCTTCCATACCAGGCAACACCCTCATAAACTTTCTCTGCACCCTCTCCAAAGCGTCCACATCCTTTTGATAATGTGGCGACCAGAACTGTACACAATATTCTAAATGCGGCTGAACCAATTTCTTGTAAAATTTTAACATGACCTGCCAGCTCTTATACTCAATATCCAATGAAGGCAAGCAAACCAAATGCCTTTTTGACCACTCTATCCACCTGTGCAACCACCTTCAGGGTACAATGGACCTGAACTCCCAGATCTCTCTGCTCATTAACTTTTCCCAAGGCTCTCCCATGTACTGTATAGTTCACTCTAGAATTAGACTTTCTGAAAGGCATCACCTCACATTTGCCTGGATTGAACTCCATCTGCCACTTCTCCGCCCAACTCTCCAGTCTATCTATATTCTCCTGTATTCTTTGACAGTCCCTTATGCTTTCTGCTACTCCACCAATCTTCATGTCATCTGCAAACTTGCTGATTATGCCAACAGTGCCCTCTACCAGATCATTTATGTATATTACAAACAACAGTGGCTCTAGCACTGATCCCTATGGAACACCTGGTCACTTTTCTCAATTTCGAGAAACTCCCTTCGACTACTACTCTCTGTCTCCTGTTGCTCAACCAGTTCTTTATCCATCTAGCTAGAACACCCTGCACACCATGTGACTTCACTTTCTCCATTAGTTTACCATGAGGAACCTTATCAAACACCTTAATAAAATCCATGTATATGATGTCTACAGGCCTTCCTTCATCTATCAACTTGGTCACTTCCTCAAAGAACTCTATTAAGTTGC
Organism: Chiloscyllium punctatum; assembly: GCF_047496795.1. Classification (NCBI taxonomy): domain Eukaryota; kingdom Metazoa; phylum Chordata; class Chondrichthyes; order Orectolobiformes; family Hemiscylliidae; genus Chiloscyllium; species Chiloscyllium punctatum. The sequence goes on from NC_092758.1 coordinate 40,155,655, forward strand.
TAAGGTATGATCTTCCGCACAAAACCATGTTGATTATCACTGATAAGCCCATTCTTTTCCAAATATAAATAGATTTTATCCCTCAGTACCTTCTCCAGCAACTTGCCCCACCACTGACATCAGGCTCACTGGTCTGTAGTTACCTGGATTATCCCTAATACCCTTCTTGTACCGGGGAACAACATGAGCAACCCTCCAGTCCTCCGGCACCTTACCTGTGTTCAAGGACGCTACAAAGATATCTGTCAGGGCCTCAGCTATTTCAACACTTGCCTCCCTCAGCAAACTGGGATAGATCCCATCCAGTCCTGGGGATTTGTCCACCTTAATAACCTGTAGCCTACCTAGCACCTCTTCCCTCCTTATGTTAACGTGATCAAGAGAAAACAAACGTCTATCTCTAATCTCAACATTCACTGTGACCCTCTCCTCAGTGAACACTGATGCAAAGTAACCATTGAGAATCTCACCCATTTTCTCAGGTTCGACACACAACTGGCCTTCCTTATCCTTTAGTGGACCAACCCTTTCTCTAGTTACCCACTTGCTTCTTAAAAATGAATAAAAGGCCGTGGGATTCTCCTTAGTTCTGCTCACTAAAATTATTTCATGACCCCTTTTAGCCCACTTGATTCCTCATTTAAGATTGGTCCTATTTCCCGAAGGCCCCTTATGCTCTTAGCTGCCTGGATCTTATATACGTTTCCCTTTTCCTCTTGGCTAGTTGCACAATTTCTCCTGTCATCCACGGTTCATTAATCTTGCCTTTCCTATCCCTTGTTTTCAATGGGACATGCCTATCCTGCACTATCTTTAACCTATCTTTGAAAGCCTCCCACATATCAAATGGTAGACTTCCCTTCAAATAGCTGCTCCCAATCCACATTTCCCAGCTCCTGCCAAATTTTGATATTATTGGCCTTGGCCCAGTTTAGTACTCTTCCCTTAGGACCACTCTCATCTTTGTCCACGAGTATTCTAAGACTTACACAGTTGTGGTCACTCTTCCCAAAGAAATCCCACTGCAACGTCTACCACCTGGCCTGGCTCATTCCCCAACACGTGGGCGGCACGGTGGCACAGTGGTTAGCACTGCTGCCTCACAGCGCGTGAGACCCGGGTTCATTTCCCGCCTCAGGCGACTGACTGTGTGGAGTTTGCACGTTCTCCCCGTGTCTGCGTGGGTTTCCTCCGGGTGCTCCGGTTTCCTCCCACAGTCCAAAGATGTGCAGGCCAGGTGAATTGGCCATGCTAAATTGCCCATAGTGTTAGGTAAGGGGTAAATGTAGATGTAGGGGTATGGGTGGGTTACGCTTCGGCGGGGTGGTGTGGACTTGTTGGGCCGAAGGGCCTGTTTCCACACTGTAAGTAATCTAATCTAATCTAATCTAATCTAAACACCAGGTCAATATGGCCCCTTCCCTCATCAGTTTATTAACATATTGCTCTAGAAAACTTTCCTGGATGCTCCTTCTGCTCCATCTAGACCTCTGACACTAAGTGTATCCCAGTCAATGTTGGGAAAATTAAAATCTCCCCATCACCACCACCCTGTTGCCTCTACATCGTTCCATAATCTGTTTACCTATTTGTTCTTCTACCTCACGCACACTGTTGGGAGGCCTGTAGTATAGCCCCAACAATGTAACTGCACCTTTCTTATTTCTCAGTTCTTCCCATAATGCTTCACTGCTCAAGCCCTCAATAGTGTCCTCCTTTAGTACAGCCATGATATCATCCCTGACCAGCAATGCAACTTCTCTCTCCCCCCACACTCCCCACATCCCCTTTTTACTTCCCTCCCTGTCCTGTCTGAAGCATCTATATCCTGAAACATTTAGTTGCCAATCATGTTCTTCCTTCAACCAAGTCTCTGTGATTGCAATAACGTTATACTCCCAGGCACCAATCCAAGCCTGAAGTTCATCTGCATTACCCACTATAGTCCTTGCATTATGTATCTGGACTTTAGACGCCAGTTCTTTTGCGTTCATCTACTCTCTGCCTACTCTTCCCCTTGGTAATCCTAACTTCATGATCCTTACAGTCTCAAGTTTCCACCTCACTGTCTACTCATCTTCTCTTCTGGTTCCCAGCCCCTGGTCAGATTAGTTTAAAACCTCCCCAACAGCAGTAGCAAAACCTCCCACAAGGGCATTAGTTCCAGTCTGATACGATACATGTTGCTATATGACACTGTGCTACATCAGTGTCACACTATAACATGTGCCAACAGCTTGTGCAGTAAACATACTGGGCTGAATCTTGAGGGAGTTCCATCATGAGGCCTAGTGAGTTTTCTCATCATATCTTATGAATTTTGCCTCTTTAAATGCTTAGCCTGCTCCAGTGACATCCCTGATATCTGATTTTAGCCCCATCTTAGCATGCCCTATTCCCCTGAACATCTCGTCACTCAGCAGATATCCCAGAATTCATTGCATCCCTGGTGCCTGTGCCATCTTTAAAAGGCCATGATGCACTCGGACTATCACTGAAAGTTTGGAGCTCTCTACACAGTTATTGATATCTGTGCCAGACATGGTAACAGGGTTAAGTAGTTGCCCCGCCTAGACCTGGAAGCCCTGCTGGATGGGGTGGTGCAGAGGCAGGATGTTTTCTTTGCCTGAGGCCATTAATGGAGGACGGAGCACCAGAGCGTGCCAGCCTAACCTGAGGTTGCCACCCACTGTGAGGAAGAAAGTCAATGAGCCTCTCCACTCTGTCTGTATAAGTGCTATCATTGTCTCACCAGCACCGAGAACTCTGTGCTGCCTACTCACTTGTTTGGGACACCTCCCTACCTCCACCAACAGTAACAGCTTTACCAATCACTGTTCCTCTCCAGATATATGTGCTAATAAATAAATCAAAAGTGTGCAAGGCATAGCTCTTGCATGCTGCTCTCTGCAGAACTGAAGACAGCAAAGAGGGGATGTGATGAACATTGAAGAGCTAGGAGAGTGTCAGCAGTCTTCCGAGGAGGAAGATGGGAATATTGATAGGAGGAACTTAACCATCAGCCTGATATAGTGATGCAGCATTGGGTGCGACAAGCCAGACAGGACTTATTTAACACTTAGTTTCAAAAGATGTAAATTGGATAACGTAATCAATCAACAATTTGTTGTAGTTCAAAACGGAATTAGAGCCTCTCTGTTTCCAGAAACAAATGCAGATTTTAATTTTTTTCTTCGCTTTTTTTACTAAGAGTCAGTAAATGCTGATGATTTCACCTTATTTGAAAGCTTTCCAACATGTGACGCTTCCACATTGAACAAGATGTCATGGGTCATTAGGGAAACAGTAGCATTCCCTTAGACAGGGTTCTAACATAGACTGATGCTCAAGCTTGTGTCGCTTGATTCTTGTAGCTACAGTTTAGCGGTAGCTGATCTGACAGGTCAAAATAGCAATACATTTACAAATGTAGGATTCTATTTGCTATGAAGAGTCACCCATGCAATAAGTGTCCTCTCAGAAATCTTTTTGGTTGCGCTCCTCTTGCTGTGTGCGCTGTGAAGAATGAGTAAAAGTTGCCAGTGATCAACTCAATGGGCCGGGTGCTGGCAGGTGGACTAGATTGGGTTGGGATATCTGGTCGGCATGGACGGGTTGGACTGAAGGGTCTGTTTCCATGCTGTACATCTCTATGACTCTATGATTATAACTCTGTGCACTCCTGGCCTCTAACTGTAGCGGCGTCATCAAAAGTCCTGTGTCATCCTGGCAGTGCCAGGTACCTCTGCCACAGGCAAGTGCAAGATGGCATGAGAGTGGGCGCCAGAGAGTTGTGATACATAAATAATAAGGAAAGCAGCATGCAAGAGAGAATTTGCTAGATTGAATGGAGAGAAACTCTCCATACAACTGCCCAAAATGCACAGTAAGCCACTTTTTGGTCAAATTCAGCCTGTACTTACATTAAGGATTTTGTGACTGAGTTGTACAACATCTTCTGGCAGGGAGAATGGACAGGCCCAATGCTGTTGGTGATGGTGAAGCTGCCATGGGCCTTGAACACTTTACCTCAGGTTCCATCTTGGTGTCACTAGGGACATGAGTAGCATCACTTAGTTGGCATTGCCTCAAACAGGTGACTGACAGTTTGTCAGAATAAACAACTTAAAGTTTCCCTATGGACATACAGAAATAACAGGAGGGAATTCTAAGCCTTTCTTCAAATGGAAAGATCCTTCAGATACAAAGGTTGCTCAACCTACTCCTATCAATAGCAGTACCAACTATGTGAACCTCAAGGGATTGCAGTCAATCAGATTGTACAATGAACAATTCAACACACGATCACCAGTCTTCCACCAGCTAAAGTTAAAAGCTACCTTCATGTTTTCAGGCCACCTGCTTGATTTCCCAGGACAACGAAGATAAAGAAAAACTTTTTGAAGTGAATAGAGAATGCTTCATTCATTGGAGAAAAAAAGTAAAGATTCTAGAATAGACTTTTCACTTTAAACTCAATCGGTGATTTGAGCTCAAAGTTGCACTAGATCTGAGAAGGTGCTGTTGCTTAAGTATCCGTTCAAACTTACTTCCGTATCCCAGAAATGTAAAATTGCCATGACCTGGCCCAAACGTACCACGTTTAAAAGCGTAATTTTTATTACATTTAAAATATTTGCTTCCTTCATTATTAAGTATATGCATTGTGCAGTTTTGTTGAGACAGTTAAAACCAAGTTATCATTAAAAAGAGATATTTTTAATTAGTGTCTAATCCACCACCTGTGATTTAGGTGCAAGCACACTAATTGCTATCTTAACAACTAAGCTTAATTTAAACGGGCTTCTCGCAGAGGGCTACAAATTGGTCACAACTCATAGTGGTGACTCCATTTGAGCTGAGCGTACAGCCAGTTTTGCAGGTGTGGCTGCCTTGCTTCAATTCTCACATATTTAAATGAAGATACCCATGTCTCTGAGTGAAAACTGCAACAAACACAGAAAATACCAAAGAAACTCAGCAGGTCTGCTAGTATCCGTGGAGAGAGAAACAGAGTTAACATTTCGAGTCCAATATGATTTCTTCAGAACCCCACATCTCCAGAAGCATAAGGATTGCTTCTTCAACCTTGCATGGAGTCCTTTGACCATCCCATTGTGACTTTGTTATTCTCAGTTCATTTCAAACTGCTCTCCCAACATTAACTTGGCAATGAAGACCATTCCCTTATGCCATCATCAGGCTCCTACCCAAATTACTGTGCCTTTTGCATTTTTTTGGCATCATGCTTACTGGCATCAGGTAGGAGATACCAGTAATTCTATCAAATGCTAATGAAGCCTGTGAGTTAGTGCACCCAGACCTCATGCTCATCAGTCCATGGGGGATATCTGACTGTACACATCTTGCCTTGTTTTTACTTTCATTCATAAGTTGAAATCTTTGCTGGTAAGGACACAATTTCTTGCCTGTCCTCAATTATCTTTGAGACTCTGGTGAGCTGCCTTCTTGACCAGATATAATCAGTATCGTATCGGGCTTCCAAACTGTTGTTAGTAGTTTCAGGATTTTGACCCAATGGCTCATAGGTTTTTTTTATTGTATGTAGACTGTGGACATTGATACTAGGCCAGCATTTATTGCCTGTCCCTGATTATTCTTGGGATGGTGATGGTGAGCTGCCTTCTTAAACTTCTGTAGACAATGGCATTTAGTACACCTGCAATATTCTTGCAGAATTTCAGGATTTTGACACACTGACAGGGAAGGAATGGCTATATTGTTCTAAGGCAGGATGGTGTGTGGCGTGATGGGGAACTTGCAGGCACTGGTGTCCCTATTCATCTTTACTGTGTAATTCTAACTGGTAGAGGTCATGGGTTTGAAAGGTGCTGTCAGAGGTTATTGATGAGTGGCTGCATTGCCGAATACACTACTGCCCTTATGCGTTGTTAGTGGAGTATGTGAATGTTGAGGATGATGGATAGGGAGTAAATGAAATAGGCAGCTTTCTTTTGGATGGTGTTAAGCTTAATTCTTGAGGGACAGCAGTATACTTCTGAATCAAGATAGTGTGTGACTTGCAGGGGAACTTGGAAATCCGAATATTCTCATGTGTCCTTGCCTTTCAAGGTGGCAGCTAACAGAATGGGTTGGTGACTAATTCAAATGCATCTTGTAGATACTGCACACTGCAGTGACAGTGGTAGGGAGGGGTATCTGGGGAGTACGTGAGGACGTGATGCAACTATTTGAGTTTAGAGAAGAGAAGCCAGCCCAGGGAAAGAGAGAATGCAGACAGTAATACCTGTCAAGGGTCACAAATGAACCATGTTTAGTCATCTTCATCAAATACCGTTCTTCCATGCTTTTTTTTGAATGAGATCTTCTTACCATTGAAAAGGTGCCCTATTCAATTTTGGGAAAAGCACTGAAAAGAAAAGAAGGGAAATGGACTATTGTATTTTGCAGAATCTGAACAAGTCAAGATCTTTCTGATTGTATAACAGTTTCTGCTGAGGAAAATAAATGCTAAGATTAAGATGGGATTTTCTTTCAACATCACCAATAAAGTAATTAAATTTTACCCTTTTTGAATCTTCTGTTATTACCTTTCTCGCAATAAAAATTCTCATCACGCATCCATTGTAATCATAGTCTATTGTGAGACTACAGCTTGCATTGGATTACTTGGAACAAACATTAGAGTCATTTGAAGCTTTCACTTGTGAAGCTATGGGTTCATGTATATTTTCTGCTTTCTAAGTCATTTCTTTTTTTTTGTGCTTTTTCATTTACACATTCCTCTCGGGGCAGAAAGGCAGAATCTATGTCTCCAGAGTTGCATTAGATGTATGCTTGATTGTCTGATTGAGAGCTAAGCTACCTTTTCCATTCAAATTGTTTCCTTCTTTGCAAGTGTTGTGAAGGTCCAGTATGATTCATTTGTGAATCTGTTAAATATTTCAATGAACTTCTGGAGCTCCCAGATCCGTTCAATTCAAAGAATGTCCATTTTAATTGTTTAGTTAATTTACATTTCTGACTCGTTTTGTCAAGGGAAAGCAATGGAACAAGTGATTGAAGGTTCAGAGGTTAATTATGCTACCAAGTATTGTGAATTGGTATTAAAACAGAGTGCTTGAGAAACTTAATCTGGCAACTTCTGTGGAGAGAGAAACAGAATTAACATTTTGAGAGAAATATGACTCTTTTTATTACATTTTTTCAGCAATTGCAATATATTATGTTTGGCTCAGTTGTGAATTGGAATGTCATGTAGGCTAATTGCCATTGCTTATTAATTGGTGTTTGGTGGTTCCTTTGACCGATTGTTGAACGTCAAAAATTCTTCATATGCCTTTGTCATAGGGTCATAGAGTCCTACATCGCAGAGACAGGCACTTTGGCCCAAACTGATCCATGCCGTCCAAAATGTCCATCCATGCTAATTCCATGTTCCTTCACTCGGCCCATAATCTTCTAAGCCTTTTCTATCCATGTATTTGTCCAAGTACCTTTTGAATGTTGTCAATGTAACCGTCTCAATCAATTCTGCAGGCAGCTCATTCCATATGCGTACCACCCTCTGTGTAAAATAAAGATGCCCCTCGGGTTCCCTTTTATTCTTTCCTCTCTGACCTTAAACCGATGCTCTCTATTTGATTTCCCAACCCTGGGAAAAAGACTGAGTGTATTCATCCTCTCCATGCCTTTCATGATCTTCGATAAGATACACTTCTATAAGATTCCCCCTCAGTCCCCCACACTCTAAAGAAAAATGTCCTAGCTTGTCCAATCTCTCCCTATAACTCAGACTGTTGAGTCCCGGCAATATACTTGTAATTTTCTTCTGCATTTTTTCCAATTAAATAACTTCCTTCCTATAGCAAGATGACCAAAACTGAACACAGTACTCCAAGTACAGCCTCACCAATGACCTGCATAACTGCAACACAACTCCCCAACTTCTTTACTTACTGCCCTGACTGATGAAGGCAAGTGAGCCAAAAGCTTTCTTCACTCCCCTGTCTATGTGTGACTCCACTTTCAAAGAACCGTACACCTGAATGCCAAGGTTCCTCTGTTCCACTGCCCTCCTTAAGGCCTGACCATTCATCATGAAATTCCTACCTTGATTTGACTTTCCAAAATGCAAAACCTCTCACTTATCTATATTAAACTCCATTTGCCATTTGTTGGCCCACTTCTTCAGCTGATCAAGGCCCTGCTGCAGGAAACCTGATGAAGGGCTTATGCCTGAAATGTTGACTGTCCTCCTCCTTCTCAGATGCTGCCTGACCAGCTGTGCTTTTCCACACTGACTCTCCAGCATCTGCAGTCCTCACTTTCTCTTAAACTTACTAATTATGCCTTGTGCGTTCTCATCCAAATCATTGATATAGATAACAAACAGAAATGGACCCAGCCCCGAGGCGTTCCATTAATCACAGGCCTCCAGTCCGACAAGCATCATTCCACTACTACCCTCTGCTGCCGACCATCAAGCCAACTGTGTATCCAATTTGCCAATTCCCCTTGGATTCCATGCAATCTAAACTTCCAGAGCAGCCCATTATGTGGAATTTTATCAAAGGCCTTACTGAATCCATATAGAAGGCTATTCCTTATTCCCAAGTCCGCATCGGCTTCCAAGAGGACCAGTTCCACCAGAGGACACACCAGATGGCCTCCTTCTTTAAAGACTACAATTTCCCCTCCCATGTGGTTGATGATGCCCTCCAGCGCATCTCATCCACTTCCCGCACCTCCGCCCTTGAACCCCACCTCTCCAACCGCAACAAGGACAGAACGCCCCTGGTCCGTACCTTCCACCCTACCAACCTCCGTATATATCGCATCATCCTCTGCCATTTCCACCACCTACAAATGGACCGCACCAACAGAGATATGTTTCCCTCACCACCACTATCCGCTTTCCATAAAGACTGTTCCCTCTGTGCTTCCCTTGTCAGGTCCACACACCCCACCCTCCCCTCCTGGCACTTTCCCCTGCAAATGTAGGAATTGTAAAACCTGTGCCTAGACCTCCCCGCTTACCTCCGCCCAAGGCCCCAAAGGAGTCTTCCACATCATCAGAGTTTTACCTGCATTTCCACACATGTCATTTACTATATCAATTGCTCTCAATGCGGCCTCCTCTACACTGGGGAGACAGGACGCTTACTTGCAGAGCGCTTCAGCGAACACTTCTGGGACACCCGCACCAACCAACCCCACTGCCCCACGGCCGACCATTTCAACTCCCCTCTCACTCCGCCAAGGACTTGCACATCCTGGGCCTCCCCATCGCCACTCCCAACCATCCAACGCCTGGAGGATGAATGCCTCATCTTCTGCCTTGGAACCCTCCAACCCCATGGCATCAATGTGGACTTCACCAGTTTCCTCATTTCCCTTCCCCCCACCTTATCCCAGTTCCAACCTTCCAGCTCAGCATCGTCTTCATGACATGCGGAACTGTCCATCTTCATTGTTACCTATCCACTCCACCGTCCTCTTCGACCTATCACCATTACCCCCACCTTCATCTACCTATCCCACTTTCAGCTACCTTCCCCTCAGCCCCACCCCCCTCCCATTTACCTCACCACCCCCTCAGCTCACAGCATTATTCCTGATGAAGGGCTTTTTCCTGAAGTGTCGATTCTCCTGCTCCCCAGATGCTATGTCTACCACCCTGCCCTCATCAATCTTCCTGGTCATTTCATCAAAGAACTCTAACAAATTTGTGAGGCATGATATCCAATGCACAAAACCATGCTGACCAGTCTTAATCAAGCCCTGTCTTTCCAAATACATACATAGCTTATCTCTTAGAATCTTCTCAAGTAACGTACCTACCACAAATGTTAGACTCACGTGTCTAAGGTTCTCTTTTTTTTGCAACCCTTCTTGAATAAGGGTACAACTTTTGCTTCCCTCCAGTCTTCCAGGACCTCACCCGTGACTAACGACGATGCAAAAATATCAGCCAGGGCCCTGCAATTCTTCTCTAGCCTCTTGCAGCGTTCTTGGACATATCTGGTCAGGACCAGGAGATGTATCCACCTTTATGCATTTTAATACATCCAATATCTCCTTTACTGTGGTATGGACTGCTCCACCCCCTCCCCCCCCCCCCCCCCCCCCCCCCCCACAAATATGACCACTAACTTATCCAAATTCCCAGTTTTCATGTCTTTCTCCATGGTAAACACAGAGGAGAAATATTCATTCATGCATATTCTGAAGCCATATTATTTAAGTCTGTATAATCTGGTCAGTTTACAGTAACTTCTAAGGTCACAAATGTGTGTGTTACTATGAATTACGTTGTGATTTTTGTTTTGTTTTTATCTGCACAGTACAAATTCTGTACATAATAAAGGCCATACTTAGAATACAAATGATGCAAACTTTCTGTTTGGCTTAGGTTAATAATACAGACTCAAATGTGAACTGATTTGCAAGGATTATAGCAAAGCTGTAAGGTAATAACTATTAGAACAGACTGAACCGATAACTCAAAAGGGAAGACTGGAGATGGCCTAACAGGAATCATGAAAATGATGAATGAATTTGACTGGACCATCATGGTAGAATGTTTCTATTTACGAGACACCCCTGAACTTGTGGACACAAATATAAATAGTCATTAATAAATTGACCATACATTTCAGGAAAATGCTTTTACCTGAGAAAAAGTGAAACATGCAACTTACTACCATATCAAGTAGTTGATAAAATCATTGATATGTTCAAGGATTAATTGGCTAAGTACATGAGGAAGAAAAAAAATTGGGAATCAGCAGGTAAAGTTAGATGAAGGAGGGTAGGGAAGACTTATACACAGCATGAACTCTGGCATGGAACTGTTTCTGTGCTATAAATTCTATGTACCCTGTATGTAAGAAAATGTATCAATCATAAGATAGGAGGTGGCAGTCATTCCAATGTTTTTCAATAATGCTGTTGCTTCCTCATGCCAAATATACTTGATAATAGCATAATAACAGATCCGAATTTAGCAGATTATAAAGAATAAGTTTAAAATATCTGAGTTTGTGTGGCACCACTTGAAGTTAGTCTGCACTATTTACACAAGGAACAGGGGTAATGGATGGGGCTCACTGCAGTTTTGTTGCAGAGGAATCATGTAAGGACTTTGGGATTGGCTTCAGAGGAAAACTGACGAGCATGTGCCCTGAAATATATGTTGCATTGGCAGACTATCAGTAAGCCTGTTGTCACAGCCAAGGAGTGCGGAGGGATCTGTCACAAACATTTCCACAGAGTAAGGAGCCCTTGTTTTGGGAGTGGATGTGGTAGCCAATTCCCTGAGAGCATTGCTAGTCGTGGTATGATTTCAGATGTCTCCACTTCCATTGCCTCACATGGAGAGGTCATCCAGTGCCTCACTGCTGAAAAGAAGCTCAGATACAAGAACAGAAATTTGAGATCAGAGCAACAGGACTGTAGGGCTTCACAAACCTGCTCCACACTTCAGTATGATCATGGCTGGACATGGGCTCAACTTTGTTTCCCAGCTCATATCCTTTCATTTGCTGAAAGAAGACAACTTTGCACATCTTACCATTAAATATGTTCAATGGTGGAGCATCCGTAACACTCTGGGGTTATGGATTCCAAACACACTGAGTGAAGCTATTTCCCTTCAATTCAGTCTTAAATGATTGATGTTTTATCCTGACACTAAATGTGTTCTACATCTCCAGAAACAATTTCCCAATGTCTATCCGACAAGCCGATCAGTATTATTTTTTAATTCATTCAGGGATATAGGTGTCACTGGCAGGCCCATCTTAATTGCAAATCCCTGGTTGCCTTCAGAAAGTGGTAGTGAGCTGTCTTCTGGATGTACTGAGGCCATTTAATATAGATACACTCTCAATACCATTTGAGGGGGCATTGTATTTCCAATTCAGGATAGTGAGTGGCTTGGAGGGGAACTGCAGGTGGTGGTGTTCTCATGTATTTGCTGCTTTTGTCCTTCTAGGTTGATTTGGAAGGTGCTGTCTAAGGAACCTTGGTGAATTTCTGCAGTACATCTTTCAGATGATATTCTCTGCTGGTATTGAACATTGGTGAAGGAGGAAGTGAATGTTTGTGGATGTGATGCCAATCAAATGGGTTGCTTTGTCCTGGATAGTGTCAAGCTTCTTGAGTGCCACTGGAGTTGCATCCATCCAGGCGAGTCAGAATATTCCATTGTACTCCTGACCTGTGCCTTGTAGATGGTGGTCAGGCTTTGAGGAGTCAGGAGGTCATTGTGGTCATTGGTAATCCCTAGGATGTTGATAGTGGGGATTCAGTGATGAGTCACTATTACATCTGAGTCACTCTTTTTCACTTGTGTGATCTCTCTCTCTCGCGCACTTTGTCTCTAATGTGTGCAATCTCTTTTTTGTGACAAATCTCCTTTTGTCACGAGCAAGTTCTTCCTCTTGCCTATCTGTAAAATACCATGGACAGATACGGAAAATAATCAGGAAAAGTAATGGAATACTTGCCTTTATATCTACAGGACAAGAGTATAAGAACGCCCCATGGTCGACATCATCATTTCCAATAGGACAACATGGTGGCTCAGTGGTTAGCACTGCTGCATCACAGTGCCCGGGTTCGATTCTAGCCTTGGGCAACTGTCTGTGTGGAGTTTGCATATTGTCCCCGTATCTGCATAAGTTTTCTCCGGGTGCTCCAGTTTCCTTCCACAGTCTAAGGATATAAAGGTTAGGTGAATAGGCCATGCTAAATTATCCATAGTGCCTAGGGCTGGCAAGCTAGGTGGATTAACCAAGGGAAATGGGGGGTTGTGGGGATATAGTGGGAGGCTCTGTCTGGGAGGTTTAGTGCAGACTGTATGGACCAAATGGTCTGTTTCTGCATTCTATAATGCAAACACAATGCTTAGGCTATAAGTCTAGGCACCACAACTTAGGAAGGATACATTGGCCTTGGAGGGAGTGCAACATAGGCTTACAAGAATGACACCTTGGAGTTCAGGGGTTAAGACCCACAGCAACATGGTTGACTCTTAACTGCCCTGTGGGCAATTAGGGATGGGCAATAAATGCTGCCCCAGTCGGTGATTCCCATATTCTGTGAATAAAAGGAAACAAAAAAAAGTTGTGAGGAGAGATTATACAAATTATGTCCATTTTTATCCAGAATTTAGAAGATTAAGGGGTGATCTGATCGAAGTCTTTGAGATATTAATGAAAAATACAAGATATATAATGATAAATTATTTCCACTAGAACGAAGGGGCATAGTGTAAACATTGGGGCCAGACTGTTCCGGAGACTTGATGGGAAGTATTTCTGCAGAGTGGTGGATGTTTGGAATTTTGGTCCACAAACAGCAATGGATGTGGGATCAGTTGTTAATTTTAAATCTGAGATAGATTTTTTTTTTACTAAGCAAAGATATTAAGAGATATGGACCAAAGGCAGGTGTATGGAGTTAGGCCACAAATCAGCCATGATGTCACTCAGTGCCTGAACAGGCTCGAGGGGCTGAATGACCTAGTGCTATTCTTATGTCCTACCCCTTGTGCTGTCTCTCCTGCCCCCTCTCACATTCTTTTTCATCCATGCGTGCTCTGCCTTTCACTCACTAACAATCTTTCTCTCTCTTTCTCTCTTCCCGTCCTATCCATGTAATGTGGCTCCCCAGCCCACGCTCTCTCCCACAGTCCCATACTCTCTCAAACCTCCTCGCTTGCCCTCTCTCCCACTCCCCCGCCTTCTCACCTCACTCCCCAGTTGTCAGCTCTCTGGCTGCCCCCTGCCTGCCCTCACACTCAACCTCATGTACTCCTGCTTGACCTGCCCTACCTTCCACTTCTCCCCTCCCACTCTCCTTGCAATCCTTCCGTACTGCTCCCCACCTCTGTCCACCTGTCCTCCCACTCCGCCTTTCTGCACTCAGTCTCACCATTCTCCTCACGCCTTAACCCTCTTGATCCCCCTTGCCGTGACTGGCATTTGCCACCTGCCCTTTCACCTGTCCGACCCCTCATTCTCTCTCACTTACGATCTGTGGCTGTTGGGTGAACCCTCCTTTGTGAAAATCTCAGACAGACGTGCAGCATAGGGGAGAGGCTGAGACCCAGAAAGTTGGGCGTGACATCTGGCCTGCGAGAGGTTGCTCCAAAATGACACCATTTGTATCAGGTAAACAATGTGAAAACAAATATTGTGACACACATAAGAGATTTCCAGTTCTAATAACTTAATGACATGATTAGCAAATCAAATTGCAATTGCAATAGTCTTATCAGACCATCAGGCTGCTCTCTCATTGGAGAGTGATGACTGGTGGTGGTTTAATCTGAGGGTCACTGTGCCTCAGGTAAAGGGAGAGGTTGAGAAGGAGAATTCTTCATGGTAACCTCAGCTATTGTAGGAATTGAACCCATATCGTTGGCATCTACTTTGCATTGTAAGTAAGCCATTCAACCAACTGAGCTAACTGACCCCTCAAATCAAATCTGTAAGAACAAATTTTAAATGCAGACTCCATGTATGGAAGAACAGTTACTTGGGAAGATTCTGAGAGATAGGATATACATGCATATGGAAAGGCAGGGTTTGAATAGGAGTAGACAGCATGGCTTTGTGCGTAGGAGATCATGCCTCACAAATTTGATAGAGTTCTTTGATGAAGTGACCAGGAAGGTTGATGAGGGCAGATTAGATTGCATGGAATCCAGAGTCAAAAGGTGTGGTGCTGGAAGAGCACAGCTGGTCAGGCAACATCCAAGGAACAGGAGAGTCGACGTTTCAAGCATAAGCTGTTCATCAGGAACGTGTTCAAAACTTCGACTCCCCTGCTCCTCAGATGCTGCCTGACTGGCTGTGTTTTGACTGATCTCCTGAATCTGTAGTCCTCACTTTCTCTCCACATGGAATCCAGGGTGAGCTGCCAAATTGGATTCACAATTGGCCTGATGATAGGAAACAAAGGGTAATATTGGAAGGGTGCTTGTCAGACTGGAGGCCTGTGACGAGTGGAGTGCCTCAGGGGTCGATGCTGGGCCCATTGCTGCTTGTTATCTATGTCAATGATTTGGATGAGAATGTACAAAGCACGATCAGTAAGTTTGCAGATTACAAGAAAATAGGCAGTATCGTGGACATTGAGCAAAGTTCTCAGAAATTGCAGCAGGACCTCGATCAGCTGGGGAAGTGGGTCGATAAATGGCAAATGGAGTTTAATATAGACAAGTGTGAGGTCTTGCATTTTGGAAAGTCAAATCAAGATAGGAGTTTCATGGTGAATGATAGGGCCTTAAAGAGTATAGTGGAACAGGGGGACCTTTGAGTTCAGGTGCACAATTCTCTGAAAGTAGAGTCACAGGTTGCCCGAAACGTTGATTTTCCTGGTCCTCGGATGCTGCCTGACCTGCTGTGCTTTTCCAGCACCACTCTGACCTAAACTCTGGTTTCCAGCATCTGCAGTCTTCACTTTTGCCTCACAGGTCGACAGGGCAGTGAAGAAGGTTTATGGTATACTGGCCTTCATCAGCCAGGGCATTGAGTATCAAAGTTGGAAGTTATGTTGCAGTTGAACAGGACTTGGAGTATTGTGTTCAGTTTTGATCACCTTGCTATAGGAAGGATGTTATTAAACTGGAAAAAGTCCAGAAGAAATTTACAAGCATGTTGCCAGGATTCCAGGGACTGGAGAGGTTGGACAAAGTAGGACTTTTTTCTTTCGAGAGTAGGGACTGAGGGGGGATCTTACAGAAGTGTAAAAGATCCTGAGAGGCATAGATAGTGAATGCACACAGTTCTTTTTCCCAGCATTGTGGAATCAAGGACTATAGGGTATCAGTTTAAGGTTAGGGGGGAAAGAATAAAAGGGAACCTTACGGGCAACGTTTTTACACAGAGGGTGGTATGCACATGGAATGAGCTGCCAGCAGAAGTGATTGTAGCAAGTACATTAACAACATTTAAACGGCATTTGGACAATACATGGATAGGAAAGGATTAGAAGGATATGGATTAGTGGTGCGGGAAGAGCACAGCAGTTCAGGCAGCATCCAAGGAGCTTCGAAATCGACGTTTCGGGCAAAAGCCCTTCATCAGGAATAAAAGCAGTGAGCCTGAAGCGTGGAGAGATAAGCTAGAGGAGGGTGGGGGTGGGGAGAAAGTAGCATAGAGTACAATGGGTGAGTGGGGGAGGGGATGAAGGTGATAGGTCAGGGAGGAGAGGGTGGAGTGGATAGGTGGAAAAGGAGATAGGCAGGTAGGACAAGTCTGGACAAGTCATGGGGACAGTGCTGAGCTGGAAGTTTAGAACTAGGGCGAGGTGGGGGAAGGGGAAATGGGGAAACTGTTGAAGTCCGCATTGATGCCCTGGGGTTGAAGTGTTCCAAGGCGGAAGATGAGGCGTTCTTCCTCCAGGCGTCTGGTGGTGAGGGAGCGGTGGTGAAGGAGGCCCAGGACCTCCATGACCTCGGCAGAGTGGGAGGGGGAGTTGAAATGTTGGGCCACGGGGCGGTGTGGTTGATTGGTGCAGGTGTCCCGGAGATGTTCCCTAAAGCGCTCTGATAGGAGACGCCCAGTCTCCCCAATCTAGAGGAGACCGTATCGGGAGCAACGGATACAATAAATGATATTAGTGGATGTGCAAGTAAAACGTTGATGGATGTGGAAGGCTCCTTTAGGGCCTTGGATAGAGGTGAGAGAGGAGGTGTGGGCGCAGGTTTTACAGTTCCTGCAGTGGCAGGGGAAAGTGCCAGGATGGGAGAGTGGGTTGTAGGGGGGCATGGACCTGACCAGGTAGTCACGGAGGGAACGGTCTTTGCGGAAGGCGGAAAGGGGTGGGGAGGGAAATATATCCCTGGTGGTAGGGTCTGTTTGGAGGTGGCGGAAATGTCGGCGGATGATTTGGTTTATACGAAGGTTGGTAGGGTGGAAGGTGAGCACCAGGGGCATTCTGTCCTTGTTAGGGCTTGGAGGGCCTGGTTCCGTTTTTTTCCTCTCCAGACATCCCCAACAGTACCCTTCCACCGACACTCTCTTTCGTTTGGCCAAACTGGTCCTCACCCTTAACAATTTCTCCTTTGAATCCTCCCACCTCCTCCAGACCAAAGGGGTAGCCATGGGCACACGTATGGGCCACAGCTATGCCTGTCTCTTTGTTGGCTACGTAGAGCAGTTGATCTTCTGTAATTACACCGGCACCACTCCCCACCTCTTCCTCCGCTACATTCATGACTGCATTGGCGCCACCTCGTGCTCCCGCGAGGAGGTTGAGCAATTCATCAACTTCACCAACACATTCCACCCTGACCTTAAATTTACCTGGACCATCTCTGACACCTCGCTCCCCTTCCTGGACCTCTCCATCTCCATTAATGACGACCGACTTGACACTGACATTTTTTACAAACCCACCGACTCCCACAGCTACCTGGATTACACCTCTTCCCACCCTACCTCTTGCAAAAATGAAATCCCATATTCCCAATTCCTCCGCCTCCGCCGTATCTGCTCTCAGGAGGACCAGTTCCACCACAGAACACACCAGATGGCCTCCTTCTTTAGAGATCGCAATTTCCCTTCCCATGTGGTTAAAGATGCCCTCCAACGCATCTCGTCTACATCCCGCACCTCCGCCCTCACACCCCGCCCCTCCAACCGTAACAAGGACAGAACGCCCCTGGTGCTCACCTTCCACCCTACCAACCTTCGCATAAACCAAATCATCGGTCAACATTTCCACCACCTCCAAACAGACCCCACCACCAAGGATATATTTCCCTCCCCACCCCTTTCCACCTTCCGCAAAGACCGTTCCCTCCGTGACTACCTGGCCAGGTCTACGCCCCCCCTACAACCAACCCTCCCATCCTGGCACTTTCCCCTGCCACTGCAGGAACTGAAAAACCTGCACCCACACCTCCTCCCTCACCTCTATCCTAAAGGAGCCTTCCACATCCATCAAAGTTTTACTTGCACATCCACTAATATCATTTATTGTATCCGTTGCTCCCGATGTGGTCCCCTCTACATTGGGGAGTCTAGGCGCCTCCTAGCAGAGCGCTTTAGGGACCATCTCCGGGACACCCACACCAATCAACCACGCTGCCCCGTGGCCCAACATTTCAACTCCCCCTCCCACTCTGCTGAGGACATGGAGGTCCTGGGCCACCTTCACCGCCGCTCCCTCACCACCAGACGCCTGGAGGAAGAACGCCTCATCTTCCGCCTCGGAACACTTCAACCCCAGGGCATCAATGTGGACTTCAACAGTTTCCCCATTTCCCCTTCCCACACCTCACCCTAGTTCTAAACTTTCAGCTCAGCACTGTCCCCATGACTTGTCCCGACTTGTCGAACCTGCCTATCTCCTTTTCCACCTATCCACTCCACCCTCTCCTCCTTGACCTATCACCTTCATCCCCTCCCCCACTCACCGATTGTACTCTATGCTACTTTCTCCCCACCTCCACCCTCCTCTAGCTTATCTCTCCATGCTTCAGGCTCACTGCCTTTATTCCTGATGAATGGCTTTTGCCCGAAATGTCGATTTTGAAGCTCCTTGGATGCTGCCTGAACTGCTGTGCTCTTCCAGCACCACTAATCCAGAATCTGGTTTCCAGCATCTACAGTCATTGTTTTTACCTCTTAGAAGGATATAAGTCAAGTGCAGGGATATGGGATTAGCACTGATGTACATTTTGGATAGCATGGACAGTTTGGGCCAAAGGGCCATCTCCATGCTGTAAAACTTTATAACTGAGTGATTCGTTGTGAGAAATGCCACAGAGAGCTGTGAGGTTTTAGAAAAGTGACATTTATAGACATGATTATAAAGTGGTTATGCTGGAACTCAATAAAATGCTGGTTAGACCAGAGTATTGCATGCAGTTCTGGCCACCACATTATAAGAAGGATGTGATTGCACTAGAGGGGGTGCAGAGAACATTTACCAGGATGTTGCCTGGGCTGAAAGGTCTCAGGTATGAGAGGGAAGTTTGAATAAGCTGCTATTGTTTGCCTTGGAACAACAAAGATTAGGGGGATCCTGTTAGACTTGGATTGAAGTGTATTATGAAGGACATAGATAAGATGGACAGGAAGGCCTTTTCTCTACTAGTAAAACATTCAATAACGGGGGGAGGGAGGGGTGGCGGGGAGGTTAAATTTAAGCGGTATATGGTGAAGAAGAAAGATGAGGGGGACGTTTTTCATTAAGTGTGTGAGAGTGTGGAAGTCATTGCTTGAAAACATAGTTGAGTTGGAAACTCTTATAACTTTTAGGTATTCACTTGCCTTTCCATAGCCTTCAGGGCTATGGGCCAAAAGCTGGAATTTTGGATAAGTGTAGACAGATATCTGGATGTGAGTTTGCTTGCTGAGCTGGAAGGTTATGTTTTGTCACCATACTAGGTAAAATCATCAGTGAGCCTCCAGTGAAGCACTGGTGTTATGTCCCACTTTCTATTTATGTGTTTTGGTTTCTATAGGTTGGTGATGTCACTTCCAGTTCTTTTTCTCAGAGGATGGTAGATGGGGTCCAAGTCGATGTGTTTGTCGATAGAGTTCTCATTGGGATGCCATGCTTCAAGGAATTCTCGTGCATGTCTGTGTTTGGCTTGTCCCAGGATGGATGTGTTGTCCCAATCAAAGTGGTATCCTTCCTCATCTGTATGTAAGGATCCTAGTGATAGTGGGTCATATCTTTTTATCAATCAAGGTATTTTGTAAATCTTGTTCATTTTGCTAGTTGTCTGTATAGGGTCTTTTAAGTTCATTAGCTGCTGTTTAAGTGTGTTGGTGGGTTTGTGGGCTACCATGGTGCCAAGAGGTCTAAGTAGTCTGGCAGTCATTTCAGAGATATCTTTGATGTAGCATAAAGAGGCTAGGGTTTCCAGGTGCATTTTGTCTGCTTGTTTGGGTTTGTTGCGGAGAAATCCACGGATAAATAGAAAGTGGGACATAACACTGGTGCTTCACTGGACGCTCACTGATGATGTTACCTAGTATGGTGACGAAACATCTGAAACCGAACCTTCCAGCTCAGTGAGCAAACTCACATCCAGAATCTCGACCTGAGCTACAAATCTTTTCAAAATTTTCTAAGATTTCAAATCTTGCTAAGGTAAGGGCTTTTGCCCGAAACATTGATTTTCCTGCTCCTCGGTTGCTGCCTGACCTGCTGTGCTTTTCTAACACCACTCTGATCTAAACTAAGATAGACATCTGTTGACTGGCACAGACACACACACACGAATGGCCCCCGTTTGTGCTTTAAATGTCTTTAAGTGATCCAGAACCATGATCAATGAAGTCCAGGTGAAATACATCCCACTAAAATGTAAGAACAAATTAGTCAGTAACGACATACCCGGGGTGAATAAAGAAATAAGAGTAAAATTGAAACTGAGGAATCGATATGCTGTATCCATTTTTAACAAAGGAGAAGATAACAAAAGAGAACATACAATTAGGAGAGAAGTCAAAGCTTTCAAAAGGCCCTTGATTTCATCATAAGGTCAGAATACGTGTAGTCTGGGGACAAGGAACAGAATGGAAAGCAAGCTGGCTGCAAAATGAATAAGAGGCCAAAGGTAGTTTACCCAGATGTTGTTTTTCATTTACAGAAATTACTTTGACTCAGGAATTGGACGTAAAATTTAAAAATTTGCAGGTGACGCCAGTTTGGAGGTTGGAGTTAGTACATAGAAAAATTATAGCAAAATGCAAGAAGGGAGTGGTTGACAGTTCCGAGGAGTGGATGGGCTGTTTGATGTCTCTCCTGCCACTGGTACTTTACCAATGGAGATGGATAGATGATGGATATAGCACTCCTGCAATGCCATCTAATGTTACACCCCACCTGCCTACCAGCTCCTCCAGGCTTCATTGCTGAGGTAGGATTCTTTAGTTTGGTTGAAGACTCTTGCTGTTTCATGCCCTGTTCAGGGGAATCACTGGAGAAGACATTGCATTGGATCAAACACCAAAAATTAGAGCAAATCTCTGTTCAGAAACCTGAGATAACTATGTGAGCGACTGTCAAAATATGAATGGTGAATACTGTTCCTTCACTACTGATGCAAAATCTGTAGAATTAGTAAACTTGCAGAATGAGTATGTAAGTGACAAATGAGCTAAAACATAAATAATTGGGAGACTATTTATTTTGGTCTGAAGAATTGAAGGTGCTGATTTCCTTGAAAATTATGGAGATTGGTTATAACTGTGCAAGTGAAGTGAATGGATTTTCAGTGAGTTAGAATTGGATACAAGTATCTAAATAGGGTAAGACCCAAAACATCTTGGATGTCCAGCAGCATGAATCACTAAAAGTAGCAATGCAGGTGAAGAATCATTAGAAAAACCTGCACTAAGGTCCAGATATTTGTGGTCGAGACAGACAGTGGGAGCATGGAATTTTCCTGAACCAGTGATCTGCCACTACTCTGGAACTACCTGACTGCCTTTTTGAATTGAGGAGTTGAGCATTTTGAGGTCTATCATCCAATGAGAATATTGTGAACTCTTTAAAAAGTAAAAGATTGCAGATCAATCTATTGCACTCAAATCCCCATCCCTTTTCAACTTCCAATCTCACATCACCTGCCCTCACCTTCTAATATCCCTTCCAACCCCCATTATTCACCCTCAACATCCTGTTCCCTTTTCCACCCAACTCTCACTACCACCACGCACTTACCACTGTTCATCATTATAATTGCAATTCCTTCAAATGCCCATAAAAATATCAAAATTAAAGAACTTTAGGCAAGTAAGCTATTGTATAAAATAACCTTCCAGTGCTGACTGTGGATGATACTCTTCCTGCCTCCAGGTCACAGTTCTCTGGATGTGTTAGGAGGTCTGCCCTATAGTGGTCACCTCTATGAAAATCACTGGGAATCGAAGCTGGAATCATTAAAATGATGGCAGCAACTTTAAACAACAAGCAGCAGGGCTGACAATCTGACCCCCTTTCCTGAGCCAATGAAAATAACCAGTGCCTGGGATGGAAGCAAGGCTTCAGGGTCCAGGAGCCTGCTGTTATCTTCTTCCTGGTCCCACTTCCATTTTACTGCGCTGATGGTCTGGCGATGGAGGAGTCCAAGGACTTGCATGTCCTTGGTGGGGTGGGAGGGGGAGTTGAAGTGTTGGGCTACAGGGTGGTTGGGTTGGTTGGTCCGGGTGTCCCAGAGGTGTTCTCTGAAACGTTCCGCAAGTAGGCGGCCTGTCTCCCCAATATAGAGGAGGCCACATCGGGTGCAGCGGATGCAATAGATGATGTGTGTGGAGGTGCAGGTGAATTTGTGGCGGATATGGAAGTGTTCCTTGGGGCCTTGGAGGGAAGTAAGGGGGGAGGTGTGGGCACAAGTTTTGCATTTCTTGCGGTTGCAGGGGAAGGTGCCGGGAGTGGAGGTTGGGTTGGTGGGGGGTGTGGACCTGACGAGGGAGTCACGGAGGGAATGGTCTTTTCGGAATGCTGATAGGGGAGGGGAGGGAAATATGTCCCTGGTAGCGGGGTCCGTTTGGAGGTGGCAGAAATGACGGTGGATGATACGTTGGACATGGAGGTTGGTGGGGTGGTAGGTGAGGACCAGTGGAGTTCTGTCCTGGTGGCGGTTGGAGGGGCGGGGCTCAAGGGCGGAGGAGCAGGAAGTGGAAGAGATGCGATGGAGGGCATCGTCGACTACGTCTGGGGGGAAATTGCGGTCCTTGAAGAAGGAGGCCATCTGGGTTGTACGGTTTTGGAACTGGTCCTCCTGGGAGCAGATGCGGCGGAGACAAAGGAATTGGGATTACGGGATGGCGTTTTTACAGGGGGCAGGGTGGGAGGAGTGTAGTCTAGGTAGCTGTGGGAGTCAGTCGGTTTATAGTAAATGTCCGTGTCGATTCGGTCACCCGAGATGGAAATGGAAAGGTCTAGGAAGGGGAGGGAGGAATCTGAGACAGTCCAGGTGAATTTGAGGTTGGGTGGAAGGTGTTGGTAAAGTGGATGAACTGGTCAACCTCCTCGTGGGAGCACGAGGCAGCACCGATACAGTCATCGATGTAGCGGAGGAAAAGGTTGGGGGGTGGTGCCAGTGTAGCTGTGGAAGATGGACTGTTCCACATATCCTACAAAGAGGCAGGCATAGCTGGGGCCCATGTGGGTGCCCATGGCTACTCCTTTGGTTTGGAGGAAGTGGGAGGATTAGAAAGAGACCCAACCAACCCAACCACCCCATAGCCCAACACTTCAACTCCCCCTCCCACTCCACCAAGGACATGCAGGTTCTTGGACTCCTCCATTGCCAGACCATGGCAACACGACGGTTGGAGGAAGAGCCTCCAACCACAAGGGATGAACTCAGATTTCTCCAGTTTCCTCATTTCCCCTCCCCCCACCTCGTCTCAGTCAAATCCCTCGAACTCAGCACTGCCTTCCTAACCTGCAATCTTCTTCCTGACCTCTCCGCCCCCACCCCACTCCGGCCTATCACCCTCACCTTGACCTCCCTCCACCTATCGCATTCCCAACGCCCCTCCCCCAAGTCCCTCCTCCCTACCCTTTATCTTAGCCTGCTGGACACACTTTCCTCATTCCTGAAGAAAGGCTGATGCCCGAAACATCGATTCTCCTGTTCCTTGGATGTTGCCTGACTGCTGCGCTTTTCCAGCAACACATTTTCTCCACTTCCATTTTAGTTTGGTACATGGAAATCCAGCCACAGGTTCATCTGTGGAAGGATAGGATTGGAAATTGGAGAAGAAGCTATATTAAACTTGTGTGGTAACTTGCTTAGGCTACACTTGGAGTATTGCGAACAGATGGTCTCCACGTTACGAAAATGATGTAGAAGGCTGGTTAAGGTGTAAAAATATTAATGAGAACTGCAAGCTTGTGTGCACGTAGAAAGATTAAACAGGTTGGAGCTATTCTGCTGAAAGTTTTATGTAAGACTTTTCTAGTGTAGGTTTAGAAAAGATATTTTCACTTGGGGGCAAGATTAGAACTAAATAAGAGTGAGAAATGTCAGATAGTTAATAAACAGGGAATTCAGGAGAAACTGTTTTACCCAGAGAATGGTTAGGATGTGGAATTTGCTATAACAAGCAGTGATTGAAGTAAATAGCTTAGTTGTATTTAAGGAAAACCAGAAAAACACAGGAGGGTGAAAGTAACAGAGGGTATGCTGTCAAAATATTAGAAAGTTCCCATCTGGGTCACACACCATCCTGACTTCAAACTGTATCATTGCCTTTCATTGCTATTCAATCAAAATCCTGGAACTTCCTTTCTAAGAGCATTGTGGGTGCCCCTACTCCCTAAGGATGGTCAGAGTTGAAGAAGGCAGTTCGACAACTCCTTATCCAAGGCAATTAGGGATGGCAATAAAAGCTGACTTAGCCAGTGATGCCCACATCTCATAACCAAATTGAACAAATAAGAGGAAAGAGAATCTAATTTTGTGTTGCTGGTCAATGTTTTATAACTGATTATGGTTAGTGGATGAAAGGTTGGAAGCTGGAAGTTATTCTGTTCTGTTCTGCCAATCTTCATTGCACTGAGTGTAGGACAAATACAGGGCAAAAGTGTTGCTTTTCATTTCACCTGCTCTTATTAAAGGAGAAGTGATCATCCTCCTTGATGAAAGCTGAACTCCAGTCCTGATGTTTGGAGAAATAAACCTCTCATACTTTGATGCTTCATTAACAGCCAACTAAATGTTTTAGGTATTAATAATTTGAATTAATGATATTCACTCGCCATTGTGTATATATTTTCAACTTTCAAACAATCATAAGAGATCATAAAACTGAAGTTTAAACTTCAAGTTATATTTATTTTTCACCATGACCTTGCATAAATTTAGATTAGCATCTGGTAATAATCTAATAGTTTGGACTGAGTGTATGGAAGTTAATCTACTAAATTAAGTCAATTAATATATAATTTAGTCTGAAATTTACTACACTCATCATTTTTAATTAGTCAAACAGCAGCTTATGTTTCTTAAAGTCTGGATCTTGGTCTCCCATAATAAAGGCCCAACAAGGCCCCAGCAGACGGATCACTAGTTCATAGTACCTGTTCCTGTGTGCCTTTACTTAATGTCCATAAAAATGAGTTATATATTGCTGAATTTATGCATAATACCAAATATATGAAATATAACATTTGTGCCTCTGAATTGTCCCTTTTACTACAATTTCTGATATTTTAGATCTTCTTTATTTAAAGGTACCTTGAGAACAGTTCTTTAGTACACAACCCTCTTTCTCTTATTTGACATGGTGCATCAACTCCAGCAATATGAGTAGGAACAAAAAAAGTCCAATTTAACAATTGTCATTCAGACTTATTAAGTGATACATATATACAGAATAATGACTCATTGATTTGAAACTCAGATACAAAGAGATTCCTTCTCCCAAGGTAGTGAATGTTTGGAATTTTCTATCTCAGAGACTTGTGGAGACTAGATCATTGAAAATATTTAATGGGGATGTATATATATGTTTGAAATCTTGGGGAGTTGAAGGCTATAAGGAGCTTGCATGCAAGAGGTGTTGATGCTTGAGGAAGATCAACATAATCTTATTGAATGGCAGGTCAGACTTTAGGGGCTGAATGGCCTCCTCCTGCTTCTATTTGTTTAAAGGCAAAACTGTTCCCCAGCTTCAATCAACTATTTATCAAGATAACAAGAGATGGAGTTATAACTGTGGAGTGCCATTCCTGACAATGGAACAGGAAGTTGCTGCACTCTCTTGCTTTTTGCTGGTGATGTTTACAGGTGACGGGTAAAACTGAAACCTACCTTCAGCAGGCAGAGGCAAGGCTGAAAAATGCCATTTGGGCAAACAGGGAGGCTCTTCATTACAGCCACAACATTGCTGCCCAGCTCTATTGATATTAATGTAAAATGTATTGAGAACCTGAGTGTTATTTCAAATCTAAATTGTACTCGTAAATATTGCACCCTACTTTAATTCTGTTTTATTTGTGTGTCTGCGTGGGTTTCCTCCGGGTACTCCGGTTTCCTCCCACAGTCCAAAAATGTGCAGGTTAGGTGAATTGGCCATGCTAAATTCCCCGTAGTGTTAGGTGAAGGGGTAAATGTAGGGGAATGCGTCTGGGTGGGTTGCTCTTCAGAGGGTCGGTGTGGACTTGTTGGGCCGAAGGGCCTGTTTCCACACTGTGAGTAATTAGAATTAGATTCTAATATCATTATTTGTTGAGCAAGTGTAGTTAGAGCTAAATCTTTTGCCATACCTTATGGTTGGTACACATTGATGGCTCCAGCACAATTAGGGACATTTCTTTATTGGGAAAGAAACAACGTCATATTTCTGTGATTACTTTTTATTGCATATTTATATTCATACACAGTGTTATAGTCACCACTTTATTGGATATGGCTGAACCTACAGGCTCACCTGATCCTCCTTTCTATGCATTTTAAATGAGATTGTGCACGATAATTCTCAGAAGAGATCATTGAAATGTATTAGGGGAATGCAGAACTCTGTAAGGATTCTGCCTAACCTACACACTGAGATAAATGTGTATTTGAACAGTATTGACCCAGTCTTTTATTTTCTTACGTTGGTCGACTACATACCATACGCAGGACACCAGGTTCTCTTCAATTCACTCTTCCGTGTCCACAATCCCATCTTCTGTCCTCTTTGTCCTTTGGATCCCTCTTCCCTTACTCCACTTCCGCCTCCCAATTTCACATTCGTCCGCTCACCTCTGCCTTGCTCTTGCCATTTTTGAACTTCCCTGCTAACTGCTATTCTCCTGCTCCTTTTCATTGTTTCACTGAATTCAATGGGGAGATCAGTTACCTCAAGCACAGTTGCATAAAACCAACTGTAGAATTTCATCTTTAAGTGAACATCACTGACTTTTCTTGGAGGTAAGATATAATTGCAAAGCTTAAATATATTAATATTAACCATATGCACGTGTATCACAATTGAGAATTCACCATCGGAATGTGTCAGGCCTGGCCTACCATAACGACTCTGTAAAGTTAATCTGTAAATTTGACTTGTTGATTGGAAAGCTCGATTTGACCTCCTTTCTTATTACTTCATTGTGCCTGTCATGTTTGTTGCTCTTTCAGGACTCATAAAATATACTGTCCCATCAGAATAAAGTCTAAAAGTACCAATAGATATATATTTAACTTTGGTACAAGATTGAATGGCTAGGACAATCCAGTAGAATACACATCCCTTCAAGTTTAGAATGTTAAAATACTTCAAAATAATGTCAAATGCCAGTGGTATTTAAAAGGGAAATTAACTCATGATTTCACACCTATTGGCATTCAATGATTGCCCAAGACATTAAATTTAACATCAGCTTGTATATAAAACTCAAACAAAGATCGCTATTGGTCAAGCTGATTTTCAGTTTTCTTGTAAAAATAATGTAGGGAAGTGACTAGAATGAAATATTTCTATGAATGACGAGAACTGGGGTATAATCTTTATCCTTGTTTTTGGATTCTGTTTAATAGAACTCCAAATTCAAAATAATTGCAGTTTGAATGTATAAAGTTCTAATCCTGAAATTGTGTGGGGAAGTGAAGGGAGAAGCTTGCATTAAAATAACTCTGCAAGTTCTTTACAGTTGACAATAGATATGAAAGTAGGATTATGCACAGAAGATTCCTAAACTGTGTAGATGAATCTGAGAAAATCTATTCCTTTTGCATCCATGGCATATTTCAAATATTTTATGAAGCAACCAAATAATATGGAATAGAGAAATGTGGATGTTGGAGATCTGAAACAAATAAAAGCAGAACCTGCTGAAGAAATTCACAGGTCTGGCAGCATCTGTGAAGAGAAATCAGAGTTAACGTTTTGAGTGCAGTGATGCGTCTTCGGGAATTCTGAAGAAAGGCCACTGGACTCGAAGCGTTCCTTGTTTATTTGTTGTAAAGGTAAAGCATATTCATGAAAATTTTG
Source organism: Chiloscyllium punctatum (assembly GCF_047496795.1). Classification (NCBI taxonomy): domain Eukaryota; kingdom Metazoa; phylum Chordata; class Chondrichthyes; order Orectolobiformes; family Hemiscylliidae; genus Chiloscyllium; species Chiloscyllium punctatum. Next base: position 40,183,608 of record NC_092758.1, read on the forward strand.
TGCAGTTTATAAGTTAATTTGGAACATAACTAGTAATTTCACACATACATTTGTTTCTACTGAGCTGAATTATTACTGCACTGGACAGTGAAATTAATTTTCACCAGCATTGTTTAATACTACTATGTGATGCTATGTACCATGATGTTTTAGTTTCAGAGGAAGCAAAGCAGAACATTTGAGATATCATAAATTTCAGCCATTCTTTAAGGAAGGGCCTTTTAAATAGTTATAGAATAAAATCGCTGAGTAATAGCAAAGAAATATTTTGTCATTATTTCCCAATGTTCAATTCTTTGAAATAATACAACCTGGGTTAGTGGGTAATGTGGGCGGCACGGTGGCACAGTGGTTAGCACTGCTGCCTCACAGCGCCAGAGACCCGGGTTCAGTTCCCGCCTCAGGCGACTGACTGTGTGGAGTTTGCACATTCTCCCCGTGTCTGCGTGGGTTTCCTCCGGGTGCTCCGGTTTCCTCCCACAGTCCAAAGATGTGCAGGTCAGGTGAATTGGCCATGCTAAATTGCCCGTAGTGTTAGGTAAGGGGTAGATGTAGGGGTATGGGTGGGTTGCGCTTCGGCGGGGCGGTGTGGACTTGTTGGGCCGAAGGGCCTGTTTCCACACTGTAAGTAATCTAATCTAATCTTAATCCTGTAGTGTAATATTGAATTTTATACATTGCTAATATACCAACTTAGGTCCTGAAGATGTAACATGTAAGTGATGTTCTGAAGGACTGATGCTGCCTATATGTGCAGATCCTGCGTGGATGATTGGTCAGACTTTCTTTCAGGCTGAGGCATTTCACACCTCCCTCGGAAGACTGCAGGAGAAATGCTGGATGAAGAGAACCTCAGGCAATCCTAGAGTCATATAGCATGGAAACAGAGCCTTCAGTCCACCTCGTCTTCACCGACCAGACATCCCAATCTAACCTATCCAATTTGCCAGCATTTGGCCTATTTCCCTCTAAACGTTTCCTATTCATATACCCATCCAAATGCTTTTTAAACGTCATAATTGTATCAGCCTTCACCACTTCCTCTGGCAGTTCATTCTATCCACACACCACCCTCTGCTTGAAAAAGTTACCCCTTAAGTTATTTTTAAAACTTTCCCCTCTCACCTTAACATATGCCCTCTAGTTTTGGACTCTCCCACTCTAGGAAAAAGACCTTGTACTGTTCATCCAATCCATGCCCCCCGTGATGTTATAAAAATCAAAAGGTCACCCCTCAGTCTCCAATGCTTCAGGGAAAAAAAAGCCCCAGCCTATTCAGCCTCTCCCTACAGCTCAAACCCTTCAATCCCAGTAACATCCTTATAATCTTTTCTGCACCATCTAACACCGTTTAACAATATCCTTCATATAGAAGGATGACCAGAATTGTATAATGTATTCTAAAAGTCTCACTAATGTCCTGCACAGCTGCATTCCTATACTCAGTGTTCTGACCAATGAAGGCAAGCATGCCAAACGCATTCTTCACCATTGCAGATATTGGAGATTAGAGTCAAGAGTATGATGCTGGGAAAGCACAGCAGGTCAGGCAGCATTCGAGGAGAAGGAAAATCGACGTTTTAGGCAAAAGGCATTCTTTTGCACAAAACGTCAATTCTCCTGCTCCTCAGATGCTGTCTGACCTGCTGTGCTTTTCCAGCACCACATTCACAACGCCTTCTTCACCCCGTCTACCTGCGACTCCACTTCCACTATGGACCTGCGTGGTTTTCTGCCAATTCTACATGACTATTCAGTAATCAAATGGGGAAAATAGACATTTTAGCTCATATATTGTAGGAGTAGAAACTGGAAAAATGTAAGATATTTGTCATGGAAGTGTGAGATGTTAATGTTGTGAATGGGGAGGCACGATGGGGATAGGAGGCGGTTGGAAGTTCAGTTGGGGCAGGCTTGATGGACCAACTGTTCAACCTGCCAACTTCATCAGCATTAAGCTGAAAGTTTTAATAGGAGGTGCCTCCATACATTATCCACAAGAAATGAACTCATATAATGGGGATAGTTTGTCCAGAAAATCAGATAAACTTGATATGCACAAATTTTACACTGCTTGTTTATTGATCATTTTGATTTTGGCTTTCCTACTCCAGCAAGTGTCTAAATCCAGAATTCCTGATTGTTGAAATCCTACCTTTATCTGGAACTGTTGGGATTTTTATCTCTTGGTGCTTGGGATAGCCTTTTGAACTAGGCCTGAGGTGGAGAGACAGAATATAGGAAAGAAACTGAGTGTTTAGTGGCATGGTGCAAAGACACCAGTCTCTCCATCAACATCAGGAAAATGAAGTAGCTGGCCATTGACTTCAGGACACAGAGAGGAGGACATGCCCCTGTCTGCATCAGTGGTGCTGAGGTGGAGATGGCCAAGAGTGTCAAGTTCCTGGGAGTGATGATCACCAACAATCTGTCCTGGTCCACCCACCTTGACACAACAGTCAAGAAAACACAACAATGTCTCAACTTCCTCAGGTGGCTAAAGAAATTTCACAAGGACACTTACCAATATTCACAGCATGGTTTGGCAACTGCTTTTCCGAAGACCTCAAAAAAACTGCAGAGAGTCGTGAACACAACACAGTCCATCTCACAAACCAACCTTCCATCCATTGACTTCATCTGTACTTCTCGCTGGCTCGGGAAAGCAATCAGCATAATCAAAGATCTCTCCCACCTTAGTTATACTCACTTTCACCCTCTTCTGTTGAGCAGAGGATGTACAAGTTTGAATAGACGTACGAACAGATTGAAGAACAGCTTCTTCCCTGCTGTTACTGGATTTTTGAATGGACATCTCAAATGTTAATGTTGATCTCTATCTCTCTCTGCACCCTCTCTGCAGCTGTAACACTGTAAACTGCACTCTGTTCTGCTACCTTGAAGCACTTTGTACGGTGTGATCTGCTTGTATAACACGTAAAGCAACACTTTTCACTGTATCTCGGTATATATGACAACAATAAATTAATCAAACAATCAATCAATCAAGGAAGGGAGATAGGAAGGATGACAGATGCTGGAAGTCAGAGTCGATAAAATGTGGAGCTGGAAAGGCACAGCAGGTCAGACAGAATCGGAGGAGCAGGAGAGTCAACATATCATTTCGGGACCCTTCATCAGGTCTGGAGAGGGGGAAGGGAGCTCAGAAATAAATATAGGGAGAGGGTGGAACTGGCTGAAAGGTAGGTGGGGTGGTGATAGATGGATGAGGGAAAAGTAGGTAGGATGGTGATACATGGAATCAGGTAGGGGGTCATTGTGATTGGTCAGTGGAAAGAGTGGAGCAGATAGGTGAGAAGGAAGATGGACAGGTTAGGTCAGATCAGGGAGGTGAGGAGGAGAGGGAAGGGTGAACATGGGATGAGGTGGGAAGTGGGGAAATTTTGAAATTGAACTCTATGTTGAGGTCATTGGGCTATAAGCTTCTCAGTTGGAATATAAGGTGTTGTTCCTCCAATTTGCTCGTGGCCTCATTTTGACAGTGGAGACAGCCCAGGATGGATGCATCACCAGGGAGGGGGGGGGGAGTTGAAATGGCTGCCTATCAGAAGGTGATGTTGATTGGAGTGTACAGAGCATAGATGCTCCGTGACTAGAGAACTACAGAATCCATTATTATTTTGAAAGTGATCAAAAACACATGCACCTGTCAAGTTGGAATTAGTCTTTCAATATTGTAAAATACACAATGGCATTTTATCCAGTAGATAATCTATTTGAATATTTCTGAAAATGTATCCAGTCTTACAACTCTCACTTTTTACCTGATAGCTTGCTTATTGTTAAACTTAACAGCCTAGTAACCAGATTATTAAATGGCCACTTGCATTTTCCAAACAAGGTATGGTAAAGATAAAGTAAAAACATCTAAAACTCAGAGTACAACATTCCATGATGTGGTGCATCTTTTATACTCTCTTCATTTCAAATCCATAGTTCATGCCTTCACTCTGCGGGTTTGATTTGGGGACTTTCCTGTAATTCCTGATGTTCTGAAGTGCCCACTTCAACAGTGACACTGTTAACTTCTCAGTTATTGTATGTGGTATTCCACTGAAAATGCCTAGAGATGGAAATAGAAGTGAGACTTAGACCTTTGCTGCTCAATGACTACTTTTTCCTAAGTCCTAACTTTACGCAGTCTCAAAATCGAATTTCTAACGTCAAAGCATCAGAAAGATTTGTTCAACTTGAAAGGGCTCAGAAAAGATTTACAAGGATGTTGCCAGGGTTGGAGGATTTGAGATATAGGGAGAGGGTGAACAGGCTGGGGCTATTTTCCCTTGAGTGTTGGAGGCTGAGGGGTGACCTTATAGAGGTTTACAAAATTATGAGGGGCATCGATAGGATAAGTAGATAAAGTATTTTCCCTGGGGTCGGGGAGTCCAGAACTAGAGGGCATAGGTTTAGGTTGAGAGGGGAAAGATATAAAAGAGACCTAAAGGGCAACCTTTTCACACAGAGGGTGGTACGTGTTTAGAATGAGCTGCCAGAGGAAGTGGTGGAGGCTGGTACAATTGCAACATTTAAGAGGCATTTGGATGGGTGTATGAATAGGAAGGGTTTGGAGGGTATGAGCTGGGTGCTGGCAGGTGGGACTAGATTGGGTTGGGATATCTGGTTGGCATGGACGGGTTGGACCGAAGGGTCTGTTTCCAAGTTGTACATCTCCACAACTCTATCACTCTATGAGGAAAAAAAAATTCCAAACACTGTTATATTAACATTAACCAAATAAGCTCAATGATAGCCTGGTTTGGTATATTGCTTTCAATTTTGATTTCTCAAGTAAAATATTATTTAATGTGCCAATAAAGAGTATCCAACCCACATTGCTTGGTTCCAGTGGACATTGAATGTACTGAATAAACCAAGCTTGCAAAGGCAATACTACCAGAAGTTACTCATATTGTGTTGCACTTGTAAAACTGAGTTCCTCACCATTTATTTGTTCAGGTGAAAAATCATTTTGACTGGGGCCTCCAGCGGTTGAGAATGATTGGTCTGTCATATTTCAGAAAAAGCCATGTAAATCAATGTCATTGGCCATAAATTCCCACTAAATCAGACTGTCCAAGTTATTGTAACTCTGCTATCTATGCCACAACAGTGTTCAAATGACTGTGGAATATTATCACTGAACCATTCAATTTACAATAATTATCCTATTGGAGTTCCGTCCAGTCACACAAATTTTAATGATTTTTAACAAACTGCAGGATACAGTCTTATGCAGTTCATTGGCTGCATAATTGATTACTTCCATCTCCTTAATCATTGCCAAACTTTGAATGAGAAGGTATATTCTTACAGTAGTAATAGGATGTTTTTTCTGTTGCATGCTCCAGAGCACAGGTGGGAATCCTCCCAGGACCTGAAATATTTATATAAGGCTGACCCATGAAAATGGTGCAGGTCAGTGGAAGTGTGTTATGAAACAAGTCTTGAATTCAAATGCCACAAGAAGTGCCATGGAAAAACATCCTGGCTTGACTATGCAACTGTTCATGTTAAAAACCTCACTTTTAGCATGACAATCGAGCAATTAATTCCCTAAGAAGATTACCCCGACAGAACAAATATTTTGACTAATTATTTGCTGTAGTATGATGCTCAGGGACCACTAACAGCTTTCAAATAACTCCATATTTCATTGCTTTGCTAGTGATAACTGATGATGTTGGCTCCGGCTATTTTCCCCATTGGACAAAAGGAAATCATTGAGTTGCTTTATATGCTGTTTTTCTCATATAAAAGACTGGCTTGGCCATTGTTTCTTCTCTATACTGTAGCCTTTATGCCCGTTAGCAATTCCTTGTAGATTTTGTCAGCTTTGTTCATCTTGGATGGCTCCTGTGCTGAATAGCATTTCATTTTGATTCCTGTACTGCAGTGTGTTTACTGCTAAAGGCTAATGTGTTTTTTACTCAGGTTAGTGTTTTAACTTCATGCTAAATCTTCAAATATGAACATAGTTGCCTGATTTAAGTAATATTTTGGTGTTTGTTTGCTTTATTTCATCACACCGGTTATATGTGATATTCACTTGTATGCCCAACACTATAAAGAAAATCTGGGTTTTCCAAATTACATACCTACCAGATGATTTTAGTGAGTTTTTAAAAATAAACAGTGTACCCTTAATTACTTAATAAGAACAGAAAGAGTTGGAGATGCTGTATACATTAAAGACAAAAACAGAAAGTGCTGGAAAAGCTCAGCAGATCTGGCAGTGTCTGTGAAGGAAAATCAAAGTTAATGTTTCGTGTCCGCTGACGCTTCCTCAGAACTACTTAATGCTAAAAAAAACTAACTACTAACTCAATAGTTAATATTAACTCAATTTAGAAAAGTGCTCTGTTCTACCCTGGCAACCAGATGATTACATGATTTCAAATAATGTGATTAGAATTCAAACCTGTTAGTCAAATTAAGCATCATTAGTTCAAGGGCAAATGATTCCAACATTAGTGATAAAGAAATCCATGAGCAACATGATTTGGAGATGCCGGTGTTGGACTGGGGTGGACAAAGTTAAAAATCACATAACACCAGGTTATAGTCCAACAGGTTTATTTGGAAGCATTAGCTTTTGAAGCACTGCTCCTTCATCAGGTGGTTGTTCATCAGGTTCTTCGTCAACTACCTGATGAAGGAGCAGCACTTTGAAAGCTAGTGCTTCCAAATAAACCTGTTGGACTATAATCTGATGTTGTGATTTTTAACCATGAGCATCATGGCTATTATTGGAAGTAAGAATGATAAGGGAGGGATTTTAAGAAATAACTGTTTGAGAATTGAATCCAGAAATTGTCTTTGCACTCTAGCAGGTAGTTTTTGTATGAGGAAAGTGAGGCCTGATGCCATTATATTTTTTCTGATTCATTCATAGAAATGCAAGAATTTCTGGCAACTAATTGTCCATTCCTAACAGCCCTGAGAAAATCACCATCACCTACCATCTTCAACTGATCAACACTGGTGATGGGTAGTTAAAACAGTTGTGTTTTATCTAATGTAAGTTCCAGAAATAGTGGTGGAGGTAAAATTCTTTAATTATTTTAAGAATTCACAGCCTTTCAGTAAGTACACTTTCAAACATAAAGAAACCAATATTTACAAGCCATTTAGTTTGTGACGATGTTGGCTTAGCATGAAGATGAGAAGTTGGTTTAATATTGTCTGATACTCTGCTCTCAGGCATCAGAACACCAACTACTTGTGGTTTGAGACAAGAGCAGAAGCTATTGGAGAAACTGAGTCGGTCTGGCAGTAAGTGTGGAGAGAAAGCAGAGTTAAGGTTCCAACTCCAGTGACCCTTCTTCAGAACCATTTGGGGCAGCACAGTGGCTCAGTGGTTAGCACTGCTGCCTCACAGCACCAGGGACCCAGATTTGATACCAGCCTCGGGCAACTGTCTGTGTGGAGTTTGCACATTCTCCTTGTGTCTGTGTGGGTTTCCTCCGGGTACTCCAGTTTCCTCCCACAGTCCAAAGATGTGCAGGTCAGGTGAAATGGCTATGCTAAATTGCCCATAGTGTTAGGTGCATAAGTCAGAGGGAAATGGGTCTGGGCGGGTTACTCTTTGGAGGGTCGGTGTAGAGGGCAAAGGGCCTGTTTCCACCTTGTGGGGGAAGCTAATCATTCTGATGAAGAGTCACCTGACTCAAAACGTTATCTCTGCTTTCACCCCACAATGCGGCCCTCAGATGTGCTGAGTTTCTCCAGCCAGTTTGCTTTTGTTTTGGATTCTAGCATCCACACTTTTTGGTTTTATTTTATAATAATGAGTATTTAGAGAAGTGAAGACTATATCAATGCTGTTATTTCCATGACAAAGTATCTTTCAAAAAACTGGTCACAGCTAGGAAAAGGTGGAACATATGCTGAAGGCAGGAAGTGGTGCTTGTGGGTGGATGGGTGTGGTTGTTGTTGAGCGGATAGATGGAGATGGAGCCCAGAGAGACACAATGTTAGTTAGGCAGACAAAGGGATGGGTGATAGTATGCCAGGTGAAAAAAAATCTGGAAATGTGATTTCAGCCCTGTAGCCACTCATTTATCAAGCTGGAGGGTGGAAGTGGCCTACTGGTAATATCACATGGCTAGTCAAAGAGTCATAGAGAAGTACAGCATGGAAATAGACCCTTCGGTCCAACCCGTCCATGCCGACCAGATATCCCAACCCAATCTAGTCCCACCTGCTAGCACCCGACCCATATCCCTCCAAACCCTTCCTATTCATATTCCCATCCAAAAACCTCTTAAATGTTGTAATTGTACCAGCCTACACCACTTACTCTGGCAGCTCATTCCATACACGTATCAACCTCTGTGTGAAAAAGTTGCCCCTTAGATCTCTTTTATATCTTTCCCCTCTCACTTTAAACCTATGCGCTCTAGATCTGGACTTCCCAATCCCAGGGAAAAGACTTTGCCTATTTACCCTATCCATGCCCCTCATAATTTTGTAAACCTCTATAAGGTCACTCCTCAGCCTCCGATGCTCCAGGGAAAACAACCCCAGCCTGTGGCCTAACCGATGTCCTGTACAGCCGCAACATGACCTCCCAACTCCTGTACTCAACACTCTAAGTAAATCAGACCACAGGCTAATTCCTTGGAGACACAGGTTCATTAACCCACCATGGTAGCCAGTGACATTTGCATTTCGACAAAAAATCTGGAATTAAAAGCTGGCCTAAAGGCAACCATACGACTGTTAGTTGTAGAAAACATGATCTGTTTCATGAATGTCCTTTAAGGAAGGAAATCTGTTTTCCTGACCTGGTTTGGCAAACAAGTGACTCCAGACCCATCGCAATGTAGTTGACTCTTTAGCTGCCCTTTGAAATAGCCCCAGCAAGGCACTGAATCATAGAGTATTTAGGGACGGGCTCAGCCAGAAACACCCATTTGCCTTGAATGAATATTAAAAGAAGCCAACATTTTAAGCCAACATTGTGGGAGGAAACCGGAGTACCCAGAGGAAACCCACATAGACATGGGGAGAATGTGCAAACTCCACACAGACAGTCGCCCAAAGCTGGAATCGAACCTGGATCCCTAGTGCTAACCACTGAGCCATCATGCCACCCCAGTATTATAATCTACTGAGCAGATATTCAAAGTGTCAAGGAAGCAACCTTGTATAATAATGCTACTTAACAAACTCAAAAATAACTTCTTTAACTATATGTGGAGTACTCACACATCCTACTGATTTAATGCATTATTATCCCTCTGATCTATTAAGTAATCTAACATTCTATTAGATACTTTAGTGCAGAGTACAGTTTTGCATCAATTGCTTTTCTTTGAATGAAGTAGCAATTAACAGGATTGAATAGCTTTTGCTTTAGGATTGGCTATGTATTTACTGGTGATCTTTGTGCATATCTTTTCTTCTTGGTCCATGTCAGGATGTTTGGATATAATTTAAGCTTTAGAACACATTTTATTATGACATTGCAAGAGGTAAGTCTCGGTTGTATTGTTTCACGGATGTCAAGCAATTCTTCATGGGATACTGAGAGAAATCAATAAAAAAATCCCTGCTTAAACTCAGATTTGCCTTTTAATTGGGGGAATAACAAAAGAGAACATTTTTAACTGACAGATCAATAGTGATATTGAGAAAGTATTGCAATTTTTCCCAAGAATACCCTACTTTAAAGGTAAATTTGTTCTGTTCACCTGTCACAAGATCCTAAATGTTCTAAAGAGTTATGACTAAAGCATGACAGCTCCTATCTGATTGGCAGTTGCTTATGTATAATGTGTTATGACTGACATTGGATGGTGCACTGTTTCCTTTCAAGTGCCATTCTTCCACTGATCACAGCCAATGTTAAATTATCCAGGATGGTACAGCTACTCATCTAGGTTTTACAATGTGTCCAGTTTAGTAATGGAAAAATTTCAAGCAGACTTCTTTAGTCAATATTGAATACCTGGTTTATTACAAATAAAACTTAAATAAGCATGTAAAGGCTTTGGCAAAAACAAAAGTTTGGATTGTGCCATAATAGGTATAATGAGCTTTCAACTAGGTAGAGCGGGGAAGGGTTCAGGGGAGAGGAAATGGCTTACAAAGCAAAAGAATGTGGTAGCATTACAGAGCCACTATTTAGGTAAAGATACTCACAGTGGGACAGGAAAGGACTTAGTGTACAAACACAAAAAAAATGGAAAAATGAATGACTTTATTTAAATGACCATAGTATTTAGAAAAAAAATGAATTTATGGTACAAATAATGGTTATTCTTAGGGGCGATGATATAACCATTAGGCAAATATTATTACAATGCGACCAAAGCAGGGAACATAAAATTCAGGGGTATGTGACTTAGCAAAAGGAACTGATGATAGGGTAGCTTTGTTAATATGCGGTGGAAGAAGTACAATATCAATAAAAGATCTTTTGATATAGAATCCTTATGGGTGGAGGTAAGACGATAAGTAAAAAGGACACGGGTGGGAGTGATCCATTGGCCCCCTAACTGTAGCTGTATTCCAAAATACCAAATAATCAAGGAGGTAAAGTGGAGAAAAAGGAAATAAAAACAATAACCCATCACTAGAGAAAAATTACTGGGGAAACTAATAGGGCTAAAGCCTGATAAGTCCCTTGGACCTGATGGGTTTTATCCTAAGATATTAATATGCATTTACTCAATGGTTCAACATAGCTTGCAAGGTTTTTCAGAGGATAGTTAAATACAGTGACATGGGCATGGAATCACATATAGCCTAAATCACGAAAGGTTGTGATATATTTAATTTAATTTTTACAACAAACCAAAAGCTTTGTATGTATCAGTACTGAGAATAGCTTTCTATTCCAGATTCATTTAACTGATTTCAAATTTATAAACTATTGTGATAAGAAATTTAATGGGATCTTGATTTGGAGATGCCGGTGTTGGTCTGGGGTGTACAAAGTTAAAAATCACACAACGCCCGCTAGTGCTTCCAATTAAACCTGTTGGACTATAACCTGGTGTTGTGTGATTTTTAACTAATGAGATCCTGGCATTTTTGTACATATGGCCTTCTAAAAGGATATGATTTGCTGACCCTCAGTTCTGTAGTTGCCACTTCACATATATCTGTAAACCATAGATGGCAAGAGTGGGAGACAGGTGTTTTTATGTGCTGATTCTCAACCTTGACCTGAAACAGGTTTCTGAAGCAGACTGAATGGACAACAGCTAACACTACACCATTATAATTGCACAAAATCTTTTGTTGCTGGATCCGGAGAAAAGAAATGTTTAGATGAATTGAATTCTAATTGTCTTTTAGTAGCTCTGTGCATTCATTTACAAGAATACATGTGTCACAGTGAGTAGGGAATCTATCCAGCTAATTCACTAGCTCTTTTCACAGTTGAATCCCAAAAGTACAGCAATGAAAGTAGTCAGCAGCAAATGAAACCATTTTACCGCTCAGTTTCTGTGCTGATTCACTCAGCTGAAAACATAAATGTTTGAGTGGAAATGCTGCATCAGTTTCTCGTATTGCTTGAACTATGCAGGTAGTAAATTAGGTCAATGCAATATGTTGTGTGATAAATTGTGATTCCATATTTAATATAACCTTTCTACATTATTCATCATGTACAAAGTTCAAATGTTAACCCTGAGAATTACCTGAGTTCTTGGAATTGTCTCATGAGATCTTTTATATCAATCTGACCATGCAGATGGACCTCAGGTAATGACCCATTGTAAGGATAGCACCTCCAGTAGTGCAGAAATACTTCACTGAAATGTCAGCCTAAGTGACATGCTCTATTCAATGTCCATGTGATGATTGCATTTCTACAGTATTCAATAATGAATGATGGAACACAAAACATTGGCTTGTGGTTAGGAGTACCAAGAATCATTCTGCCAATCTGCCTTTTTTCATATTTTTGTTATTCATTTGGCCAATCCTGGATTTGTTTAATATTAATTTTGGTTGTTGATATTAATCTAAAATGCTTGTGCACATGATAGGGTCACAGGGATACTAAATCAATAATCAGCTATTGTTATTATATACAGGAATCATCTTAACTGGGAAAATGTTGGAAACATAATAGAGATGATGTGGTAGTGATGCTATTGGACTAGGGTGGTCAAAATCAGAAATCACAGAACACCAGGTTATAGTCCAACACGTTTACTTGAAATCACAAGTTTTTGTAGCATTGCTGCTTCATCAGGAGAACTGGAAGGAAGTGCACAGGCACATAAGTTAGAGGCAGAAAGATAATTGCAAGATAATTCCAAGTAATTAAGAGTGTCAAAAGATAATACAAATGGTGTGTGTGGAATGTCTGCAGGCTGAATAACAAGTCTTTGCAGGTGTTCAAAAATGTCAGACGGTGTGAGTAAAGTGTCAACAGCTGAGTAACAGGTGAAGGAATGACCTGTGATCAGATTAATTAAGGCAGAGATAATTGTAAAAAAACAAAGATTACATGGTGCTATAAGCAAACTAAATGGCTGGAATAATATGATAGGTATCAGAGTCACATGATGAGGGTCTAATCAAAATAACAAGCATTCTAAAACTATACAAACTAATTAAGGTAGAGAGTTAATAACAAGTTATCAGGTAGTTGGTGTTAAAACAAAACAGTAAGAAACATCTCTGCATCTTCCCTGCAGATCACCTCCCACACGGTTTTGTGTCATTTGAAAACTTGGAGATATTACATTTAGTTCTCACATCTAAATCATGAATATATATTGTTAACAGCCAGACGCCAACTACTGATCCCTGCAGTACCCCAAGTCACTTGACAGTCACTTGGAAAAAGGCCCATTTATTCCCTCCCTTTGTTTCCTGTCTGTTAACTTCTCTATCCGTGTCAGTAAAGCACTCCCAATCCCATGTGATTTAATTTAATGCTAATCGCTTATGTAGGACTTTATCAAAAGTGCTCTGACAGTCTAAAATTTGCACATCCATTACCTTCTCCTGATCAACTCTACTAGTTACATCCTTGGAAAATTACAGTAGATATGTCAAGCATGATTTCCCTTCCATAAATTCATGTTGACCTTATCCAGTCCTATCACTGTTTTTCAAATGCTCTTCTATTAAATCTTTTATAACAGATTCTAGCGTTGTCCCTACTGCTGACGTCAGGCTTAACCAGTCTATAGTTTCCTGTTTTCTCTCGACCTCCTTTTTTAAGCAGAAGAGTTTAGTTAGTTGCTGTTCAAACCATAGAAACTGCTCCAGAGTCTATACGTTCTTGAAAGATGGCCATCATGCATCCGCGATTTCTCGGGCCACTTTCTTAATTATGCTGGGCTGTAGATTTTCAGGCCTCTAATGCGATTATAGGCCTCTTATCCCATCAAATTCCCTACTAATACTTCCTTCTTTTCTCTCACTTGACCCTGTATTCCCCCTTAGTGACATTATTTGTGGTCTCTTTTGAAAACTGAACCAAAATATGTATTTAATTGATCTCCCATCTCACTGTTCTCAATTATAACTTCCCCTGTTTCTGGTGTCAGGGACCTACATTTGTCTTTAATAATCTTTTACTTTGCACATAGCTATAAAAGCATTTACAAACAGTTTGTACATTACCCACAAGCATGCTGTTATACTCTGTTTTCCCTTCTCTTCATCAATGCCTTTGTCCTCCTTTGCTGAAATCTAAACAATTACCAATCCTCCGATCTGCTGCTAGTTTTGGCCAATTTGTGTATCCCATCTTTGGATTAATACTGTCCCTATCTTTTTACACAATTTATTCAATTACATCATCACAAATGTTCTGCACATTAAGACATAAAACCTTAAGGCTTATATTTTTGCATTCTTAGTTGTGATGGCATTATTTTATACTGTAGCCCAATTTGATTCTTATTGATGTCAGACCAGTCATAAAGCTGAGAAGAGTTTGGACACTAAATAAAAACGGAGAAATGTGTGTGTCTTTCCTTTTTTGTATTGAAAAGTTATCAATGGGAAAATCTACATAGCAAACATGAGGAAAAAAAAGCTAAAACACTTGGGAGGAGAAAGGTGCAATATAAATGCAAATTGTATTTGGTCACCAGAATGTTACATCGATCTAACAATTCATTCATCTGAGGCAAATCTCATCTCCCTCAGAACTGGCCATACCCAAGCTCTCAAATATAAGTATCCTCAGGTTGCAAATGTTCATAGTTCTTAACATTACAATCAGATTTTCAGAGGCAGCAGGAAACAAAATCTGTCTTCTGTTTTATTACAATTTTTGAGCATTCCTTTTTACTATACTCTCACTAGAACTTGCTTTGTATTTTCGTTTGAGCAGAGTTTTATGGCGTTTACAATTGAAAAGGTTCCTGGTTCGCAGCTTCTTTAACATGGTGTCCATGATTGATGGTTAAGTGAGTTGAAACCTTCTTACTTACAGAAACATATGCTGTCGACTTCAGCACATTTCTTGAATTCTAATTATTTATGTTGATTTATGCCCATTTTGGTTACCTGTGTGTACTTTGATTTTAGCAGGAGAATCGACGTTTCGGGCATAAGCCCTTCTTCAGGAATGAGGAGGGTGTGCCAAGCGGGCTAAGAAAAAAGGTAGGGAGGAGGGATTTTATCTTAGCCTGCTTGGCACACTCTCCTCATTCCTGAAGAAGGGCTTATGCCCGAAACATCAATTCTCCTGCTCCTTTGATGCTGCCTGACCTGCTGTGCTTTTCCAGCAACACATTTTTCAGCTCTGATGTCCAGCATCTGCAGTCCTCACTTTCTCCCTGTACTTTGACTTTGGCAAAATATGTACAATTACCAGTGCACTTTCGGAATTAAGTTCTGGTTTGAGATGAAGGAGAAAATTTCAAACCACAATACTCTATCATTGTTATACAATATGGTTTTTTTGGTGGTAGTTTTTGTAATGGGCCAGACCAGATCCCATTAAGATATTTTAAGAAAGTAGCCTAGACCCTAACCTTTTCTTATTTTAAAGGCAAATATGAAGTGCTTTGCTCCAGATGCAATTTGACTGGTCAAACTACTTGATGGTAAGCAAACATAATGTATTGAACACTATAGTTAAAATACAACAAAAGAAAGAAGAACTCAGAATAACAACTCTATCAGAAAACTTAACAGAATAATAAATACAGTAACTATTAATAATTAACTGTCCCAATAAAGTAACATCCCATAAATACCCCCTTTGGACAAAAAGTAAATTCAGAAAGAGATTTTGTCTCACATACAATCCAGCAACCCAGAAGGAAAAACATCAATAGGAAACTCAGAGTTACTGCAGCTTCCAACCTTATTGGGATGTGCAGCAACTGCTAAATCTAAAAACAAAAAAAACTAGAAATCCTGATCTGTGAAAGCTGGCCACACTCATCCAGGTTGCTTCTTTTGTCCCAACTTTAAAAAGTAAACCCCAAGGCCTCACAAGCTGTTGATATCACAACACTCTATTCTACACCTCTGATTCAATGTCTCTCTTAAAAGAAACTAGGACAAAGTACACCACTTAAAGCTACAACATTGCCACATTTTTGGGGGGATGGGTGTTTCATATAGAACCATCAATATATACAAAACCAAATATTGCATTTTATAAAGTATGGCTCCCAGACTCTCAAGTTTTAGCAGTGGCAGTAAGCCAAATGGAAAACTCAATCAAAGACATCCATTATATAAATTGATTGTGTTTATTTTGTACAGGATAATTCTGTTTATATTTGATGGCAAATACAAATGATTAAATTTTCCCGGTTGGAGCACAAGTCTCAAGTTTGGGTCAGAAACTTAGAAGTGGCTAGGGGAGGACATCAGCTAATGAAGACATTGCCTCAAGGAACGTTGTCCTGTTAGGGGAGGCCCAGTGGAGAGCCCACAGCAGGTATGGGTGCTGCAGAGGTAAAGAGAAGCCCAAGAGGTCATCTCAAAATGAAAGTGCTGTACTGTAGAATTTAAATTAAAAATCATACATGATGGCTACCATGTTGACCCTGCCTCCCGCAACATTTCTGAAAGTATCATGGGCCATAATTAGAGGCAAATAATGATGTCAGAGCCTCTGAAGGGATAGTCATTTGATAACTTGGTTTTGGCAATTCAAGAAGACGGTCAGATGTTACATAGATTTCATGAACTAGATTGCAGAAAGCATGTTGGTGCTTTTTTTATGGCTGTTTAATCAGTAAGAAGCAGATGTACGGTATGTGCCTGCTCTTTAGCAGAGCTGTTTATTGTGAGTGCTGGTTCTTTCTCACAGGGTGAGCAATGTTAGTTCAGCTGTGAATAGTATATTCCTGGCCTGGCTTGGTATTGTAGTTCCAGTTGTTTCAAATGTTGGTAAAATTTGGTAAAAGACAACCAGACTCATCATTTCCTAACTTTGTTCCAGAAACTGGTTTGTGACCCATCACCCTAAGCCTGGGAAATTCCCTGACCAGTTCATAAAAACGGTGAAGCAAAAGTGAAATATTTCCAATACTGAAAATCTGAAGTAAAAGCAGAAAATACTTAAAATGTTCTGCAGGCCGGGCAGTGTTTGAGAACAAAATAAACATTTTAGGTTCAGGATCTTTCTTCAGAAGTTATTGAAGGACATCAGGCTAAAATGTTAACTTTATTTCACAGATGTTGCTTGACCTCCTGAACATTTACAGCATTTTCTGTCTTTACCTCAGATTTCCAGCATCTTTAACATTCTTTGTACCCGGCAAGGCAACATTTTATTAAGAAAATTAAGACTCATAAAGACCAGGAACCTCTTGAGATTAGGCCAAGTCTTAGGCAAATTCTGTCACCTCAGCCTCAAATACTGACTACTAGCAATCAGCTTTCCATTAACTTCTGGAAGTATCACGGGTCATAACTAGAGGCAAATACTGATGTAGAAGCTTTTGAAGGGGTGGTCCTTTGAAAGCTTAGTTTTGGCAATTCAAGAGCACTGTTAGATGTTGTGTACATTTCATGAACTAGATTGCAGAAAGCATGTTGGTGCTTTGATTTCTGTGGCTGTTTAATCAGTAAGAAGCAGATGTATGGCATGTGCCTGCTCTTTAACAGAGCTGTTTATTTGTGAGTGCTGTTTCTTTCTCATAGCGTTAGCAATGTTGATTAAGCTGTTACTGGCATGGCTTGGTTTTGTAGCTTCAGTCATTTCAAATGCTGGCATAAACTAAAATTATGTGCGCATAAATAATAAGGTTCTCAAAGACTTCCAGCTAGGCTGAAAATTTAACACGGGACATTTGCTTTTCTTTACTGTGCAAGATATCTCAAACAAAGACATTCTCTATATCTCAGGCAGTAAGGTGACAGTACTAGCATCCAGGCTTTGTCCAGCTTGAGGATGTGCAGATTGTATTGGAATCAAATGATGAATACATGAGTTAGGATCTGATCTTTAGTTTGAAGAATTTTTGATTGTGAACAAAATGCTGTACAGAGCAAAAAATGTTAATACAGTAAGTACCCATTTATAGGTTACCCAGTGAACATTGTTTTGCTTTAACATTGTTGATAAAATAATGACTACATATTCATTTAACATTGAATTTCAATTTAACTTTGTTAGTCACACCTCCTAGGCTGTGACCTGTTTGTTTTCGATATTTTTCCTCCCTGGCTTTCTTCTTGGTTTGTGCCATTGCTGTTGGTCCATCTTCATCCCAAACAATGCCCATTACTACCTGCTTTCAGCTCTGGTTCTTGTTCCTACCCCCGTTCTTAATTTCAAAGTCTCCAGTGTCTGGTTCAGTTCTGAACTTGCTATGAAGTCCAAGGCTCCACTTAGTAAAGGTAAAGTCATCATTGTCTTACCAGACCATTGAGCAGCTCTCTCATTACAGAAAGACAACTGATGGTGGTTTAACGTGAAGGTCACCAGCTTCTGGAGAGGGGAATGGCTGAAAAAGAGAATCCTTCAAACACCAAATGAACCCACACTTTTGTCGTCACGCTGTATCACAAAACAGCCAACTGAGCTAAACTGACCCCCTCCAATTGGTAGCTTAAGTCGGTTGGGGCATTTGGTGCCACGACCTACTTCTGCCACTAGATGGAGCATGATCAGTTAAACTTCATTGGGGATATAATTTTAACAGTACTCCTGCTTAAATTTATATTTTATTTATTCTATAATTTTATGTTTATTTCACTTTAGAGGTTATTTATTTCTGAATGTAGACATGTTTGAATGTACACTAATTCAATTTAATAATGTTTTAAACTTGCTTCCTCTTGAGAGCAGTCCTAAAGTTCCTAACTGGACATTGATCTACAGTAATTAGTTATTGTTTTGCAAGTTATTTCAGCTAAGAAATGCAGAGTGTTACACATATTCAGAATAGCATTTTACCTAGTATTTTGAGGTTTTTTTCTGAGGAACATCTGTTCACAGGCACCTAATTCAGACATTTCCCCTGGGAAACCATCCCTCACTTAAAGATGTTTTGTTTAATCCAGTTTTGAGAAACAATCACAGCTTTAAGTTAGGTGTTCCTGTACTTTGAGAGCCCGTTGTCAGCACCAGGTATTCCTAAATCACAGTAAAGCACTATTAAATTTAACATACAGTTCCATCTTGCCTGCTGCACCTTTGGAAGAATGTTCTCCAATGCAGAAATCTGACTTTTCCCAAGATCAGCTTTCCTGAGTGAGATTTCCATTAAATAGTGAATTTAGAACAGTTGAAATGGGGAACAGGAATTCGTTCTCCCACAATAGGAATTTCCAAATAGTGGAAATGATTAGAGGTGATTGTTGCTTAAACCATTGCATCCTTCTTCCCCAACAAGTGAATTGCATTTGTTGGTGATCTCGTCTGAGTACTCAAACAGAATTACTTGCAGCAGCGAATTAATGTGGCAAAGTTTCTGCTAATGCTCCAGTTTTATGCAGTTGGGGAAACTCTGTGGAGCAGTGAAAATGTAGCTGCGATCTCATTCCAAGATTCTTGACCCCATTCCTGGGCTTTGTAATTTTCAGCAATTCTCCAATTGAAGTTGTGGTATAGTTCATTTTATGTGCCCACATGCTAAATAACGGACCTGGACAGCTCCTTTGTATGTCCAAAACTTCCACAATTTTCATGTAAGTTTTTGTTTAAACATTTGTTTTTGTTTAAAAATACTCATTGTTCATGAGAAGTCGTAACTGTTGTCAACCATATTTGGATGAGGAATCCCTTTGAAAGGTAAGATGAAAAGGTCATACTGTTGTTCTCATACCAAGCTATGCCTGTCCATCTATCCTTCAAGATGCATCATACCACTCTGTATAGAACCAACAAAACGACAGTGAAAATCGGATGTGTTAAAAAAAAAGCTTTGATAAAAACAGGTCATTCATACATAAAAATTGCTTTCACTACAGTCCAATAAAAATATCAATCATCCTGGTGCTTTAAAATATTAATTGAATAAACCTCAAGCAATTGAAACCACTCTATATTGTACAAATAAACATTGTGAAATCGATGCTAGAGCAAAATGTTAGAGCTGTCGATTAAGCAATGTTTTCCCTTGAGCGCAGTGGTTTCAGCAGTCTCTAGAATGACTGGGCTCTCAGCCATGGTTGGCCAAGGTTAGTCAGGTCAGCTCATGTTGGCTGGTGAGAGCTAGTCAAGTCTGGGAAAGGAGATGGTTGAGTAATCGGGAGTTGGCAAGGATAGTTGGGTTGGGAGCAATTGTCACGGTAGATCTGGTGAGGTCAGGTCAGGGTGTAGCTGGTGGGGTTAGTTCAGGTTCAAGAGGGATTGATTAGTGGGAGACTTGTATAATTACAGAGGGGTTAAATTAGGATTTTGCTTTCTTAATAATTCCTGATTTTTACTGCAGAATTCTGTAGCGGGTTCTGTGGAGCGGAGTAATTTCCTGTCAGAGGTTTACATTTCTTGGACAATTATCACGTAGATCTGTGCTTTAGCACTTCCATGGAATTGTACATTTCATTCTCTGATGGTCTGGAAACTGGAAGTTCTGGACCATATTCAATATATTTACCATTAGAGTTATTGCTCCTTTAACAACAAAAGCCTAAATTTAAATAAAATTCTGCAGGCACAGAGAGATGTCCAAGCACCTCACAAAATATAGGAAAGGCCAAAGAGAAATTTCAGGATAGTTGGCAGATAGAAGTACAGAGTCTACAAGGACAGGAGCATTGTACCTGAATGAATAGTTATCTTTTCACCGTAGAATGTAATGGCTATTGTGAAAACTTTACAAAAAAGGAAAATGTGTTATTCCAATGGCGACATTGACTGTGCAAAATGAACCAATAGCAGCTCGATGCTGCTTGCAAGAGATGATGGAGCAGAATTCAAGCAAACCAAACTTGTCTTCAGAGAATGAAAATTAGCCCGTGATAAACAGGAATGTAGAAATGCATATTTTGGAGCATTATCCAAAATATTTGGGCTCAACTGCTGAAAGATGAACTTATAAACTGTAAATAGGAGAAAATAGTATGGAGTTTATTTGAAATAGTATATCTTTAAAATTGATTGACTGAAGGCAGGCAAAGATGCAAGCTACTTTTACCTGGCAATCAGACAAGGGGCTGATTAGTTGACCAAAGTAAATTTCAAGATTTCATGCAACATGACACCACCTCACCAAATTAGTCATTGTCCAATAGCCAGGTAATGGGATTAAAGTTGCCGCTAGAGAAAGAAATACAGCAAACTAGTGCTGACTCTTGTGTTTCCCTTTCTGACCAAGTGAGACATTAGAGAAATCATCAACTGGAAAATATCTGAACGAAGATATTCTTCACGTGAAGCTATCTCTATAACCCAGAATTGTAAATAGTGTTAGAGAGAGGCCGTACCTGAGAAAGGTTAAGGAAGGCTGGCACTGAAAAATATTGTACCTATTCTACCTAGATTTGCATGAATTTGGAAAAAGTGAAGTTGCTAGAATTCTATATTCAGTAAGTAAAACAGAAGATGGACCATAAAGCATACTATATAAGAATCAGGGGCGGCACGGTGGCACAATGGCTAGCACTGCTGCCTCAGCACCAGAGACCTGGGTTCAATTCCTGCCTCGGGCAACTATCTGTGTGGAGTTTGCACATTCTCCCTGTGTCTGCGTGGGTTTCCTCCGGGTGCTCCAGTTTCCTCCCACAGTCCAAAGAAGTGCAGGTTAGGTGAATTGGCCATGCTAAATTGCCCATAGTGTTAGGTGAAGGGGTAAATGTAGGGGAATGTAGGGTGGGTTGCTCTTCGGAAGGTCGGTATGGACTTGTTGGGCCGAAGGGCCTGTTTCCACACTGGAGGGAATCTAATCTAATCTAAAGGTGTTTTTACTGCAAGTGAAAGGCATTTGCAGTAAACAAAGAAAAAGTGTTTGAAGAAGATTCTAGAAGTTGGTTGCAGATGTATTAAAAATGGAGCTACACATGCAAGAATTCAGAAGCAACCCATAACAATGGAGAAAAGATTATGGACAGTCATCAGTAATACAGTGGAATAGCACCAGAATCTCCAAATGCAAAAACTTCCCATCAGCATCATGAGGGCAGTCAGCTCTAGATCTCATTACAGTTGTGATTGAAACAAGGATGAAAGAGATGGACTAAATATGGGAGATGAATATAAAGGAATGTCATTCTGGCTCTGAAGTCTATTCATCTCAGCCCCAGGATATTGCTGCAGGAGCTTCTCAGGATAGTGTCTGAGCTCCAGCCATCTATAGCTCCTTCATCAATGATCTTCCCACCATCTTAGGGTCAGAAGTGGGGATGTTTTGTTGATGATTGCGCAATATCCAGAACAAAATCTCAGATACTGAATCAGTTCACTTCCAAATATAGCAACACTAAACAGTATCTAGGTTTGATCTGACAAATGGCATGTAAAATTAGCACAACATAAGTGTCAAGCAGTGCCCATCTCCAACAAGAGAGAATCTAACAATTGACCCTTGAGATTCAATAGTATTATCATCACTGAATCCCCCAATACCAACATCCTGGAGATTACCATTGACAAGAAACTAGCCTCACCCTATAAATACTGTGACTACAAGAGCAGGTCAGAGGCAAGGAATCCTGTAGCAGTAACTCATCTTCTAACTCCCCAAAGCCTATTCATCATCTACAGAGAACATGTAGGGAGCGTGATGGAATTCTCGCCACTTGTACAGATGGGTGCAGCTCCAACAATATTCAAAAATATTAATACCATCCAAGATAAAGCATCCTGCTTGGTTAGCATCCCAACCACTAACTTTAATCATTCATTCCTTTTGCCAGTGATACACGGTAATAACAATGTGTACCTTTTGCCAGAGGTGTTGTATCAATTCCCCAAAGCTCTTTCAACAGTATCTTCCAAACCCGTGTCCTCTTCCACCGAGAAGGACAACAGCAGAAATATCTAAGAACAGCACTAAATGCTAATTTCCCTCCAAGCCACTCACCATTCAAATTTGGATCTGTATTGCCATTTCTTCACCATTTCTGGATCAAAATTTGGAACTGTCTTCACAGCACTGTTGGTGTTCCTACACCAGATGGACTGCAGCAGTTTAGGAAGGATGCTCACCACAGTGTTCTCAAGAGCAATTAAAATCTACATTTGTTTAGCTTTGAAACTTCTTTTTTTTTATTACTGTCTAGCATGTTGCAGCAAATGGTACAAGTTTATTGGATTGAACGTTAAAGTTTTCAAAAGGAAAAAAAAATTACTGAATCTCCAAGGAAATCAGCACTGTGTTGAAGTGAGCTTGATCTTTTTTTGAAAAAAAAAGTATTTTAATAAACCCTGCATCTGCTGGAAAATCCAGGATTGAGTAAAGCATTTGTAAGAATGTTGCCATCTTCGTAAACATTGAAATGGGAAAGACGTGGTTTAATAATAAATGTACTGTGCTTACTTGCATGGAGCCCAGCTTGTATCTTTTATTGTGTGCAAAAACTAGCAGGCACCGTGTTATTAACACAGCCTCAGTCCCAACTTGAATCTCAAAATATTAGCATTTACTAAGAAAATTTGTTCAGAAAGAAATCATTTGACAGATTAAGCTGCTTTCAAAGACGCAGCTGTGTTTGAAAGTGATCGTTTGCATGCAATGTGATTACATTGTATCACTGGATTAAGAAAGAAAAGTATAAGATTACTAGATGAATGTTTGAGTGAATTCAAACTTTTAAGATTTGTTTTGTTTGTCTGAATCTTGGTAAAAGAAGTAGTTTAGTTCATGTACTGATCATGCGGTGAACTTTCACAGTTAATGGAAGAAGTCTTTGAAGACTGCTTAGCCTCTCCATTGCAGTTTTTGTCATTACTCCTCAACCATCGGTATGAAACTTCACATTACTTCGATGTTAAGCTTTTTCAGTTGCACCCCATTGAGGATTTACCGCCATGTTTCTGTCTCATGGGACAGCAGATGTCAAGTGTTTGGTAGGAACTATAGCTTGTAGACAGTTAAATAATGGTAAGATAATATACTGCTGGAAGTGTTTTGGTTCCAACTCCTTTGAGTTTGAGAGTGTGCCTCTTTTGTTAAGAAGCACAGTATTTATTATTCCCCACCACATCCCATCTAGACTGTGCCACCCTCTACCGCAGTCGCTTTATTCATTTTAGCACTATTAATGTCTCTAAAGTTGGGCACAAACTGCACAAATGAAGCAAGGTGCCTCTGCTGATGGTGAGAGTGTACATGGCCAAATCAAAATAGTTGCCAGTGGGCCGAAAGGTCAACCAGTTCACAGCTACTGTTGTACAGGTAAGCAAAGTAGTTTCATTACTGTTAGGCTGTACTTTAACCGCGCAGGTCAGTAACATTGTTTAGAATCGAAATTATTTGCAGTGCTAAGGAGCTGAGTGAGAATAAACTTCTGTTGCAAAGCCACGCTGAAAATAAAGAAGCAAGATTTCTTGATAAAGATGATTTCCCAAGATTCAATGTTTTTTTTCCCTATCTGAACAGCTTTAACATTTTGTATCCAATTCCAGTGAAACTGGCAGTGTAGTATCTGACTGATTTAACTAATGCATATCGATTTCAGTTTCACAATTTTCTTTAAAAACCCTTTTGCCTTTAATCAATGTCATTAGATAGTGATCACGCCGTTCTGAATGATGTTAACAGCACAGACAATGGACTGATATAAAGCCACAAGGAGATGATCCTGCAAGTGTTTAATAATGTATCCATTCGAATCAAACAGGTGACTTTTTCCATCTGATGAACTATTTACTAACAAGAAAATAAAGTAAGTAGAAAAATTGAAGTTAGTCATCGTGTAAGGTCTCACTAAATTTTAAAATTCACTCAGAAAAGTGTTTGTTGTTGGCATTTAACATTTAGCAAATTCGCTTCTTGCTTTTAGTGGTATTTGTTCAATCATGCCGAAGTATCTGCCATAAATTATGATTGATTCACAATTGCATGGTTGGAAATATTGGCATTTAGAAACTAGGGGCTTGAACTGTAAATATGTAGTCCTGCTACTTGGCTTTCCCAGAGCACGTTCTGCCACTCTTGCTACCCGACAGTTTGCATAGTGCTCTCCGGAGCTATGGGCATAGACAGTGTGCTCCCAGATTAGATGCCTTATAACACATTTGCCTGGTCCTCAGTCCAGATTCTAGACTTTAGTATTGTGAACATTTCTGGATTCCACAGTGTAGAAGGGATATGATAGCCTGGAGCAGATCTAGAGGAGATTTACCAGAATATTGCCTGGGCTGGAGAGTTTCAGTTATGAAGAGAGATTGGATAGACTGGAGATGTTTTTCTTGGAGCAGACGAGACTGAGGGAGGCCATGATTGAGATGAATAAAGTTATGAGGGACATCGAGTGAGTGGGAAGAAACATTGCCATTGATGGAGGGATCAGTGACCAGGGGCATAGGTTTGAGGTAAGGGTCAGGAGTTTTACAGAGGATTTGAGACAAATGTTTTCACCCAGAGGGTGGTGGGGATCTGGAACACATTGCATGTAAAGGTGGTACAGGCAGAAACCCTCATTTTATTAAAAAATATTTAGAT
Source organism: Chiloscyllium punctatum (assembly GCF_047496795.1). Classification (NCBI taxonomy): domain Eukaryota; kingdom Metazoa; phylum Chordata; class Chondrichthyes; order Orectolobiformes; family Hemiscylliidae; genus Chiloscyllium; species Chiloscyllium punctatum. The sequence goes on from NC_092758.1 coordinate 40,208,633, forward strand.
GTACACTTACTCTGCCAAAAGGCTACAAGGCTGTGAGCCAAGCTGGAAAATGGGATTAGAATAGGTGGTTGCTTTTGACCACTGCAGACTCAGTGCGCTGAAGGGCCTTTTTCTGTGGTAAGCCTCTGACAATGTAGGGTCTATGACTGCAGGAATTGACTTTCCAGGCATCCTGCCAGCCCCCTGTCCCTCTGAAGGTGGTATTTGAGTTACCTTTGTCACCACGCTCCCTATCGGATCATTGTGTGACACCTCAGGTCCATCTGCGCTCCTAATGCCTCCAGAGCTACAGTTGACATGACAGATCCTCTCCTGCTCTGGAGTTCAATTTTGACTGCGGTCATCTTTTTGTTCAGTGGTTGTGATCAAAAGCATTGCTTCAGAAGTACCCATCAATGCTCCAATCTTCCTGGACTGTAGCTTTAGGGTACAGGGCCTTGAGTGTAGGGAGGTTAGGAACAAGGCATCGATCTCGAAGGAGGGTGCCTGTAAACAGGAAGGTGGAGTGAGTGTGTAAACTTCAATGCCAGAAGTATAAGAAATAAGGTAGGTGAACTTGCAGCGTGGGTTGGTACCTGGGACTTCGATGTTGTGGCCATTACAGAGACGTGGGTAAAACAGGGACAGGAATGGCTGTTGCAGGTTCCAGGGTTTAAATGTTTTAGTAGGGTCAGAGGTGGGGGTAAAAGAGGGGGAGGTGTGGCGTTGCTTGTCAAGGATAGTATTACAGCGGTGGAAAGGACGATGGAGGAAGACTTGCCATCTGAGGTAGTTTGGGCTGAGGTTAGAAATAGGAATGGTGAGGTCACCCTATTAGGAGTTTTCTACAGGCCTCCTTATAGTCCGAGAGATGTCGAGGAAAGTATTGCAAGGATGATTCAGGAGAAGAGTGAAAGTAGTAGGGTGGTTGTTATGGGGGACTTTAACTTCCCAGATATTGACTGGGAAAGCTACAGTGTTTGTCCAATGTGTGCAGGAGGGTTTCCTGACACAATATGTAGACAGGCCAACAAGAGGTGAGGCCATACTGGATTTGGTTCTAGGTAATGAACCAGGCCAGGTGTTAGACTTGGAGGTAGGTGAGCACTTCGGGGACAGTGACCACAATTCGGTAACTTTTACTCTAGTGATGGAGAGGGATAAGTGTGCACTGCAGGGCAACAGTTATAGCTGGGGGCAGGGAAATTATGATGCGGTGAGGCATGACTTAGGATGTGTGGATTGGAAAAATAGGCTTCAAGGGAAGGACACAAATGATATGTGGAGCTTGTTCAAGGAGCAGCTATTGGGTGTCCTTGATAAGTATGTACCAGTCAGGCAGGGAGGAAAGGGTCTTGTGAGGGAGCCGTGGTTTAATAAGGAATTGGAATCCCTTGTAAAAGGGAAGAGGGCGGCCTATGTAAAGGTGAGGCGTGAAGGTTCAGTTGGGGTGATTGAGAGTTATAAGGTAGCCAGGAAGGACCTAAAGAGAGAGCTAAGAGCAGCGAGAAGGGGACATGAAAAGTCCTTGGTTGGTAGGATTCGGGAAAACCCTAAGGCTTTCTATAGGTATGTCAGGAATAAAAGGATGACTAGGGTAGGTATTGGTCCAGTCAAGGATAGTAGTGGGAAGTTGTGCGTGGAGGCAGAGGAGATTGGAGAGATTCTAATTCAATACTTTTCGTCAGTATTCACTCAGGAACAGGACATTGTTGCTGATGTGAATATTGAGTCACAAGTGATTAGAATGGATGGCTTTGAGGTATGTAGGGAAGAGGTCCGGGGAATACTGGAAAGGGTAAAATAGATAAGTCCCCTGGGCCTGATGGCATTTATCCTAGGAGAAGCTAGGGAGGAGATAGCGGAGCCATTGGCCTTGATTTTTATGTCGTCGTTGTCTACAGGAATAGTGTCAGAAGACTAGAGGATAGCGAATGTGGTCCCCTTGTTCAAGAAGGGGAGAAGGGACAGCCCTAGTAACTATAGGCCAGTGAGTCTCACTTCTGTTGTGGGCAAAGTCTTAGAGAGAATTGTAAGGGATAGGATTTATGAACATCTGGATAGGAATAATGTGATCAAGGATAGTCAGCATGGTTTTGTGAAGGGCAGGTCGTGCCTCACAAACCTTATTGAGTTCTTTGAGAAGGTGACCAAGGAAGTGGATGAGGGTAAAGCAGTAGATGTGGTGTATATGGATTTTAGCAAGGCGTTCGATAAGGTACCCCATGGTAGGCTACTGCAAAACTTACGGAGGTATGGCATTGAGGGTGCATTAGAGGTTTGGATTAGGAATTGGCTGGCTGGAAGGAGACAGAGGGTAGTAGTTGATGGTAAAGGTTCATCTTGGAGTGCAGTTACTAGTGGTGTTCCACAAGGATCTGTTTTGGGACCATTGCTGTTTGTCATTTTTATAAATGACCTGGAGGAGGGGCTTGAAGGCTGGGTGAGCAAGTTTGCGCATGATACGAAAGTCGGTGGAGTGGTGGACAGCGAAGAAGGATGTGACAGGTTACAGTGGGATATAGATAAGTTGCAGAGCTGGGCAGAAAGGTGGCAAATGGAGTTCAATGTAGCTAAGTGTGAAGTCATTCACTTTGGTAGGAGTAACAAGAAGATGGATTACTGGGCTAATGATGGGCTCCTTGGTAGTGTGGATGATCAGAAGGATCTTGGTGTCCATGTACACAGATCTCTGAAAGTTGCCACCCAGGTAAATAGTGCTGTGAAGAAGGCATATGGTGTACTGGGCTTTATTGGTAGAGGAATTGAGTTCCGGAGTCCTGAGGTCATGTTGCAGTTGTATAAGACTCTGGTGCGGCCTTATCTGGAGTATTGTGTACAGTTTTGGTCGCCATACTATAGGAAGGATGTGGAGGCACTGGAACAGGTGTAGAAGAAGTTTACCAGGATGTTGCCTGGCATGGTAGGAAGATCCTATGAGGAAAGGCTGAGGCACTTGGGGTTGTTTTCATTGGAGAAAAGAAGGTTTAGGGGAGATTTGATAGAGGTGTACAAGATGATTAGGGGTTTAGATAGGGTTGACAGTGAGAACCTTTTTCCGCGTATGGAGTCAGCTGTTACTAGGGGGCACAGCTTTAAGTTATGGGGAGGTTGGTATAGGACAGATGTTAGGGGTAGATTCTTTACTCAGCGGGTTGTGAGTTCATGGAATGCCCTGCCAGTATCAGTGGTGGACTCTCCCTCTTTATGGTCATTCAAGCGGGCATTGGATAAGCATATGGAGGTTATTGTGCTAGTGTAGATTAGGTAGGCTTCGGTTGGCGCAACATCGAGGGCAGAAGGGCCTGTACTGCGCTGTATTTTTCTATGTTCTATGTTCTATGTTCTTTCAGATTAACCAAGGACACAGATTTCATCTCAGTCACCTGGATGTGAACAGACACAAGGAAGCTACAATTACAGTCGCCATGGCCAAACATCAGGGCAGATTAATTTGTAGCCTAAATGTATTGAAATTGCTCAGATGTATTGCATGGGAAATTCAAGTAAAGACTTCAGTTCTGCTAACAGATTGATGGATAGTTAGGGAATCAAAGGTTACAGGAAAAAGGCAAGAAAGGAAAGTTGAGGATAATCAGATTAGCCATGATCTCATTGAATGGTGGAAAGACTGTATGACTCAGTTGGATGAATGGCTTCCTTTTGCTTCTTTGTCTTTGGTCATTCTTTGGAAAAGTGTAGATATTGAGTTAACACTTCAAATCGGTTTGTTGATTAATTCAAGGATGGCCTATGAAATTAGTAATTTTTTGTAATGCAGCAACTCTAGCATTGTAGTAAACCTGCCACAATTTTCCCATTCTCCATTTTTTTCATTCCCATCAGTTAGTTAAGTGCAGAAATTCAATCAATCACAAGCTAAATCCAAAAGTTCCATGAGAAAAGCCCACTCTGATTAACATACAATGTAAAATAAAATATCTGAAGTGCCAAGGATTTTCAGTAAATTTCAACAGTTAGAAATGTTTAATTGATTGTCAGTCAAAAAGACAATAAACTGACAACTGAAGTCATAAATGTGTAATATTAATACTCCAATACAAAACAATACCCATAATGTCTTCCAGAAGCTGATTTTGAACAATCTGATTCTTCACAGTTAATTTTATTTAATAAAACATATTCAGTTTTCCAACTGCTGAAAAAATATTTAATAATTGCTGCTACTTCATTTCCTTTTGGTTTTATTCATTGCATTCAATTCCCTTAACATCTGTGTGTAATTGTGAGACTGAACTAACCTGAATTTATCTGAAGCCTATAATGCGATAAAAAAAATTCCCAAAGCCCTTCATGGATGCCAAGGAAAGTGGATATTGAACCAAAGAAGAGAAGAATAGAAAGAGTGGTTAAATATTGGTTAGTGAATAGATTTTGAAGTGTATCTAAAATGAGGTAGGAAAGTTTGAAGGATGGTGTCGAAGAAAGTGGGATGTGGCAGAGAATAAAACCGATATATTGTGTGCAATGCAGTGCAGAATCCATTTCAGCCACAGAAGATGGTTGGCCGTGGTACTTATTTTCATCACTGAGGACTGGCGCCCATCTGCTTTGTTACTGATAAATCTGTTTTTATTATTACAGCAACATTCGAGTCAATGAGAAAGTTAGCTTGCTGTTTGACAATTACTATGGGAGAATGGGAATAAACTTCATAAACACAAGGGGTTAATGTACAAACATCAACCTCCTCTGATCCAAGTTCAATAATTCAAGTCTATAGGCATTTCAAATTCTCCAAAAATCAATTATCTGCACTTTGCATTCTGCTCCAATCACTGTTCTGTGCAAAGCCCAGTGCATCCAAATTTTAATTTAATTTGAAAGCTTCTAAGTAACATTAATGTCAATTTTGTATAGAACATCATGAGAACTTCTGTAGAAAACTTGAGTAAGAATTATATATGTCATAATATTAATTTATGCGCATATATTAATATTGTATGCATGCCACTTTTGAAATAATTTTTTGATACAGTGGAATTAAGCTAGCATCATCATTTTCCACTCAACATTCATGATAAATGCAATCAATGTATTAGTGCGCTAAAAACATTTTCAATTAAGTGGGATGGACAGGTCTCGCAGCTTAATGTTCTAGGATACAAATACTACAGGAACAACAGAAAGAGAGGCAAGAGAGGAGGGTAGTGACGTTTTTGATAAGGGATAGCATTACAGCTGTACTGAGGGAGGATATTCCCAGAAATACATCCAGGGAAGTTATTTGGGTTGATCATCTTATTGGGATTGGATTATAGACCTCCTAACAGGCAATTTGTAAGGAGATCTCAGTTATCTGTAAGAATAATAGGATGGTTATGGTAGAGGATTTTAACGTTCCAAACATAGACTGGGACTGCCATAGTGTTAAGGGTTTAGATGGAGAGGAATTTGTTAAGTGTGTACAGGAACATTTTCTGATTCAATATGTGGATGTAACTACTAGAAAAGGTGTAAAACTTGACCTACTCTTGGGAAATAAGGCAGGGCAGGTGACTGAGGTGTCAATTGGGTGAGCACTTTGGGGCCAGTGACCATAAATCTATTAGTTTTAAAACAGTCATGGAAAAGAATAGACCAGACCTAAATGATGAAGTTCTAAATTGGAGGAAGGCTAATTTTGACGATATTAGGAAACAACTTTCAAAAGCTGATTGGGGGCAAATGTTTGCATGTAAAGGGATGACTGGAAAATGGGAAGCCTTCAGAAACAAGATAATGAGAGTCCAGAGACAGTATATTCCTGTTAGGGTGAAAGGAAGAGTGGGTAGGTGTAGGGAATGTTGGATGGTAAAAGAACTTGAGGGTGTGGTTAAGAAAAAGAAAGAAGCATATGTCAGGTATAGACAGAATAGATCAAGTGAATCCTTAGAAGAGTTTAAAGGTAGTAGGAGTATACTTAAGAGGGAAATCAGGAGGGCAAAAAAGGGGACATGAGATAGCTTTGGCAAATAGAGTTAAAGAGAATCCAAAGGGTTTTTACAAATACATTAAGGACAAAAGGGTAACTGGGGAGAAAATAGGGGTCCTCAAAGATCAGCAAGGCAGCCTTTGTGTGGAGCCACAGGAAATGGGGAAGATACTAAACAAGTATTTTGCATCACTGTTTACCGTGGAAAAGGCCATGGAAGATATAGAATGTAGGGAAATAGAGGTGACATCTTGGAAAATGTCCATATTACAGAGGAGGAAGTGCTGGATGCCTTGAAACACATAAAAGTGGATAAATCCCGAGGACCTGATCAGGTCTCGTACTCTGTGTGAAGCTTGGGAAATGATTGCTGGGCCCTTGCTGAGATATTTCTTTCATCGATAGTCACAGGTGTGGTGCCGAAAGACTAGAGATTGGCTAACGTAGTGCCACTATTAAAGAAGAGTGGTAATGACAAGCCAGGGAACTATTGACCAGTGAGCCTGATGTTGGTGGTGGGCAAGTTGTTAGAGGGAATCTTGAGGGACAGGATGTATATATATTTGGAAAGGAAAGGACTGGTTAGGGATAGTCAACATAGCTTTGGTGCATGGGGAAATAATGTTTCACAAACTTAATTGAGTTTTTTGAAGAAGTAACAAAGAGGATTGCTAAGGGCAGAACGGTGGATGTGATCTATATGGACTTCAGTAAGGCGTTCCCCATGGGAGACTGATTAGCAAGCTTAGATCTCATGGAATAAAGGGAGAACTAGCATTTGGATACAGAACTGGCTCAAAGGTAGAAGACAGAGGGTGGTGGTGGAGGGTTGTTTTTCAGACTGGAGGCCTGTGAGCACTGGAGTGCCACAAGGATCGGTGCTGGGTCCTCTACTTTTCATCATTTATATTAATGATTTGGATGTGAGCGTAAGAGGTATAGTTAGTAAGTTTGCAGATGACACCAACATTGGAGGTGTAGTGGACAGTGAAGAAGGTTACCTCAGATTACAAAGGGATCTAATCAGATGGGCCAATGGGCTGAGGAGTGGCAGATGGAGTTTAATTTAGATAAATGCGAGGTGCTGCATTTTGGGAAAGCAAATCTTAACAGGACTTATACACTTAATAGGGAGTGTTGCTGAACAAAGATATCTTGGAGTGCAGGTTCATAGCTTCTTGAAAGTGGAGTCGCAGGTGGATAGGACAGTGAAGAAGGCATTTAGTATGCTTTCCTTTATTGATCAGAGTATTGAGTACAGGAGTTGGGAGGTCATGTTGTGGCTATACAAAACATTGGTTAGGCCACTTTTGGAATATTGCGAGCAATTCTGGTCTCCTTTCTATTGGAAGGATTTTGTGAAACTTAAAAGTGTTCAGAAAAGATTTACAAGGATGTTGCCAGGGTTGGAAGATTTGAGCTATCGGAAGAGATTGTTTTCCCCGGAGCATCGGTGGCTGAGAGATGACCTTATAGAGGTTTATAAAATCATGAGGAGCGTGGATAGGATAAATAGACAAAGTCTCTTCCTTGGGGTGGGGGAATCCAGAGCTAGAGGGCAGAGGTTTAGGGTGAGAGGGGAAAGAGACCTAAGGGGCAACTTTTTCATGCAGTGGGTGATACATGTATTGAATGAGCTGCCAGAGGAAGTGGTGGAGGCTGGTACAATTGCAACATTTAAAAGGCATCTGAATGGGTATATGAATAGGAAGGGTTTGGAGGGATATGAGCTGGGTGCTGACAGGTGGGATTGGATTGGGTTGTGATATCTGGGCGGCTTGGACAAGTTGGACTGAAGGGTTTGTTTCCATGCTGTGCATCTCTATGACTGCGACTCGAAGTGAAGTGATGCATTGTTTGTAATTTGGAGTGTTACTGGCAAGTGAAAGAATCTGAATCCCTCAGTACAAGAACGGTATCAAAACAGTACTCTTAAATCAAAACCAACAGCTTTCTGTAATGCAGTGAATAATGTAGTGGCAGCCTTCAGTATACCACAATGAGGTTTGCTTTATCCTGCAGAGTCAAGAATATTCCATTACCATATATTTATTTTTTTGTGAAGAAGCATATTATTAAAACTATTTAGTATTAGCATAGCAGAATAGAATTCCATGAAGACAGTTACACTTTCTATTTAATATTGATGCAGCAGGAAATAGTATTAATTACATTCTCCAAATAAAAATGATGTGATCAATATCAATTAATTGCCTTCCCAAGACCGCATACTCAAAAATATGTCCAGTTATTATAGGACTAGACGAAAGATAGCTCCATAAAACTATATATTCAGAGAGCAGGATTCTCTTTTATTACAGAGTGAAATTGGCTGAATGGACTAACTTTCTTCAAATGTATATCAGTGCACATTGCTTTGAATTTCCTCTCACGTCCAGCAGGAAGAATGAGGCAGTAAGTTGGCACAGACAGTCAATGAATTCATTTAAGTGCTTGTTAGATCACCTAGTCACCACTTAAGTTTGTTCTCAAATGGACTGATCTTTATGTAAAGCTGCAATGTGTTGGAATCTGCTGTGCACAATTGTAAAGTTCAGCTATACATGTAGCACTTTGCAAAATTGTTCTTTCTATCTGAAAGATATTTATATGTGATTTTCTCAGAATGTAGCTTGGAAAATATGTAGGTTTCTCTGTTTCTAGTTCATCCAATCACAAATCTAGTATTAGTGTTGCTATCTCAATATTATATAAATTCTTTTATAGTCCCAGGTACCACAAGGTCAAGTCGTGCTTAGACCCCCTTTATGTGAAATATAAAATTCTTGAATTAGCCTCCTGAGGGACTCTCTGAAAACTGTCTTAGCTCCTCTTAGGGATTGAATTTACAGTGAACTACATGAATCCTGAGTTTGGAAAAGCTAACAACATGAGGAGTGATCTTGTATAATATAAAAATCCCCCATGGTTCCAAATGGAAATGTTGAAATGTTATTAATAGTGAGCAAGTAAAAGATACAACATGTAATAAATGACTTTGGTCATTGTTAATGTCTAATAAAGTGACTTGCAGTTTAAAGATTGATCTTAGGTCTTGAAGTTAACTGACTTCTTTTCCCCTCCTGAAGGGTCACTGAATCTGAAACATTAACTCTGATTTTTCTCCACAGGTGCTGCCAGACCTGCTGAGTGTTCCCAGCAATTTCTGTTTGTGTTTCTGCTTTCCAGCATGCACACTTCTTTTGGTTTTCTTTTCCCCTTTGTTACTGATCTGTATTTTGTTCCTCTGGATGTAATTGCATTAACGATTTGTGCACACATTGGATTGTAAATACTTTGCGGATATTGGTCTGGCTAACTGTTGCTTCTTGATTTTGCAATCTGTGACAGTCAACTAATTGATTTTTTTGTTCTCATTATTATGTTGGTGAAAGGTTATCAACCCAATGAATTCACACTATCTCTCACTCTACAGATGCTGCCTGAACTGTTGAATATTTCTATCAATTTCTGTTTAATTTCAGGCTTCCAGCCTCCCCTATATGTTACTTAGTTGCAAGTGATGCTCACACAACTTATTATACACTCTGTTCTCCCCCCATTTTTTATCAGAGACTTTTATTATGAACCCCATAGAGACTAATAAGGTTTTTAGTATAACAATTCGAAAAAAATGCATGACATTAAAGTTTTAAGACTATTACTATACTATTACTAATAAACTAAAAATAACATTAATTAAATACCATTTGATAGTTAACAAAGATGAATCCTTGTTAATGATGTATGAAACAATGCTTTGCTTACACATTATGCTACACCATTTGGAATGATAGTGCATTATGAAAAAGTCTACATTTGCATAAAGTTTCCAAGATTTCCCTATTTTTCTGTGTAGTAACTTTGAGTGGCTGTCTAAAAACACCCCACCCCCCTCTCAGATTTCAGAGCTTTTTCAAATCTATTACCAGCAGTAAAGCCTGCTTCAACAACTTTTTCCTCTACCACCTCCAACCAGACCCAGCCATGCCAGCTCAAATCACGAGGGCTCCTTAGATGGCTGCAGGCAATGTCCCTTTATCCAAACACTGTCTTCCCTCCTGCATGCTACTTTAGTAGCTGACTCTTTACTAACCACAGGAACTGGCAATCCAGTTCCTTTCTCTCTCATTTTTTTCTCTTCTGCTCCAAAAGCCTGGAGACTGAAAATCAGTTCACTGACAGAACAATGGGTAGGCTAGGTGCATTGGTCAGGGGTAAATACAGGACAATAGGGTAGGGGAATGGGTTTGGGTGGGTTACTCTGTGGAGGGTTGGCGTGAACTTGGTGGGCTGAAGGGCCTCTTTCCACACTGTAGGGATTTTCTTTAATCCTCTCTTGTTCTCAAAGCAACCAAGCAACTCAGGCTTATTGTTGGGTAGAATTCAGAGCAGATGACATGACCCTCTTCACTATTCCCCTTTACCTAAACTAATAGTTTAAAACATAACAAATTTTAAAAACCTCACATTCAATACACTTACTCCTTTTCTCATGTAACTATATTTATTCTCAGTCAAAACGTGTGGTGCTGGAAAAGCACAGCAGGTCAGGCAACATCTGAGGAGGAGGAGAGTCAACGTTTCCGGCATAAGCTCTTCATCAGGAATGTCTGATGAAGGACTTATATCTGAAACATCGATTCTCCTGCTCCTCGGATGCTACCTGAACTACTGTGCTTTTCCAGCACCACACTTTTCGGCTCTGACTCTCCAGCATCTGCAGTCCTCACTTTCTCTCTATTTATTCTCATACTGGTGATTTACAAAGCATTCACTATTGAATGTCAACTATCTATATAACCATTTGTTCTTTACAATGTAACTTGAATTACAACATCTTGGTCTGCATATTAGCAGACAATGGGAATCTTGTCTCTCTCAAACTGAAGGCTTTCGAAAGAAAGGTAGGTTAATAGTTGAAAAAAGATTGAGATTGGAATCGTCAATACACTGACCTCAAAATCTTTTCTGACCCCAAATTGAATTTCCAGTCTCCTTTGTGAAAACTGCCTCTTTCACACAAACTCAATGCATCCTCAACCATTCTTGATTGTAATAGAATTTTTTAAAAAAGAAATGAACACTTTTGTTCTATTTAAAGATGCTGTTGCACCTTTCACATTCACCTGAAAGGATACCAAAACATGTTGGTTGTATTCTGTATGATCTTTGTCTTGTTGCACCCTGTCATTGTTATTGGGTTTTTGTGTTAGTTGCTGGGGTTTAATGCCATTAATCACTTCAGGAAGCAGATTCGTTATCTTCAGGTTCTGCAGTGCAATGTTGTCATGAGAATATCAGCTTCTGTACATTTCTCACTGAGTAAAAATAATGAGGTTACAACTCTTGTTTCCAGACTGGTGTAATAACATCTTTCAACAGGTTGATTAGAAAATATCCACAACTCTGTTTCTTCCAAAACTTGGATTGACAGACTCCGCCTTAACCCATTAGAATTAAATAGGTACAAGTTTCAAAGTAAAGTTAAGAGGGAGACCAGGAAGGCAAAAAGGGGATTTGAAATCACCTTGGCAGATAAGGTTAAAGATAATCCAAAGAGATTTTACAAGTATATTAAGGGCAAAAGGGCAGTTCTACGTGTGGAACCATTATTTGAAACTACATGGCTGGGAAAGATACTAAATGATATTTTGTGTCAGTATTTACTGTGAAGAAAGAAATAGAGGCTAGGGAACTCCAGGAAATAAGCTAGAAAACAGTCCACATTAGTGAAGAGGAGGTGCTGGAGGTGTTAAAAACATAAAGGTAGGTAAATCTCCAGGACCTGATCACGTGTATCCCAGGATGTTGTGGGAAGTTATGGACAAAATTGTGAGGTCCCTAGCAGAGATATTTGTATCATCAACAGCACGAGTGAGGTGCCAGAGAACATTGAACATAGAGCAGTACAGCGCAATACAGGCACTCGGCCCTCAATGTTGTGTTGGCCTTTTATCTAACTCTAAGATCAGACTAACCTACATACCTTTCATTGTACTATCTTCCATCTGCCTATCCAAGCCTTTGACAAGATTCCACATGGTAGATTAGTTAGTGAAGTTGGATCACATGGGATTCAGGGAGAGCTTGCCAATTTGATATAAAATTGGCTTGACGGCAGGGGAGAGAGGGTAGAGGTGGAGGATTGTTTTTTGGACTGGAGGCTTGTGACCAGCAGTGTGCTGCAGGGATTGGTACTGGGTCACTTTTGGTTATCATTTATATAAACGATTTGGATGAGAATTTAAGAGGTGTTGTTAGTAAGTTGTGGATGACAAAATTAGTGGTATAGTCAACAATGAAAACAGTTATCTATTACAAAGGGATCTTGATTAATTGGGTCAATGTGCTGAGGAGTGGCAGATGGAATTTAGTTTGGATAAACATAGGGTATTGTATTTTGGTAAAACGAGCAAGGGCAGGAATTATACAGTTAGCAGTAGACTGTGTCATTCTGTTGAACAAAGAGGCCGAGGAATTCAGGTACATAGTTCTTTGAAAGTGGCATCACAAATAGACAGAGTGGTTAAGCAGGCTTTTAGCATGCTTGCCTTCATTGCTCAGATCATTGAGTATAGGAGTTGGCACGTCGTGTGCAACCCTCTTGAATAGGCACCACTTTCAGCATCCAATCATTTTACTATGACCACACTGTGGCAGCAGTCTGTACTATCTACAAGATATAATACATTATTTCACCCAGGCTTTCGAACTCATGGGCTTAACCAAATAGAAGGAAAGGGCAGCAGATGTATGGTAACACTACTGTGTTCAAGTTTCCTTCCAAGTCAGAAATCATTCTGACTAGGAACTACATCACATTTCCTTCACTATTGTTGAAGTAAAATTCTGGAACTTCCTTCTTAATAGCACTATGTCCCTACTCCCCAGGAGTGGTTCAAGGAGGCTGCTCAACACCACATTCTCTGATGCAATTAGAGACATGGACAATAGATACTGGCCCAGCCAGTGATGCCCACAATAAAAATAAACTGCAAACCAGAAACCCCAGAGATGTCTTTGAGGAAGTTAAAACTGATTCTCCAGTTCACTGATGCTGTCCTCCTGACTCTGCTGGATTGGCTCCTCCCAGGTTCTCATACCATGAGGTCATCCCAACACATTTGCCCAGCCTGGACTGAGATTTTAGCACAGGTCAGTGTCAGTGATGACCCCATAAAAAGCGCAGAAAGCTGTGCACAAAGAAGCTCAATGATCTGCATTCTGTGAGGGGAAGTAACATTGTTTTCTTTCAGCTAGCTTACTGTCTCACAGGACCATCACTCTGTCTCACTGTAACATGTCAGGAAGCCTCATAACCTGCAATCGGCAGGGACCTCATGTTCTCAAATTACTCACCCTTCCTGCATACTGTGCTTCTTATTCACCGGGGCCACCTCACCATGAAACATAGGAGCAGAAGCAAACAATTCTATCCATTAAGTCTACTCCACCATTCAATAATCACCTCTACACCGCTGAAGCCAAATGCCAACTCGAGGACACCTCTTCCTACCGCCCCCTCGACCATGACCCCACCTCTCATCACCAAACCATCATCTCCCAGACCATACAGAATCTCATCACCTCAGGAGATCTCCCACCCACAGCTTCCAACCTCATAGTCCGAGAACCTTGCACTGCCCGGTTCTACCTCATTCCCAAGATCCACAAGCCTGACCACCCTGGCTGACCCATTGTCTCAGCATGCTCCTGCCCCACTGAACTCATCTCTACCTACCTTGACACTGTCCTATCCCCCTAGACCAGGAACTCCCCGCATATGTTCAAGACACCACCCACGCCCTCCAGCTCCTCCAAGACTTCCGTTTCCCCGGCCCCCAACGCCTCATCTTCACCATGGATATCCAATCCCTCTACGCCTCCATCCGCCTTGACCAGGGCCTCCAAGCCCTCCGTTTCTTCCTCTCCCGATGTCCCCAACAGTAGCGTTCCACTGAAACTCTCATTTGTTTAGCCGAACAGGTCCTCACCCTTAACAATTTCTCCTCTGAATCCTCCCACTTCCTCCAGACCAAAGGGGTAGCCATGGGCACCCATATGGCCCCCAGCTATGCCTGTCTCTTTGTTGGCTATGTAGAACAGTTGATCTTCCGTAATTACACCGGCACCACTCCCCACCTCTTCCTCCACTACATTGATGACTGCATTGGCGCCACCCCATGCTCCCGCGAGGAGGTTGAACAATTCATCAACTTCACCAACACATTCCACCCTGACCTTAAATTTACCTCGACCATCTCTGACACCTCCCTCCCCTTCCTGGACTCCCTCATCTCCATTAATGATGACCGACTTGACACCAACATTTTTTACAAACCTACCGACTCCCACATCTACCTGGATTACACCTCTTCCCACCCTACCTCCTGCAAAAATCCCATCCCGTATTCCCAATTCCTCCGCCTCCGCCGTATCTGCTCCCAGGAGGACCAGTTCCACCACAGAACACACCAGATGACATCCTTCTTTAGAGACTGCAATTTCTCTTCCCATGTGGTTAAAGATGCCCTTCAACGCATCTCGTCCACATCCTGAACCTCGGCCCTCAGACCCCATCCCTCCAAATGTAACAAGGACAGAACGCCCCTGGTGCTCACCTTCCACCTTACCAACCTTCACATAAACCAAATCATCCGCCGACATTTCTGCCACCTCCAAAAAGACCCCACCACCATGGATATATTTCCCTCCCCACCCCTTTCAGCCTTCCGCAAAGACCGATCCCTCCGTGACTACCTGGTCAGGTCCACGCCCCCATACAATCCACCCTCCCATCCTTGCACCTTCCCCTGCCACCACAGGAATTGCAAAACCTGCGCCCACACCTCCTCCCTCACCTCCATCCAAGGCCCTAAAGGAGCCTTCCACACCCATCAAAGTTTTACCTGCACATCCACCAATATCATTTGTTGTATCCGTTGCTCCTGATGCGGTCTCCTCTACATTGGGGAGTCTGGACGCCTCCTAGCAGAGCGCTTTAGGGAACATCTCCGGGACACCTGCACCAATCAACCACACCGCCCCGTGGCCCAACATTTCAACTCCCTCTCCCACTCTGCCGAGGACATGGAGGTCCTGGGCCTCCTTCACTGCCATTCCCTCACCACCAGACGCCTGGAGGAAGAACGCCTCATCTTTCGCCTCGGAACACTTCAATCCCAGGGCATCAATGTGGACTTCAACAGTTTCCTCATTTCCCCTTCTGCTACCTCACCCCAGTTCCAAACTTCCAGCTCAGCACTGTCCCCTTGACTTGTCCTACCTGCCTATCTTCTTTTCCACCTATCCACTCCACCCTCCCCCCGCCCCGACCTATCACCTTCATCCCCTCCCCCATTCACCTATTGTACTCTATGCTACTTTCTCCCCACCCCCACCCTCCTCTCACTTATCTCTTTACCCTTCAGGTTTTCTGCTGTATTCCTGATGAAGGGCTTTTGCCCGAAACGTCGATTTTACTGCTCCTCAGATGCTGCTTGAACTGCTGTGCTCTTCCAGCACCACTAATCCAGAATCTGGTTTCCAGCCTCTGCAGTCATTGTTTTTACCTAACCATGATAATCATTAACTCCACTTTCCTGCCTTTTCCAGATAACCCTTCATTCTATTACAAATTAAAAATCTGTCCATCTCAGCCTTGAACATACTTAATGACCCAACCTCTACAGCCCTATGTCATAAAGAATTCCCCAGATTTGCTGTACTCTGAGAGATGGAATTCCTTCTCATCTCTGTTTTAAATGTGTGACTCCTTATTATAAAGTATTACAGCATGGAAACAGGCCCTTTGCCTCGGCTGCCCAGTTTTCATAATTTCACTCGTCCCATTTGCCTGTGTTTGGTCCATAGCTCTCATACCGATCTGATCCTTGCACCTGTACGAATATTTCTTAAATGATGAAATTTTACTCGCCTCCATCATACCTCTGGGCAGCCCGTTCCAGACACTCACCACCCTCTGGGCCATTTTATATCTCTCCCCTCTCACTTTAAACCTATGCCCTCTAGTTTTAAACTCCCCTACTATGGGGAAAAATATATTCTTGTACAGTTCTGGCAAAGCATTCCTGCTTTTTATACTTGATTACTTCTGAAGTAAAGGACAACATTCCATTTTCCTTCTCTGATTCCTGCGATAATGATTTGTCAGATGAGGAAAGTTTGAACAGTATGAATCTGTAATCAGTGGGGTTCAGAAGAAATGAAGGGTGATAATATAGAAACATGTCAGATTCTGAGGGAATGTGATGTGCTAGATGCTGAGAGAATGTTTCCCATTCTCGGAGAATCTAGACTGAGGGGTCACAGTTTTAAAATCAGGGGACTCCTATTTAAAACTGAGCTGAGCAGGAATTTCCTCTTTGACGGTCAATAGTTTGCAGGGCTGTCTTCCCCAGGGAACAGTTTCATCTGAGTCATTACACTGCTGAGTAAGGCAGATTTTTGATTTACAAGGGAGAAGATCAGAGTGACCAACCATCCGGGATATTTCCAGATTATCCTGCAATGGGAATGGTTGATATGTGTCTTGGGTTCTTTTGCTGCTGGATGGCTTTGTCCTTTTACTTGAAACTGTCTGCTTTTGCAAAATTGCCTGATTTCCACACATCCACATTGTGCACCTACATCACATGCTGCATCTGGTGATTTGCTGCCATGGCTCAATAGCACCCCAAACCCCATTGACCTTCACTGGCCAACCACTCTTTTGGTCATGTCAAAGCAGCCTTCATCATTTTCCATGAATGTTCGTCAGCCTGGAGTGAAGAGTCCAGGGACTTGGAATTAAGGCTATTTGGATCAGCTGTAATCTTGTTGAATGAGAGAGTGGGTTTGATTGGATGAATGGTCTACTATTTATATTTCTTATGGTTCTTTGATTAGCTTTAGATGCGATCCTATTAATATATTGTATAGTGTTGAATTCTGTCTTGATTATTTTTCCTTATCACCACCTCTTGGATTGAAATCACCAAGAGCAAAAACGGACAAGAATTTTAAGTCATGTTTCAAATCTAATTTAAACTAATTTTAAGGTCTCTTAATTTAAAATACCTCTCAATGTAAATTGAAAACTTGCAAAGAATGACTCCAGCACTCTTTTAATAAAATGATTTAATTGAAAGTGCTGGATAAGTAGAACAAACAATGGTTTGATTAATGTGTGATTAATCCAAAGATGTGATTAATCCAAAGCAAGCTCAGAAAAGCAGACAGAAATAATAAAGTTTGAATGTTCCAATTTTTCTGGAGACTTTCATTTTTTGGTGCCAATGCTTTCTTCTCTCATCTCTTCCAGATCAAAAATGGAACACAATGTTCGTTAAATAATTGCTAACTAAAGTTTAAAAGATAAAATTAACAATATTAAGAATAATTACATCATTACCTGAGGCAGATTTAATGTCTGTCACTGGGGTTTGTCAATTAGTTGATATGGTAACTACGTTTACATTTACATTTTCCAGAATTTATATACTTAAGGAAAAGGCTTAATAGATTTCTTCTGGCAGTAAAAATCAAGGCTGCTTCAGTTATCTGAATACAGAGTATATGTTTAACTCTGTGGTGGAGACGTGGACATGGTAGCTGTGCTAGACTACATAAGCCTCCACTACTATGAAATACTATCTTTTCCAGGTTTATGCTTCAATTACTGGGTGTAATGTAAGAGATTCCTATTAAGAGATAGAAAATGTGCATAATGGAATTACCAGCCTTTTGTAAATTCATCCTGGGAACAACTCATTGTGTATTTCACATATTTGTTGTGATTCTTGCTCAGGAATATTAATTTTCAGTGAATGAATTCCAATAGCTTGATGAAAAGAACAAAAGAACATAAGAAATAGAAGCGGGAGTGGGACATTCATCTTCTCAAACCTCTCCACCATTCAATAAGGTCATGGCTGATTTGTCCCAGACCTTTACTCCACTTTCAAGTTCACTCCTCAGAGCCCTCAACACCTCACACCTTCCTGCAATAAATTCCATCTACTATGCTTATGCCCACTCACTTAAACCATCTATATTAGCTTTCAGATTCTTCATTTCCTCCAACTATTTATGTACCATCAGCAAATTGTACTCTCTGCCCCCTCCTCTAAGTTAGTAAGGTAGATGATAAATAATCAAACCCTAGGTCTGATCCTTGTGATACTTCATTAGTTGCATATCACCAAACTAAAAAAGACCAATGAATTCTGATTTCAGTGCGATAATCAATCTTTGATCTATGCAAATACATTACCCCCAGTATAGTGAGTTCCTTTCTTGTGCCATAACCTTTTATGTGACACTTTATCGAATGCCTTCTGGAAATCCAAATATACTACATCTACTAGTTTCATTTTTTCCTAAAATTCCTTGAAAGTTCAACGCTCTGCTGCACACTCTTCCCAGGCTGATTAACTCCAGTGATGAAAAATCACAAAATATTAGAGGTACTCAGGTCTGTAATATTTGGGGAGTGAGAAAAAGATTTAGCATTCAAAGTTTGGGAGAAGATTTGTAGCTCGGGTGCTCGTTGTTGTGGTTCTGTTCGCCGAGCTGGGAATTTGTCTTGCAAACGTTTCGTCCCCTGTCTAGGTGACATCCTCAGTGCTTGGGAGCCTCCTGTGAAGCGCTTCTGTGCTGTTTCCTCCTGCATTTATAGAGGCCTGTCTCTGCCGCTTCCGGCTGTCCGCTGTAGTGGCCAGTATATTGGGTCCAGGTCGATGTGTTTGTTGATAGAGTCTGTGGATGAGTGACAACCGGAAGCGGCAGAGACAGGCCACTATAAATGCAGGAGGAAACAGCACAGAAGTGCTTCACAGGAGGCTCCCAAGCACTGAGGATGTCACCTAGACAGGGGACGAAACGTTTGCAAGACAAATTCCCAGCTCGGCGAACAGAACCACAACAAAAAGATTTAGCATTTCTGGTCATTTCATTGGAACTGGTATAAGTGAGAAATCTAATCAGTTTTGAGCATGTGAAAGCAGGAAAGTAAAGAAACCAAAAATGTGTCTCTAGGAGTTGTCAAAAGCACAATTACAAACAACCTGCAATTGAAAACAAAGAAAAGGAAAAATGAAGACAAAGAAAAGGTAATGGACATAAAAAGGGTGCAGTGGTTTCCATCTAAAATTGTTGAACTCAGTGTTAGGTCCAAAAAGCTGTAAATTGCCCAGTTTGTATCTATGTTGAGCTTCTACCGAAAGAGACTGAAAACAGAAAGGTCAGTTTGGGAGCAAGGTAGACAATTAAAATGACAATTCTGTAATTTGTTCAGTCCCCAGGAGAACAAAGATAGTTTCACAGCAGAAACTTTACTTAATGCATTTTACAAATTCAAGTATTAAACCAAGATTTTTTTTTTCGTGGGGTATGGATGCCATAGTAAAGTTGCTATTACCAAGACTAGATTTCAGTTCTAGACATTTATTAAATTCCACAGCAACAATGGTGGGATTTGAATTTGTGTCCTCAGAACATTTGTCTGGGTCTCTAGATTATTCGATTAATTACATTACCACCATCTCCCTCACTACACAATGAAACAGATCAGCTCCAGGGAAAGTGAGGTTATTTGAACCTACAATATCTCATGTCATTGTATAAACTTTAACAACATTAATTCAATAGTGTAATCAATGATAAAATACTGCAGCACATCTACAATATTAGGAACATTCACAAAATCAAATACAGTCATAAATCCTAATATCAAGGAACCAAATAAAATATATTGATCACACTGTGTCATTCATTTTTTTCATCTTGTTTGTTTTTCCGGTGAAGATCACCTCAAAATGTTCTGAAGCACTGTGTGCAACAGATAACAAAACTAGTTTTCTTGCTTCGTTGCCCTCAACTATTAGGAAGTTATGTAAAATTAAAATTAAATATAAAATAAAACTAAATATTAATGACTCCTATGGCTAATCAAAGAATGGTATGACTTTATGAAAAAGAGCAAGTTTCTTGAAAGGAGTGGTTCAGAACCTGTACAGGCAGGAATAAAAGTCTGCTGCTTCAAAAATGGTCGTATTAGCAAAAGTCAACTGGACGATAGGGTCACCATGTTGCGGGTCATCATATTGCTGGTGAGGGGAGAAGTTGAGAAGGAGAATTCTTCAGGGCAACCTTAGCCAGCACTTGAACCCATCTGATAGCATCACAAGCCAGCTATCCAACTAACTGAGCTAAATTACCTCCAGCCATATTAATACAACTAGAGGGCATAGGTTTAAGGTGAGAGGAGAGAGCTACAAAAGGGTCCAGAGGGGCAATGTTTTCATACAGAGAGTGGTGAGTGTCTGGAATGGGCTGCCAGAGGTAATGGTGGAAGTGAATAAAATTTTGTAATTTAAGAAACATTTAGACCTAAACATAGGTGCGATAGATATGGAGAAATCTGGACCAAGCACAAACAAATGGGACTAGTTAAATTGTGAAAACTGGGCGATATGGACAAGTCAGGCCGAAGATCCAGATTCCATGCTGTGGACCTCTATGACTTGATTAAAGAATTAGCCGAAATTTCATCAATCAAGAATGTACCTGAGACTAAATCATAACCAATGAATTTACATTGATTTGCAAAAACAAAGTGAGATACTTTGAAGCTGCAGACTGTTTGTGTGTGTTGGCATTTTTATAGAATTTGATTGATAAGTGTTGAGACACATGAAATGGCTACCATCTGCTTTTCATGCTTGTACTCTACCAGCCATCCTCATCTCCTGGTAGAAGTTATCACTGGCCCAATAAGAGTATTTGACAATTGCATAGCATGAATGATGTTGGGGGTTACTGGGACTAGGAAATTATCCAGATGTCCAGTTTTTGAGTCAAGAGTGTGTTGCTGGGAAAGCACTGCAGGTCAGGCAGCATCCGAGAAGGAGGAGAATCGACGTTTCGGGCATAAGCCCATCATCAGGAATGAGGCTTGTGGGCCAGAGGCTGAGAGATAAATGGGAGGGGTTGGGGTTGGGGGGAAAAGTTGCTGAGAAAGCGATAGGTGGATGAAGGTGAGGGTGAGGGATAGGTCAGGGGGGAAGTGATGGACAGGTCAGGAGGGCGGTGCCGAGTTGGAGGCTTGGGACTGGGATAATGTTGAGGGAGGGGAAATGAGGAAGCTAGACTACACCTCCTCCCACCCTACATCCTGTAAGAACGCCGTCCCTTATTACATTTCCTCTGCCTCCATCACATCTGTTCCCAGGATGACCAATTCCATGTCAGAAAGTCCCAGATGGCCTCCTTCTTCCAAGATGGCAACTTCCCTTCCCACGTGGTTGACAATGCCCTCCAGCGTATTTCCTCCACTTCACGCACCACTGCCCTTGAACCCCACCCCTCCCAACGCAACAAGGACAGAATCCCCCAGTCCTCACCTTCCACTCCACCAACCTCAGCATATATTGCATCATTCTCCGCCACTTCTGACACCTCCAAACAGACCCCACCACCAAAGATATATTTCCTTCCCCACCCCTATCAGCGTTCCGGAGAGACCATTCCCTCCATGATTCCCTCGTCAGGTCCATGTCCCCCACCAGCCCACACCCAACTCCTGGCATCTTTCCCTGCCACCACAGGAAGTGCAAAACCTGTGCCCACACCACTCCCCTCACCTCCATCCAAGGCTCCAAGAGATCCTTCCACATCCATCAGAAATTTACCAGTACCTTTACCAATATCATCTACTGCATCCGTTGCATCGGGGAGACTGGATGCCTTCTTGTGGATTGTTTCAGAGAACATCACTGGGACACCCGCACCCAGCAACCCCACCGCCCCGTGGCTGAACATTTCAACTCCAGCTCCCACTCGGTCCAGAACATGCAGGTCCTAGGTCTCCTCCACTGCCAAACCGTAACCAACAAATGCCTGGAGGAAGAATGCCTCATATTCTGCCTTGGGACCCTACATTTCCGTTCTCGTGCGATCTAGCATTATAAAACAAATTGCTCAATCACATGCCATTTAAACTAATGGGGCCAGAATTGCATTATATCAAATACAGGCAAGAAAGTTCGCAATCCACAAATGACAGTCTAAATTCTTCAATTGCAATAAAGCCAATTCACATTGAAGAAGCACACATTATAGCAGAACCGACCCTGTTTCTATTTCTTTGTTCCAGACTGTCTGACAACCATGTCCTTGACATGTTGTTTAGTTAAATCATTAAAATTAGATTCTTTCCAGTCTTTCCAACCAAGATTAATATACATTACAGTTGGATCATTTTCTTAAACGCAACTCAACAGTGTACCATTTTATTAGGATTAGATACCATCACCTGACAACCAGGACAATAAAGGTTCTGATTTTTTAGAAGATTAAGTGTATCAAGGACTGTTCAATTTATCTTGAGACATAAGGAGGCTACCCACCTAAAAATAAGATTTGGTTTACATTAGTGTGGAAACAGTGGAGTGTACCTCCAGTCTCTATTTCCAAGCCACCTTACTGCTAACAGCCCAATGAATGCCAAATTACCTTGATCCTACTGCCAGCCTCATGGGTGCAGATTCAGTTTCAAGGTCATGACGTCCAACTTGGATTACTATTAATTCTATTCAGGGTATTTCATTTTCTCAGAGATAATTAACTACAAAATTTCTTGGCAAAGATAAAATTATTTGAACTTTCTTCCCCAGATAATCTCACCAAATATTGAATGTTATTCATGAATTGCAATTTACATTATTGAACCCAGACCAGTCAAGATTCAGCGACTACATTTCAATATTCTTTTAGCACAGTGACAGCAGCAGTGAATGCAGCATTCTGATTACCTAATGCCTTATTCATAGCATTTGATGTCTAACCTTTATATTTGGGCAGCTTTCTGTAAGGTATTTGATCAAAACACCTGTAGTTTTAATTTATTGTAAGTGTTAATGTTATGCACTTACAATTTTGTAGGGAAATGACTGTTTTAAGCTTTGGGTTTGCTAATATTTTATTTGAGTACTCTGACTCTGACCAGCAGTTTAATTGAAATCTATGTAAAAAAAAAGATTCTAAATTGCAGATATGTTATCTGCTGCAGAATGACTCTGCTGTATAATGACAGCTGCAGCCCACTCTATGGGCAACTGCTTTTACCGTGAAGGAATATAAATATTTATAAAGTATTATAAAACATATTTGTGACTATAGAATTGGAGAAAGCTCACTCTCTCGTATTTTCGAAGGACAAAGCACCAAGGATAATTCAAATTGGACAGAAATGTCCAGGCAGGGAGAAATCTACAATATCTGATGTTGATGATACAAGACATTAATTAAACATCCATAGTCTCGGGTTAAAACCTTTATAAAGAACAAAGATCAATGCAGCACAGGAACAGGCCCAATGGCCCTCCAAGCCTGCACAGACACATTCTCCCCTTCCACACTAAAACTGTCTTCACTTATAGGATCCATAACCTTCTATTCCCTTCCTATTCATGTATTCATCCAAGTGCTTCATGAATGTTGCTACTGTGCCTGCTTGCACCACCTCCACTGGCAATGTATTCTAAGCAGTCACCACCCTTTGTGTGAAAATCTGACCTGACACATCTCTTTTAAAGCTCCCCCCCCCCCCCCCCACCCCCCGCACCTTGAACCTTTGTCCCCTAGTAATTGACCCCTCTACCTTCGGAAAAAGCCTCATACTTTCCACTTTATCCATGCTACAGTCTTTTAACTTCTTTCAGGTCGCCCCTCAACCTCTTGCAATCCAGTGAAAACAAACAGAATCTATCCAACCATTCTTCATAACTAAAATCCCCCACACCAGACAACATCCTGGTAAAACTTTTCTGTATCCTCTCCAAAGCATCCACATCCTTCTGGTAGTGTGGTGACCAGACCTGTATGCAAGGACACAGGAACTTTAAATTGTTTATTCCTTTTTTTTGCATTTGATATTACCTAGTTTTAACATGGTATTTATGTGTATGGTTAATGTTGTATCTTTATTATTTTCTGGGAATTAGCAGATAATAAAATTGTACTTCTTCACTCAAAGTATCTTGAAATTTACTCCTTACTGATGCAGAAGATATTAGTAACTACATTTTTATTGGGGGGGGGTATTGTCTCAAACTTAAAAGAACATAAATATCTGTGGTCACCAACAGAGATTGAAAAGGATCCTTCCTAACATATTACACTTGTATGGTGACAGCTAGGAGAGTGTGAGACTCTTTTAGTGACTGTTTGTTGTACCAGATTTCATCAGAACTTGTGCTTTTTTTTTGTTTATTTTCAGAAAAGGTAAGTTGTTTTGAATCACAGTACCTACATGGTTTGCATAACATTTTCACAATGTGTGTGGTGAGGGAAAGTACTTTTTGAAGTT
This sequence comes from Chiloscyllium punctatum, assembly GCF_047496795.1. Classification (NCBI taxonomy): domain Eukaryota; kingdom Metazoa; phylum Chordata; class Chondrichthyes; order Orectolobiformes; family Hemiscylliidae; genus Chiloscyllium; species Chiloscyllium punctatum. The sequence continues at coordinate 40,232,920 of NC_092758.1, forward strand.
TTAATAGAAATTAAATATATAAAACTGTTAAATCCTCTGAGTTGCATGCTATGATATAATATCCACAATAAAATGATTTAAATTTATCAATTTTATTTCTGGAGTGCAAATGTAATATGATAACGATAAATGATTCAAAGCACCTAATGAAGTAAACAGAAGTAATGATACAGCCACCTCAGGATCAATTTGTAACTCTGTGGGAGAGAATTTCTTTTAACAAAACTTTAAATTCATTTCCAATAATCTGCTTTTTCTAAAATTCCCCCTATTTTCTCCTTGTTGAAATGGCATTTCTTTGTAATCAGCAAAAGATAATTGCACAGTTAATTAGATCATTTTGGCATGTCATCCCTCCTCTTTGTGGCTCCTCTTAGTCGCAGATGTCATTTACTTTAATCGATTGCGCATGGTGTGGTCACATGGGGCTAATTGGGAGCAGACTTCCTGCCAGATTCAGGCAGGATTGCTTTATAACCTGCAAGATGTGAAGAGGATCCCCACAAACAAAGTATTTAGTAAGAGTGTAATTTCACTGTTTGGTAATTTCTACTCAAATATATATGAGTGATGAAAATTCTTGCCTTTATTCATGTATCTTGTATACTAAATCTGACAAAGGCAAAAATTGCAACCCCTCGAACCATAACTAAAGAACTGATTTCTTCATAGATTTCCATAGTTTCTATATGTTCTGCAGATGGTTGATAGGATAGAACAGCTGCTAAACCAAAGAGTTTAATAATAATCAGAACCACGGGGGCTTGATGTTGTAATGGAGAGCTCAATTCTTACTGTGCTGTCATACTTCATTGGCCTGACCTCTATTTTGCCATTCACTGGCTTCATTTACATGATTGAGATATAACCTCTCTTCCAAATAAGCACTAAATATTAACAGTGTTCCATTTGTATATTTGAAGTGAACCATCGGTTGCCGTTGGGATTCTCCTCCTCTTTCTTTTTAATGTAAACATGGGACTGAATTCAACAGAGAATGATATTGTTAACCTCTTCTTCTATTCTAATTTGCAGTTATCATTGCACTTGGCAAAAAATCTTGACCCCATGACCTTGCAAACTGTCACCCCATCACTCACAAGTATTGCCAGTATGCTCAGACAGAAAGAAAGACAGATTCCTTCCCCTTTGAGTGTGATTGCAGCCATCTTCCATTTGCACTGTACATTTGCCAGTCAATTGGATCTGAAAGACAATGCAGATCGCACTTGTCTCAGTAAAACTCGGAATCAACTTGGTAATCAAGGTGCCTTCATACCTGCATGCCCGTTCCTTCCTGGTACTCCTTGACTAGCCTATAAGAAGTGATTCTTTATGTTCCCACACATTGGAATTATATCTTCAGCTCTCAACAATTCCTTCTGGGCTCCAGCAGTCCTTTGACTGCAGTGATATGGATCCCCTCAGTCACTGATTGCCCCAAGTGGCCGACGATCTTGCCCAAGCCCCTGGACTGAGATCAGATTATGAACTTGACTGACTGTGCTGGGACCACTTGACTACAATAGGCCCCCTTCTGGATTAGTGGTGCTGGAAGAGCACAGTAGTTCTAGCAGCAAACCTCTACAATAGGCCCCCTTTGACTTCACTGAGGACTAATCTCCTTAGATTTTGCAGCATGGCCATTTAGTTAATGCACATACAGTGTGTTTGCCTCTAAGGGAGCTGGCACATGATACAGGTATGAGATTGAAGCAGCACAGTGCCATACAGCAACATGTACACCCCTTTGACGAGATGCCAACCATGGCAAGCTGCCCTGCTTTATGTCTGCAAAAGCACTAGACCTTTTCAGTTCTGACTGAGGAGATAAGTGCAATAAAGTCAAGGCAAGGCAGCTGTAAGCATCAGAGCACAAAGTGAATGAGCACTAAGATAGTGAGCAAGCAGCCCTGAATTGCAGCCTGGTCCAGTCAAAGAGATGGGTGTCTATCCTTGCTTACTAAATGTCCCAGCAACTGATTCATAGATGTGCTGCAAGGATGTGGAGAGACTGATATCTGCCAAATCCATGGACAGCAGATCCATGTAGTCATTACCCTTGGAGCAAGACCTGAGATGTCAATGTTTGTGCTGTAAGATCAAGGTCCAGATGACCAAGCAGCAAGCTGGGGTCACCAGTTAACCACTCTGATTTTCATCTTAAGAGGTGTTGCTCTCGAGTTTCTATCTGGGAGCATGGGAAACAGCATATTAATGAGGTGAGGTAATAATGACATGTTAATATACACTAATATATGCAATAGGCCTCTTGCTGCCCAATAGTGAGACTCCCACCTCGTCATTCAAACTTGGTTGGAAAATGGGATTTTTTTTTGGTCTCGATGGGAAAAAGCTCCCTGTTGGCCATCTCATGTGATTCTCCAATCTTGCTTGCCAACTCCCACATCATTCAGGAATTGCAAAATTCCTCCCATAGTTACTTTCAACTGCCAGCAAATAATGTGAAAACTGATTACCTTAATATTGTTTTGCTGATTAGGGAGCAATTACAGTGAAATTGAAACATTAACTTACTGAAAGGCATACGGAAAGAGACATGGAGATGCAGCCAGCTAAGCAAGGCGTTTGAAGCATCTCACCATCAATGAGTGTGATGAAATGCACTAAGGCAGCGTCTGTGATTTTACTATTGTAAACCATCCTAAACATCTCAGGATTGTACTTTGATGATGAAATTTTGGGGCTTAACCCTGCAAAACAAGGTCAAGTTTTGAATGAAGTTCATGAAAAATGACAAGCTTAAAGGCAAAAACCATTGGTCAACTTTTACATGAGTTTGACTTTTTCATGGGTATATATGATATCCAACTGTACCTTCCCAATTTTTCTCTTGACTACTTTACTGTCTTTAAATTGTCAAATCACTGGTCTGACATCCAGCACAAGATTACAGCAAGCTTTTTATTAACTGGTACATTTGGGACCAGGAGTGTACCAGTTGGTCAAATATTCCAGATAATCAAGAAATCCATATAATGAGTGCAAAAACACACACAATATAATAGAAATGTAATGCAGGGGGTATACACACCACAGTTATATTTTATTTCCAGCATAAAACACTTAAATAATAACACAACTTTGTCTTAAATAAAACTTACCAGCAGAGAGCCTTCTCACTTATGTCCTCAACTTATTCAGAGATTGTGGGAATATGGTCAACTTCTAGTATTTCAGGTATATAATTTTTGCTAGTTTATTGAGACTGCCAGTTCATAAGGTGCTGGTTGAAAGTTTGCTGTACTAGAAATTTCCTTAAACTAAATATTGGGAGTGTCAAAGCCATCCAGTTTGGAACAAGATGAAGCATTTTATTAAAATGGTAAGAAATTGTAGAGCTTTCAGATGCAGAAGGACCTGGATACCCCAGTGCTTGAATTGCAAACAGTTAGTATGCAGGAATAACAAGGAATTAGGAAAACTAACAGAATATTAAGACATTATAATTTATTGTGAAGGAGTGGAATACAAAATTAGGGAGGTTATGCTTCAATTATATAGTATTAGTTAGACTGCATCTGGAATACTGTGAAAATATTGGTACCATCATATATGGAATGACGTAAATGAATTTGAAGCAGTTCAGAGAAAGTTTACTGATCTAGTACCTGGAATGGGCATGGTCTCTTATATGGAATGCTTCGACAGGCTGGTCGTGTTTCCTTTGGAGCTTTGAAGAATAAGAGGTGACTTGATTGAAACATATAAGATCATGAGGTGGTTTGACATGGTGCATGGAAAAAAGTATGTTCCCTTTTATGGGGATGTAGAACTAAGGGTCACTTTTTAAGAACAAGAGGTCATCCACTTAAGACAGAGATGAGAATTTACTGCGAATGAAGAGTCGCAAGTCATTGGAACGTCCTTCCCAACAAGACAGTTATTGCAGCACTATTGGATATTTTAAAATCAAACATAGATAGATTCTAGATACACAAGGAAGTGAAAGGTTATCAGGAATAAGTGGGTATGTGGAGTAATCAGACCAGCATGATCAGATTCAATGGCAGAACAGGCTTGAAGGGCTAAATTGTCTACTTGTGCTGCAAACCATTTTTTGTTTGTAAAGACACATTGTCAGAAAAAAATACAAGTAAATACAAGAGGGACTTAATATTTTTCATACCAATGAGTGCAAGTTTGTATTCATGAGTTGTTCAATTAGTTAATATTAACAAGTTTATGTAGTTGATTTCAATAAATATTTTGGAAAGCATATGAAGCGGAACAATTTGCACCATATAAGCAGAATTTATAAGAAGTTCTCATATATGTTAGTGTCGAAAATACAAAAGCAAATGCATCAGTTGCTTCTACGTGTGTATGAATGGGATGAAACTTGGTCTTTACATGTGGGAAAGCGTGTGGAGCTGGCCAGTTAACACAATGTAAAAAAACGTTATGTCAGGTGCCTGAAGAGAGGGATCTTCATGTTATGCTGCTTTTCATCACAGCCCAGTTTCATAATTGCAACCTTTCCGATTCATGGACCAATTACATTGTGTGTGAGCAACTGTAAGCTGCACTTGGAGAAATCTTTCAAAATATGTAAACCCCAGGGGCCAATGCTTCTGACATCCTTGGAGAAAGTGATAAATGTGTTTGCTTTATCAAACATAGCAGCAGTCACCCATTTAATCCAAGTGTAGACTCCAATCTGATTGATGTTACTGATATGCTCTGTGCAGCTTGAAAGAGCCTGAGGCAAGGCACTTGGTAGGTGCAGTGACCTGGATTTTAATAGGCAGTGCTGTACCAACTGGTTGCAGGTTAAAATACAACTTTGCCACTTGAATCCTCCTTGAGTAATGTTCTTCGAATAACTACAGGAGTGTGATCTTGGCCTCTTGATGTTGTTGGAAAGGGAAGGATTTAGCGAGTCTTGAGAAGATTTGTAGCTCAGATTAAGGTTCTGGATGTAAGCTTGCTCAATGAGCTGGAAGGTTCGTTTTCAGACATTTTGTCACTATACTAGGTAACATCATTAGTGAGCCTCCAGTGAAACACTGGTGTTAGTGACCGGGTTTCTATTTATGTTTTTACATTTCCTTCAGTTGGTGATGTCATTTCCTGTGGTGATGTCATTTGCTGTCGTGATGTTGCTTCCAGTTCTTTTTCTCAGAGGGTCCAAGTTTATGTATTTGTTGGAATGCCATGCTTCTAGGAATTCTCAAGCGTGTCTCTTGTTTGGCTTGCCTAGGATGGATGTGTTATCCCAGTTGAAGTGGTGTCCTTCTTCATCTTTACGTAAAGATACTAATGAGAGTGGGTCATGTCTTTTTGTGGCTAGGTGATGTTCATGTATCCTGGTGGCTAGTTTTCTGCCTGTTTGTTTATTGCAGTATTTGTTACAGTTCTTGCACGATATTTTGTAAATTACATTAGTTTTGCTTGTTGTCTTTATAGGGTCTTTCAAGTTCATTAGCTAATGTTTTAGTGTGTTGGTGGGTTTGTGGGCTACCATGATGCTAAGGGGACTGGGTAGTCTGGCAGTCAATTCCGAGATGTCTTTGATGTAGGGGGGAGTGGCTAGGGTTTCTGGACGTGTTTTGTCTGTTTGTTTGGGTTTGTTGCTGAGAGATCAGCGGACTATGTTCATTGGGTGTCCATTCTTTTTGAAGAGAAGGATTTCTTCATTTTTTCTGCTCTTCAGCTTCAGTTCCACAGGATCCTTTCTCCTCTTCATCATTGTGCTCTTCCCACTCCTCTTCCTTTTCAATCAGTAAGACAATCTGACAGTTCAAAGCCTATAATAATATCTAAAAGTACTTTACATGCCTATATAATCAGTGGGCTTCCAAGATAAAATGTCACCAAAAGCTCTATCTTTTCCTGATAACAGCTGAGGATTCTTTTAAGCAACACACGAGATGGCTATTTTAGTACCTTCAGTGCCCATAGTTAAAGGGAGTCAGTACAATGGAAATAAAGTCAGAAAATGGCAATACTTGACCCTAATTTAATTATATTCAAGAGGTTCTTCTTTTCATATGGTATGCAATGATCAAAAAAATTATTCCATCAGCTAGCAATTCGTGTGAATTGCAAAATTAGCATTATCAGCATGGAATAAGCAGACATTTTATTCAATTAATTTCTATCTACCAATACCTTGTGTTTTTCAGTGTAAATGAATTGAAAATTAGACCAAAATCACTGTAGAAATTTCTGCACTGTATAACTGTAGAAATCCATACTTTCTGTACTGCAAAGTGCCCCAAACTGAAACTAGAAAGCTTCTTTTGCCAAGTTTTGCATGTTTCCCTTAAGCCCATTCCCCCTGCAAAACATCGAGAGCCTTCTCTCTGAAAACTTAATGTACTACAATGTTTACTTTGTTCAGGAACTTTCCTAATGTAAGCAAAGCTCCAATGCTCTCTGTAACTGTGTTTTAAAATAAATCATCATGGCTACAGAAATACTGACAAGTTAATCATTAAATCTCTTCAGACCCACAGAATCCCATATGCACGTTGTTCAAACTTCAGAAATCCAAAATAAGTGCTATTAAAAGATATATATCATATACCTTACATGACAATATAACATAGTCATTAACCAAAATCTATTTATTAACTATTTTAAAAATGTCAGACCTGCAGCTGAACTACATGCAAAAGCTAGTAAATTGCAAGAAAGCAATTAGTTGTATTGCTGATCAGTCATAATAGAAATCCTTTCTTTTCACTTGTCCCACACAACTAAATAATATTTTAGTGTCTTATTAAGAGTTATCTCTCATATATATTCCAGTCTGAAAGGAAATTATCCTCGATCCCAGGGATGGAAGATGATGACGATACTGGTTTCACTAACAATCTGAGTATGCACATTACCTATTGTGTTGGCATATAAAAGTTTGAGCATATCATTTTATTCATGTTAAAGTTTAGTCTCAAGTGAATTTTCAAATATTATTTGAATGTAAGCTGAACTTAAATAGGATTTACTCCAGATTTTGTGAAACTGTGAAAGAAACAAAATAGTGTCTTTAAGGAATTTATATGTAACTTAACATAATTTCCTGTATTCTTAGTTATCCCTTTTTCTTTCTTCTCAATTTTTTTCCACTAGAAATCCTGACAGTATCTGAATTGGATATTTTATTTAAAAAGACAGCCTTGTATTTCTCATTTTAAAACCAAGATATTTGTTACTTATTAAGATGTGGTTTATCCTACATAAAGGCCGTTTATAGCATTGATTCAAAGCCGACTGCATGTATCAATTTCCCCTGCCAGATCTTCCTTCTGGAAAGGTGTCACAGCAGGGCCAGTATCCATTTTAAAACACTACAAAATTGGCATTGCATTGGGAACAAATGATAGTGTGTGATGTGAAGTTAGTTGAAAGAGGGGAGGCTTCATTATATTTTCAAAGTGTGGTTTATTTTGTTTTAATGCTGCTACTGACCTATGCAGCACTATAGTGATATGGACAGGGACAATACTTCAGTGATGGTTCATGGTAATTTTTCTTTAACACTTCTAATGCCAGTCCACACCTTAGCAAACTGGTGCCTTCTAATCACAGAAATTTAGAATGGGCTTGTGTGTATTTAGCTGTGCCACAGAGGTGTTTGGAACTAACCCTGACATAGACTCAATAGATTACACTTTGCAGTTCTTTCATAGAGGGCCGTAGCCAGAGGAAGATTAATGGGATATAGATTTCTGCAGCAGGCCAGAAGGCACAGCTGAAGTGATGAGCTCCAGCTCACCAGGGCAACGAAGATTCAATATGTTCACCCACTGTCATTCTGTCTAAAACTCACCACTAATGCATTGATCTTTTGAATGAGGCTAAAATTGGATTTACAGAAGTACTCTAAAGAAGGCAGTACTTGGCACTGGTCTTCAACAAAATACAGTGAGCAAATCTGTTGTTACAATGAATTCTGCGCATCACCATATTAATGGCTTATGAAAATTGTCTGAAACATTGTCATCGACCTTAAGATGGAAGATTTGTCATCGCCTTACAGTTGAACTAGAAGCTGATCTTTGTCCTCTGGCAGGATTTTGTCAACTTGAAGAAAATGCACAGCTGAATCAAGCAATCAATCAAATGAATTATGCTGTAAAAAGACTAAAATGGGGGACTTTTCACTGAAGGAATTACTTAGTTTTAACATTATTTCAGCAACAGAATCCATCTCTTGTCGAATAACTTAATAAGTCATGCAATGCGTGTTTTCAATTTAAAGTGCAGGGTAGTAAGATAGATCAAAAAAATAAAGGCCATAACAAAAGAAAATGGTGTAAATGTTCAGAAGGTCAGGCAACCTTTTTGTATCCATTCTTTGAATTTGCTGGCATGGCTGAAATGTATTGTCTATCCCAAATTGCTCTTGGGAATGTTGAAGTGAGCCACAGCATTCCACATGGTATAGATACATCCACAGTGTTTATTTGAGAGGGATAGCCAGGATTTTAGCCCAATGACTGTGGGTTGGCAAACATCATTCAACGCATGGTGTATGCCTTGGACGGCCAATTTAATGCCCTTGTTCTTCGAGGAGGTAGAGGTCTTTGGTTTGGAACATGAATTTGAAACCTTGGCAAGTTTTGTGGTACAGCTTGTAATTGATACACACTGCTGCCTTTGTACATTAGGTGGAGTGGGTGTACATTAAAGGTGGTTGCTGGGGTACTGATCAAATAGATAGCTTTGAATTGATGTTGGTGAGCTTCCTGAGTGGCACTCATAAAAACATCTGTCACACTGCTGGCTTATAGATTATAGATGCTGAACATGCTTTGAGGACACACGAGGTGAATTGATTGTAACACAAATTCTCAGCCTGCTCCTGCAGCCATGGCTTTGTATTGCAGGTCCAGTTAAGTTTCAGACCAATTGTAAACCCAGGATATTGATGGAAATTTTAATAATTGACAAAAAGCTTGCTTTTAAAACCAGTAATAAAAGCTTTGTTACAAATCATCATTCAAATCAAATACTCTAGGAATACTGAGGGTATTCACTTGAAGAAGAAAGTCAAAGGATAACAAAGAATACTGTACATTATTATCTTAAATTGCATAGATGCTTCCCTAATGCTTTGATTTATTCATATTTTCACAAGCTCCAAAGAAAATCCTACTTAAGTCTTATTTATTTATACTGAATACTCGTAAGACTACTGATGCAAATGTGTGGTTAAGATATTGCATATTTTGTAAAGAAAACCAATCGGTATTTAAAATTGATGCAAAGAATCTTGAAAAATGGCTCCCAGAAGCCCATGATTTAACTTGTGGATTGCACTATAACTGGAACCAGGCCGTATTTATCTCAAGAGGAATCAGAGAAACCTTTGGAAATTCAATGGCAGATACTGAGCAGCACACTTCCAAACTGACAGAACTTGTCTAGATACACAAGAGACTGTTAAAAATGGCACATGTGCAAGAGATGCTGGTGAATTCTGGGATATGGACTGAGTAGCATGTTGTTCTTGGAATAGTGCATTGGGCCAGAATTGGATTTGAAGAATGTTATCAGAGTAGGAATGTATTTAATGAGTCGAGTTTGGCCAGGTGTAAGGAAGGGTCACTCGACCTGAGAATTAATGCTGATTTCTCTCCAAGATGCTGCCAGACCTGCTGAGCTTTTCCAGCAATTTCTGTTTTTGTTTCTGGTTTACAACATCCATGCTTCTTTCGGTTTTTAATTAAGGAGTTAAGTTTGGCAAGATACGGCGAGGATGCCTAATAAGCCTTGCAGCAGAAATCTCTCCAAAAAACTCGTCACACCTTAGCCTCTGTCAAAACAAAATTTGGTTCACTGAATATTTCCAAGGGTAAACAGAAACTCGGTGACTATGGCTTTCCTGGAAAGGTGAATCATTCTTCCTGTCTCAACAAAATCTTGAATAAATGAGTCATTCTAGTTAATGAGGGAGACATTTAAAAAGTTGATTTAGCTTGGCTAAAAGATAATGGATGGGTTTGTACGCGATAATTCAATATTGTGAACTATTGAACTGTAATTCAATAATTAATTCAGTACCTAATTTAGAAGCACAATTCTATAATTTGGGACAGCTGCCAATTTTATGTTTAAAACTGTAAGCTCAGGAAAACCTACTAAAACAGCTGCAGCCACCATCCTTACCAGACCCAACTCTTAGCTTGTGAGAGTTGGGTTTTCTTTCTGATAAGTTACAGAGGAACATACAAACATAAGAAATAGGAACAGGAGTAGACCATTCAGTCCCTAAAGCCTGTTCTGCCATTCATTGAGGTCATGGCTGATCTACTCTAGGCTTCACCTGCTCTTTCATGCCAACAAGAGTCACAGGTAGACAGGATAGCAAAGAAGGTGTTTGGTACACTTGCCTTTACTGGTCAGTGCATTGAGTTGGGAGGTCATATTGCAGCTGTACAAGACATTAGTTAGACCACTTTTGGAATATTGCATGCAGTTCTGGCCTCCTTCCTATAAGAAGGATGTTGTGAAACTTGAAAGGGTTCAGAAAAGATTGACAACGATGTTCAAGGGTTCAACGGGTTGAGCCAGAGGGAGAGGTTGAATAGGCTGGCGCTGTTTTCCCTGGAGCTTCAGAGGCTAAGGGGTGACCTTGTAGAAGTTTATAAAATCATGAGGGACACGGATAAGGTAAATAGTTAATGTTTTTTACCTGGCATGGGAGAGTCCAAAACTATAGAGCGTAGGTTTGGGTGAGAGGGGAAAGATTTAAAAGAAACCTAAGGTGCAACGTTTTCACGCAGAGGGTAGTGCAGTGTATGGAATGAGCTGCCAGATGAAATGGTGGAGGCTAGTACAATTATAACATCTAAAAGGCATCTGGATGGGTATAGGAATAGAAAGGGTTTAGAGGGATATGGAACAATGCTGGCAAGTAGGGCTAGGTTTATTTAGGATATCTGGTCGCATGAGTGAGTTGGACAGAAAAGTCTGTTTCTGTGCTGCACAATTCTATGACTCTATAACTTCTCATAGCCCTCAATTTCTCAATATTTCAATAATCTATCTCCTCTTCAGCTGTTATCAATGATCTAGCCTCCACACCCCTGTGTGATAGCAAATTTCAAAAATTCATTACCCTTTGGGAAAGGAATTTCCTTTCATTTACATTTCATTTTTATTGAGTGAGCCCTTTTTCTGTTGCAGTGTCTCCTAGAACTTGACTCCCTCCATATTGGGAACATGTCTACTCTATTAAGCCTGCTCAAAATCATATGTTTCAATAAGATCACCACTCATTATTCTAAACTATCACCCTTCATTCTTTTAAACTCTTATGAATAAAAGCTAAACTGTTCAGACATTTTTGGTTAGGTGATGCCTTCACCCCAGGAATCAGCCAATTGAATCTATTATGAACTGCCTTGAATACCAGTATATATTCTCTTAAAAACAGGGCCCAAGGCTGTACACAGTAGTCCAGTTGCAGTCTTCCCAACACTCTGTATGTTTGTATTACTGCTTCCCTATTTTAAAACTCCAACCCCTTAGCAATAAAGGCAAAAATTCCATTTGCCTTCTTAGTTACTTGCTGTACCTGCATGCTAACATTTTGCTGATTTAGCCAACTGTGCTGTGCCCTTCTCAAGTGTCTCTCCTTTTAATTACTAGTCTGCCTTTTGAGTTTTCATACTAAAGTGCGTGACTGCACACCTTCCTATGATAAATTCCATCAGCTACATTTTTGCCAACACACCAGATCTATCTATCTCTCCTTGCAGACTCCTCATCTATTTTTGCTTTGTCAACAAATTTGAAAACATTACACTCTACCTCCTCCTCCAGTTCATTAGGATAGTTAGTAAATAATTTAAGCCCTAGGATTGATCCTTGTGACCCTCCACAGTTCCTTCATTCCAACCTAAAAAAGACTTATTAATCTCAATGGTTTGTGTGTTAATCAATCCTCAGTCTATGCTAATACATTACTCATCAATACTGTGAGCTGCTATCCTGTGCAATCAACTTTTTATGAGGAACCTCATTCAATGCTCTATGTAAATCTAAATGCACTACATCTACCAGTTCCCCTTTATCAACTTTGTTACCTCATTCAGCTTGAACAAATTTGTCAAACGTATTTCTTTTCACAAAACCATGTTGATTCTGTCTTATTGTATTAAGCTTTTTTTTAAGAAAGTCCTTGTTTTTCTTATTTAATAATGTTATTTCAACCACAAGTGTCCAGCTAATTGCTCTGTAGTTTCCTGCTTTGTCTCCTTCCCTTCTTGAACAGGATATCACATTACAAATCAGTTTACCCAGTGAGCCTTCGACTATTTTGACCAATGCCTCTATGATCTTGGCAAAAGCATCCCTTAAAATGCTTTGATGTGGGTCATCAGGTCCTGGCAATTTTTCTGCCTTTAACCCCATTGATTTTTCAAATACTTTGTCTCTTGCAATAAAAACATTTTTTAATTCACTCATGGGATGTAGGTGTCTCGAACTAGGCCAGAATTTCCCATCCATAATTGCTCAGAGGGCGATTAAGAGTCAACTACATTGCTGTAGGTCTGGAATCACATGTCGGCCAGGACAGGTAAGGATGACAGATTTCCTTCCTAAAGGACACTAGTGTTGGGATTTTCCAACAATCAACAATTGTTTCATGGTCACTATTAGACCCTTAATTCCAGATTTTTGATTGAATTCAAATTCTGTTATCTGCCATGGTGAGTTTTGAACCCAGGTCCCCAGAGTATTCATGATCTGTTCTGATGAAGGCTTACTGAACTGGAAATTTTAACTCATTATAGGCTCCCAGTTATTATGGACACAGATAACATTACAAAACTATGGCAGTGATCACAATTCAAGATTGGGTTCAAAGTTACTCCAACAGTTTGGAATGATCTGAAGTTGTAAAAAGTATAAAAGCAGTCATTTTTCCTCTTTTTCACTGATTTAAAGCTAATATGACATAGTTCCTGCCATACACACCCATGCTGATAAACTCATGTTCACAGACACTCACACTGACATTAATAGAGAAATCACTAGCTCACCAAGTGATGTCCAGAGAGAGCTGAATATATTGTGGCTGTCAGCCTACTGTACAATGAACTTCAAAGCCTGGGATTTGGGATGGTGTCAAGCTGAGTAGGACTGGTGGGAGAAAGTCCCACTCCCTTCATTTCTGACAATGGAGTGAAGCAGCAGCAATTCTGAGTTTTTTTAAAATGAATTGAGCACTTACTGCATGGTTAACTATGGATTACAAAGTGTTTCTGAAACTATCAAAACCTGCAGAGTTCAGTTGTCAGATTAATATTGTTGCCTATATTCCTCCCCTGCCAAGCTCGATGATGAAAAAGGAGAAACAATTATAAGCTCCAATTAGACATGATTTTAGCTTCTAAAGTAATTTATTTGAAGTACAAGGCAGATATTTGTGAGGAAAACTATTTTTGTGGCTGGACATTGCAAATCTTACTATAAGAAGTCAGGAAATACCTAAAACAAAACATTTGGGATTGATAGCTCCACTTCCAGCATAAAGCATTTGAAGTATTAAATTTGCTCTTCCCATTTTCTCACTGTTACACCGGCAGGCTCATTTGACATTAATTCATTTGTGACATTGGAAGGTAGTAAGCAGGTTTTTACTTGCTGTGCACTGACATTCACCAGTCTGGCATTGTATCTGTAAATGATTGTAAGCAAATAAATAATTTGAACATATTCCAAGTGCTAAACTATTGTCCTCTGGTTTTTAAAACAACTCGTTGAGTGCACAGCAACATCATTGTTGTTAATTGTTACCATCTGTTCAATGCAAAGCTTTGAGGTATTAGCATAAGTGATAATTTTTATTCATTCATGGGATGTTGCTGGCTGGGAAGCCATTTATTGCCAGTCCCTAATTGTCTTTGAGAAGGTTGCTATGACTGGCCTTTTTGGAACCGCTGCAGTCCCTGGGATGCAGATACATCATAGTGCTATTAGGAAGGGAGTTCTAGGATTCTGATGCAGTGACAGTTGTTATGGACGAGGTCAGACCACTCAAAATATTCATAAGCATGCAGCCCAGACCATAACTTTGCAATTTTTATTGGTAAGTGTACAGTGAAAATTATCCGGAGTAAGATAGCTAGGTTGAGTACCAGGTTTTAAAACAGACAAAAACTTATTCACAAAAATTACACAATGAAACACAAAAAACAGAATTAAAAACCCCTACAGAACTCAATCTGTTCAAACTAGTCTTAATTATGCTGTTCCGAATATGTACAATCGTCTCAATAAACAAACCCCTTAAACACAGCGTAAAAATGAAACAAAGGCTTACAGGTTGAAGTTAGAAAGGCAAAAGGAGAAAGAGTCTAGCTGCCTGTTTCCACCCATCTCACAGCTGAACTGACACGAACGTAACTTCAGTTTCCAGGACTGGCCACTCCCCTTTCATTATACAGGTTACTTCTAAAAACATAAAAGCTTTGGTCTAAAGTCTCATCTGTTTACGTATAAACAAGAAGGCCTCTCAATACCAATTTATCTCTGTACCAAACCCAGCCGTTTTGGAGCCTGGAGTGTTTTGTAACCACTCTGAAAAAAAAACAAGGACACAGTATCCTTGAGAAAAAGAACAACCTTTAGAAAAAAGGACCAGCTTTGTGACACAGTGAAAGAGTTCTAAATCAGAATTATGTGTTGTTTTGATAATTGGTAGATGTCGCATCCGTCAGCTGCCCTTGTGCTGCTTCAGGATAGAGGTAGTAGGTTGGTCTTGCTGTCAAATGAGGTTTTATCACATTGTTGCAATGGTATGTTGACGAAGGAATTGGATATTGAACACATTGGATAGGGTGCCAGTCATGCTGTTCACTTTGTCGTGAATGCTATCAAGCATAATATGCATTGTTAGAGTTGTACTCATCTAAGCAAGTGGGGAGTTTTCCGTCACAGTCCTGACTTGTGCCTTGTAGATGGTGGACAAATTTTGGCAAGTCAGGAAGTGAGTTACTGACATAAGATTCCTAACATCTGACCTTTTATAGCGTCCATAGGAATCATATGGCTGACCCACTTCACTTTCAGTAACAACATCTCGATATGGCAGCAGTGTTACCATGAAACGTGAAGGGGCAGTACTTAGATTCTCTTCTGTCAGAGATGGTTATAGCACTTGTCAGGGGTGACTGTTACTTGCTGCTGATGAATAGGGTGCAAGCTAGATACATAAGCATGAGAAATAAATACAAGTTTTCCAAAGCTAGATGACTCTGGATGATGAAGGATATTGATGAGAAAACAAGGAAGAAAAAGGAGGAATATGATGCATATCAGATAAAGAATAGCAATAGAAATCAGGAAGACGATCCCAAAGCAGGGAAGACGATCCTAAGAGGAAACATGAGGAAAGGATGGCAAAGAACATTCTTCAATATATCAACAGGAAAAGATTAGTGAAGGGAAGAGTGGACCCCGTTAGGAACGGTGGGGTGGGCTGCTCACTGAAGCAAAGGATATGGCAGAGGTACTGGCTTCTGTCTTTACCAAATTAGAAAGTGATGACAATGGTCTAGTTGAAAATGTGGATGTTGAGCAACTCAGCACTTTAGTGAAGGGCAAAGAAAGGGGCAAAGGATAACTCAGGAAATTACAGAGTAGTGGGAAAACTGATGGAGAATACAGGAGAATGTATAATTAATACAGGATAATGTAAATATAGACTTCAAAAAAAGTAAGTTAATATCAATCTACTTGGTTTTGTTAAGGGCAGCTCATGCTGGACACCTTTGACAAGGTGACCCAGGCAGTGGATGAGAATAGTTCAGTCAATGCTGTATATTTGGACTTTAGAGGCTCTGCTTTTCAAAACCCCTCCTAGGCCCATAAATATTCTTCGACAACCTCTTTCTCCTATCCTGCGTCCAAGTATTTTGTGCTCATATGATTAGATTAGATTAGATTCCCTACAGTGAGGAAACAGGCCCTTCAGCCCAACAAGTCCACACCAACCCTCCAAAGAGTAACCCACCTAGACCCATTCCCCTACCCTATATTTATCCCTGACTAATGTACCTAACACTATGGGCAATTTGGCATGGCCGATTCATCTTATCTGCACATCTTTGGACTGTGGGAGGAAACCAGAGCACCCAGAGGAAACCCGCGCAGACACTGGGAGAATGTGCAAACTCCACACAGACAGTCGCCCGAGGCTAGAATTGAACCTGGGGCCCTGGAGCTGTGAGGCAGCACATGGTTCACGACTTCTGGCTGTTTATCCACCCCATGGAGAATGCCCTACAGTCACTCTGTGATACCCATGACCTTAGTACCAGGCAGGCAACATACAACCTGGAGTCACATCTGACTGGGATTCTGGATTACTAGTCCCAGTAATGTTAAAACTACACTGTAACCACCTGGCATTGGATCAGACTGTGCCCCTTTGAAGCATCATTACCATCTAAAGCAGTGAACTGATTTGCAAGATGACTACCTGTCTATTTCTATTGGAATGCCTTGTCCCCCAATCCTTATTTCTCTGCACACTCCAAAGCCAGGGAGGGGTGATTATCTCCATAAAAATGCTATCGGAGTTCTGCGATCTGGAGCTCTAGCCTGTGCAGTTATTAACAATTCCTGCAGGGTATGTGTCTGCCTGGGATTCATGGTGTGCCCACGAATTCCCGCATTTCACCGACTGTACATTCTACTGAGCCAAGCTGCCCTTCTGTATCTTAATTGTAGAAATGATTCATTACAAATAGAATAGTCTACCGGTCACCTACTGGCTCTTGCTGCTCCACTGAAGTAGGAACAAAATGTTGGACAGCGAAAAAGAAGATTAGTAAACAGAAAGAATAAAGAGTTTCTCCTCCTACCCCATCAACTTAACTCCCCACTCACCAAACTCATCTGTTTGAGATCTGCACTTCACTTGTAAATTGCATTAAGAACTGTCTATTTATTGCTGTTTGGAGCTACAGTGCAGCAACCAGATCAAAATGGTTTACCTAATTAACAAACTAGTTATTCTACTGAAGGGCAAGTTCACCCCGTCTTAGGCTAGAAGAAATGTGCTTTGCATTCTGACCTTACACAGTAAGGACCAGTTATTTATTCCATACTTCCATATTCAGTATTCCTTTTTGTATATAATATTACATCAACGTTCTCAATTATTTCCTGACCTACATACTAACCAATTGTGATTCATGCACTCAAACACCCAGAACCCTCTGCATCTCAGAGCTCTGCAATCTCTTACCATTTAGGCGATATGCTTATTTTTGTTCTTGATAATTACAGTAAGATCTCTTTTTCATCTCTCTGAGAAGTAAGTCTAATTTCAGGACTCATTCCTTGCAACACAGGTGACTGATCCCAGGTGTCAAACAGATAGTCATGTGACATATTTGCTTCAACTTAACATTTTCATTTCATTCCAAAATAGTGTGCAGTGACCTAGGTAGGAAGAAACTGTGTATCACATTGTACAATTTGTGCTTCACTTGATTAGATTTCCTCATGAGGTTTATTATCATCCTCAAATTTCACCCAACTGGATTGGATTCGTTACCCTCTCACCTGGGTTTCAATGCCTCAAAATAGGCACATCAGGACCAAGGTTAAACTTTTACAAATTTCAAAACTGACCCCAACAAGCCTCTACCTACATTGAGTTTAGCAGAGGGGTAGGGGTTGTGGTGGATGGAAGAAGCCAATCCAGCCCCAGGCTCTGTTTGTCCTGTTTTTTGAGTTTAACAGGTCTATTGGTTTACCCAGGCTTTGGTAAATATGACACCCGAGAGAAGATAAGGAGAGAACTTTTCTCAGGTGGATTTGGAGAATTCTCTTTTAGATCCACATGTTTCTTTCTTGCCCCCTACCCCATCCCTCCCTGGTCAGATTGGATCTGCCTAGTCTTACCACCTTCTCCAGCATCCTTTCCATCTACTCGGAAGCAAGACTTGTCAATCAGTCTGACTTCCAGTCGGTGAACCTATCAAGGACACGTGATGCAGTTGTACTCTATGGTTTGTGCGAGAGCTGGACCTCCAGTTTCTTGCCAGTGTAATCCTTCCATGCTCATATCCAAAGCCAAATCACTCATCTCATTTTTATTGCCACTACTCACCACTACCTTCAGAGCCACAGAATTCATCTTCTCCTTGAGGTCAATTTTCTTTTTGATGTGTTTCATTCTTTTGGGAATGTCTGCTCAACTGCCACATTATATCCATCCGCTTCCTTCTCTGTTTTTATTTTCTGTAGGATTCCTATCTGCGTTTCATTTTCCATCCTCTTTTTAATATCATCATTACAAGGAATGAGGCTTCACTTCTTAAACCACTCTCAGTTAATAGAGCTCATTATTCAGATATAATCATCAACAAAGGGACTAGCAACCAACAGTGTCATAAAATCTAACCAGAACAGTAACAATCATGTTCTAATTGTCCAGTTGATGCATTTCACAATGTAGATATTCAACTTCTTTTTTCCAAATAACATTTTTTACAATGATAAATCGTCACTAGGGGTGAGAATGATTAGAAAGAAATCAAATGCTTCCTTTGTGTATTTCATGATCTCTGGATGTCTGAAAATATATTACAAGGAATAAATTATTTTTGAAGTCGCTAAATTATAAAATGAGGTTCTTGTCCAATACTTTATTCTTCTAAGGATATAGTTTAAAACAGTTCTTAAGATCGATAGAACTGAGCAGTTTTATTATCAAAAGCGTTGGAACTATTATCATGGATAGTGAGAGGGAAGCTATAGAAAAGAAAGCCAATGTTTTAGACTAGTATTGGATGAGTATATCCTACCTTACATTATGGATGAATTTTTATCTTCAGTTTTCTTTTTGAACATACCTTGAGTTCTACAATAATAATATTAATGGGGAGAAATTAAATCATGCAGAGACATTTCTACCCATGGGATATACAGTAGTGCAGCCTGTTACCTGCACAACCCAGTCTATCGTCATTGATGACACTTAAGAATATTGCAGGCCACACAAGTGAATCCCTGCACATGCCAAATCAAGCCATGTGTGTTGAGTGCTGTATAAATGATTTTTTTTTTCCTCAAGCCACTGCAGTGAACATGCAGTAAATCAATTGAACAGCACATTGACCAGCAGGATATTTTCCCATTGTTGTTCCCATTGATACAGGGAAGGAAGCGGAAGGTTGTAGGGGTGGTGAGTAGTGTCAGTAAACATTAGGACCATAGATGTCAAGAAAACCTTTGACTAAGTAATATCAGCAAACTTGCAAATACAAAAAAAAGGTCCTTTCAACCTTCAAACCCTTCCGATATCCATAAGATTCTGTGTTATTGTGACTATTACATTGACAGAAATAAAATAAAATTAGATAAGATTCCCTACAGTATGGAAGGAGGCCCTTTGGCCCAACAAGTTCATACTGACCCTCCGAAGAGTAACCCATCCAGACCCATTCCCCTACCATATATTTGTCCCTGACTAATGCACCTAACGCAAGGGCAATTTAGCATTCACCTGACCTACACATCTTTGGACTGTGGGAGGAAACACATGTAGACATAGGGAGAATGTGCAAACTCCACACAGGAATTGAACCTGGGTCCCCGGCACTGTGAGGCAGCATTGCTAACCACCATCCTGCCCAAAATTCTTAGTATATCCTCAGGGCAATTATTTTAGCACTTAGTTTCAAGAAGCCTGCCTGTTTTCTGCAAATGGTACATGTCGAAAGATACATTTCTGAGAATTATAAGAAATAAAGTAAAAATAGGTCTGTAAGGTTCATTCATGACTTTTACTCTCACCATCTCTGTACCATTTTATAGTCTCATATCCCTGCAAGAACTATCTATTCATCTAATTCTGCTCTTGTGACCCAAGGAACTGCCTTGGGGGCCATGTCTTCAGCACCCAAGTCCTCAGATCCAGATTTTCTTGCCTGCATTACTTTACTTTTCCACTTCTCTCTGCTCCTCTAAGACCATAATTAAATCCTACCTCTTCCAGCTCGCTCCAGATTTTTCGAGATTTTATAGAATTGTAAAGCACAGGAAAAGGCATTTTAACCTATAGCACTTCTGTCAACTCTTTAAAGGACTCCTACTACCCCACTCTTTTTTTTCATAATCCTGCAAATGTTCTCTTTAGCTGCTTATCTAATTTCCTTTCAACTTTTATTATTTATTTTCATTACCTTTTCAGGTAATGAAGTCTCTTCGAGGTCAGCAAATGTCACATTTGTTTTTCTTGGAACGAACTCTAATTTCCAAAGATGCTTGTACTTTCAGTTAGTCAGCTGTGAAAGCTCACTGAACAAAGAACAAAGAAAGTTTACAGTCCAGGAACAGGCCCTTCGGCCCTCCAAGCCTGAGCCGATCCAAATCTACTGTCTAAACCTGTCGCCCAATTTCTAAGCAACTGTATCCCTCTGCTCCCCATCTACTCATGCACCTGTCCAGATGCATCTTAAATGAATCTACTGTGCCTGCCTTTATTATCTCTGCTGGCAACGCGTTCCAGGCATCTCCCATCCTCTGTGTAAAGTATTTGCCACGTGTATCCCCCTTAAACTTTTCACCTCTCACCTTGAAAGTGTGACCTCTCGTTATTGAATCCTTCACCGTGGGAAAAAGCTTATCTCTATCTACCCTGTCTATACCCTTGATGATTTTGTAGACCTCAGTCAGGTCCCCCCAAATCTCCTTTTTGCCAATGAAAACAAATCTAACCTCAACCTCTCTTCATAGCTAGCACCTTCCATACCAGGCAATATCCTCGTAAACCTTCTCTGCACCCTCTCCAAAGTGTCCACATCCTTTTGGTAATGCGGCGATCAGAACTGTACACAGTATTCTAATTACAGCCGAACTAACGCATGTACAATTTTAACATGACCTGCCAGCTCTTATACTCAATACCCCATTCGATGAAGGCAAGTAAACCATATGCCTTCTTGGCCACTCTATCCACCTGTGCAGCAACCTTCAGGGTACGATGACCTGAACGCCCAGATCTCTCTGCTCATCAACTTTTCCCAGGCTCTTCCGTTTACTGTATAATTCACTCTAGAATTAGACTTCCCAAGATGCATCACCTCACATTTGCCTGGATTGAACTCCATCTGCCACTTCTCCGTCCAACTGTCCAGTCTATCTATATTCTCCTGGATTCTCTGACAGTCCCTTATGTTTTCTGCTATTCCATCAATCTTTGTGTCATCTGCAAACTTGCTGATCATAAAAACAGTGCCCTCTTCCAGATCATTTATGTATATTACAAACAACAGTGGCCCCAACACTGATCTCTGTGGAACACGACTGATCACCTTTCTCCATTTCGAGAAACTCCCTTCAACTACTACTCTCTGTCTCCTGTTGCTCAACCAGTTCTTTATCCACCTAGCTAGAACACCCTGCACATCATGTGACTTCACTTTCTCTATTAGTTTACCATGGGGAACATAATCAAACACCTTACTAAAGTCATTGTATATGATGTCTACAGCCCTTCCTTCATCTATCAACTTGGTCACTTCCTCAAAGAACTCTATTAAGTTGGTAAGGCACGATCTCCCCTACACAAAACCATGTTGCCTATCACTGATAAGCCCATTCTTTTCTAAATGTAAATAGATCCTATCCCTCAGTACCTTCTCCAGCAACTTTCCCACCACTGACGTCAAGTTCACTGGTCTGTAGTTACCTGGAATATCCCTGCTATCTTTTTTGTACAGCGGGACAACATGAGCAACCCTCCAGTCCTCCGGCACCTCACCTGTATTTAAGGATGCCACAAAGATATCTGTCAGGACCCCAGCTATTTCTTCTCTCGCCTCCCTCAGCAACCTGGGATAGATCCCATCCGGTCCTGAGGATTTATCCACCTTAATAACCTGTAGCCTACCCAGCACCTCTTCCCTCCTTATGTCAACGTGATCCAGAGTTATCAAACTTCTATCTCTAATCTCAAGGTTCATCATGTCCCTCTCCTCAATGAACACTGCAAAGTAATCATTCAGAATCTCGACCATTTTCTCAGGTTCGACACACAGCCTTCCTTCCTTATCCTTTAGTGGACCAATCCTTTGTCTAGTTACCCGCTTGCTTCTTATATAAGAATAAAAGCTTTGTGATTCTCCTTAATTCTGCTCACTAAAGCTATTTCATGACCCTTTTTAGCCCACTTCATTCTTCATTTCAGACTGGTCCTACTCTTCCAAGATTCCTCCAGGGCACGTTCTGTTCTTAACTGCCTGGACCTTATGTATGCTTTCCTTTTCCTCTTGGCTAGTCGTATGATTTCTCCTGTCATTCACAGTTCACAAATCTTGCCCTTCCTATCCTTTGCTTTCAATGGGACATGCCGAGCCTGCACTATCTTTAACCTATCTTTGAAAGCCTCCCACATATCAAAAGTGGACTTCCTTTCAAATAGCTGTTTCGAATCCACATTTCCCAGCTCCTGCCTAATTTTGATATAATTGGCCTGCTTAGTTTTAAAACTTTTTTAAAACTCTAGACCATTCTCCAACCTCCCACATGGCCTCTCCTTACACTAGGTCTCCTGCTCCCCCTCTCTCTCTTTTCTCCAATTTAAAGTATCATTGCTTTTCACTTTTTTTAAAGTTTCAGAAACAAAGCCAAAGCTTATAAATGCAGTAATTACTGCTCTGAGGAAATGAACTCCAGCACTGATGGGACAAGATTAGTTTAGGATTTCTGGTCAGCATGGACGAATTGGACATAAGGGTCTGTTTCAGTGCTGTACAACTCTATGACTCTAGGTAATGTATTCCAGATCACCCTAACTTGCTGTGTGTAAAAAATCATCCAGTATCCTCGATGATTCTTTCTTTGAGATTCTGTAGAAATTCAAATTGAATTTTTGTTTTATAAATTCATATAATCTGCAATTTTAGATTTGTGTTTTCCACAATTATTAAAGTTTATTGTATAAAGACGTTCTCTTTGACAGTCAGATGACCTTGATGCAGTAAGAAATTAATGTTTCAAAAGTTGAAACATTATAAATGCAGGCTTGTATTATCTGTTGATTGAGGTTGATATAATAAATGCAGCTTGGTAATGTCTGCTTTATGTAGTGCATGTTTCTTGAATAATAATTTGATCACAGAATTATATATAATTAACACTGGTATTTAATATTATAAAATATCTATATTGTCAATAAAATTAATCCAGTTTGAATCTCGAATCTAATAAAACAAAACCAAAATACCAGGAAATGTTTGTAATATTGAGAGGAGTTGTTACAACAGAATAGCAATGAAATTCTGTTCAGATAATACACAAGTAGCCAAAAGATTTCACAAATCACCCATTACTTGCTGATAATGCAGTTACTGCTTGATGTTGCAATCTATATTGGGTCCATTTATGGTCAGAAGTTGGCAGAGCAAAAAATGGATTTAAGAATGCATTATTAAAAAAAGAGGACATAGCGTTCTTGTGAAATTGATTTCATTTGACATTTAAAATGACTTAGAAGCATTGTGAGTTTTGTTGAACAAGAACTTCTGGCCCAAGTTTACAGGTGACTTCTGTTTAAAGTCGGAGTGGTGTAACCAAAATATCCCTTTCAATATACCTCCAGTATTCTTATTGATTTCACTGCAAGTGCAATAGTAACTCTATGTTTTTGAGTGTAATAGTATGGAAAATGAAATAACGGCTGGATTCATGATCAAACTAATGTGTTGAGTTCATTGATGTCAGTAAATTCTCGAATGCTTTTAACCCATGCTTTGAAAAGAAACTGGTTTGTAGGTATATTTTCACTCGTTAGCATTGTTCACCTTGTGTTAAGTTGGGCAAAAAAACCCATTTTGCAGAATTGAGATGACCACCATAGAATCATAGAATCCCAACAGTGCAGAAACAGGCTCTTCAGCCCAACAAGCCAACACCGATCCTCCTAAGAGTAAACCCATTCCTCCACCCTATTATCCTATACTTACCCCTGACTAATGCACCTAACCTACCCCTCCCTGAACACTATTGGCAATTTAACACGGCCAATTTTCCTAACCAACACATCTTTGGAGTGTGGGAGGAAACCGGAGCACCTGGAGGAAACCCATGCAGAAACTGGGAGAATGTGCAAACTCCACACAGACTGTCACCCGAGGCTGGAATCAAATCCGGGTCCCTGGTGCTGTGAGGCAGCAGTGCTAACCACCAACTGTAATGGAATAGGTCTTGTTGACTTCAACCCCAAAAATCTGTTGTGATTGCTTCATTTACATAATAAATAAAACGTGATTTAAAAACCTTGAGGAACTGAAAAGAAATTAGTTCTCAGAAAAAAAAAGATCTCATAACTAAATTATGAAAATAACTTGTTGTAAACCAATCTCTGGTGCCCAACTCTGAGCGTTAACTTTTCTACCACACAAACTGCCTCAGTTAACTTCAGTTCATATCTGAAAAAACATTTATTAACAGGCAAGCAACATTGACTGAAAAATTCAAGTAATTGAGAAAAAAAAATGCATATGAGCTGAAACAACCCTATTCAATGCTACAGTTAATACTAACATGAAAATAGAATCATGAAGTATGAAGAGCCACACAGCACAATGGGAGGCCATTCAACCCAAGCATGTGACAATTCTTTGAACATGTTTTCTTCCACAGATTGTTGAGAAAAAGAGTTCAAAATTCTGTTAAAAGGAAATTAGATAGTTGTTGAACATTAGAGGTTTGGGGAGTGAACAGGGACGTAGCATCACCCACTTTGCTTCAACTCTATAAAAAAACTCGAACTGAATTAATTGTACATTTTTATGCTGTAACTTCTGACTGACCAGATTTCTCTTCATCAACCTCAGTTGGCATGTTTCGTTATACTTTGACAGAATTACATCCATGAGACACGGCCTGTCTGTAATCGTTCAAGATTGTAGAATTATGTTCGAACAACATTTTCTTAGCCAATTTGCAAAATTTAAGGTTTAACCCATATTCCTTTTGATTAATTTGCGTGTTGCTGTCATGATCAGCATTTATTGACTATTTTTAATTGCCTTAAAGATAGTGGTGGTGTATTTTTGAGTTGCTGCCGTATCTGTATTGTAGGTATGCCTACTTTGTTCTCAGGGAAGGATTTCCAGGGTTTTGATTTAACAATAACATTGGAACACTGATTTGGTTCCAAGTTAAGATGCTATGTTACTTCAAGAGTAATCAGCAATGGATTCATGATCATCATTAGACTCTTAATTACAGATTTTTATTTTATTTTTATTGAATTCACATTCCACCATTTGCAGGTCTCCAGAACATTACCTGGGACTTTGGATTAACAGTCTACTGATAATACCACTAGACCATTGCTTCCCCTATGAAATCATTGATAGACTGCAGAATGTTAATACTTTTCTAATATGTGTTTCACCTCCACTGAAGAAATTTTTAAAAAATTAATGCAAAATATACCATCATAAAGGCGAAAATTCAGAAATTATGTCGGAGGTAATATATCTTCCAGAATGTTATACATCCATCCATCTATTCTAATCCCTTATTCCCATTTAAGGCCCATAACCTTATAAGCTACACTGTTTCAAGTGCTCGTCTTGAGGGTTTCTGCCCCTAACATCTTTCTGGCAGTGAGTTCCAGATACAAACAATCCTTGGGATGAAAGTATCATTCATTAAATCCCATTTTAAGTTATGTGTTACATACCTGAAGTTGTACCCCCTGGTTATTGACCCCTGTATTATTGGAAAAGGTTTTTCCTCATCTACCCATCTGTGCCCCTCAAAACTTCAATCAGGTCCCCCAAGCCTTGTTTACTCCAAGGAAAACAAACGCAACCTATTTAATCTATCTTCATAGTGAAATGCTCCAGCCCAGGCAATAGTCTGGTGAATCTTTTCTGCGCCTTTTCAACTGCAATCACATCCTTCCAATAGTGTGGTGGCCAAAATTGCCTTCAGTATTCCAGCTGTGGCCTAACTATCCTTATATATGCAGCTTCATCATAACCTCCTTGCTCTTGCACAATGCCACTGTTAAGGTTAGTGGCTTGTTGAAGTCTTCTCATTTGGCGGAGTTCAGTCATGAATGCTCGATGGGTTTGTTTGAGATGTTCTGCACATTTTTGTAATGCATACATAATGCACACATTTAGCACCACACCTGCAAAATGGGAGAATCTAATTCATACATATTTCTCTGATTATACCTCTAAATATCGGGCTGCTGCTGTGCTGATCATCCAAAATTCTTCAAAGTCAAAGAGAATATTCAATCCAGCAACTAGACTTGCAGCAAGAAGAGAAAGTGGTATTTATTTGCTGAAAATTGACCTTTATAGCATCCTCATTAGTTGTGTTGGCTTTTTGTGTACTTGCTCTTTTCATAAGCTCTGAACAGTGCAATTGGAATCTAATCGCACATTTGTCTGATGCATATGGAGCTTATTGTTTTTAAAATGATAGAACAATGAATTATCCTTGTCAAAGCTGGGAATCGAGTGGTTCATATATTCTAGAATATTCTGAAATTCCATTGTGAGCATTGTGTGAACATCTGTCATAATGTTCATGAAGAACATGTTATTGATGTGCTGAAGCTCAGGAAATCTACATGATACTGTAGTGCAGAACCTTTTCAAGTAAAGAGTCCAACACATTTATCTACAGTCTGGGAGCTACATTTGTATTCATGTGCTGTGGGCCTGAACTTTTCAGTTCATGGCAGGAACCTGGGGTGGCATTCTGCTGACAGCAGCCAATTAACAAGCTGATCCTGGGTCCAAGCACCCACCCTGAGAGCTGCTACTCCAATCAAAGGATTGGCAGTTCTCCAACCTTGACAGCCCTCAATCCAAATCGTGTCAAGGCCCCCCTCAAAGACATGAAAATATATTTTTTAGATCACTTACAGTGTGGAAACAGGCCCTTCAACCCAATAAGTCCACACCGACCTGCCGAAGCGCTCCCAACCAGACCCATTCCTCTACATTTACCCCTGCCCCTAACACTCCAATTTAGCATGGCCAATTCACCTAACCTGCACATTTCTGGCATGTGGGAGGAAACTGGAGCAGCCAGAGGAAACCCACGCAGACACGGGGAGAATGTGCAAACTCCACACAGTTAGTCACCTGAGGCGGGAATTGAACCTGGGTCTCTGGCACTGTGAGGCAGCAGTGCTAACCACTGTGCCACCATGCCACCCTGGGGCCAGGCAGGTGGATCCTGGTAAGTGAGGTTGTTGCCACGTTTGTGACTAATTTGCAGTGGGGACCAACGTGGAGCATGTATCTGTTGGCCACTGCCAATTGAAGAGGACCCCACTGGAAACCAGTCAAATGCCTACTTTGTTGACCAGTTTCCTCACATGGCACTGAGCCTTCACAGCGTTTACAAATGCTTGTGACATGAGCCACTGACCTTAATTGGTCTACGTAGCGGCCTAATGGCTGCCCAGTGCAGGCTTTGCTGCTAAGATTTTCCCTACTTACAATTGACAGGGTAGCAGGAAGACATGGGCTCCAGCTCTGATACCTTCTCCTGTTACATGGGGTAGGCCATATATCCCAAGGTAAAGATCAAATGAAACAGCAGATTTTTTTCAGCTGTTCAGAACAAACAAAGTATTGGTCGAACCTAAAGTAACTCCACAGAGTCCAGTACCCTGTCACCAAGTCACCCTTTATTGACACATGAGCAGTCCTTCACTTTAGTACTGCCTCTTCAGAGTCAGCTATCAGAGTGTCAGTATTTCTGACACTGCCAACCAGGGCTCTATCATTGATCCAAATTAGCAGCTCCAATCAGGGAACTCATATTCTATGAGATCCAGTTGGCAGACCCCATTACAATCACTACAACTCCACTTTGTGAAAGAATGCCAGCTTTACGTATAAATCCTCTAATATTAGGGATTGGGTATTTATCCAGCAGGACAAAATGAGGCTTGTAGATGCTGGAGATCAGAGTCTAGAGTGTGTTGCTGGAAAAGCACAGCAGGTCAGGTGGCATCTGAGGAGCAGGAGAATAGATGTTGCAGGCTAAAGCCCTTCAACAGGAAGTGTCGATTCTCCTGCTGCTTGGATGCTGCCTGACCGGCTGTGCTTTTCCAGCACCACACTCTCGACTATTTATCCAGCAGTTTAAGTTTTGTTTAAAATCCCCACAAAGGCGAACTGACCTGTCAGGCTTCAAAATCAGTACAACTGGGGGAGCCCATTCCGCAAACTGGACTGGTTTGATGATTCCTTTACTTTCCAGCTTCTGATTTCTGCCTCTACTTTTGCCTGTAATTGGCACTGGGTGGGTCTTGCAGAATTATGAAGTTGCTTTGCCGACATGTAAAGTGGCCTTGGCTCCTCTGATAGTCCCTATAACTTCCTGAGAAACGTGTGGGTGATTAATTAGGACTTCACTCAGGCAGCCATTTTCTATTAGAAAGAGGTGAATCTCTCACAACCAACTTTGCCCCATCAAACTTGGGCACAAGCCTTTTACCACGATCAGTGGTAACTGAACCAGCTGCTTTTCATAAGAGAGCGGAATTGAAGTTTTACCCTTAATCTACAAAGGTTCCTAGTACAAACAGTCTAGCCGAGGTCTTTTGGAAACTTAAGGGTTAGAGTCCAGAGCAAATTTGTTAAAAATTGATTCTGCAATCACTAAGACATCCACATCAGAATCCATTAGAGCTAGGTGACCATTTAAGTAGACATTTATGTTGATTGGTTCTGATTTGGATATTGCTAAGCAATTTGACTGTTCTAAACCAGATGTTGGTGCGATTTCAAGGGTGTGCACTCTCTTGGATACCAGCCTATGAGTTTTCTTCCTCAATTTACATATAATGGGATTATTTTGCTGTCTCAAGTCCACATACAGGCAGCAACTGCAATGTTTTGCTGGCTGCGATCCTGAAGAAACATTGATCAGTTTTGCTGAAGTTTGGTTTGGCTTCGGGGTTTTGCTGTGGGC
Organism: Chiloscyllium punctatum; assembly: GCF_047496795.1. Taxonomy (NCBI): domain Eukaryota; kingdom Metazoa; phylum Chordata; class Chondrichthyes; order Orectolobiformes; family Hemiscylliidae; genus Chiloscyllium; species Chiloscyllium punctatum. The sequence continues at coordinate 40,261,885 of NC_092758.1, forward strand.
TGACCTAAAGTCCCTCTGATCAGGGTATGCCCTGAGTGAGGCTATGCAATTGCCTGCACTCAAGTGGTGTCCCCCAAGTTCAGTCAGAATGGCGAGGTGTTCACATCCATTGGAATATCCTACAATTCATATGCTCCACTTGCCATCTTTTCCAATGATAAAACCAGCTGAACTGCCTGTTTGAAATCCAGTTCGACTTCAGCTAGATTACATCAGCATGATTACGTCATTAATCCCACACACCAAATGGTCTCTTAGCAACTTATGAAAGATTAAACGAAAGTCAGTCTTCATAACCTGGTCAAAAATCCCAATACAAGTTCCTCCAGTTCTCAAATTGCCCAGTGAAAACCATAGAGCCTCTGAATTAGTAGAGGCTTAAGGCTGTAATATTCCTTAACTATGCCCATCAATTCATGAAAGGTTTTAGTATCTGCTGCCTCAGGGACAATTAGGCTCCTAATAATGGAAAAAAGCTACAGCTTCACAGGCTGTCAGGAGAATTACTCATTGCTTTATTTTTGCCACGATGTTGTTTGCCTGGGAAAAAAAAATTCTTTCCACATTCTGGGCCCAGTCCTCGCTGGCAGGGTTGAACAAGTCAAGCTTCCCAAACAAAGGCATGATATGAGAAATGCTTACCCTAATTCAAAGACAACTGTTGCAAATGGGTTTCCTCAGGAACATTCTTTGCTCTCATCACCACGGAAATAATTCCACAGTGGGTGGCATCCTGTCACCAAGTTACCTTTCTTTTACACATGAATAACCCTTAACTGTAGTACTGCCCCATTCAGAATTAACTATCACAGTGTCAGTATCTCTGACATTCCCCTTTTTACCTGTCAGCCAGAGCTCCCTGATTGGACCAAATCACAGCCCCAATTACGTTCAGTGAGGTCCAGCTGGCTGACCTCATTACAATCACTACAGCATCCAATCAGTCTGTATTTGAAAAGCTCATGACACAGTGTCTGATATAAGATATGATTCGACAATCAGACATTTGCTACATAATCCTGACTGCGTAGTATAGTACAGTTGTATTTGCTAAAAACTACATATATTATTATAAAGTACTCGATACTTTGGTGACAGGAAGAACAGAGTCCCTCTGTTATGCATGTTTCAATTCAACAAAATGAATGACAGCTATTCACTGGTTCATTCCCCAAGCCAATGCCCGGACCAATGACTAAGGCTTTTAAACAAAGCTTGGCAGTTAACTGTCAAATATCATGAACTGTTGCATTCTCCATGGAAATGTCTCTACCAAGCAGAGTCTACTTGTCAACCAATTGAACAGTACCAATGATGTTTTCCTTTTACTTTGGTATTATTTGCAAATTGTCCGAATGAAAACTAGACAAAAACATTCAACGGAATGTCTCCTTTTCAGCAGTATTCAAATCATTTATGTTTTCCAAGAAGACTGTTAAGAAGTATATTCTCTTCATTACCCAATTAATGCCTGATGAATTGTTTTGCAGGTTCATAATTCATGTTGTTATACTTTATATGTTATGTAGGAATTTATCGAAAACTTAGGAAACAGAAAGCCTTTCAGGTCTCCTCTTTCCTTTTCCTGTTCTTGTGTCTTGCTTCATTTCCCCTCAATCCTTCACTTGTTTATATTGCTAGTTCTTCCTCTTCTTTCCCTCAACAATTTAAGAATGTATAGCTAATACACCACAGATGATTACCTAATTTTTTTTTGTTGGAACATTCTTTAAGTTTTAAGCTACATAGCTCCAGTAGTGAACTTGGAGGTGAGAGTAGGGCATTGAATTGGACTGGAGCTGGGGACTGATCTGCCTCCACTTAACTATCTGGCAGATTGGAAGGCTCAAGGATGACTTTCCTGCCTGGATGACATTTGGAGCCCCTATACAGGCAATGAATGCCCACATCAAGGGCTCATTTCAATGGATATTGGAGTCGCCATGTAGAATGCTTGAAAAGCAAGCCTTTGTTGGGTTTGTCATATGCATCCTCATTGTCTGGCACTAGCAATCCTGGTTGTAATAGTATTGGGAAGTTTGGTGGAGAGGGGAGGAGGGAAATCATCCTGGAGGGCCTTTAGTCTGATGCTACTCTTCTCTCCCATGACCCCCACTTGCAACTATCATTGTACCCACCCTCTACTTTAGCTTCTCATTCCACTGTCCTGTGATGGGTACATCCAACAGCTGTCATCTCTGACTGGCTGGCAACTCTTTTGAAAGGAGCTAAATTTCCAACACATACTTGATATAATGAGCCTTCCTTGAAACGTGATATGGGGCTCTCAGAAAAGCTGGGAAGAGGATTGAAGAACAGCCAGATTTGAATAAATTATGAAAGATGTACATTGTAAAGCTTTCCAAACCAACTGGTATGTTCAAATAGCCTCTTTAAAATTACTTAAGGTATCATAAATTCTGAGTTATGTTCATATAATTGTACAATTTTGTAAATTACAATTAACTTGAGATTCTGTTAAATAATCTTTAATTCAAGATACTGAAATATACAATAGACATGTCAAGTTTCTAACAGTCAATTTATAAGTATCCATTTACAGATACCATTTTTCAAGTTGGTAATCTTGATTTTCCTAATTTAGCTAAATAATTAGCTTAACTCTATATTTCTTTAATGGCTTTCTTACTTAAATTTTGAAGAACACGTTTCTATGAAGATTAAATAGTGCAAGTTCATTTGAAACTGAAAGATTTTTAATTTGCACTAAGATGGGGGAAAGATTTTTTTTCCATTTGCTTAGCGAGCAATGATGTGTGAGAATTTAATTTTCTGGTCAATGCATAAATATATTCTGACAATAGTAAGTGTTGATCTGCAGTGATGGGTTTCTAAAGCTGGTAGGATATCTTTGAGTATATGTTTTATAAATTAATGTGATGAAAATATTTAGCTGCTTTGAATTCATAGCAGCATTGCAAGAATAGCAGAACTAGTGCTGTTACTAGTTTCAATGTTGAAAAAGTCTTTCACACAATATGATCAACATCCTAGCTCTCAGTTTTTCTTTTTAACATATGTTGCAAATTGACAGATACTTAAAGTAGCCAATCAGTTCTTTCCTTGCTTATAAAAAACTTATAAAGTGCAAATTACAGAATCTCATAGAAACCATTTTACAAATGTTTTGTGCTGTCGGTCAGTTTTAGCTGTGGCTAAGAATCAATTCACAAAACACTTCAGTGCTCTGTAGTTCACTTCAAAAGAGTCATACTCCACCTTTGGCTCACATATCAAAATTAATATTTGAACCCTGTCTCCTTGTATCAACTAGGTAAAAACAATGACTGCAGATGCTGAAAACCAAATACTGGATTAGTGGTGCTGGAAGAGCACAGCAGTTCAGGCAGCATCCAACGAGCAGCGAAATCGACGTTTCGGGCAAAAGCCTTTCATCAGGAATAAAGGCAGTGAGCCTGAAGCATGGAGAGACCAGGCTCACTGCCTTTATTCCTGATGAAGGGCTTTTGCCCGAAACGTCGATTTCGCTGCTCGTTGGATGCTGCCTGAACTGCTGTGCTCTTCCAGCACCACTAATCCAGTCCTTGTATCAACTGCAGAATGCTAACAATTCCAAGTAAGTAGAAAAGGTATACTTTTTTTTAACCACTGGAACAAAAGAACAGGAAAAGAAATACATTTACACAGTACCTTTCAGGTTTTGGGACATCCCAATGTGCTTTACAACACATCAAGTATTCCGAAATGCCACTGGAACATAAGGAAGCCACTGCAAGCTACTGTGTTCCCGTAGTTGGAAATACCTGAAGTGCTAAACATGAAATGTCAGAATCCTTACAACCAGCACACAGAAACTTCCACTCAACTATTTGAGCTGGAGTTGAAATGGGCAAACAGGTGAAAAACCAGTGTTCTAACTAACAAGCTTCTTTCAGAATATTTTTGAGCAGAGGATTTGGCCATGTACATAAAGACAGGTCAATAATATAATAGCCATTTAATACTGTTTCAGTTGATTTATTAATTTGAAACACACATTGGCGCCGATGTGGATATTTCAAGATATATAAAGGACTAAAATTCTTAATTTACAAACTCTATGTTACATTGTCAAGCAAGTGAAGAGTTTAACCTGAAAATAAACCAATTTCTTTTCAGATAATATTGCTTTTCTTATTTTACTTAGCCATTTAAATATGTTTTATCCCTTCGTAATTTATCATTTACTTAATCTTTCTTAATGTTCTGTTACAGTTTTTGCAGTTATTGTTTCTGAATACAGTTCAGTTCCCCTCCCTTGTCTCATCTTATTTTGTTTCTCTGAGCTAAGTTGCATTTCTAAGATGCGTGATTCATATATATTTTACCATTATTTATTTTTCAGTTTGAATTTGAACTAGTTGCTTGTGGTTTTCTGTGTCTGAAGGGGTTAATGATTTCTGTAGCCATGGTGATTTATTTTAAAACAGTCTGAGAGACAGAATTTCAGGAAGTTGTTTATAACAGTCAAGTTTATGAGTAAACAAATATAAAGGATGTAGTGCATTAAGCTCTCAGATGTAAGATCCTGAATATTTTGGAGGCTTGGGGGAAATACCATAATTTGAATTTTTTTATAGTTTCACTTTGGACACTTATGCAGGATTCTTAGTTGAAGCTGGATATGTAAAGTAGTTGTTCCTTAGAAAGAGATGATAGTTTAGAATTTTTATAAATCAGTTACCTTAGTGTAAGGAGTTTAGTTTAAAAGTTCCAGATCAAAAGTGTTTGGCTAAAACCTGAAAAGAGGTTGTTGAAGCTGAGGAAGTGTAAGCTTAGTTTTGTTATTAATCCAGGAAGAAGCTATCAGATTCTCACAACTGGAAATTGAAACCACAGATAAATCAAATCCTACATGGCCTAGAGAATGGCATTCTCACTGATGTTTTGATTGATCTAATGGGATGTTGGAATTAATGGGATGGTGTTTTTGCCTCTGTTTTAAAATCCTTAAATTTTTGTTACATGTAAATAGTTTGGTGTATTCTACTTATCTCCATTTCTTCAATGTAATAAACTTCTATTTTATTGTGGCACAGTGGCACAGTGGTTAGCACTGCTGCCTCACAGCGCCAGAGACCCGGGTTCAATTCCCGCCTCAGGCGACTCTCTGTGTGGAGTTTGCACATTCTCCCCGTGTCTGCGTGGGTTTCCTCCGGGTGCTCCGGTTTCCTCCCACACTCCAAAGATGTGCAGGTTAGGTGAATTGGCCATGCTAAATTGCCCGTAGTGTTAGGTAAGGGGTAGATGTAGGGGTATGGGTGGGTTGCGCTTCGGCGGGGCGGTGTGGACTTGTTGGGCCGAAGGGCCTGTTTCCACACTGTAAGTAATCTAATCTAATCTAAAGCTGCAATATTATGTGTTTTAAGTTTCGGTAAGAGACCACCTAGTTAAAAACCAAAACAATGCACAATACGATCTACAAAGACAGATTTCAGCCTGGGATTTGACTTTTTCTGTAATAACTGAAGCTGGGATCATAACAAAGGGGAAAATTACATTTCAGGTTATTTCTTTTCTTATTTTGTGTTCTCTTCCAGAAAATAGTGTTAAACAGAACTGGTGGCCAGGAGTGGGAAGGTTGGTGTATTAGCACTATGGTCAACATCTCTCCTATCCAAGCTACTCTGACAAAATTAGCTTTGGTTTGAAGGAGAAATTTCTTGCCTATAGACACTTTCAAATCTTGTGGCATTCTGCATGCTCCATCAATATTTGAATGCATGTGAAGGATATCAAGTAATTACATGATTTATTAGTTCTTTTGAGGACACCCCTCTCCCTTGCTTTTGAAAATGATAGAATAGCTTTCTGTCTTATAGGGAGTCTCTTGGGAAAGAAGGATGATTCCTGATATATCAGCGCTCTGTAGTTGGGTGATGGTTTGCAGGGATTTCAAATTAAGCCTCCTTGCTGACTGCAAATTGTAATTTCTTTAATAATTGTGGCATTCTCACTGTAGCCTGTAAAAAGCCAAACTATACACATCCCAGCTCTCATGAAATATCCTTCCCTTTTCTGATTACTATTGAACATTGGAGGTCTGGATTAATTTCTTTAGCCAAAGACTGATTAATCTGTGGAATTCATTGCTATAAAAGGCTGTGGAGACCAAGTTATTGAGTATATCTAAGACAGAGATAGATAAGTTCTTGATTGGCAAGGGGATCAAGGGTTACGTGGAGAAGGCAGAAGAACGGGGCTGAGAAATATATCAGCCATAATGGAATGGCAGAGCAGACTTTCTGGGCCAAATGGCTTAATTCTACTGCAATACCTTACGGTCTTGTGGTCCAAGTGACAATCCTTGTATTCACATTTCAAGCAATGCAAACAGTGAGACACATCGCAGAAGGCATATTTATCATGTTAAAGATGTATACATTTTCCGAGCATAACCAGCCACTGAGACATGAAGGAAGCAAACAGATGAAATAATGGAATAGGTCTCCAAAATGGTTCATGTACAAACCATTTATATATAATCGATGGGATAAATCAGTGGGAGCGGGAACTTTTAGCCAAATTTGTTTCTCTTGGTGCTTGGTAAAATATTTTGTAAAATACTTTGTCCAGTTAATTCCATTTGAAATCTCACTGTTTTAACCAATGATTTTAAACAGTAAATCAGGTTACATTTAAATGTTGTGATGTTTACTTCTTAGTAGTTCTGCAAGCGGATGAATTTGAACTGCTTTCTCACCCCTTGTTTCTGGCAGTATAGGTAGGATATTGGTGCTGTGCCAGATACTGCCTTGGAAATGGAAACTTGATAGACATGTAACAATGACAGGATGCCTACTCTAAGAAATATGATCATAATGTTACTGATCCTAGCAACATCAATGCTGTACAGAAGCATTTTCCCTTGATTTAAACAAAAAGTTCTCCAGACCGTGTCAATGGGCTGCACTGTGGTGCAGTGTTTAGCACTGCTGCCTCACAGCACCAGGGACCCAGGTTCAATTCCAGCCTCAGGCAACTGTCTGTGTGGAGTTTGCACATTCTCCCCTGTGTATGCGCGGGTTTCCTCCAGGTGCTCCGGTTTTCTCCCACAATCCAAAGATGTGCAGGTCAGGCGAATTGGCCATAGGAAATTGTCCATAGTGTGAGGTGCATTAGTCAGAGGGAAATGTGTCTGGGTGGGTTACTCTTTGGAGGGTTGGTGTGGACTTGTTGGGCCGAAGGGCCTGTTTCCATACTGTAGGGAATCTAATCTAAAAAAAAACAGAGAAGCATTGGAAGAATAAGGAGAGGTAATATAAGCTAAATGGCACAACTTGAAAAAGGGGTACCAGACCAAACAAACCTGAGAGAATGTGGTCAAGTCTTTCACATTAGCAAGACAATTTGAGAAGATGGATAAGAAAGCATAGAGCAATTCTGGCTATAATGGACTGAGATGAGTTCAGAAGAAAGGAGATTATGTTAACCCTTTTAGAGTATCAATTAGTCCAACCTAAAATGGTGTAGCCAATTCTGTACATCAGCCTTCAGGAAAGATATCAGTGCCTTAGAGAAGTTACAGATTTATTAGAATGTTATGAGGGATGAAAAGCATCAGTTATTCTCCCCATGTCTGTGTGGGTTTCCTCCAGGTGCTCCGGTTTCCTCCCACAGACCAAAGATGTACGGTCCAGGTGAATTGGCCATGTTAAATTGCCTATTGTGTTAGGTCCATTAGTCAGAGGGAAATGGATCTGGGTGGGTTACTCTTCGGAGGGTTGGTGTGGACTTGTTGGGCCGAAGGGCCTGTTTCCACACTGTAAGGAATCTAATCTAATCTAATATGGAAAGACTAGAGAAAGAGAAGGTTAGAAAGTGGATTTTATTGAGCTAGCAAAAGCCTGTTGGGTTTTGATGAGAGTAAATAAAGAGAAATGGTTTCAGACGAGTTGATGACCAGATCACACAGAAGTGATGTAATCAGGAGAGGAACCAGAGCTGATATGCAAAACTGCAACAGGAAAGTGAGTTATTGTAATCTGGAATGCAATGTCTGAAAGAATGATTGACATAGATTCATGACTCCTAAAAAAAGTTCAATAAATACTGAAAGAAGAAAAAAGGTTTTCTGAGAAAAAGTGGGGAGGTGGGACGGATTTGGATTGCTCTTTCAAAGAGTCATTCCAGGTATGTTGGGCTGAATGATGTCCTGTATTTTATAATTTTATAATACATAATACCTGCATCTGTTCTAATATTGTAACACTTTCTTTTTCCTTTGTTTTGTTTTGCTTACCTATACAGGAAGTGGAGGTTTGTACTTTTTTTGAACTTCATATCTATTTGATTTTTGATAGGCACTGCAGTATATGATGACCTCACAATTTTCTGGAGTTCAAGTAATTTTTTTTAAATACACAGGATACTTAATGCACTCATGAGAAGCTTATAAATTACCTCTTTTAACATTGAATATTGCCATGAAATTTTGAAATTTTTTTGAAGAAGAGTCTTATTACTTTAAGTGTGATACTGATTGTATACATGCTGCTTACATTGGTGCTGTTGTCATGTTCAATTATCTTTTACACTGCACCATGTAGTTTAGGATTGAATCTATGATGAAGAGTGGTGCATGTGATGAGCTAGAACTATACTGCTCACTGCTCAGACACAAGGTAAGCAAACTTTAGTGCACGTGTGTTCACGTCATCTACTGCCGATATCCTGTGATAGTTTGAAAGAGATTAAAAAGATTACTAGTCTCTTGATTTTTTAAAATTCATTTATGGGATGGGAGTGTTGCTGGCTAGGCCAGAATTTATTGCCCAAACTTAATGGGTCTGACAGCAGTTAAGAGTCAACCACATTACTGTGGGTCTGGAATGATATGTAGGCCAGACCAGGTCAGGAAAGCAGTTTCCTTCCCAAAAGGACATCATTTGGATTCTTCAACTCTTGGTGTGGTGCAGATGAGAGTGATCATTTAAATCAACTAACAGTACCTCCTCTGCCCTTGGAACATGTGCTGTAGAGTTAACAGAGCACTTTCACTTGTGCTGTCAGTGGGCCATCGCCTAACTTCCTAAGCAGTTCAGGAAAAGTGTTAGACTGTTCAACTAATGAATGAATGGTACAGTCCATCAGCAGTGAAGAGAGAAAGATTATTGGAAGATGGAGTCATAGAGTCATACAGCACAGAAACAGACCCTTTGGTCCAACTATAATCCCAAACTAAGCTAGTCCAATCTGCCTGCACTTGGCCTATATCCCTCTAAACATTTTTTGTTCATGTACTTACCTAAATGTCTTTTAAATGTTGTAACTGTACCCGCATTCACCACTTCTCCTGGAAGTTCATGCCACACTGAAGTTTGCTGAATGTTTCTTCTTGTGTTCCTTGACCCATGAATGTGGGACCTCAGATAGTGTGGGAGCACAATACTGAGGACAGACTTGCAACTGCAGATTCAGCACTCAGCCAAGCTTACAGTCATTTTACCGCCCTCTCCCTTCCAGATATACTGAATTATGTATACCATTTGATGTTGCCTCCTCACGGTAGCTTTCTGCTCTGCTCTTTGACAATTTTAAATGATTCCTAAATCTGTTTCAACAGTCCGTATTCTGTTGACAAAGCAAAAAGGTTTGGTAAGAGAGATCATTTTCAAGGCATCAAAGTTACATTCTACTTGGTCAATATCTGTTTTAGTTGCTGCATTGAGCTTTATAAACACTGGGCCTGTGTACTCTTTGAATAGTAGCCAGTCAACTGCCTGTCATAGAGTCATAATGATACTCATAGTCATAATGAGTCATACAGCACAGAAACCGCCCCTTCAATCCAACCAGTCCATGCCGAACATAATACCAAACTAAACTAGTCTTATCGGCCTGCTGCTGGTCCATTTCCCTCCAAACCTTTCCTATTCATGTATCCAGCAAAAATGTCTTTTAAACGTTGTAATTGCACCCACAGCCACCACTTCCTCAGGAAATTCATTCCACACTTAACCCATCCTCTGTGTAAAGAATTTGCCTCGTGTCTTTTTTAAATCTCTCTCCTCTCACCCTTCTCTTGAAATTTCCCACCTTAGGCAAAAGACATTTACCATCAATTCTATCTATTTCATTATTATATAAACTTCTATCAGGACACTTCTCAACCTCCTATGTCCCAGTGAAAGAAGTCCCAGCCTATCCAACGTTCTTTATAATGCTAACCTACCATACGCAGCAATATCCTGGTAAATCTCTTCTGAACCTTCTCCAGCTTAAAGATTTCCTTCTGAAAACTGGGCGTTCAGAACAAGACACAGAATTCCAGAAGAGAACTCACAAATGTCCTGTACAACCTCAACGTGACATCTTGGATTTGAAACATTGACTCTGTCCCTGGATATTGCCAGACCTGTTAAATTTCACCAGTAATTTCTGTTTTTGTTTCAGAATCTCCAGCATCTGCATTTCTTTGTTTTAACTTATTGTTTTATTCTTAGTTCCTCTAAATGCAATAATGGGAACATTTTTTAACAAAAGAATTATTATACTGCTTTAACATTTCATAGATTCTGTATTGTTTAATGTAAAGAATCAGTGAACCATAAGTTTTAATAAGTTGTAATGTTGGAGAACTGGCCACTTTGTTTTTACATATAAATGTCATTTTTCAGGAGGCCCATCTGCCTGCTTTAGTCATTGACCTTTCCTCGATTTCAGGTGATATCTACTCAGGTTCGCAAGTTCCTGCCATGGGTCCTCATATGAATTAACAGGCCAATTCCTGACCCACAGTTCTTAGCCACAGAAGGTCAAGCTGTCCCATGAGGTAGTGGCATCCAGATTGCAGGAATTGCTTCAATTTTTTTTTCCTTCTCTACTACTGCTCTGCCTCATCAGTAAGATGTTGTGACTCAAAATGTCATGCCATTTAATGGGCAAGTTGAACCATTGGGGCAAGCTCCTCCCAGTTATTAGTGTCAATACTGTCACACTTTAAGGAGAGCTTCAGAGTGCTTCCTTTATCTTCTCAAACATTTACCATCTATTTATTTATTTATCTGTTTCTTCATTATATTATCACTTGTACCTAGATACAGTGAAAAGTGGATAATGTCACCATGTTACAGCACCATCTTGAATTACAAAATAAGTTACTTAACAATTTACATAAATGGTAAAATGTTGAACAGTTTGCATAAATGGTAAAATATTGAACAAATTAGTATTGAATTAATATTACTAAAACTGAAACAGTTCATCTTCACCTCTCTGTGGACTTCACCCTCTCTCTGAAAATTGGAGAATATTTGAGAGTTTGAAAAGGAGGGCCTGGTAATGAAGATGCTTTTTTGCCATCCAGTGTTCAATGTATCAAAATTGATTTTTTTAGGAGTTTTGCCTGAATACTTGTGGAACCAGTTACAAGAAGCACTGCAGAATTTGTTTGAAATCCTTCCCATTGAATACTGAGAGTGTGACAGGGGCTGAATGATGATATTACTTGATCACTTTTGTGTGTTACTGATACTGTTACTGATCCAGATCTCACTGCTGTACAGGAGTGTAGTGCCAACAACTACTCTGTGCAGTAGGACTATTGTTGACATGTAAAAGTCTTGGTTGTTAACGATTGCCTGTTTCAGTTTGACAAAGATGAGCACAGCTCCATTGGTGCGTCTTCTCATCATCGGTGGCCTCTGCAAGAGGTGGCTGTCAGAATGTCATAAATGCTCAACATAGCCCCGAGTATCTCTCAGAGAATGTTTACGGGGTGCTGGAATATTTGGTTGACCAAGTGTGGGTTGATATGAGTTTTGGCAACATTCAAGAACAGGCCAAGTCTCTTGTATGCAGAATTGAAAAAAAATTGAGGGACTTGCAAATCAAATGAGCAACAACCCTCCAGGTTATCTCCATTCCAAAGGTCACGTATATCGATGATGTTCAACTCAATTTTAGCATGTAGCTGACTAAAGTTAAAATATTTCCCATCTGCGCAATATTTCATACACCTTTGATGAAGTAAGTAGCTAATATAGCAATCTCTGGGTGTACACTATCCTATTAGCTGGACCGAACCACTCGAGATGCTGGATATAGTCAGGGGAAGTTGGTTTGGGAGTGTTCAACATAGACTCTAACGACTTGACATCTCATGACATTAGACTCAACATAAGCAAGGAATCCTCCTACTGATTATCAACTACCATACTTCCTCCAACTAACTAACAAGTACTCCTCCATTTTGAAGGCTACTTTGGAGATACATCAAAAGTGGCAAGGGCACAGAATGTACTTGCTGGATTTCAGAGTAATTTAGTGACAGTATCACTCCTGATGAAGATGGTTGAGTCCTAAAGGGCATTGCTGTTAGACTAGGCCACTGGAAGGTGGTGAGAGAACCAACAAGAGGAAAGAAAAACTTCAACTCATTTATTTGTCACAGAAGTACCTCGTCATGACAGTAGCAATAGAGGGATCAATGGTGGTCCTTGTTGATATAAAGTCCGCCTTCACATTCAGGATATCCAGTTTTTCAATGCTACCATTGTACTGATAGTTGTATTCATATCATTCAGAATTGGAAAGAATTCCTTGGACTTGCAGATTCTGTGATCACAACCCACAGAACCTCACGGTTTACTGGGTCAAATGTTTTGGTCAGATTGAAAAATGTAATGAAGAATTCTAGTTGGTGTTCATGGCATTTTTCATGGAACTGTTGTGCATCAAAGATGATATTTGAGGTTTCTCTGGAAGTTCTAAATCTACACTCTGTATTTGGAAGGATATCCCCAGCTCGTAAAAGATTATTCAGGAGAATGGATTTCAGGATTTTCCATGCTGTGGACAAGAAGGAATTAGTTTGAGAATTTCCAAAGCACAATTTTTCACCTTGTTGAAAATCTTTCCAATTATCATAATCCTGACAGGGATTAATTATTTTTCTTCCCAAATGTATGAGTGTTGATATGAGTAAAATTCATTAACTTTGAAAACCTCAGCTGGATTACTGTCAGTATGACAGGCTTTGTTATTTTTCACCTATTTTATAGTTCTGCTGTCCAACTGATGTTGGTTCACCAATAGATTCCACCACAAGGTATTGGGCAATAGCCTGAAGAGAGTCTGTTGTCACTTTAAATTCACAATGAAGGAATCACTCCAAATGTGTTTTTCCAGTATTGACAGATGATATTGTCATTCTTAGGAAGCGAAGCACAATCCTGTGAGCAAAGTGGATACTGTTCATTTGTCTTTTGTCAGTAAGTGGCCTTGCATATCATGATGGGAACTATATAATTGGATCTCTTGGGCTTTCTCTTCCCACCACATGACATTTATCATTTCGGTTTGTCTTTGTGCTTCAGACGTGAGATGCTGTGATGCTGCCTTCTTGGTTTGCAATCTTGGCTTATTTTCTCAAGCAATGAAAGCTGCTCATTTTTGTTTTTGGGGGTCACCTCTTCCAGCATTGTTTCCATCAAATCAGCCTTGTTGACAATAGCCCAGGCACAGGAGCCTGTTACTCCTGGCTTCATTTTTGATCCTCCTGTTCTGGGATTGAGTTGGATGTATGCAGAGTTTCTAGATGATCCAGGAGTTGATATCCTTTGCCTCAGAATGCTTCCATGTAGTTTTACTTTTGTCTGCCCAGAAGAAGGTTTTGGTCTAAATCTCGAGTGACTGAGTGAGAATGTTGAGTGTTTGTTTGAACTAAACCATTCTTTGTCTACAGGGGGATATCATTTGTATTGGCTTTTCCCACCCTCTTTTCTTTCCCCATGGTTGTGTTCTAGGCATTGGAGTGAAGGCCAACCCTGCTATCAAAGTCCCTCAGAAGGATGATCTTTCCTCCTTTTGGGGTAACAATGAAAATTATATCAAGTTGAGGTAGAACGTTTCCTTAACATCTTCATCGGAGTTGAGGGTCAGTGAATAAGCACTGATAATGGTGACATATTGATTATGACTGAGTTGGTGGAGTGTTATCAGTCTTTCATTTCTACAATTGAGATCGGCAGTGTGCCAAAGAGCCTATTCTAGATAGTCAACTCCATGGTGACAAAGTTCATTTATCCAGTAAAAAGTAGACCCCTTTTATGTCCCTTCAAGTGCCCCTTCCTAGGAAAGCAGATCTCACTGAGGGTGCTGAGATCATTATGGAGTATGGGTAGCTCATGCAATTATAGTTTCTTTTTCTTTCTAGACGCTCTCCCATAAGGTTATCCATGAGTATTCTAACATTCAAGGTTCCAAATTTTAATGTTTTCTTTCTTTTACTATAAAGATGGTAACTCCACAGGAGACCCCAACAAGGAGAAAGTGGGGCAACCAATCCTGAGGGCACTTTTTCTAGTCCTTCCTATTTAGGTTGAGTGGATGGAATCCTGAAGAAGATAGTCAATCACAGATACTGCTGCCCAAAGATAGCTCTCTCCAACCACTTCCATGTATCTGTCACCGCGGTGCAAATGTCTGACTAGAGACGCCCAAGTTCACAGCCCCCACCGTCCCCAGGGACAATTTACCATCAACTGGACTCAGCAAATGGACCCTGGTAGAAGAACGTGAATGATTTTGTTTCGGGGGTGAAAGCTTAGGCCACATTGCTCACACAAATTTTACTGGTTGGTGTCAGTTTTCCGTGATATGGCCAACTTTGCCACTGCAACATTCTTCCACTTGTGCAGCTAGTGAGACACATGCGGTGGATCAATGAGCAATGTGGGCTATGGTGAGATTAATGGAAGAATCCGACGAGATCCAGCAAGGACTATCTCAACTCATGAGCTGCTCAGTGCATCTTTTCTCCTTTTGCCCAGCTAAGGATCAGTGAGTGGCCAATTAAGGGGGAATATAGTTTGTTAAATGCCTTGTTAATGTTCTGGCTTGCCTCATTAATATTTAGCTTCCTATCTTGCCAAATGCATGATACAACTGGACATTGAGAATTCTTAACATGGAAGTCAGAGTGCGTGACTTCAGTTTGCCACTTCTTACAAAGGACCACCATATTGGAAACAGGCCTCACTATCTCAGGACATGCTCCATTGGCATTGGCCACCCACATCCCATGACCATGTGATTGTGCATCTGATATATGCTGGCATTTATGATTCCCATGGCACATCTCCAGTATGCTCACACTGTATTTCAGTGCTGCACCTTGGGCTGCACTGGCAACTCTCATTGTAATGCCACAGCAAGGAAACTGTGCTGTGAGGGACACACACCCAGCTCATGGGCTGGACCAGGCTGCTTCTCCGGCCTGTTCACTACTTGTCATATTGGCACAGTAAGTCAAGAGCAGCCTCCATTGCTGGTTCAGGGACTTCTTCACCATCGGTCAGTCTCTCAGGGCAGTCTGCATCAAGGTCCTATCCCCATTAGGGGCAAGGAGCCGAATGTTGAAGTATCCATCACCCATCTTGACTCTTTCTGCCCAGCTGGGGGCTGTCACCCACCCGGAATGAAAGAGAGACAGATATTAAGACAGATGAATGTGGGTGGCACAACTGTTACTTTGGATACCGATGGTGGGTTATCCTGAGCAAGTGAGTAGGCAGTGGGGTGAGCACGCAGGATTAGCGTCGTTAGAGGTTGGGTGAGTGACAGTGAGTGACGGACGAATGATAGAGCGTGAACTTTGTTGTGAAATGGGTACAAAAGCAAAGATAGAGTAGATGTGAGGTATCAGAGAAAAGAGGCTGGCATTTATGCTGGCATAGAGGAGCAGGATGTTGACTTGGTGTGATCCTGTGCGAAGTTGATGTCTCGCGTTTGCATCACCCTGTCTGCCGTATCACCAGGTTGCAAAATGAGCACCAATTTCCCCTACCTGTTATGTCTAGGAGACATGTCAGGAACTGTACAGGTCTGCTTCAGACTAACGCTGTTTGTCTGGGTGCACAGTGTGCTTTTAAAGTTGTTGCAGGTACAAGAGATGCAAGCCTTTTGATGAATAAGCATTGTTGTTCCAGAAAAGGCATGTGCAGTAAGATTTGACTAGAGCTGGGCACTGGACACCATTGGGTTATGGGAGGTAGTTAATGAGGTGTAGAACATAGAACATAGAACATAGAACAATACAGCACAGAACAGGCCCTTCGGCCCACGATGTTGTGCCGAACTTCTATCCTAGATTAAGCACCCATCCATGTACCTATCCAAATGCCGCTTAAAGATTACCAATGATTCTGACTCTACCACTCCCACGGGCAGCGCATTCCATGCCCCCACCACTCTCTGGGTAAAGAACCCACCCCTGACATCTCCCCTATACCTTCCACCCTTCACCTTAAATTTATGTCCCCTTGTAACACTCTGTTGTACCCGGGGAAAAAGTTTCTGACTGTCTACTCTATCTATTCCTCTGATCATCTTATAAACCTCTATCAAGTCACCCCTCATCCTTCGCCGTTCCAACGAGAAAAGGCCGAGAACTCTCAACCTATCCTCGTACGACCTACTCTCCATTCCAGGCAACATCCTGGTAAATCTTCTCTGCACCCTCTCCAAAGCTTCCACATCTTTCCTAAAGTGAGGCGACCAGAACTGCACACAGTACTCCAACTGTGGCCTAACCAAAGTCCTGTACAGCTGCAACATCACTTCACGACTCTTGAATTCAATCCCTCTGCTAATGAACGATAATACTCCATAGGCCTTCTTACAAACTCTATCCACCTGAGTGGCAACCTTCAAAGATCTATGTACATAGACCCCAAGATCCCTCTGTTCCTCCACCTGACCAAGAACCCTACCATTAACCCTGTATTCCGCATTCTTATTTGTTCTTCCAAAATGGACAACCTCACACTTGGCAGGGTTGAACTCCATCTGCCACTCCTCAGCCCAGCTCTGCATCATATCTAAGTCCCTCTGCAGCCGACAACAGCCCTCCTCACTGTCCACAACTCCACCTATCTTTGTATCATCTGCAAATTTACTGACCCACCCTTCGACTCCCTCATCTAAGTCATTAATAAATCATTGGCGACCTTTATTTGGTAAGATACAGTAAGGAATCTCTGTATGGCAAGAATCCCTCCAATAAACTCACTGCAACTTGCTGTTAGCCAAATCAATCTTTCTTCACTTGTTCTGCCATTGAGGACTTCCATTTTGACTGGCCACAGCCCCTTGACCTTACCAGCTCCTGACTGCATCGCTGTAGGGATCATCAAAGCACACATGCCCTTCCATCACAGCAAGTGATAATCCACTCCTGTTTTAGTAGGCTAATGCTAAATTGCAATCCATAGCTATTTAGAAGTTAATTAAGCCATAATGTAGACATGTTTTACTCACTTATACTGTCTGTCTTTTAAAGATCTTAAGACAATATGATAACGTAAATTATTAGGAATTTATTGATTTTTAAATTTCTCTTTATTCTTTTAGGACGATTATTTCAGAAGCTGGAATCCCAGCAAGCCATTTGATCAAGGTACAACTTCTTCAAATCCTAAAACACTGAAATCTATAGATTGTTAAGTTATATTAAGAAACGACCATCAATATTGAATTGAGGTTTGAGCAGGTGCATAATAATTTCTTTTTAAAAATTAAGTTTACTTATCTCAGAAATATGAAAGGACTTGCACATGATTTTTAAAAGTACATTTTTTGCTTTAAAATAGCATTAGTTTTTAAAATATTATCTGTTCAAATGTAATTTAAATCTTTTCAAATTTTGCAAAGAAAAGGCGTAAAAGTAACACTGCTTGGGTTTTTTGTATTACGCAATGTAAAAATTGTTGTGTGAGTATGAATATTGAAGCAGCCTTTGAACTGTGCTGGAAGAATCTTCAATTAAATTGATTTTTGTGAAATCCGCAAGTATTTTATGAGCCTGGCAGTGTGTATAATTATCAGAATCAATATCTCTTATTTCTTTGTTGGTCACAGATACATTCACAGAGATACATAATTCTTGCAGATGTAGACCAATCATTGTGGTGGTTTTATTCTTTCTAAAACATGTGATTTGAAATGTAGTGCATGCAGAAAGACATTGTAAGTGAAATTATGAATACAATGAGCAAAATGATAGCAAACTAACAGATTTTTCCTTTAAATTGATTTTCCTTCAATAACCATGGCTTGTATCTCAAGGACATTATCTAAGAATAGCTGTAAAATGATGAAAGGCTGACAACACAAATTCATTCTGTCACTTTTAAGTAAAGAGTGTTTAAGGAATACTCCAGTTTAGGAGGAGGAATTGTTGTGTACAGTTGGGCCTGGATTTAGTCCTTCCTTTGTGGTAACCACAGTGGGCCTGGATGTTATCTGGTGTCCTTGGTGGTCAACTCAACCTGATTCCACAGTGGCAAGCTCATTGGTGTGTGTGAGACAGGCTGACTCACTGGATTACATTGGCAGAGGTCAGCTCCAATGCTGGGAAGCCTAATCCTTTGATGGTTCTGCAGAACCATGCTATATTTAAAGTGCTACCAATTCAGTGTTTGTGCTGGAAATAGTGCATGTTTTTCTGATAAAACTGTTCAGTTTAAATCTTCAAATGCATTTTAAAATTTCTAATGCTCCTAATAGATAGGAAACCTCAGGGAGATGATCCCTGTGCAATCACACTTTTCATGGCATCAATGGGTTCAACTGAGATCTGAATGTTGTGGAGAAGCCAGCGCTCCTCCTCCAGCGCGTCGAAGATAAAGACATTAGAGATGATCCCCATTCTGCATGACCTCTGCACTTCCACAGTCTTCCACATGTCTTGCTCTTCAGAATTCAGACCTGTGATGGCACTTTAAGGAATGGTCCCTCTGCATCTTGGTGATTCGCTCCCCCTTTAGATTTTGGACCCAGTATTTTTGCATTCTGCATTTCCTGTCAGAAGCTCTGCCCCTCAGAATGTCAAGTTTCTATGCAAACAAAGCTTTCCAGAACAATCTATCAACCTGCAACTCAACTTCCTGGAAATCCAAAGGACCGTACCAGTGAATCATAAGTTGCCAACTCAGCTTTCACTCACTGGGTTTTTGAAGTTACGTGTGACTTGAATAAACTTTATTAGATTAGGCAGGCACACCATATCAAATTTAAACTATAGACTAGTGGGCAATTAAGCATATCTGTGAATTCCTGCCATTAGTGAATGAGTTACTTTTTACCAACTCATTTAATTGTTTACGGTTTTCCCAATGCTTGAGGTTTGATTAATAGTTTTCTACACAATTCTCCATGCCCACCCACCATGTGTAGCAGCATATAAGCATAGGTGCAGAGTAGGTGTTACCAGCAGAATGTAGGTCAGCCAAAGGCCTGTTAGTTTAGTTGCCTTGACGGCTGGTTAGCAAGGCAACTGGGGCCAGCTTAATTTCTATACCGACTGAGGCCACTATGAAGGTCCTGTCTTCTTGAGCTCTCTCCATGTCTGAAGTGTGGTGGACCACAGGTCAAACCATCACCAGTCATCTCTCTGTTTTTCTCTCTCTCTCTCTCTGTCTCTCTCTCTTTCTCTGTCTCTCTAGTGAGAGAACAGCTCTCTAGTCCTCTGGGATTATGGCGACTTTATCTATAAATCAACTCTAACTGAAAGCAGGAATTTGAAAGCAACACACAGACATTTTCCACAAAATGGAAAGACAATAGTAGACCAGAGTTTGTGGACTGAAGTTGTTATTCACAGTGCTGAGTCCAGAAAGCTGTAAACTGTCCAAGTGGAAGCAGAATTTCTGTTCTTCCAGCTTGTTTCACGGCTGGGACAGAAACGTGAGCACAGATGGATCAGCAAGATTGAGAAGGAGAAAATTTGCGGTTGCTCTTTACCAGGGATGCAAACAACTGAGTAAAATAATTTGCTTTAATGTTGGTTTCGGGACATTACTGAGGCTTATGCTTAAATTGCCACATATCAATTTATTGGAACATTTAGTTCGATTATGTTTCAGTTAAAATAATTGAAAAATCAGTTGTAACATACTGTTATTGAATTCAATCAACTGGTCAATGTAACAAATAATCATGTGACTTGAAAATGAATGTAGGAATTGCAGCTTTGACAAACCATGATGGCAAGTAGAAAATGCACAATTAAGCATACTTTTTTTAAAAACTTCAATATGTTAGGAAAGGGATTAGTCTGTGCAATTATATTCTGGTAAACTGAAAAGGTAGGAAGTGGGAGATGTAAGTGGACCCCAGAGATAAAGCACCAGTCTGCAATGCTGCAATGTATAATTTGGTCCAGTCAATTGCAGAATTTGGAGGCAGACAGTACAGCCTTCATCTTTTTTACAACTGCTATGAGCAGATGAGCGAGGATCATTTGACACTCCTCTTTTTAATCACTTTTCAATCGGTTGGAACAAATATTTAATTTGTTTTAGCAAGCAATTATCACATTGAAATTAAAATGCAGTACCAGTCAAAATTAAGTAACCAATTACAAGGTCTTCTTGCATGAAAGAAAGAGGAGTTTTATTACCTACTGTGACAACATTATGGTTTTAAGAAGCGTATTTTGTTCTGGTTTTTTCATGAAAACAGGTTGAGATGGAGGCGCTGAGTGGCTCAAGCCAAAAAAACTAAACAGATTGTGAGGCCTTGAGATTTTTTAAATGTTTGAACAATAGAAACAAGTTGAAGAGGTGCGGTCAAGCTACCACGAACCAGGAGTTTAGATTAGATTCCCCACAGTGTGGAAACAGGCCCTTTGGCCCAACAAATCCGCACTTATCCTCCAAAGAGTAACCCACCCAGGCTCATTTCCCTACGTTTACCCCTAACTAATGCACCCAACACTATGGGCATTTTTTTTTAGCATGGCCAATTTGCCTGACTTGCACATCTTTTGGAATGTGGGAGGAAACCGGAGCACATAAAGAAAACCCACGCAGACACTGGGAGAATGTGCAAACTCCACATGGGCAGTTACCCAAGGCCGGAATCGAACCTGGGTCCCTAGCACTGTGAGGCAGCAATTTTAGTTTAATTTTCAGTAGCTGTTGGGGTTTGAAAGGTGCTATACATTTCTCCCTACTGTAGCAAAATGCTTGAGTTCTCTCTCTCTCTCTTTCTAAGTTTTCTCTTGATGTTCTTTCCTCATGGACTGGAAGATTGCACGTGAGACAATCTATTTTACTGAATTTGCCCTTGCCAAAGGTGTGCCTAAGGGACGCTGCTTTATTGAAACAGTTGCTATTTAGTTGCTAAGTAATCTATTATTCTATTAAATTTTCCATTAGAGTTACATTAATCCAATTCTTCTTTCTTTTGTTTGCATTTTAGTTGTAGTGTAAGAATGAAGTGTGTTTTGCTTCAAGCCTGGTAGTTTGACCAATCGAATTGCACCTGGAACACAATGCCTTCCACTTGCTGTTAAAAATAAGAAAAACTTGAAGTCTAGGCTATCTTCTTAATATATTTTGACAGAGTTTGATCTGGTCCATAACATACTAACTGAAAAAAAACAAAAGGGGACATCAAACACAAATACTAAGTTTAAAAATGAAGTAGTGTCTGGTGCAGACAAGAAGAATAAAGACTACTTAGCTTAGAAGTTCTTAGAGTCCTGGTGTGTTAGATTTGTAACAGAAGATCAAAGATGTTTAATTGTTGACTAGTACTCTTTCTTGGCAGTTTGTTCATATCTTCAGGTTATAGATGAATTGTGTTATAGATCAGACCAAACTCTTTCAGAACATGTTTGGACTCTTAACTTTTTCTTATGTTAAAGGCAAGTGCCAGGCGTTGCATTCCAGATGCAATTCGATAAGTCAAACTATCAGGCTTGAAGTAAAATACACTTTATAGTTAAAATACAGACAAAACAAAAATAAAATAATTGGTTTAACTGTAACTCTATTGAAATACTTAACAAAATAATAAACTACTCATTATCTGTTCCAATATAGAAACATCCAACAAGAACAACTTGGCAAAGTCAGTAAAATAGATTGTCTCACATGTAATTTTGGAAGCAGAGAGAGACCATCAGTCTTTAACTGTAACAGAGAAAGGAAAAAGGGCTTCCATATCCAGATTCAAGGTCCCAGCAACTGCTACTGAAAGCTAAACTAAAAGTCTTGATTCTGTGGGAGCTTGACCCCACCCATTCGGACTGCTTCTATTGTTCCAACTTTTTTTTTTAAATCCCAAGGTTTTATAAGCTGTTTACTGTATTGGCTTTGAGCAGACCATGCGGTACCTCTGTCTCAACCTCTCCTCATAAAGAAACCAGGACAAAATACATCTCACAAAGTCATTGTATTGTAAGAATTGTTGATCCCCCAGTTTACTTTTTCATTGAAGCTGTCTTCCAAGATGTTCAGAGAAATAAGGGGAGAAAAGTATTTCCAGTTCTTGTTACAAAATATAGATTTGTCTTCTTTCACTCTGTTGTTCAAAAGCAGCTGCTGTTTGTAACTCCCAAGTCTGCATTTATTGTCCTTCTAAGCTAGACAATTGAAGACAACCTGTGATGTTCTAGATGATCACTTATCATACAAGGTTGAATCAAAAGAGGAAATGCAGTTTACTTGACACTGACTCAATTTCTTGGATTCAAAATCTGTTGGTAAAGTGTTACATTTTGTGCGTGTGGTTTGTCCTTTTCTTAAAACCAGTTTAGATCATGAAATGGTTTCACAATTAAATTGTGAAACTTAAAATCTGATAGACCACTGTCATGACACAATACGGAGACAGTTGTCCACGCATTGTAGCAATGCAGGAATAGCCCTCAGAGTTCAGACAATGTACGGCACTAACACTCTTCACCATTTAGACAATGCACTAAGTTCTCCAATGGTTACACAACACATAACATTCCCAAACATTTAAACAATGTACAGTGCGAACATTCTCCATTGTTTAGACAAAGTTTATTCTGATACTCTTGCCGTTTCACAAAGTAGAGAACTAATAACAAAGGATGCAAAACAGAAGAGTTGTAAAAGTTTCATAGAAGAATTATATTGGACTCTGTTCCTCTGATGCTGCCAGACCTGCAGTACTGAGTTTCTACAGTACTTTCTGTTTATATTACAGTGCTAACACTGTCCACAGTCCAGAGAATAGTAACCTTCTCCATGTTCAGGCACTGCACCTGACAATGCAACACAAACACTCCTAAGTTCAGATTTTAACTTCTTGTTTGCCTGAACACTAGCTTCACCTTGGTGGACAGAGTTAAAATTTCTTCTTGACTTTTAGCAGCACCAACAAGTTTGCTTTTTTTTAATTGCTTGGCAGTTCCAAGGTACTTTAAATGGCAGTGTTTCGATTTCTTTCTTTTTAGGAGTAGGAAGGATGTACAACAGTGATAACCAGTCTTCCTTTGTAAACTGACACCAGTTATCCTAGGAGATGTCAGGGGGAGAAGAGAGTAGTTGATAATGTCAACCTTAATACCTTGATGCAATCTTGGGGGGATTGGATCAACTCACCAACAACACCACCTTACCTTTGTTGAATCTACCATTGATTTCAATGGAATAAAATTGGGCAATGGTCTACCCTATCAAGTTACTGCCCAGACAGTGCGATTGAACATTCCAGAGATCTAATGACAAGAGAAGTATCATTTGCATGGCAAGGTAGCTTTTGAAAAATTGTTCATGTAAATCAAGGATCATTTCCATTTATATATCGATTTTATATAGTGGAGCACCAGTACTACAGGTACAATTGGTGAGTCTTTCAGTAAAACAAATACTTTACCTCTGATGAAAAGCAAGATTGATAACCCTCTTCAAAGAAACTGGAATTTTATTTCCCTGTAGTGTTTCATGGGATGCGGTACGGTCAGCATTTCTTATCCACCACGAATTGCCCTTGATTTGAGTGGTTTGCTATGCCTTTCTGAGGGCAGTTAAGAATTAATTGCATTACTGTGGGTCTGCAGTCACATGTAGGCCAGACTGTTTAAGGATGGATAATTTTCCTAAAGGGCCTTAGAGAAACAGATGGGTTTTACAACAATTAGCAGTTGTCTCATGGGCATCATCACTGAGAATGGACATATATTTCATATTTGTTAATTGAATTTGATGTTTCATGAGATTTGAGCCTGTGTCTCCTGAGCATTGCCAAGTGATCTGTACCATTACTCAAGTGTCAAAGACAACTCTGCAGGAGTTCCTCAGGGTAGTGTCCTGGGCCCAAACACCTTCAGCTGATTCCTCAATAGTCTTCCCTCCATCATGTCGTCAGAAGTGGGGATGTTCATTGCGCAATTATCAATGTTCAACACCATTTGCGTCTCCTCGGGTACTGAAGTAGTCCATATCTAAATATGGCTGGAACTGAACAGCATCCAGGTTTGCGCTAACAAACAGCAAGTAACATTTGCACTACATTAGTGCCAGGCATGGCAGTCTTAATGGAGAGGGAATCTAGCCATCACTCCTTCAAATTCAATGGGGTCACCATTGCTGAATCCCACACTGTCAACGTCATGGAGGTTACCATTGACCAGGAACTGAACTACAAATACCATGGCTATGACAATAGGTCAGAAGTTAGGGATCCTACAGGAATAACTCATCTTTTTTTTAAAGATTAGATTAGATTACTTACAGTGTGGAAACAGGCCCTTCGGCCCAACAAGTCCACACCGCCCCGCCGAAGCGTAACCCACCCATACCCCTACCCCTACATCTACATCTACCGCTTACCTAACACTACGGGCAATTTAGGATGGCCAATTCACCTGACCTGCACATCTTTGGACTGTGGGAGGAAACCGGAGCATCCGGAGGAAACCCACGCAGACACGGGGAGAATGTGCAAACTCCACACAGTCAGTCGCCTGAGGCGGGAATTGAACCCAGGTCTCTGGCGCTGTGAGGCAGCAGTGCTAACCACTGTGCCACCGTGCCGCCCAACTCTTCTGACTCTTCAAAGCCTGTCCACTACGTACAAGTCAGGAATGTGCTGGAATATTCCCCAACAACATGCAATATGCTTTGTACGATCCAACCTGCTTGATTGGCAACATACCCACAAACATTCACACCCTCCACCACTGACACTCAGTAGCAGCAGTTTGTACCATCTACAGAATGCACTGCAGAAATCCACCAAGTCTCTGAGACAGCACTATCTAAACCTATTACCTTCTAGAAGAAGACGGATAGAAGATACATGGGAACAGTACCACATGCAAGTTTTCCTCCAAGCCACTGACCATCCTGACTTGGAAATATATCACTGTTTGTTCAATGTTGCTGACCCAAAACACGCTCTGTAATGGCATTGTGAGTTCATTTAAACTGCAACTAATAAAGCACCTTCACAATGATAATTTGGGATTGGCACTAAGTGTCCCAGCCAGCGATGCTCACATGCCGTGAAGTCAATAAAAAAGTAACATTACCAGTATGCTGTTTCTTGAACAGCACCCAATTATTATAGGTTAAAGCAATTCTGAAAGTTTTACCTTCAAACTATTAAGCAATGTCATATAAACTTTTCAAATCTCATTAATTTATACAGAGAGAAACCATTTGCTATACTGACACATAGCATGCAAGCTGTCAAAAGATTTTTCATAAATAACAGGTTTTCCATAAGGAATGTGCACAATAGCAATAAAGCATTCTTCCTGTATGAGAAAAATGATCAAAGGATTAGATTATGTACTAAACTAACAATTGTACAATAATTTTCCTTTTTAAAAAAATGTGTGTGAATGGTGTCATGCTTTATCATCTCGATATTGATTAACTTTCATGGGAAACTCAATTTTCTCTCTCTTGCCTTCAAGAGAAAAGTTTACGCGGTTTCATGATATGAGAAACATCTATTAAAATCACTTTTTGTAGCAGGTAGTGCTGTCAATAAATACATTAGTAAGGCTGTACTTTGGCTTCTGTTCAATATACTTCTGGCCTGTGGTGGCAAACGGATTTTTTTTTCTGATGCTTGAAATAATAAATTATCATCATTGCTTCCATCCTCTTAATAATCACTTCTAATCCCAAATCACTTCACAACTAACTTGTCTTCATTTTACCACCTATTACTCTTTCAAGTTTTTATGACACAATTTCTTACCTCAATAGTTTCTCATTAACACTGTAATTTGGTTCCCCTTGTTTAGGCATTATCCCTTGTGTTTATAATTATTGAAATCATTCCCTTATCTACACCATTTTATCCAGCCAGTGCCTCGTCTTTAAACTTGCTTTATGTCTGCAGTCCTTAGAGATGTGATCACTTTCCAGTTTTGTGGTTAACTCTCCATATTATTGTTTTACAATTCATTTTATCCAATTTCTGGCCTGGAAGTAACACCAGAAATGTCTATTGTGGCCACAGCATTCAAATCCACTTCCCCTCAAGTGCATCTCTATGCAGTTGAACAATGTTCTACCAAGTTTTGCTTCGATTTGACTGTTCAAATGCAACCAATCCATCACCAATAATGATGTTACCTCCAAATTTTGCATGACCCACCTCAGGAATGTCAGAAGTATTATTCTTCGGCTGCTTTCCCCTGTTCATCAATGTATTTCCCTCAGTGACTCCATATGTATACAGATTCCACCAATTCTCTGTTTCACAACAGTCCCTGTGGTGTCAGATTGCATAGGTGAAAGTGAGGACTGCAGATGCTGGAGGTTCGAGTCGAGAGTGTGGCGCTGGAAAAGCACAGCAAGTCAGGCAGCATCTAAGGAACAGGAGAATTGATGTTTCAGGCAAAAGCCCTTCATTCCTGATGAAGGACTTTTGCCCGAAACATTGATTCTCCTGCTGCTCGGATGCTGCCTGACCTGCTGTGCTTTTCAAATGCCACACTCTCATGTCAAATTGCATGTCGGACATAAACTCATAGTTGAGCTGTAATTTCCTCCAACTGAATTCTGTGTCGCTCACTGCATCCATTCTTGGATCCTCAAACAATTTGAGGCATGCAGTATGCAACATTACTACTTAGTTCATGCCAACCTGAGCTTTTAATTCCTATATCTTATTCATCAGCATAATCATTGACTTTAATTTCTGTGACTTTGCCACCTCACTGTCCTTAATATTAAGACTCTTAGCCTTTACTCTAAGCTTGATATCTTCAATATCATAATAATGAAAGCAAAGAACTACTGATGCTGGAAATCTGAAGGAAAAATAAACAGTGCTGGAGAAACATAGACAACTGCGGCACGGTGGCTCAGTGGCCTCACAGTGCCAGGGACCCGGTTTCGATTCCCATCTCAGGCAACTGTCTGTGTGGAGTTTGCACATGCTCCCGATGTCTGGGTGGGTTTCCTCTGGGTGCTCTGGTTTCCTCTCACAATCCAAAGATGTGCAGGTTAGGTGAATTAGCCATGCTATATTGCCCATAGTGTAAGGTGCATTAGTCAGGGGTAAATATAGGATAGGGGAATGGGTCTGGGTGGGTTACTCTTCAGAGGGTCGGTGTGGACTTGTAGGACCAAAGGGCCTGTTTCCATACTGTAAGGAATCTAATCTGGAAGTGTGTGTAGAGAGAAAAACTTGGTTATTAGCTTTCACGTCATACTCTCTAATTTACATTGGCTCTCCATTTCTCAATGAAATTAATTTAAAGCCTTCATTCCTCAACCACAAATCCTTCATAGCCTCACCTAATCCTATGTCAGTGCCTGTCATGACTGTGTAATCAGGTGTGAAGAACATTAATCTGACCTTTTAAAATAGACACAACTTCTAAAAAAAAGCTACCAGGTGTCACATGACTATCCCTGTCGATTTACTTGATCCAGAAAGACAGACACTGAAATGTCATCTCAACATCATCACAAAGGAAGCACTTTGGAATTTAATTAACCCTTGGACAACACAATGGGCCCTTCTTGAGAATAAAACTTCTGAAATAAAAACAGGTGACCAGAAGCCTGCACCAAGAGAATCCTGCATAATTGACTTTGCTTTGTGGGACAATACTTTCTCAAAAGTTAACAGGGCAGGCATCTTAAATTTGATCTGCATAAGACTTTGTGACATGTCATTTTAAAATAGAACTGTGCAGAAAGATTTCTGAGACACTATCACAGACAGATTTCATAGTTCAAAGGAGAAAGGATTTGAGAAAACAACCACAGTTCTGGCTAAAGTGTCGTAACTGTAGAACCAATGCAGAACAAGAAACCATACACTCCAAAGGCTGCTCTAACCGCTGAGTCCACCAATGCAATCAGCCTCTAACTATTCAACTATTGAAGCTATCAAAGTTGCTGAATTCTGACTTCAAGTTTTTAATTCCTTTGGAAAGAGAATCTATAAGCAAGTAAAAGATCTATAATGGCAATGGACTAAGATTAAGTTCATCTCTCTAAGTATCTTTTATCTGTACCTATTTTTCATCTTTGAGCATTTTATCTAGTAATTGTATCTTATTTCTGAGTAACTTTGGCAATAATTGTGTAGTAAATTAACCTTTCATATGATTTAAAGCTAAGACCTTGCTGCTGGTCATTATTAAAAATGGAACAATCAAAAAATTAAAAGGGAACTAAACGAAGGATGAGATTTCCAGTTCAAGGGCCACACTGCAGACATCCTATAAAGTGGCCAAGAGCAGTGGGAAATCGGAAGATTGGGAAGGCTACAAAAACAAACAGAGGATAACAAAGAGAGTAATAAGAAAGGAGAGGATCAAATATGAATGTAGGCTAGCCAGTAATATTAGAAACGATAGAAAAGGTTTCTTCCAATGCATAAGAAACAAACGACAGACAAAAGTAGACATTGGGCCACTTCAAACTGATGCTGGAAGCCTAGTGATGGGAGATAAGGAAATAGCAGGAGAACTTAACAAGTACTTTGTGTCAGTTTTCACAGTGGAAGACAGGAGTAATATCCCAACAATTAAAGGGAGTCAGGAGGCTGAGTTGAGTATGGTTGTCATTACAAAAGAGATAGTGCTAGAAAAGCTAAAAAGTCTTAAAATTGATAAATCTCCTGGCCCCGATGGGATACATCCTAGAGTTCTGAGAGAGGTGGCTGAGGAAATAGCGGAGGCATTGGTTGAGATCTTTCAAGAGTCACTGGAGTCACGGAAAGTCCCGGATGATTGGAAGATCGCGGTTGTAACCCCATTGTTCAAGAAAGGATCAAGACAAAAGATGGAAAATTATAGGCCAATTAGCCTAACCTCGGTTGGTGGTAAAATTCTAGAATACATCATTAAGTTTCTAAATTCTTAGAAAAGCAGAGTCTGATTAGAACAAGTCAACATGGATTTAGTAAGGGGAGGTCATGCCTGACAAACCTGTTGGTATTCTTTGAAGAGGTGACAAGCAGGTTAGACCAGGGAAACCCAGTGGATGTGGTCTATCTAGACTTCCAAAAGGCCTTTGATAAGGTGCCACACGGGAGGCTGCTGAGCAAGGTGAGGGCCCATGGTGGTCAAGGTGAGCTACTGGGATGGATTGAGGATTGGCTGTCTGACAGAAGGCAGAGAGTTGGGATAAAAGGTTCTTTTTCAGAATGGCAGCCGGTGACGAGCGGTGTCCCGCAGGGTTCAGTGTTGGGGCCACAGCTGTTCGCATTATATATTAATGATCTGGATGAAGGGACTGGGGGCATTCTAGCGAAGTTTGCCGATGATACGGAGATAGGTGGACAGGCAGGTAGTACTGAGGAAGTGGGGAGGCTGCAGAAGGATCTAGACAATTTGGGAGATTGGTCCAGGAAATGGCTGATGGAATTCAACGTGAACAAATGCGAGGTCTTGCACTTTGGCAAAAAGAATAAAAGCACTGACTACTTTCTAAATGGTGAGAAAATTCGTAAAGCCAAAGTACAAAGGGATCTGGGAGTGCTAGTCGAAGATTCTCTAAAGGTCAACATGTAGGTTGAGTCTGTGATTAAGAAAGCGAATGCAATGTTGTCACTTATCTCAAGAGGGTTGGAATATAAAAACACCATTGTGCTACTGAGACTTTATAAAGCTCTGGTTAGGCCCCATTTGGAGTACTGTGTCCAGTTTTGGTCCCCACACCTCAGGAAGGACATACTGGCACTGGAACGTGTCCAGCGGAGATTCACACGGATGATCCCTGGAATGGTAGGTCTAACATATGAGGAACGGCTGAGGATCTTGGGATTGTATTCATTGGAGTTTAGAAGATTAAGGGGAGACTTAATAGAGACGTACAAGATAATACATGGCTTGGAAAGGGTGGATGCTAGGAAATTGTTTCCGTTAGGTGAGGAGACTAGGACCCGTGGACACAGCCTTAGAATTAGAGGGGGTAAATTCAGAACAGAAACGCGGAGACATTTCTTCAGCCAGAGAGTGGTGGGCCTGTGGAATTCATTGCCGCAGAGTGCAGTGGAGGCCGGGACGCTAAATGTCTTCAAGGCAGCGATTGATAGATTCTTGTTGTCTTGGGGAATTAAGGGCTACGGGGAGAATGCGGGTAAGTGGAGTTGAAGTGCCCAGCAGCCATGATTGAGTGGCGGAGTGGACTCGATGGGCCGAATGGCCTTACTTCCACTCCTATGTTTAGATTTAGATTTAGATTACTTACAGTGTGGAAACAGGCCCTTCGGCCCAACAAGTCCACACCGCCCCGCCGAAGCGTAACCCACCCATACCCCTACATCTACATTTACCCCTTACCTAACACTATGGGCAATTTAGCATGGCCAATTCACCTGACCTGCACATCTTTGGACTGTGGGAGGAAACCGGAGCACCCGGAGGAAACCCACGCAGACACGGGGAGAACGTGCAAACTCCACACAGTCAGTCGCCTGAGGCGGGAATTGAACCCGGGTTTCAGGCGCTGTGAGGCAGCAGTGCTAACCACTGTGCCACCGTGCCGCCCACTTATGGTCTTATGGTCTTATACCATTTATGGTTGTGACAGCGCACTTTCCTTCTGCTAGCATCCTTGTCTTCTCCCTTCATACCTCGGTTGGAAGAATTTTCAGTCAGAATTCAAAATTAACAGGAATGGACAGGAATTTTCTAAAATGAATAGATCAGCAATGATCTTGTTGAATGCTGGAGCAGGCTCGAGGGGACAAATGGCCTACTCCTGCTTCTAATTCTTATTAAAAGTATGTTCAAAATTTGTTCTCTCTCTGGCTGCAATTACGAATGGAACCAGGTGACAGCAGTCACATCCAGCTACACAACAGTGAAAAGGTCATTTTCTAATTGGGGGATGATTACAGTACAGCAGGAGGCCACTCAGTCGGTGGTGTCCATGCCAGCTCTCTGGAAGAACTATTGCAGCTGTTCCCACTGTTTTTTTCTTCATTGTAATTCTGCAATTTTTTTTGTTCAGATGATTACTGTATTTTTTTAACCAGTAACTTGTCAGCTGAGTTTAAATCAGTATATCTTTCATTCACATGTGGTGATGTGAACATTGTTGGCTAGGCCCACATTTATTGTCCTTTTGTAATGACTTGTTTAAAAACATTAAAATAACTGTACAGATTCATCTATTCGTTGGTTGACCGATACATAAGACAATTCGAGGTATTCCATACTAAATCTGCATTAAATCTATTTTGCAGTTGTTGGCCTACAAAATACATAGCGCAAATGAATAATGAATGTGTGCATAATATTACTTCATGAGAATAGTAGAGAACTGATCTTTCTGCAGCTAGCT
Source organism: Chiloscyllium punctatum (assembly GCF_047496795.1). Lineage (NCBI taxonomy): Eukaryota > Metazoa > Chordata > Chondrichthyes > Orectolobiformes > Hemiscylliidae > Chiloscyllium > Chiloscyllium punctatum. The sequence continues at coordinate 40,293,441 of NC_092758.1, forward strand.
TTTAAATTCAGAAATAGGGGTACTTGGTAATAAAAGACATTGATTTTTAATGTAAGTGTGAGTTATCCCCAAGTCTCTTCAGTTTATTATGCTTGTGAAGTTTTGAACACAATATATTATTTATTTCTTAACAACGTTTTGCAGAAGCGAGAAATCAAAACGCTCAGTTTGTTGGCCTATGGAGTAGAATTAAAGTTGTATTTTAAAACTGTCTGCACATGGTCAAAGTAAGAACACATTTTCTCTCAATACATTTCAGCAAAGATTTTGGTTGTGAGAAGTACTCATGGTTTGCATTCATTTTGGGTTGTTTTGAAGAGATCATAGTTGTAAAGTAGCATTAGAAACTAACTGGACGTTTTGGATTTTGCCATTGTGATGATGGCAAAATGGTTAGTGTTCGCTATCATTAGACCTGTGAAAATAGCATCAATTTCTGACATCTACAGATGTGCAAATAAACATGGAAATCCAGAGATTATTATCTGTGATTCCCCATTCATGCACAAGATGCACTGTTTAAGTAGAAAACTAAGAAATCCTAATTTATAATCATAACAAGTGCTGAAAAATAATCATCTATAATGATAAGGGTGCCTCCTACACCTCCACCAATTCAGATCCTGACACGTCAATGGGTATTTTTGCTAGATTTATGGGAATATCAGCTGGTGAGCACATCATGCCATGTCTCTGCAGCTGGCACAAGAAGGTAGACGCCAGGCCATTGGCAACCTGAGGACTGGTAGAGACCTGGCAGCTGCTCACCGCAGGCAGGCGAGAAGTCCATGGCATCAGCAACTTGTGACTTCACTAACATGCACACGTAAACACAGGAGCAGTAGGCAGCATGGTCAGAAGCATTGGCAAACAGACTGCGAGGTTGCAGGACTGCACCAACATAATCTGCACCACGCTGCCTCTGGCAAGAGAGCATCTGACTGCCTCATCCCTGACAGGTTGTCAGCTGCCATCCTGAAACAGATACGGCACACTTGGTGTTTCCTGGGTAAACACACAGAGCTGCACTCTATTGCTGCTCAGCACCAATAGCTAGGCAACAGGGCCAAGTGCCCCTTTTTCATAAGGAGAGAAGGTGGTGCAGTAGGCATCCAGATTGAGGAAGTATCATAAACAGGGCCCCCAATATTCTTCCCTCAGGACACTTCAGACTTGGTTGGGCCTTGTACCTCTATCCTGCCTGCCACCCTAAGCTTTGTGGTAGATAAAGTGCCTTTGGGCAGGATACATTTGGCATTTCTGAGCCCTGTAGCCATAAAAGCCTCTGGGATCACCTGCCCAAAGCTCCCAGGCCATTGGAGCAGGTTCCCTCCATCCAAGCTGTGAACCCTGCAACTGGACTGAAATGTAATCAGGGGAAGGACGAAGAAAACCTTCTGAGGACACAACGAGACCAAGATGTCCTCATGCACCAGTCACTGAAAGTAAGCGTGCAGGTTCAGGTGGAGGGAAATTATGTTGGTTTTTATACTGCAAGGATTCGAGTACAGGAACAAGGCCATCTTGTTGCAATTACACAGAACATTGGCAAGGCTGCACTTGGAATATTGAGTGCAGTTTTGGGCTCCTTATCTGTTGAAAGATGTTCTTGCTATTAGAGGAAATACAGTGAAGATTTACACAACTGATTCCTGGGATAGCTGGACTGACATATGAGGAGAGATTGAGTCTGTTAGAGTTGGTTAACTGAAGTTTAGAAGAATGAGGGGGAGTTTCATAGAAACCTGTAAAATTCCAATAGGATTAGACTGGTTCATGATGATAGAGGAGTCCAGAACTTGGAGTCATAGTCTGAGGATAAGGGGTAAACCTTTTAGGTGTGAGATGAGGAGAAATTTCTTCACCCAAGAGAGTGGTGAACTTGTGGAACAAACAAGATAGTGGCTGAGTCCGAAGCATTGTGTTTTCAAGAAAGAGATAGATATAGTTCTTGGGGCTAAAGGGATCAAGGGATATTGGAGGGGAGGTGGTGTCTTGTGTTGTTTGTATGTGGAGTGGGATTAGGGTATTGAGCTCAGTGATCAGCCATGATCATATTGAATGGCGAATCAGGCTGGAGGGGTAAAATGGCCTACTCCTACTGCTATCTTTCATGTTTCTCTATTAACAGTTTGCTTGTGCAATAAAGCCATTACTGGCATTTCTTCCTGATGTTGTGTGATGTATTAATGCCTGAGGTTCACATATGGTGGAATATGCTCACCAGTGTCTTTCTTTAGTATTGTGTGGGTGTCTGGGTAAAGCAGTCACCTTCTGAAGGGCATCATATTGCTTGACAGTAAAGCCCTTCCTTCTTAGAATGAAACTCTGACCCCATCCACTCCACGTGTAGGGACAGCCATTTTCAACACCATTAAGCACTCTGTATTCCCATTCCAATGGAAAGGGACAACAGTCACGCTACACAGAGAGAGTCTCAGGTTCATTCTCCGACCCGCGGTGAACTCCCAAATATACTCATTCCCTACCTGGTATCCACCAGTCTCCTCACCCTTCCAACCCCATCAGCTTTGAGCTTCCCCATCTTCTCACCCAACCTGTCCATCGAACAATTAACCAACCCCTCCCACTCAGCCGTATTGAGTCAACATGCATATTGGAGTTGCTGCTCTTCATAATTTTCTCCCCACCCTGACTTTGATGGAAAGAATAACGAGTAGCTAGATCACTGACTGATCTCAATACAGCTCCCTGACTGATTTGCTGTAGGACCGACCGTGGTGTGAACCACCCAACCCTGACCACCCAAAGAGGCAGACTGACCGTGCTGAATGCCCTGGACTGATATCAGAGCCTGCACTGAGACCCCCTCACTGACATGATTGATGGCTACTCCTCTCAGACCTCGAGACGTGGCCATCTGGTTGCTGGTCTGTAGTGTGTTTGCCGCATATTCGACTGGCCCATGGTGTAAGTGTGAGATCAACACAGTGAGGAACAGCGTCCTCACTGCTGGCGACTGACAACCATCACAAACTTGTGTCTACATGAAAGGCAAGGTAGAAGAACTGTGAGGTTTTAAGCTTTGGCTTTGGGGTAAAATGCAAAAAAGCAAGGCCGAAACACTGTGAACATCAAAGTAGGCATGACTTTAGTGAGTACTATTAGGAAGATCCCCCAGATGCAGCCTGGTCAAGCCCATGGGTGCCTGCCCCTGTGCACAAAATGTCCTGGCAGCAGCATTGCATTGAAATGTGCCAGTGTGCCCCAAAACACAGCACTGAGCCGTGGTTTTCTGCAGGTGTGCCTGTGCCACAACATGGTGAGAAGTGTAATGTGAAACTTTTAGGAAGCAGCAGTATTTTACCTGAGCATTGAAGCCAGGTCTCTGTTCTGATCTCCCTAAGAGCCTTGAATCCAATTTTTAAAGGCAGTATCTGCTGATCTGTGGCACCCCTGCTCATTGCCCATGCACAAGCTTCTAGACCCACATATGTGTAAACTTCTGATACTGCATACACAGTATGAAAAATGTGGGAGTGCTGCTAAATTCTTTGTCTCACTGAAGCGTGCCTTGATACTGACAAAGTTGGGAACCAGTGGTATCGAAGTGCAGAGCTATACTGTAAGTGGATTGGAGTTATGCCATGATGATGTGAGGAGACTGGTGGATGTCAGGTGTTGGAACTGTGGACAGGGAGATATGTGCCATCACATCACTAACCATGGAGCATATCCTGAGATGCTGCTGACTGGTGACCCAGATGGACTATGCGGTGAGCTCTAGTCACCAGGTAACCATTCTGACCATCATGTTAGGAATTATCGCTGTCTAGTTTCTATCCAGCAGGTGGGAGAATGGGAAACTACATATTAATGAGTGTGATGAGGTCATAGTGAGATGCTGATGCCTGTAAATAGGCCTATTACTACACACTAATGAGAACCTCATCTCACTGTTTGAGACTTCCGGCTGAAAACTGGGGCAATTTGCTGTCGACATCATCAAGTTGCTTGTTGGCCACCTCACACAATCTTCTCAATATTCTCACCATGGCCTGCAGGTTCAGGAGGTGGGATGCAGAACGGTAAATTGGAAGGTTCCATAACGCTGAAAAGAAAATTAAAACATATTCTGAAATCCTGAACTCATTAGCACTACACTGTGCAATTTGTTTTCATTAGGTTAATCAGACCCATTGCCGCAGTGGAATACGTGCCTCTATATCTGGTAACATCCCAGCTCCAGTGACTAGATCTCTTTCTTCCACACCATCATCTATGGAAAATCTTTGTCCCATGATCACAGGACATTTAATAAGTGCTCGTTATTTTCCCAGGATGGTTAATTATTTTGTTGTTTTATGATGTGCTAAATCATGTTACTGCAATGTCATTTTGAGCCCAAAGAAAAGCTCAATGGAGGTCACTTTCTTTCCCATTATTAACAATGTCTTTCACCTGTGCCATGTTTTCGAACATTTCGCTTACACAGATTTTGTAAAATGGACACTTTTGTTTTCCTATAGGTGGTGATGTGAAAGACAAATTGGTTTAAAACCGTCCTGCCTCATTCCATTAATAACTGTGATTACATGTTTGACTTCAACCGTAATGTGTACATGAATAATTATCTTCTTTTGATTAATGAGAGAGAGCTAACTTGCAAAATAACGTCAGACAAAATTAAATCGAGTTCAGAAAAGAAAAGGGGCAGAGACAGCTCTTTTCAACCATCCTATCACTCAGGAGAAAAGTATTAGGACAGATTTAATTGTACCAGTAAGGGAACGGAAGCCGGCATTTATGTGACTTTCACAATTCCTAGAATATTATTGTCAGGACATTGCTGTTAATTGCATGGCAGCCTCTACTACAGGGTATCTGGAGTCTGCGTGAATAGAGCAAGCAATTGTGTATACAGTTAGCCAATCAGATTGAAGAATCGTTAATGGACTGTGCAATGTCAAGTGGCAGTTACAATTGTGAAGTTGATGTCAAGCAAGATTCAGAACTCTGAATACTGAGAGAAAGAAAGATTGAGTTCAAACACAATTTAAAAAGAGATTTTAAAAAGTATTAATTTCTTCAACATTTACAATTTTAAGGAATGAGACTACACCTTTAATTCTCAGGACCAACAAAGAAATTTGGTGGTAATTAAAAGATTTTCCAGCATTCAAAACGTTAGAGTAAAATGGATAAACCCAATCTTTTTCAGATACTTTTAATCAACCTGTTCAAATTTGCTGTTACTCATCTTTGGAGCATAGAGGATTTGAACCCATGCCTTCCACAGTTGGTATTCAGCCACAGCACCGCAAGGGATCCCAAGCTTTTTTATACCCAGATAAACCCAGACTAATGCAGAGCCACATGTCGTCTATTAGATTTGTTAAGGAAATAGTACCAGGACATGTAGAAAATCATAATATAATCAGACAGAACCATCATAGTTTTCTGAAAGAGGAATTAATGTTTCACAAATTTACTAGAGTTCTTTAAGAATACAATAAAAAGCGTGGATAAAGGTGAGTCAGTAATTGTAGGGTGAACTATGTAGGCAATGACCAGGCAGTTGGAAAAATATGGTGAGATCTGAAAAAATAAAATTCTTGACATTGAGAAAAGTCCATGCAATTTTCCAGCCAAGGTTTGAAAAGTGAGGTGAGAGGTCAGGCTTATTGGCCTTGGAGTTTTGGGCAGGTGACCCCAGACCAGTTATGGCTAGAAATCATAGCCAGACTGAGAGTGTCCTCCTCAGATGCAGGCTTGCCCTACTCAGCATGGACTCTCATCCAGGATTAGGGTTCATAGGCAGGGAGGAGTTGGAGGGACCAAGCACTTCTAGAATATACTGGGAGGAGTCGTCTGGATGGGCTGTATGTTGTTCCTCCTCTGGCTAGGTGCCTACTGACACAACCCCATCTCAATGAAAGGGAATGTCATCAAGGTCCCTCTTCCCTTCTGTTTCCTTGTTGTTGATGCCGGCCAGAGAGATAGAGTGCAAGTCTGTAAGGATATCCAACAGACACAGAGTGTGCTGGGTATGGTGCCTCATCGCAGCTACCTGCCTGTACGTGGAGACAGCCAGAGTTTCACATGTCAGAGGCGGTACAGTACAAACAGCCCTGGTGGAATCCTGCAACGTATCAGTCAGTTTCCTGAGTGCATTCAGCAAGCCTGCCTGCTGCTCCTGTATTCGGTGGCGCATTTGTATGAAATTGTTAATGACCAATCCTGGGGTCCTTCTCTCTAGCCTGGGCTGAGCTGGTGCCTAGTCTCTGGTAGTCAGCTGTGTGCCAGTGACTCAGGTCATTTCTTCCTTGGCCAGCTGCGGACACTTGTCAGCAATGTACATGCCAGATGTGCCCAGCGAGTACTTGAGCTGGCAGAGGGTGCAGGAGGTCACCTTGTCAGTGCTTCCTCTGTGGGATCCATGGCATCTTGGCCAGAGGGGCAGAAAGAGATAATCTCCTGAGAGGCTGCTCTTTTTGGGGGTGGGCATGGTGCCAAGGCTACCAATGCCTGCAGGAGACAACAATGTGATTGAATTGTTCAATAGGGGGTGGAGTTTTGGGAATATTGGGAACACAGCCACTGTGCTGCTAGCATTCTCTTCTGTTGGTTTGGAGGGACAAAAATTGGGCCTCACCCACATTGGTTCTCTGTGTTTACTGCAGGTTCTTCACTAAAGAGACAAAAGGAAGAACTGATTGTGATAGAAGTGACTGGCACAGCTGTCTAGTGCTGGTGAAGGGACAGGGAGGAGGTAGCAAGGTGCCTGGGTGAGCAAGTAGGAAATGCAGATGTCACGCAAGGGTAGTAGTCTGGGGAGTTGGGGTGGGTGACAGTGATTGTAGGTCAGTGTTTCATGCCACTGTAAGAGTGATACAACAGGTCTTGGTCGGAGGTGGATGCAATGGCTGAATCAGAGTGAATGTGAGGTAGCAGAGTGAAGATGGTGGCATTTATCCTAGGCAGATCACAGAAGGTGATGGCCATTCCTCCAGATCATGGAAATTGCACTGAACTAGGTTGCAACTTCAGACCAGGCTGGCAGCATCTGGCACCACGGTCTCTTCGGATGATCCTCTCCCCCAGCCCGCATTCATGCGATTTCCAGGTCCCTGTCAGCAAATTGATGTATTAACTTGTCTCTATTAGCCATCCCTGGGGCAACTAATCCCATGTTTCAATAGGCCAACGATGATTGAGCCTGATGTGCAGCTGAGAAGTAAATATTCTGCTGGTGATGAGAATCTGGGAATGTTCCAGCCGTACTGAGCCGTTCCATTGTGCAAGAGCAGTGCCATGGAGACGTGGTGTGTACATAATGAAGTCAGCAGCAGTGAATTGTATGAGAAAGCCCACTAGAGCTTACAGAGAGAAACACAACATGAAACTACTTTCAATTGCTACGTGGCCAATTTATGGTAAAATTCGACCCATTACATCCATTGGCTGAAAGTTTTACAATTTATTTAAGCAAGGTGTAGCCATGTTCAAATAGTCTCGAAGGATCCTTCACATCCTGGGAAAAGCTAGAGAGCCTCCTTTGTGTTTCATCTCCTGTGGAAGACCAAAATGTAACAACAGACACACGACACACCTCTTCAGCATGGGCGATTGTTTAACATTTGGAGTACTTGGAACAGTGTGAGATGGACTTTTGTTTTACGTTATATTCCTATTTTTAAAATTACGTTGTTTTTAATTAGTGGCTGTGTACTAACACATTTTATTGTAGCCGTGGTACAAGGTGAACTTTGCTTTTTTAGCTCCTTAAGCCACTATCCTTAAAACATGGGCACTCATCAGCTGAAGACTTAAATCTATTGGACAGCATTTTTAGGATCTTTCAGGTAATTTTTTGTTGCCATTAATTAAATTATATTCTTAATGTTCAAAGTCTGGAATCGTATTAGTGAATATAAAATAAAACAAACAAATACTTTTTCTCCGGAGTTTCTTGTGGGTGGGTGCGGGGGCAGGAAGATCCAATTCTTGTGTTTGACAGGGTCACTAGCCTGGTCTAATCCAGCAGTAGCAATAATGCATAACACTGCAATAGATTCTATCCCATCTGCACATCCCCTGTAATGGCACAACCAAGGTACAAGTGATTACTGTGCATATGAGTTGCCTTTGGACTCCCAGTAATGTCCATTTTCTTGTCATTATTCATTCTCCGGGTCTTACTGAATTGAACCCGGAAAAGAAATGAATCTAATACCTGGAGACTTCAAATGATCGTTTTGATGACCAACTGAAACAGACACAGATTATAGGAATCACTTTCAGTTTTAGTATTTCACAATGAAATATTGCTCCTTACAGACTGGCAGACTGTCCATAAAATATCTGTTATGGCTCTGCATTTCTCAGAGAAGTAAAATTAGATCATTTTTTTTCTGAATATTCATTTCATTGTTTTGCTGCTTAGTTCCTGGAAACTATGGGCTGGATTTTGTGACAGTCACCAGCAAGGCCCAGGATTTTGGGGATCTGGCGTGTTATCCTTGGTGGTCCTCTGAACTCAATGATGTGCTGGCATGCTGTTATGGACCAGGCCAGATCACCCCCCCCCCTGCCCCCCCACCAACACAAAAACATTTCAATACAGTAACCCAGACCCTAACTTTGCTAGTTATTTTAAGCAGGTGTAACGTGGATATTCCAGGAGGGATGCAGCTGGGTCAAACCACTTAGTTTTAAACAAAACAGAATCTATTTACAAGATTACCAACTGAAACACAAACAAAAGAGAACAGAATACTGAATAACTTAACCTATCCAAAAACTCAACAGATTGTCCCAACTTAATGATGCAGTTCCAAATACTTGCAATAATTGGACTTCGCCGAACAGAACCACAACAACGAGCACCCGAGCTACAAATCTTCTCCCAAACTTTGAACTTGCAATAATCCCCATTAACACCCCTCAACACAAAAGGTAAAATCAAACACACGTTCTTATAGGAGAGATGTCAGAGAGAGAGGAGGATCAGCATGCACCTGCTTATTTGGGTCCAGCGGCTGCTTTCAGTAAATAGCCAGACTGACCAAGCCAAACCAAACCAGAGAAAAGCTGAGCTGGAAGAACTGGACACTCCCCTTTCATTGTACAAGTGTTTTTTTTAAACTTAAAAAAGTTTTGCTTGAGGCAGTATCTGTTAGCTGTAAACAAGTTGGCCCTAAAACTCATCCAAGCCCATCCTTTTTTGAGCCTGTATTTTTTTACAACCTCCTGAAAAAAAACAAGGACAACATGCCCTTGTTCAAGGAGCAGCTTCATCATGATGTTCATGGATATAGTTGGCTTGCTACTGGATGACTGGGGAGGCAGCTCTGATATTGAAAGACCCTCATTACAGGATGTCTGTGCAGGAGCTGGTGCTGTTCTTAAAGGGCAGCCAATCTGAGTTAATGCTGGTAATCATTTTGAAGGCTTTTCAATTAAGCCCACCTCCAGCCTCTGAATATATATTACTCTGGAACAAAAATACTTTCCAATTTCTAGGGAGATGGTCTCTGTGCTGGCACAGTGATATCAATAGGTTCACCTGAGTTCAGAGATGCCACAGTCCAGCTGGCACTCTCCCTCCTGCTTTATGATTGGCTGATTCCCAAAATGCCACGCCCTTTGTTTGTGGCATCAGCTTTTGTGTCCTCTCTTTCAGGATTCAGATCTGAGGTGCCACTTCAAGGATTGATCCCTCTGCAGCTCAGTTAGGATTTGCTGTTCAAAGTTTGTCGCCAGCACTTCTGCATTCTGAATTTCCCGGCTGAGATGGTACTCCTCAGTTCAACAAGTTTTTACAGAGTGGAAACTTCTCCAAGATCACCCCGATGACTCACATTCCCCCTGAAAGTGAAAAGGACTCTCACAGTGAGTCAAGGAAGCTACAGCTTTTGCTGGACTCCTTACCGAAAATATCAGAGACCTGTGAGTTTTAGTAATCAGTGAGGCATGATTAAGTTGTGTAGAATTATATTTAAATTGTATGCAAGTGGACAACTTAACATATCAATGAGCTTCCTGCTGATGGTGAGGCTTGTATTACCTTCCTTCCCGCCACTGAATGAACTGTTTGAAGCTTTTGCACTGTTGTGAGTCTCTCACACGCAGCAGTTATTCACTGCTGACTCTCCATCTTGCTGCTTCAGCAAAACCCAGCCCCATTAGCTCCTACTCTACTTCTCCGTGTTTGGCATTTAATAAAACCTTCCAGCACAAATCACTAATTAATCAGATTTCATCAGAATGCTTTCTTTTTTTAGTGAAGCAGAAATATTGCATACACAATCTTTTATGCCAATAGCAATATTTATCCGAGCTTTTTCTCATATTCCTTACCAATTTTGGAGTTGTTTTGCTCAGTTCCAATCATCAGAGAAAGAAAAGATTCTTCTGTGAATTTTTCTTCTGTTAGAACCAAGTGGATAATAGTTAGTTACTGACAAACTAAACATGGGTAACTTGAATTAGCTCAGGAAAAAATTACAGTGATCAGGATTTACAAATGACCATTTGATTGATGTAGGTGTTATGCTGATGAATGCTAACATAAGTGCACTTTATTTAACAAATAAAATCTGTCTTACATATAGTTTTTGGTGGAAAGTAGTTATCTTTGTAGTTTTGCCTTGTGGTGTTGAAGTGCAAATACTCAATGCCTTTATGAAGTTTTTCTTTATTCCATTGAATTCTTTAGCAATCAGCTTTGGTTCAGTGGTAGCATCTTAAATGTGGCAGAAAGTTGCAAGCTGATTTTTACTGACAGAATATGAGGCACAGAGGCTGGATGAGACATTTAAGCTTTAAAAACCTTAATCACCATCCCCATTCTTCTGCAGAAAACTCGCTTCCTTCCTTTCACTATCTCAACCTTTCATAAATCTTTCCTGCTTTCAGGAAAACTGGATTTCTTCACGGAGACATACTTCTTCCCCAAGTCCCCAAGCTTACTCTCTTGCCTTTGCATGGACCACTCCAGCTGATCAAACAGCCTTTAACAAAGAGATCATCTCCCCCTCTCCAAAACCTACCCCTACCCCACCATCCCTTACCTCCCTCACCAATATCAAAGACTCATTTCACAATGTGACGTGCACCAACCATTTAGACAGTAGTCAGGAGGCTGTGACCAGGGACCTGGAAGAATGGTCCTTCACAGTCAGCAAAGAAAGATGATTAGGTGACTCTATGGAGGATAGGAGCTGGGCTTTTGGATTCCTGATATACCTCAGAGGTACTAATTGCTGTTCTTGCTGCTCATAACCCACAATAAAAAAAAACTCCTATTTAAATGCAATTAAATTTTATTCCCCTTTCTCCCAGATTTAGCTTGCCAAGTCCACCTACCTGACACTCACATTTGACACACTGCATCAAATTCAACGTCTGCTTTTGAATGAGGATTTTGCCCTCCTGCGCCTAAGACTTAATATCTCACAAAAATCGAAATGAATGCCAGCAGGCTTGACTGTGATGTCACACAAAAGAAATATTTATGTTTCCAAAAAGTATTCAATGAGGTACCACTTTCAAAAATAATACCCAAGTGACAGACAAGTGCTTTGATGATACCGAGAATAGGGATGAAGGCAGGCTGTAACTAATGGAGAACTGCAAAGATCAGTGTTGGACCACTGCTATTTATATTCTATTACCAAATGTAGTAAAAACCCATCTGATTCATTAATGTCCTTTAGCAAAGGAAATCTGCCATTCTGGCCTGTATGTACCTCCAAACCCACAACGATGTGGTTAATTCTTAACTGTCCTTTGAAATGGCTTAGCAAGTCAGTTGTATCAAACCGCTGCACAATCCACGTAACAGAATTAAGCAAGACAGACTATGTGGCATCGATCTAGACATGGAAATAACAATAGCAAACTTAACTCTGTCGATCCAAAGACATCCTCCTTTCTAGCATCAGAATTGGAAGAGTTGGTCGACCAAATAGGCAAGCATCAGCCTGACCTAGTCATACTTATGGCATCATACCTTACAATGTCCCAGGCATCTCTCTAACCATCCTTTGGTGTGTTCTGCCCCATTGGCAGGAAAGGGTGACCAGAGGCATAGTTGTGTAAAGTCAGGAGCAGGTTGTCATGGGAGTTCTCAACATTTACTCTGACCCTTTGAAGTCTCCTGGAATCAGATCTCACAGTCACAAGTAAATCTCATGCTGATCACCATACAGCCACCAACACCCTGCAACCACCACTGGCCACTGAGCTGATGAATCAATACTCCCCCATGTGAACACCGTTCGGAAGTAACATCAAGGTGGCTGGGGAACCGAGTGCACTCTGGATGGAGGCTTCAGTGTCCATTATTAAGAGCGCTTTGGTAGCAAAATTTACTGACTGAGCTGACTGAGTAGTAAAGGACATAGCTGTTAGACTGGCCTGTGGCTGATTGTGAGGGAATTGAGAGGGAAAAACCTACTTGACCTTGCCTCACTAATCTACCTGCTACAGATGCAGCTGTCCGTGACAGTATCAGGAGGAGTGACCACCATGTAGTCTTGTGGAGATGAAGTCTTGCTTTCACATTTTAGATTGGTCTCTCAGATGCTGTGTGGCACTATTATCATGCTAAATTGGATAGATTTCAAATAGATCCAACAATTCAAGACTAGACATCCAAAAGACTCTCTGGGCCATCAGCAGCAGCAGAATTACTTCAGCACTATCTGCAACCTCACGGCCCTGCATACCTCTCTCTCTATAATTCAGGACAGGAGATCAATTTTAATTCAGTGAAGATTGCAGGCATTTGTATTGGGAGCACACCCAAAAAAATGAGGTGCCAACCTGTTTTAGCGATAACAAATGACAAATTGCCTACCAGTGCAAGTTACATGTGCTAAAGAGAGCTAAGCGATCTTATATCCAACAGATCAGATCTAAGCTCTGCAGTCCTTCCATATCCAATCATGAATGGTGGTAAAAAATTCAACACCTCACTGGAAGAGGAGGTTTCAGGAATATCTCCATGCTAAATGATGAGATATACACCTCAGGCAAGACTCCCCAATTCATTGCTGTTCCAGACAAGACACCCCAAATTGTTAAGCTCCCAGGTGAGGAGGAGTGGACTGGCTCCCTTTCATTATCCACTCACCCTCTCAGTTGGTCGCAGGAAGTTTAATTTGAAAAAATTCTTCCTTTATGGACACCTTTCTCTCAGACCCGAATGAACTTCTTCAGCCAGAAGGTGCTGAATAGGTAGAACGCATTGTCACAGATGGCTCTGGAGGCCAAGTCATTGAGTGTACGTAAGACAGAGATAGATACATTCTTACGTGGAGATGACAAGAGGATGAGGATGAGAAAGTTATCAGTCCTGATTGAATAGTGGAGCAGTCTTAATAATATGAATGACCTAATTCTCCTCCTACTTCTTATGGTCTAGTGCTCTTATGGCTAGTTCTGGAGTGCAAACACTCTATACTGTAGCCAGAATACCATCAGGACCAATAGCCTTTGCAGTATGCAGTGTCTCAACTGTTCCTTGATAACACATAGAATGAATCAAATTGGTTGGAGACTGGTATCAGTCATGCTGGGGACCTCAGGAGGATGCCAACATTGATCATCCATTTGGAGCCTCTGGCTGAAGATGTGTACAACTGCCTCAGCCTTACCATTGCACTGACTTTGGAGACTACTTGCGATAAAAGTGGGTGGGAATCCAAGGGCATTTTTATCTTTTAATTCCAACATGTTTTTTTTAAAGAGTACTACTGCAGAAATATTTTTTAGGCTGCTGTGGAGTAGAGCATATCTCAAATGCTGTGGAAGTGATATCTTAAAAACAGCCAGTAAGCAGCCCTGCACCACAGGTAAAGAAAAGGAAAATCAATTCCTCTGAATGCTGCAAAAGGAATCATGCAAAAGGATTTTCAATCAGCTAAGAGGACCAAGAAACTTGAAAGTCAAATGTTCAACTGTCAATGTCAGTGTTACTGGTGCAAACAAATAATGGATGCAATATCATCTTGTCTGCTTTTTACAAAAAAATTCAGAGGCTAAGATTTATAGCTGTTTTTTATTTACTTTTATCTTTTTGGAATCCCTTCTCATTTCCAATCTGAGTTTATGTGTATTGCATTAGTATTTCTTCTCAAAAGTGAAACTCACTCTTGTTCTTTCAAGAAAGCCTGACTAACTTGGCTCCTTTTAAAGCATAGATTCCCTGGATTTTAGAGGAATAGAGGTGATCTGAATGAAACATGCAAGATTCTGAAGGAGCTTGACATTGTTTCCCCTCGCTGGGGAGTGGAACACACAGGTTTAGGATAAGGGGTCGATCATTTAAGACTGAGATTTGATTCTTGATTTGAATTGATTTGATTTATTATTGTCACAAGTACCTAGGTATAGTAAAAAATATTGTTTTGCATGAAGTACAGGCAGATCATACCATATATAGTGTATAAGGGTAATCAAGCAGAGCGAGAATTACACTGTTTTGACTGCAGAAAAGTACACAAAGAGTGAGATCAATATTAAATTTGAAATTTGAGAGGTTCGTTCAGAAATCTAATAACAGTAGGGAAGAAGCTGTTCTTGAATCTGTTGGTATGTATGTTTAAGTGTTTGTATCTTCTGCCCAACAGAAGAAGTTGGAATAGATTATAACCGAGGTGGGAGAGGTCTTTGATTACGTTGACTGCCTTTCCAAAGCAGCAGGAATATAGATGGAGGCAATGGATGGAAGGTTGGCTTGTGTGATGAACTGGACTGTGTTCATTTGTTTACAGTTTCTTCACTGAGAAAGGAGTGAACCTATAGAATTGTCTAGCTCAGTGAGCAATGGATGCTGTATTTTTGAAAAAATAAAGATTGAGATTGACGGATTTTAGAGTCCTCTGGGAAATGATGGATGTGAGAAGTAGTTGGGGAAGCAGAGCTGAGGGCATCATCCATGATTCTGTTGAACGACAAAGCAGGGTCAATAGGCCACATGGTCTGTCTTGCTGCTGTTTCTTATTTTCTAATGACAGGCTTGTTTTAACCTCCCTGCACCCTATTTGCAGCAGAGTTGGTTAGGGCAGTGGGAAGGGTTGATGTGGTGTTAAATCAGCATTTGGTGATCTTTTCATTACACACAGAAAAATCCCATAAACATGAAATAAAGTGGTGTTCAGGTTTCCTTACCTTACAGTAGTTAAATGCAATAAAGGCTTATTTAATTGCCTGTGAAAGTCTTTATGATGTTTCAAGATGTGAAATGTTTTCTACGAATATAATTTCTTCTTGCTTTATTTAATTTCTTGTTTCATTCTGTGTTGATGAACTTTCTAATGGTTCACAACTTATTGAGTATGTCCAAATACTGATTGAGCTGAGCTGAGCTTTTATGGCAGTAGTTGTGTTATTATTAGCTCAGTAACCTTTATTTAGGGAGACAAAACATGGCCAGTGTTCCTTTTTCTAGTTACATCTCAATCACCTTCATGCTAAACCATTTAGGCTGTGTTTTTCTAATTTCTCATAGCTAATTCCCTTTTGAGGTAGAATTGAGAGTGCCCAGTCTTAACTTTACTTTCAGCTTATAATATTCTTTATGCAAGAAACTTGCCATGAGGTCTGACAAGTATATTGTATAGTTTTAACATAACATCCACTCTTTTAAATCCAATCTTCTATTTTGTTGCAGTGCTTTGTGCACTTTAACTGCCTCACCATCTTCCCTTATAATCAAAAGGAATGATTCCACCATCAGTCTAGTAAGTTCTGAGCCACCCTGCATTGTCACATGGACATTACAAAAGTTATCTTTAGCTCCTTTTCTGAATTTCATTTACACAGTGCCATCATTGCACATCATTTGATCCAAAATTCAGTATTCATTATTATTTCTTTAGGCTGAATTCCCGTTGCGTTTAATTTGATTAGAAGTCCTTTTGTGCTTTTTTTGCACTATCTTTCTGCAAAGTAGTTTCTATAGAGAGAAGTTTTGAGGATGATAACAGAAATGTATGGGTATACTCATGAGGAAAGATGAAAGGCTTTTGAATAAAGGAAGGAAGGTTGAAAGGTGGCCATCAAAATGATGGCTGGTTTTAATAAAATCAATACCGAGTTTCCACTTGTGGAGAAGTGCACAACTAGTTGCAATTATTTATAAGGTAGTCACAAAGAAATTTTAGCTTGTTTTAAACAAATATTCAGAGTTTACCTTGGCTGATGAAATCAGTACTTGATATCTTTCAGAGCTCGTGATTAACTGCTTCCTTTCTAGCATATTCAGTGTGATCAAGAAATTCAATACAGCATTCAGGAATAAATTATTGACTGAAAAAGTGATGAGAATGTGGATCTCAGTACAACACTGTCAAATTCAATACATGCAATTGGAGCATGTTAAATACACATATAAAGGAGGACAGAGTGAAAGGCTGTGACAGATTTAGATGATAAACAATGGGAGGAGGCTCAAATGGAGCATAAATGTTCATATAGTAAGGTCAACTAGTTGGTTTTGTTCCTTACTGATGTGACTTTAACTCCAACAAGGTGTTTTACCTGATGTGGCAATGCTTATGTTTTCTCCCACAGCACAAAAAAGATGTGGATATCATGGGATTGAAGAATCCAACAGATTAAGTATTGTAGACAAGCATTACAATCTTCAGACATATAAGTAAAAACTGAAAGAACTGTGAATGCTGGAAATCGGAAGCAAAAACAAATTGTTGGCAAAGCCCAGCAGGACTGGCAGCATCTGTGGAGAAGAATCAGAGTTAACATTTTGGTCCTGTGACCCTTTCTCCATTCTGTTTAGACATATAAGTGTGTGCGCTGATATTAAACTGTTAGTTTACAAAAGAAGAGCATGCTTCCAGTAAAGTGTCATGCTTCAAGTGATCTGAAGTAGGATAGAGTATGAGATCTTTAAACATAGAGTCACAGAGATGTACAGACCCTTCGGTCCAACCCGTCCATGCTGACCAAATATCCCAACCCAATCTAGTCCCACCTGCCAGCACCCGGCCCATATCCCTCCAAACCCTTCCTATTCATATACCATTCCAAATGCCTTTCAAATGTTGCAATTGTACCAGCCTCCACCACTTCCTGTGGCAGCTCATTCCATACACATACCACCCTCTGCGTGAAAAGGTTGCCCCTTAGGTCCCTTTTATATCTTACCCCTCTCACCCTAAACCTATACTGCTCTGCCCGCATCAATCCTTTTTGTTACTTCTTCAAAAAAGTCAATCAAGTTCGTGATACATGATTTTTCCATGCACAAAGCCATGTTGACTATCCCTAATCAGTCCTTGCATTTCCAAATACATGTACATCCTGTCCCTCAGGATTCCCTCCAACAAACTGCCTACTACTGACATCAGGCTCACTGGTCTATAGTTCCCTGCCTTGTCTTTACTGCCCTTCTTAAAAAGTGGTACCACGTTAGCCAAACTCCAGTCTTCTAGCACCTCACCTGTGACTATCGATGATACAAATATCTCAGCAAGAGGCCCAGCAATCACTTCTCTAGCTTCCCACAGAGTTCTCGGGTACACCTGATCAGGTCCTGGGGATTTATCCACCTTTATGCATTTCAAGACATCTAGCACTTCCTCCTCTGTAATATGGACATTTTGCAAGATGTCACCCTCTATTTCGCTACTTTCTGTATCATCCATATCCTTTTCTACAGTAAATACTGATGCAAAATACTCATTTAGTATCACACCCATCTTCTGCAGCTCCACACAAAGGCCACCTTGCTGATCTTTGAGGGACACTATTCTCTCCCTAGTTATCCTTTTGTCGTTAATGGATTTGTAAAAACCCTTTGGATTCTATTTGCCAAAGCTATTTCATGTCCCCTTTTTGCCCTCCTGATTTCCCTCTTAAGTATACTCCTACTGCCTTTATACTCTTCTAAGGATTCACTCGATCTGTCCTGTTTATATACCCGACATATGCTTCCTTCTTTTTCTTAACCAACCCCTTAACTTCTTTAGTCATCCAGCATTCCCTATACCTACTAGCCTTTCCTTTCACCCTGACAGGAATATACTTTCTCTGCATTCTCATTATCTCATTTCTGAAGGCTTCCCATTTTCCAGCCGTCCCTTTACCTGTGAACATCTATCCCCAATCAGCTTTTGAAAATTCTTGCCTAATACCGTCAAAATTGGCCTTTCTCCAATTTAGAACTTCAACTTTTAGATCTGGTCTATCCTTTTCCATCACTATTTTAAATCTAATAGAATTATAGTTACCGGCCCCAAAGTGCTCCCCCACTGACACCTCAGTCACCTGCCCTGCCTTATTTCCCAAGAGTAGGTCAAGTTTTGCACTTCCTCTAGTAAGTACAGCCGCATGCTGAATCAGAAAATTTTCTTGTACACACTTAACAAATTCCTTTCCATCTAAACCCTTAACACTATGGCAGTCCCAGTCTATGTTCGGAAAGTTAAAATCCCCTACCATAACCACCCTACTATTCTTACAGATACCTGAGACCTCCTTACAAATTTGTTTCTCAATTTCCCACTGACTATTAGGGTGTCTATAATACAATCCCAATAAGATGATCTTCCCTTTCTTATTTCTCAGTTCC
Organism: Chiloscyllium punctatum; assembly: GCF_047496795.1. Lineage (NCBI taxonomy): Eukaryota > Metazoa > Chordata > Chondrichthyes > Orectolobiformes > Hemiscylliidae > Chiloscyllium > Chiloscyllium punctatum. Next base: position 40,312,006 of record NC_092758.1, read on the forward strand.
ACCCAAATAAATTCCCTGGATGTATTTCCAGGAACATTCTCCATCAGCACAGCTGTAATGCTATCCCTTATCAAAAATGCCACACCCCTCCTCTCTTGCCTCCCTTTCTATCCTTCCTGTAGCATTTGTATCCTAGAACATTAAGCTGCCAGTCCTGCCCATCCCTGAGCCATGTTTCTGTAATTGCTATGATATCCCAGTCCCATGTTCCTAACCATGCCCTGAGTTCATCTGCCTTCCCTGTTAGGCTCCTTGCATTGAAATAAATGCAGTTTACTTTATTAGTCCTACCTTGTCCCTGCCTCCCCTGACTGTTTGACTCACTTCTGTTCTCAACTGTACCAGTCTCAGATTGATCTCTTTCCTCACTAACTCCCTGTGTCCCCCCCCCACCACCTTACTCATTTAAATCCTCCCGAACAGCAATTCTCCCTTCCAGTATATTTGACCCCGTCCAATTTAGGTGCAAACAGTCCTTCTTGTACATGTCACTTCTACCCCAAAAGAGATTCCAATGATCCAAAAATATGAATCCTTCTCCCATACACCAGCTCCTCAGCCATGCATTCATCTGCTCTATCCTCCTATTGCTGCCCTCACTAGCTCCTAGCACCAGGAGTAATCCAGATATTACTACTCTCGAGGACCTCCTTTTTAAATTCCTACCTAACTCTCTGTAATCTCCCTTCAGAATCTCAACCTTTTCCCTTCCTATTTCATTGGTTCCAATGTAGACAATGACCTCTTGCTGGTCTCTCTCCCCCATGAGAACATTTTACACCCTCTCAGACATCCTTGATCCTGGCAACAGGGAAGCAACACACTTTTTCTCTGCTTTTTCTCTGCTGGCCACAGAAACATCTGTGTGTACCTCAGATGAGAGAATCCCCTGACACAATCGATCTCTTGGAACCCAATGTACCCTCACTGCATTAGAACCAGTCTCAATACCAGAAACTTGGCTGTTTGTGCTTCGTTTCCCTGAGAATCCATCATCCCCTACATTTTTCAAAACAGCATACCTGTTTGAAATGGGTATAGCCACAGAAGGCTCCTGCACTAGCTGCCTACCTCTCTTACCTTTCCTGGAGTTAAACCATCTATGTGACTGTATCTGAGACTTCCCCCTTCCTATGACTGCCATCCATCACATACTGTTGCTGCTGCACATTCCTCATTGCTTCTAACTGTCTATCCAACCGATCCATTTGGTCTGATAGGATTCACAACTAATGGCATTTATTGCAGATATAATCCACAGTAACTCTTAAACTCTCCCTAAACTCCCACACCTGACAAGTTGAAATATCGTGACAGGTATGATTTTTCTCTTCTCAGACAATTTTAACGATAATAACCAGTAGTGAAGATGGTCTTGTGTTTACAATTATGCCTTAATGTAAGGGGATAAAGGTAATAAGGATCTTGAGAAGACAATGACCAATTGGTATTATCGCTGGACTGTTAATCCAGAGACCTAGCTCCTAGCTCCTAGCACCAGGACCTAATGTTCTGGGGATCAAGTTCTGAATCAATGGTGAAATTTAGATTCAATAAAAATCTGGAATTAAGAGTCTAATGACAATGAATCCATTGTCGATTGTTGGAAAAAACCTATCTGGTTCACTAATATCCTTTAGAGAAGAAAACAGCTGTTCATATGATCTAGACTCCAACTCACTCAGGATCCAGAGCAATGTTAGAATCCCTACAGTAAGTGAACAGGCCATTTGGCCCAACAAGGCCACACAGCCCCTCTGAAGAGTAACCCACTAGACTTCCTGATGATTCTACATTTACCCCTGACTGACACATATCCCTGAATACTATGGGCAATTTAGCATGGCCAATTCACGGAACCTGCACATCTTTGGATTGTTTCTTGACTCAATGTGGTTGACTTTTAACTGTCCTCTGGACAATGAGGGGTGGCAATAAATGCTGGCCTGAACAGCGGCACCCTCATCCTGAGAATGGATAAAATGAATTGCCATTAATGTGAACCATAGTGTCAGTTCAGTGTGCATTTTCTTCTGTTGCTTATTTTGTATATAGGTTTAGTAATGCTATATTTGCATATGATACGTAGTTGGTGTTCCAGACATACTTCCGATATACACATAATATTCAAACTAACAATTGCCCTTTATGTTCACAAGGTGCTGTGCTGTTCAAAGCTTCATATCTTGCTGCTCTATTTTATGTTGCATATGCTTAATATAAAGCAGTGATTTTCAGTTTCAATAAACATTTATACATTTCAGATAGTGGTTTGTTTAATGTTTTCAGCCTTTGATATATGTTTACTTTAATATGGTAATGATGGAGGTCCACGATTTGGTTAAGGAAATATTTTCTTCTTCCTCCAGAAAAGAAATTGCAAATTAAATTTCCCAAAAGTACATAATTCCAAATTCCTTATCCATTTCAGATTGTGTTCAAAAAAGCAAAGTGGAGAATTTGATAGATGATGTACAAGAAAAAAAGGTACAACATGCAATGCAGCAGGCCTCTGGACTGCTTTTGACAGTGAGTGAGCAAATTTGCTCACTTGAGAGGTGGGGTTAAGTGGGAGCCTCTTATAATCTTGTCTGTATTCCTGGCCTCGGAAACGCCATTAGCCATGCGGCTGACGCAGCTACCACCCCCACGCTGAGTGATGATGTCACTTCCACCCACATCATGGCCACTCCCACAGCCACTTCCGGCCCTCACATCATCGCTGATGCGACATGTTCAGTGACTCCCGCCACCCCTACTGCCATGATCACCACCACTTCCGCCTCCACCAGCGCCACTCACCTGCATTCTGCTGACACGGCCCCCACAGACCCCACTGTCACTATACCCACACCCTAGAACCCCGAGGGCAACATTACCCCTGCTCATGCCTCCACCCCCATTCCCCCCACCATCACACCCACTCCAGGTACTGGCTCCGACCCCACTCCCAGCTCCACACCAACACCAGATCCCAGCTCCCAGCCCTGCCGAGTTTTCACCATCCCCCCAGACCTCCCACTCACTGAGGATGAACGATCAGTCCTCAGCAAAGGACTCACCTTCATCCCCCTCCGTCCACGCATCAATGAATTTAATACACGACGTGACATCGAACAATTCTTCCGTCGCCTCCGCCTCCGAGCTTACTTTCACAATCAGGACTCCCGCCCACCTTCCGAGGACCCCTTTGCCCACCTCCAACACACTGCATCCACCTGGACACCCCGCGCTGGCCTATTACCTGCCTTCGACCTCTTCATTTCCAAGTGCCGCCGGGACATTAACCGCCTCAACCTGTCGTCCCCCCTCCCCCACTCCAACCTCTCACCCTCACAACGCGCAGCCCTCCAATCCCTCTGCTCCAATCCCAACCTCACCATCAAGCCAGCGGATAAAGGGGGCGCAGTGGTAGTCTGGCGCACTGACCTCTACACCGCTGAAGCCAAACGCCAACTCGAGGACACCTCTTCCTACTGTTCCCTCGACCATGACCCCACCCCCCATCACCAAACCATCATCTCCCAGACCATACAGAACCTCATCACCTCAGGAGATCTCCCACCCACAGCTTCCAACCTCATAGTCCGGGAACCCCGCACTGCCCGGTTCTACCTCCTTCCCAAGATCCACAAGCCTGACCACCCTGGCCGACCCATTGTCTCAGCATGCTCCTGCCCCACTGAACTCATCTCTACCTACCTTGACACTGTCCTATCCCCCCTCGTCCAGGAACTCCCCACATACGTTCGAGACACCACCCACGCCCTCCACCTCCTCCAAGACTTCCGTTTCCCTGGCCCCCAACGCTTTATCTTCACCATAGATATCCAATCCCTCTACACCTCCATTCGCCATGACCAGGGCCTCCAAGCCCTCCGTTTTTTCCTCTCCAGACGTCCCCAACAGTACCCTTCCACTGACACACTCATTCGTTTGGCCGAACTGGTCCTCACCCTTAACAATTTCTCCTTTGAATCCTCCCACTTCCTCCAGACCAAAGGCATAGCCATGGGCACACGTATGGGCCCCAGCTATGCCTGTCTCTTTGTTGGCTATGTAGAACAGTTGATCTTCCGTATTTACACCGGCACCACTCCCCACCTCTTCCTCCGCTACATTCATGACTGCATTGGCGCCACCTTGTGCTCCCGCGAGGAGGTTGAGCAATTCATCAACTTCACCAACACATTCCACCCTGACCTTAAATTTACCTGGACTATCTCTGACACCTCGCTCCCCTTCCTGGACTTCTCCATCTCCATTAGTGACGACCGACTTGACACTGACATTTTTTACAAACCCACTGACTCCCATAGCTACCTGGATTACACCTCTTCCCACCCTATCTCTTGCAAAAATGCCATCCCGTATTCCCAATTTCTCCGCCTCCGCCGTATCTGCTCCCAGGAGGACCAGTTCCACCATAGGACACACCAGATGGCCTCCTTCTTTAGAGACCGCAATTTCCCTTCCCACGTGGTTAAAGATGCCCTCCAACGCATCTCGTCCACATCCCGCACCTCCAACCGTAACAAGGACAGAACGCCCCTGGTGCTCACCTTCCACCCTACAAACCTTCGCATCAACCAAATCATCCACCGACATTTCCGCCACCTCCAAAAAGACCCCACCACCAGGGATATATTTCCCTCCCCACCCCTTTCCGCCTTCTGCAAAGACCGTTCCCTCCGTGACTACCTGGTCAGATCCACACCCCCCTACGACCCACCCTCCCATTCTGGCACTTTCCCCTGCCACCGCAGGAACTGTAAAACCTGTGCCCACACCTCCTCCCTCACCTCTATCCAAGGCCCTAAAGGAGCCTTTCACATCCATCAAAGTTTCACCTGCACATCCACCAATATCATTTATTGTATCCGTTGCTCCCGATGCGGTCTCCTCTACATTGGGGAGACTGGGCGCCTCCTAGCAGAGCGCTTTAGGGAACATCTCCGAGACACCCGTACCAATCAACCAAACCGCCCCGTGGCCCAACATTTCAACTCCCCCTCCCACTCTGCCGAGGACATGGAGGTCCTGGGCCTCCTTCACCGCCGCTCCCTCACCACCAGACGCCTGGAGGAAGAACGCCTCATCTTCCGCCTCGGAACACTTCAACCCCAGGGCATCAATGTGGACTTCAACAGCTTCCTCATTTCCCCTTCCCCCACCTCATCCTAGTTTCAAACTTCCAGCTCAGTTACTGCCTCCTTGACTTGTCCGACCTGCCTATCTTCTTTTCCACCTATCCACTCCACCCTCTCCTCCTTGACCTATCACCTTCATCTCCTCCCCCACTCACCCATTGTACTCTATGCTACTCTCTCCCCATCCCCACCCTCCTCTAGCTTATCTCTCCACGCTTCAGGCTCACTGCCTTTATTCCTGATGAAGGGCTTTTGCCCGAAACGTTGATTTTGCTGCTCGTTGGATGCTGCCTGAACTGCTGTGCTCTTCCAGCACCACTAATCCAGTATTTGATTTTCAGCATCTGCAGTCATTGTTTTTACCTTGTATTCCTGAAAGACCAGCTATAGGAAGGATGTTGTGAAACGGTTCAGAAAAGATTTACAAGGATGTTGCCAGGTTTGGATGGCTTCAGCTATACAAAGAGGCTGAATAGACTGGGGCTATTTTCCCTGGAGCATCAGAGGCTGAGGGGTCACCTTATAATGGTTTATAAAATCATGAGGGGCAAGGATAGGATGAATAGCCAAGGTCTTTTCCCTGGGGTGGGGGTGTCCAAAACTAGAGAGCTTAGGTTTAGGGTGAGAGGGGAAAGATTTAAAAGGGACCTAAGGGGCAACTCTTTCACGTAGAGGGTGGTACATGTATGGAATGAGCTGCCAGAGGAAGTGGTGGAGGCTGGTATAACGACAACATGAAAAAGGCATCTGGATGGGTACATGAATAGGAAGGATTTAGAGGATATGGACCAAATGCTGGTAAATGGGACAAGATTAGTTTTGGATATCTAGCTGGCATGGATAAGTTGGACTGAAGGGTCTGTTTCTATGCTGTACAGCTCTATGACTTTATAAGAGAAAGGGGGTTTGCACACTGCTGAGCCATTGGTAAAAGGCTTTCATATCAATATGTGCCATTAAAAATGTCAAAATATAAGAATATGTGTAGAGAATGCTCTCCCTAACCAGTTCTCAGCATTCATAGCAAAGAAAGATTTTAAATATTTAAGCTATGTTTCATCACAACAAAATACCTTTTTTAATGTTAAATTCATTATTACATTTTCAGTAAATTTAATCTGTTAATGTGGGCCAACAATTTCCACTTCCCTAAATATCAATGGAGAAAAATTCAATTTTGCATCATATTCATTTTTAATAGGTTCCTTTTGGCACATAAGTATTCCAGTTCAATGACACAAAATTTTACACACAGAAAGCAGTGATCTCTTTGCACAATTTGTTTTAAGGAAATCTGAATCCTCGTACCACAGCATCTTCAACTTACAAATAGCATTATAGAATTTCCTGAAATATTATTGTGTCATTCGTTTTGCAAAATAATTGCATTGTGCTCAACATTCAGTAATATATGGACTTCGGAATGGCAACAAAGTCTCCTTGAATAAATTGAGTTTATGTCTTGTTTTAGCCATAATTCACAGACTGTTCTGGACAATGAGTACATTATGAAATCTAATTAGCATTGTGTTGTTGATGCTGATTCTAAATCTAAATCTCTTCTTAAGATCGAACCAGTTTCTCAGTAGCGATTTTTGCTGGCATTTCACAATTGTTGAAGAATCACTTTCTGTGCAATAGCAAGCTTGACACGACAGTCTTGACTTTATGTGGAATAATGTAACAGCTGCAGAATTGTATTGAAACTTATCAATCCTGGGCAATCATTTTTGCACGCAGTTTTATCAACTTCAATGATTAAAGATAATGCTGCACCTTTGGGGAAATAAAGTCTGTGTAGTTAACAAACACATCCGAGCATTGGGCAGCCCCTCCCAGCAATAACACTGAGCCGAGGATGAATCTGGGCCGACAGTAAGATAGAACATGTCAGACAACTGACAGCTACATAAACCAACTCCTTTTGTTGACGTGAAAGGGATGGAATGTCAATAGAAATTGGCAAAAAAAAATCAAATGTGGATTTTGATGAAAACCTTTGTCTCTTTTCGTAAAATATTGCAAACTGGCACCTGTGATTTTATTTGACACAAATAAACCATTTAATTACTGATACTTTTGTGGGTGCTTTCTTCATTGCAGAACTTCAAGCTTGAACTCTCCCATACAAATGTACTGAGTCAATTGTCCTGGGAAGAGGTGGGTTGGAGGAGGCTAATGAGTGGCTCCTCATTGATATTGTAATGGAGGCTCACAGTGCCTGTGAGGGCATTGCTCTCAGCTATGTGTACATTCTAGCTGTACTCAGGCAGAGTTTCACCTCTTGACGTTTAACTCTGTCAAAGGTGCTATATAAATGAAAGTTGCTGTTGATAGGCTCTTGCACTGGAACTGAGGTGTAGTCAAAAAAACAAATCTACAGCTATTGCGCAACACCATGCACAAAGTTGCCCTTTGAAACAGCATGACGTTATATCATTATTCATATTTTCTCTTTGGATTGCTTGCTGGAGAACCTGAGCTTGCAGGCCATGGATCGACCCAAGGCAAGTCAGGATGCAAGTTCCAAGATCAGGAAACCTCAAATGTTTTGGGATCTATCGTGGGTCAATCATTCAACCTGATCGGATGCCAAAGAATCTAACCAAAGCCACCTGCTACAAGAAGATGGAATATGATAAATTCCTTTTTTTTTATTGTATGGATGTCATGATTTTTGGTAGTCTAAGTGTCTTTAAAATTTATAAACAAGGAACAAAAGTAGGCCATTCAGCCCTTCAAGTCTGCTCTGCCAATCAACACTATGGCTGGTCTGACTTTATCCTCAACTTTATATTCCTGCATATTCCCAATAATCTGTCCCCTTGGTAATCAAAAATCTTTGTCCCTCCACCTTCAAAACATTTAAAGATTTCTCATCTCTCTCTTAAATTGGCAACCTTTTGGTTTTAAGTCTGACTCTCTAGTTCTGGATTCTTCCACAAGAGGAAACATCCTTTTGGCATGCACCTAGTCAAGCCCCCTCAGGATCTCATGTTTCAATTAAATCACCTCTGATTCTTTTAAACTCCAGAATATATAAGTTTAGCTGTCTAGCTTTTCTTTATAAGGCAATCCATTCACTCTAGCCCTAGTAAACCTTCTCTGAATTGCTTCCAATACATTAACATCATGCTGCAGGTACAATGACCAATGTGCTCCAGTTGCAGTCTCACCAATGCCATGTTTAACTGAAGCGTAATTCCTACTCTTGCATTTAATTCTCCTCAATAAGACATAATGTTCTCTTAGCTGCCTTGATTACTTGCTGTACCTGCATTCTAATCTTCTGTGATTTATGCAGTAGGAGAACCAGATCTCTCCACACTGCATTTGGCACAAATAATCTGCAGTTGTATTATGGGAAGGCAATAAATAAGTGCAGTTTTTATATATTTAGAAAGTAATCAGCAGAGAATTTATTTCATGGGTGAGTATGGTGCATGCCACCTCAGAAATTTTGGTTTTTGCATGTCTTCTGTTTTATTTCCAACATTTCCAGATTCAACATGTGGGAAAAAAAGCAATAATTCATTATTTAACACACTAAAATAAATGTCGCTGTAAGTTACAACTGCTTTCTAAGTTTTGTAGCATCAGGAGTTAGTATTCAAGTGAGCATTAATATGAAACATGGCCTTTAAACTGTTTGAACACATGGAAGTTTGAGATTTTACCATCTCTCATATTGTAATGAATTGTAGGGCTATGCACATGTTTGCCTCAAGCTTGCTGTTGAAATATGTTACCAATGTTGTTGGAGCAGGCTGATCCAAGTTATCATACTGAGACGGTGGAAGAGATTTTGTCAACCATGACTTGGAGAACAAGCGGCGATTTCCATTAGTTTCACAAGGGCAGCCCAATGGACCTAAACACTATCAGGCAATTGAGGTCCCTAGCTGTTGCCTCCAGCACCAAAGGAAGTGATGGCCACAGGCGAAATGGTGCCTACACAAGGCCCAGGATTGTGGAAGGACCCCAGGCTACAGGGAAGTGAAGATACGATAGAGGTAGGAGGAGAGTGAAGAGGTGGATTGAAGCATGGAGATAAGGGTGGAAGATGGCATTCAGTGCCCAATTCCTGATGAAGGAATTTTGCCCAAAATGGCGATTTTCCTGTTCCTTGGATGCTGCCTGACCTGCTGTACTTTTCCAGCACCACTCTAATCTTGAGTCAGTGACCAAAGCCTTGCCCAATGATTGGTCCCTTGAAATCAGTGACCCTAATTTCCATCCAGCCTCGGCCCAGATGCCAATAACAATCCCAGGTTTGCTGGAAGCTTATCTGCAGGAGACGCTGTGGCCTCCATTTAATCCTTGAGTCACCACTAACTTGCCGTGAGCTTGGGAATATCAGGAGTCAATTCAATGTATGATGAGCCTAATTGAGCAGCCTAGTGCCTACCATGACTACCTGGTCAGGTCCACGCCCCCAAACAACCCGCCCACCCGTCCTGGCACCTTCCCCTGCCACCGCAGGAATTGCAAAACCTGTACCCACACCTCCTCTCTCACCCCCATCCAAAGCCCCAAAGGAGCCTTCCACATCCAAAGTTGCACCTGCACATCCACCAATGTCTTTTATTGTATCCGTTGCTCCCAATGCTGTCTCCTCTACATTGGGGAGACCGGACGCCTCCTAGCAGAGCGCTTTAGGGAACATCTCCAGGACACCCGCACCAATCAACCCAACCGCCCCGTGGCCCAACATTTCAACTCCCCCTCCCACTCTGCCAAGGACATGCAGGTCCTGGGCCTCCTCCACAGCTGCTCCCTCGCCACACAACGCCTGGAGGAAGAATGTTCATCTTCCACCTTGGAACCTTCAACACCAGGGCATCAATGTAGACTTCACCAGTTTCCTCATTTCCCCTTCCCCAACTTACCCCAGTTCCTAACTTCCAGCTCAGCACTAGCCTCATAACCTGTCCTACCTGTCAATCTCCCTTCTCACCTATCCGCTCCACCTCTCCACTGACTTATCACCTTCATTCCCACCTCCATCCACCCATTCTACTCTTTGCTGCCTTCCCCCACTCTTCTCTCTGACCTATTACCTCCATCCCCACCCCTATTCACCTATTGTACTCTTTGCTACCTTCTCCACAGCCCCACCCACCCCATTTATTTCTCCACCCTGGAGGTTCCCTGCCTCCATTCCTGATGAAGGGCTTTTGCCCAAAACGTTGATTTCCTGCTCCTCGGATGCTGCCTGACCTGCTGTGCTTTTCCAGCACCACTCTAATCTAGACTCTGGTTTCCAGCATCTGCAGTCCTTACTTCTGCCTAGCGTCTTGTGTCAGTCCCTTCTGCTATCTGATTAAAATAAGCAAAGGATTTTCCTATACTGGAAGATTAACATCAGCCTCACTGGTCATCATAGTTCCTGCTACAATAGGCTCCATAAAGTCAAGCCCATTGAGTTGACCTCATTGTAGATACTGTAAAGAGTTAATTGTGTTTTAGATGTTCTTGTTGGATCATGTCATGGCATGTAGCTTTATTTCCGAAGTTCTTTAAATGATAATGTTTAATAATGGAGATAAGGAGAAACCTCTTCAGCCAGAGAGTGGTGAATCAATGGACATCACTGCCACAGAAGGCTGTGGAGACCTGGTCATCGAATATATTTAAGACGGAGATAGACAGGTTCTTGATTGTCAAGGGGATCAAGGGTTACGGGGAGAAAGTGAGAGAATGAGGTTGAGAAACATATCAGCCATGATTGAATGGCGGGGCAGATTCAACGGACTGAATGGCCAAATTTCTGCTCCTAAGTCTTATGGTCTTATGGTTCCTGTAATCACCACCTTACCCCAAACTGAACCAACACCCATAACTAATTCTGTTCCTTTAGTTTTGACTCTGCACCTATTTTGCTTGCCACTGCAGTTTAAGACATTGGCCAGTCCCCTACTAGATAAAACAAAATTATGAATAATACCAGCCATGTTGCTAGTTGACTGCCTTTCGAGTAGGTTATATCAGCTGGCTTCATCAACCTGTCAAGTTTTGAGATGATTGAGTGGAATTGAAGCCAAACACAGATGGCTGGATCGTTTCTTACTTGCATTCTTTAACTGTACAAATGTGAAAGTTTCTGACACAGACAAAAGATTTACTAAATTAGTTTGGAAACACTTCAGTACACACTGTTTATATTGTAGATAGACTGTTAGACTGTTACAAATGAGGTCTTGCTGTAAGTAGTTCTTGGGTTAATGATTGTGGCTGACAGCAGCTTCATTTTATGGGAATCAACTCACTGATAAAATGAAGCATGAGAATAGTATTCCATTGGGATCTGGACAAGGCGTTCATAACTATAGCATGAATACTGCTTCTCTTGCCCAAAAGGTAGAACAAACAAGCACGTGGTGAAATAAGACCTCATACAATAACAAAGCTGCTTTATTTTACAGGACGGTGACTGGGATATTGGAGCCACCCACTGTGGGCAGACTGAGCCCTGTCTAATTGTTAAGTGTTGCATTCTATAATAAAATTAAGACTCTTGTGCAAATTTTATTCTAAATTCTGGAAGTCACATGTACTGCTGGATCGCCAACAAAACTGGGCAGTTAGCAGAAGCTGATCTGATAGAGGGATGACAAGGTCTTTTCATTTAAAGATTTTAACATATGCTGAAGATGTAAGAGAATTCCTCATCATGCTTCCAGCATGAAAACCTGAAACCTTTTCTACTTTCCTTCCCCATCGCCATTGATTCAGAATTATACATGTCACCACCCCCAAGCCCCTATTATTAGTTAATGCTGTGGCATTCTTGTCCCCCAGCATTTCACTCTCACCTCACAACTAACCTGATTGCAATTCTCTCATGATTTGCAGAGGAGTCCCACTTCAAAAATAGAAGCAAAGCCCAGGACTTATAATCCAGAGGTCTGCTCACTACTTTGTAAAATGGCCCCTGACATATTCGCAGTGTGACTATTTTTGGATAGGTACTATATAGCATTTGCGCAGGAGAGATTGTGTCACATTTAGATAGAATCCTGGTAAATTGGAAGCAAAATTCTTGTGAATAATTGTTGGATCTCTTGAGAACAGCTGATGCCTCTTTCCACTTGATATAAAACCATACAGTTTTAAGAAAACCTGCTTTAAACATATAATTCTGAGTAATATTCTACCTTTTGGACAGAGTCTTCCATTACACAGTCAATGTTTATTGACAGATGTGTAAGGGAGTGTCACTCCCACTTGAGGCACATTAGCTTCTCTCACACGATTACATGTCTCTCAAGTCTCAGCTCGTCACATATGCATGTGTCTGGAATAAATCTTCTGGTAGGGACAGACGGGAAGTTGATTCAAAGGAATCAAAAGTTCTGGCACCATGAAGAAAGGGCAACAGTTGAGCTCTCAGAGTGGAAGCCTGCAGGTAAACATTTCTAGCCCAGCACCCATCCCTGATCATCCTGCCTCCTCTGGCCAACCTGACTACCAGCCTCCTTTAGCTGTGCCCATTACAATCCAGCCTCTCTACTTCGGTCTCCATCCATGCCCCATGCAACTTTGACTCTCAGCTCAAGCTTGACATATTTGAATACTCCTCATAGAGTACAAAGTAACAATCCTCACTCCAAAGTATGGTAAGTTTGGTGCCTCACCTGCCATATGTAGTTGCGGATAGGTAGATAAGTATTGTTTGTTCATGGAGAACTTGATTGGGGGAAAAAACTTAATTCTGGAAAGCTGGCCTTTTAATGAGCATACATGGTGTACAATGGATGCAAAAGGGTTCCCTAATGCCTATCATTCGGTCAGGCCTGACCTGCCTTTAAAGTTTCAAGGAATTGATTGCAAACTTGTATCTTGCTTTCAGGAACCTGAGTATTGGCCTTTTTGCACTATAAATCCCACAATTACCTTGCTGCCTGGTCTTGGGCACAGCAGAAGATTCTGTTCTCAGGTTTCAGATTCAGCACGATTACAGCTTTCTCCTAGACATTCAGTACTGATCACCAGTTTGTTTGAGGCCCAACCTAAGATCTTCAATGAACAGTGCGCTCTCCCACATGCAAGCTCTTGGCCTCTCACCTTAGCAACAGCAGCTCCAAATCAGAACTGTTCTGATCCACAATTTCATTTTATCATTTGCACATTCTTCACTTAAACTTAAATCCTCCTTTCAGGTGTGAAGGATTACAGGCTTCAACAGTTCAAACCCTTCACTTCTTTCTGGTCCCATTTCTTTTACTAATTCCACCCATTCCTCTACATTCACGACCTTCCCTTCTCCAACCCTGAATGGCCAGGCCTTAGTGAATGCCTCAAGCTCATTCCCTTACCACGTACTAAAATGAATTTTGAGCTCAGTCTTGGGTGAGTTCTTCCTCCATCACCTTTGCCTTCATGCCCATTTCTTCATGCAAGAGTATTCTTCTATACAGTGGACCTTTTACTCACCTCCACTATTCTCTTCCTACATAGACACCTCCCTCTAGTCTTGCCTTGCTAGATTTCTTTCATGTAAACATCTGATATGACATCCACCATCTCCATTTCTGTCCTCCCCAGTTCACCTCAACCCATTTCCCTTTGAAGTCATAGAACCCTGTTCTCTTACATACAACCCCAACAATTTTCAGACCTGCCAGGGCTGTTGTTTTTAGGAATGCCAATTGCTGCGGAGCTTCTCTTGTTTTATTTTCTTGTTTTCAGTCAGCAACCAATCAGGATCAGGACACACTATAATTGGGTTTTTTTCTAATTAAAACTATTCAGAGATGTTATTACAAACCCTAGAGCAGGTAGGCCTTGAAGCCAGACACAACCACTGAGCCAAAATAAGCCCCTTCCCTATTCACTTTTCTACTTGCCCCTTTGGTTGTCAGTTTGACTTCGTACCCTGAAGCATTTTAGCATATAATATAGTGTACACTGTTATCTACTCTATCACAGGGCTTTTCTACACACGCCCTCACAAGAACTTCCCTCAAATCCATCCAATTAATAGTGTGAAGACTTAAGAAGGTGTTTAGCATGCTTCCCTTAATTGCTCAAACCTTCCTTGTAAAGGAGTTGGGATGTCATGTTGAAGACATTGGTGAGGCTTCTTCTGGAGTACTGTGTCCAGTTCTGGTCACCGTGCTGTAGGAAGGATATTATTAAATTGGAGAGGGTTCAGAAAAGATTTACCAGGATATTACCAGGACTAGAGGGTTTGAGTTATAAGGAGAGGCTGGGACATTTTTCACTGAAGCGTAGGAAGTTGAGGGGTAACCTTCGAGAGGTTTATAACATCAGGAGGGACATAAATAAGGTGAATAGCAAGAGTTTTTATTCCCCTCAGGTGGGGGATTTGAAAGTGAGAAGAGAAAGATTTAAAAAGATCCTGAAGCACAACCTTTTTATACAGAGAGAGTGGTTCATATGTGGAATAAACTGCCAGAGGAAGTGGTGGATGCAGGTACCAACATTTAAAGGCAATTGAATAGTGACATGAATAAGAAAGGTTTGGAGTGATATAGGCCAAACATAGGCAAGTGGGACTACTTTAGTTTGGGAACATGATTGGCATGGACTGATTGGACTGAACGGTCTGTTTCCATGCTGTATGACTCTATGACTAATGTAAGCATATTAATAATTGAGTCTGCAATTTCTTCTAGGCAAATTTCCACAAACGGGAATGTATGGATGCAAAGAGGAATACGAGCATTTTAGTAATGATACAAGCCAGTAACTGCAATGGCACTGTGTATATTTGTGATTTTCTTGCTTTGTCTTTCTAGACTTTCTTACTCTCCTCAAAAAAATAAACTGTACATTTTGCATATCAAATCCACTGCCCTCTCTGATCCCAACTCTGATATTTCATAAGTGAGGAAAACACCCTCACACATATCATGGGCAATTCATCGACAATGCCTTTATGAAGCCTATCTTGCATCTCTAAACTGCAATTGGTGTACTGTTAAATTCAGTAAATTCCACATACTCTTTTCACTTACAATGGGATGGGTTGCCCACTGTGCTAGTTAAATTGTGTTATAGTGCCCTGACTCACTGGGTCCTCTGGTGGATCAGAAGCCAAATTGCCCACTATTTGCCTTTGCACAGTTCTTGATGTCAGAATAGATCCAAAAGGGTTAGTCATTCAAGATCAACAGACACCTACTCTGGAAAACCAGAAAATTGTTAGCATGTGAAACACAGCATCAAAGGGAGCAGTTAAGGTGAATACATTAATGTATTTAAGGGGAAGAACGATAAGCTTATAAGATCACCAGGATGATCTTTCATTTAACCTCCAGATGCTCTAATGCTAGCCAGACAGACTCCAAACAAGACCTGATGCCTAGGATGACTAGAGGTGTCACACCCTTTATAGTGATAACACCTTAAGTTGCTTTGAGCAGTGCCTTGAAAGAAATTCTTGGATTTGCATTTTAATCAGCCAAAACCTGTGTCCCCATTCTAACTGATTAAAGATCTAGGAGCCATCTTAGGTGTGTTCAATTTTTTCGCATGAGTTGTATGACTCTTTGATTTTTTTCTGATAAATTCTGTGTCTCAAGACTTCCTCTCTCACTAGCACACTAGCAGCGCTCCGAAAGCTAATGTTTTCAAATAAACCCATTGGACTGGAATCTGGTGTTGTGTGATTTTTGACCTTGTCCAACCCAGTCCACCACAGGCACTTCCACATCATGGCTACCCATTGCAGCTGGGTTGGTGACTAAGGTATTGCTTTGTGATGTTTAACTTTGTTATTACCTTTGGGGGAGTGTGTGTGTGTGTGAGTCAGTCATTGGAGCAATATGCATTCAGATGAGGTATAGGACTACCATCTGTAGACCTTAAGATGCCTACAGGTGAACAGAGAATTTACAAAATAGGCAGCCTATTAAAAATAACAAAGTCTGTACTCTGTGAAATAAACCACATCTCTTACCAATGACAGTGAGTTACTAGCATTGCTTTCAAAATGTTTGTTGCATAATTCATGAGCACTGTCAGCACTTGTAAATTATAATGGTATTTCACGAGTAGTATATTCAATAAACATTTGCATTTTTATTTGTTTTAACACTTACAAAAAGTGAGTGATTTTTTTGAAAATCATGTTGGATTATTTTTATATAGTGTGTTTATTTGTAAAATATGAGATACTGATTTTACTGCTTCACGCTAAATTTTTAATTGATAATATGCTTGTGTTTCTGAAGGAACATTTTGTGAATGGACGAATAAACTTCTGAAAAAAAATCTCTAATCTGACAGTTTAAGTGTGCAAGTCTGTGGAAAAATTCACCATTGCCAAACACTTGGACTGCAATACTTTCATTTCTGGACCTAATTGCCTTTTTTGACCAGGTTAGCTTGAGTAGACTATTTCAGGGTCAATATCTCACTTAGTGCCGCTTTCAAAAGCTCAAGTGCCAGTATCACAGAATCCTTCCACAACCAACACATTTTGTGAAAAAAATGGGTTTGAAAGGGAGCAGAAAATCCTCAAAATGGGAAAATAACCGATTCACAAATTGGAAATATGCTATCTATTTGATTTTTTTCTTTAAGAAAGTAAATGTCATTTTCAAGTGTGTGTCCTGACTCAAACATTATTTTCACAAAAATAGATTCAATTTAATTGGGTGTTGAAACAAACTAAAAATGTAAATATTTATATTAAATAGGAGACTTGTGAAATAGCATTATAAGTTACTCATGCTGACATTACTCATGAATAATGCAGTTAGTGCTTTGGAAATCTCACCAGTAAAACATCCATTGATAAGAGATTATATTTATCAATCCCATGTCTTTACGATCATGTTAAAAAAAGAGGAACCTACATGACTCTAAAGTTAAAAGAATATTACATGGCAAACTTATGTCCTGGAGCTAAGTGGACACAAATTAGGACAAATAGGATTGAAATAAAAATGTTTTCATCGTTCTCAGTAAAGCAAGCACAAATGCCATGTACATTTAATGAAAACAATCATTACTATTAATCAGTCAAATAGTCAATGAAATAGAAGATAGTGGACAATTACTGTAATAGGAAAATGCTTTTAGCTATGTTAAGAGACAGAGGACTACAATACTCAAGACTGTCACAAGCTGCGGAAAGCTTCTACAGAATAGATTAGAAGAGACATTATGGATATGGCATAAATATTTAAAGACTTTGCATCAAGCCACATTCTTGGTAACAATGCTAATCTTAACAGCAGTCATGCTGTTAAGGATAATTTTTTAAATACTTAAAGAGATAAATAAATAGTCTTAGAATTAGAATAAAGAAATGAGAACAGCAGTACGCACATAGCCCCTTGAGTTGCTCTGTTATTGAATAAAATCATGGCTCATATTTGACTTGAACTCCATTGTCGTGCTTTATCTCAAGCCTCTTGATTCGCTGAGACCTCAAAAGTGATCGATCTTTACCTGGAAGGTACTAATTGATTGAGCTTTGATAACCCTCTGGCATTGAGAATTGTACGTATTCACAGCAATGGAGTGAATACATTTTCCTGTCATTTTAGTAAAAAATGGCTGTTCTCTTATCCTGAGGCTATAACTTCATGTTCTAGGTTCTTCACCCTGACGAAGTTGTCTCAGCACCTGTTCTGTTCAGCTCTATCAGAATTTTATATATTTTAATAAGATCAATTCTTATTCTTATAATTTGCAAAGAATTTGCTCCAATTCACTGAGTCTTTCTTATAGGAAAGCCCTTTCATCCCAGGCAACAGCCTTGGTTCACTTGTTTTCATGTAAGTATTTTCCTTGAATACAGAGGTCAAAATTGTAAACGTACTCCCAAGTGTGGCCTCACAAAAGCCTGGTGTAATTGCAGGAAAGAGTCTCTTACACTTGTACTATAAAGTTCATGTAATAAAGGCCAATATGCCAAATATCTTTCCAATTGCTTACTGCACCTGCATGTTAATATTCAGTGTTTCTGTACAAGGACACCCAAACGTGCACACCAGCTCTCACAATCTATTTTTTGTATTCCTGGATGGTTTATTCACATATTCTCCCTTGTTATAATTTTTGAGTCATTCTTTGCTGGCATCTAATACTCTCTCAATCCTCAGCCTTATGACTTTTCTTGTCAATATCATAAACCACTTTTAAAATCTAATACTGTCTTCAACCTGTTTAATTGATCACAAATGAATCACTTACCCATCAACATTTTATTTTGCAATTGAAGGTATTTCTGAGAAGTGGTGAATATTTATTGACATGTTTGTTAATGCTTATCGATATCCAAACTTTCCAAATCTGCTTCAGCCAAATTGCCCCTCAGTGAAGAAATGTGCTTTACTTAAATTTTTAATCTGTGCTAGTGCTTCCAAATAAACCTGTTGGACTATAACCTGATGCTGTGTGATTTTTAACTTTGTACACCCCAGTCCAAAACTGATGTCTCCAAATTATTACTTAAATTTGTATAATAGTTCAGGAATTTTGTGCTTCACTGTCATATTCAAAGTGAAATTTTATATTATGATTACTGTTCCCCAGAAGATCCTTTCCTATTAAGATTAATCAACTCTGTTTAGATACATAAGGCAAGCTCTAAAATAGTCACTTTTTTGGTTGGTCCTGTGATTTACAGTTCCAGGAAATTGTCTAATTCTTCATATAACCTTTAATAGTTGTCTTTGTCCAGTTTTATTTATGAAGAATATGTTCCTGCATGATTATGACACTCCTTTGTGAGAGCCTCCTTTTGTTTATTGAATGTTTTTCTGTCCCACACTACAACTATTGTTAAAATTGATAAACAAGTTCCATTAATGTTTTCTGACCATTATTATTACACATCTCCATCTATTCTGCATCTATCTCCTCTTCTTTGGAGCTAAGCTTAATCTTCATTACAACCCTTATGTCAACATCTGTTCTCTGCTATCATGCTTCGCTTGTCTTTACCCAAATTATTGCACTTCCTTCTAGCTTTCATTTTCCCCTTTTAAATTTCTAGATGCCATCTTGCCTAAATGCTCCCCCTGAAGTTACCATTTTAAAGGTCTATCTACACAAAACTGATCCTAGCCCAGTTTAAGTTGTGCCAATCCCAATGGACCAGATCTCTCTTTTTTCCAGTGCTGATTCCAGTATCCAATAAATTAAAATTCCTCTCTCCTAAATCACTCTTCAAGCCACACATTCTTTATGCCCTATGCCAATTTGAACATGACGTCGATGGAAATCAAGGGACTTTTGAGGTTCTGTTTCATACTTGGATCCCAGTAAAGTGATTGGCACAGTTGTTAGCACTGCTGCCTCACAGCAACAGGGATCCCAGTTTGATTCCAAGCTGATTCCAACCTTGAGTGACTGTGCAAACTCCACACAGACATTCTTCCCATGTCACTGTGGCTTTTCTCCCAGTGCTCCTGTTTCTCCCACAGTCCAAAGATGTTCAGGTTTGTTGGATTGACTATGCTAAAATGCCCCATAGTGTCCAAGAATGTTTGGATAGGTGGGTTAGCAATGGTAAATGTGTGATTACAGGGATAGGATGGATGGCTGGGGATGGGGATGGGATGCACTTCAGAGGGTCAGTGCAGTCTCAATAAACCAAAAGGCCTCTTTCTGCACTGTAGGGATTCTATTCTACGATCTCAAATTCCTACCTCTATCTATGATTTTGACCCCTTGTTGGACTGGATTTCTCCTTTCCGGCACCACAATTGTATCCAGTCATGAGATGTTCTACATTCTGGCACTGGGGAGGTAACTGAATCTTATTGTATTCTGCACAGTGAAACAATTCATACGTACAAGGAGCCATATTTACACCTTACGAGAACAGAAGACTGTATCACAAAACATTGAAGCTTTTTCAATATACTACAGCAGTGGATGGTTGGAGAATGCAGAATCTATCTGCATGACTATTTCTCCTAACCTCTGCCATCACTTGAATGATATCCCATACCAGATTGCTGCTGTACCAGTTTGAAATGGATAAGAGCCAGGGCACCTTCAAGTCTGTAACTGAAATTCACTTAAGTGCTTGAGTTCCAAACACATCTTCCTAATCCTTATCACTAACCAGACCTTCACAGTCCCTAAATGAAAATGTATGACTGCCTTCTCGGTCAGTATATTTATTTTCCCTCTGCTGATGCCCTACCATAGACTATAGCTAATGCTCTCTACCAACTCCCAAGATTTGATTGTGATGCACCAACTATGCAGTTATCTACCTTTATCAGCTTGGCTTATTTAATTAAATATATGTATGTAATAAACGTACCTTAACTTTTAAAAATTAAATTGCTTGATCTAGTTGAAGTTGTGATTGAATTACATTAAATATTTCCCTGCAACACAAAACACTATGAAAAGCATTAGGCCCTTGACCCTCTGCACCGCATTCCCATTCTCATCAAATTCCCAACTTCTACACAGTTTGCAGTGCACGCGATTTATGACCAATCTGCACCATGTTCCTTAATATTTGTTAAATAGGTTGGACAATGTGCAGACCCCTGCCATGTATCTTTAACTGTTAAATAGAATTAGGGAAGGTTACCTCAGATTGGAATGATCTCACTCTGATTCCAGTTGTAAAGAAACTGTGATAAGGCAGATCTGAAACTACTTGATTTTCACTTTGAGTGTTTCTCGAAATACACGATAGAATTTTCCCAAGGGTGTCAAGTCCCAACAAAAGCTAGGGTGGTGTTTGGATGCAGTCATAAGTCTGCATTGTGTGAGGAATAGTTACCTTGCAGAGACTTTTACCAAGTTTCCCAGTTATTGGCTAGAAGGTTAAAGGTGACAGTGGGCTCCAAAACAGAGGTGCCGCCCCCTGGAAAATCCCAGCTAGCCTGAACTTTCAGGACCTTCGCTTTGACCCTGTCAGCCAGCAGATATTTATTCTGCTAATCACCCCACCTCCCATCCTATCTCTGAAGGAAAACCCAGGAATGGGCTGAAGCAATCAAAATAGCTGGCACAACCCCCACCCCCCAGTCCCCACCTCTTGAGCAGCAAACATCCTGCACCTAGTCTCAGATATACGACTAATGAAAGAGAGAGGAATCTATACAGTTAATCTAATTTTGTGCAGAACTCAGCAAGCAAGTTTATTCAGAATAAGTAGCAACGCGCCTCTGCAACATCTTCAGTTTTCCACTTGGGCAAGCCCCCTGTGATGTTGCTCACAATATATCTGATGAATACAATACTGAGAAGCTACAAAAGAATGTGGCTTTTAAAACAACTCTCCATCTTTCTAATCAACATGCAGTGGGGAGCATTTTGATTCTAAATCAGCTGCTGGGTAAAGAGTAAGATGACCTTAACAATAGAGCTTTCAGTCTTACCCATGTCCATTCCAGTTCAAATACTCCAGCTTGAACAGGGAATCCCCAAGGTCTGCCTTGCCAGGTGAAGGTAGCTAGGCAAAAGTGAGGAATGCAGATGCTGGAAACCAGAGTCTAGATTAGAGTGGTGCTAGAAAAACACAGCAGGTCAGGCAGCATCTGAGGAGCAGGAAAATCGACATTTCGGGCAAAAGCCCTTCATCAGGAATGGAGTCAGGGACCCTCCAGGGTGGAGAGATAAATGGTGAGGCGGGGCTGGGAAGAAGGTAGCAAAGAGTACCTGGGGCTGCCAGGTGAAGGCAGCTGCCGGCAGAATTCAGAGACTCTTCAAGGGAAATTGAAGTATTTCCTTTCTGGACCAAGGTAATATCTCTGGGCCACAAAAGGTGAGACTTAGCTGCCCCTGCCCTGAACTTACTCTCCAGTTCATGAAAGCACCCCACCCCACCCTTTACAATGACATTGCTTTGTCAGTGAGTCATTCTTTAGTACCAGTTGACAGCATTTGGATATCCACATCTCTGCTTCCATTCACTAGCCAGTTTCAGCCTGCTACCCTTTTTTTTTGTGGCTCGGCAACCAATTGTTGAATATCTGAGGCCTGCAGGCTGGCTCAGCAATTTAATTAACCCATACATTTCATTTCCAAATTCAGGCATTTCCACAAATAAAGCAAAATTTCAATTAAGTCAGTGAGTGTTCTCAGGAAAGATCACATTCTTTGTATCTCAGAAGATATTGCAAACTGGCTTCAAAGAAGACGTATGTTTGCATTACACAAAGACAGAGAATTGTTTGAGGAGTCTGAAATGAGGGTTACATTTTAGCTCTTTGTTTGTCATACTTTCTCTCATTATTATTTGAAGTTATTTCTTGATTACTATTTTCCTGGCTGAAGGAAAGAACATAACAAAGTAGGAACTTTGTCATAAAAACGTAATCAAAATGACTTGAATAACATATTAATGGATTATGATTTACGTCACACTTCTTTTATCATGATCATGAAATAAACACAAAATTAATGAGTAACTGATATCATCAGCTCATAACATGATTCTGTTGTATATGGCCCTAAAAGAATTAATACCAAACATTACTATATGATGGGGGACACTCAGGGACAGAACAGCTTAGGATCTTGTAGGAGTGAGATCTAACATTTGGTCCTCCTCCTAGTCTCTGTAACCAAGTTTGTGGTGTCAATATAACTTGTAACTAGTTAAAAATCACACAACACCAGGTTATAGTCCAACAGGTTTAATTGGAAGCACACTAGCTTTCGGAGCGACGCTCCTTCATCAGGTGATAGTGGAGGGCTCGATTGTAACACAGAATTTATAGAAAAAATTTGCAGTGTGATGTAACTGAAATTATACATTGAAAAATTGATTGTCTGTTAAGCCTTTCATCTGTTAGAATACAGTGATAGTTTCACTTCTTTCATGTGTAAATCACAAAACCCTTTTTTTTAAAAGTTGCATTCTCGATATAGCTGTTAACAATGGTGATAGCTAGACAATACATTGAAGGTGTTAGCCCCCTGTGTTCTCTGTCTATAACCTGATGTTTAGATTGATTCTAATCTAAAAAGTGAGATAACAGCTAACCCGAGAATGCAACTTTTAAAAAAAAGGGTTTTGTGATTTACACATGAAAGAAGTGAAACTATCACTGTATTCTAACAGATGAAAGGCTTAACAGACAATCAATTTTTCAATGTATAATTTCAGTTACATCACACTGCAAATTTTTGCTATAAGTTCTGTGTTACGATCGAGTCCTCCACAATCACCTGATGAAAGAGTGTCGCTCCGAAAGCTAGTGTGCTTCCAATTAAACCTGTTGGACTATAACCTGGTGTTGTGTGATTTTTAACTTTGTACACCCCAGTCCAACACCGGCATCTCCAAATCATAACTTGTAACTAGTTGCTAACATTCAATGAACGGTATCTTCTTCAATAAAAGTGACTCATTATATCTAGTGGTTTTCCTATGCCACACCAGACCAAGCAGACCCTGAAGTTCCCAACTCAAACATGATGCTTGCAGCAACATTTATCATGAGTAGCAGCTCATACAATGTTGTGAGCTGGCAAAGCCCTGTAGCATGATGGGCAGTGGTGCAAGTTTGATGTGACTGCTCATGCAACACATGATCTTCAGGGTCAGGTATAACTCACTGGCTCTTACAGCTCAGTCAGCATCAGGGAAGAGATGGAGATTTTAAAAACCCTCATGGTAATCATCAACAAGGAAGAACCCTCCAGTGAATGGTGAAAATATTGCAGACCTGGCAAGCGAAGTGTTGCAACAGGAGTTATCAATTTGCTGGAAAAGAAGAACTGGTATCCTCAAGGCAGTTATTGGCTGCATCATGAGGCAATAGTGTGCAGCAGCAGTCCTGAGTCACAGCTCAGTTAGTGAGTGAACAAGCATTCGAGCCTTGATAAAGAAATTTAAAAATGGACCCAGTATTCCAGAAAACAAGACGTTAAAAATCAGTTGCAGCACAGATTTAGAGTCACCACCATATGAAGTGGACACTACAAGTTAAGGCTGCAGAAAAGGAATTAAAGTACCGTGGAAGAAATATTAATCAAAATTGCAGACCCAAAGCCAGTATGAAATTTGTTGGGCAGATTTAAAGCTTCATTGGACCTGGTCTAACAAGCAGAGAAAGTTTGGGAAAGTTCATTAAGGCTGAAGAAAAGGAGCAAAATCCTTCATTAGTGCTGTGATTAAGGTAGGAATTGTTTATTTAAACTGCAAGGAGTAGAAACAATCCAGAAAAACCATGGAAGAAATGAAGGTCGTTATAAAAGCTGCAAACATCAGAAATCATCTTGTAAAAACCATGAAGGAAAGGAAACTCATTTTTAAAGGCACAAGTAGTGATTCACTGGATAAAATCAGATTTGAAGTGATAAACATTCATTAAACCATATGCAGCAAGTCTTTGAGTGAAACTGTTAAAGCACCAGGAATCACTTAGTAAAGCTACAAATAGTGAGATTTATGCATTGAAGCCATCCTCCATTTTACCTGTAAGGGGCAGAAATCCTTGATTGTAGCTTTGTGAAGGATTCAATTTCCCATTCTAGCCCCACAAAACAGAAAACCCTTTAGTACAATATCAGGAGCAGTAGAGCTACTGTTATCGTGATGTGAAAAAGGAAAATTATACTGTCATATGAAGAAGACATTGCGTCAAAAGTATTATTGCCAAGAACACTTAAGATGCATCAAATATAACATAGAACTGGACATCTTGTACAAAACATTTTCTCTGATACAGAATAGTTTCCAAATTGGATACTAAATCAGAAACTAAACAATCAATACACTTCTATACACAATTGGGCATACAGCTGATTGTGTAATACCTCATCTGGAGTGAAAACAGACAACCAATATTTATAGATTAACAAAACAACATCTTCTCTCTGGTCAGTCTCTGCAATTTCATTGCATACATAATCTTAAAATCATATCCGTCTCTTAATGGAACATATATGCATTGTTGGTGTCTGTTCTTCTGGAGTCCACTCATTCCTAGGATGGTGCTGTTTTTTCAGGGAATGTCATTTCCCCATGTGGGTGTTGCTACCATCGTACCTATTCTAGCTGATCTGTTCCTGCTGCTGTGGAACAATCTGGTTCTGATGATCATACAAGTACTCAGATTACTTCTTCCCCTTCTTTAGTAGTATGTCGATACAATTGCAATGATATATCTGGCCATTCTCATTCACCATGTAAAATTAAAGTGACAGCTCTTCTATGCAGGTAAATGGACTTTTGTGGAGAGTGTTGAAGATTTCCACTCTGCTCAACTCCCCAAGCCTCAGTTGTGGCAATGAAAGCCATACGTTATTTCACCTTGATTTTGTCAATAACCTTTTGAGCTTCAATAATTTTTTGCTGTTGGAAGAGTAGCCTGCAGTAGTCTGCAATATGCCTTAATCTTTTGACTAGATTACTTACCATGTCACAGAGTCATAGAGCACGGAAACAGACCCTTCAGTCAAACACATTTGCACCAATCAGACCTCCCAATCTGACCTATTCCCATTTGCCAGCATTTGGCCAATATCCCTCTAAACCCGTCCCATTCATATAACCAAGCAGATGCCTTTTAAATGTTGCAATTCTACCAGCCTCCACCACTTCTTCCAGGAGCTTGATCCTTACACATACTATCCTCTGTGTGAGAAAGTTTCCCGTTAGGTTACTTTTACATCTTTCCCCTCTATTCCTAAACCTATTCCCTCTAGTTCTGGACTCCCCTGCCCTTAGAAAAAGACCTTGGCTGCTCACCCTATCCATGCCCCTCATGACTTTATAAATCCCTATAGGGGAACCCTTAGCCTCCAACACTCCAAAGGAGAAAAGCCCTAGTCTATTCAGCCCCTCCCTATATGCCTATAGTAAGTGCTTTCCTCCATTTAAGGATTACCTTAACCAGATATCTGCTGGATTTGAATGATTTCTTAATGATCATTTTGGCAATTTTACCTCCCACCTTAGCTTTTCCATTTGACTGGGCATAGTTTGGAAAAAAATATATGATATTGAATTTCCCAAATTTTTATGAAGCAGATTAATTCTTTATTCGTGAATTTAAGTCAATTTTCACTCATCCCAATGTCTGGAATACCACACCTACTGTGTGCTTTCTGATATTCTATCATTGTTGGCATTGACTAATCTAAATCCCAATAGTCAGAATAGCTCTCAGTGACAAGATAGTTCCTGTGTGGGTAAAGAGATCTACTCTAATCTTCATCCATCATCTCTTTGAGATGTCATGTTTCATAAACAATCCTGTAGCTTACTTAGTTTGGTATTCATTACAAGCACTGGTTGATATGGCCTTTAATCTCATTGTTCATGTTTGGCCAGGAAAACACTTCTCTTGCTGTCCTCACAGTGCACTGAATTTCTTGGTGTAATGTATGGATCAGTATGAATTCATCATCTCTTTTTCCAACTTCTACAAGACTGCAAGAGATAGGAGCAGAAATAGACCATTCAGCATATTGAGTCTGCTCTTTGAATAAGATTTTGGCTGATCTGATAATACTCAACTTCGTTTTCCTGTCTTTTCCCAATAAGCTTGGCTTTCCTTACTGATTAAAACCAGTGCTGTAGAGATCTCTACAAATTCACCAACCTCTGAGAGAAGAAATTCCTCCTCATCTCTGTCTTAAATTGACAACTCTTTATTTGGAGATATTTTCCTAGATTGTCTCTCAAAGGGAAACAACCTCTCTGCATCTACCCTGCCAAGTCCCATAAGAATCTTGTATGTTTCAATAAGGTCACCTCTCATTCTTCTAAACTCCAATGAGTACAGGCAAACCTAAACAGCCCCTCTATTGCTGGGATCAGCCAAGTGAACCTTTTCTAAAGCTCCTTAGATAAGGAGTACAAAACTGTGCCCAGTATTCCAGCTGTGGTCTGACTAATGCCGTGTGTAATTTTATTCTGCATTCCCTTTGAAACAAAGGCAAAATTTCTTTTTGCTTTCCCTGTTTCCTGCTAACCTTATATGTTGGCTTTCTGTGATTATGCATGAATATTCCCAAATCCCTCTATGCTGTAGTCTTATGCATGCAGTCTCCATTTAAATAAATTTCAACTCCTCTATTATTCCTATCTCACATTTTTCCACCTGCCAAGTTTTTGCTCACTCACTTAACCTGCCTCTATCCTTCTGAAAACTTTTTTTCCCCATCTTCATCACTTGCCTTTTTTGTGTCACCTGCAAAAATGGCTATTGCACATTAATTTCTCTTATCCAAGTCATGAATATATATTGTAAATAATTGCAGTGCCGCCACTGATCCTTGTGGCACACCACTAGTTACAGGTTGCCATCCTGATAATTCTCCTTTATCCCAAAATCTGTTTTCTATCAGCTAGCCAATCCTCTATCTATGCTAACATACTACCATGGGATCTTCGAGGAGAAAGTGAGGACTGCAGATGCTGGAGATCAGAGCTGAAAATGCGTTGCTGGAAAAGCACAGCAGGTCAGGCAGCATCCAAGGAACAGGAGAATCGACGTTTCGGGCATAAGCCCTTCTTTATTCCTTCAGGAATGAAGAAGGGCTTATGCCCGAAACGTCGATTCTCCTGTTCCTTGGATGCTGCCTGACCTGCTGTGCTTTTCCAGCAACACATTTTCAGCCACCATGGGATCTTGTCTTGTAGCCAAACACGTGGTACCTTTTTAAACACCGTCTGAAAATCCAAACATATTACATCCATTGCCTCCCCTTTTTCTATCCTGCTTGTTACCTAAGCAAGAATTCTAGTAAATTTGCTAGGCATGATTTCATGAAGCTGTGCTTTGCTACTTGCATCCTTTATAATCAACTCTAACATTTTCCCAATAACAAGTGTTAATCTAACTGTTACAATCACCTTTTTATTGTCTCCTTCCCTTTTTAAATAAAGATGTTACATTAGCAGTTTTCCAATCCTCTGGCACTTTCCCAGAATCTGTGGATTCCTGCAAGATTACTGCTTCCTGTGTATGATGCCTCTTTTTCAAATGAACAAGATGCTATCATGGGCTAACTTTTCATTTGTGTGTGACCAACATTCTTGTGTACTAAAACATGTGTCTTTGATACTGTCAGGCCATTCTTTCATCATGTGTCTTTAAAATCTTTGAGAATTGCACCTTGTGGCTGGTTTGCTTGAGTTTAGAGAGAACTCTGAGATTCAGTGGCTGTGCCGTGTTCTCATTAAATCTGGAAGAACTCATACTCTGACTTAACATCCTCAACTTTTTACATGGAGAATACTGCTTTCAGTGACATCTTGGCAATGTACATCTGTTTCCCTGGTTGAATGCCACATTGAGATGATATCTGGTATTGTTCTGGTGACAGCTGGGGTTTTAAATAAGTCGTGGACAGTTTGAACCCTGGAAGGACCTGTCAGTGACAAGTATATCACTACTGGTGAGTAGAAACGATTCATTTAACTCCCTGAAGTTGACACTTAGCTGATCTTTCTTTTGGGAAAATTCATCCCTGGATTGTTTTCTCTTTGGGACACTGAAAAGCTGATTTCAGCTTTGAAACTCTGACTGTAGCTGACAGTTGGCACGTGCATTAGATTTTAATAATGTGTTTGAATCCAAACCAGAACACAAAATATTGTCCTCAATCAAAAAAATAATCAGCGAAAACACTGACTGAGAACAGTAGGGGCAGAACGGGTTGTGATCAGGCAAAAGTGAGGACTGTAGATGCTGGAGATCAGAGTCGAGAGTGCGGTGCTGGAAAAGCACAGCAGGTCAGGCGGCATCAGAGGAGCGGGAAAATCGACATTCTGGGCAAAAGCCATTGACCAGCCTAAACATCAAACTGTCATTTTTCTCTCTAAGCGATGACTGACTTGCTTTCCATTTGATAAACTTTCTGGCTCCTATTTCCAGTATTTGTGACTTAATCAATTTACTTTAAAGTAAGCATAAAGCCTGGTCAACCTGTAATTTTGATTTTGTTTTGCCTTCCTTTTAATTCAGTTCTCAGTAACCAATTTGTCTCCTGTTGTCATTAGGCATGTTGAATTGCAAACCACTTTTCTCATCCGATACATGTCAGATCTGCTACTGTAGTGAATACATACCACTCCATTTAGTCATGGTGCACTGTCTTTTGCAAAAATACTGAAACAGTGATATCAAAGTTCGTGTTCTTTTTTAAAGACTGGTTATCTTTCAATAGAATAGCAAATTTTATTGCGTCAAACTGAAATTCATTGACTGAAAGGAAAGCATGAGCCTGGGCAAAACCTGAGAAATTCCTGAGAAAACCCAATTTAATCAAGATCAGTCAGACTGAACGTCCATCTGGTCTCTTCCAGTTAAGTGCAATTTAAAAAGAATAAGTAAAACATGAATCACAGCAAAGAAATGAATAAGACTTTCAGGCAAATCCAACATAGCACATAATTAAAGATAAGATTGAAATCAGAATTAATTCTTTCTAAAGAATTAAAAGGATCCTTGTAAGTGATCAGGAATCGTACATAAGTGGTTTTGGGAATTATTTAATTGTTTCATTTCTTTCTCCTGCGTTCCAGAAGGAAGAGGAAAGACTGAACCAGTTAAATGAAACCAATTCAGTCTTGTTGATAGATAATAGGACTCAAGTTAGAATTAATGGTCTGCAAAATTCATTGTAACTGCAATCCACAAATGTTTGAAGGTTTGGATAAGTGATTTATGTGGAGAGAAGCATTGGCATAGAACTGGTGGTGTTGGAGATCTATTGTGTAACACTTTTGTGCTTTCAGTCAAAACACATGTCACTATTAAATGAATAAATTTATTATACAAGTTGATTTTCTGCTTTTTTATGCATTTGGAATCAATGGGCTGAATTTTTGCTTCTCGGAGGTGATGAGAATGATGATGATCAAGCCATCTTCATCAACCTAGAATCAAAATATACGATTCAATGAAATCCTCCCACTTTAGATAGTGCATTCAAAATCTTGCTGTTGAATGGTGAGAAGTTCATTTTCATGCATTTTTGTCTCACAATTAGCCCAACTTACTGCATTAATATTGCACTTCCTTGTATTGCTGTAATCATTGCTGTAATCATTACTGCATTAATATTGCTGTAATCAAATAACTCGATGTTGCAGAAACTCAGCTGGTGAAACAAAGCAGGTATTTGGTGATGTATCGCATGAATGTCCCAAGTAGCCCATGGAATGCCTGTGCCAACCATCAAGTTTCTTATTACATGAAATTGTTTCTTCTGCACCAGGCACTCATGTGGTCAATGGCCATAATTATAGAGCCATAGAGTTGTAAAGCATGGAAACGGACCCTTCTGTCCAACCCATCCATGCCAACTAGATATCCAAAATGAATCTAATCCCATTTGCTAGAACCTGGCCCATTATCCCTCTGAACCCTTCCTATTCATGTAACCATCCCTCCTGGACTCTTCATCTTTGTAACTCAACCTTGGCAAAGCACCAGCCTCCCAACATCGTAATGCTTTCTGTCAGCGCAACTCAGCAATTCGGTCAGAGCTTCAATCATGTATTAAGGAGCTGAGGGGCAGTTGCAATAGGCAGCACTTGCAGCCTGTGGAGGTCATCTTGTGCTGATACATAGCCAGGCATCTTATATACCAATACATGGTATTTACTGCTGACATGGAGCCAAGCAGTGCCTGTGGTTTAGCTTCCTTTTTGCCACATGAGGTCCTTACCACTCAGTTGGGGGCATGCAGGTGTAGCCTGCTTTTTAATGCATGAGGGTGAGGGCAAGCAGCTTGGAATGGTGGGCTGGCAGCTTGTGGTGTCGGGTGGGGTGGGGGGGGGGGCACTGAAAAGTATATGTATCAGTGCTATGTCAGTGTCAGAGCTTTAGTGCAGGTCAGCAGCTTGCACAGCAAACACACTCCATGTGTTTGAAGAAACTGGTAATGTGTGAAAGGCAAAGTGAATGAACAGTCACTGAGGTGATGATGGACACCATTCAGTCTGGGGTTACTGCCACATTCAGTCAAGACTGTGTTTGACTAAAATCCAGTGGATTAGCCACTGTAACTTAAATGCTTGACCCAACAAAAGTCTGGGGTTCTGTATATGTACAGTCTAGGGATTAGGCCACAGTCAGTTCTCTGGGTCAAGTGCAAACAGTCTGAGAAGTATGTATAGGTCAGTTAAGATGCCATATCAGACTGTGGTAAGGTGGAGATGGAGATGTGGGTCATGGTCATTCATAAATTGCTAATAATCAAAGAGTTTATTAGGAGGCATTCCACGACATTAAGGAGTAAGTTGGCCACTCAAGCCGGAAGATGTGGTCACTGAGGGAATGGCCAACAATATTCATGACTACTCAGATACTGGAGCAATCCACATACAATTGCAGCAAGGCCTGGATTGGTGAAAAGTAACATTTGTGTCACATAAGTGCCAGTGAATGATCATCTCCAACAAGAGAGAATCTAACTATCACCTTTTGACACTCAGTGGTGTTACGATCATTAAATCCTCCACTATCAACACCTTGGGATTTACCATTGACCAGTAATTAAATTGGACTGGTGCAAGTTTGAGCTCTGTGGCTGAGGTGGAGGGAGCCTTCTCTGATGTTCATCCTGTTGGCTTGAAGGACTGGATCAGATGCCCCCTGGTGTCTTTACACCTTGAGGGCCCTGGCCAGCTGAAAGTCTCCTGCCTAGGTGCAACCTTACCCTCCTCAGTTTGTTCTGCTCCAGGTTTTAGAATCGTAGGGCAGGGGAGACATGGAGGGACAGGGTGCCTCTGGAGTCCCCTGAGAAGAAGCTTCTGAGAGATTAGTGTGTCCCTCTTCCTCACCGTTTTTGCATGCTGGCACCCCCCTATCCTTCTGAGAGGGAGGGACACCCGGAGTGAGGTTGAGGTGCTTCAGCCCCCTGTTGCCTTGCTATTGATGCTGAGCAGTGATGGATAAGGAGATGGTGTATAGTTCAGAGCAACGCACCTGATAGCCACTACGCATTCTGCCTGACCTGAGTCTCCCAGGCAGCTGCCACCCTGCTCATGTTACAGCCAGGTCCTCACATGCTAAAGCCACCAGAGTAGGAAGAATATTGAAGGACTCCTTTGATTTTCATTCCAGCATGGCATTGGTACACCTGCCTGTTGTTAGTGTGCTAGTTTCTGGAGGTTAAGTATGTCTCTAATGGTTCAGAACTGGCGCATGTCCTCTCCATTGGCCTAAGCAACACCTGGTCTCTGGTTCTTAACTAGCTTTCCTTTGAGTACTGGAGACCTCAGACAGTTCTTCCCCAAACAACTCTGGAGACGGGTCAGCAATGTGTGCACCAGATTACCTCTCCACCCCACCCAGGTCTAATTTAGATTGAGTACCCACCAAGCTGAGACCCTCTGTGGTACTGGGGGTTAGATTAGATTACTTACAGTGTGGAAACAAGCCCTTCAGCCCAACAAATCCACACCAACCCACCGAAGCGCAACCCACCCATACCCATTCCCCTACATTTACCCCTTCGCCTAACACTACGGGCAATTTAGCATGGCCAATTCACCTAACCTGCACATCTTTGGACTGTGGGAGGAAACTGGAGCACCCGGAGGAAACTCACGCAGACATGGGGAGAATGTGGAAACTCCATACAGTCAGTCGCCTGAGGTGGGAATTGAACCCGGGTCTCTGGCGCTGTGAGGCAGCAGTGCTAACCATTGTGCCACTGTGCCGCCCACTGTCACCGTGCCGCCCACTGGGGTTTCAGATGGTGCATCGTCCACAGGTTCATCGGCCATTTCCTCAGATGTGGAATTGTCATCACAGGATGTAGCTTCTACATCGTGAAGATTCCCTGGGTGCTGCTAGTGCCTCCATGACCAGAGAGGGAATTAGAATCATCGAGTCATTCAGCACAGAAACAGACCCTTCAGCCTGACCAGACCAGGGCGAACATAATCCCAAGCTAAACTAGTCCCACTTTCCTGTTCCGGGCCCCTATCCCTCCAAACCTTTCCTGTTCATGTACTGGTTCAAATGTCTTTTAAATGTTGTAATTGTATCCAGATCCACCACTTCCTCAGGAAGTTCATTCAACGCATGAACCATCCTCTGTGTAAAACATTTGCCCCTCATGTCTTCTTTAAATCTCTCCTCTCACCTTAAAAATGTGCTCCCTATTCTTGAAATCCTTCAGCATCAGGAAAAGACAATTACCATTAACTCTATCTATTAATTCTTATTACTTTATAAACTTTCATATAGTCACCTCTCAACCTCCTATGCTCCAGTGAAAGAAGTCCCAGCCTTTCTTTATAACTCAAACCTTCCATACCTGGCACCATTCTGCTAAATCTCTTCTGAACCCTCTCCAGCTTAATCATATCCTTCCTGTAACTGGGCAACCAGAATTGGACACAGTATTCCAGATGAGGCCTCACCAATGTCCTGTACAGCCCTCAACATGACTTCCCAACTCCTATATTCAAAGGACTGAGCAATGAAGGTAAGCGTGTGAAACACCTTTTTAACCACCCTGTCTATATGTGATGCAAACTTCAAAGAATTATGTACCTGCAGCCTTGGGTCCCTCTGTTCTACAACACTACCCAAGGCCCTCCCATTAATTGCTGAAGCTCTACCCTTATTTGTTGTACCAAAATGCAATATCTCACATTTTTCCAGACTGAACTCCATCTGCCATCTTGCAATCCATTGACCAATTTGATCAAGATCCTTTTGTAATCTTCGAAAACCTGCTACCAATTTTGATGTCGTCCACAAACATACTAACCATGCCATGGAGTCATACAGCACCAAAGAGGCACTTTGGTCTATCAAGTCTGTGCTGACCTACCTATACTATGCAGTTAATTGGAGAAAACGTATAATTGCTTGAGCAGAGCAAGAGTTAGTACTGGTGGTAATGGTGTGCAACAAAGTGCTGTGGAGCTGATTGGTTGCTCATTGGTGTCTCCCGTTCAGCAGTCCAGGTCTTCCCTAGGTCAACTACCTTGTCCTCAAAGGGGAGTGAGGAGCCTTGTGTGCAACCTGTGACACAACCGACCATGTTAGTACCCTCACCCATGACCTGTCTTGGCCCTCTAGGTTGTGATTTTCCTGCAACGAGAGAAACAAAAGGGCTGAGTATGACAGTAGTGGATACCAAAGCAGGTAGTAGTAATGCACGAGTAGGAGAGGTGTCGAGATGTCCCAGTGAATGAGTAGGAGGCAGAAAGGGCTTGTAGTTGTGGAGGAAGTAGTGAGTATGAGCCCTTGAGTACATATGATGCTGCAAACTGTAGTCCATCACTCTCAGTGAGATGCACACTAGAGTGATGGTGTTGTGAGTGAGGTAGCAAAGAGAAGATAAAACCACTTCCCCTTAAGAAGTGCAGATGTCATTAACCTTCTTGTGGCACTGTTGGCCATCACTTTTCCCAGCAGAGATAGCACTGGCCTGTACTGTTATCTCTGTTCAAGGCAGCAGAATCTGTTGGGGTGGCCTCTTGTTGCAGTGAACTGCCCTTCTCTCCATTATCCCTTTCAACCAGGAAGAGGGGAGCAAGCTATCTTTTCCTCTGTGTCGTATAGTCAGAGATTGGAGATGGGCAGCACAGAATGATAGGTAGTTCCTAGCAGTGTTTGAAGTTGGATTGAGTTGAGCTTTAAATCTGATGCCAGAATATTAGGAGCAGGAAGTTCCTGACGGTGCTGAGCACCTCCTCCTCACTCATCATGTGATTTGCTAAGTAACACACCCATACTCTTCCATACATGGATAATGAGGTGAGAAGTAGGTGATTGAGCTGATAACTCACCCACTGAAGTTGGAATGATGCCACTAAAAACTTTTTTGTCGCTTTCTATCTCCCTAGCTTTTTCCTACCTTAAAGACGCTAGATATGCCCGGGTGTGGCTGCAATTTTTGAAACACCAAGTAGAAAAGGCTGAAGTCTGTTTAATCAACTGAACATTTTCATTCAGAGTAGAATGTGGGCCAGAGTATGAGGTAAGAACAGATACCTTTGGGTGAGGAGCTGTTTAGAGTAAATATGAGGAGCAACCAGTGGTTTAATGTATGTGCCTGAGGAATGTTTCTTTCTCAACAACAAAATTGCTGTTCTTCACATGCCAAATTTTTATCTCATCTGCCAGGCAGTTAGGTTGATTTGATTTCTTATGGTCAATGATTTTATGGTTGAGGCACAAGAAGATGAAATAGAAAGGCAGACTTGCTTCTGGGGAAATGAAAAACAGTTGTCACTTTTAGGTTTCACAGAGTGCAGAGAGACCTGAGGTCAGAAAGGTTATTTACAGCAAAGAAAAACAATAAATTACAATGTTGTTTAAAAATTGTACTTACTAAACTATAAATTGAAGAGAAATAATTTTCTCAAGCTTAGGGGCAAAAAGAACCACTGCACTAAGAGAGGGAACCAATGCAGATGTTCACAGACTAGACTGAATACGGACGAGCAGCCAGGATGTATTATTACAGCATGACAAGTTCACAGGGCAACCTACGTGCTAAAGAGAGACAATGATTTTAATCATGTGATGGCACGTCAAAAATCTAGCATTATGTCTTCAATCTCTTGTGACCACTACATGCACCTAGATGTTGTAGTTGGCAACAAAATTGTACCTTAACATGGAGCCCAGGCAGAGGAGAAAGACATTTTTCAAACTTTGTGCTGTAGCAGACAATCATACCTGTCAGGAGAGCATATCAGAAAGGTCAACATGAGCTAATATGATTTTAAAACTATTTTGATTATGGTAATGAAATTACAGGCAATATAAAACCATGCTTTCAATAAGTACATTTGGCAAGGTTAAAAATCCCCCAAAAATTCCATAGAAGGTGACACATTTTTGTGGAATTCAACATATTAAGCTTTATAAAGCACCTAAAAATAACTAATGGTGGCACAGGGGTGTTAGCACTATTGTCTCACAGCACTAGGGATTCAGGTTTGATTTCATCCTCAGGTGACTGTCTAAGTGGAGATTGTGCATTCTCCCCATGTCTGTGTGGGTTTTCTCCAGGTGCTCCAGTTTCCTCCCACAGTCCAAAGATGTGCAGGGTAGGTAGATTGGCTATGCTAAAGTGCCCATAGTGTTCAGGGCTATGCAGGCTAGTTGAATTACATGGGGAATGCAGGGGGTCGGGGTTTGGGTCTGGGTGGGATGCTCTATCAAGGGTCAGTATACTCTCAATGGGCCAAATGGCCTGCTTCCACACTGTAGGGATTCTATTCTAAGGAATTAGCAACTAGGAATGTCAAAGGGACATTCACGTAGTCAATGCTGCGAAAAAGGGTAAGTGTTGCTGAAAATGTAACATCTTTATGATTTCACCTTTAAGTTTTCTTAAGTTGTAACAGAAGTTTCAACAACTTCTTAGGCAACAGAGGAATTAGACTTTTTTTTCCCTGTCTAAAGGTTATGAATATAGTCTTCATTTTGCAAGTGTTTTTTTATAGTTTCCAGGTCAGTATTTCATTAACTAATAATGTGTTTGAACAATACTCTATCTTTCCCTAGAAGGTGACACATTTTTGCGGAATTCAACTGAAACATATTAAGCTTTATAAAGCACCTAAAAATAACTAATGGTGAAAAATAATTAGTTAACAGCAGAAGCAATGCACACCAAGGGAAAATTCTAATTTATTTTATTACTGTTAGTGAAAGATTTTTATGAGGTTTATATGTGTTTCTATTCAATGTCCCTTCTGCTATATAACTGTATAGTAGGATTTATGTCTTCTGTCAGATTTCTTGTGTCATACACCTGCACCTTCATTCACAGCCCTTCCTGCTGTGGGATTT
The DNA here is from genome assembly GCF_047496795.1 of Chiloscyllium punctatum. NCBI lineage: Eukaryota > Metazoa > Chordata > Chondrichthyes > Orectolobiformes > Hemiscylliidae > Chiloscyllium > Chiloscyllium punctatum. The sequence goes on from NC_092758.1 coordinate 40,348,850, forward strand.
CAAAAGAGCTGGAGGTTAGAATTGTTACTTCCCTTTCTCTTATTCTCCAAGGACAGAAATCAAAAGAATGGTATTGTCAATCTGGGAAGTGGGAAGATTTAGAGTAACGGAAGGCCAGTAGTATTACTGGTTGTGTGATTTTAATAATGGTTTCTTTGGAGTTGCTTGATCTCAATGCAGCAACCGCCCATTAGGGACTCATCTTGGGGAAACTGAAAGAGTAGTAGTCCTTATGCAGCATGATGGATTGGTATACAGTATTGATAAGATTCTTCTTCTTGATGAAAGGTTTATGGAGTTAACAAAGTTAGAATTTACAGAATAAAGCTCCACTCAAAGAAGTAAAATTAGCAAATGAAAGTTAACTGCAATTCTATTAAAGATCACCAGTGTTCAGAAGGTCCAGTTAAGCAGTACACTGCAGGTCATATATTGCAAACTCCTCAGTAAATAAAGTTAAAACAAAATCATTGATTCAAAGAACCTATATACAGGATACACACAGACAACAAATTTGCACTTTGCAAAATCTTGTGATCAATTCATACAGGTGAGGTGCAGAAAGATTTTGCCTTCTGATTTTTTACTGTTACCTCTTGAATCTGCTAAATGTTTGCAAAGAAGATACTGGCTACTTGCCAGGAGTATTCATTAAAATTACTGCATAACCAACTACAGCATTATTTGTTAATGCTCAAATTGCTAACAAGCAGTGATCTTAAAGCTCGACTTATATGGTGCTGATGTGTGGTTGATCTATTTTAATGGTGTGTTTCCACATTAAATAGAGATTAAATTATTCCAAACCTCTTTTTTTTAACCATATGCCAAATTGTAGCAATGCATAGTCAAATGAAACTATCAAGATTAAGTTGTATCAATATTTTATATGTCTGAATTTATTCCATTCCTTTTGAGTTTGTTTGGAAAACCACTGTTTCAAATAAACAATTATGGGTTTGGGTTAATGTAATTGATCAATACATTGCATTTCACCTTTGGGGCCAATTTTAAATACAGTTTAAAACAATGAAAAGGAGTACTAAGTTTATTCAGTGTCAGCAGAAATTTTAATTGGATCACTGCATATAACTGCATCAGCTTAGCTCAGTAGTCGCATTCTTGCCTGAAGATTGTGGGGTTAAGACCCAGTTAAAGACTAAAGCAGTTAACATTTTCTGCTCATGATGCTACGGTGTCAGTTTGGATACAGGCAAATGTCTATTTACGTTGATGTAAACGGTCCCATGGAATTATTAGCGGAAAAACTTTGCAAAGAATTGTGTCCCTTAGTGGGATATTGAGATGCAAACTATTTTCAATGGAAATATTACTTGGTCAAGATTGATGGACAGTCAACTTACTATCATTCCTTTTTGTTCAACAGGAGAAGTTAAAATTTAGCTCCATTGACATGTGAATCTAAAGTGGTTAAAATTCTGTAAAACATGATTAACCATATGAAATGAACCAATTTGGATTCTGAATACTGTTCAGCTTCACCCTGCCATTGATTCTTGTATTGTATAATCATCTTTAAATTCTTTGATCTCCCCTGAACAAAATATGGTATTATCATTGTGTAATGATACAGGGACAAAATTTATGTGCACATCTTTGATTCTACCAGGGGTATTATTATGAAGTCTTCTGCAGAGTGCTAATTAACTATGTAAATTAAATAATATTTTTCCAGTAAGCCTTCTGATCCTGACTAGCTTTGAACTTCAAATGTAAAAGATTTCCTTTTGCAAAGCAATTCTACCACCTCCCCCAATCGAAACATAAAATATAGAGCGTACAATTTATCTTGCTCCTATTCTTTATCTTGCTTCTTCTGAAGTAAATCTATTTCAACTTTCATAAGGAGAGAAAATATTAATTTATATACTTTCAGCAGGTGGATAAAAGCTCACCAACTAGGAATGGGCTTAAATGCCAGTCTTGCCCACATCCCAAGAATCAAAATATATATTAAAAACACATGCCAGGCCTCACCCAGATGGTGAGTGAAACATAAAACCCCAAACGCAAATGGTTGAGTTTGGGAAGCTCTACAGCAGATAACTTGTTATTGGCAGCCACAATATGATGGCAGCTCCATGGTGATGGTGGGTCCAGTGCAGGCAGTGTTGGTGAGCCCAGCTCAGGACACGTGGCAGTGCCAGCAGACATTTTGATTTTGTTTTGTTTCTGTTTCTTTAAGCTCAGCTCTTGTTTTTTAATTCTATCGTATTCTAAGATGGTACCAGAGAGTGGCGACTACGTACACTTTTCACAGTACTCCTGTACTGTTGTGCTCAGATAAACATGACAATAAAACCTAATCTAATATAATCATCAATCCCCACAGAGAAACTGGGACTTGCCCTCGAAGTCACATCTCCTGATGAGTTGCTTGGTGTACCCTTACATGATGGTGCCTGCTTCTAGTTGCACTGTTTGTCTTTGAATGTTGCTTTACAACCATGCGCCTTTTTCAAATGTTGTGTTTGTCATAGCTTCCTGGGTAGAGAAAAATCAAACCCCTCTATTCCTGGAGTCGTCAATGTTAAAAACTAAGCTAAATGATCCAAGGTATCCAATTTACCCTGCTGATGAATTCAGGTTAAACAACGCTCACCACATTTCTATACTTAAGAAACAACTGTTAATTAGAAGCAAATTGTCTTTAGAAAGTGGCAAAAAGGAAATCCAAAATTATTCATTTATAACTCTATAACTTAAACGCGACCTCTTCTCAAATTCCCCTATTCACAAGCAGACAGATATGAACAAGACATTGATATTAAAAGTGGAATAGTTAAAAAGAAAGTCCGGGAAACAGTTTAATAACAACTGTCTGAACTACAGGAGTTGCTGAGTTGTTTTCTTTCAGGTCATTTTTTATTACGCTGATTAGACAAGCTTGCTCTGTGATGCTGTCTTTCATTCACTGGCTGTGAATTTGCCCCTTTGAGTCTCTAAAAGGTGATTGTACCTTTTTCTTTTATATGAGGAAATTTGCAGAGAAAGGTGAGTGGGAGCAACTAACTGTTCTTGGAGACTTCCTGGGATTTCCAAACAGGAAGTGCATTATTAAAAATATTTTGCTGCATTCATTCCAACTGTTACGGACTAAGCCAGGCACCCTCAAAACATTTCAACAAAGTAGCTCGCACCCTACTTTTGCTAGCTATCTGAAGCAGGTGTATAGTGGATATTCCAGGAGTGATGCAGCTGGCCCATTTAGTTTTAAACAAAACAATATTTATTTGCAAGATTACTGAATGAAACACAAACAGAAGAGAACAGAGTACAGAAGAACAACCAATCTGAAAACCTAACAGACTATCGCCACTTAATGATGCTATTCCAAATACATGCAACAATCCCTATAAACACCTCTTGGCAAAAAAGGTAAAATCAAACACAGAGTCTTACAGGAGAGCGCGAGCTGGCAGGGAGATTCAGCATGGAACATGTAGCTGTTGTTGGACCAGCACTCTCAAAACTGACTGCTTGAAAAACCAAACCAGAGTAGAGTTGAGCTGGGAGAATTGGCCACTCCCCTTTCATTTTAAAAAAAACTTATACACTTAAAAGCTTCTTCAAGTAAATTGACCCCAACCATTTCAGAACCTGTCTTTATGACCTCTTGAAAAACAACAAGGACAACATTGACCTTGTTAAAAGAGCAGCATCATCACAGCAACCAAGGAATACAGTGCATGCATTGAAGTACAGTGCTGAATATACAAAAATAAATGATTTGATTGGATCTGATTTATTATCACATGTACCCAAGTACAATTAAATATTTTGTTTGCGAGCAGTACAGGCAGATTGTGGTAAGCAAGGACATACAGATCTTAGGGTGAAAAAAACTTGGACAGAGAGAGGCATACAGGTAACACTGTCCAGGACATGCACAAAGCAAGATCAATATTTGACATTCAAGAGTCCATTCGTCAGTCTAATAATGGCAGGGGAGAAACTGTTCTTGAACCTACTGGTACATGTATACAAGCTTCCTGTGTTTAACTGACCAGAACTTGGCTCTAGAAGTTATTGTCAATTCAGAGGAATAATGATAGTGTTTACTGAGACTTCCTTTGGCATTACCACCACAACATCTGCTAGGAGCAAGTGAGGACTGCAGATGCTGGAGATCAGAGCTGAAAATGTGTTGCTGGAAAAGCGCAGCAGGTCAGGCAGCATCCAAGGAGCAGGAGAGTCGACGTTTCGGGCATGAGCCCTTCCCCAGGAATCTTTCCCAAGATTCCTGGGGAAGGGCTAATGCCCGAAATGTCGACTCTCCTGCTCCTTGGATGCTGCCTGACCTGCGGCACTTTTCCAGCAACACATTTTCACCACAACATCTGGGCAAATTTAAATTTAACAAGCTAAATATAACTTCAGAACTACAAATAGTTACTTTATGAATCTGCAGCCATCTTACAGAATCCTCTACTAATTCAATAAAGCATTAATACAAAAATGACTTAGAAGGGTTGAGAGAGATTTTGAGCCAAATGCTGGCAAATCAGGAGAGGTCAGATTGGGATATCTGGTCAGCGTGGGAGAATTGGACCAAAGGGTCTCTTTTTGTCTGTATGACTCTATGACACACACAGAATTTTATGATGCTTTCCCTTTGCAGTGAGGTGCTTCTCAGCTACACTGGCCACATACAAAATATAGTCACTTGGTCAGGAAGCAAACAAACTGTTGCTCATAGAATTTTTACAGTACAGAAAGAGACCATTCAGCCCATACTGATACTCCAAAGAGCATCCCATCCAGACCAAGTCTCTCACCCTGTCCCCATTGCCCGACATTTCCCCTGGTTAATCCACTTTGCCTGCACATCTCTGGACAATTTAGTACAGCCAATCCACCTAGCTTGCACAGTTTTGGACTGTGGGAGGAACCTAGAGCTCCAGAGTAAACCCACACAGACACAGGGAGAATGTGCAAACTCCAAACAGACTGTCACCCAAGGCAAGAACTGTTTCTGGGTCCCCAGTGCTGTGAAGTAGCAGTGTTAACCACTGAGCCATTCTTGTTGTCAAACATACGAACCCTAGTTCAGAACCCAGCAGACCTGCTACTGCTTGCTTTTGGTCTCCCTGATCCATGCAAAAAGCAACATTGTGAGCTCTATACAATGTCCTCCAGTAAAGATAATGTTTAAAACTGCAGCCATCTCTTTGCACAGTCTCCTTGTTTTAAAGCAGTATCTTTATTTTTGGACTGTCTTAAATAGTAAGAAAATAGAAAGGTTTGATCTTTTCAAGTTTCTGTTTTCGTTTCCAATTACCATCCACTTTACAGCAATTTTACCATATTGGAGGCACACAATAGCACTGCACTGATTGGAGAAGAACCAAATGTTATTAGGGCAAAAAAGGGTATTATTTTTGCTTACACATTGGCAAACTCCTTGAAATCCTCTCATGGATTCCTCACGGGTAGTCGAACCCAGCTGAGAACCACAGCTCCATGTTATTCAAGAAAAATAAGGAATAATATGATAGCATTTCCTAAGGATTTAAAATAATTAAATCTTAAAATAAGAATCAGATAAACACTGGACTAGGGCATTATCAGTATATGTGGCATTTTTCACTGTACCAAATACGATATTTTGTCCCAGTTTGTAGGATTTAACCACCCTACTTTGAATCTATATCATGATAGAAAATAAGCATATAACCTTTATTTTATAACGTTTCCATTTCTCTATGACAGTACATTCTTTGGTATGAATAAAAATATATATTTATCACTGTACAACCTGCTTATTCGGGAATACTAATATTTCTTTGGAAGGATTTAATAATTTCAGCACTATAAATTATTCGAATACTGCAGAGCTGTGAAAGGCCACATTGACATTTAAATCTGAAATTAAACTCATTGTGTCAAAGATTACAATTCTGAGAGATTGGTGCTTATGATGCAGAGAATGTTAAATGGTAATTGTTAAATATAGTTATTTATTCATGGATGCATTGCACATTTTAGTTTTAATTGTAATAAGCCTTGGATACAAATATATTGGCAAGCTTTTTCCAGTTTGAAAATGGATGTCTAGGATTTATTATTTTTAGCTGGAGAGTTTGGTTTTACCTTTATCATTATAATTATTGTTTCTTGCTTTTATATGGTAGAAGTCGCGAGATCCTCAAATTAATTATTTATGCAGACTTGCTGCATCAAGTTACTATTCAAAACTATCTTCATTTACTTTGCTTTGCAACATCTGTTGTGCAAAGTCATCAGTGATATTTACTTTATTTCCATAATCTTGTTTCAGTACTTTATCTGACTTCACGGCGTTCTGTCCAAGTATAGGTTCATGGGTGTAGAAAGGTGAAAGATATAAAATAAATGTAGAATTACTTTAATTCTGTGTTTCTATCTTCAAGGTGTAATTTCACTGAATAAAGTTATCACAAAATCAATATTTAAGAAAAAATAACAAAATCATTTTAGCTATGTTGTCAACTCGTTAAATAATTTACTGATCCTGTTGAGCTAATTATTTTAAATGTTTATAAAACTCAGTGCCATTTGTAGAAGATGCATCTTGTTGTTTTCTGACACTGGCATTAATCGTTGGTTTTCTTCAAATGAGATTAATACTTATGAATCGTGAGCATCAGTCTCAGTGAAGAAACATTAACAGAGCTGCATTATATTAACCATTCGCAGCTGCATAATTAAAGACTAACATGTGCAGCCAGCTGATAGAGCTACCTTGAAAAAATCCTTGAAAGCTTCATTATCCTAGTTCCTTAAGAGCATTTTCCATTATCATTTGTACTTGGGTTCACTTAAAATCGTTGCATTTCTCCTCTTCCAAATACTGTGATTAGCTAGCTTCCCCATTAGGATTGCAATGGATTTAATATTTTTGGGTGTAATTTAGCAATGCATTCATGAAGAATTTTCTGCCCATCAACAGTAAATTTAAATTTGGTTTGTCTCATGGAATTGTCTCTCTGCAAGAATGTGACATGACTGTATATATCTCCCAATGCTAAAAACATACAAGAAACAACAATAATGACAATTAGACAAAGGGGCAATATTTAATTGCCCATATAATAATTTCTGGAACACAGCTTGCACAAGAGCAAAAGTGAACAACAAAATCAAAATGAAATAACATTTTGTTTCAACAGTATTACATGCCAATACCAACTGGAATGTATGAATCTATTCAAAAAAAATCCATTGAGTAACCAGAATTACTCTCACAAGGTAATTAAACATTCTGCACTTCTGCAAAAAAGAAATTGCAGTTGCATGGCCAATTTGAGACTAACAGAAGAATCTTGTCAATGATCTTTGTTGCACACTAACTCCAGGAGAAGTAAGGAAGTGAAATCAATCCCTGTTTTTGGCAGAAGAGTGGACAAAGATTAAGGTTAAGGCAAGGTGGGTTAAATAGATTTCTTTTGTTCTGTTTGATTCTGTAGGTTGTATTTCCACATTGGGGCCATTTCCTGACACTTGAAACTCAAACCCATCACCTCTACCCATACTCACCGTATTTTCACCTTCCAGAGACATGGCTAGGCAGGATTTGGATTGTCAAATTCATGTGGCAAAGCCAGAGGAATGAGAGAGCGAAAGAAGGCTGGTTACAAGGCTAGTTAAATCCTAGGCCTACCTCTCCATATCATTTTACACCCTCTAACTAGGTATAATTTCTCTACTCATACCTCCTTCAAATCACCTCATGTTGCCAGTTGCTCCTGCTGTGCCCAATGTATCCCCATGCATCCATAGTTCTCAAAAGCAATAGAAAATAGTTGCAGGAGTAAGCTATTCAGCCCTTTGAGCCAGCACCACCATTATCATCATGGCTGATCATCCACAATTAGTAGCTTGTTCCTACCTTATCCCCATAATCCTTGATTCCACTATCTTTAAGAGCTCTTTCCATCTCTTTGTTGAAAGCATCCAGAGACTTGGCCTCCACTGCCTTTGGAGCAGAGCATTCCATACATCCACCACTCATCTGGATGAAGAAGTTTCTTCTCAACTCTGTTCTAAGTGGCCTACCCTTTATTTTTAAACAGTGTCCTTTGGTTCTGGACTCGCCCATCAGCAGAAACATGCTTCCTGCCTCCAGAGTGTCCAATCCTTTAATAATCTTATATGTCTCAATCAGATCCCCTCTCATCCTTCTAAACTCAAGTGCATACAACCCCAGTCGCTGCAATCTTTCAACATATGATAGTCCTACCATTCCAGGAATTGAACTCAGGAACCTACACTGCATTCCCTCAATAGCCAGAATGTCCTTCCTCAAATTTGGAGACCAAAACTGCACACAATACTCTAGGTGCGGTCTCACCAGGGCCCTGTATAGCTGCAGAAGGACCTCTTTGCTCCTATACCCAATTCCTCTTATTATGAAGGCCAGCATGCCATTAGCTTTCTTCACTGCCTGCTGTACCTGCATGCTTGCTTTCATTGACTGATGTACAAGAACACCTGGATCTCATTGTACTTCCCCTTTACCTAACTTGACTCCATTTAGATAGTAATCTGCCTTCCTGTTCTTGCCACCAAAGTTGCTAACCACACATTTATCCACATTAAACTGCATCTGCCATGCATCCGTCCACTCACCTAGCCTGTCCAAGTCACCCTGTATTCTCACAACATCCTCCTCACATTTCACCCTGCCAGCCAGCAGCAACTTTGCTAATATTACTTTTAATACCTTCATCTATATCATTAAATGTATATTGTAAATAGCTGTGGTCCTAGCACCAAACCTTGTGGTACCCCACTGGCCACCACCTGCCATTCAAAAGGAACCCATTTATCACTACTCTTTGCCTCTTGTCAGACAGGCAATTTTCAATCCAAGTCAGTATTTTGCCCCATTACCACGTGCCCTAATTTTGCTCACTAATCTCCTATGTGGAACTTTACCAAAGGGCTTTCTGAAAATCCAGGTACACTACATCCATTGGCTCTATCTTGTCCATCTTCATAGTTACATCCTCAAAAGATTCTAGATTAGTCAAGCACGATTTCCCCTTCATAAATCCATGCTGACTCTGCCAATAGAATAACAATGGGAATTGTTTGAAACGGACATGAAAAAGTGAGCTAATCTAATCTGTCATTGGGAGCTGATAACATCCCACCTGAAGTATTCGATTGTGGAGGGGTTCACATGATTAAGAAATACACTAGTCTCTCTTGCCTAATCTGGAATCTGGACAGTGTGCCCCAAGCCAATAAGAATGTAACCACAATTGATATATACAAGTTGTGGAACATCAGACACGATGCAGCACATCAAATTCAAAATCTGAACAAAATAGAAGCCTCCGGCTAGGGTTTCATCATGAACTGTAAAGCTTGATGCTAGGCTTAATACAAATATGGCAGCCTGAATATGTGATCAGTGTCATTCATTCATTTTACAATGACAGTGGCCAGTATGTTGCCAGTGGTCAGTCATGCATTATTGGATTCCTTTCTTGCCTCCAGTGACACCAAACAAGGGTGTGCATTGACGCCAGCTCTCTTTACCATGTACTTCTCAGCCAGGCTCCAGTACACACTTAAAGATCTTAACAAAGGAATACACATTCAAGTCTGGATAGACAGCAACCTCTTCATTTTGCAAAGCCTCAAGGCTTGCCCAAACATTAGTGAAAAGCTACTGAGTGAATACTGCATTTTACATTCCACTAAAGGACAAACAGTTGATTACTTTGTCCTAACCTCAAAATACTTAAGCCTTTTAGTAAGTCTGAAGAAGGTAGAAATCTTGTATCAACCCACCTCTGGTCATGTAATCCAAGATCCCAGACATTATTAACACCATACCTGCCCATTCAGTACAGAAATTTTGCAGTCTTGAGAATATTCTCTCTTCCAACCATTGGCAGGCAAAGGAAGCTTAGGATTTGACAAGTTCATTTACACTTTGAAAAGGGCATGGAGTTTGTCTCACACAGAGTCTATCAGATGGTGAGTTTTCCATCACTCCTTGATGGGTGCAATAGTTAATAACATACCAGTGTGATGTAAAGCATATAAAGGTACCCCACCTTCATTACCCTGAGATCTATTTGCAACATCCAGGAATCAGTACAAAATTCTCAGGATTGTGGTCCTTGTAAATTACAGCATGCCTGGCACAAAGAACATGCTAATTTGACATCAACACTGGTGGGTTGGTTATCACATTCACGAGAAGGATTCCCAACACCAATGGCAATATTGCAGTGTCAGTTGAGCACAGGAAGCTATACCATAGGATGTCCCAAACCACGAAATGAGGACTATCTGAAAGGCAACTACAGAGCCTGTACACTGGATCCAAATACCTGGACAAAAAAAAACAGAACCAAAAGAGAAGCCTCTGGCATAAAGTGATTTTAACATTTGCAGAGAATAGAGTCAAGTGTCTGCAGAATAAGTAAATGCAATACAAAGCCAAGGCCTCCATCCCTCTGTCCAACATTGTCATCATATGAAATAAATCCAATTGGTTAAATAAACTTGACTTTAGTCTGTAGCACACATCAGACAACATCATCCTAGTCTGTTAATTTTTCTTCTTCCCTTTTTGTTAACCACTGGGCCATAAATTGACTGACCAGTGAATCCATCAAAGAGAATGCATCATAAATATTTACGTGAAAAAACACTCCAGATCCAATGATGAAAAATGTAAATCCTCTTAAGTTGTCATTCAATTAATTGATAAAGGCAAATGTGATGACTCCTGCAAGGTTCATGGGAAATCACCAATTAATCTCTGTCGAGCTTGTTGAGTATAAGTTCCCTTGGTAACAGGCAATGGCCTGTCCAGCTGGAACTCATCAGGTGGGTCCTTTGGATTTTGCTTGTAAATACTTGATTGGCTGTTTGGGTGATTACTGGTGATAGTTAAGGGAGAAAATAAAGAAGTAAGTGATAGTGATTTTGGTGGTGGGGAAAGTTGCTTGGTTGTGTGAAATATCACTTCTGGATACTTAAAAAAAAAGAACGAAGAACAATAAATTAATGCAAACCCAGGAATGGGTCTGCAGAAACACCTTCGAGGAGAAAGTGAGGACTGCAGATGCTGGAGATCAGAGCTGAACTCATATTTCTCCAGTTTCCTCATTTCCCCTCCCCCCATCTTGTCTCAATCAAATCCCTCGAACTCAGCACCACCTTCCTAACTTGCAATCTTCTTCCTGACCTCTCTGCCCCCACCCCACTCCGGCCTATCACCCTCACCTTGACCTCCCTCCACCTATTGCATTCCCAACACCCCTCCCCCAGGTCCCTCCTCCCTATCTTTTATCTTAGCCTGCTGGACACACTTTCCTCATTCCTGAAGAAGGGCTGATGCCCGAAACGTCGATTCTCCTGTTCCTTGGGTGCTGCCTGCCCTGCTGCGCTTTTCCAGCAACACATTTTCAGCTCTGCAGAAACATCTGTCCCACGCTAGGACTAGCAACTGATGATTGGGATATGAAGTCATAGAATGGAGAAGTTGTTCATTCTATTGAGACTAAAAGCATTGACTGAGGTCTCCAAAGGAATTATGTATGCAATAATATGCTGGTGATTTCCAAAAACGAGCTTCAGTTGATTATGGATCACCTCCATCATCAGTTAAAGGCTTACTAATAGTCTGAAGAGGATTAATATAATTCAGCAACGAGCTCATGGAAAGCCAGATGTTAAATCACTCTTGGCAAAACCAAACTGAATTCAGTCTAGCAGTTAACTTGTTTTGGAGCTGTTCCATCCAATTATTAAAGGATCAATGATGGAGTGTGGCTTCCTTACAGAGAGCAAGCGTGGTGATTGTAGAATGCTGAAACGTGTTTGAAATTAGCAAGGTTTCCACAAAACTGACATTTATAAAATTATAATTGTATCATCCAGAAAGCAGCAGGTAGGATTTTACCAAGGACACCTTCACACCCTAATTCAGATTATATAGCAGGACAGGATCACTAACAACAGGGTAGATAAACGTGCTGCTATCATCAGCATTGAGGTTATGAAAATCAATGCCTGGTTCTATTGGGCTGGACAGGTTGTTAAGATTGATGATACACAATTGTTGAAGGAGGTGCTTTATGGAGAATTGGATGACAGAAAGAAACAGGATGAGCAACAAAGGCATTACAAGGACAAACTGATGATTCATTTCAAACAATGTAACTTTTTTGAAACTCTGGCAGTAAGTAGTAATGGCTTACTGAATAGAGGGAAGGATTGAAAGGCTTTGAGTTTTTGTGGAGGGAAGATAGAGGAGTAGAAGGATCAGCTACATCCAAAGGATCAATGGAAGGGTTCCCAGCCCAGAGGAACAGATTTATTTGAGGCGAAGTAGATAATGATATTTGGCTGTATACATGTAAATAGAAGAAATACTTACACTAGTGAACTACTGCATGCCACAAAGCCGTTTGAACAAAAACATGGATGTCGTTCTGCTATTGATATGCAGGCCCTGTTATGACCTTTGTGATTTTTCACCCTGCATGTAAAACATTTGCTCTGAACTGGTTGGAGTAGCTTTCTCAACCCCAATTTATGTTGTGCACAACCCATTCATAGCTAAGGTAGGAAATAAACGGGCTCATTTTAAATGTCTTGGACAGTCAGTGAACCATGAGGATGAATCCAATCGTGTACACCTCCAGGCAGATCCAATCAAAGTTTTGTATCTTGCTTTCAAGCAGGGCTGTGCAGTCATGTTTAGCAGCAGGATCAATGAATATAAATTCGGATCCATCCTCAAGAACAATGTGTATTTTGTCTAAGTAGTCATATTGCTCACGTAAGACTGTTCCAGTCCTTTTGCTAGACTTACTGATGATCATGTCTAGTTGGTCATGAGGCATCACTGCACCAACAGATATTTGTGCCATGTATAGAAATTAACGAAGTTGTTGGATATTACACAATGCTCATGCAGTAGATAGATGTGCTGACAAGGACTCTTTGGATGTTGGTCATGCTGGGATACCTGGAAGTAGAGGTGTTCCAACACAACAAGTACCCCTTTCTGATTGATGTGGGATGAAGGCACACCAAAATTGAAGCCATGTGCAAAAACAAGTTCTTCCCTTAATCCAGATAGAGTAGTTGGAGAGAAACTATTTCCACTGCAGAGGGTCAAGAACCACAAGGGCACTGATTTAAGGTGATTGGCAGGAAAACCTGCAGTGACATGAATGAAAATTTTTCAACCATTTCTAGATTCCTGGCTATGACCTACTACTGTCTAAAATCCCTCTTCACCCCATCTCTTTGTCTAGCCCGTGAGCTATCCCTCTATGTTCAGATGTTTAGAATTAAGAGCCTACTGATGACCATGAATCCATTGTTGATTGTCAGAAAAACCCATTTGGTTCACTAGTGTCCATTAGCGAAGGAAATATGGTTGGCTTTGAACTGCCCTCTGGACAATTAATGGTGGGCAATAAATGCTGGCCTAGCCAGTGATACCTTTATCGAATCAATCAAAAAAATGAAAACAAAACCATTAACTGACATAGCTGTGCAGATGAGGTGAATTATACAAACAAGATGAATAATTGACTTGCTGTACAAGCACCGTTACCTGATTTGATTATTAAGTTCTAAGAACACTGAATTGCTTGCAGAAGAAAACAATGATTTTTTTTCTGCCCATACTGCATTTTAATGTTCTTAATGGAAAGTTTGTACTGTTAGCTGTATGTACAAGCAGTGGTTTAAAAAAGAACCATCTTCCACTTTCAATAACTATGCATGACATTGCTCCTACCGGGCAAGAAGCGACTGCATATCAAAGCAGTGACAGGTTATTAGCTGGTAGAGGGAGGGGATAGGAATCACAGAAAGCAATGACACAGAATTAAACCATTCTTACTCATCACATTGTTGCCAGCTCCACAAGTGCAAGACAGCTGGTAACACCCGCTGTCCCATCCTCTCTCCCCACCTCCTGTTCTTTCCCCACGGTCCCGCAGAGTTTCTCTCTTCAGGTGCTTATTTTCTTCCTTCTGAAAGCCGCATTGTGCCTCTACCACACTAAGGAAGTGCATTCCTAAGCCTAACCACTCACTGTGAACAATTTTCATTCATGTCACTGCAAGTTTTCCTGTCAATCACCTTAAATCAGTGCCCTTGTGGTTCTTGACCCTCTGCATTGGAAATAGTTTCTCTCCAACTACTCTGTCCAGATTAAGTATGACTTTGCTTACCTTATCAGATCTCAGCTCTCTAAGGAGAAAAGCCCTAACTCCTCCGACTGCTCAAATGTTTGAAGCCCCTTGATACTTAAACCATTATTGTCAACATTTTCTGCACTAGCTCCAAAGCCTCCATATCTTCCCTGCAGTGCCTCAAATTAGACACAACACTCCAGTTGATGCCAATTCAATGTTTTGTGAAGGTCTGTTATAACTTCCTTGCTTTTGTACTCTTTGCTCAAATTATAAAATCCCAGGTTCCCTCTCCCCCACTGCAATCTTTCATGACTTTTGCATATGTACTCCTCGGGTGTGTCTGTTCCTTCACCTTCTTTAGAATTGACACTTCTATTCTCAAATCATAGATTCCCTACAGTATGGAAGCAGCACACAAACTTTCTGAAGAGCATCCCACCCTGATCAACCTTATCCCTGCAACCCTGCATTTCGGTGGCTCGTGTACCTAACCCACACATCCCTGGACACTATGGGCAATTTAGCATGGCCAATCCACCCAACCTGCACATCTTTGGGCTGTGGGAGGAAACCAGAGCATCCATGGTAAACCCATGCACTCATGGAGAGAATATGCAAGGGTGGGATTGAACCCAGGTCCCTGGCACTATGAGGCAGCAGTGCTAACCACTGAGCCACCGTGCTACCCATCTTTTTTGTTGCTCCTCAGTTTTCCTGCCAAAATGTAACATTTCACATTCCCCTATAATAAGTGTCATCCACTGTATGCCTATCTGTTCTCTTAATCTGTCTACGTCCTCCTGACATCTGTAACTGCTCCGTATGGTGCATAATATGTCCAAGCTCTGTGTCATTTGCAACTTGTGAAATTGTGCCCCGTACACCCAAGTCTAGGACATGAATGTAACAAGAAAAGTAGTGGTCATACGATTGGGAAACAACACTGTATAATCATCCAAGAACCAACCATCCATCCGGACATTCTGTTTCCCGTCACTCAGCCAACACAGGGACAGAAAAATAACGTGCTGTTTTTGTTAATATATGTGCATTTCTTGAAAGGAATACCAGCTAGGTCCAGACATTAAGATACCATTGGGAGCACCACTACACTAAGTTATTTTGTGTTGACATGGCTCCTGCCAGTTTTGCAACATTGTTACCTTCAACATCACAAAATTGACACTTGTCCTATTGGGCACAAAGATTAAAATCAAAATAAGTAATTGACTTTTTTCTCCAAATATTGAATAGGTTGTTTATATCAATGAAAGGAAACAATATAAAATTGGCATAAACAAACATCACAAAATTAGAAATAAAAGCAGAAGTTGCTGGAGAAACTCAGCAGGTCTACCAGCATTTTTGGAGAGAAAGCAGATTCAACATTTCGAATCCAGTAGCCCTTCTCTCCACAGTTGCAGTTATTTGTTTTATTTTACCATGAAGTTAGAGGTAGATATATCCTACAAACTTTAGCTTTCTGAAATGGACTAGCATTAAAAGCATCAATGTTAATCATCACAATCAGCTGAATGAAGACAGTATTGGTCCAAGTTTGAAGGATTTTGAGGAACATCATTTCTATAGGTAATCAAATGATATTTAAGAAGATTATATTCATTGGCAACATTCTAATATCTTAATTTAGAAGGTGATTGGTTCAAACAACAGACTTGAAGACACTGTGTATGCCTTTGGAGGAGTACTGTACATTGGAAGTGCTGTCTTTGGATGACCACTCTCTCCCTGAACTAATCTTGTGTCACAACTGCTGTACCTCTAACTGAGGTCGCATCCAGACATTTCATGGGTTGTAAAAAATCTGGCTACACTTTTGAGAGGAAATAATTGTTGACTGATTAGTCCTTAACCATTGCCAACAAAATATGCGAACTGATCTCATCACTATTTGTTAAGAACTTGCTGTTTGAAAATTGTTTGCAGCATTGCCCACATAACAAGTGACAAATTTTAATATAAGATTTAATTGGTTGCCTAATAAAGTGAATAAATGTCACCTGGTGGCCACTAGAGAGATGTGGCTGCGTGCTGACAAAGTTTGAATTCTGAATATTGAGGGTTGTATGACAATCAATCACAATAGGCAGCTAGGTAAAGGCAGATGGCCAGCAACCCGAATGGAAGATATTATTGGTACAATAATCAAACATGACCTTGGTTCAAGTGTTCAGGATGTTAGAACCATTTTGGGTGGACATGAGAAATAGTAAGGGAAATAAGTCATTTGTGGGAATAATCCACAAGCTTATATGTAGAATAGTAACCACATGTAGGGAAATATTTCATGATTGTGATAAAGGGATGGCAATAATTATGGATGATTTTAATGTAGATGTAAACTGAAAAAAATGAGATTGGGAATTAGAGCCGCATTGAGGAGTTCACATATGCTTTCTGATAGTTTCTTAGTACACCTGGAACTGACCAGGGAGTGGGCCATAATAGACTTGGTATTATATGATGTGACAGAATTAATTAATGACCTCGGAGTAAAAGTACTTATAGAGTCATACAGTTATACTGCATGGAAACAGACCCTTTAGTCCAACTCGTCTGTGCCAACCAGATGTCCTGAACTGATCTGTCCTATTTGCCAGAATTTGGTCCATATCCCTCGAAACCCTTCCTATTCAAGTACCCATCAGATGCCTTTCATATATTACAATTGTACCAGCCTCCATCACTTTCTTTGGCAGCTTATTCCATACTCGCACCACCATCTGTTTGAAAAGGTTGCCCTTTATGTGCCTTTTAAATCTTTCCCTTCTCACCTTCAACCTATGCCCACTAATTCTAGACTCCCCAACCCTGGGAAAAAGGCCTTGGCCATTCACCCCATCCATGTCCTCCATGATTTTATAAACCTCGATAAAGTCACCCTTCAGCCTCCGACTGTCAAGGGAAAATAGCCCCAGCCTATTTAGCCTCTCCCTATAACTCAAATCCTCTAATCCCAGCAGCATTCTTGGAAATCTTTTCTGAGCCCTTTCAAGTTTACCAACATTTTTCCTTAAGCAGGGAGACCAGAATTGAATGCAGTATTCCAAAAATGGCCTCACCAATGTCCTGTACATGATGTTCCAACAAAGGTAAGTGGCATGTCAGATGACTAGTCAGAATACAAAGAACAACAGAACAACAACTAAAAGGTGAATCAGGACAAACACAGTGTGACAGCAAGCAACTAAAACTGTAAAGTTAAAAATCACACAACATTAGGCTATTGTCCAACAGGTTTATTTGAATTACAAGCTTTTGGAGCAGCGCTTCCAAGTGCTTCCAAATAAACCTGTTGGACTATAACCTTGGTGATGTGTGATTTTTAACTTTGTCCACCCTAGTCCAAAGCTGAAAATGTGTTGCTGGAAAAGCGCAGCAGGTCAGGCAGCATCCAAGGAACAGGAGAATCGACATTTCAGCATAAGCCCTTCTTCAGGAATGAGGAAAGTGTGTCCAGCAGGCTAAGATAAAAGGTAGGGAGGAGGGACTTGGGCGAGGGGCGTTGGAAAAGCGATAGGTGGAAGGAGGTCAAGGTGAGGGTGATAGGCCGGAGTGGGGTGGGGGCGGAGAGGTCAGAAAGAAGATTACAGGTTAGGAAGGCGGTGCTGAGTTCGAGGGATTTGACTGAGACAAGGTGGAGGGAGGGGAAATGAGGAAACTGGAGAGATCTGAGTTCATCCCTTGTGGTTGGAGGGTTCCTAGGCGGAAGATGAGGGGCTCTTCCTCCAACCATCGTGTTGCTATGGTCTGGCGATGGAGGAGTCCAAGGACCTGCATGTCCTTGGTGGGGTGGGAGGGGGAGTTGAAGTGTTGAGCTACAGGGTGGTTGGGTTGGTTGGTCTGGGTGTCCCAGAGGTGTTCTCTGAAACGTTCCGCAAGTAGGTGGCCTGTCTCCCCAATATAGAGGAGGCCATATCGGGTGCAGCGGATGAAATAGATAATGTGTGTGGAGGTGCAGGTGAATTTGTGGTGGATATGGAAGTATCCCTTGGGGCCTTGGAGGGAAGTAAGGGGGGAGGTGTGGGCACAAGTTTTGCATTTCTTGCAGTTGCAGGGGAAGGTGCCGGGGTTGGAGGTTGGGTTGGTGGGGGGTGTGGACCTGACGAGGGAATCACGGAGGGAGTGGTCTTTTCGGAACGCTGATAGGGGAGGGGAGGGAAATATATCCCTGGTGGTGGGGTCCATTTGGAGGTGGCAGAAATGACGGCGGATGATACGTTGGACATGGAGGTTGGTGGGGTGGTAGGTGAGGACCAGTGGGGTTCTGTCCTGGTGGCAGTTGGAGGGCCGGGGTTCAAGGGTGGAGGAGCGGGAAGTGGAAGAGATGCGGTGGAGGGCATCATCAACCACGTCTGGGGGAAAATTGCGGTCCTTGAAGAAGGAGGCCATCTGGGTTGTACGGTTTTGGAACTGGTCCTCCTGGGAGCAGATGCGGCGGAGACAAAGGAATTGGGAATATGGGATGACATTTTTACAGGGGGCAGGGTGGGAGGAGGTGTCGTCTAGGTAGCTGTGGGAGTCGGTTGGTTTATAATAAATGTCCGTGTTGATTCGGTCGCCAGAGATAGAAATGGAAAGATCTAGGAAGGGGAGGGAGGAGTCTGAGACGGTCCAGGTGAATTTGAGGTTGGGGTGGAAGGTATTGGTAAAGTGGATGAACTGTTCAACCTCCTCGTGGGAGCACGAGGCAGCGCCGATACAGTCATCGATGTAGCGGAGGAAAAGGTGGGGGGTGGTGCCAGTGTAGCTGTGGAAGATGGACTGTTCCACATATCCAACGAAGAGGCAGGCATAGCTGGGGCCCATGCGGATGCCCATGGCTACTCCTTTGGTTTGGAGGAAGTGGGAGGATTGGAAAGAGAAGTTGTTCAGGGTGAGGACCAGTTCAGTCAGTCGAAGGAGGGTGTCAGTGGAAGGGTACTGGTTGGTACGGCGGGAAAGGAAGAAGCGGAGGGCTTTGAGTGTTAATCCGAGAGCGTAGGGGAATGAAGGTGAGGCCTCTGCTGAGGACACGCGGCGTGACATCGAACAATTCTTCCGTCGCCTTCGCCTCCGCACCTATTTCTTCAAACAAGACTCTCGCCCACTCTCTGACGACCCCTTCTCCCGCCTCCAACACATCCCATCCACCTGGACACCCTGTGCTGTCCTCTTACCCGCCCTCAATCTCTTCATAGCCAACTGCCGCCGTGACATTAACCGCCTCAACGTCTCCACCCCCTCACCCACTCCAACCTCTCACCCTCGGAACGTGCAGCCCTCCACTCCCTCCGTTCCAACCCCAACCTCACTATCAAACCAGCAGACAAGGGAGGCATGGTAGTAGTTTGGCGCACCGACCTTTACACTGCTGAGGCTAAACGCCAGCTCGCGGACACCTCCTCCTACTGCCCCCTTGACCATGACCCCACTTCCCACCACCAAACCATCATCTCCCAGACCATCCATAACCTCATCACCTCAGGGGATCTCCCATCCACCGCCTCCAACCTCATAGTCCCACAACCCCGCACCGCCGTTTCTACCTCCTGCCCAAAATCCACAAACCTGACTGCCCCGGCTGACCCATTGTCTCAGCCTGTTCCTGCCCCACCGAACTCATCTCTGCATACCTCGACACGGTCCTGTCCCCCTTAGTCCAAGAACTCCCCACCTACGTTCGGGACACCACCCACGCCCTCCCCCTCCCACTGCACCAAGGACATGCAGGTCCTTGGACTCCTCCATCACCAGACCACAGCAACACGGAGGTTGGAGGAAGAGCGCCTCATCATCCGCCTATGAACCCTCCAACTACAAGGGATGAACTCAGATCTCTCCAGTTTCCTCATTTCCCCTCCCCCCACCTTGTCTCAGTCAAATCCCTCGAACTCAGCACCACCTTCCTAACCTGCAATCTTCCCCCAAGTCCCTCCTCCCTACCTTTTATCTTAGCCTGCTGGACACACTTTCCTCATTCCTGAAGAAGGGCTTATGCTGAAATGTCGATTCTCCTGTTCCTTGGATGCTGCCTGACCTGCTGCGCTTTTCCAGCAACACATTTTCAGCTCTGATCTCCAGCATCTGCAGTCCTCACTTTCTCCACCCTAGTCCAATACTGGCACCGCCACATCATAGAAATGTAAAACTAGAGAACAAGAGCTTCTAAAAATATCTAAAAAGAAAAAGAATAATTAAAGGGTGTGTTGGTCCTCCAGCATGTGAGAATGGACAGTTAATAGTAGATAATTTAAAAAATGGTCGATTTAATAAATAAATAAGACCATAAGAAATAAATACTTTGCTCTGTCTTCATAATACAGCTTATTAAAAAATAACACATTTAAACCAGTAATAACTGGAAATCAGAAAACCGAAGGAAGAAATGTACTTGGTGAACATATAATCATTAGAGAAGTGGTACTGGTCAAATTAATGGAGTTCTGGGTTGATAAGTCTTTGGGTACTGAAGGATTCATGCAAGCATCTTAAAAATGTTGAATTATGAGGTATTCACATTTTATGTTATTTTTCTGAAATTTATCATATTTTGGAAAGACTAAGTGCAGCAAGGAGGGAGACAGAACACAGGAAATTTCAGACCATTTACCTTAATGTTTTTTGAAGAGAAGATATTAGAATTGACCATGAAGGAGATTATGACTGATACTTGGAAAAACTCAAGGTAATCATATTTTATGAAAGTGAAATTGTGTTTAACCAATTTATTGAAATTCTTTGAAGGAGTAACATGCATTGTGAATGAAGAGGAGCCTGTTAATGTATTTACTGTACTTGGATCTTCAGAAGGTTCTAGATGGTATTTTAGGCTGCAGTGAAATAGCTGATCAAAAATATTTAGCAAATTTCTTGAGGGGATATCTGCGCATAAACATTCAGAAAAACCGTTAAAAAACCTAAGCAGCTTACGTTAGTCCCAAGCATAGATCACTTGCTACCTGCTGGTTGGTTCAGATTAGTTATAAAAATGTTGCAGCTCATTTGGTGCTGCCTGAACAAAATATATGTTCACTCAAGGATATCTGAAGGTATGTTGAAAAATCTTTTAAGGTTTTTACTTGATGAATTAACTTAACTGATTATCCAAGGTGTCTAGAAAATACAAAATGTTGAACGGTATTACTCAGAGATCCGTGACCAACTGTAACCAAAGGCAGAAACTCAGAACTGTTCTTCACGGAAGGGTCACTCAATTCGAAACGTTAACTCTGATTTCTGTCCACAGATGCTGCCAGACCTGCTGAGCTTTTCCAGCAATTTTCATTTTTGCTTCTGATTTACAACAGCTGCAGTTTTATTTTTCGTTTATAACTCAAGCCAAGTAGTGAACCACCTCAAAATTGGCATTGCCGGGAAAATGAGCTAGACATATACAGCAGGTCAGACAGGCATTATACGTTTGGAATACTGAGAAGAATGGGTTTCCCTTGCGTCATTTCCCAATTTAACATCAAGTCTGGATTAATGTATTTCTATCTCTAATTATCAACGTCAGCCAGCTAGTTTAAGATGGGTTGGCTTTTTGTATTGTATGTCATGACCGAGAGGGAGGGAAGGATTGAATTCCTCAAGGAGAGGCTGGAAGGCTGTGTGGCAGAGTACTCTTACCAGAGCTAGCTTTCAGTTCCAAATGTTCTTTTTATTTAAATAAACAACCAGCTGCCATGGCGGGGGTTGTACCCAGAATTAGTCTGGCGCTCTAGATTAATAATCCAATGATGTTCCAAATGCACCACCTTGCCCCACAGATTATGCCATTTGGAACCCTCCGGTGATGCTTTTGCCAAAGAATGGGGCTGGTGAGTGTAAATACCACTAATGGCAGATCCCTGCCACCTATGTGTTTCTGGAATCCTTTTTCTTTTCAGAAGAGTATCATCCATAGTACGTCCACCTCCGTTCCGTAAGTCCCCCTCCATTTCACAAGTGCATGGAGTCCCCATCATGACTCAATCTAAGGTAACATTTAGCTCATATGGGACAAACAGAGTGAGAAGCTTTTTTAGGGGTTCCATTGGTCTCCTACTGGAGTTATATTTAAAGACAAGCAGAACCCTCAAATGTTTGGCTGCACTGATTCTGTAATTGCAGTTGACACCTAATGTGAAATACTGAAACAAATTGCTTTGCCTAAAATTGGCTTTCAGAATTTTTGTTAACATCTCAGTAAATTTGTCACTATGGTCATAGCTCATGTTGCATGGTATTTTATTACCTTTAAAAGATTCTAAATTTTTCAGGGTATAAAATTGTAACATTGCATGACACAAACCTTATACCGTACCACGGAAATTTGTCATGTAATAGAATATATAAAATATTAAATACCCCATGCTGTTCTAAAAGGTTATCACTTCTAACTGATTTAAGAGATGACTGAGGGCAACCTAAATCATATGAAAACGTGCAAACTTCTGGGAATCAGTGAAATAGCTGTATTTGCCGTGGTTTGAGCTGCTCCACTGTTTATAATGGACCACCTGATCATAGAGATAATTAGAGAGATGAAATAGCAGAATTTATTTAAAAACAAAACTGAACAATTTGTGATTCACAGGTGGTCATTTTGCATAATGCATACCAGCAAAACCACAAAACATAACTTTTGCAGATAAAGGACATTCAGCAATTAGGCAACATAATTGAGGTCACGAGTAGTGAAGATAACAATCAATTTAAGATAGCCAGCTATGTTCAGACTGTGGCACATGTATTATTTATTATGTATGTATATAATTTTTATTGATATTTATTAGCATTTATACCTATTAGAAATGTCATGCAGTCATAAGCACAGTCTTATTCTCTGCAAGCAAAAGGAATATACGAAACATTGCATTTTTTTCAAATCACTTGGGGCATCATGTTCTCCATGGCAACAACACTTTCTTCATTCAGAGTTGCCAACCAATCAGCAGCCTGTAGTGTAAATTGTTGTGAATATTTGAAAATCGACATTCTTATATTTGTCTAGATAAGTACAAGACAGAAAGTTTTGTCTTCTCTTTTCAGGAATTAAAATAACATGTTTAGTACAAATTCTTGAAATCCGAGATCATTATTTTTCAATTCAGATGCCATTGTTTGGTTTATCTGTTTACAGCATATTAGTAGACTGGTGTTCAGGTTATCATACATCAAGCATCTAGTCATTTCACTGGAATGTTTTTGGCTATTGGCAGAGGTTATCTATACTCAATCCTATTACAAACAGTTTTCACTGTGTAGTGTATTTTTGAGTATGCTATACCAACATTTAGCTCCATGGCACAAAATGAAAAACCTCCTCTCCCTGTAGCACATCAATGTTTTTCCTCTGAATTTTCCTGTCTGCTGAGGAGAGATTCTTCACATATTTCCCCACGGCCTTCGTGCAGTTACTATTCATTTGTCAAGTTCTTTCAAATCTATGTTGCAGTTGCTTCGGATTGGTTGCTTGGGGAATTATGAAATTCATAGCAGTTTTAAAATCCTTTTGCAAAATAAAGTGAGAAAGAATTATGTGGTAAAATAAAAGAATTAGTGAATTTGTATATTTAAAACTATTTCTGCAGCTGATTATCGATTGGTAATAATACTTAGTTCACCTTTTCTGCAGCACAGATGAGTTACAATAATGAGCACAACAGAACTGACTGCTTTGGTTGAGGAAATGCTTTATATAGCAATATTTAAATGTTTGATGTATGCAAGCACATCAGATATTGATTTATTGGCGCAGTATTAGGACTAATGGAGCACTAGCATTTGATTAGCTGAAAAGATGGCCTTTTGGACAACATATTTCCCAAATGCTGTATTCAAAACGTATTATTCAATTGTAGTTTTCAGTTCTAGAATGGCTCATCGGCCCAGAAATTGGCTTTAACTCATATAAAGTATGCAAGCAACTAGAATCACTTAGTTCAGAATTTACTAAATTTTATCAGAAAATGGATTTGAAAACTCAGCAAGCAGCAACACCTTAAATTCTTTTAATTCTTTCCCTGAGTTTATTTTTGTTGAAAAAAATAATTATTTTAGGAAAACTTCCACATGTTCCCTTTAAAAAGCTTTATTTCTCTAATATTAGTATTATGTTTCATCATCAAAGTTTTCAAACTTAAACATTTCTTCAATTCTGGTCTCCTTCTTATCGGAAAGATGTTGTGAAACTTGAAAGGGTTCAGAAAAGGTTTACAAGGACGTTGCCAGGGTTGGAGGATTTGAGCTATAGGGAGAGGCTGAACAGGCTGGAGCTGTTTTCCCTGGAGCATCGGAGGCTGAGGGGTGACCTTATAAAGGTTTACAAAATTATGAGGGGCATGGATAGGATAAATAGACAAAGTGTTTTCCCTGGGATCAGGGACTCCAGAACTACAGGGGTTTAGGGTGAGAGGGGAAAGATATAAAAGACTCCTAAAGGGCAACTTTTTCATACAGAGGGTGGTATGTGTATGGAATGAGCTGTCAGAGGATGTGGTGGTGGCTGGTACAATTGCAACATTTAAGAGGTATTTGGATGGGTATAAGAATAGGAAGGGTTTGGAGGGATATGGGCCGGGTGCTGGCAGGTGGGACTAGATTGGGTTAGGATATCTGGTCGGCGTGAACCGGTTGGACCGAAGGGTCTGTTTCCGTGCTGTACCTGTCTATGACTCTATGATTCTATTAGTAGCTGTCTAGACAATGTTTTGATTTAACAAAGGCTGGTGCACAATCAGTTATTATTGGTTGACACCTAAAGGGAAATGTTCGATTTGCCATGCTTCCCAATTCTCCAAACATCAAGCAGGTGTAATGGATCTGCTGCCTGCTTTCATTTCTGCTGATTCCAAGCACACTCTGACCCAGAACTAAGAAGTGGACACACAGTAACTCATGAATTCCCTATTGCTAGCAATTAGCCACTGTTCCCCTGCTCCTTCAGACTCTCTGTATAAATGATTCAAGCTTTCACTTCCTGACGCAAATGCTGTTATTGGGCCTCCCAGACTTCCCAGGGGACTTGGTATTGTGTCAGAATTGGGAAAACAGCTCAGGAAGAAGAATGAGATGAAGTAAAAGAGAGACATTGTTGAGAGCAGCTCAAATCTAGGAAAAGCTGAAGCTAGATGGAGAGATATTTGAACAGAATTTCACAGAACAGGATCACAGCTGAAATCTTTTGGAACAGAATGGAGTGGGGAGGTATGGTCATTCAGGTATGATTGAGTAAGATAAGGAAAGAGATAAGAATATGTGGTTCAAGAAATAGGTGGCCTTGGTAATGTACTGGATGTGGAGTTTAAAGTTTAGGTCAGTGTTAAACAGGGTTGAAGCTTTACACTCTTTGTTTTAGCCGCTGGAGAGTAGGATGAATCAGCTCCTAGGACATAGGGTTTCAGCAACAATCTGATCAGTATTAAAGCCTTTGAAAAATTTATTTTATTCACCATGCATTTAATTTATCCCACAAATTAATTGATTTGAGACAATCCATTACATGGAGAGAGTTATAACGTGTTCACTGTTTTATTTAATTATTTACTTGAGTCTTCCAGGAGACAAATATAGAACTTTAGTCGATCACACATTGTTTACATACTGTCAGAACCATAGATCATAATGCCAAGCATAACCACCAATAGTTAAATCTCACTTTTAATTTAAACATACAGAAGATTGCTACTGCCAAAAATACATTACGAAGTTAATTCAGCAGTTTTCTGGAGATCCTGGAATGTCCCACCTAATGAGGTGTCAAGAAAGGTTTGAAGGGATGAACTTTAAAAGAGAGAAATTCATAACAAGCTGACTTGTAATCTCCCAGGTGTTATCACAAACTGTGAATATTATGGGGAAAAAAATGTGTGTGTGGTGTTTCCCAGTGAGCTATGATATGTGTCTGCAATAGCCCGGTTGTGAGGCTAGTGTGTTGGTATGCTATGAAGGTCACAGTCAAATGCGAAAAGCCAGTTAGCCAACAAGCCACTCAAAAGGGAACAGGACAACAGAATTTCAATCAACCAAGAATCTCAAAATTAACTGCTCAATGTTGCACGCTCTACTTTTCATGAATGACCCAAAGACTGACTATCTATCTTTTAACTTTGATATAACTTTTGGATTAAATTCTCATTTTTAATCTGAGTGATTTTGTGTTATGAAATTGTTTGTTTTCACTTACAACAAATAATAAACCCATTCATTTCTTAACTCAAGGAAGTCTGGTTCAATTGGATTCTATTAAAACATAAATACATTTGGTGTGAGGGAAAAGCAACCACAAGAGAGCGGATTCTATGTATATAAATATTGTTGTGAACAACCAAAGAAGTGGGTGAATAAAGAATAACAGTCAGTCTATCCATCCTCATCCTGGAATGTGACAATTTAGTGTATTCTATCTGAAATTGTGATAAATTGGAATTTGGGATCTAAGCATCACAATGCTGTAAAACTATCAATGCTCAAGGTTTGAATAAAGATTTGTATCCTGGGTGCTGGTTGTCGTGGTTTTGGGTATGTTCGCTGATTTACTGTCTAGGTGACATCTTTGGGGATTTGGAGCCTCCTGTCAAAAGCTGCTGTACACTGTCTTCTGGAATTTATTTATTTGTGGATTTGGATTGCTAGTTGTCTGCCTGTTTGTCCCAAATTATGTGCAAGACCAACATAATTTACAAGATTCCATGCAGAGACTGTATGAAACGCTATTTAGGACAAACAGGCAGACAATTAGCAATCCGCATCCACAAACACTAATTAGCCAGTAAACACCATGACCAGCTGTCCCAGGTAGCCATACACACAGATGACAAGGATCACAAATTTGACTGGGACTACACAACCACCATAGGACAAGCTAAACAAAGAACAGTCACAGAATTTCTAGAAGCATGGCACTCATCCACGGAATCCATTAACGAACACATAGACCTAGATCCAATGTACCAGCCACTACAATGAATTACTGGAACCAGCAACTGGAGGCAGCAGGAACGGAACCAAATAAATTCCAGAAGACACAACATAGCAGCGCTTTGCAGGTGGCTCCCAAGCACTGGAGCTGTCACCTAGATAGGGGGAACGAAGCATCTGCAAATCAGCTCCCAGCTCAGCGAACATACTCACCAACAATTAACAATGCTTTTAGGCTATATAAAAAATGCATTTTTGATCTAAAGATAGGCGTCCAACAAATGTATTACTAACAGAGATTTCATACTGATAAAGCTAATTTTGTGTTAAAATGCAATATTTTATAAAAGCAAAGAGCAAAGAATCCGCCAAACTAAAATTTAAAAGTCAATGAGCAAGGCAATCAAGTGTCAAATAAAAAAAAAGACGTGGATAAATGCTTTCCTGTCATTGTTTATTCCTTTCTGTTGTGAACACAAGTTGAAATCAGTCGGGGTTGGTTGGAGATTTGGTGAGCTTCACTGGAGTGAAAACCAAACACAGTTGTGTGCAGAATGATGAAGTGTATTTCATTATTCAGTCAGTTCTGGGACTGCTCTGCAGTAACGCTGTTGTCAACCCTTAGGCTTAGGTCAAGCCTGGAGAGGATGCAGGAGAGTGATTGTTAATTGGTTCCACAGAATGTTGAATCAGTTTTGATAATGTGTGCAAACAGCTATACAAGTACTTGTGCTTTTCCTGTGACTCTGCTACCTTCAACGATATTGCTTCTCACACTATGGCAATAACCTTAATGGGCATTGTTTGGAAGCAGCTGCGGGTTCATCAGGATAATGAAAAGTCACAGACCAGAAATGTTAACTCTGTTTTTCTCTGCACTGATTTTGCTAGTCCCACCTCGTATATTTGTAGCTCTTTCTGTTTTAATCTCGGACTTCTAATATCCTTGATATTTTCTCTTTCTCACCAAATAAGTGCTTTGTTTCAGTCTTTGCCAAACGAAAAAATACTCAACTCATGAGGACTTGAGATGCCTGATTAGCCAAATATTGTTGAAGTGGAAGGATTAGAAAGGCCGTTGGTACTTAAAGTTAATAAGTGACCAAGACTTGAGGGGCTTTACAGATAGATGTCAATGTTTCCACTGGTTGAGAAACTATAGGACATGGTTACAGGTTGAGGGGATATTCATTGAAAACTCTGATGGAAAGGAATTTCTTCTGTCAGAGGGTACTGACTGTCTGGGATTCTCTACTCTCGAAGGTTATGGAAGCTACATCACTGAACATTAAAGAAGAGGTTTTGAAACAATGTTTAGAAACATTGAGGAGTTGAGGGCTATGAACACTTGGCATGAAAGAGGAGTTGAGGCCTTAGGCAAACCAGCCGTGAATACAAAATGGCAGAGCAGGCTTAAACAGGGAACAAATTTCCTACTCCTGCTCCCATTTCCATTGTTCATGTTCGAAAGGCTGAATGAAATGTTTTCAACAATCTATATTCTTCAAATCCTCCTCAGAAGCAGGGGGTTTTCCACTGGACTGTGGAATTGCAACTATTCAAAAATGGATGGCAAGACAAATCCCAGCACCCACAGGACCATCAGTTTAATCGCAGCAATGGGAAAGGTTTAGAAATGCTAATTGGGACCAGATTAAGAATCATTTGAATGAGTGTGAGTTACTAAAGGAAAAGAGGATGGATAAATTAAGGGTAAGTTTATTTAGGTATTTCGGAACAGGAGTAAGCCATTCAGCCATCTGAATCTGCTCTATCATTCATGGCTGATCATCTGCGTTAATGCCATATTCTTGCACTATTTTCATCTCCTTTGATATCACTAGTAACTAGAAATCTATCAGTCTTGAACTTAATTATTGACTGACTTCCACCGACCTCTGCAGTAAGGAATTCCTAAGATTCACCACCTTCTAAGTAGATCATCTTCATTTTCTAAGTCCTAAATGGCTTGCTTTTTATTCTGAGACTGGATCTCCTTGTTCTAGACCTCAAAACCAGAGAAAACATCCTTTCTGCATTGCCTCTGTCTATCCATTTAAGAATACTGTAAATTTCTATGAGATTGCATCTCATTTTTCTAAACTCCAGAGCGTATGGTTACAGCCTCCTCGAAGGACAATCCCACCATTCCAGACATCAGGCGGGTGAAACAACACAATGCTCACCTCTGGCAAATAACCTTTCTGAGGCAAAGGGAGCAGAACTGGCTAAAATACTCCAGGTGTGGTCTCGCCATTGTTCTATATAATTGAAACAAGAATTCTCAACTCCTGTACATGAATCCCCTTGTGATCAAGTTTAACATACCTTTTTCTTTCCAAAATGCTTGATGCAGTTCTGTGCTAGCTTTCAGTGACTTATGCACATGGGCACCCAGAGCCTTTGGATGTCAACACTTTCCAATCTCACATCTTTTAGGAAATACACAGCACTTCCAGCCCTCCTACCAAAATGGATAACCTACCATTCATCCAAATTATATTCCGACTATCATGCTCTAACCCACCCACTATCTGACTCCCCTTGAACCCAAATACATCATCCTCACAAGTCCCATTCTCACTAAGGTTGAGATATTTACAAACTTAGAAATATTACAATTAACCCCTACAACCAAATGACTAATATAGATTGTGGTCACCGTGGCCCATGCAATAATCCTTCCTAATACTGATCACTGCTTGCCAACCTGAGAATGACCTATTTCTTTTTCAACTCTTTGATTTGTGCATGTTAACCAATCTTCAACCCACACTAGTATGTTATCCCTATCCTGTGCCAACCGTGATTGGCCAATTTGATTGTGGTTTTTGATGATGTAACATGCAGGGTATATCAGGGTAATGCAGTTGATGTGATGTATATGGACCCAAAAAGCATGTGAGAAATGCTAAACAGTAGACCTAGCACAGGGAGAAAATGGAACAGAGGTAGCATGCATAATGAATTGCCTGAGGGGCAGGAAGCAGAGTAGCGGTTGAATAGTTGTTCAGTGGACTGGAGAGTGGAATGCAGTGGACCTCCCTAGGAGGCAGTATAAGGAGCACAGATTTTCTTCATACATATTATTAACCTGGACTTGAGTTTGCAGGGCAAAATTTTAATGTTTACAGGTTTTGCTAAAGTTAGAAGAAATGTTAACTCTGTCAAGATATTGAAAGACTTCAAGAGGACTTTGACAGAATGCCTGGTAGACTGGGTAAATGTAAGGTAGATTAATTTTAATGCAGAGAAGTGTGATGCATCTCTCTCGGATGAACAGGGGGAAGCAATGTAAAATAATGGGTATAATTACTAAAGTGGGTACAGGAACAGAATGACCTGGGAATATCTGCAGAACTCATTGAACGAGGCAAAATGGTTGCAATAGTGGCTTAAAAGGTTCATGAGATCCAAACTTAATAAATACAGGCATTAGATAAAAAAAGGGAAGTTATGATGAAACCTGAGGAGGGGGCTCTTATTTGGTCTTAATTGGAATACTGAGCAGCAGTGGAATTCCCACCTCCAAGTGCTGCTGGCCAATCAAATGCTTAGCACCGTCCTGCTCCCAGCAGTGTGTTTCCAATGTTGAAGTTCTATCAAAGGCGTCATGGTAAAGTGAAGTTGGGATGTGTTTGCTGCAGGGTCAGATGAGGAGTTCCAGGTGATACGGTTGGGGTCAGTTTACATAGGTTAATTGGTAGCCCTCCAATGGCCCTGGGCTTGTAAATTAGGTTCCACCCCTCCCTTTCTTGCCAGTAACCCAAGGAGTAAAACATGGAATTCTTCATTGGTCTCTGAATGCCATTGGCGGAATTTGAGGTAGGATGGCAGTCAATGGGCTATTCATTGGCTACTCAGGTGGCTTAATTGGATTGGGAAGTGCCCACTCCCCCCCGCATGTAGAATTAGGGTGGGTTTGGAGGAAGGCTGAAAGAAGCAAGGAACTAGGTCCAAGAAATTGTACCAAATTCATGAAGGATCTGGAAATAACGAGTAAGGAGAAAGGCCAAGAACTACAGGACTTTCATATAGCTGAAAGGCCAAAAACTACAGGACTCTGATTGAAGGTGATTGTCAAAGGAAGCAATGGAGACATGAGGATATACTTGCTTTTAGTGCAGCAAGTTGGAACACACTGTTTAAGAACATGGTTCATACAGATTCAATTGTGCTTTCAAAAGGGAATTTGATAAACACTTGGAGAGAAAGCAGATGCTTTACTGTGGTCACAGGGAAGGGGAGTGGAATTAGCAGAGTTGCTGTTGCTGAGATCCACCGCAGGTTTAGCAGAGCAAATGGCCTACTTCTGTACTCCAACTGTTTTATGATTCTAGTGTACAAGTGTCAAGGCTCAGAAGGGCAGAAAGTATAATCCTTATTGGTGGAGATGGGATATAATACGAATCAGGAATTCTGGTGGGTATAGTTTCTCAGTCCCTAACATTTGCTCTAATAATGGACAGGATATTAGTAAAATCAGCTTCTAACAAATTCAATGGAATAATCTTGGGGATTCTTAATCATTGTAGAGACTGGATAGATCAAGATGGACAAATGTAGTTTGGAGGGCAGATTTCTTGAAAGAATTAAAATACTACCTTGGTGAAATGGTTACTTTGGATCTCATTTTATTTAATGCGATATAAGAAACCTCATTTTAAGGCATCCTTTTGGTAATAGCGAATATAACATGATAAATTTCCTATTGAGCATAAATGATTTATTTGGTCTGAAACTAAATCTTGAATAAAGTTAAAGCCAAATGCCTGGATATGAGATGTTTGTTAGCTTAGGTTAGAAAATTAGAAATAACTTTGATTATAGATGAACAATAATGCACATTTAAATAAATGTTTCTTAATTTTCAAATGAATTTACATTCCTTTGAGAAACAGAAATATCCTTGGAAAGGAGATCTATCTTGTGACTAAGTATTTAAGGTCAAGATGCCAGGTATGTACAGAGGAAAGCTGTCAGTTGGTGGTGTGCCAGCGAAGTGATGGAGCGTTTTGTGTAGATCCAATTTGAGGCTGCGTGAGTGGTTCAAACCTGGCAAGTAGGAAAGAGGGGGTAGTTGGCATTGGCAATGAGGAGAGGTATCAGGTACTGTGATGGAGACTAGATCCTGGGTTTGGCGAAATGGATGGATATTGGGTCAGAGGGGTCAGGTCTGGCAGAGGGGAAAGAGTGGTGGGGATCTCTGGAGGATTTTGTCTGGGCTGGTGTCAGGCCAACAGGAATAGGGTGTTGGGTTCAGCACTGGAAGAGAGGGCATTGGAGCCAGTAGCAGGAGGCGGGTGGAGGAATTGCTGGGGGCGTTAGGAGAGGTATAGTTGGCAGGTGATTGTTGAGATGATTGGTCAATTTTGTAACTATTCAGAAATTCGTCTAGGTTTTTAATTGTCTCATATCTCATAAGGAAGTATCAACATAACTGAAACAGAACTCTGTGAATTCTGAGGAAGGGTCACTGACTTGATTTCAGTGAAGGGTCACTGACCTGATTTCTGTGATTTCTCTCCACAGGTCCTGCCAGATCTGCTGAGCTTTTCCAGCAATTTCTGCTTTTGTTTCTGATTTACAGAATCCACAGTTCTTTTGGATTTTATTTTCTCTGAATTATCTGTCTGGACTTGATTCATTCAGAGGGGTCCAGATGGAATTGCCTATCGGAATCTTCAATCTCCGGGGCAATTCCCACAGAGTCAGTTGCTTCTGGGATATTACAGCATCCTGACCCACATCTCAAGGCTTTGCTGCTGAATCTATATATTGGCTATTGGAATATTGGGCCATGGATTCCTTCCTGGCTTCTGTCTCTTGGTAGACTGAGCCTATGCTGGTGTGGCTAAATGCCAAGGCCTTTTTCTTTTCTAGCTGTGAAATGTCTTTTTCTCTGTCAGTGATCAAAAGCATTTATTCAGCAGCTGCCTTGCTTTGCAGCAATTTCTCGTTTGAAATGGAAGACTGCACCTTTGATTGGGAATGCTGTTTTTTAACACGATACTAAACAGTTCCCTGGATTAGGCTGAGCAGAATTGGAGAGCCAGGTTACACTGAGAGTTTGGTGTGAAAGCTGAGTTAAATGAGACAGTGATGTAACTGTTGATGTAGTTATGACATAAGCAGTAGTTTGAAAAGGAGACTGGGTGAGAAACAGCAATCCGTACCTAGAAGACATGGTTCTTGTTGGACAGTACCTGCAGCAGTGGCATCGAGAACAGCTTACAGAGCAAGATAAGCAGACGACTCAAAGCCTATTGTACTTTTAGCTTATTACTTTATTTTCCTAGTTTAAGCTGTGAAAGACTTCAATGCTAACTATGACTTTATTTCTTTATTTTTCCTACTATTTTATCGAATAATTCTTAACTTTTTAATTCTCCTTTTCCTTACTACTTTGTACCTAAGATTTTGGTAACTAGGCACCTTGGTACCTACGATGGCGCCATGGGTGGTGACATCATACATTTCTTACTGTACTTCTGTACTTGAGAACACGTGACAATAAATCTAAATCTGGTCTAACATTGTTATATATATGTTTTCATATAATTGAGCTAGAAACCAAAGTTATGTATGAGTGCGAGGTTTCATTCGGGAATACTTTCACATCTGCACTGGATAAGCATTTTGTGTGAGACAATCAATTTGAACTAGTGTGGTGCAGTCTGACTGCATCAGTGCAATCTGCCCGCTAAAATAAACAAGCTAGAATTCTTATTCCTTAAAGCTTGCAATGTGATTGTTCAAACATCACAGAACTAAAATCAATGTATCAGATCTTACCAGGAGTCCAGTAATATATATAGAGAGAGTTGGAATTATTTTATCAAGTTCGTGTCCAGATGATTGGTCAGGTAAAGGAGATAAGGTTCCCACATAACTGAGCTGAAAATGTGTTGCTGGAAAAGCGCAGCAGGTCAGGCAGCATCCAAGGAGCAGGAGAATTGACGTTTCAGGCATGAACCCTTCTTCGGGGCTGATCTCCAGCATCTGCAGTCCTCACTTTCTCCCACATAACTGACACTAAGGGCTGAATCTTGTGTTTCTTAATGGCAAAGTCCAAGTTGATTGAGTTTTTTTTTGCAGGGTTTGTCACTTTAAGACCTAACGGGTTCTCTTGCTGTTCCTGGCCAAACGAACTGCGTTAATGACCTACTAATGACCTTACTGCAATCTGAAAAAGTCACTCAGTTCATGAACAATTAGGGATGAGCAACAAATGAGCCATCTTCAATCTAAAGTCAGTTTTCCATTCTGATCTCATCCCCACTGATTCTCAAACCGTTCAAAACTCTCAGCTGTGGATGGATGATCTGCAGCCCTCTTGGGGTGATGTGGGCCATGCCAAGGTGCATGGCAGAATTGGACAACAAGTGTGGTGAAGTCCATCTCTGAATCAGGAGCATCTCTTTAATGCTTTTTACAAGCGTTAAGGCAAGTTTTGCACTCAGCAGTTCAAGATGAGTCTTGCTTGTTAAACTGTGAGGTATCAGACATATGATAATGGTAATTACCCTGGTGGAGTGGTGAATGTCATATACTTCCAAATGGCTGAGATTGCTTTAACTTGGATGGAACCTTGGACCAGACTGGCAAGATCTGGTGTCATGGCCTCTACTGCTGGTCGTGGAGGAAGGGGAAATCCACATTCTGCACCACCTGTTCAACAAGACTCCCATGTCCCTGCCCACAAAATGGGCAGAGACTCCCCACTGTTTGCAACGTCCTGGGCAAATGTCAGGAACCATGCGCGGCAGCTCCAGACTGACGCTGCTAGTCCAGGCACAAAATGGCCTCTTCAACATAGTACAGGTACAAAGGATGCCAATCTTTCAGCAGATACCTGCTGAGTGGCAAGTTAAATACCAGGAACAATGCATGATAAGATGGAACAGAAATCAAACATTAGACAAATTTCTTTCCCTAAAAGACATTAGTAAATCAAATGGGTTTTTATGACAATTGATGATAATTTCATGGTTATCAATAATAATGTATAGTTACAGCAATCTTTATTCAGTTTATATTCATTGAATTCAATGTTCACCGTCTGCTACAGTGGGATTTGAAACCATGATCCCAGAGTATTAGACTGGACTTTTAGGTTACTAGTCCAGTAGTATTTCCACCAAACCTTCAACTCCTTGTTTAACAGCAGAGACACACTTTAGAATAATTGTGGCAACTAATTGTGAAATATACTGAAATAAAGGTGGGTAGCATAGAACATTTTCAACGAAGAGTTAGATTAAACTTATTTTTCAGTCAATTAATGCTGTTGGACCTACTCAATGTTTCCAGTGTTTACTGTTTTTAATTCAGATCTCCAGAATTTGTTGTATTGTACTGGTGTTTCCCTATTTATGATTGGTGACCCAGTACGTGGAAGTATTGAGAGATAGTTTTTATAAAAGCAATTCCTCCTGAAAGTCCACAATGTTGACAGTATTCATGATGTGTTTTTGTACTTATAATTGACCACATTTTTCATATTACATATCTTGCTACACACTATCAAAAGGTATTAGTGTTGAAGATTACTTTGCTCATTTTTATGTAAGTTGGTGCTGGATAACATCACTTGCCTTTTAACGTGAAAAACGACAAAATACGTTATCATCGTTTCACTATCATCCTGTTGAAGCAATAAACCAGTATAAACTGAAACATTCATCGGGTTTATTGTTTACAATCTGTTGTAGTTTCCACAATGCTTTTTCATGTATTCAGTTTCCATCTCTCTTCTTTTCAATGAGTTCATTGCTGCTTTTGTTTCTTGACCTGGTGTTTACGATATTGGAAGAAAACAAACTCACCTAAAGTAATGGATAGCAATGATCTGTGGTTTTTATACATAACCCTTGTGCATACATTAATGGCTATTGATTTCACATTATATATCCCCTTGTAGGAGACAAGCGAGACAAATGAAATTCTAACACTCGTCCAAAATTTCTCAATCACAATTTATCATTCCAATGAATTAACAGGATTGTTAACACAATTCCCAGCTCTGTTTGTCTGCAAAACAATGCAGCTCAAGTTGCGACAGCAATCAGGCCTCTCCCATAACCACATACAGTGTAAATCTGTTATGTGAACATGAATGTTTTCAAGAATAAGACACCTGAAAACAAATCATCTGCTTGATATTGCAAGTTTCCAATGCTGCTGCACTTCAGGTTCTTTGTGCTGTTTTAACTGGTCCCTCAGAATCTCAGTGACTGGTTTATATGTTATTATTTATATCCAAATGTTCCTGAGACACTATTGAATGCATCCACATTTCTGCAATTTAAAGTTAGTCTGGATAAAAGCCTTTGTTTTCAATGTCCTTTGTGTTCAGTCATCCTAATTTGAACTCCTGGTTACAATAATTGTCTGATTTAGCATGTTCCCACTTGAGTACCATAAACAACATATCAAAACTGTACCAATGGTGAAAAAATTCAAATGGATGCTTTTGAAACAGGAACAGAAATTGCTGGAAAAACTCAGCAGGTCTGGCAGCATCTGCGGAGAGAAAGTGGAGTTAACGTTTGGGCTCAGTGACCCTTCAGAACTGATTGTATCAAGGAAAAGATAGTATATATGCTGAAGATGGAGTGGGAGAGTGTCACAGCTGGGTGGTGGGTGGGGGTGGGGAGGAAGTAAATGACAAGTGGAGGTGGAGCCCAGAGAGAGAAAACAGCATTGAGGCAGACAAAAGGGATGGATAATGGTGAGCCAGGGAGATAAAATAGCTGTTAGTGGGGACCATTAGTGCATGAAAATGGATTCGCAGTGATGACAGCAGTTCATGTGATGACAAAGCCTGGGTGTGGGTAAACAACATGGGAGAAGGTGCCCTGGCACTAAAATTATTGAACTCGATATTGAATGCCAAAGGCTACAGAGTTTCCAAGCAGGAAATGAGGTGATGTTCTTCAAGCTTGCACTGAGTTTTGCTGGAGCACTGCAGCAAGCCTGAGGGAGGGATGTTGACCAGGGAACATGGTGGTGTGTTGAGGTGGCAGGCAATGGAAGCTCGTGGTCATTTTTGCAGACAGAATGTACGTGTTCTGCAAAGCGATCACCCTGTGCATGTTTTGTTTCCCTGGTGCAGCACAGACCACATTGTCAGCAACAAATACAGTAGACTTGATTTAGTGAATTGCAAGTAAATTGTTGCTTTGTTTGGAAGGTGTGGTTGTGGCTTTGGATATTGACGAGGGAGGAAGTAACTTCTTGATCCTGCAAGCAATCTTAATGTTATTAGTATGGTTTATTGAGTCCGTAACAGAATATTACTCAAGCTGCAGAGCTGATATTTTGCCCAATAACTGCTCCTCTTTGGCCACCACTCAGGAGAAGGTGCTGGGGAAGCTGGGGGATCTTTAGGTGGCGAAATCAGACCAGCTGGACTACACCCCAGATTTCTGAAAGAGAAAGCTGAGAAGATTGGTAGAGGCATTGGTGATGATCTTTCTGGAATCAGTGAAGTCAGAGAGAGTTCCAGAAAACAGCTAATGTAACACCCCTGTTTAAGAAGGGAGGGTGGCAAAAGACAGGAAACCATAGGCCCGTTCACCTGACCTCAGCCATCGGGCAGATTTTACAGTCCATTATTATGGATGACATTGAGGAGTACTTTGACAAGGTTCTACACAGGAGACTGCTAAATAAGATAAGAGCATATGGCGTTAGGGGCCATGTACTGGAATGGATAGAGGATTGGTTGACTGGCAGAAGGCAAAGAGCGGGGATAAAGGGGTCATTTTCAGGATGGCAGCTGGTGACTAGTGGAGTTCTGCAAAGGTCTGTGTTGGGACAACAACTATTCACATTATGCATTACTGATCTGGACAAAGGGACTGAGGGCATTCTTGCTATGTTTGCAGATGACAAAAAAAAGTAGAGCAACAGGCAGTGTTGAGGAAGTGGGGAGACTGAAAATTGACTCAGACAGGCTTGGAGAGTGGGCAAAAATGTTACAGATGGACAAAATGTGGGAAAGTATGAGGTTATACACA
Source organism: Chiloscyllium punctatum (assembly GCF_047496795.1). NCBI lineage: Eukaryota > Metazoa > Chordata > Chondrichthyes > Orectolobiformes > Hemiscylliidae > Chiloscyllium > Chiloscyllium punctatum. The sequence continues at coordinate 40,386,969 of NC_092758.1, forward strand.
TTGGCATGAACAGTAGAGGCGTAGACTGTTTTCTAAATGGGGAAAGGCTTCGGAAATCTGAAACACAAAGGGACATCAGGAGCTCCCAATGCGGTCTCCTCTACATTGGGGATACTGGGCGCCTCCTAGCAGAGCGCTTTAGGGAGCATCTCCAGGACACCCGCACCAATAAACTACACCGCCCCGTGGCCCAACATTTCAACTCCCCCTCCCACTCTGCCGAGGACATGGAGGTCCTGGGCCTCCTTCACTGCCGCTCCCTCACCACCAGACGCCTGGAGGAAGAACGCCTCATCTTCCGCCTCGGAACACTTCAACCCCAGGGCATCAATGTGGACTTCAACAGTTTCCCCATTTCCCCTTCCCCCACCTCACCCTAGTTCTAAACTTCCAGCTCAGCACTGTCCCCATGACTTGTCCAGACTTGTCCTACCTGCCTATCTCCTTTTCTACCTATCCACTCCACCCTCTCCTCCCTGACCTATCACCTTCATCCCCTCCCCCACTCACCCATTGTACTCTTTGCTACTTTCTGCCCACCCCCACCTTCCTCTAGCTTATCTCTCCACGCTTCAGACTCACTGCCTTTATTCCTGATGAAGGGCTTTTGCCCGAAACGTCGATTTCGAAGCTACTTGGATGCTGCCTGAACTACTGTGCTCTTCCAGCACCACTAATCCAGAATCCATTTAAGGATGTGCCACTTGATCCATGACCAAGGATCCATGTGCCCCTCTCACCCTGGCTTCAATCCTGAGGATAGTGCCTACAGCGATGGAGTGTAGGTATCTGTCGCACTACAGCCATAGCTGAGGTTGATGGGCCTGTCTCTCCATCGCAGCCACCAACCTGTCAATGAAGGTACCTTTACCACTCCAGCTTCTCAAAGAGGAGAGCCATTGCCGAATGTCTGCCTGCTTATCCTCCTCGTCTCTGAGCATGTGCATAAAATCACTTATTCCAAGGACTACAGGGTCTTGTCCTGGTCACTGACACTCCTCTGAGTTTTGCTGTCACCACTCGTGGTGGGGGATGGTGGACGGGGCGGGGGGGTGGGGGGGGTGGAGGTTGGTGATGGGGGTGGAGGTTCTTCCATACCCTGAACTATCTCTTCCTCTGAAGTTGAGGAGGTCTCCTCCAGGGGAGTTAGCTGCCTCTTGGCTAATGTGCTCAGCTCACTAATTGATGCTGTATGACTCAAAAGGAACCATTGTGGCCAATGGTCAGAAGTGGTGTCTAAAGCAAGATGCTGATTTATTGGTGAATGTCAGCATTTTAGGGCTACAACAAGTAGTACTTACTCAGTTGCCAGGACATGGATGTCTTTAAATCCCCAACGGAGCTGATCTGGTCCTCTCCAGCCATCCTCTCCTCATAGAGGACCTTGTCATCCGGAATACCCCCACCTTGAGCTTGCCTTTGCTCTGCCCTATTGTGGAATGCCTTCTCCCATAATGATTTAAAGGGAGTGAATGGGTTAGACCTAAATAGATGACACAGCTGTCAGTGCACGTGTGTGTGGGAGGATGGCTGTTAAGGTGTTCCAAAGGAATTAGGAGGCAGAGCAAAGAAATGCATTGGTTATTGCAGGAAGCTGGTATGGCTTTAAGAGGTCTATTTAACTTTTTTTTATGGAGAGGTTGAGATAGAGGAGGTGAGCAGTGTGCTTCAAGCCAATAAGGTAAGCAGCTTGTCCAGCCTTGTCTTTTTTTGTAAAAGTTGGAACAATAGGAGCATCGTGAATGAATGGGATCAAGCTCCCACAGAACCCGGATTTTTATTTTCACTTTCAGAGGCCATTGTGGTTGTGAAGCTGCTACATCCTACTCTCTCTCTCTATTTGTTGCAACTAAAAGCTGAGGGTCTCATTCTGCTGCTAGAATTCCTTGTGAGACTATCTATTTTACTCACTTTGCCTTTGCCATGGGTGTGCTTATGGGATGTTGCTATATTGGAACAGTTAATCAGTAATTTACTATTTTATTAAGCATTTTGATAGAGTTAGAGTTAACCCAATTCTTTTTATTTTGTCTGTATTTTAACTATATTGTATAAATAAAGTGTGTTTTGCTTCAAGCCGAGTAGCTTGACCAATCTAATTGCATCCGAAACTCAATATCTGGTGCTTACATTTACAATAAGAAAATATTAGCATCTAGGCTATTTCCTGACATAGAAACTAGGAGCAGGAGTCGGGCACCTGACCCATCAAGCCTACTCTGCCATTCAATAAGATCATGGCTGATCTTTTCGTGGCCTCAGATCCACTTACCCACCCCCTCACCATAATCCTTAATTCCTTTACTGTTTAAATATCTGTCTACATTTACCTTAAAAACATCCAACGAGGCAGCTTCAACTACTTCACTGGGCAGGGAATTCGACAGATTCACTGCCCTTTGGGTGAAAAAGTTTGTCCTCAACTCCATCCTGTATCTGCTCTCCCTTAGTTTGAGGCTATACTCCCTAGTTCTAGTTTAACCCGCCAGTGGAAACAACCTCCTTATCTATTCCCTTCATAATTTCATATGTTTCCATAAGATCCAATGAGTATAGTCCCACTCCACTCAATCTCTCCTCATAAGTCAGCCCTCTCAACTCCGGAATCAGCCCAGTGAACCTCCTCTGCAACCCCGCCAGTGCCAGTACATCTGGGGTGGCACGGTGGTTCAGTGGATAGCATTGCTGCCTCACAACACCAGGGTCCCAGGTTCCATTCCAGCCTCAGGTGACTATTTGTGTGGAGTTTGCACATTCTCCCCATGTCTTCTCCCTGTGCATGGGTTTCCTCCCACAGACCACAGATGGATGCGTCAGGTGAATTGGCCATGCTACATTGCCCATAGTTTTAGGTGCATTAGTTGGAGGGAAATGTGTCTGGGTGGGTTATTCTTTGGAGGGTTGGTGTGGACAGGTAGGGCCAAAGGGCCTGTTTCCACACTGTAGAGAATCTAATCTCATCCTTTCTCAAATAAGGAGACCAAAACTGTACACAGTAGTCTAGGTGTGGCTTCACTAGACCCTATTCAGCTGTAGGAGAAAGTGAGAACTGCAGATGCTGGAGATCAGAGCTGAAAAATGTGTTGCTGGAAAAGCGCAGCAAGTCAGGCAGCATCAAAGGAGCAGGAAAATTGATGTTTCGGGCATAAGCCCTTCTTCAGGAATGAGAAGGGTGTGCCAAGCAGGCTAAGATAAAAGGAAGGGAGGAGGGACTTGGGGGAGGGGCGTTGGAAATGCGATAGGTGGAAGTAGGTTAAGGTGAGGGTGATAGGCCGGAGAGGGAGTGGGGGCGGAGAGGTCGGGACGAAGATTGCAGGTCAAGAAGGCGGTGCTGCGTCCGAGGGTTGGGACTGAGATAAGGTGGAGGAAGGGGAAATGAGGAAGCTGGAGAAATCTGCATTTATCCCTTGTGGTTGGAGGGTTCCTAGGCGGAAGATGAGGCGTTCATCCTCCAGGCGTCGTGTTGCCATGGTCTGGCACCTTCCCCTGCAACCGCAAGAAATGCAAAACTTGCGCCCACACATTCCCCCTTACTTCCCTCCAAGGCCCCAAGGGATCCTTCCATATCCATCACAAATTCACCTGCACCTCCACACACATCATTTACTGCATCCGCTGCACCCGATGTGGCCTCCTCTACATTGGGGAGACAGGCCGCCTACTTGCGGAACGTTTCAGAGAACACCTCTGGGACACCCGCACCAACCAACCCAACCGCCCCGTGGCTGAACACTTTAACTACCCCTCCCACTCCGCCAAGGAAATGCAGGCCCTTGGCCTCCTCCATCACCAAACCATGGCAACACGACACCTGGAGGAAGAGCGCCTCATTTTCCGCCTAGGAACCCTCCAACCACAAGGGATGAATGCAGATTTCTCCAGCTTCCTCATTTCCCCTCCCCCCACCTTATCTCAGTCCCAACCCTCGGACTCAGCACCCGCCTTCTTGACCTGCAATCTTCTTCCCGACCTCTCCGCCCCCACCCCCTCTCCGACCTATCACCCTCACCCTAACCTCTTTCCATCTATCGCATTCCCAATGCCCCTCCCCCAAGTCCCTCCTCCCTACCTTTTATCTTAGCCTGCTTAGCACACCTTCCTCATTCCTGAAGAAGGGCTTATGTCCGAAACGTCAATTCTCCTGCTCCTTGGATGCTGCCTGACCTGCTGCGCTTTTCTAGCAACACATTTTTCAGCCCTATTCAGCTGTAGCATGACTTCCCTATTTTTAAACTCCATCCCTCTCACAACGAAGGACAATATTCTATTTGCCTTCTTAATCATATCCTTCACCTGCAAACCAAATTTTTGTTTTTGCTTCATGCACAAGGATCTTGATCAGATGGGTCAATAGGCTGAGAAGTGCCAGATGGAATTTGACTTAGATAAATGTAAGGTGCCGCATTTTGGGAAAGCAAATCTTAGCAGGACTTATACACTTAATGGTAATGTCCTAGGGAGTGTTGCTGAATGAAGAGACCTTGGAGTGCAGGTTCATAGCTCCTTGAAAGTGGAGTCAGAGGTAGATAGGATAGTGAAGAAGGCTTTTGGTATGCTTTCCTTTATTGGTCAAAGAATTGAGTACAGGAGTTGGGCGATCATGTTGCGGCTGTACAGGACATTGGTTAGGCCACTGTTGGAATATTGCGAGCAATTCTGGTCTCCTTCCTATCGGAAGGTTGTTGTGAAACTTGAAAGTGTTCAGAAAGGATTTACAAGGATGTTGCCGGGGTTGGAGGATTTGAGCTATAGGGAGAAGTTGAATTGGCTGGGGCTGTTTTCCCTGGAGCGTTGGAGGCTGAGGGTGACATTATATAAACTAATAAATTAATGAGGGGCATGGATAGGATAAATAGACAAAGTCTTTTCCCTGGGGTGGGGGAGTCCAGAACTAGAGGGCATTGGTTTAGGATGAGAGGGGAAAGATATAAAAGGGACCTAAGTGGCAACCTTTTCACACAGAGGGTGGTACGTGTATGGAATGACCTGCCATTGGAGTGGTGGAGGCTGGTACAATTGCGACATTTAAAAGGCATTTGGACGGGCATATGAATAGGAAGGATTTGGAAGGATATGGGCCGGGTACTGTCTGGTGGAACTAGATTGGGCTGGGATATCTGGTCGGCATGGACGGGTTGGACCAAAGGGCCTGTTTCCATGCTGTACATCTCTTTGACTCTCAATACTCCCAGGTCCTTCTGAACAGTAACGTGCTGCAATTTTTCATCATTTAACTAATAGTCCATTTTGCTGTATTCCTACCAAAATGAATACCAATACTGTATTCCATGTGCCACACCCTTGCCCATTCACTTGACATACTTATATCCCTCTGCAGGCTTTCAACGTTGTCTGCACACTTTGTTTTACCATTCATCTTTGATGTGTTTTGAGGGAGTTTGGTCTGGTTCATAACAGAGGGCAGTGATAGTTAGTGAGGGAAGGTATTACATGCTACATAGAATGTGTCAGTGTAGAAACCTTGGGATGTGTGTGCAGTAGCAGAGATAGAGTTGCCCTATGGTTCTTTCTTTCAGTAATGCTGCCTGACCCTCTGAACCTGGATAGAGCGCTGACCAGCCAGACAAGGCACACTGCCATGCCTCCTCCCTCCATCATTTGGAAAGAGGATGGCTGTCTTATGCAATACCTGTTAAGCCAGACCTCAGGTTCCTGTCAGACACAATGTCAACTTAGCCTCATCAGCCATGTCAGTCCAGTCACTAGTCACAATCAGGGCAGATGCAAGCGCACCTGCAGGTGCATTGTGGACTCTTGAAGTGTAGCTCCAAAGGATTCTGGTCTTATGGTTAATGTCCAGTGAGTGGTGAATTCTGCCAGGAATGGAGCGTGGAAGGATGCAACATAGTACCCCTGAGTCAGCAATGAGTCAGCAACAATAATTGAAGTGTCAAATTCGGTAAGATACTGAGAAAAATCTCACAGTCCCTTTCACTCTGCCAAACTAGATATGACTCACTTCACTTGTAAAAGAAAGATTCCACCAACAGCCACTGAACAAAAGCAGTTCAACAATATTGTCTACTCATACACTATACAGAAAGTGGCAGAGCTCTTGCATGCTCATTAAAACTTACGCATGGAGCTGGATTTGAGGGTAAAAGGTTGTCTTGATATATTTGCAGTTGCTTGACAGCCAAACTTGAAAGATGGCCTAATTTACATTGAGATTAGGTGAACACCATCAAGATTTTGCTACATATTTAAAGCCAGTGCAATAAAAAATATGCACACAGCATTTACATTAAAAATGAGATATAACCCAACACTGTCGTCTTGTTGAATGTGTACTAGTTATTTGTGTTTTAGGCATTTTATGGTACAACATAGAAACAAAACTGACTTTTAAAAAAAAGACACTAGCCATGAGATGAAAACAGAAAAATAATTAAACTATATAATAATGACCAATTCTTGACTTCCATTTCCCTCTATGAGACACACTTATAATGTGTGGAAGATTCCTAAGGATATTCCATAATGGTTAAGAAGGCTTTTATTTTTCATTGTAGCTTATTAACTCTGAAGACCTGCATGTTTTGATCATCCTATTAAATATGTAGGCCAATTTGTAGCTAATGTTTCCAGCAGAAGTTTTAAAATAACTTGCTCATATATTTATGCCTGCACTTGCTGATTGTACCGAAGTAGGAATCAGGAAGTATATATTAATGATGGGGTCACTTTTCAAATGAACACGGGGTGTCACTTGGTCACCTCATCCACATTATAAGAGCAGGTAGAGACTAATATTACATTAATAAATTTGTTCAGTACATCACCACCTATGCATGCATCTTGACAATAATAGAATTGATGGGTTAAGCAAATATTTAACTTGAAGTTTGATGTCCTTATTAATTCAGGGATTATTGATGACATAGGAGTAATGAGAATGTATATTAATAGGTTTTCCGTTTTTCTTCCCCAGTTATGCTTCAGTGAAACAATTGCATTCCTGATACTATGGAGCAATCCAGAGAGCAGTTGGGTCATTAATTTCTGGGACGCTCTAATAAATTGTATCTCTCCGACATAGCCTCTGTTACCTCCAAATGACTCCTCTTGCTGAAATAGCATACACGTTTGTGGAAGCCAGTGATTCAGTTCCTAATATTACTTACTGCCATGCACACAGTTATTTTTCACTGTCAGCATTTTGCTTTATCAGTGCTTACACTTGGGATTACCTCTTCTTCCAGCTAACGACAGACGTTTGATATGAAAGGGTACAATGTTCACTAGACTGCACGGTTATTTTTCAGCAAAATTCAAACAAAATCCTCGAAACCAATGAAAAAAGACAACGTTTTTTTACTGTGAATTAACCCTAGCTCAAAGTCCATTTTGACAATGTGTGCCTGTTTTAAAAAAAAATACCAGAACCTAACCGTTCACAAACCGGCCATGTCCCTGAATAAAATTATCAAATAAATCACCGTGGTGATTTTTGCAAGTTCTGTATTTTTGTGTACCTCTGATGAGACTCACAAAAATGATCACTCCTTTGCTGCAAGAGGACAAATTGATAGCTTTTAAAGGCCTATAAGATACAGACATGTAGTGATTAGAATGAGGTCAGACCTCACAGAGTATCAGTTCCCTGATTGTGGCTGTTAACCTGGTCTAATTAGAGAGTCCTGGCTGATAGATATGATCAAGAGTGTTAGAGCCAGCTCTAACCTAGCTGGGTCAGTGTCATGTACGATGCACGTATTAGTAAAGGGTGACTTGGCGATGAGATACCGGCCTTTGTGGAGTTATTTCAACACGCACCAGTGTAATGTGAAAACTATTTTACAGAGTCTTTTAAAATTTAAATCTGGTCATGCATAGGTCAGTTTTAATGTGATAGAATGAACATGAGAGTTCTAAGGTTCAGATTTTGCATCTCCACTGTTTACAATCCATATCAATCTTAGATGAGAGGGAGACGAGTAAGTTAGGATGTTTTGGATTTGATTAATAACTCAGTGGCTTGTAATAACAGATTGGAGGACTGCACTGTTTCTGTCCAGTTCTACTTCTCCACTGGACACAACATAAATGCCTTACCTTAGCCTCAGTGGGTAGTCATGTGCTTTCTAAAACCCAGACTTAAAATGAAAAGATGCATCAACAAGATTTATTTTATAAACTCCAAGTTATCAATCTGTTACAAAATAAAATTCATTCAATTAAAAATGCAAAATTGGTTAATACATAAATTGTGATGTGAAAAGGTAAATGTTTAGACCCCATGCAACCCTAAACACACATGTCAGCTCTCTCTTCAGGAAAATGGAACAAGCAGCTATTTTTCTGCAGAAATTCACAGCGTTTTCTGGTCAATGATGGTTATTCTTGAAAGCAATAAAGGATAATGTTCCAAGGTCTGTGGATCTGGTATACCTGCAGGTGCAATCAAGTCACAATTCATGCACAGTTGTCTTCAGAAAGAGCTCACTTGGGCACTAAAATATTGAGGAATTTTTTATTCAGAAGAACAACCAGGTTTCACCCTGATCTCACAGATAAGATGTTTCAGAGACAGGAAACATGAGCTGAGCAGCTTGTCCTGTAATAGTCTTGATCCAGTTGAAAACCAAATTTCAAGCCCGTTAACACTTTTTCCTTTGAAATGACTTCAACAACCAAGATCAGCAATTACCTGAAACCATGTGGTTTCCGAGAAATGCCTTGTTTAACAGGGAAGTTTCAAAACATCTTATCATTGATCTTTTAACAAAAGAATCTGAGCAGGCTGGACAACCCTTCAAACTTAAGTTCACAAAAATAATTCAATATGAGGCAGCTTCATAACACAGATGATCAAGAGGCATGAGATAAAATCTGAGCACAGCAGCTGGAGAATATAATTTCAATAAATTTGGAATAAAAGCTAATATCAGTGTTCATTATGATGAAATTCCTATATGAAATCCTGAAAAATAAAACGTCCATATGGTTCACAAATGTCAGGTAAGGAAGCAGATCTTACCCAGGCAGGTATATATGACTATAGATCCACAGAAACATGGTTGGCTTAACTGTCATCTACCAAGACATTGAGTAATTCACTCCCATCCCTTTGGAATAATTAGGGATAGATAATAAATGCTGACTTTGCCAATGACTTTGTCTATTCACATCCTGTGAGTGGGTTGAAGAAAAACTCCAAGTACGTAACTGCAAGTAAAATTGTCAAGATGATGAAAGGCTGCAATGGCTACAAACTAATTAAGTATTTGGGCTAGAAGTTAGCAGATGGAGTACACTGTGTAGAAATGTGCAATTATCCACTTTGGCAGGTAAAACGGAAAAGCAGAATAATTTTGAAAAACCTGACAATGTGTAAAATGGGATTCAAAGAGATTTGGAGGCTTTTGTGCAAGGAATTTAACATGCAGGCACAGCAAATAGTTAGCAAGCTAAGAGCTATCTTTATCACAACAGAGCTGGAGGACAAAAGTCAGGAAGTCTTGCTGCAAACATAATGAACTTTAGCGTCCTTACCAAAGTGAGGAAATACTTGTTTTAGAAAATGTGCAATAAAGGTTGCATCCTGGAAAGTAAGAACTGTCCGATGATGAGAGATTGCAAAAAAATATGCTCATAGGGTCATAGGGTTGTACAGCATGGAAACAGACCCTTTGGCCTGACTTGTCCATGCCGACCAGATATCCTAAATTAATCTAGTCCCATTTGCCAGCCTTTGGCCCATATCCCTCTAAACTCTTCCTATTCATATACCTATCCAGATGCCTTTCAAATGTTGTAATTGTACCACCCCACACCTTTTCCTCTGGCAGCTCATTCCACACATTTACCACCCTTTGCATGAAAAGGTCGCCCCTTAAGTCTCTTTTACATCTTTCCCCTCTCACCTTAAACTTTTGCCCTCTAGTTTTGGATTTCCTTACCCTGGGAAAAAAACAAACCTTGGCTATTCATCCTGTCTATGCCCCTCATTATTTTAGTGAAACATAAAAAATGATTCGAGGATTTGACATGATAGATGTTGGGGAGCTGTTTCCATGGACTGGAGACTGTACGTCCAAGGATTATATTCTTATAATAAGAAGTCAGCCATCTAGGATTGTGTTGAGAAATGATTTACCCAAAAGAGTTCTGAGTCTCTGGAATTCTCAGTTGGAAGGAGGAGTGGATGTTCAGTTGACAAGTGTATTGAAGGCTGAAAAAACTAATTATTTAGGGCACCCAAGGAAATGGAGGATATATGGATAGGACAGAAAAGTGGACTTGATGTGGACATTAAGCCATAATCACATTTAATGGTGAAGCAACCCAACATGACCTAGCTCTTTTTATCTTCATAGATGGTGGACAGGACATGGATTTGATATTCTCATGAATAAAAATATTCCAACTATATGACTCAGACTGTACTAAATTATCATTCTTAATTATATTAGAAAATACTTTATTACAATTTTTTAAAAAATTACTTTCTAAAACTCATATCTAGCTGCACTGGTTCATGGAAGAAATTCTGCTCAGGGGTATGTGAATCAACTTCAGCAAAATTGCTTCTCTACAAAACTACTGTGATTGCATTTACACCTGGATCGCTAATAATGTCTGAGGCAAAGGATCCTGTTTGAGTTTTTTCAATTCAGCCAGTAACTGTCAGCTGGTGCAATTCAAAAACAGCATACGCTGCAAGTTACTGGACACAAGTTAAACAACAAACAATACTTTATGTGGAACTATGCTTCAAACCGACTGGAGTTTTTCTTGAGTTTAATCACCCTAAGCACATTTATCATCTTGATAACATGTTCAAGATCTCTGTACGTTTCTGGTACAAATTCTGCTTGTATAGTAGATGGATGAAATAGTCCCTTCTCGGACAAAGAACTTGCAGGGAAGGACTGATCAAAATCAGGAATGTTTGCTTTTTTGTCTGAAATCAGCCAACATCAATGTGATTTCAAATGTATATTTTGTATAAACTCCAATCAAATTGCTGATGCAAATAAAATTGAGAACCAAGTCAAAATCCAGATTTGTGGGAAGTATCAATATTAGATTTGTGCTCTGTTACACGATTGAAGCTTTGTGTTAAATTTAGGTGGTAGGTTCATGTGGTAGAGGCAAATGGGCCTCCCAATCATTTGACATTTATGAATTGCTTGCAAATGTATGAAAAATAAATTCTTATTAATTATAAGCTACTTTCTGCTGAGCATTTTGAATGGTCTATTAAGTTTTTGGGGACATGATCTTCAATCAAGTAGTTGACTAATTGCACTTGGCTGCATCCAAAGACACTCTGACATCTTGTTTTGTGATTTATGAGATCCATCTTGTTTTCCCTGGGTTGCTTTTCAGGGTTTTGATTTTCATACGCTAAAGGTGCCATATTTTCCAAGGGTCAAATTATCCATAACTCAAGGCAAATTCTTATAGGGCCTGAACGACAAGGGCTATGGTGAAATATGTGGTAGAATTGCACGTGAAGCCCAGCACTGGTTACAACTTGCTGCATCTTTTTATTAAGCTCCAGATGTTGAGGTAAGATTCTCACTAGGCACTGGTGAGTTGCCTCTGAAGGGGGATTATTGCCTATTAACAGCCTCATTGACTACAGATCTCGCCAAGTAAACAAGGACCAAACAAAATGCTAAGATTTCTTGACCTGCAAGTGTCTGGCAATTCCAGCTTGCTGCTGGCTGTGAATAGCTTCTACGTTGCTCACCAAACAACAGCATCTCAGGGCAAGATCCATAGGCACCAGCTGCAAACACTTCTCGTCCATGGACACAGACCCAGAAGTCAATGCTGTGAGCCGTGTCACGTGCCAATCTCGCTGCAGGGAAGAGCTTGGAGGGAACATTGCTCATGGCAGCTCTTGATTCCACTTGCAGCACATGTTGGTGGTTGAGAGCTGCATTGTAGGCCACAATGACAACTGGCTTGTAAAGCTACTGCAAGGACTCATTGTGCATAGGGGTAGGTACTGGCCACATCTCTGGGTTGGTCACTTGCTATTTTAATGCTCATTGGCTTAGCATCGGCATGGATGCTGCCAGCAGTCTGCCTTCCCAGTTGTTCCTATTAATGGAATCAAACAATGAGGGCCTTCCTTCTGGTTCACAGGCTGCAGTCAATGGGAATGTACATATTTCTGGACTGCTGTGTCCCACGTCGATCTCACACCTGTACCATGTGCCAGCAGTTTATATGCCAAGCACACTGCATGTGCTTGCAAGCAGACTTCCATTTGTTAAAGTCTTAAGCGAGCAGTCCCTCCTGATGTCCATAGATGCACCTCTTGAAAGGCAGCCTCCAATGCCAGCTCAGGAAATTGGTCACCGTCAGGGTGTTCTCAATCGGGCTGTGCAACTTGCATTCCAGGGAGTGGGCCACAGTCAATCCTGTGGCTCCATAGTGGCCAGTCCAGAGGGTAGACCTACATAGTCAGGGAGATGTACAACCATGGCACAGGAATCTGAGCACTTTTCACCCAGAGTTAGGTTGCTCAAGGGAATGGGTCACCATTTATCCATCGAGAGAAACTAAGGGTAAAGGGGATGTGCAGGACAAGGAGAGGCTGCTACCACTGTAAGGAGACTTGGGAACCTATTGAAGGCTACCAGCTGGGACAAGGGAGGGGTGAGGTGGCGTGATAGTTGTGAAGGAGCAACTGTATTTGTAAAGGAAGGTAAACAGTAAACCATGGATTGGAATGGGGAATGCATGAGGAGGTTTGACCATGATTGGGACCATCTCAGTTTCAGTGAGGAGACAGTGTATGACCATACTTGGCAAGCTCACCTCATATACCGAGGCTGGCAGAGGGAAGAGCAACACGCTCTACTCACTGGTTAGATGGGGCCCCGGGGAGATAAAGCTGATGGGTTCATGGAAAGGGTATCAGGAAGGAGATTGGAATATTTGGGGCCTCACCAATATGTCAAGGTGGAGCTAGAAACCACCGCCTGAAGAGCATTTGCTTTTGACTTACAGCATTCTGGAAATTGAAAGTTCAAAATGGAGAAGAAAATGACCGCAACCACACCCAGAATGGACAGGGGAAGTGTCGTGATCTGTAAAGGAGGGAGCCACAAAACCTACTGATGTGAGGCCCTTTAAAAGTAAACAACATTACACACAGGCCCATGCTTTGGTCTGGAAACAGACCTGTGCGATCTCCTAATCCCTGGAGATGCGCATGCATTGGCTTCTTATTTGCTGTAAACCTCTCTGCCCACACATTGCTGATCACTTCATTCACACCAATGTATTTGTCCACAGAGGACAGCGAAAGGATTACAAGGGGCAATGGCAGAAACAATTGCCCTGTCTAAACCTCCACACAAGGAGGCAGGGTAGTGTCAGGGGTCACCTTGCTGGAGGAGGAACCACACACAAGACTCCTTATAAATCTCCTATTAGGATACTTCAGAGGTGGCTGGGCCCACTACCTGCAATCTGCCTATTGGATGTCATGGAGGCTCAGTGGTTAGCACTGCTGCCTCATAGCACCAGGGACCCGCCTCAGGCAACTGTCTGTTTGGAGTTTGCACATTCTCCCATGTCAGCGTGGGTTTCCTCCAGATGCTCCACAGTCCAAAGATGTGCAGGCTAGGTGAATCGACCATGCTAAAATTGCCCATAGTATTCATGGTTGTATAAGTTAGGTGCATTAGTCAGGGGAAATGTAGAGTAATAGGGTAGAGGAATGGGTCTGGGTGGGATACCCTTCAGAGGGTCGGTGTGGATTTGTTGGGCTGAATGGCCTATTTCCACACAGTAGGGATTCTATCATTCTGTGATACTACAGCTAGCTCCCAACACAGATATTGATCCATAGTACATCCACAACAGACATGATGTTAGCAACCAGTTGGTAAACTGACTAGACAGAGACTCAAATGGATTACAAAATCATTAAACTCGAGATTTTGTCTATCATGCTCCATCACACATGCACCATAATGCATGCAAAAGGATTGTTTATCTTCACCTCCCACTACACCTGAGTGTTATCCCACAGTCTGCTGGAGGGAACCTCTCTGGTGTGGAGTCAGTTGGTCCTGGAAGTTTGGTCAGGCAACCATGGGGACATTCTGACTGTCTTCTCACCAAAAGCAAGTATACACCCCACCAAGCTTGAACTTCCAAAGGTCGGCAGAAGGCAGAGTGGAGGTGGTGGGCCCGGCCATCTCTGGAGTATCCTAACAGGAGATTTATGAGGGGTCTGTGTGTTTAGTTGCTCCTCCTGTAAGGTGACCCAAGGCACTACCCTACCTCCTTATGTGGAAGGGGGGGCCGGAGATGGCTCCCTGTTCCTGCATTCACAGTGGCCTAGTATCAGCATTACAATGCAAGATGTACTTCAAAATGCAGCAGTGAGGTGGAGAACTGCATTCTAAATGAGATGTATAATAATGTTGTAGTGAAGTTGGTGCATATCTGATGCCAACCTCTGGGACAAGGTTGGAGAGCAAATGAGCATCTGAAATATCAGTATTCAATTTTAAGATGCACCTCAGCAACTCAGATATACATTTGTGAGTTCTCAAATTATATTAGATTAATCTCTTCCAGGATACAGGATCAACAACTATTCAATTTTGATGTTTGGTGTAATTTCTTCAAGAAATAAAGACAGGCAGCAATCTTGATCTCTTTCTAAACAAGGAAATAATGTCCTGCAATTTGTTGCCTTTTTTTTTGTTTGGGCATTCCAAACAGATTGTACTGGTGCCTGGCTATTATTCGAAAGTACACATTTGTCTTTCACTTCACAACTGACAAATTTATATAAAGCATTCCTGCAGAAAATCCCAATGGATGTTACAAGAGAGGCAAGCACAGTCTGGATTCAAAACATTACAGAACTGATAGAGTGTCTAGTTCCAACATAATTACAAGTACACAACTGACTTCATGCATGGATTAAACAGGTCTTCATGATGACATCCTTGATCTAAACTGACTCCATTTCTCACAGTAGTGGTCAATCACCAAAGAGAAAAAAAAATACCTGTTGCTGTTAGAATTTTGTTCATTTGCTCTTCAAAATAAGTGAATGTAAAACTCCAATGAATGCTAATATATACAACTTTTAAAATTTTTTAGTGTACAAATGTAATCAGTAGTTTTTTAACGTGGCACAGCCCAAAATGGACTGTGCAACATACCATGACCGTTCAATTGCCTTAATTAGGTTTGAAATTTTACCTAATTTTGCATCACCTCCTTTCCTCCTGTCCTACCTTTCAATATGTTGACTATTTAAAGGTGCACTAATACAAGTGGCTTTCACCTTACTCATGATCTTCATTCTGGTCTTCGGTGAGAATCAGCACAAATAGAAAATAGGATATCTCAGCTGATTCCAAACCTGTCCATAAATTAGGATGCCTCTCAGTAGAGAAGCCATTTTATTTTCCCTGCTCTAAAGCAAAAGTGATGAGTCCAGTTATGCACAGACTGGATATTAAATCTAGGATCTTACTCTTGAGCAGTTTAGCAATTCAGCAAATAAATGTTGCAGAACCATTTGGGGGCTCAACTTAGAAAACCTTTTATTTTTCAAGTTCTCTATTACAAACTTATACATTAACCAAGGGGGATCTCCAGCTCCCTCATGGTTCAGTTTCAAGGGCAACTTAAAAGGCATTTCCTAATTTTGTCGAGTGTTAAAATAATCGAATTAGAAATGTGACATCTATTGAATTGTCAAACTGTGCTTAAATGCAAGAGTAATTTTTTTTCAGTTTTCAAAGAAATTGAATGTTCAAACAGTAATCCGAAGTGTGTGGTCATGACATTTTCCATTGACCCTGGATTATCACACAGGAAAGACAAAATGATTTCTTCTAATCACTTGACATAGGCTTTAAGTTCCAGAGGAAATAGCTAAATTTGATGATTGGCTGAGTAGCTAACAAAGTATGGATCAAGCAACACAAATTTTGTAGGTGCTTGATTCGGTTATTGTGGTAGGTAACATACACTTGCACATCTACAACATGAGTGTCTCTTTCACTGAGGCGACTTAGCTGAATGTTCAGATCAAGAGGCCTCTTCATTCTGGATTAAAGCAATAAATTTCCTGATCGTTCTCAGGAAGCAAGTAATTGTTTAAAAAATAAAGTTAAGATCTTCTGGGGTAAGGTAACTTTCTCTTGAGACATTCTTCAGACAGCGTATCCAGGATTTACACCAGCTTTCGCCAAACAATGGAAAATTAGGTGGAATTCCCAGGCAAGCTGAAGAAAGCACCTGAAACTTTTTGTGAATGTTTCCAGTAGGGAGGTCAAGCAGATGGCTCTGTTCATCTCCATTTCAGATTCATCGCAGAATGGAATTTCACTCATAGAATCCATGGAGTAGAAGCCTAGCTGATCCAAGTATAACAATAAATTTTAGCCTGCTACAATCTTCTAATTTTATGGAGCCGGGGGACCAGATAAGTTCCTTTTAACTCCTCAGGATTATTGCAACCCACTCACACCCCAACTTTCCTGAAACAATGAGGACTTGGGAAAGTAATAGCAACTATACCATTTTAGAATTAGCTGTACCTTCCATTTTGTTGTATTATTTGGAAATTATGTCATTTTGTATAGGCGTGCATGTATATAGAGAGTGCCAAATCAATCTCTAATGCACTCTAATCTGAGTATCAAAGCAATAATATATCATTCCACAGTACATGAGGAATATGGAAGAATACACTCAATCTCAGCTCCAATATTTCTGTCTAAAAATGTGATTATTTCTGACTTCTGAGAACCACAAGGCATAACGCCCCCATCAGCAAACCCAACTGAACAGTATTTCTAACTAATTTGACAGTTCCACTGATACTAGTCACATACCTCAGGATATCATTTAGAAATCGAGCTAGAATGGCACAACTGCTACTTTTGAGTCAGAGAAATTACTAGTTTTTAAGACTGTACTTTTAATTTATGTTAGTACTTAAAATTAAACCTTTACAGAATTTTTGCAAAATGTATGAGTTCCTTATCTTGCTCGTGGCCAGGTTGTTAAGCTGTATAAATATTTTTCTCCACATCAGTGTTGCAGTTTAATAGCTGTGAGCATGCATATGGGAACTGTTTAGCATTCTGCAGGAGTCCATTTATCAGCATAGTCATTTTAACATTACAGCTGAAATAAGTACAAAGTCACACTCATTTCTGTTTTATGTTGTTGAGAGATAAGAACTTGTTCAAAAGTAAAATTACTTAATACAACCAATAGGTACACAATTAAAGAACAATGTATAAACATTGCAACAAAATTTTGCTAAGAAATTTAACAGCTATCATAAAATTAAAAATCTGTTTTCTGTTAATGAATTACTGATCTATAAGTCTTCTACATCAATGGACTAAATATTATGATTTCTGGCACAGTCCGAATTGAGTTTAGTGTTTTGGATGGTCTTTCCCTGCATGGCCTCGTGAATTTTCTGTCTGTAGCAATAACTACCCACCCCACCCCTATGTCATCACTCATGTCCAATTCAGGCCCCATCTTTACCATGAGCCATTTCCAGAACAACTTGCCACTCACTGGGCATCTGCTGCACAACCTGTGATGGAGAGGCGCACGCAGCTACTCTCCATCACCTCAGCCATTGGCATCCAATTCCAAAGGCATGGCAACAATGGCATGGGGAAGTTGGGATTCCTTCCAGGTTGTCCTTTCCTGACAAGGACACAGGAGCCTAGCAGGATAAAGAACTACACAGAGCCCCCTCAGAGATTTTTTCTCAGGACACTTCAAGGGTGGCCCAGCTCCTCCAACTCCATCCTGCCTACTCCACCGATGCACCCCCACCCCCAACTTTTGGAAGTTCATGTGCCCAGGAGGTCAGCTTGCCTCTGCCAAGACGATCTTCAGCATGGTAAAAACAAGGACTGCAGATGCTGGAACCCAGATTCTAGATTAGAGTGGTGCTGGAAAAGCACAGCAGTTCAGGCAGCATCCGAGGAGCAGGAAAATCGACGTTTCAGGCAAAAGCCCTTCATCAGCTCTTTAGCATGTCTGACTTGTCCAGATGTATGCAGCCCCAGACCCACCGCATCAAATCTTAGGGATCAATGGGCTCCACTGCTGAGCAGGTTCCCTCCACTCCAGCTACAGAACCAGTGAGTACACCAACAGGAGGCAGAGCAGAAAGGAGACCTAATGGGAGCATTTGGATTGTAATTGATACTACAATTCTGTATCAGTGTCACAGATATAGCCTCTCACCTGGTTATTAGTATCTCTGTGTAGGCACAAATGGCATTGTGTCAGCATCAGACATCACTCACTGACTCCAACCAAACTTCCATAGATGGAGCTCTGAGCTGAGAACCTCCTGCATCATCTACATGTAAGAGGAACAATGTGTATACATGGCATTGAATCATGCTAACACCTTTGGCCTCACATTGGACAACATCCCTACCCTTTCACAGCCTCTGTGTCCAAAGATCTATGTCAATGAGTTGTTCAGCAATGTTTGTGACACGGCCACGCAACACACAGAAGGATGCAGTGCATTTGGATGGCCAGGTATCAGAAACCACATGGGGCAGTATCCTGTACAATATGTCGGTCTATGTACCATGTCCTATCATAAAATAGCACTAAGATCAGTGGGTGCTGCCACCCCTCCCTAACAGGTTGAGTCACCTAAGCTGCCTACCACAAGTGTGGTCGCAGTCATTTTCATTTCCACCGCGCACTTTCGATTACCAGTACAATAGCAATCCTCGGCCAGCCCCTGCCAGCCTCCATCTCAATGTATCAGTGAGCTCTGAACATGTAAATCCCCTTCCTTATAGTCCCATAGGCTTCACACCTCCCTGGGTCCCTACCCAACCCAGCTACATGAGCCTACTCCTGCCCCCCAAAACCCTGGCATATGAGATGACACGTCATAATTCTTTTGAAGCATTAACCCTGTTTTTCCCTCAAGAGATATTGCCAACTTGCTGAGCCTTCTGAGTATTTTGTGTTTTTATTTAAGATTTCCAGCAATATGGAAACCACAGCAAGTACCAAGTAGATTCAGATTGCCATTTACTCTGAATGACCTCCATGTTGCATTTGGTCAAAGATCATGGGCTCCAACTGCTTATATCCCTCATCCATGGACAGTGGCATTTGACATTGCATGACCATTATGGCACCTCTCTAGTACACGGGCAGGTGCTCTGGAAGTACGGACTTGGTTTGTAGAGCACTCTGGCAATTAGCATTGGAATGCTGCAGCAGAGACACTTTGCTACTGGAACAGGTGTCCAGCTCATAGATTGGACCAGCTTGTACCTCAGGGATGCTCGCTTACATTTTTGATGCTTACACATTGAGTGCTCACATCATGCATGCCCTGCCTTATCTTGCCTTGCCATGTTGTGCGAATTAGTACAGTCCTACCACTAGGTACTTTCCTTGCTAGTCAGCAGTTCTCAGTCAAGAGGATATACACCTTGCTGTATTAACAGTACAGCACATCAACCTTACACCTGCCCCACAAACCCAGCAATTACATGGCAACACCTCTATGTGCAATAGCAATGTACCAAAGGCTAAGGGAAGTCATCCTCACTGAACTCCACAGGGCTATCTGTTATTCAAGTGGTCCTGACCCTCTAATTCAAGAGCAGTCTCCCATATCAGTCTTGGGGTTTGGACACGATCAGTCACCCACACAAGGTGATCTCGGTCAGTGGGTCCATGCCTCTGCAGTTTCTGGATTGAGTCACAGTGGCTCCAGAGCAACAAATCCTGGGGGAATGAGGGCAGCTATCTTGTTGGGTCACTCAAAGGGGTGGTAAATCCATTGGCCTCATTGGCAGAAACAAAGGGTACAGCGGGTTTGAAGTGGGCAGTGATGAGATTCGGCAAGTGGGCAATCATTGCAGTGATGAGATTCGGCAAGTTGTTCTTTGGGACTGCAGGCCGCAAGCTGGAGGGAAGATGAGGGTGATATGGTAAAGCATTGATGGGAAAGAGGGTCTCGCAAAGGTTTGAGGGGGTGGTCCACAGTCATGTTCATCGTGACATCAAGAGGGTACATTGAATGATACATGCACACAAAGTTCAAGAAAAGAGAGTGACTCGTACAGAGGAAGAAAGTTGAATAAGCAGTTAAGAATCTCTTAGGTTTAAACTCTAGGCAAAGGTAGGTATGTTATTTTCTGGAATATAGCCAGCAGTAGCGAATGTTGCTGTTATTTAGAGTTCTCTCTGACGTTCCTTCTCTGTGGTTGTTTCTGTAGAAATTGGACCAGTTTCTTTAAGAGACAGAAATGTTGATGTAGCAAATTTCCTTTCCGTAATCTCTGGAAACTCGCAGAACCTCACTTGAAATACAGTGTGTAGTTCCAAGAGGTTATTTTTTGATTGGTCTGTATATGGGTTTGAGCTATAGGGAGAGGCTGAATAGGCTGGGGCTATTTTCCCTGGACCAGCGGAGGCTGAGGGGTGACCTTTTAGAGGTTTATAAAATCATGAATGGATAGGGTGAATAGCCAAGGTCTTTTTTCCCAGAGTGTGGGAGTCCAAAACTATACAGCATAGGTTTGAGGCGAGAGGGGAAAGATGTAGAAGAGACCTAAGGGGCAACTTGTTCACCCAGAGGTTGGGACATATATGGAATGAGCTGCCAGAGGAAGTGGTGAGATTAATACATTTACAATATTTAAATGGTTTCTGGATGGGTATTTGAATAGGAAGGGTTTAGAGGGATATGGGGCAAATGCAGGCAAATAGGACTAGATTAATTTAGGATATCTGGTTGGCATGGACGAGTTGGACTGAAGGGTCTGTTTCCGTGCTGTACAGCTCTGTGACTGTGTGGTGACTATGGTGTCAATGTCTAGTTCTCTGCTTTTGTTAATAGCTCCTTAAAACCATAACAGATTATAATAGTTGTCTGGATTGTTGGGTGTCTCCCTTTTTGTACACCTTTGAAAAGTGATTCTCTTCTTTTCTCGCCTCCCCTTCAAGGTAGCTTTGTATTTTTCAGCAGTTTGTCTTATCTCAACTCAATTTGCAATAGCTGCAAATTGTTGAAAGTTCAAAAGAATCAAAAATACACATGTTTGGCCTTTTGACAATATTCACATTCCCACATTTATCTTTGAAATAGCATATATAATCTTTCATCCAGTAGTTACAACCTCCAGATAATGGTGGCACTGCAAAACTCCAATACTGAAACATATGACTCAATACTATGAATTTCAACAACAGTTACAAATAATAAGGTGGAATTTTAGTAGAAAATGTGGACAGCAAATGCTTATAAATATGTGGAAGGTGCTGTAGATGAGCTTGGAAACTTGCAACACCCACTTCCAATTAACCTTAGAAAGTGAATAGTTGCATTAGCTTGAATAAGTTCATTGTTCTATGCTTTTCACAGAATTCTAAATTATAATATGTTCTGTGTTTTACATGATGTGCTATGTGTTTTTCTGCAATGGTTTCCATTAATTTTTAATGCACAGTGGCTCAGTGGATAGCGCTGCTGCCTCACAGAGCCTGGGACTCGGGTTTGATTCCCACCTCGGGCGACTATCTGTGTGGAGTTTGCCCATTCTGCCCGTGTCTGCATGGGATTCCTCCGAGTGCTCCAGTTTCCTCCCACTATCCAAAGATGTGCAGGTCAGGTGAATTGGCCATGCTAAATTGCCCATAGTGTTAGGTGCATTAGTCAGGGATAAATATAGGGTAGGGAAATGGGTCTGGGTGGGTTACTCTTCGGAGGGTTGTTTTGGTCTTGTTGGGCTGAAGGGCCTGTTTCCATATGGTAGAGAATCTAACCTAATCTAATCTAAAAAATTTCCACAGCAATAATCAACTGATAGACTGAGCTGGAATAAATTGCGTTCTTTGATATTATTTTCTGGTTTGCGGCTGGGAACAGTTATGTAAATGTGTGATTTTGTTGCATAAATAGAAGAGAAATATGTGAAATTTTGGAAAAGACTAGTATGTAAATACGTAAAAACCTAAATGTATGTCAGTATATCAGGATGTATATCAATATACCTTTGCTTCCTACTGGTGAAGACTATTTATTTACTGATTTCATTTCCTGAATAATTCAATTGGATTTTTTGTCATTCACCAAATTTATCTCTTCTAGGCAGACATCTAATTTGCCTAGTGGTTGCACCTGTCCTGAAAGTAAATGCAAAATTACTAATTGAGGTTCATCATCAGGTATAATACTTCCCAAAATCTACGTTATGTCTGTTCTATAATTGGCATTAAATTATGTTTTTGCTTCAGGATCAAAGCAGTAGTTTAATATTTAATTTTAGTAGCATGTAATAGTAAGTGTGTGTATATATACATACACAATTGCAGGGTGACAGATGGCTGTGTCTCACAACATCACAAAATAAATTGTTGTGCTTCCTTTATTAATGATTTCATTGCCAGTAAATCTGGATGACTGACTGCCACTTAGCACCTCGTTGCATATGTTCATGAATGAAATTATTTATCTTTAGTTTTTCGATTTTAGTGTGACTTTCTCCAAAGAATTCCATAGTTTAGTTGGCTGTAACAGACTGAATGTTGTCGTCAGTGGCAAAGCAAAGACTAAGTCAGAAGTCACACAGAAGTCCACACAGATAGTCGCCCGAGGTGGGAATCAAACCCGAGTCCCAGGCTCTGTGAGGCAGCAGCGCTATCCACTGAGCCACTGTGCATTAAAAATTAATGGAAACCATTGCAGAAAAACACATAGCACATCATGTAAAACACAGAACATATTATAATTTAGAATTCTGTGAAAAGCATAGAACAATGAACTTATTCAAGCTAATGCAACTATTCACTTTCTAAGGTTAATTGGAAGTCAGAGGTTATGTTTGACTATAACCTCGTGTTGTGTGACTTCTGACTTTGTCCATTCCAGTCCAACACCGGCATCTCCACATCAAAGCAAAATCGCTTCATGCTCATAGCAAGTCTCACTGCAAAACGTTGCAATATCTCAGTGAGAATTTCACCTCGTTCCCTGTGCAGTGATTTTACAGCAACATTCTTGTCTGGACAGTCCCAGTGCAGGGCTGGGGTGGTTTCAGTTTATCCAAGAAGCCTATTCTATAAAGGATTTTTACAGGTCCACATGAAGGTAAAATTACAAAGAAGATCCTTTTTGCATACCATGACATACAGTTTGGAACAAAAGAATGAAGAAAGTAAAAGCTAAAACAAGCAAATAATCTGTTAAAATATAATCTAAAAAAATGTCATCAATCATTTGTTAGCACTGTACAATTATAAAACTATTTTTTTCAGTGTCAGTTCTGTTGTTCAAAGTTTATTTATCTCAACATCACTAAAACAGTTATATTTGATTAGTGTTAAAGTTTAAAGTTACAAAATGTGGTTGGTAATTTCTTCTCTGTAGGTCATTTGGTAATGTTAGATTATGGTTCCCCCATGGGAATCATAAAGTATAAAGTCTTAAATGTGACGCAGCATGGAATCAAAATGAAACATGTTGATAAAGTCAGTCTAAGTATGTATGAGCAAGATGTTAATGCTGGTAATCTGGATCAGTTTATCCTTAACTGTGCAGAAAATTGAGCAAGATTTTGCATGGGGTAGGACTGATGGCAAACTGCACGTTCAGGTTATTAGAAAATTACACCTTTTGAAAGCATTGTTTTGCAGAACTGAGAAAAAAGTTGATGTTGTTGATTTCTGGCCAAGGGGTATGACAGGGTCCAGAATGCAGCCTGTATCAGAGTTACTGGTCAGCAACAGATTTTAACTGTGGGGTGCCCGATGTCCGAATGTTGTGGTTAGTTTAAGAGGAGTAATACTGGTAAAAATGCATTCTTTAACTAAAAGAAGACTAATTATCCATGTACTGAGTTTGCAATTTGTACTTCCTTGTAAGCCATATTCGTCTAAATAGCCACTATTGAGTAAATGTGCCAGTAAGAGACGTGAGGTCTGCAGATGCTAGAGATCAGAGTTGAGAGTGCATTGCTGGAAAAGCACAGCAGATCAGGCAGCCAAAAGTACCCCAGTGACCACAAAATAGAGTGGTAGAGTCATGGAGATTACAGCACGGAAACAGACCCTTAGGTCCAACTCGTACATGCCAACCAGATATATGAAACTAATCTAGTCCCATTTGCCAGCACTTGGCCCATATCCCTTTAAACCTTCCTATTCATTTACCCATCCAGATGCCTTTTAAATGCTGTAATTGTACCAGCCACCACCATTTCCTCCAGCAGCTCATTCCATACACGCACCACCCTCTGTGTGAACAAGTTGCCCCTTAGGTCCCTTTATATCTTTCCCCTCTAACCCTAAACCTATGCCCTCTAGTTCTGGACTCCCCAACCCCAGGAAAAAGATTTTGTCAATTTATCCTATCAATGCCCGTCATGATTTTATAAACCTCTATAAGGTCACCCTCAGCCTCTGCGCTCCAGAGAAAACAGCCCCAGCCTGTTCAGCCTCTCCCTATAGCTCAAATCCTCCGACCCTGGCAACATCCTTGTAAATCTTATCTGAAACCTTTCAAGATTCACAATATCCTTCCGATAGGAAGGAGACCAGAATTGTGCCTAATATTCCAAAGGTGGCCTAACCAATGTCCTGTACAGCCGCAACATGACCTCCCAACTCCTATACTCAGTGCTCTGACCAATAAAGGAAAGCTTACCAAATGCTTTCTTCACTATCCTATCAACCTGCGACTCTACTTTCAAGGAGCTATGAACCTGCACTCCAAGGTCTCTGTTCAGCTACACTCCCTAGGACCTTACCATTAAGTGTATGCGTCCTGCTAAGACTTGCTTTTTCAAAATGTGGTACCTCGCATTTATCTAAATTAGACTCCATCTGCCATTCCCTAGCCCATTGACCCATCTGATAAAGATGCCATTGTACTCTGAGGTAGCCTTCTGCGTTTCCACTACACCTCCAATTTTGGTGTCCTCTGCAAATTCACTAAGTATACATCCTATGGTCATATCCAAATCATTTATAGAAATGATGAAAGGTACTGGACTCAGGGCCAATCCTTGTGGCACACCAATGGTCATAGACCTCCAGTCTGAAAAACAACCCTCCACCACTACCTTCTGTCTTCTACCTTCGAACCAGTTCTGTATCCAAATGGTTAATACTTCCTGTATTCCATGAGATCTAACCTTGCTAACCAGTCTCCCATCGGGAACCACGTCAAACACATTACTGAAGTCCATGTAGGTCATGTCTACCACTCTGCCCTCATCAATCTTCTTTGTTACTTCTTCAAAAATCTCAATCAAGTTCATAAGACATGATTTCCCACACACAAAGCCATGCTGACTAGCCCTAATCAGTCCCTGCCTTTCAAAATACATGTAAATCCTGTCCTTTAGGATTTGCTCCAACAATTTGCCCACCACCGAGGTCAGGCTCACCGGTCTATATTTCCCTGGCTTGTCCTTACTACCTTTCTTAAATAGTGGCAACACGTTAGCCAACCTCCAGTCTTCCTGCTCCTCACCTGTGACTATCAACGATACAAATATTTCAGCAAATTGCCCAGCAATCACTTCCCTAGCTTCCCACAGATTTCAAGGGTACACCTGATCAGGTCCTGGGGATTTATGCACTTTTATGCATTTCAAGACATTCAGCACCTCCTCCTCTGTAATATGGACATTTTTCAAGATGTCACTAGCTATTTCCCCACATTCTATGTCTTTTATGTTCCTCTCCACTGATGCAAAATACTCATTTAGTATCTCCCCTTCTCCTGTGACTCCATACATAGGCTGTCTTGCTGATCTTTGAGGGGCCCTATTCCCTCCCCAGTTACCCTTTTGTCCTTAATGTATTTATAAAATCCCTTTGGATTCTTTATAACTCTATTTGTGAAAGCTATCTCATGTCCCCTTTTTGCTCTTCTAATTTCCTTCTTAAATATACTCCTCCTGCCTTTATACTCTTCTAAGGATTCACTTGATCTCTCCTGCTCCCTGTCATATGCTTCCTCTTTCTGAATCAAAACCTCAGTTTCTCTCGTCATCCAGCATTCCCTACACCTACCAGCCTTGCCTTTCACCCTAACAGGAATATATTGTCTCTGGACTCTCATTATCTCATTTTTGAAGGCTTCTCATTTTCCAGTCACACTTTTACCTGTGAACATCTGCCCCCAATCAGCTTTCGAAAGTTCTTACCTGATACCATCAAAATTAGCTTTCCTCCAATTTAGTACTCCAACTTTTAGATCGGGTCTATCCTTTTCCATCACTGTTTTAAATCTAATAGAATTATGGTTGCTGGCCCCAAAGTGCTCCCCCAATGAAACCTCAGTCACCTGCCCTGCCTTATTTCCTAAGAGTAGGTCAAGTTTTGCACCTTCTCTAATAGGTACATCCACATACTGAATCAGAAAATTTTCTTGTACACACTTAACAAATTCTTCTCCATCTAACCCTTTACACTATGGCAGTTCCAGTCTATGTTTGGAAAGTTAAAATCCCCTACCATAACTACCCTATTATTCTTACAGATAACTGAGATCTGCTTACAAATTTGTTTCTCAATTACCTGTTAGGGGTCTATAATACAATCCAAATAAGGTGATCATCCCTTTCTTATTTATCAATTCCACCCAAATAGCTTCCCTGGATGTAGTTCCGGAAATATCCTCCCTCAGTGCAGCTGTAATGCTATGTCTTACCAAAAATGCCACTCCCCCTCCTCTCTTGCCTCCTTTTCAATCCTTCCTGTAGCATTTGTATCCTGGAACATTAAGCTGCCAGTCCTTCCACCCCTGAGCCACATTTCTGTAATTCCTATATCCCAGTTCCATGTTCCCAACCATGCCCTGAGTTCATCTGCCTTCCTTGTTAGACCCCTTGCATTAAAGTAAACGCTGTTTAATTTATCAGTCCTACCTTGCTGTCTGCTTTGTTCCTGCCTCCCCTGACTGTTTGACTTGCTCCTTTTCCCAACTGTACTAGACTCAGACTGATCTCTTTCCTCAGTATTTCCCTATGTCCCACCACCACACACCTCCCAACACACACACACACACACACACCAATGATTTGGAATCATCTGAAGACATAAGGCCATTTCTATCTTACCCACATTATTTCACAATATTGTTATCCTTAACATGAATAGACCACACATTTAATTGGCATTCTTGAATTTCCCCACTTAACTGCTATTTGAAGGTGGTTTGAGCTCGAAAAATTCATGGAGTTTTTTTGCCATGTTTTGGAGGCTTCTTCCAGTAGAGTGCCTGCTCCTCATCTGCAGAATGCAGCAGTTGTGAAGATTCCTATTTTGTAAAACTGTATTTCAATACATGTGATAGATTAGTCAAATAATTTAAATTCTCTTTTTGATCTAAGTTTATTAGTGGACAAATCTTAACGCAATCACATTACTTTATCTGTCCATTACTTTGATATAGCCATGAAATTGTTTCATTTCCCTGGGGAAGGGTAAGGACATCTCTAAACTTAAAAGATTCCTCACAGTTCAGTCTCAAAATTTTACCCAAACGAAAGTTTATTATTCAGACAGTAATAATAATATCACATTAACACATATAACTTGGATTCGTGGAGGAGAGACTAATCCATGAACATAGCCTCAAAGAACAGAAAGAAAGTTGACAGCCTTTGCACATTCTCCCTGTGTCTGTGTTAGCTTCCTCTGGGTGCTCTGGTTTCCTCCCACAGTCCAGAGAGGTGGGTAGGCCATGCTAAATTACCAATAGTGTCCAGCGATGTGCAGGCTAGGTGGATTAGCCATGGGAAATGCAGAGTGACAGGGATGAAGTATAGGGGTAAGCCTGGATGGGTTACTCTTTGGATGGTAATGTGCACTCGATGGACTGAATAGCCTGCTTCCACACTGTAGGGATTCTGTGATTCTATAAAGATTGATAAATTCTTGATCTCACAAGGAATTAAGAGCTACAGGGAGCGGGCAGGTAAGTGGAGTTGAAATGCCCATCAGCCATGATTAAATGGCAGAGCGGATTCGATGGGCCAAATGGCCTTACTTCCACTCCTATGTCTTATGGTCTTATGATTCTAAAGTGATATGAAGCAGCTGCCAGTCTAAAGATGGTGCTGCTGGATGTAAAATAAAGTATGCTGCACGACAAAATAAAAAAAGCTTATTTTATTTTGAAATTGATCTGGTTTCTTTGCAGCATTCCTCTCCTGCTCCCTCCTACTGCCTCCCACTCCCCTCTGCAGCTTCTTAAACTTCTCCCATCGCTCGTTGGCAAAAAAGCCTTCATCACCAGCTCCTGCAGTATCGGTGCAGACCTCCCTCACCTTTGCTCTCACTGCATGGTTCCCCTCACTCAGGTTGTGACCTGGCCTTTGTCCCACTTCCAGTGGTCCCACCCTTCAGCTTTCTCACAATTATACCCACATTTGTATGAAGCCCCCTTTACCCTTCTATCACTTATCTGAACAATGTTCTTAAAGGATTTCCTCAGCAATGTGAATCAATTCGCATGATAGACAGATATATTTGAAGTTGGGCTCCTGCTCATCAAACCTCCTTGACACAGCAGCCATCTTGAAGGTTTCGCTGAAACAATAACAGAAATTGATGGAGCAAAGTAGCAGGTCTGGCAGCAACTATAGAGAGAAGGCAGAGTTCACATTTTGGGTCCAGTCACCCTTCAGAACAGGAGAATCCACAGGTGCAGACAAAGCTGCTGAGTTTCTCCAGCAACGTCTGTTCTTGTTTCAGATTTCCAGCATCCACAGTTCTTTATTTTATAGGGTGTTTGTGGGGTGAATTTGTACCTGTAGAGTTATATTGTACTTTGCTCAAAAACTGCATGAATCCATGTAAGACTCTGTTAACTCATTTTTTAGATTAGAATCAGTCTAAATATTATGGCACAGAAAACAGAACACAGGGGGCGAAGACCTTCAACACATTGTCTGGGCTGACACCGATTGTTAAAGTTAACCTGAGAATGTAACTTTAAAAAAGGTTTGCTGATTTACATATGAAAGAAGTGAAACTAACATGGTCATTCTAACAGATGAGAGACTTAACAAACAATCAAAGTATTTTTTTAATGTATAATTTCATTTATGTCACACTGTAAACTTCTGCTATAAATTCTATGTCTTACAATTGTGTCCTCCACCACCACCTGATGAAGGAGCAGCGCTCCGAAAGCTAGTTTCTTGCCTGACAGTATAAAAGACCAGGAGATGATCTGGACAAGATCTACTGGTTAATTTGGCTGTTGGCTGTGCCACACATATTTTTCTCTTTCAACTGTCTCAGTTAACCTCCTATTTACAGACCTTTGATTGATAAGTAATGTGATTAACTGAGACATTTGATTCCAAGTAACTTCTTAACATTGTGCCACAATGGTCTATTGTTTTAAAACCTGTTTGTTTTTTGTTTCTTTCCATGTTCAGCTCCCTGTCACCTTGAGTTTACAAACTTTATAAATTATACAGTTCATACAAAAATATTAATTAGAGGCAAAAGTAGATTATTTGGCCCCTCGAGCCTGCACAGCCATTTAGTAAGATTATGGTTGATCTGTCTGTGTTTCACATTTCACATTCCCATCTGTTACTGATGGCCTTTAACCCCTTACTTGACAAGTATAAAAAATAAATATAAATCTGCTACAAAAATATTCAGTGATCCTGCTTCCACTGCCTTATGAGGCATAGTGTTCCAAAATCACACAACTGTCTGAAAAAATATCTCCACACCTAAATGAACAATTCTAGTTTGAAAACAAAAATGGAAGTTGCTGCAAAAGTTCAGCAGGTCTGGCAGCATTTGGGAAGAGCAACCAGTGTTAATGTTTCGGGTCCAGTGACCCTTCCATAGAACTGATGGTAGGTAAGAAAATGTGGGTTGTAATTTTAAAATCTTGCTCCTTGTTCTGGACTCACTCCAAAGACAAAGCATCTTTTCCATGTAAATCTCTCCTTTAGTTCTGTTTCCACACTTCCTGGCAAAGTGATCCTTTCTATTTAACTTTCTTCTATCAAATCTTTTCTCCTGTCTTCTTGAGGATCTCCTGACAGCTATCAAATGTCCCTGATCCCAAATTGCCTGTTTTTTGAGCAAAATGTGATGGCAAGTGCCAGTAAGATGCTACCTTGGGGCCAGAATAGTAATGCCTGATGTTATATTTTGTAGTTTTCACAGTTGTGTATTTCCTCACTGCAAGGGAATTAGAATAAAGGATAAAGACGTCTTCCTACAACTGTCCAGAGCTTTACTGTCCATTTTTAAAGATGCATCAGCTTCTATGAAAGACAGTATAGTGAAGGCTCACTAAGTCCATCTCTGATATGAAGGGGTTATCTTGTGATGAAACAATGAGTAAATGGGGTCCATATTCTCTGGGATCTAGAAGAATGCAAAGTGACCTTATTGTAACATTTAAGACTCTGAACTTGATAGGGTAAATGCTTCAAAACTGTTTACAGTGGGACACAATCTCAGGATAAGGATTTAATCAACGAGGACTGAGATGAAGAGAAATTCCTTTACTTGAAGGGTTGTGAATGTTTGGAATTCTCTACCCAGAATGTTGTACATGCTGCTATCTTTGAATACATTGAAGATTGGGAGAGGGAGATATTTGGTGTCATAGGGAAAGGTTGGAGTTGGATCCCTATGTTAGATTGTGTGACAGAGCAGCAGGCTTTGCTGCTTGTAATTCTTGTCTTATTTTTCTTGGAAATACAAATAAGGTAAGAACAATTAAACCAAATGTTTAAAAAACATGTGAAGTAAATAATTTTGTTGTTACAAATATACACTTTAATAAACTAAAATAATTAATTTGTGGAATTTAATTTTATTTGCACTAAAACTCTTCAGTAAGAAGCTTGTAATTAGATATGTCTGTAAAATAATTGTATATGGATGCTATTCAAAGACTGATTGTAATTGGATTCTATTTACATACTTCTTGACAATAAATTATTTACATAACAATTACTTCAGTCCTGAATGAACTTCAGCTGCTGAAATGAAATACATGATTTACACATCAGTCTCAAAAGATGAAAATCTCATCTGAAACTTCTGTTGCACTGGGAAAAGAAACTGCTGGGTTTTGAAATATAGATGTCAGGTTTTCTTTAATAGATCATTAAACAAAAAAAACTTGCTTCAAAGAGTACACTAATCTTGTTTGTTAGTTTGTCAATCATAGACCTGAGGGAGAATATTGAGCCGGCAGCCCAAGTTCCACCACTGGGACCAAAGGTGGAGGTTAACCTTCAATCACCGGGTGGCAGAACCGAGGACTACACTTTGCCAATGGAACCATTTAATTGATTGGTGCCAGAGCTGTCAACCTGTGAAAGGCTGTTACTGGCACATTAACAGAGATATAGTCTTCGATGCTGGGGCTGCATTGAGAGGTTCAGAGTACATTGATAGTGGGTGCCTTTAAAGATGGGTAAAAAGGGTCAGCAGACTCTAGGATCCTAGTTATAGAGGGAGAGAGAAGCTATTGACTGGGGAAGGCCATGGCTGGTGTTACTATTGCTGGACTGTTAATTCAGAGCTCCTGGCAATATTCTGTGGACGCAGGTTCAAATCCTGTCATGGGAGATAGTTGAATTTGAATTCAATTTAAAACCTGGAAAAAATTAAGAGTCTAATGATGATTATGAATCAATAGTCAGGAAAAACCCACCTGGTTCACTAATGCCTTTTAAGGAAGGAAACTGCCATCCTTACCTGGCGTTCCCTGCATGTGATTCCAGACCCACGGCAATATTGTTGATTCTTAACTGGCAATAAATGCTGGTCTAACCAGCAACACCCTTATCCCGTGAATGAATATAAAAATGTTGTGGTTCTGTTCGCCGAGCTGAGAATTTGTGTTGCAGACATTTCATCCCCTGTCTAGGTGACATCCTCAGTGCTTGGGAACCTCCTGTGAAGCGCTTCTGTGATCTTTCCTCCGGCATTTATAGTGGTTTGAATCTGCCGCTTCCAGTTGTCAGTTCCAGCTGTCCATTGCAGTGGTTGGTACATTGGGTCCAGGTCGATGTGCTTATTGATTGAACCTGTGGATGAGTGCTATGCCTCCAGGAATTCCCTGGCTATTCTCTGTTTGGCTTGTCCTATAATAGTCGTGTTGTCCCAGTTGAATTCATGTTGCTTGTCATCTGCGTGTGTGGCTACTAAGGATAGCTGGTCGTGTCATTTCGTGGCTAGATGGCTACACCAAGCAACATGAGTTCGACGGGGACAACACTATTATTATAGGACAAGTCGAACAGAGAACAGCCAGGGAATTCCTAGAGGCATGGCACTCATCCACAGATTCAATCAATAAGCAAATTGACCTGGACCCAATATACCAGCCACTGCAACGGACAGCTGGAACTGACAACCGGAATCGGCAGATTCAAACCACTACAAATGCCGGAGAAAAGATCACAGAAGCGCTTCACAGGAGGCTTCCAAGCACTGAGGATGTCACCTAGACAGGGGACGGAATGTCTGCAACACAAATTCCCAGCTCGGCGAACAGAACCACAACAACGAGCACCCAAGCTACAAATCTTCTCACAAACTTTGAATATAAAAATGTTAGGATTGGCTATTGCTGTGTGGGGTGCCTGTCTTGGGGACATGAAATAACAAAAAGGCTCCTCCCATACTAGAACTTGATAAGGGATCACCAGATTTTGTACACCATTAGCTGATGGTCTATTCTGATGCAGGTAAGTGCCAGTAAAGGTAGGAAGAGGACTCAGTTTGCTGTTTAAATAACTGAATTAGTTTCCTGTCTGGCAAACAATCTGCCACCGTTTTCAATGCTAGTGCTATGCATCATAGGAGTAGCACACTGAAAATCAGCTCCTATTCCTGAAGTCATTATAATGGTTTAAATTGTTGAAAAATTATCCAGAATTCCCCAATTTTCTGGTCTTTTGGACTGAGGTTCAAGGAACAAGTTTCTGTACAGAACAAGACTTATTGTCAACACTAGCCTCAGGTAAGTAATTCTGAACCATTAGCATATAACTCAATTAATTAATACTTTAAACACCTTTATAAACTCTCCCTCTCACACACATATAGACAGGAAAATGTACATAGGTGTTACAGGCAAAGGGAAAATCTGAGAAAGCAGTTCAGTGGTCTCTGTTCACAGGATTTGCTGCGATGTTTCTTGTGCGAATCAGAATTCTGCTTTGTAGTCTTTCTTCTCTCGATGCTTTCACCTGTTTGTACAGGATGACTGGTTCAAACTTATAAAGATCACTGAATTATTAATTAAAAGTCACAGGTTACACCAACTGCTGAAGGAAAATTAATGTGGTTTTTACTTCAGAGACTGTCTCTGAGCTTGTAGAGATCTAATGGCTTCTCACCATTTTGTTCACTGCCTAATGCTGTTCAGCTATCTGGGAATCAATCACATCATTGTTGGCAGGCAGAGTACTTTCCCATTGATGACATGCCATTAGTTCTCAGACCAATCAGCTTCTTGTTGCCGGCTGAATGTGCAGTTGAGCACTGCCCTCAGTTCCAATTTTTTTGCAAGCTACATCTTGACAGCAGCTGTGTAAACAGCACTTACAATGAGGGTCAAGTTTCTTGCTTTCTAAAAAGTACAGCAAGCCCTCCTTTATTCTTGCTTTATATAACAGCCCTTTTCTTATTTCAGTCTTCAATCAAAAATATAGAAAAATAAGATGACACAGTCTTTATGCTGACAAAATAGTACGACCATAGGGTAGACCACTTGGCCCCTTTCCAAACTTTTATTCCAGCCTTTCTGTCTCCCAGCCTGAGCCCAAAGGAATCGATAAAATTCTTAAATGCATTCTGCACACATCAGAGACTAGCCCCAAGATGTCATCCTTCCACGCCACTTGCTTGACAGAACCTGACCTCCACCCACCTGTCACCTATCCCCGGGAAACCTGCCCTAAAATTCCAGCATTTTCCTTCTTGGATACCTCTTCAAGTTTCTTCTGCACTTCCAGCAGTGTGTAGTCCCCAGCTCCTGAATACACCAGCCATTGCTGCCCTTCATAGAGCTGACGCAGACTGCACTTGCTGCTGGCCTCAATCCACCCAGAGTCTATACTACTCCTCTGGACTGACTGCCCCCACTAATAACATTCCCCCACTTACACTGCGGCCAGACCTTACAATCACCAAGCAACCCAGTGCCTGACATCCCTGGATGATAGCACCTCTCCTGCTGCTTGACCCAATACCACACCACCTCTAACCCTGCCACCCTGGCATCCTACCTACCTATACTCTACATGGCGCCTGTCACCCTGCTTACTTTTCACTCTATTAAGCTGCGCCCTGCCCATGTGACACCCTGCCACTATTCCACCAGGTGCCCAACTGAAACCATGGTTTAAATTGGCACTGTATCACCTTGGCATCTTATTAACCTTGTACCCGGCAGTGTAACTCCCTTAATCTGCTCGCACTCTAACATACTTATCTCACACCCTTATTCTTTCACTGAAGCTGTCTGGCTTTGCTGCTGAGCATTTCAATCGCAGAAAATGGTGCACTGCTGCAAAAGGGGCCATTGTTTCAATGAAGATTTTCTTCCCTGTTGGATTCATGGAATCTTCGACAGGTTTGTAATAGAAGGCTCTTATCCTGGAATCTCCAATACAGCAGCTCTTAGAAGTTAAATTGATCATTTCTAATCCGGTTGGGATGGAAATAGAGTTTACGATCCAGATCGGAATAGCTGGGATAACAATTTCGAAATTTGGAAGTCCATTGGTTACTTGGAGCAAGAGGTGAGGAATGATGAGCAGCAGACTCACCTGTAGGCTGGATGAAGGGCTTTTGCCCGAAACGTCGATTTCGAAGCTACTTGGATGTTGCCTGAACTGCTGTGCTCTTCCAGCACCACTAATCCAGAATCTGGTTTCCAGCATCTGCAGTCATTGTTTTTACCTCGTAGGCTGGATATATCAGCTAGGAGGGAATTTTCAAAACCAGATGCAGTCCTTCAGCTGTTTCTGCTCACCAGAAAGACAGTAACTGGTTTGTGCGACATACTCACAATGGTCCCCCAGTGAACAGTTTTTGCCTTAGACCCCTTGAAGTACTAATGGGGAGATGATCAACATCAATCAATCAGCAGTGTATAAAGATATCTGATGCATTATTTACCAAAGCCAGTAGGTACCTCAATTATCCACAGGGAACAAAGAAAAACAAAGCAAAGTTGCAGTTCAATTTTAAGTGTCAAGATTGCCAAGCATTCAGAATGTCTGTGATTGCACCTAGCGACACGTTACTGCACATGCGACTGCTCAATATATGAAATGCATTAACAACATTTATGACGAGTTATCGTAGTGATAGATTTGGTTTATTATTAAATGACTTAATGTACCCCCAGCAGCTTATTAGACTTTTCTAATGTAAATGCATTTAGCATTCATTTGAACATTGTACCCTGAAATGAAGAAACAAACCTTATTCTTCCGATAGAAATGACTTAAGAATAAGTTATTTCATAATTTCTGAGCTAAATTCTTACAATCATTTTTATAAAGCCTCATGAATAATATTAATCCAATATACCAACTCTATCTAATGACAACATAGTGCAATTCATCCAGTGAGTAACATGAAAGGAAATCTGGTCACATAACCAATATAGTGTTGCAAGTGTAGCATTTTCAGGATGTTATCTTGAACATAAGCATTAGGTCTATCTGCAATTCATTTGATAAAAGCTCTGTGATTACTGCTGTGCTGAATCTGTATCGCAACTGTGGATTTTGTAAATGTTCATCTGGTACGCAGTATGCCTTTAATTCTTAAACCTATTGGCGGCATTTAATTGTCTCATTACAACCAAGAAATGACATTAATATAGACATTTAACAAGTAAATGGACCAAAATGTTTTGTAGAGATGTGAACAGAAAATGTATGCTGAGCCATAGAAAAAAATTTAAAAGTTGGTCAACAGCTTTGTCACAGAGATTGTAAGAAGGGCTGTAAAGTAAAGAAAGAAAATAGAGAGGCAAAAACTTCAGGATGAGAATTTGGGAGGGTAGAAACTATGTGGATGAAGATGTGACTGACAACATTGAGGCAAAGAAATGGAGGAGTAAACAAGAGGGAAGAAGCTGAATAGGAAATGTGTGAAATGTTGTAGAGCTAAAGGAGGCTACAGAAGATTCAAGATGGCGGCAGAGTAGCAGGACTGCGTGCAGGGCTCATCTGCTCCCACATGCTTTCTTTCTTTTTTCTCTTTCTTTTTACTTCGACTCCTTTTCTTCCATTTCTTTTTCTTTCGTTTTTCTTTTCCTTGGAGCCTTTTGCAGTGGGATTAATCAGTGAAATCGGCATGGCAACTAGAGCGGACCGGGCGTGTAATGGTGGTTCCACCTGATGGTTGGAAGCAGCAGCTGACATGGCTTCCTGTGGTGACTGGAGGCAGTGACAGCAACATCAGCAGGAACGTCCTCCTGGCACTAGGAATTGGCAGTGGCAAAGCTCCTTCAGCGATCAGAAGCAGCGGTGACTGTGGAATTTTGAAGATGGTGCTCTTGGCAAGTCAACATCTGTAGAGGAGGGCAGCCGGAGCAGGACCTTTGGCAAGATGGCGCCAGTGGTTTGGTCTGGCAATGGAACCAGCCACTCCTGGTTGCAGTAGGCCAAGAGCAGGGACTCCTGGCATTGGCAAGGCAGCGGCGGCAGTGGTGTGGTATGCCGGGAAACTGGGAATCCTGGCATCATCGAGGCAGCAGCGGACTCAGGGACTCCTGGTTGTGGAGTGAGTGTGGGTTCAGCCCGGGACCTGGCATGAGCAGCGGTGTCGGTGAGGTGGGCCCAGCGGCTCAGGGATGGTGCCTGAAGAGTGGCAGCCTCTATGTTGATGGGTGCGGCATGGGCAGCAATAAAGGCTGCGGAGGAGGGTGGCAGCACAGGTGTCATTGGTGAGCCATCTCAGATCCTGCTTAAAGTTCTATCTTTTGTACTTTTTAATTTTAAAACTATTCAAAATGGCGCTGTATTGTGGTGACTGTTGAAGCTTTTCACTGTATTTTACTCTATTATTCGCTGTAAAATGCAAGTGACAATAAATAATTAAATAAATCCCACAGGAAAGGCTGACACCCTAGAAGTATTGCAACACAAAGACATTATATTTAAGCTGTAGGGAAGGCAGTGAAACACAATGAAGGCCATTAGGCTCTCTGAAGGATTATATGTGATTCATAAACTACCTAGAGTCATATCTTGAAAATGGAGGCTTCAAAAGCAAAGGATATGGGATGTTTGAATTGAATATGTAAATATAAAGTCAAGCATTTTTCACTGTAGGCAAGCCAACTACTTATAATCTTAGAAGAAGCTATTGGTATCCTTGTCTTAGCATTTCCAACACTGTAAATACAATCGGATTTGTGGATTTTCCTTCCTCCAGCAACGCTTTTGGTTTCAGTATTTAAACAGTGTTATTTGAAATATTTTATATCTTCATAAAATGGCTGAGAAGTGAATTAATCCAGGTGAGAACTGTTCAAACAGAACCTTCTAACTTACCTAAATTTTA
The DNA here is from genome assembly GCF_047496795.1 of Chiloscyllium punctatum. Taxonomy (NCBI): domain Eukaryota; kingdom Metazoa; phylum Chordata; class Chondrichthyes; order Orectolobiformes; family Hemiscylliidae; genus Chiloscyllium; species Chiloscyllium punctatum. Next base: position 40,424,556 of record NC_092758.1, read on the forward strand.
CAATGTACATGTTTGCGGTTGAATCCCATACCTATGAGCTTTGTCTAGCGCGTATAATTTTTTCCGTGTCTCTGTGAACTTTTAATTTCTTGGTGCCAAGGCAATACTGCTAGCAAAAAAATAAGCTTTCAAATAGAGTGCTCTAGCTATAAAGATTGGAACTGTAATCATACTGCAAAGCAACAGGACATGGTGGATTAAAATCCTTTTCAGGAAGGCTAAGAGTCTTTTACTGCCAGAACCAGTATTCAAAACCGGCCTTGAATGATGGGATAGATGTTTCCTTTAGAGATGTAAAAACTGCAGGTGCTGGAATCCAAGGTAGACAACCAGGAGGCTGGAAGCACACAGCAAGCCAAGTGGTATCAGGAGGTAGAGAAGTCATCCTTTTCGGGTGTAACCCTTCTTCAGGATTGGGGGTAGGGGTGAGGGGAGCTGCAGATAAACAGGGGCTGTTTTTTTTTGGGTGGGGAGGTAGAGGGTATGGCCTGGTTGGTTAATTGGAGGAATGAATCCAGTTGTTGGCTGGAAGGAAGGGTCAGTAAGTGGAATGGAAGGGATGGGGAGGGGCTGGGAAGTGAGTCGGGGGTTGGGAAAGGAGGTTATTTGAAACTGGAGAACTCAATGTTGAGTCCTCTGGGCTCTAGGCTGCCCAGGTGGAAGGTGAGGTCTTGTTCCTCCCACTTGCAGTCCGATTCGCTGTGGCAATGGAGGAGGCCAAAGATGGTCAGTGTTGGAGAGGGAATGGGAAGGGGAATTCAAATGGATGGTGTCTGGGAGGTCAGGTCAGCCCTTGCGGGCCCAGCTGAGATGGAAGGCAAAATGTGCCCTTACTTTGAGTTTGGTCTCCCTGATGTAGAGAAAACTGCAGATGCTGGAATCCAAGGTAGACAACTAGGAGGCTGGAAGCACACAGCAAGCCAAGTGGTATCAGGAGGTAGAGAAGTCAGGGGCAGGTAGAGGAGGTAGGAGCAATGGATACAGCAATGGATACAGTAAACTAGGTTGTAGGAGAGGCAAGTGAACCTCTGTCTCACCTGGAAGACCGTTTTGGGTCTTGGATGGAGGTGAGGAAGGTGGTGTGCTGGCAACTTTTGCTAATTTTATGGTTGCAGGGCAAGGTACCAGAGGATTCTGGTTGGTTGATGGGGAGTGTGGCACGAACCAGGGGGCAATGAAGGGAGTGATCCCTGTGGAAGGCAGAGAGGGGTGGAGAGGAACAGATGTTTTTGGTAGTGGGATCTCGTTAGAGTTGGTGTTTAAGGATGATACGTTAGATACAGAGACTGGTGGGGTAGAAAGTGAGGACAAGGGGGACCCTGTCTTTATTATTGCTTCTGAGGGGGGGCTTATAGTAGTGGAGCAGGGAATGGAGAAGGTGCAGTGTAGGCTTGTCCGGATGACAGAATGGGGGAAAGCACATTGTTCAAAATCGGTGGACATCTAGCAGGCTTGGAAGTGGAAGGTCTCCTTGTCACACTGTCCATGAGCTCATCCCCTCCAGTGATCTCCCCTCCACCATCTCCAAGCACATAGACCCCCAGCCCCACACTGCCCAGTTCTACCTGCTCCCCAAGATCCATAAGCCCAACTACTCCAGCCAACCTATCGTCTCTGCATGCTCCTACCCCACCACACCCATTCTTTCCTATCTCGACTCCATCCTCTCCCCCTTATACATGTCCATACCGCACAAAGATAGCCTTCAGACCCTCAGCTTCTTCTTCTCCAACAGATCCATCCAGTCCCCCTCCCTAATACCTTCCTCCATCTCACCGAGAAGTCCTCATTTTCAATAACTTAACTCCTCCCATTTCCTCCAAATCCAGGGGGTGGCCATGGGCACTTTCATGGGCCCCAGCTACACCTGCCTCTTTGTCGGCTATGTCGAACAGTCCCTCTCCAGTATACACACAGGCACTGTGCCCCAACTCTTCTGCCGTTACATTGATGAATGCATCGGTGCTGTTTCCTGCACCCAGGCTTAACTGGAGCAGTTCACCGACTTTGCCCACAATTTCCATGCTGCCCTTTCAACCTCTCCATTTCCATCTCTGGCGACAGTCTACAGACAGACATTTACTATAAACCCACAGATTCCCATAACTACCTGGACTACACCTTCTCCCACCCAGTATCTGCAAGAACTCCATCCCATTTTCCCAATCCCTCTGTCTCCGTCGCATCTGCTTAGATAAGGAGACATTCCACTCCCAAGCTCTCCCGGATGTCAGCCTATTTTGAGCAAGATGCTTTTCCCCTCTCTGTCATCCAGACAGCCCTGCACTGCACCTCCTCCATTCCCCACTCCTTTGCATTAAACCCTCCCCCATCCTAACGCAATAAAGATAGGGCTCCCCTTGTCCTCACTTTAGACCTCACCAGTCTCCGTATCCAATGCATCATTCTTGAAACATTTCCGCCAACTCCAACCAGACCCCACCACCAAGAACGTCTTCCCCTCCCCAACTACCTCTGCCTCCGCAAGGACCACTCCCTTCATCACTTCTTGGTTTGTGCCGCACTCCCCACCAACCAACCTAAACCCCCCGGTACCTACCCGTGTAACCGGGAAATATGCAAACCCTGCCAGAACACACCCTCTCACCTCCATCCAGGACCCCAAACAGTCCTTCCTGTGAGACATGGGTTCATCTGCCTCTCTTCCAACCTAGTTTACTGTATCCGGTGCTCCCGATGTGATCTCGTGTACATTGGGGTGACCAAACGTAAACTCAGCCGGGCCTGCAAAGGCCGATCTGACCGTCCAGTCACTGTCCATTTTAATTCCCCTTCCCACTCCCTTTCCAACATAACTATCCCTGGCCTCCTCCATTGCCACAATGAATCGCAGATTGGAAGAACAACATCTCATCTTCCGCCTGGACAGCCTATATCCCGGAGGACTCAAAGTTGAGTTATCCAATTTCAAATAACCTTCTCACCCATCCCCCAATTCCCTTTCCAGCCTCTCCTCCTCCCTTCCATTCCACTTATCAACCGTTCCTTCCAGGTAACAGCCAGATTCATTCCTCCCATCGACCAACCAGGCCGCACCCTCTCCCTGTGTTCACCTATCATTACTTCACCATCCTGCCCCCTCCCCACCCAAAACCCTCACCTACCCTTCCCTCTTTTTATCTACAGGTCCTCTCACCCCTACCCCCAGTCCTGAAGAAGGGTTATACCTGAAATGTTGACTTCTCCACCTCCTGATGCTGCCTGGCTTGCTGTGTGCTTCCAGTCTCCTGTTTGTCTACTTTAGTTGTTTCCTTTGCCGGCCAGACAGGAATTGAGGAATTCCTAACTAAATTCCTATTTGGTTGGGTGCACCTCACACTATAATGTCTCCAACTGGCGCTATCACTCAGAAAGGATGCAGGCTACTGATGCAAGAAATAGGCATGTGTCATATTGGTGTATTAAGGGCATGTTCCTATGTAAAACAAACTTGAATTCTCATCTGACTTGGTTACGCTTGAGTAGTACATAATATTGACTGAGTCTGAAATACCAACGTACTTGGTTTCCTAGCGTCAACATATTTACTCTTGTTGATAGAGTCTGTGGATCGACAAACACATCGACCTGGACCCAATATACCGGCCACTACAGCGGACAGCTCAAACTGACAACTGGAAGCGGCAGAGACAGGCCACTATAAATGCTGGAGGAAACAGCACAGAAGCGCTTCACAGGAGGCTCCCAAGCACTGAGGATGTCACCTAGACAGGGGACGAAACGTTTGCAAGACAAATTCCCAGCTCGGCGAACAGAACCACAACAACGAGCACCCGAGCTACAGAATTGACACTGTTCTCATTTAACAAAGTGGTTATTAGTATGAAAACAATAAGTTCAAATCACAGAATTGTTACAGCGCAGGAAGCCATTCAGTATGTGTGTCCACTCTCCCAATAGTTAGTTTCTTCAGTGTCATGCACTTCAATGTTCTGCCTTCTCACCTTAAGCTGCATCATAAGTGACAATGTCATTCCTTTTTAGTGCCTTAACTGAGCTTGCCAAATCCTTCAATTGTACCATGGTATATGTGGTACATGGACCACATTGAAACATGGACCAACTATTAACCTAGTTGGGGTGATAAAGTATATAGGCTGGGATCTCTATTACCATATCTACACTGTTTATCAAGTATAATTACTAGAACCCTCAGGATCGTACTGAATACATCTGCTAACTGTGAAAGCTAGTGTAGAACTCAATGTCTGGACTACAAACTGTGTGGGGCATCAACGGATTGGGCTGGGCTCAATGTAATATGAGCATTAACTCCTTCACAATCACTACCTTAAACAGCATCTTCATTGAAGCCTTTTCCCCAAAGTTCACCCATAATGTAATGTTTTAAATTGCCACTATCCCACCCCCCTACTCCCACCTTAAGTCGCTGACTTTACAAATGCAAACAGTCTGGACATTTCAGTTTTCCTAGAATGTACTGTTTTCAAACTTGAAAGATTGAAAGCTTGTTTGTTTTTTTGGGCACTAGGTTCTGATCTGTGGATCAATTTTCTGCTAAAAGATGTTTAGTTCCCCGCATATCCTTAGTAAGGGACTTAGTTCCTTGTAAACTTGTTGTTCCATTATCTTGTCTGAAAGAACCTTAGCCTCCTGGATTCCCATTTGCAGAGGAACCTTTTGTTGGAAACTCAAGTAGTTGGATGAATGTTCATTAAGGAAGACAACTGTTTTGTTGAAGCAAATATTTTCTTCTGTGCAATGAACTCAATTGAAACTAACAATTACAGCTTAAAGCTAATGTTAACACATAAAATATATTGTCATTATAACTATACAGCTTTCCCATTTGTAAAACAAAATATTATTCTAAGCATTGAAAGGTGATATTCTAACTTAGAGAAGCTTATCTGTGTGCAGTGGTCAGTTTGTTACCTGATTTTGTTTCCTTTACTTCAGCATCAAAGTTAGGATGACATCATCACTCTTTACTTGGTACAAACTCCCCCCCTAGTGGCCAGAACCTGTTACTACAGGTCTTTATTTTTTATTTGTGTCAGTTCACCTTCAGCAGGGAGAAAGTAAGGACTGCAGATGCTGGAGACCAGAGTCGAGAGTGTGGTGCTGGAAAGGCACAGCAGGTCAGGCAGCATCCGAAGAGCAGGAGAGTCAATGTTTTGGGTATAAGCCCTTCATCAGGAAGCCCTTCATTCCTAATGAAGGGTTTATGCCTGAAACGTCGATTCTCCTACTTCTATGTATGCCCTTTGCTGTGGCATCTGGTGACAAAGCCATTAGTAAGCTCTTGGGGCCATGTGGTGGCTCAGTGGTTAGCACTGCTGCCTCACAGCACCAGGGTCCCAGGTTCGATTCCAGCCTTGGTGACTGTCTGTGTGGAATTTGAACATTCTCCCTGTGTCTGCATGGGTCTAGCTCCCTCCCCCAGTCCAAAGATATGCAGGTTAGGTGGACTGGATATGCTAAAAATTGCCCTATAGTGTTCAGGGATGTGCAGACTAGGATAGATTAGCCATAGTAAATTTAGGGTTACAGGAATAGGATGGGGTGGAGGTGCGGGGGCTGGGTGAAATGCTCTTCAGAAGGTCAATGGGCTCAAAGGCCTCTTTCTCTAGGGATTCTCTGATTTGACTATAGATTGGTCTGTGAGTAACAGTTTCACCAAACTCTGTATGCAGCTTGACATGCAGGGCATTTCATAGAATAAACACATCCATTCTTTCTGTGGATGATTGAAAAGATCCATAGAAGATCTGGAAGCTACTTGATGACCAGCTCAAGATATGAATTTCAGCTTAACGGACTCCAACTCATATGGTACAGACAGAAGCCCCAAGAGCTTACTAATGGCTTTGTCACCAGATGCCACAGCAAAGGGCATACATGTGATTTATCTAAAAATAAACTTGAAGTGAGATTAATTGAGACAAAACAAAGGGCCGTACTATTAGTGCCTGCATGAAGTGGCAAGCCAACATCAACTACATGTGAACAATAGAATTGTGATAGTCAGCAAAGTGCACCAAACCGCTAAGTTCTGTCATAGTTGTGGTTTGTTGCAGCTACCCAGAAATTGTCCGACATTTTCTCCACATCTGCAAAGCATGTGGCACTAAAGGCCATTGGGGATGTGTAGAAAATCTGGCTTCAAAAACCATACAGACTCTGGGACAAGATGTAGGTGACCAACAAGATGGTACATCAACGCAACACTGACAGTGCGGGAATTCAACCAAACATACACAAACAAGTCAACAAAGTGAACAGCCAACAAACCAAAAAGCAACCCTTGGAAGCTACCCAAGCCTTTCATATTGTCAACCTCACAATCCACATCGATGGTTTAAGATGAGCAGAATTTTTTACAAGTGTCAGAACTGTAAGACTCTAATTGGCAGGTTGACACACACCCGAAGGCCAAAGTTGATAGAGGAACAAGTGCCAACATATTGCCCCTACACATTATAAAAGACATATAAAAGATAAGTGATGGTGCAGGTATAACTGACAAAATGCTAACTCCCAGTGCATAACAGACCAACAGTACCCTGAAGTGACACAGTCACACTGCAGTGCATATATACAAGTTAAGCCTAGCTCCCCAAAAGATTCAGTGGTCTAACAGTGGAAGGGCTACCTTATGCACAGATCACAGCATCATAACCTTTCTTGAGATTCCAAACACACCCACACTGGTGAGAATAAAAGAGTTGAAGAAACTTTCTCTTAAAGACAGAGGAGAATGAAACAGATACAACACCAGCAAGCAAGTAGAGAAATATGCACCAGCAGAGAATGCAAGTCAGAAGGTTAGTTACAGATACCTGGAAACTAGCAAAGGTTTCATGTTATACAGCCCTTGTAGGTCATAGGAAGTCAGTATTGATCATAGTGCTACAATGCAAAGGAAACTAAGCCATCTCAGGCAAATATAGCATAGAAAGAACAAAAAAGAGAGTTCCGATGAAATTGCAAAGATTCTGAGTGACAGCAACCTATAACAAGATAAACAAATTGTCAGCCAAAAGCAACTCCTTCCCTTCTGCTCATCTCCTTCCTCCATTGCTTTCTCCAACCCCTGGTGTCCTCTCCATGTTCCCCTCCCCTTCCAGCTCTCCCTTTCTTTCCTACTTCACACTTAGTCACCCCTCTAGTTGTGTCAGTTGTCCCTCAGCTTTCTGTCCAGCCCCCTTCCTCACCAAACCTCTACAATCTGTCTTCCTTTCTTGCTTATCTGTATTCATTCCATTATAATCTCTGAAAGACCTGAAAAATTCTCATTGGTCTTGACTATCCATGTGCAGCACTATCAAAGTTTGAGTATCAATTAAAAATAGCACATTGCATAGCAAATATGCATTACTTCCACTAAGCTAACAGTACAAATAAAACAAATGAAAAACAAGATACTGTTGGGCAAAATCTCTGAAGTGCAAAGTCTAAATGCACTTTGTGGTCATTGGTCTACCAAATTCAGTAATATTCTATTTTCAACTGCAATATCCGACTGTATGTTTACAAATGCAGTCCACCTAATCCACTTCCATGAGTTGGATTCAGAAGTGCTGGAAGAAGGATTGTTTATTTTACATTTTATTTGTGGGACATGGGTGTCGTTGGCGGACCAGCATTTATTGCCCGTCCCAAGTTTTTCTTGAGAAGGTGATGTGAGCTGCTTTCTTGAACCGCTGCTGTTCACCTGCTGTAGGCTGACCCACAATGCCATTGGGGAGGGCATTCCAGGATTTTGACCCAGCCACAGTGAAGGAACGGCGATACATTTCCAAGTCAAGGTGGTGAGTGGCTTGGAGAAGAGCTTCAGGTGATGGTGTTCCCATGTGTATGCTGCCCTTGTCCTTTTAGGTGGAAGTGGTCGAGGGTTTGGAAGGTGCTGGTTGAGGAGCTTTGGTAATTTTCTGCAGTGCATCTGCTGCGACTGAGTGTTGGTGATGGATGGAGTGGATGCTTGTGAATGAAGTACCAGTCAAGCAGCCTGCATTGTCTGGATGGTGTCAAGCATTTTGAGTATTGTTGGAACTTCACTCATCCAAGCAAGTGGGGAGTATTTCATCACAATCCTGAGTTGTACCTCGTAGATGATGGTCAGGCTTTGGGAAATCAGGAGGTGATTCACTCGTTGCAATATTCCTAACCTCTGACCTGCTCTTGTAGTCACTGTTTATGTAGTGAATCCAGTTGAGTTTCTGGTCAATGATAACCCCCAGGATGCTGATAATGGGGGATGCAATGATGGTAATGCCATTGAATGTCAAGGGACGGTGGTTAGATTGTCTCTTATTGGTGATGCTTATACCATGGCATTTATGTGGTGTGGATGTTACTCTGCCACTTGTTAGCCCAAGCCTCAGTATTGTCCAAAACCTGTTGCATTTGAACATGGAAGAGAGAATTCTGTTAATTTATAAATTAGCACATTTGAAAAACAAAATAAGTTTGTTGTTAACATATTCCTTCATTTCGACTTCAGAGAATTTTACTCCCTACCACAACATATAAACCCAAATCATCCCCTCTCATTGTGACAAGACTTAACATTGAGTGTGTGCTATCTGTTTTATTCACATGCTACAACTGATCTGAGGGATATCCTCTGAAGGAAGGTCAATTAAAATAAAAATCAGACGTTACGGGAGAATGTTTGAACACTGCAGCCCACTCCCGGATTAGTGGTGCTGGAAGAGCACAGCAGTTCAGGCAGCATCCGAGGAGCAGTAAAATCGACGTTTCGGGCAAAAGCCCTTCATCAGGCAGAGAGCCTGAAGGGTGGAGAGATAAGTGAGAGGAGGGTGGGGGTGGGGAGAAAGTAGCATAAAGTAAAATAGGTGAGTGGGGGAGGGGATGAAGGTGATAGGTCAGGGAGGAGGGTGGAGTGGATAGGTGGAAAAGAAGATAGGCAGGTAGGACAAGTCATGGGGACAGTGCTCAGCTGGAAGTTTGAAACTGGGGTGAGGTGGGGAAGGGGAAATGAGGAAACTGTTGAAATCCACATTGATGCCCTGGGATTGAAGTGTTCCGAGACGGAAGGCCCACTTCACCCACCCTCACTCACTACTACTGTCCACATCTGCTTGATATTGACAGTGCTTTGCTGGTGGCATGTGTTTTCCAATGCGTGCTACACTTTTCTCCAGCATCGTCCTTCCTTTCATGCTCTGCTTTTCTGGGTACTCCTGGTCTTTTCCTGAAATAAGTTATGCACTACTAATTGGTTTCACGGAGGAAACAGTGTCAGCTGGCAGTTCCTCAATTAATGTTGGCACTCAATTTTTTTTGGCTGTACCCCAATGCCATGCAACCACATCATATGCTCATCGTTTGATGAGGTCAACCTGATGGGTGAAGGCATGACCGACGAAAGATTATCTGGGTCCCACTGCGCTGTGTAATTAACTTCATTTACTAATAGCATTCTTGTAATACAGTGATATGGTTGATGTTCTAACTTATATGATATGGTGTTAATTTTTTTCCAAACCACTCCTGACACACTTGAAAAGTTCTTATTGTTATACTGAACGGGACTGCCTTCTGTGAGATGTTGCTGTTTAAAGTTAGTGCTTGACCAATTCTATTTATTATTAAACAGTTTTTCCTTTCATCTTTATGAAGGTGCACAGCAGCTAAAGAGTTGTGCAGGTGTGAAATTGGATTGAACTGGAAGAAAACAGATAGTACACTCGATGTCACAATGAGGGAGGGGTGATTTAGGTTTATATTTTGTTGCAGGGATTAAAATCCTTTGAAGTAGAAATGAAGGAATAAGGTAATAAGAAAAATGAGGTATTTTTCAACTATGCTAATATGTAAATTAGCAGAATTCTCTCTTCTGTCATGTCTGACTGATTTTGTTTTATCTCTGGCCAATTCCGAGTACTTAAATGACAGGATTTCTTCTGGTCCAAATAAGCTTCATACATATTTAAAACTCAACTCACACAACATGATCTTCAATATCTCATTTATATAAATCAGATGCCACAGTATCATTACTGACAAATGTGACTGACACCATTCTTTTTTTAATCTAAAGTCAGTTTTTCCTTTCATTGACTATTTGAAAGTTAGAACTCTGTTAAAATAAAAGTCTGTTCTTTTTTCACTGTTGTCTTAACATGTGGGAGCAATAATTGCAAAATGTTTTCAGAGATTTCATTATTAGCAAAGCAAACAGTGCACCATCTTCAGATAAATTCGACCCATCGTGAATTAATTTCATTTTAGATATTGTGCTTAATACGCATCAGTACTCAGACCATTCTCACAACAGCACTGAGAGGGATGCACACATCCTTAGGTTTTGGAATTTAGAATCAATGCTTACAGTACAGAAACTGACCATTCAGTCCATCCAATTCAGCCTAGCATGTCTATGCCATTGTTTAAAACCAGACAATCCCCCTCTTGCACTAATTTCTTTCTATTCTCTTCACCTTCATGTGTACAGCAAACCTCAAGCTAGTCCTCTGGAACTATTCTTTCATATAGATTTTTTTTATATACTGGCATGAGTTCTACCACATCTTCTCTCTAGTTGTATTGAATATCCAAGAACACAATCCATCTGAAGCAAGGGCTGTGACATTATTACATTTTGCTGGTTCATCTATATTGCTTTCTTGTAAACTCTTGTACCACCACATAATTCCACTATTATCATTTTATTATTGCCTCCAGTACAGACTGAAGAAAAGTATTTGCTATTGCTAACATTGCAATGTCTTCCTAATTGATCTCTGAATCTTATCTTACTTCATCATTTGTCTCTGATGCTCCTGTACTTCAGTATTTCTTTTGTAGTCTGTTGTTTCCATTTCATATTTCATGTTTGGCTTTCTAATTGTCTTTATAATCTTTTTCCACACTCATCTGTTGACTTGATTTTTTCTGTTTCTGTGGTATGTGTATCCCTTTAGATTTAATTTAGCTTCAATTTTATTACTGCTGTTTTATGTTTGTAAGATATTTTATTAGTTTAGTCCACTGATACTTGTGTTACCTTACTTCAGTTCATATTATTAATTGACTCACATCCCATTTCTTTATTGGTAGATCATGTTGATAGTTCTAACCAAGGCTTGCCATTCGGAAGTGTAAAGTCCTCTTCACAGATTCCTTACTGCTAGGACATTGGCCACAGATCAGCTCAGTTGCAGTCCCTTCTGTACTTATGCTAGTGTTCCAGAATTGACTTTTCTCATCACCTTTCAACCACAGGTTGACTTATCTAACCAGTTTCTTCATATGCCAATTAGTATGTGGCCAGAAAGAAATTCTAGGAGTACCATCCTCGAGGTCCTGCACTTCTGTGCTGTGTTTTGCTCCCATCCCTACCTTATCCCCAGCGGGTCTCCTCCCTTTTATTTTCAATGGGCAAAACATAGCAGGGGTGTGAGCGGCATGGGCCACAATGAATAGTGTGGCAGAGTCTGACAAGAAGTCCAATCTCAACATCGAGATTATCTTACTCCATGTCTTTTGCATTTCACAAGTGGCAAGGTGGGATTCTGTCTAGGCGGCAGCATGATGGTGATTTAATGTCAATTTAATGCTTGTTAAACATATTGTTAATTCCACAACTCATCTGATTCGTATTCAGCTTCCCATTTTACCCAGCAAGCCATACATTACAAAAACTAGACACAGAACCCAGTCTAGGCAGCTGGCAGATTCAGCTTGCCGTTTTCTCCAAATGAGCTGAATGTTGCCTGTGATTAAACCGCAACCCAGGACACAATTGACAGGCACCAGGCGAAACACCTCCTCTTCCACAGCATCTGGTATTTACCCACTCATCACAACCATCCTGGCACTTCACCCAAACACTGGCAATGCCCTTTGGAATCAAGACTTGCATTGCAGGGCACACTAACAACTAACACTGAAAGGTTGCAGCAAGAAGACTAGGCACCCAGCTCACACACCAGACTAGTCTGCATCTCAGGGACTGCTCACTTGCTGTCTTAGCATTTACCCACTTAGCACCTACCCTGCATAGTCACAGCATCCCCGACTTGCCTTGCTGGATCAATTAGTGCAGTCATCACTACAGGTAGTTTGCCCCATTGCTAAGTAGTCCTCAGTCAAGGGGCTGTACATCTTACTGTATGTATTACATCATCTCCCACTTGCACTATGTTCCAGTAGTTTACATTGCACATGCAGCTAACAAGAGGCCTTGTCTCAAAATCTGAGGGGAGTAGTCCTCACTAAAGTCCATAGTGACACCTGTCAATCAGGGGATCCTGGCACAGTAAGCCAAGAGCAACCTTCCATTCCAGTTCGGGCATTGGGCCATGGTCAAGCATCTGGGCATAGGTCAAGGTCTCACTGGTCAGGGGTCCAAGCCTCTGCTGTCCATTAAGTGGGTCACTTTCTGTTCATTGGCTGCATTGCAGCATGTCTGGTGGGACTTGGTGGATGTTAGTGGTAGGCCTATGGCGGTCAGGGAAAGGTTATGGCCACAGTCAGGGATCTGAGCACATCTTGCCTGGGGGCTGTCTGGTCATGTCATTTGAGGTGGGCCAAGGTAACTCTGGTCAAGTCTGTGTATAGAAACTAAGGGGGAGTGGATATATGCAGGTCTTGCCACAGGATTGAGCATCAGCAGGTCAGGACAGGGCTCTACAGATAGATGTGCAAAGTGAGGGGAATATTGTAAAGCACGCTGAGAAGGCATTCAGAGATATTCCGAGAAAAAGAAAATTATGATGGGGGTAGAGCGAGAGAAAGAATTCTGAGGTTAAACAGGAGGTTAAGGTGAAGCAACATCATCATAAGAGGTTGAGGAGTTGTCAGGAAGAGTGGTGAAAATATGTGATCCTTGCACATGTTTAGTCAAGATCTTTGATATTTGAAAGGTTAGCTTTGTACATTTAGATGATGTTTTAACTTCTGATGTTCATAAAAAAAGAAGGCAATTATGAAGATTCAAATTAGTCAGATGAATTCAATAATTGGAACATGAGTAGAGAACTAATAGTTACTCCAGCACAAGTTGTGCAGGATCTGAGATTTGAGTTACATTGACAGATCAGAGAGAATGAAAATTTTAATTGGAGGTCAAGGTCAGCATCAAATCTTGTTGAAGAAAATGTGTAAAACAAGAACAGAAGTTGCTAGAGGAACTCAGCAGATGTGTGAAATTTTGACCGTACAGATATTTATGATTTTATTTGACACCAAAAATCAAAGACAATCCTTCATGCTGTGTCTGAGCATCATTTTACTCATTGGTGGTGTCTGACACAAATGATCTTCCTTGAACATTATCAAACTCATAATATTACACAGCACCTATTGGACATGACACGCCAACTTAATCATTTTGGACACATTAGAATGTTGAAGCATTGCACTGTCTTCGAGTTTACATTTATACGACTCGAATGCTTCATCACATTCGTTTGTCCAAAGCTACAGGATACCTTTCTCAAGAGCTTGTTAAATGAATTTTATAGAACAGCCAAGTTGGTATGAACTTACTGGATAAATTCACTTAATCCAAAATTGATCAGAACTCAGGGATATCCTGAGATGGTGACACATTTCTTATCGCTTGAACCTTACTCTGGGAAGGACATTCCCCCATCTTTGTCTATCCTGCAATGCCTGTAGAACTTTGGAATATTTCACGTTTGACAGCCTTTGCTCAAACTCCATGAGCTAAATTTTCCCAAAATTTGTCTATGTGTCAATTTTGTAGAGCTTCATGAGTTTTTAATCTCTTTGAGCTCTCGTGAGTTTTCACATGTTGTTTGACGGGAAGTATGCAGCATATCTCCCTCTCGCACTTTCTGGTGCTCCTCAGGACCAGCAGTGCTCACTGCTGCTGGGATCTTCCAGGTTCCATGTTGCCAGTAACATGTTTATAGCCCAGCTGGACACCAGCTCAAACACCAGGAATTTCATTTCACAGCTCAAGTGGAAGAAGAAGTCCACAGGAATTGGCTATTAGAGAAATATTGCTACCCCGATACACTGACAGGTTCATGGAGGTCCTGGTGGACAGAATGGTTTAAAGGGGAGCCATCCTCTTTCCTGGGGACTGTCAGAGGATACCACAGCACCAAACACTACCTACCTAGTCTGAAGGTGCCATCTGAATCAGTGCAATGGCTGAAGCAAGAAACAAGAATTGCTGGAGAAACTCAGTGAGTCTGGCAGCATCTGTGGAGAAAAAGCAGAATCAACATTTCAGGTTCATGATGTGTTCTGAAAAAGGGTCACTGGACATGAACCATTGACTCTGCTTTCTCTCAAAGATACTGTCAGACCCACTGAGTTTCTCCAGCAATTTGTGTTTTTGTTTCAGATTTCCAGCATCCACATCCATCTTTGTTTTGTTTTGTTCAGTGCAGTGTTTCCTGTTTGGAGGAATGCCCAGCAATGCAGGAAGAAGGTAACAATCTCTATGGTCCACCAGGTTAAGTGGCACCATCTTCTCTACTGCCTCACACTAATTCTATCTCAGCTGCCACATCCCCCTCACGCCAAAGCTCATGGCCTACCATTCTCACCATTGCATGCAGCAATCTCCCTCCCTCGCTCTCACCCACCCCATTCTCTCAGACCACTAATCGTGCATGCCCTCTCAACCTCTTATTCCCTTACTAAGGGCACATCACCATCTTTCCTCCATCCATCCCAACACTAACAGCTGAACCAGCCACGTTCATCTCATTCAATCGTTCCCTTTGTTCCATTGCAGGAAAACAATAGCCCGTAAATAGGGCAGAGGGGGCAAAGACAGGGAATATGGTGGTTCCTGACACCTCCTATGCAGGAGAGGATAGAGATCACTCATGGGGTGGTGCTGAGACCTCTATATCTTGGCAAATAACACTCCTTATGATGATCTGCACTTCATCCATTCCCAGAACTGTGAGTGCGAATCTAACATGCTCAGGCTTCTACCCTTATTGTACAACTCATTCCCTATTTTGTTTTCTGGTGGTCACTGTCCACATATGCCATGAAGAGGCCAGTTCCTTTAGCCACCATCTCTTCCTCCTCCACCTCTGATGAAGCAGATACAGATTTTTCAGAAGGTATACTGAGAGGGCAGCCTCCTAAGCTCTCCACTAGCTCAGGTGCTGATATCTCAGGGGGTACCTTCGCTAGAATTGGGGAGCACATCTAGTGAGCATGTAACTGGCACGCCTTCATAGCTGGCTCAGGAAGGAATACTCCAGCTCACTGGCCTGTAAAGGACTATGGGAGGCCAGGCATCTACTCAGCCCCAGGCAAGAGTGTTGGCCATTAGAAACTTCATTCAAATGCACAAACAGACAGGAGGATGACAGCAGACAGAATGGTTGGAAACACACACAGGAAACTGGATCAAAGGTTGGAGAGTCCACCAATGCCCTCTATGCTGGGCTAGTTCTGGCATGTCTCCGTGAAGTGGTTAGCAGCTGCCATTAAGAGCTACATCCAGCAGAATGCTCACTGGCTGCTGAAATACATTTACAGAGATGCACTCTATCATTTTAGCTATTCACAGTCAGTACCATCGGCAAGGTGACAGGGAGATTAGGACCTTGACTTCACTCCAGGTACCCCTACCTCATAAACAGGATGCTGCCAGCAAACAGAGGAGGGACCACAAGCAGTCCCCTCCCCCTCAGGAGTCTCATCTCAGGATATTCCAGAGGTGCCCAGCCCTTCCAGCTCCACTCTGCCAGTGACCCTCATCCCTGTGGAAGTTCACATTGAAGAGTGTGAGTCTTTCTCTGGACGATCTGCATTGTCTCCCCAAACCTACCAGGCCAACAGATTCCACTATATGGCAGCTTCCCTCTACCCCAGTGTTGGACTTTGAAAGGAAGGGAAAAAGAAAACATCCCGCAGGCACATAGGTGCCACAGGTGACATCTGGCTGCAAATCGAATTGCACATTTATAAATATATTTTCAAATACATTCACAACAATCCATTTGACTGTCATCTTAGCTGCAATTAAAAGACTGGACTTATAGAGGCTACTCTTCCTGTATGCAATGTGGTATTCAAACACTGTCTGGGTCATTGCTACTTTCCATAATGCCTATTGTAACATAAAACACTGTCATGTCCGAAAGTGGGACTACCAGATGGTGTGAAGCCTCCCAATAGATTTAATGCACAACAGAAAAAGTAAAGAAAGAACAAACCAAAAAGCTGTTGTTTGTATTTAGGGATAAATGGAGGCTATTGGTCTCTCTAGCATCAGCACATTTATCATCAATGAATGATGACTTACCCAACTCAGTTCTATTTGAAGTAGTTGTCCAAAAAATCCTGTGTGGCTTGTTGTATGCTACACTGCTGTGTTTTATCATGGTGTTCCTCTGGATCAATGACCTCATCTTCCTTCTTGAAAGAATGCCACCATTCTCACAGCTCCTCATTAGTAATCACTTCCCCTCTTTTCCTGCTTGAGTTGTCCAGAATACAGCACACCAAAAATTATATGGCACTCTCTGTCTGCAGTGTACTGCAGAGACTGTCCATACCTGTACAAGCATGGGAACCTCATCGTGAGGCTCATATGATGGTTCCAGTGGAAGAAAGTGTTGCATTATTGATAAGTTAATGCAAATGTCCTCATTTTTAAAGTTGCACTCAAATCTGTTCGATTATGCTTCTCTTGACATTCTCCAGACTACAAAGGATGCACAGCTTTTTGGAAGTCACAGTGGACTCTTCCACATCCTCACAGTGGAACTGATCTCTGGTACCAAATTAATAACTTTCTTTGTGATAATTTTGTAGGATAGATACATAGCTATATTTTTGTAGGAAAGTCAAACCACAAGAAGTTTATTCTGACACAGGCATATAAATAAGAAGGTGCTATACACATCACCTCCACTTATCCCCAACCCCCGAAAACAATCTGTTTCACTAATCCCCTTTTTCAAGGGAAATCTGCCATTCTTGTCTGGTCTGGCCTATATGTAACTCCTGACCCACAGCAATGTGATTGTATAACTGCCCTGTGAAATGGCCTACAAACCATTCAATTGTGGGACAATGAAAAATGGACACCAATGTTGATCTTGGCCACATAGCAGGAAAAAAATCAGGAAAGATAAAGATCAGGATAAGTGCACAAAGTAATATTACACAGTATCGGATGCAATGAAAAGGAAATGTGGCAGGGTTCAGATGGGAGCTGGAACAAAGTGGGTGCACTATCTCTCATTATTGAGTTCATAAATGAGAACCATACTGGATACATAGAGATGTGTTCACCAGTGAGAACTCACGAGGTGGAGCAAGGTAGTGGTGTTCATGAACTGGCTGAGCTGTTGCTTGAAGAAGGAGGAGATCTTCAGGTTATCTTGGTAATGGATGGAGGTGCAAAGAAAGCAACTGCATTTATATTACCATTTTTGCAAACCTAGCATAGTACTTCAGAACCAATGAAAATGCTGTCACTATTTTAACAAAAATTAACAAGCAATAAGGAGATAAATATTCTGACTGTCTGTTGAGAATTCCCTAGCCCTTCTTTGCATTGGACCATGGGAAATTTTGTGTCCAGCTGATATGTGACTCAAAGATCACAGTCCAAAGATGTGCAAGTCAGGTGAATTGGCCGTGCTAAATTGCCCATAGAGTCAGGTGCATTAGTGGGAGGGAAATGGGTGTCGGTGGGTTACTCTTCGGAGGGTCAGTGTGGACTGGTTGGGCCAAAGGGCCTGTTTCCACACTGTAGGGAATCTAAAAAAAAGATGCATCCGTGAGCATTGTCCTGCATTATATGCCTAAATGTTGGAATGGAGATTAAATATACAACTTTCTGATTCTATGGTGTGATTGCTCCCAAGCCTGACAGCACTGCACCACTATACAGAGTGACTGTACATCCATAGTACAATAGAATTGGTCAGAAAACTGATGTTCATCAAAGCCTCTTACAGTATCGGAAAAGCCGCACATGAAACAGATGAAAACAGTAAAAACAGGGTGGCTGGGGAAGTGGCGCGCAGTGAAGTAGTATCATGTTGAGAAGAATTAATTGCAGTTGACATATGCAGACTGGAACGATTGGTCGATAGACAAAGAATTGGCATCCAATTAGTGGTCCTGGGTGCTGCAGGAGGAGGAGGAGGCTTCCTCTCCTCTCTAGTGCAGTGTTCAAAAGCTGAAGCTATTTCCTGGCCTTGCAGAATGCAGGAGATCAGAGAGCCAGAAGGTAATGCTGAACAAAGATATACTAGGTCCCAGATTCACTTTGTGTGAATAATCCTTTTTGCCCAGCAATTTAACTTCAGCAATAACAGCTTGTGGGACAGCTCTAAGACAACTCATAATAGCTGCATGCATTGCATCCAGAACCCATGCACTATTGTGTGTTGGATAGTTTGCTTTTCCCGAACTGCAGATTGAAATTTGCCTCTGGCCCTTCCCAATCCATTAACAAGCTCCTCCTGGAGTTTAACAGACAGATAATTGGAGGCAAGCAGATTGCCAGTTCCCCCTCACCAGCAGCCCCCACCCGTGCTTTGACAATAGCAGCACTTTCAGAGATGTCACAGACTGACACACTATCTAAGAGTATTATCTTCAAACACACCTACAGCTAACATAATCTCCACTGCCCACTGAAAATCAAGCTATCTGATATGTACGATGGGGATAGCTTGGAGGTTTGAGATGCTTATTAAGCCCTGTTTACTGTTGATGATGAATGAACATTGTACTGCTAAAGATTATCCAAAGCATGCATGTATATTGTTATAAAATAGAATCAAAAGGCTAGAATACTTTACTGAATCACAGATGAATAAAAGACACACAGGTTGAAGAGAAGTATTTTACTTGACCTTAAAGGAGTATAAGATGCTGGAGGATCAGGGAGGTTAGAAAAATACATTTTGGAACATGAAGGCTAATATTTTATAAGAGCGTGAAGGGCTGAAAGGGTAAATACTGACGTACCTTACGTGCCTTACGTACCACCCAATATGATGGTGTCAACATGGATTTAGGCGGAGTGCAGCTGACAATTGCAGAAGTGTAAGACCACACATGATTCAGCCATGATTAAATGATGGAGCAGACTTGATGGGCTGAATGGCCTAATTTCTGCTCCTGTGTCTTATGGTCTAACATTGAGGTGCTACTCATAATCTCTGTGACGATGTCTATCACATTGCTGTAACCTGCAACTGGTTGCTAACATGGAACAAGCTACCGCTTGTTCAGTACAAGTTAGACGAATAAGCATTTTTTCTCTAACACACTAGACAAAGCAGACTGTGTCAATCGCTATATTTAGAGATGGAGAGCCTTATTTTGCTGGAGGAAGATGATTTTTCAGAGGGTTAAAAATCGATTTCATTTTGCTACAGGGAAGGAATAAAAAATGATGCAGTTATATTACTTGGTGTAATCTGTAGAGCACCAACTTGCAGGAAGGATGTAGAGGAATAAATTCCTGCAAGGCAACTAGAGAGGAGTAAATATCATAAAGGAGTTATATTATTGGACTTTGATTACTGTATATTGAATGGGATAATGGGAGTGTCAAGGGTAGTGAGGGATTGGATGGTGTTCACGAGAATTTTCTAAAATAATATCTATTTGAGGTGTTAAATGAATACTTTGCATCTTTGCATCTATCTTTATCTACAAGGGAGAATGGCACCCAGACCCTAGTGAAAGAGGAGGAAGCTCGGACACTAGAAATGTTTAAACCTGATAAAGAGGTGGATTGGACAAACTGTTGGGTAATTAAAGGCTTGACAAGGCTCTGGAGCCAAACGAGATGCAAAGGAACAGGCAATTATCTTTCAATCTTCCCTGGATTCAGGGGCTGGTACCAGAGGAACTGGAGAATTGCAAACATTACAGCTTTGTTCACAAAAAAAGTTGTAAAGATTACAACAATTATAAACCAGATAGTTCAACTTAGGTGGTGGTGAAATTTATAGCAGCAATTATTCAAGATAGAATTAATAGTCAAATGGAAAATCTGGATTCCTTCAAAACATTCATGTCTAACTAGCTAGAATTTATTTATGAGGGAACAGAGAGGCTTGATGACAGGAAGGCCATTGATTTCATACACATGATTAAAAATCACACAAAACCAGGTTATAGTCCAACAGGTTTATTTGGAAGCACTAGCTTTTGGAGCACTGCTCCTTCATCAGGTAGCTATTGGGCAGGATCATAGGACACAGAATTTAAAGCAAAAGATCATAATGTCATGCAACTGATACAATATATTGAACAAACCTAGATTGCTGTTAAATCTTTCATCTTTTAAAATGGGTTGTGGGTTTTGATTCATTAATATGTAAATCCCAGAGCTTCTTTCAAGTCAAATTCCTGAGATGACTTAAGCTTTTATTAAAAAAAAGTGATATCTCAGCTCAGACAATGCATTAAAGGTGTGAGGCTAGACTCTGTCTATATTTCAAACTTGAGTCAGACTGGTTCTATTTCCAAAGTAGGAATTTATAAAATGTCACATGTTTGACTGCCTACAGATTGTTTGCTTTTTGAATAAGTTGGAGTTGGGGACCACGTATAGTGTGTCAAAGTTTGCAGCTGACACGAAGATGAGAGCCAGACCAAACAGTGCAGAGGAACATAGATACTTTAAGTGAGTGGGCAAAGGTCTGGCGGATGGAATACAATGTTAATAAATGTGAAGTCATCCATTTTGGTAGGAATAACTGTAAAAAGGATTATTACTTGAATGCTGCTATGCAGAGGAACCTGGGTGTCTTTATACATGAATCACCGAAGGTTGGTCTGTACATACAACAAGTAACTAGGAAGGCAAATGGAATTTAGTTCTTCATTGCTAAAGGGATTGAGTTTAAAAGCAGTGAGGTTATGTTACAGCTGTACAGGTTGCTGCTGAGGACACTCCTGGAGAACTGTATGGTCTTCATTCTTCAGAAGGGATATACAGGCACTCGTGAGGGTGCAGAAGAGGTTCACTGGGCTGATTCCAGAGATTATATTCATTGGAATTTAGTAAAATGAGGGGGAATCTTATAGAAATATATAATCATGAAGGGAATAGATAAGACAGAAGTAGAGAGAATGTTTCCACTGACACTTGAAATTAGGGCAAGAGGTCATAGCTTCAAAATTAGGAGGAGCAGATTTAGGACTGAACTGAGAAGGAAATTCTTCACCCAGAGGGTTATGAATCCATGGAATTTCCTTCCCAGTGAAGTGGTTGACACTATTTCAGTAAATGCTTTTAAAACTAAGCTGGATTTACTTATGAACAGTAATGGAATTTAATGGATGCAGTGAGAGGGTGGGTAGGTGGAGCTGAGGCCATGAAAAGATCAGCCATAATCTTATTGAATGGCAGAGCGGGCTCAAAGGGTCAGATGGCCAACTCCTGCTCCTGGTTCTTATATTCTTATGTTGAACAAAATAGAATATATCTGCAAATACAATTCTGCAAATACAAATTCATCCCATAGACTTATATGTGTATGTGTGTGCATGTGAAGGGTAGAGAGAGAGAGTGTGAGTGTGTGTGCGTGTGAGACTGAGTGTGTGAGTGTGATGGAATATATGCCTGTGAGAGGGTGTGTGCCTGGGTGTGAGTGTGGGGGTGGAGTGTGTGTGTCTGAGAGAGCGTATGTATGAGAGAGGGTCTACGTGAGGGTGTGAGTATGTAAGAGTGTGTGTATGTGTGCTTGTATGTGTGTGAGAGTGTTTAGTGTAGTGGGGGTCACTGTAGTGTGACATGAACCCAAGATCCCGGTCTCTAAACAACTCCCCCACCCCAACACACACACACTCTCTCTCTCTCTCTCTCTCTCTCTTCCTCACATATACGTGCACACACACACACATATAAATCTATGGGGTGAATTTGCATTTGCAGAATTGTATTTGTAGATACATGCTATTTTGTTCAAAAAGCACACAATCTGTAGGTAGTCAATCCATGTGACATTTTATAAATTCCTACTTTGGAAATAGAACCAGCCTGACTCAAGATTGGAATACAGGCAGACTCTAATCTCACTCCTTTAATGCATTATCTGAGCTGAGGTGTCACCTTTTTTTATAAAGCCTTAAGTTATTTTGAAAATGTGGCTTGGAAGAAGTTTGGGATTTACATATTAGTGAATTGAAACCCACAACCTATTCTAAAAGATGAAAGACTTAACAGCAATCTAGGTTTGTTCAATATATCATATCAGTTGCATGACATTATGGTCTTTTGCTATAAATTCTGTGTCCTCAGATCCTGCCCCACGAGCTACCTGGTGAAGGAGCAGTGCTCCAAAAACTTACATTTCCAAATCAAGCTGTTGATCTATAATTTGCTGTTGTGTGGTTTTTAACTTTGTCCACCTCAGTCCAACACCAGTACCCCCACATCATTCATACACATGGACTTCCAAAAGATGTTTAATGCATGACAGACTTGCAAACAAAGCTCATGGAATAAAAGGGGCAGTGACAATGTGGTTACAAAATTAGCTGAGAGATAAGAAAGAGCACTAGGTATTGGGTATTTTGGAGTTACCCAGGGATCGATTTTGAGACCCTTGTTTTTCCTAATATATATATCAATGTTTGAGATCTTGGTGTGCTGGGGACAGTTTCAAATTTTGTGGATGACAAAACTAAATTTTCAGGAGATATTGTAAAATTTCAAAAAGACATTGGTGGATTGGGCGGGTAGATAGTAGATTAAGTTCAAGGCAGAAAAGGGTAAGGTAATACACTTTGGTACAAGCAACATAAAGAGACAATATAAAATATAGACTGCTATTCCAAAGCATGTGCAAAAACAGGAAGTCTGTATGGCTAAATATATACATAGATCATGATATGTAGCAGGAATGGTAGAAAGAGCTTTTCTATAGTAAAAGATACGAGTTAGATCTCAGCTGGAGTACTGTGTACAATTCTGAACACCACACTTCAGGGAAGATATAAATGCATTGGAGGCAGAGATTACAAGGGTTCATTACAGGATTGAGCCACTTCAGTTATGCTGATGGATTGGAGAAGTTGGGACTGTTTCATTGGAGAGGACAAGGCTCAGAGGAGATTTTCTAGACGTTTTCCAAATCATGTGGGGTCTGGACAGAGTGGATATGGAAACACTACTTCCACTCGTAAATGGATCAAGAATCAGAGGGCACAGTTTTAAAGCATTTTGCAAAAAGGGAGCCAGTGCAAGGTAAGAAAGACTTGATGCACACATGTAGGTAGGGTCTGGAATGCACTGTGAGGAGCCACATTCAACTGGGGCAGTCAGGAAGGCATTGGATGATTATTTAAATAGAAACATTATGCAGGGTTATGGAGAAAAGGCAGGAGATTGGCAATACGTTCAAAAACTCACAGAGAGACAGTGCAGACATGATAGGCCAAATGTCCTCCATTGATGTGGTAGCAACGTTGGGATACTGGGAGAAGGCGCACAAGATGGAGATATCTTCTCTATTTAGGAAATAGCCTTGGCAGCTGAACTACTATTGTGGATTGCATGGAACTACTATTGTGGATTGCATGCCCCACTGCATGTTTGCCTGCAGCAACAACTTAACCAAACCAGATAGAAAAGGCACAGACTCACGTTTGGAATGTTGATCTACCACTGGGAGGCTGCCTCCAGCATTTGCAAGCTTTATACTGATGTCTATGTGCACTGGGAGAACAAATGTAAAATTGCAGTCAAAATTGATCTGAAAATATCCCTTAATAAACCTTTAATGCAAGATCAATTGTCTAACCACCATTTGACTGGTGGATCACTGGACTGCCAATGCCCCCCACCCCTTTTGCCCACCTCCAAGTAAACAGCAAAATGAGGAACAGAGTTAAGGTAGGGGCCTAGCGACAGGTAATGTGAATATGCATCCCTTGCCCTCCCACCTTTGAACCTGCTCCCAATAGGCCTGAAAACACAGGCCAAAAGGTGTTGCAACCAATTTGCTATCATGCTGCAAATACTTTGGGTTAATTAAATACTTCAAATATAATAGGAGAAAGTAAGGACTGCAGATGCTGGAGATCAGAGCTGATAAATGTGTTGCTGGAAACGTGCAGCAGGTCAGGCAGCATCCAAGGAGCAGGAGAATCGTTGTTTCAGGCATAAGCCCTTCTTCAGGAATGAGGAAGGTGTGCCAAGCAGGCTAAGATAAAAGGTAGGGAGGAGGGATTTGGGGGGGGGGGCGTTGGAAATACGATAGGCGGAAGGTGGTTAAGGTGAGGGTGATAGGCCAGAGAGGGGTTGGGGGCGGAGAGGTCAGGAAGAAGAATGCAGGTCAAGAAGGCGGTGCTGAGTCCGAGGGTTGGGACTGAGATAAGGTGGGGGGAGGGGAAATGAGGAAGCTGGAGAAATCTGCATTCATCCCTTGTGATTGGAGGGTTCCGAGGCGGAGGATGAGGCACTCTTCCTCCAGGCGTCGTGTTGCCATGGTCTGGCGATGGAGGAGGCCAAGGACCTGCATGTCCTTGGCGGAGTGGGAGGGGGATTTAAAGTGTTCAGCCACGGGGCGGTTGGGTTGGTTGGTGCGGGTGTCCCAGAGGTGTTCTCTGAAACGTTCCGCAAGTAGGCGGCCTGTCTCCCCAATGTAGAGGAAGCCACATCGGGTGCAGCAGATGCAGTAAATGATGTGTGGAGGTGCAGGTGAATTTGTGATGGATATGGAAGGATCCCTTGGGGCCTTGGAGGCAAGTGAGAGGGGAGGTGTGGGCGCAAGTTTTGCATTTCTTGCAGTTACAGGGGAAGGTGCCGGGAGTGGAGGTTAGGTTGGTGGGGGGTGTGGACCTGACGAGGGAGGCGCGGAGGGAGTGGTCTTTCCAGAACACTGATAGGGTGGGGAGGGAAATATATCCTTGGTGGTGGGGTCTGTTTGGAGGTGGCGGAAATGACGAAGGATGATACGATGTATCTGGAGGTTGGTGGGGTGGTAGGTGAGGACCAGTGTAGTTCTGTCCTGGTGGCGATTGGAGGGGCGGAGTTCAAGGGCGGAGGAGCGAGAAGTGGAGGAGATGCGGTGGAGAGCATCGTCAACCACGTCTGAGGGGAAATTGCAGTCTTTGAATTCCTTCGCCTCCACCACATCTGCTCCCAGGAGGACCAATTCCAATACAGAACAACCCAGATGGCCTCCTTGTTCAAAGACCGCAATTTCCCCCCAGACATGGTCGACGATGCTCTCCACCGCATCTCCTCCACTTCTCGCTCCTCCGCCCTTGAACCCAGCCCCTCCAATCGCCACAGGACAGAACCCCACTGGTCCTCACCTACAACCCCACCAACCTCCAGATACATCGTATCATCCTTCGTCATTTCCGCCACCTCCAAACAGACCCCACCACCAAGGATATATTTCCCTCCCCTCCCCTATCAGCATTCCGGAAAGACCACTCCCTCTGCGATTCCCTCATCAGGTCCACACACCCCCACCAACCCAACCTCCACTCCCGGCATCTTCTCCTGCAACCGCAAGAAATGCAAAACTTGCGCCCACACCTTCCCCCTCACTTCCCTCCAAGGCCCCAAGGGATCCTTCCATATCCATCACAAATTCGCCTGCACCTCCACACACATCATTTACTGCATCCGCTGCACCCGATGTGGCCTCCTCTACATTGGGGAAACAGCCCGCCTACTTGCGGAACGTTTCAGAGAACACCTTTGGGACACCTGCACCAACCAACCCAACCGCCCCATGGCTGAACACTTTACCTCCCCCTCCCACTCCGCCAAGGACATGCAGGCCCTTGGCCTCCTCCATCGCCAGACCATGGCAACACGATGCCTGGAGGAAGAGTGCCTCATCTTCCGCCTAGGAACTGTCCAACCACAAGGGATAAATGCAGATTTCTCCAGCTTCCTCATTTCCCACACCCCCCTCCCCCCACCTTGTCTCAGTCCCAACCCTCGGACTGAGCACCGCCTTCTTAACCTGCAATCTTCTTCCCAACCTCTCCGCCCCCAACCCCTCTCCGGCCTATCACCCTCACCTTAACCACCTTCCACCTATTGCATTCCCAACACCCCTCCCCCAAGTCCCTCCTCCATACCTTTTATCTTAGCCTGCTTGGCACACCTTCCTCATTCCTGAAGAAGGGCTTATGCCCGAAACGTCGATTCTCCTGCTCCTTGGATGCTTCCTGACCTGCTGCGCTTTTCCAGCAACACATTTTTCAGCTACTTCAAATCTAACTCAACATTTCATTGAATGACTTATTTTTTGCTGACAGTCAGTTGATTTGGGAAAAAGAGCACAAGCTGTGAAACGTGTGGATGAGAAGAATATTGTAGGTTTTGTTTGCTGCCATAGCAACAAACCTCTACTTAAGATAAATGAATGTGGGTCAGAGCTCCAAATTGCTTAACATTAACAAAAGATTTTGACTAATTCTCTCACAGATCATTTATCATCATCACAATTAATCCTCTGGAGGATTGGTATCTCACATACTGTTTCCTACAGCTTGTCACAAAGTGGGATAAAAAATGTTGACAGCGTGGCCTATCAAAGTGAATGTGTCAGTTTGAAAAGCTGGTACTTTTGTTTGTTGATTTACAATGAATGGTATCAACATTGTCGGCAAGAATTCATCGGAATGGCAATTGTCCATTGAAAAGGAATTGAATTAACCCTTTATGAGAAATCATTTTTTTGGCATCTTCTTCATCTGTATGTGATAGATTGCAATTTTGAGCAACACCAGTCAATTCAGACTTCAAATCTCAACATTTAGAAGTACCCAAATTATATAACAAAACATGGTGTTCCCAGGCACTTGGAGTTGTTTGATTATGCAACAAACTCTTTATTGATAAATAACATATAATTAAATACACAAGGTGTTGTTCACAATTTTGAAAATTCGTATAAATTTGAAGCAGAATAAAATCCACTGAGGACAGTGTGAAATCATGGTAATTATGAACATTCTTAGTTTACTTAACAGTTTGGTACTCAGCGTTGATAGACTGAACAATTGATTGTGTGAGTTATTATTTAATATTGGTAAGTGGAGCTTGTATTGGTTAATAGTTGGAGAAAATCAACTATGAGTCATTTTTGAGTTGAAACATTAACTCTTTCTCTCACCACAGATGCTGCCATATCAGCAAAGTTTTTCCAGAATTTTCTCTTTTATTTCAAATTTTCAGGATCCACAGTACCTTGCATTTATTTTGTGTGAAAGTTAATCTCCTGATTGCCCATATAAACTCTAGATTCTTTGCTCAGGTTAGATTATATTTTCATATCTCTTGCTCCCTCGCTGCAGATTTTCACATGGGACTGATTTGGGAAAGATGTGAGTAAATAGTGATTCACATTTCTAATATCTGCTCAATTCCATAAACAACTATATCAGTTTCATAAACAGAAATTGCTGGTGAAACTCAGCAGGCTGGCGAGGTCTGTGGGGAGAAAGCAAAGTTAACATTTCAAGTCTGGTGACTCTTCATCAGAACTGAATTGTTTCAGTTTATTGTTCTTATGCATCCCGCTATACCAAATAACATCTAAAATATATATGCATGTAGTACGTGACATTCACATCAACATAAAGTACCACAAAAAGCTATTTAAATGGGATAACTAAACACAGTCAGTACACCTGGATTTTCTCCTGCAGTTCTACATGAATAGCGCATAGACTTTTTACTTCAATCTTTATCCAATTCTCTTTAGAAAATTATTATTGAATTTAAATCTATCACCCTTTCAAGGCACTGTATTCCAGACCATAACAATTCACTGAATAAAATTATTTTTCCTAATGTTGCTTCCACTTCTTGGCAAATCACTTTAAATTTATATCATTTAGTTATAGTGACATTTTAATTTGCTACTGCAAAATATAAAACATTGATATTTGAATTCAACATTCACAAAAGACATATTTTTAACAGACTAAGAACAAAACAAATACAACTTGTGTGAGCACAAAACCAAGTAATGATTTTCTTTTGTTTGAGGGCTATATGTGGTTGAATTTCATCAAAAGCCAAAATATCATTTTAATAAGGAAACTGCTGTTTTTCTTATTATTCTTCGTGGCTTTGGAGTTGTTAAATTAACCATTAATGGCACGAGATAAATAGCCCAAAACATGGAACATTTGCTGGTATCTTCTTGTCAATATCATTACTGTGGTTTATGAATTCATTGCTACATTCACTCATCTTAATCTTAGAATGATAGAATCTTCTGGAATTTGTCAGAAGCTTCTGCATTGGATTAAGAATCAGCTGCAGCATGTAAGAGAAAAAGTTGTCATCAATGGTTGTGGATCTGTTTCATAATTGACTGTCGATGGTATCCTCCAGGGATTAGTGTTAAAGCCTTTTACAGTTTATATACAAGATGAAAACATTTGGTAAAATGATTCACAGTTTTGTAGGTACTGTAGATAACAGTGTGTAAATTGATTCAGCATGTAAATCAATCCTATACATCAGCACCAAAATTTACATTTGGGCCTATGTTTAGTGTCGAAGTTGAACCACCATTTTCCAGTTAGTAAATGCTGAGGGCTATATTGTTATTAGATTTGACTTCATTTTTTTCAACACATAGAAAGGATTATGCTCCCCTGATAAGTGAACACGTGGGATCAAATAGATAATACAAGCCATGTCTCCAAGAAACTGTTTGGGAATTGAAGACATACTGACAGACAGCAGACTGTGCCTGGTGACCAATGAACAGAAATTGGCCCTCCTGCCTAATACTGGCACTTCACATTTTATTCTTGGCCTGTAGGTCCTGTTAATGGAATGGTTTGGTAAAGATTGAAAGATTGACTTATGTGCTGTAACATGCAGTATTTTAGGGAATATGCGCTGCACATGGGTTACGCAGCTGCATTGAAAAGTTCAATTTCTCTAACTATGATCTGCACACTTAACTGTCACAATAATAGAATCCAAAGAATTAACAATATTTGTGTACTCATGAATTGGTAAACTGCAAATCATGTATCATTCAATTTAATAATGGTTAATACAATAACGCAATGTTTATGATTAATTATTTTATTTGCTTTGGTGTTTGTAGAATTTTTAAAATTATTTACTCATGTATCCCATATTGATTATTAGTGGCTGCTACACTGTATTGAATAGTTTGATATTGTTCATCTATTAATGCTTATATTACAGAGCTGCCGAGCTCTGATCATCCTAGTAACTTAAGGTATTGCCTCTAATGGCTCCTTTGGTATAGGAAACTGCATTTTCAGTAGTACTCTTGAGAAAGTGGCGTGGATAGCCTTATCAAATTTGTGAGAGACACCCTTTAAAGACCTCATGCCTTGCTGCAATTCTTACATTGTGTGAAAATTCAAGTTATTAATGGGTTGAAAAGGCAAAAGATAAAATTATAAACCTTTCAATGTTCTAACAACCTACAGGCCTGGGTGTTTTGTTTCCTAATTCAAATCCTATTGTAACTTTCACCTACGATCATGACCTAGCCAAACTATGGCCTGAAAGCACAAATATGAAAACACCTTCAGGTAAATCAGATTTCCATTAGAGTCATTACTTGGCCCTCCTTCTGGGAGCCTTCATGTCACATTGCATCGCAGCCTCATTTCTGTTTGCTTATAAATCACATCACTGACAAACTGCTGTGTATTTGACATTCCCCACATTGGATCAGTGTACCCATTCCTTACGGTGCCAGCGTCGCAGGCCTATTGTGACTTTCAAAGTGATATACAAACAAGGATAGGATAAAAGAATTCAGGAGATACCCAGAAAACTCCAGCAGATGCTGCATAGTCTCTCGAAGGAACTGGAGGAGGTAGAAGGGGTCAGATTTTATTGTGGTCACAGTAATTTCCTGTGGATAACCAAAGCACAATGTGGGTGTAGTCTGGAGATGTCTGAGGACACCACAATAGAACTGCATCCTCTGCCGCAGCAGGACTGGCACTCTGAAGGAGTGGGTGATCATCCCATCCTGTTGGACATCAAGGTAACAGCAATATTTAACTTCTAAATGACTAGATGTTCTAAGGATCCACAGGGGATCTGTGTAAAATCTCACTAACCTCAACCCACAAACATATTGAAAATGTGTGTGGGCTCAGTGGCTTCCCCCAGGTATACAGGTTACTATAGACTGTACCCACCTGGCTTGGGAGTGCCATGTTATAACCTAAATGAATTTATTAACAAGAAAGTGTTCCACTTAGGCAATGCTCATCTGTGATCATCACTAACACAGCTTAGAGCTCTGCATCAGGAATCCCGGAAGCTGCCATCACTATATTCTTGGTAACACTCAAATTCTTGCCTCATTCCAAAAACTGAATGCCTTACATCCATATCTGGAAAACAAGGACTATCCTGTCCAATGGTTGATGATTCCTTTGAGGGAGCTGCTAACTGGGATGTAATGCAGACCATAGTGCGAGCTTCTCTTTCACCAGAGCCACTATGGAACAACAACAGGGCTCCTCTAGATGAGATTTCATAAATTGGATCACTCCAGAGGAGCAGATCAAACGTGCCTCATTATCCTGATATGCAGGGCTCTACACAACTGGAGCAGGCAAGGAGGTAATGCTGTGGATGCTGAGGAAATGAGAGAGTGGCAGCAATCCTCCAAGGAGGAAGCTGAGAACATTGACCAGGAGAAACATCACCTTCACCATGATAGGGTAATGTAGCATCAGATGTAACAAGCTAAAGAGAATGTAACTGATAGCCACTTCCAAGAGGTTGGGTTATACTATTGTATGGCACTAAGGTAAGTTAACTTCGGAGTTTAATTCATGATCATGTATCTGGGAGCTGTATACTGAATTCTTCCATGACCAACATCACTTTTTGAGAGACATCCTGACACAGATTGTTTTGACCCTCACATCATCATTTGGTCTTTTGCTTCTGCAGTTTCACAATAAGCATGCAATACTTAAGTACTCTTTGCTCCAAAGTCTAAAGTGTGGGACCACCAGTACAATGCACCATAAGGCAGAGTCTGGACGTTCATAGAATATAAGACATCACCCATCCTTAAATGAGTATGTGCTACCTGATAAGACACTTAGGTAGAATCATTTCCCCATAGAAGTGTACACTCATGAGTGTTACTTAGTTGCACAGTGGGTGTGGCAGAAGTGAGTGGAGGCAAGAACTGGTTTCAAGGCTTTGACATTAACTTTGGCCTCAGTGATCTCCTCATTAAAGTGCTACATTTTGGCTGCACTCATGGACCTGAGGGTTGAAGGATGCCTGAACTCTATTGCTCTCCAGGAAAATTCTCAAGATTGAACAATACCTCACCAATATAACCACAGTCCTCTTTGGGATTTATAAAAAAGGTGCTGAACTCTTAACCCAGGCTTAGCCACTTAACCAAATCCTACAACCAAAATTACTGTTGATCAGGCATGTATTGATTGAAAGTGCCTACATTTACAAATCAGTGAGTGTCCTTACAATGAAGTGTCACCCATGGCACCATTGTGCCTTCAGAGTCTTTTCTTGCCTTGCCCATCAACGTGTATAGGTACAATCCCTAGTTCTGCAGTTGGCCTGGAAGGAGCTTGATCTCTAGTGGAATCTTTTGGCCTGGAAGATTTGGGTGGATAACCCCAGGGGTGTTTGTAGCCAGAGGATGCAAACATGCTGACAATATTCTGCCAGAGACAGGATTATTGTCCTTGGCTACAACTTGCATAGGGTTGGAGATTGAAGTCAGGGTGGAGATGGAGGGTCCCAGCATCTCTGAAATATCCTGAGAGGAAACTTCTGGGATTCCTGCTGAGGTTCATCCTCTATCTGGTGCCTATTGGTACCACTGTGTCTCCCTAACAGGAAGAGGCATCGGGAGTGGTCATGTCCCTCTACCCTTCTCGCCTTGCTGTCAATTCTGAACTGCATTGACTAAAGTGATGGAGTGCTGGTCTATGTGAATCTCTGGCAGACACTGAACTTTCCATGGTGGGTATCAAACTGTCCATGGAGAAATCCAGAAGCACATACATACTGGAGCCAAACTCCTCTCACCTCCAGTCCAGTTTCTGGGTGTCACTAACAAATTTGCCTGCTACTCTTGCCCTTGCACAAAGTTATTAATGATGACAAGGGCCTGGACTCCAGGCCAGTGACCTGGAGTAACTCTTACTGAACTAGCTGTGAAATTGTGCCATCAAATATGGTCATTAGAATGTGTTCCTGAACCTAGTCTAGAAAGAGGATCCACTGAGGTTCTCTGTTCTGCTAAAGAGTGCAGGAGAAAACTTTATCAGTGCATCCTTGAAGGGGTCTGTGGATTCTTCCTCAGAGCTGGAGGAGGAGATGATGGAGAATGATTAGCCTCCTTGGGGCAGAGGTCATGCAAGTCCAAATGATGACCATGAAAGAATTGTCCATATTTATGCAATAGAATTAGAAGCTTGGGTGTGATAAGAGTATAATCAGAAAGGTGGGATCGAAAGAGCAGTTTAGCATGATGAAGCTTACTTGGGTGATTCAACTAGGAAGTGTTGACATCCCCATATGAACAAGGAGGAAGTGAGGACTGTAGATGCTGGAGATCAATGTCAAAGAGTGTGGTGCTGAAAAAGCACAGCCAGTCAGGCAGCATCTGAGGAACAGGAGAGTTGACGTTTCGAGCATTAGCTGTTCATCAGGAAGAGCTTATGCTCGAAACATCGAGTCGCCCGGTCCACAGTCCTGACCGGCTGTGCTTTCCCAGCACCACACTCTTCAATCTCCAAGTGAACACTCAAAGTCCTCTGCTGCTATGTCGAGAATCTTCACTTCTTAGGAGACACAATTGTCAGCTGTTGCCCATCTTTTCCCTCTCTGTCCTGTTGTAAAACATTTTCTCCTACATAAGGAGGGATTGAGTGAGCTAAAAGAGGCTGGAAGAGATGTTCATAATGGCTCAGAAGCAGGTAAGGCAGTGAGGTGTTCCCAGGAAATGAATGGGAAGCACAAAGAGCAGAAGCATTAGTAGCATAGGACAATGAAATGGGTGAGAGCTTTCCTTTCTCACTAATAATGGTACAGTGTAAGGGCCAGTTCCTGGTTTACAGTATTACAGCTGGTGTGCAGTTGGGGTTTAAATATAGCATCTATAGCATGAACACAGGGATTCACAGCAGTGCTGAGTACTTCTGTCCTGCTCCTGCATGACTACACAAGGATACCTTAGAGACAAAACAAGCTGACAAGTGATAAGTAAACATTCACACTACACAAATGTCAGACAATATCATCTCCAATAAGAGACAATCTAATCACTGTCCCTTGACGTTCAATGGGGTGACCATTACTGAATCTCCACTGTCAACATCCTTAGGTTTACCATTGACCAGAAACTCAACTGGACTCACCACATAAATGCAGCGACTACAAGAGCAGGTCAGAGGCTAGGAATACTGTGGCAAGTAACTCATCTGACTCCCCAAAGCCTGTCCCCAAAGCAAGGCACAAGTCAGGAGTGTGATGGAATACTCTCTACTTGTCTGGATGGGTGCAACTCCAACAACATATAGTTCACTTGACTGGCACTACATCCACAAATATCCATCCCTTCAAACAGTCCACGAAACTCCCTGAAAATAACAGAGGGAAAAGTTCAGCGCAGAACTTCTGCTTCATAGCTAATCTTAGAAGTGAATTTCATAGTCTTTCAACTCTTTTTGATAAAACAACATGTCATTTGTTCTAAATTTCTTAACTTTGATCTAAATTTAGGCTGCTCATTCTTGACCACTCCACTTTTGTAAATATTCTGTTTGTACTTCCCTTTCCATGCTTTCATATTTGTAATCACTTATAATCATAGAGATGTACAGCATGGAAATAGACTCTTCGGTCCAACCCGTACATGCCGACCAGATATCCCAACCCAATCTAGTCCCACCTGCCAGCACCTGGCCCATATCCCTCCAAACCCTTCCTATTCATATGCCCATCCAAATGCCTCTTAAATGTTGCAATTGTACTAGCCCCCACCACATCCTCTGGCAGCTCATTCCATACTCGTACCACCCCCTGCGTGAAAAAGTTACCCCTTAGGTCTCTTTTATATCTTTCCCCTCTCACCCTAAACCTATGCCCTCTAGTTCTGGACTCCCCTTCCCCAGGGAAAAGACTTTGTCTATTTATCCTATCCATGCACTTCTGCTATATCTTCCTGTATTTCTACAAAGAGCTCATTCTTGAGTCTTTATATTTTTTTGTCCTCTACTGAAAGCTTCAATAACCTTCCTAGAATGTGATTCACAAAACAGCTCACAGTCTTGTAACTGACATAATTTTTGTATAAATTCAGGATTACCACTTCGCTTTTGCATTCCACATCTCTTGAGCCAAAATCTGCCATTCTAGTCTCTTTTCAAATGGCTTTATCAACCTGTAGTGCAGCTTTAGTGTTGTGTGAACCTCTACCCCAAATGCCTTCTTCTCTTCCACAACACCAAGCCTCCTTAAATTCAGCATACCATTATCGCTGCAGAGCCTCACAACCACTGACGTTCAGTTCCATCTGCCTCTTTTTGATAAATCCTCATCTGAACATTATTCCCAATGAAGTGTCTTTTCTTCTCTCACAGCATTAGCTGTGTATCCTATTTTGCTGTCATCTGGAAATCAAATGCATGCGTCAGTCGAAAGTAAAGATTTCAACTTTTTTAAAATTTCGTTTCAATTGAAATTACAAAATGCCAATATTAACCAGTTAAGCAATTTGGAAGGCAGGATTGGAAGCAATCAAGTACCTTGGAAGAGAAGTAAGAAGGTCCAGGTTCAATCCCGCCTGCCTCAGATGCGTTTTCTAACAGGTCTAACCCGGTTGGGTTAAACTAAAAAGCTTGGAAGGTGAGAGGTGCTTAATAGCTTTTCTGAGCAGGTTGATTAGAAAATATCTAAAAGCTGTTAAACCAGTCAAACATTATTTACTTCCACTACTGCTGCTCCTAAGTATGAAGGCAAGTATTTTAGGTTTTTTTTGTTTTCAAGGTAGTATGTATAAGCTACTACCTTTAAAAATTTTAATTTTCGTCAGATTAACTTACTAAATTTTGTAGATTTATTTTGAAGACAATAAATCTGCACAGAAACCAATCATTTACAAACATTGGGTTCTGTGCAGACTTATTGTCTTCAAAACTAGTTACAGCCAATGGTTTTGAGATCAGCAGAATGAGACCTTTTTGGTTTTAGTTAAATAATAGTTTTTCAACCAGAAAAAATACTCGATCGAGGGTCAACTCAAAATGTTTGTTGGAGATAAAACCAATTCCTGCAGACTCTGTACCCCCCCCCCCCCCACCTCCACCATTGCAAAAATGCATTTCTTTCCTTCAAGATTCAGTAATTTTTAAATATATCCTTGCTTCATGATCATAGCTATGAGATGCTTCTATTACTTCCTGATTTACACTTTGTCCTATAGGGAGGTAACTCATTGGGTGCCTATAGACAACTCCCAACCATGACTTCTTTGCCATGCTATTACTTTTTACCACCAAACTGATTCCACATCAAAATCTTATGTCCTGACATCACTATTCGCCACTACACTGATACTTTATTAACAAACCTACCCCCCTCTTTTTCATTTGTGCCTATTCTTCTGGAATATTCTTAAATATTGAGTTGCTAGTCCTGATTACCCTGAAACAATATCTGTATAATAGTTACCAAGTGATATGCATTTGTTGCTGTTTGTGTTGTCAACTCATCTATCTTAATACAAATGCTGTATTTATTCAAATTAAATGCATTAAGATTTGATTTCTTACCATTATTACTTATTCTGCCTCTAATTTCTTCTGAACTTTTCTGGTTATATTTTCTACCCTCCTGTTAAAGTTTGATTATTGTTTGCCTGTTCAATACATATATCTCTGATCATTAATTTTGCTTTGATCCTTTCAACTTACCTTCAAGTGTACCCTCCCCTCCACTAATTAGATTAAAGCCCTGCCAACATCCCAAATCTCTGATGTCTAATTTTAAAAGCTGAAAGCAATGTAGAAGCACCATATTCTCAGCCATGACATTTTCTATAATCTTTAGCCAATGTCATGAACATCAGAGAGCAATTAGACTTCCAAATGCTGTTAGTTTACATGAATGTGATTTTTTTTTCCTTTATTTGCACAATAATTATAGCACAAGATTAAAGCTCACAAGTAATATAGGAGTTTGCAATTCTATACTGTGTCAAAGATTAGGCTTTACATTAAATTAATGTGTGGCAGAAAGATATATTTTTCTATTGATTTACCTTTGAAAGTAAGATTTGGAATTGTGGGTAAATTAGAATTTAAAACATCTAAAATAAATTGGTTTCTAATCACATTTTTGGAGTATTGAGTTTTTCATTTTCTCTCAAGTATAGAAATGCAAAAACACAAATTAACTGAACACATCAATTTAAATTTCCAAAGCAATTTCCACTTAAAATCCTGAATAAGATTTTCAGACCCTGTTGTCCACTTCAATTATTTCAACTGGATTCAGTTCTCAGAGCAATTTATTTTTTTTTTCTCCTACAGTATTTCAAAGGCAGAAATTGAGAATTTCAAGTATGCATATGTCTTTCAAAATTATTTTTGCTAAACTTATCAATGATATGCAATGTACATAAAATGATGAAAGCTTGAATGCCTGTTCATTTTTCTGTCAGCTTTGTATCCTTTATTGTCTTATAAGTGATTTCAGTTTATTGTGGAAAATTTCAGATGCAGAGAGCATGCTATATAAGTAGCCATATTTTTGCAGTATGGCATGTTACATGACAGCAAACCCCATAATATTTCAAAGCAGATTTCACTAAAAAGGAAAATCGAGAGAAGTGTGAAATGGGCTGCTGACTTGCTGACCTGTTTCACATTAGTGCACAAAGTTAAGGTCTATCCCATAGAGTGTAAACTGGCTTAACTCCACCGTGTTGTTTCATTTTAAATGGTGTAATATAGGCACAGCTACCATATCAGTTGAACTTAAATTAACTGCCAAGAAAATCAAACTTGTAATTCCATAAGAAAATGAGTTAAAAATCATTGTGGGCAATGTTTCCATCATGTTTAATTATGTCTTTGTGTGTTGTCATCCCATCTCAGTAAATGTATAAGATTATAAAACAAAATGCCTTATTGCTACTTTTGTTGAAATTGAGTTAAGTGAGAAGCAAATGATTCCTAGCTTGAAAATATAATAGTGACCCTTCTGCTGATGGTCTTGCTGTGCACATTACTCATTTCTGGTATTCTGTTTTTTATGACTTTCGTGGACCCTTTACTTTTTACTTGGGGCTGTATTAAAGCCTTTGACAAAGTTTTGGGATGGTGTGTATGGGATCTAAACATTGCCATCACATACTCTACCAATAAAACTGTGTTAAAATTCGCCAGTGATTAATTGAATTTCCTCTCAAACCACACTAGCTTAACTATACGATTTGGATGTTCTGCATATTCATTTTATATTTGCTCGGTAATTCTTTGTCAACTTGAATTATCC
The DNA here is from genome assembly GCF_047496795.1 of Chiloscyllium punctatum. Taxonomy (NCBI): domain Eukaryota; kingdom Metazoa; phylum Chordata; class Chondrichthyes; order Orectolobiformes; family Hemiscylliidae; genus Chiloscyllium; species Chiloscyllium punctatum. Next base: position 40,462,042 of record NC_092758.1, read on the forward strand.
TAAATTCTACATCACCTTTTTTCCAGTGCTTCTCATACATCATTGAATTATGTCCATTTCACTGCAATCAATTTGCTGAGCCTTCAGTTGCCATTGGAGGCACCTCACAGGGTCATTCACCACTTTTAACCCTCTTTCATCTAGACAGGTAAACCTGGTCTCTTGCCAACTCACTCTATTTGTTTAGGCCTGCCAACCTGCTCCCACCAATTCCCTTGAGTTGTGTTTAGTTTGACCTTTATTAGCTCCACTGCCTGTCGTCTTGCACTGCAGGAACAACAGAGCTTCAAGGCCTCTGATTGACCTGCAGCTATGTTGGGACATTCTTACTTGGTTGGGCTGAGGTCAGTCTCACCCTTAGGCAAAATAAAAAGCTGCCAGATGTGAAATGGTTGTGGAGCAGAAGCTGGTCCCCTGCTTTCTCTTCACATGGTAGAGCAGGAATCCCCTATATGAAAAATTCCATCATTGTTTTCTCTTTCATTCTTCCTCACTTTGTTTTTTTTTCTTTCTCTCTTTCTATATTAGTATGTTTAGTACCTCCTCAGAATTCCAGTTTTTTATTTCTCCTCAACTCCAACTAACATTATTCTTCCTTTCCATTTCTTGAGTAGGTTGACATGGGAATCTACTGAAGCATAACACTCTTCCACCATTAATGGCTTCTTATCCTTTAGTGTTTTTATTCCCTTATGCTGAGATGTTCATTATATTCCAATTATCATTTTTTTTTTGGTTTGGAGCTGTGATCTGTGAGCTAAGAGCTGAAGATGGTGTTTGAATTGTGAGAAGCAGCTTGTTCCAAAAAAAAGAGGAGAATAAACAAACTGGTATTGTTTATTGTGAGGCCAGGCCTGAAAGTTAATTGCATTTTCATTTATTGTTCAAACTGCTCTGTGGACATTTCAGTTCCAGTGAGGTATTGTATTTAAACAGATGGTAGATGTTTGAATATTAGTTTGGACAAAGTCGGAAATTGGTGCTAATCAATCTAACAAATAAAACGTTTGAGAAGAAACAGAGGAACCAAAGTTTGAACTGGTTTTGAACTGTGTTTTGATCAGAAAGATTCTGAATGTCAAAGTTACAAGATGGAGGTTCAATTATTCCCTGGTTATCCTGCTATTATCAACGTATTGAAAGTTCAGAGGATAGAATCTTAGTTATAAGAATTCAGTGAATATTATTCTAAACCCACTGGTAGCTCTTTACATTGACTGGTATCTTCAGAAACCAAGCAAGACACAATCCCACATGCCTGTGTGACGACAGATTCTGAAAACTGCTTAAGTGAACTGACCAGTAATTTCATTTATTTTCTCTTTTGACTTATCCCCTAATGATTCCTGATGAAGGGCTTTTGCCTGAAAGTCGATTTTCCTGCTCCTCGGATGCTGCCTGACCTGCACCACACTCTCGACTCCTATCCTCTAATTGTGTCTGTTTGTTGAGCTGTCCTTTTGTGAGTGGGTGCTAGAATCAAAGACATTAAATCATGGACATTAATTAGATTACCTTGTTGTTTAACTTGGCTCTGTTCCACTGTATTATTAATAAATTTTTAATTCATGTTTTAAGCTATAAGTTTGGTGTTTGGTATCCATCATTCACAAAGTCTAGTATTGGTTATTCAAAAAGTCTGGTTAGGAAGAATTGGGACAATTTTGAGGACCATTGAGTAATCTAATTTTACTGGGTTGTGAATACAGGGACAAGGAGGCTGATTAGATTTGGCTGGCTGTCTTCATGTTGTAACATCTCTTACATCCAAGAGCTAGAATAATCTGGTAAATGTTTCCTATTTACCTCAGTATTGATTTTTAAAAATGTATTCACTCACTGGATGTGGGCATTGCTGGCTAGACCAGTAGTAATCGCCCATCCCAAATTGCCCAGAGGACAGTTATGAATCAACCATTTTGCTGTGGGTCTAGAATCACTTGTAGACCAGACCATGTAAGGGCATTAGTGAACCAGATGGGTTTTCCAGATTATTGATAATGGTTTTGTTGTCATTATTAGAATTATAATTCCAGATATTTTTCATTGAATCCAAAGCCTCCATCCTCTATGATGGGATTTAAACCCAGGTTCCCAGAACATTACTGTGTCTATGGATTAATCACACAGCAATAATACTACTAGGCCATCACCTTCCTACTAACCTACTTTTTATTTATAACTTTAACTATTAACTTGAGACTGTCACCATAGTTTCAGAATTAAAATAAGTTTGACAGTCAACTACATGTGGCAAAATCAAATTTCCAGGTCCTACCAAGGTAGTATTTATATTGATACTGGAATTCAGGATATAACAAGGCTTCCCAGGCAAGAAACATTTCATAAATATGCATTTCTAATCTCTTTCTAAAATAATGGATCATAGGTAGGCCAAACAAACTGCAGTAAATAGTACGGTGACTGAAAATATCAAAAATAAACTTTTTTACTTTATGTACTTTGATGTATTTTAGTTCTTCTTCATACATGAGCTATTCATGTTGAGAAAGCCATGATGGGCATGCTGTGCCAAGATCAGGCCTGCTCATTCAAGATTTAAGGAAGTCTCCAGCATCAGGAAACGGATCCTCTTACCCCATGACCATTACCCTATAATCCCCCTCCCATCGGTACTTGCCTGTTTGTTGGATCCCTGCTCAATCTGAAACCTTGGATGGGTGTAGTGTGGCAATGCTGTGGTTTTAAGAGGTCTGTTATGTCCTGGTTTGTTTCAGAGAGAGATTGAAGGAGTGGCAAGAAGCATATGAGAAGTTAAACAACTTGTGAGGCCTAGGAGTATTTTTAAAAGTTGGAACAATAGAAGCAGCCTGAATAGGTGTGGCCAAACTCTCACAGATAAAGGATTTTTAGTTAGCTTTCAGCAGTTGCAGTTGTGGTCTTGAAATGGGTATTAATTTTCCCTCTCTGAATTACAGCCAAAAGCTAATGGTCTAGTGGAATTATTATTGGACTGTTAGTCCAGAGACCCAGCTAATGTTCTGGAGACATGGGTTTGAATCCCGCTGCATCATATAGTGGAATTTAAATTCAATTTTAAAAACATCTGGAATTAAAAGTCTAATGATAAACATGGATCCACGGTTGATTGACAGAAAAACCCATCTGGTTAACTAATGTCCTTTAGGGAAGGAAACTTCCATCTTTACCTGGTCTGGTCTACGAGTCACTCCAGACCCACAACAATCTGGTTGACTCTTAAATGCCCTCTGGGCAACTTAGGGTTGGGTAATAAATACTGCCTGGCCAGTGACACCCTCATCTCATGAGCAAAAATATACCTGAGTGTTCTCTTCCTAGGCCGCTGGATTGCAAGTGAGACAAAATGTGTTTGCTGACTTTGCTAAAAGGTGTGTTTTTGGAACAGTTAATTAGTAAAAGTTACTATATCTATTATTCTGTTAAGCTTTCCAATAGAGTTAAATTATTCTAAGTTCTTCTTTCTTGTGCTGTATATTAACCATAGTGTTTGAATAAATTGTGTTTTGCTTAACTGCCAAGCAGTTTGACCAATCAAATTGTATCTGGAACACTGCACTTCACATTTGCCTTTAAAATAAGATAGTAAAAAAAAAGTTAGAGTGTAGGCTACCTTCTTAAAATATTTTGATGGGTTCTGGTCTGGTCCATAACACTAGTGCTAGCAGTACTCACTGCCTTCCTGGTGGCATTGCTGAGTACAGAAGATTGCTGGTCCCTAACAATATTTCGGCATCCCCTGCCCCCTTGTCCCAATTCTTTGATCACAAAGGAAGGCCGACTACTGGCCTGCAAATTGCTTTTAAAAGAGACAGTGTATGGCTGCTGCTGGCTTTTCATTTGGTGGGTGAGCAACTTGCCTCCGTAAACATCAACCCTGTGTGCAGAATCTCCCGGAGGTGATGCAGGGATCTAAGTTATCAGTGAGTCCCCTGCATCACTTCTCTTAAGAAAACCGCTGCATCTTGTGCCACTCATACATTGACAAGCAATTGGTGGCTTAATCAAGGTGGAGGCAGAAAGGCTGTCACACAGCTGTGCAATGAAGTGACCCTATCCCAAACTCACTGGGGGAGACCTGGAGCAGTGGATTTGTAAGATGGTGAGGATATGTAAAGTGTAGTGTACTGACCGCATCAACATTCATGTCTCAATAGCAGCTCAAACTTTTAATTGAAAGTTTAATGTGCATATATTATGGACAGAGTTTAGATTAGAATGGTGCTGGAAAAGCAAAGCAGGTCAGGCAGCATCTGAGGAGCAGGAAAATCGACGTTTTGGGCAAAAGCCCTTCATCAGGCTCTATTCCATTCTAATCTAAACTCTGGTTTCCAGCATCTGCAGTCCTTGTTTTTACCGATATATTATTGACAACTCATTCTAACAAATATACCATTAGCATCTTGAAGGAATATTGCCACATTATTGCAACAGAATCGATTCTTAAAGAATTGGCTTCCATGAGCATAAGGTCATGGACGTATAACAAATTGAACCTGTTGGCGTGGGATAGCTTCATATAGCGCACTTTTGCTGATGGTTGAATAGACTGATCCAGTAGAGGCATTATCTAACAATATGACCTGATCACCAGGTGGCATCGCCAGTGGTTGCTTTCTTTATTGGTACCAGTTGTCAAGCCACTGGCCATCATAGTGACACACGCTAGCCCAAAGGTGTTGTCACCATTTTCTCTGTCCCAGATATGTCTCCAGGTACATGAATCAAGGTGTCGGCCCTTCATTTGTAAGCAACCTTATAGTTTATCTGGTTCTGCATATGTCACCATACAGAAATCATAAGTGATACAATTGTCTGTCATCCTGTGAGTGTGCCTGAGCTATCTGAGACACTTCTATTTGACGAGTGCCAATATAATTGGGAGCTTTACCTTTGAGGTTCAGCTGCATTCCATAGTGTGCTGCAAGCAGAGATTAAAGTTTGTGAGCTTCTTTTTCCTTGAGAGCCAAGTCACATTGTTTCAATGACCATTGCACAAGATACAGAGAACACAATCTCATGACTTTGAATCTTGGTCCTAAGAGACAGCTTGATTTTAGTCCATGCACATTTCATGTGTTGTCTAAAAAAAAATACTGTTTTCCCATGTGTTTATCGAATTCTGCATCAAGAGACAGATTGCCTGTCAGCATGGACCCTAGGAAACAGAATTTTCTCACCACTTCCAAAAATGTTATTTGGTTTATCAGGGGCTGAGATGTCACATCATGTTCCAAGGAGAGGATTTTATCAAGGGGTTAAACAGCCCCAACAAAGAATTGTATGTCAAAATCGCTGAATGATTTTATGTAACTTTAATTGTTATTTGTTTTTCTTTTCTTAGCCCTGGATCCAACAAAAGACCCATGTCTGAAGATGAAATGCAGTCAACACAAAGTCTGCGTAACCCATGACTACCAAACAGCGCTTTGTGTTAATCGCAGGCAGCTAATGCACAGGTGGGAAAGGATTTCTAACAGCTTGCATTTACAGGATGCACACTTAACATTGGAAATACACCTGCAGAGTGGTTTATAGATGAGATAATTGAAACTGAACACTCAGTAGGAAGAATAGTTGGAGTGGATTTAAACACCAAAATCAAAAATAATGTCGTCAGTGGAATCAAATTGGTGCCAGGTCTCTCCTTCCTTGAACCCAATTGTGCTTTTTGGACTGTATTATTACTGAGGAGAGATACCATACAGTTTGTTCTTTTGAATCTGCTCTGCCTTTCAACGAGAACATGGCTGATCAGCTTCAAATCCACCTTTCAATATTATCTTTATATCCTTGAGTTTTCAAAATACTCTAAAATCTATTAACCTCTGATTCTCTTCTCAGTGCGAAATGGTGACTCTTCATTCTGAGATTGTGAGTTGAATTTTCATTTCACAATACCTGCATGCACACAGACTGAAGAACAAGCAGGGGGAATGCTGGTCTGCATTTTTATACTTGCCTTCTGATTCCCACTGCCTGCCATTTCTCCTCGTTTGGGAAATGTGGCACTTTGCAACCCAGCATACACTTCAGGCCCCGACATAAATGTCTGCTCCAGGTTTCCCTGCCCAGACGCCTGTTGGACACTGCCCAGTAAGTCAGTTTGTGAGCCTTGGCCGAAGCATCCTTTGGAGTCACGAACAGTTTGCCAATAAATTTAAAATTACTTTCTCACGACAACTGTCAAAACTTAATGGTTTCTAATGACTTTTATGTAATTTCAATGCAGTGATTGATCACAGGGTTTTGTCTTTAAAAGGTAAGTGATAATTAAATTGACTTGAACTGTTGAAGGAAGGACTAAATGCATTCAAGGATAAAGGTATAGTTGCTTCAGTCCAAATAAACCATAGAGCTGCTCTCTCATTAGAAAGAGATAGCCAGTGGTGGTTTTAACTAAGGGTTACCTGCCTTAGGTAAGGGGCAAGGTTGAGAAGGAGAGTTCTTTTTGACAACCTCAGTAAGGTGGGAATTGAATCCATGCTGCTCGCATCAGTGAACATTGAAAACCAGCCATCCAGCCAACTGAACTACTGATCCCCTAAATGCTTTGGAATACTTTCTCCTGTGAATAAAGTATTTCTATAGTATGGAGAATCAAATATAAATACTTGGCTTCATTTTCACATTGGTTTAGTGTCCTAACATCTCTTAAGCCTTTGAAGCACATTTTCAGAATTTACTTTGTGCATAAACTAGTCATAAAATAACACTGGCATGTCTTTGAAATGCTCATGAAATAAATAGGAAGCAATCAGATGTTCAAAATTTCTTTTTATCCTCTTATATTTACACAAAACTATTAATCAAACACAGGCAGTGAAAATCTTGTTGAAAACAAAACCAGCATCCTACTTGAGATTTCTTAAAATTGTCAAAATAAACAAACAGGTATTGAAAATTAACTTCAGTGACAGATAAACCTATTACAAACTGATACAACAGTTAGTTAAACAAAGTTAGCAATCCTATCCAAATTGTGTAAATGACCTCTTACAGGACAAACGTGTGTCTTGGGGTCTGGCTCAGTATTCATAACGAGGCAATCTGATAACACAGATGCCTGATCAATTCAGCCTACTCTCACTTATACAGATGCCTAATGGCCTCATTATGAATGGTTACCAGAGCTTCAAAACACATTAATGCCTTCAGCCCTGAAGTGGTCTGTTACAAGTCATTCAAATACTCGAAGTTGCTGTGACAATATGCATTCTTTCATACATGTTGCAATCTGGACCTTTTGGTTAGTAATGCTACAAGGTACAGCTTTCTTTCTGTCATAGAACTGATGCCAGGAATCCCTCTTGCTCTTACCAACTGCAACTGACCTGTGTGGGATGGATTTGCAGATTGATAATGTTATAAAGTTGAAGGCATGTACTGTACCTTTAAGGGAGTTTGAATTTATGTTTTTGCCTAAAATGTTGACTCTCCTGCTCCTCGGATGCTGCCTGACCTGCTATGATTTTCCAGCGCCACACGTTTTGGCTCTATCTCTGCAGCATACCCTATTCATCCTTTAACCTGACCTGACTAGCCCTCAGCCCAATCCTCTTTACCCACCCTACCCCTAACACACTTACCTACTCTCTGCAGCTTTCCAAACAAGCTTTTAGGACATTTAACTTATTTACCAGATAGGGGAGCTCCTGTCATAAACAAGGATGGGGTTTGTCTTCTCCCAGTAATCTACACTATCAAGAAGCAGTTACATTTTGGGTCCAGTTTGCATTTCTGCCCAAGATTTTTGACCCCACATTATCTAGAATGGATCTCCAAAGTGGCAGACAGCAAAGGAATTGAAAGGTGATCTGACAGTGATTGCCACTTCTCAATGACTCAGGCCATTGTTTTCCATTTATTGTTTCCTCTGCCGTTCCCCGTGAGCACTCTTCATCACTCCTAACACTTCCTCACACCCCCAGCACCTTCCTATGCAATCGTGGGGGCTGCAACATTTGCCCACGCATCACCTCCCTCCTCACTGTCCAAGGCTCCAAACACAAGTTTCAAGTGAAGCAGCATTTAATTTGTACTTCTTTCAATCTATTGCATTCTCTGACCATATTGCAGTCTTTTTTTCCATTAGTGTGACCAAATGCAGATTAATTAATCACTTTGCAGCTCTTTAAAGCTTCCAGGACTCAATATTGAAGTCCAAAACTTCAGAACTTCACAGTCTGACTGCATGATATCTATGCTCCATTTCTCTTACATCTGTCTACTCCTTTCTCTACATGCCCCCACGGCCCTCCTGACCAAGGGCTTATATTGTTTTTGTGTCTTGTTACTTTGGTCTCAGCAGAGTGGACCCACTGTCTCCTTTTCCCACCTTCAATTACATCCATTTTGCAACACTATTTCTCTTTCACTGCAATTTGCAACCCCTTTGTTTTTGGCACTGGGTCTTCACACCATGTGTTCTGCTCACCCACCCACCCAGCTTCTGTCAAAAGTATTTTAAAAAATTCAACTTCATTCAGTTCCGAAGAAGCTTCATATCAGACTTGAACCATTAACTCTGCTTTTCTCTCCACAAGTGCTGCCAGAGCTGCTGAGTTTCTCCAGCACGATCTGTGTTTACTCTAGCCATCCATGATCTTCCCTACTAGCCCAATCTGTAACTATCCCTTCGTAGTGTCTTGATCACTTACATTCCCATCTAGGTAAAACAATGACTACATTCCCGTCTAGCTCTATCATTAGCAAATCTCAGTTCGTCACACAGAAATCTCTCATCTTGATTTTTCCTAATCAGTCTATTCAGGAATGTTACTATGCGCCTCCGGAGCAAATGAGATTTGAAAATAGGTCATCTCGCTCAGAGGTAAGGACATTATCACTATGCCACAAGAGCCCTAGTTCTTGGATCTACATTTTTTTTTTCTTTTTTTTTTCTTGGTCTTACATTTATGTTTTCCTCATGGACCTGTTCAAAGATGTTACTACCCACTACTGGAGCAGGTGGGACTTGAATATTGCTTCACCTGGTGCAGAGGCCACAAAAGCCCTTGATCTTAGATCGAGTTTTTTTCTGTTTTTTTTTGTTTGATCATGCATCTAAGTTATTAACATGGATTGGAAATAGCTTAGGCCCAATTACTGATCCCTGCAGTTACAGCTAGTTACAGAATCCAACCTGAACATGAGCCAGTTGTTTCTGCTCCCTGTTTCCACTCTTGTTCTACTCCAAATTTTCAATTCATGCCATCTATTTGGAAATACAATTGAAACTCATGTGTTGGTTTCCCCTCATCTTGTTACAGCATCAAAAGTTTTAACAGATTTGTTAAATATGATCTCTCTTTCATAAATTTGTGTTGACATTACTTTATCACACTGAAGTTTCCTAAACTCACTATTACCATAATCCTAATAATAAATTCTAGAATTTACTCCTGTTTTCAGCCAACTGGCCTCCCATTTCAATAACTATTTCTCATTTACTCCAGTTTTAAAATTGTTTATGTTTGACACATTCTGATCCTTGGCAACTAAAAGTCTGGAAGATCAAAACCAATGCATCTGCTATCTTCAAAGTTATTTTTCTACATCCATCCAAACTAAGGCAAATAAAACATAGATTGAGATTTTTGCATTCAAGATGAGAACATATTCAGCAAATTTTCCAAGAAAGAGTGACCCAGGTGGTTGGAGTTTCATTCTGGAATAATGAGCTTCCCTGGCAGGTTGTCTAGGTGACCTCTGAACTCTATTGAAGTTTAGTAAAGCAGTAATAACAGAAAACAATTTACTGCAGACCTCATTCCTCACACCACTGTGCATGCTAACACTATGCACCCTCATGCTCTTCATGCCAACCTCTTTATGCCTACTTCAGGATTCTTTCTAGCCAATATGCCAACTTATGCTCTGCACCCACTATCCTCTGCCCATACCTACCTTGCAACTTTCCTAGTATCTAGCATGGGCAGACCTCAGACCCATGCAGAGGTGAGATAAAATGAAGTTCTGTCAGAGACTTCATGTATTGAAAACAAATTCTTATTCTGTTGCTACATTTACACGCACTTAGTTAAATAAAGGACATGACAACAAATTTTTCATTCAAGTGGACAGAATAGCAAGTATTGAAAGGCATTGTCCCCCAACAAACAGTCTTTTAGATGTCAGGCAAATGGACAAATTGCAGGTACCCTACTATGATAATGGATGGTTGTAAAGTCAATCATGTAAAACTAATCCAATAATGGAAACCTTTAAGATTGTATCAATGGACAGAGGAAAATAAAAGTAGTCCAGATATGTTAAACGCAAAGCTTCTAAATTCTTTCACAGCTTGACAGCTCCCTTTGGCAGGTGCTATTGACAAGTTTCTCGACAGCTTTCTTTGACAGGATCTCTTGACACTTTTGATAGATCCAATGGACTACCTTCCCTTTCAAGGACTACTCTGGCTATCCGAACAAATCCATTAAGTTCAGTCTGTTCTTACCAGGCCTAAGCAACACACTTTGGATTTCATACGCCAAAGCTACCAACATTCCACTTCATCTGAGGCATCTAATGATTCAAATGGCCAGCATGTGCTGTGAAACATGGATGACTGAAACACAGTCCATCTCCATAAAAATGGGAAGTGGCATTCTAAAGCCAGATCTTTGCCATTTCTGCTATTCTGGCATGAGAAAGAGATTCTCATAATGAAAATTTGGGATATAGTTCATGTTTATTGAAAATCTAGTTCTTTATTCCCAAATGATATCTGTGGCATTTAATATTCAGGCAAAAAAGTAAAGCCAGTTTTTCTTCTAAAATTTCCTAATTTTTTTCTTAACAAGAAAGGACACTTTACAGAGATATTAGAGAAAGGGAGATATATGTCCTTGGGGGTGCTTTTGCTAATGCTGTTGTGGAAGGTTTAAACTTAATGTGGCAGGGGGATGGGAACTACATGAGGAGGTTAGTGGGCAGGAAGGAGGTAGTAACTAAAGCCTGTAAAGAACTAGATAATGAAGTCAGTGTGACTAAGGGGAAGAGTAGGCAGGGAGCAGGTGTTGCATTAGAGAGGATATCACAGTTGTGCTGAAAGAGGGCACTATGGAAGACTCAAGCAGTGAGGCAACATGGGCAGAGCTCAGAAATAAGAAGGGTACAGTAACAATTTTGGGATTGTGCTACAGGCCTCCCAATAGCAAACATGAAATAGAAGTACAAATATGTAGAGAGATCATAGAAAGATGTAGGAGCAACAGGTTGGTGGTGAAAGGAGATTGTAATGTTTCCAACATTGACTGGGATTCACTTAATGTTTGAGGTCTGGATGGAATAGAATTTGTAAGGAGCATCCAGCAGGGTTTTCCAGAGCAGTATGTAAGTAGTCCAACTCAGGAAGGGGCCATACAGCACCTGGTATTAAGAAATGAGCCCGGCCAAGTGGTTGAAGTTTCAGTAGGGGATTACTTTAGGAACAATGATCACAATTTCATAAGTTTTAGAATACTCATGGACAAAGATGAGAGTGGCCTTAAAGGAAGAGTGATAAATTGGGGGAAGGCCAACTCTACCGAAATTCAGCAGGAGTTGGGAAATGTAGATTGGGAGCAGCTGTTTGAAGGGAAATCCATTTCAGTACGTGGGAGACTTTTAAAGAGAGGTTTATTAGAATGCAGGAGAGATATGTTCCTATGAAAATGAGGGATAGAAATGGCAAGATATGGGAACCATGGATGACAGGTGAAATTGTGAGACTAGCTAAGAGGAAAAAGGAAGCATAGTCCAGGCAACTGAAAAGAGGTGAAGCTTTGGAATAATATCAGGAATGTAGGACCAATCTGAAATGAGGAATTAAGAGGGCTAAAAGGGATCATGACATAGAACATAGAACATAGAACATAGAACAGTACAGCACAGAACAGGCCCTTCAGCCCACAATGTTGTGCCGACCATTGATCCTCATGTATGCACCCTCAAATTTCTGTGACCATATGCATGTCCAGCAGACTCTTAAATGTCCCCAATGACCTTGCTTCCACAACTGCTGCTGGCAATGCATTTCATGCTCTCACAACTCTCTGTGTAAAGAACCCGCCTCTGACATCCCCTCTATACTTTCCTCCAACCAGCTTAAAACTATGACCCCTCATGTTAGCCATTTCTGCCCTGGGAAATAGTCTCTGGCTATCAACTCTATCTATGCCTGTCATTATCTTGTATACCTCAATTAGCTCCCCTCTCCTCCTCCTTTTCTCCAACGAAAAAAGTCCAAGCTCAGTCAACCTCTCTTCATAAGATAAGCCCTCCAGTCCAGGCAGCATCCTGGTAAACCTGCTCTGAACCCTCTCCAAAGCATCCACAGCTTTCCTGTAATAGGGCGACCAGAACTGGATGCAGTATTCCAAGTGCGGTCTAACCAAAGTTTTATAGAGCTGCAACAAGATCTCACGACTCTTAAACTCAATCCCCCTGTTAATGAAAGCCAAAACACCGTATGCTTTCTTAACAACCCTGTCCACTTGGGTGGCCATTTTAAGGGATCTATGTACCTGCCACACCAAGATCTCTCTGTTCCTCCACACTGCCAAGAATCCTATCCTTAATGCTGTACTCAGCTTTCAAATTCGACCTTCCAAAATGCATCACCTCGCATTTATCCATGTTGAACTCCATCTGCCACCTCTCAGCCCATCTCTTCATCCTGTCAATGTCCCGCTGCAGCCTTCAACAGCCCTCTATACTGTCAATGACACCTACAAACTTTGTGTTATCTGCAAACTTGCTGACCCATCCTTCAATCCCCTCATCCAAGTCATTAATAAAAATGACAAACAGTAGAGGCCCAAGGACAGAGCCCTGTGGAACACCACTCACCACTGACTTCCAGGCAGAATATTTTCCTTCTACTACCACTTGCTGTCTTCTGTTGGCCAGCCAATTCTGTATCCAGACAGCTAAGTTCCCCCGTATCCCATTCCTCCCGACCTTCTGAATGAGCCTACCATGGGGAACTTTATCAAACGCCTTGCTGAAGTCCATATACACCACATCCACAGCTCAACCCTCATCAACTTTTCTAGTCACATCCTCAAAGAACTCGATAAGGTTTGTGAGGCATGACCTGCCCCTCACAAAGCCATGTTGACTGCATTTAATCAAGCCATGCTCTTCCAGATGGTCATAAATCCTATCCCTCAGAATCCTTTCTAACACCTTGCAGATGACAGACGTGAGACTTACTGGTCTGTAATTGCCAGGGATTTCCCTATTTCCTTTCTTGAAGAGAGGAATTACATTTGCCTCTCTCCAGTCCTCAGGTACGATTCCAGTGGAGAGCGAGGATGCAAAGATCTTCGCAAGTGGCGAAGCAATCGCATTTCTTGTTTCCCAAAGCAGCCGAGGACAAATCTGGTCCGGGCCTGGCGACTTGTCAAACTTAATGTTTGACAAAATTTTCAGCACATCAGCTTTCTCTATCTCTATCCATTCCAGCATGCACACCTGCTCTTCAAAGGTTTCATTCACTACAAAGTTCGTTTCTTTCATAAAGACAGATGCAAAAAAACTAATTTAGGGCTTCCCCTACATCTTCAGACTCCACACACAAGTTCCTTATGCTATCCCTGATTGGCCCTACTCTTTCTTTGACCATTCTCTTATTCCTCACATAAGTGTAAAATGCCTTTGTGTTCTCCCTAATCCGTTCTGCCAAGCCTTTCTCGTGCCCCCTCCTGGCTCTCCTCAGACCATTTTTGAGCTCCTTCCTCACCTGCCTGTAATCCTCTAGAGCTGAGCTTGACCCTAGCTTCCTCCACCTTATGTAAGCTACCTTCTTCCTTTTGATGAGAAGCTCCACCGCTCTCGTCATCCAACGTTCCCTTATCTTACCACTTCTTGCCTGTCTCAGAGGGACATATTTATTCATCACTCGCAACAACTGTTCCTTAAACAGTCTCCACATGTCTATAGTGCCTTTACCATGGAACAATTGCTCCCAGTCCATGCTTCCTAACTCATGTCTAATCACATCATAGTTTCCTCTTCCCCAATTAAATATCCTCCCATTTTGCCTTATCCTCTCCTTCTCCATAGCTATGTAGAATGTGAGGCAGTTGTGGTCACTATCACCGAAATGCTCTCCCACCACAAGATCTGATACCTGCCCCAGCTCGTTTCCGAGCACCAAGTCTAGAATGGCCTCTCCCCTCGTCAGCCTGTCAACGTACTGAGTTAGGAAACCCTCCTGAACACACCTTACAAAAACAGCTCCATTCAAATCTTCGACATGACACCAAGTGTTAAAGTTCACTTGAGAATGTAACTTTTAAAAAATGTTTTGCAATTTACATATGAAAGAACTGAAGCCAACATGGTCATTCTAAAAGATGAGAGACTTAACAAACTATCCAGGTCTTTTTCAATATATAATTTCAGTTACATCACACAGTGAACTTTTGCTATAAATTCTGTGTATTACAACCTTATTCCCCACAATCACCTGATGAAGGAGCAGCACTCCGAAAGCTAGTACTTCCAATTAAACCTGTTGGACTATAACCTGGTGTTGTGTGATTTTTAACTTTGTGCACCCCAGTCGAACACCTCCATTTCCAAATCGCGACCACCGTTGTTTGTGATATACATAAATGATTTGGAGGAAGTTGTAGGTTGCTTCAATAGCAAGTTTGCAGATGACACTAAGATTAGTGGAGAAGCAGATAGTGAAGGGGATTGTCAGAGAATACAGCAGAATATAGATAGATTGGAGAGTTGGGCAGAGAAATAGCAGATGGAGTTCATTCCAGACGAATGTGAGGTGATGCATTTTGAAAGATGCAATTCCAGAGCGAGCTATACAGTAAATGGAAAAGTCCTGAGGAAAATTTATGTGCAGAGAGATCTGAGTGTTCAGGTCCATTGTTCCCTGAAGGTGGCAATGCAGGTCAGTAGAGTCGTCAAGAAGGCATACAGCATGCTTTCCTTCATCGGACTGTGTATTGAGTACAAGAGTTGACAGGTCATGTTAAGACTTTGGTTTGGTTACATTTGGAATACTGCGTACAGTTCTGGTCACCAAATTACCAGAAGGACGTGGATGCTTTGGAGAGGGTGCAGAGGAGGTTCACCAGGATGTTGCCTGGTATGGAGGGGGCTAGCTATGAGGACAGGTTGAGTAGATTAGGATTATTTTCATTTGAAAGAAGATGGTTGGGGGGTCCTGATTGAGGCATACAAAATCATGAGGGGTGTGGACAGGATGGATAGCAAGAAAGTTTTTCCCAAAGTGGAGGCAATTACTAGGGGTCACGAGATCAATTACTAGGGATCATGAGTTCAAAGTGAGAGGAGAAAAGTTTAGACGAGATATACGTTGAAAGTTCTTTCCACAGAGGGTGGTGGGTGTCTGGAATGTGTTTCCAGCAGTGGTGGTAGAGGCAGGAACGATAGATTCATTTAAGATGTATCTAGACAGTTACATGAATGGGCAGGGAGCAAAGGGATACAGATCCTCAGAAAATAGGCAGCAGGTTTAGATAGAGGATATAGATCAGTGCAGGCTTGGAGGGCCAAGGGCCTTTCCTATGCTGTAATGTTCTTTATTCTTCCTTTGCTCTTTTTATATATCGCAATGTCTGAGCTTGGAAACAGTTATCTTCCTATCTGCCCGCACGGTGTTTATTTGACGAGCGATAAATATTGCAACAAAAGATCATAACCAAAATGAGGAAATTTTTCAATTAGGCTTGATAATTATAACAAAAAGTTTTTAAAAATTATATTGTGCCTGAAATAAAATTGATTAACTTTTATGATTTATTGCATTGAATTTGTTCTAGTTCTAGTTCAAAAATGAACAATATTTATGACAGTCTCATGTGGAGTTACAGCTGATGTAACTTCATAAATTCCATCTTGCATGTGTTCACTTTGATTCTGCCTCATTGCCAAATTGCAAACTTAATTCATTAAATATCAGTGTTAATGGCATATCTCCAAAGATGAAAATTTAAATTCACTCTGTGAATGCCATCAGCATTTATTGCCAGTTCCTAATTAGTCTGCCATAACTGAGTGAAAGTGAGGATTGCAGATGCTGGACATCAGAGTTGAAAACTGTGGTGCTGGAAAAGCACAGCCGGTCAGCCAGCATTCGAGGAGCAGGAGAGTTGACATTTCGGGCATAAGCTTGTGGGCTAAGTGGATAGAGAGATAAATGGGAGGGGGTGGGGCTGGGGTAAGGTAGCTGAGAATGCATTGGTAGATGAAGGTGGGGGTGAAAATGATAGGTCAGAGAGGAGGGTAGGGCAGTTAGGTGGGAAGGAAGATGGACAGATAGGACAATTCAAGAGGGCAGTGCTGAGTTGGGAGATTGGGACTGGGATAAAGTGTGGGGAGGGGAAATGGGGAACCCAGTGAAATCTGCATCGATCCTGTGTGGTTGGAGGTTCCCAAGGCGGACATCTGACAGAGATTTACCTGCACTTCCACACATGCCATCTACTGAATCCATTGCTCCCGATTGGTTTCCTGTACATTGGGGAGGCAGGATGTCAACTTGCTGATTAGTTCAAAGAACATCTCAGGGACACACACTAAACAACCCCACCACCCCGTGGCCGAACACTTTAACTCCCCCTCCCACTCCGCCAAGGATATACAGATCCTAGCTTCCTCCATTGCCAAACCCGAACCACCCGACGCCTGGAGGAAGAACACCTCTTCTTCCATCTTGGGACCCTCCAACCTATAGGGATCATTGTGCCTTTCACTAGTTTCCCCACTTCCCCTCCCTCCACCTTATCCCAGTCCCAACCTCTCACCTCGGCACTGTCCTCTTGAACGGTCCTACCTGTCCATCTTCCTTCCCACCTGTCTTGTCACCTCTTCAGAGAACTCAATAAGATTTGTGAGGCATGAATTGCCCCTCACAAAGCCATGCTGACTGCTTTTAATCACGTTATGCTTTGCCAAATACTCATAAATCCTGTCCCTCAAAATTCTTTCCAAAACTTTGCTGTCCACAGACATAAGACTGACTGGTCTGCATTTGCCAGGGATTTCCCTATTACCCTTCTTGAAAAGAGGAACAACATTCGCCTCCTTCCGATCCTCCAGTACAACTCCCGTGGAGAGTGAGGAGGCAAATATCTTTGTCAGCGACTTAGCTACCTCCTTTCTCGCTTCCCAGAGCAGCCGAGGATAAATCTGGCCTGGCCCTGGGGACTTATCAATCTTAATGTTTTCCAAACTTTCCAGCACATCAACTGCATCAATCATGATCTGGCCAAGCCTGCATTCCAGCTCCTCAAAGTTCTCATTCACAACAAGGTCCCTTTCCTTAGTGAAAACTGAAGCAAAAAACTCACTTAGGGCTTCCCGTCTGCTCAAATTCCACGCACAAGTTCCCTACGCTATCCCTGATCAGCCCTACCTTCTTCCTGAGCATTCTCTTATTCCTCACGTATGAGTAAAATGCCTTTGGGTTCTCCCTAATCCTTCTTGCCAAGTCTTTTTCGTGCCCCCTCCTGACTCTCCTCAATCCATTTCTGAGCTCCTTTCTAGCAAGCCTGTAATCCTCTAAAGCTGTGCTAGATCCTTGCATCCTCCACCTTACATAAGCTGCCTTCTTCCTTTTGACGAGAAGCTGCTCTGTTCTCATTATCCAAGGTTCCTTAATCTTACTCCTTCTTGCCTGCCTCAGGGGAACAAAATTATGCATCAATCACAACAACTGCTCCTTAAACAGTCTCCACATGTCTGCTGTGCCCTTTCTGTGGAACAATTGCTCCCAGTCTGTAGTTCCCAACTCTCGTCCAATAACATCATAATTTCCTTTTCCCCAATTAAATATCTTCCCTCGCTAACTGCTCCTTTCCCTCTCCAAGGCTACGGTAAATGTGAGGCAGTTGTGATCACTGTCACCAAAGTATTTTCGCACCATCCTGGCTCATTGCCGAGCATGAAATCCAAAATGGCCTCTCCCCTCGTCAGTCTGTCTACATACTGACAAACTCCTGAACGCACCTGGCAAAAATGGCTTCATCCAAACCATCTGCATAAGGAGGTTCTAGTCAACATTGGGAAAGTTGAAATCACTCATAACAACAAACCTGCTACATCTGGATTTTTCCAAAATCTGCCTGCCTATGAGTTTTTCAATCTCTCTGCTGCTATTAGGGGGTCTGTAGAAAACCCCCAATGAGGGAGCTGTTCCCTTGCTGTTCCTAACTTCCACCCATACTGACTCAGTAAACAAACCTTCCTCGACAACCTTCATTTCTGTAGAGGTGATGAACTCTCTGATTAGCAATGCTACATCCCCTCCTCCTTTTCCACCCTCCCTGTTCTTTTTAAACTTTCTAAACCATGGAACATCGAGCAGCCATTCCTGCCCCTGTGAAACCCACGCCTCCATTATGGCCACAACATCATATCCCAAGTACTGATCCATGCTCTAAGTTCGTCACTCTGATCCCTGACACTCCTTGCATTAAAGCAGACACACTTTAACCAATCCCTTTGTTTCATTGCATGAGAAACTTTCCCGATAGATTCACTACATCCTGTCACTGCCCCAACTGCAACTGTCCCCATCTCAGATATGTAGCTCTGATTCCCACCCTCGTGCCAAACTAGTTTAAACCCTCCAGAACCACACAAACAAATCTCCCAACCAGGACATTTGTGTTTTCTTGATTCTTTGGAAACTATTACTTCATTTTCTCTTAACTAAAATGATCAAAATCTTGCTAAGCTTGTTCTATCGCTCTCTGAAATTGCTGGAATATACTGACAAACCATTTAATTCTTCTCAAATTTTACACAGGGATAGAGTGATTCAGAAGTAAAATGGATCAGTCAGGAGTTTGAATACAGCAAAAGAATACTTGAACTCTAAAAGGTGCTTCATAACAATTTCATTACAATAGAAGTTACACACCTTAGACTTTGTCGTAGTGTTGTAATTTGACACGCTTAACCCTGATGAAATGCTTTTATTTGACAAAGACACTTTAGGAATCCCTTGTTAATGTGCAGCTCACAAAGATGAGAAATTGGCAAGCAGAACATCTCATTCCAGCTAACACCATCTCTCCTTCCCTCAATCCATACAAGGAGAAAAGCTAGATTAATAGGCACCTTCACATTTTATCAAAACAGAGTTCATCAAAAAAAGCTGCCTGTCAAGTTTTCTGATTCCGTTTCTAAATCTCTAAAGTAAGGCAGCACTATTAAAATAGGTAAGAATCCTCTTCCTGAAGGAATAGCCATTCCAAACAGTTTTAATTATCGTGCTGCAAAACTAGGTTTTCCATTGCCTGCCATGAAACATTGCCTGACTAATAAAAGAATAAATGCCTGAAAATCGTGTGGGTGTCGAAACCATGTAATTTGGAGTTAATTATAATACAATTAGTTGCACACTGTTAAGTACTTATGGAACCAGTACAAAACCAAATTGTAAAATGTGAATGGGATATTAAATGGGTAAAATGTGATGGTCTTTCTTCTTCTCACCAGTGATTTACTCTCACTTTAATTGGGCATGACCAATTGGAAAATTAACGCATGTGTAACGGATATAGTAATAATTTCCTGACAGGAAGTAATCCTATTCACACCGTGTTCTAATACTTGCACAGGTTGAATTTCTTGTGGCCACATTCAATGATTGAATTGTAATTGATTAAGACTTCTCATCTTCCGCTGTCTGTGTCTCAGTTCACGTCCTGGGGCCAAGTGTATGTCAGAAATCTCAATAGCTTCTGGTACACGATGTCCGAACAACAAGAAATAAGCTGTTTTCAGAAAGAAGAAGTGAGGAATTGGAAGTGAGTTCCACCTTTGATGAGGTAGGCCCAGGTATTCCACCCCCCAGGCCATTCCCCTCCCCTCCCCCTTTGCCAACCCTCTTAAAGCACACATGGTCTCTTGAATTCAGACCTCAGTACTTCACCAACTCTCAGCCTCGCTGAGATCCCAGCCTTCGACCATACCTGGGTTTTTCGGTGTACTGGTACCATGGAGCTGCCAGGGTTGCAACCATCTAGTTATTTGGTACCCTGTAAAATTCATCCCCATGTGCTGCTTGTCTGACTTCTGCAAATCTCTTCTATTCATCAAGCTAAATGTTGATAGCTGAAGAACTAAATACATTTAAATGTCACAATTGATTCTATGTGAATGTGATTCATGAAGAAACTATTACTGTAATTAGTTAAAGATTTTGTTGCCATTTTCAAATGATTGGATATAATCTATCAGCGCTGATTATCAAAGAAGAAACTTAGCAGTGAATCATATGCACCAGAGCTGGGAAATTTAAGACTTCACATTGGGTAGCCTCATGACACGTGATATTCAAGCCTTTAAATTATAGTCCTATCCTATAATTTTAAACATTATACTTATACGGACGCACTGATACACAACTGTTGATGGTTTCATTTGTCCTTTAAGTGTAGCGAAGCTGTACTCTGGTCTTTAAAGAACAGATTTATGATTTTTTGTCTTGACATCTAACTTATGAAAGAAACCAGTTGCAACGTCCTCCTTACTTCTAGCCCTGCTTTTTGTCTTGACTCAGCCCTGAGAAGAATTTGTTGTGCTTGCTACCGTACACGTTATAGGGGTTCTTTAGGGGCTTACATGATCTAGTGTCTGCAATGGTAACGACCTCTTGATCCAACTGTAGATTAACTAAGATGCGTTTATTATAAAACGCAAAGTCACTGTAGTCACGGTGAACTCCTCAATCATTAGAGGGAAACAAAGGGTGGTGAGTTTAACCTGAGAGTCACTTGATTGTAAAAGCAGGATCACCATGGTAACGTTAGCCAGGATGGGAATTGAACCCAAACTATTGGCAAACCAGCCCTCTAGCCTCATGAGCAAACTGACATCCATTCTGTGATTATTTTCAAATTATAGCATCTATTTTCCAACAGGGACTGTATGGAGAACTTAGCCTTAGGTCTGTCTCCCACCAAGATCCAACAGTATCTGTTGTGTGGCACTGTGGCTCAGTGGTTAGCTCTGCTGCACTGCTGTCTCATAGTGCCAAGGACCTGAGTTTGATTCCTTGGGCAACTGTCTGGGTCGAGTTTGCAAATAGCTTTTGTCTGGGAGCTCCGATTTCTTCCCACAATCGAAAAGGTGTGCAGGTCAGGTGAACTGGCTTTGGTAAATTATCCATTGTGTTCAGGGATGTGTAGGTTAGGAGCATTAGTTAGGGGAATGGGTCTGGATGGGTTACTCTTTGGAGGGTCAGTGTGGACTTGTTGAGCCAAAGGGCCTATTTCCATACTGTAAAGAATCCCTACTTGCGGAACATGTCAGAGAACACCTCTGGGACACCCGGACTAACCAACCCAACCACCCCGTGGCTCAACACTTCAACTCCCCCTCCCACTCCACCAAGGACATGCAGATCCTTGGACTCCTCCATCGCCAGACCATAGCAACACGATGGCTGGAGGAAGAGCGCCTCATCTTCTGCCTAGGAACCCTCCAACCACAAGGGATGAACTCAGATTTCTCCAGTCTCCTCATTTCCCCTCCCCCCCACCTTGTCTCAGTCCCAACCCTCGAACTCAGCACCACCTTCCTAACCTGCAATCTTCTTCCCGACCTCTCCACCTCCACCCCCTCTCTGGCCTATCACCCTCACCTTAACCTCCTTCCACCTATTGCATTTCCAACGCCCCTCCCCCAAGTCCCTCCTCCCTACCTTTTGTCTTAGCTTGCTTGGACACGCTTTCCTCATTCCTGAAGAAGGGCTCATGCCCGAAACGTCGATTCTCCTGCTTCTTCGATGCTGCCTGACCTGCTGCGCTTTTCCAGCAACGCATTTTCAGCTGTAAGGAATCCAATCTAGTACTTTACTGTCCCAGCAGAACCTTATGACACCATCATAAATGCTGGACCCATATACATTGGACTTCTCTTCCAGTTCACTGACAACTACATTTTCAAAATCCCAACCCTGTAACTTTTGACCATCCACTCTCTATGACATTTCTGCAGCTACTAATCTGTATAGGCTTAACTTTACCACCACCTTCAATGGCAGAATTCTATTGGAACCATTACTCTCTCTCATTATGGACATTCTCCAATCATCCCTGTTTTCTAAGTTCAAGGTACAGGAACTTGAATGGACGTAGGTTTATCCAATCCATGTCAAATCTGCCTCAGCCACGTTAAGCAGTGTCAGGTCCTGTTCTCACTAAGGCGGTTCATTATTCCAGGATTATCCAGGGATGTAAAGATAGCTTCCAGATCTTTTCTCTACTGCATACCATCTTCATAAACCTCTTTATCTCTTCCACTGCCGTCTCAAGTGTGAAAAACACTGAAGCTTCTTTTTCACTAAGATTGAGACCATCGATCCAGCCGTCTTAGCTGATTCCTTCCCTCCTCCTGGCTTCCTAAATTTTTAAAAATTCTTCTGAAAGTTCATAATAACCCACTCTGAACTCTCATCTATCTCTAGCTTCTCACCTACCTCCCTTATATCCTCATCTTTTCCAAGAGGCATAATTCTTCCTTCTCAACTCTAATCCCATTTTATTAAGTGACCACTCCACTTCCCTTCCTGGTCCCATTGTCAGCTGATGTTATGAATTGTTCACTCTCGACCTGTATGGTCTCTCCTATAAATCTGCCATCATCTCACCACCATGAAAACAAAACATTTGACATAGTCCCCCACCCACCCCATCATTGCAAATTACATCTTCTCTCCAAAATCCCTTTCCTTTTAACTCTTTGAATGTATTGTTGCTTCCTATATGTGTGTGCATGTCTTTCCTCTGTGTTTGAATTCTTCCAATTATGTTTTTTCCCCTGCCACAGTAACAAAAATGAATTGTTATGAAAGTCACAATGACACCCTTTGTCACTATGATCATAGTAACCTATCTCTCCTGATTCTTAACACTCCACTAACTTTGGTCATAGCTGACCACATCAGTGTCCTCTAGTGCTGCATCACTGTTGTTCAGGTGGAATAGCAGTTGCCTGGTTTCATTCTTATGTATCCAGTCATTGGCAGAGAATTGCCCACAATAACTTCAGTTCCCAATCCCACACTATTCATTCTGATGTCCTTAGCCCTCTTCTATTTCTCAACTACATTCTACACTCCAATGGTGTCATCAAAGAGCACAGTGTTAGTTTCTGTGCAGAGTCTTATCAGGGCCTGAACAAGGTGGGCTACATTAAGAATTTTATCAGGATCGATGGGAAGTCTGGTGAGATTATTCTCAGCATTGGGAGCATCTTACTGCATCATTTATATTTCTGCTTGGCAGTAAGTTGCCATTTAAAGGAGTATAGAGCTTCTTAAACACTTTATCCACAGCACAACTCACCTCATGAATATTCAGCTTCCAACATCCCCAGACACACGAAATTAGGTGTCAGCAATCCTCGACATGGAAGTCATAGCAAGTACCCAGCAACTTCAGCTACTGTTGGCTGAGAAAAGCCTCCATGTTATTTAACACCAATCACTTTCTCAGGGCAATGATCCATGGGCACCAGTCACATGCACCCGTTTGTCCACAGACATTGGCATCAGATATTTGCCATCGCCTCAGGGTTCTCATCTACTGACAAGACACTGCAGGGCATGCCAACAACTAACATTGAAAGGCTGCTGCAAGGATACTTTGCACAAAGGGGTCACAGGTTGGACCAGGCTACTTCCTGAAGAAGGGCTTATGCCCGAAACGTCGATTCTCCTATTCCTTGGATGCTGCCTGACCTGCTGCGCTTTTCCAGCAACACATTTTCAGCTACTCATTTGCTGCCTTATCACTCAGTTACCCAGTACCTACTTATGTGCCTTGCTTTCACTTGTCGTGTTTTGTCTTGCATGTTAAAGCATTCGTGCATCAGCCAGAACTTATCAACTGTCTGTCGAGGGATACTCTGAAACACCAATCTAGCATCTACAGTGCATACCAGCTGCATGCAAGCAAACACGCTGCACATATATTCAACCAAATGGCCATGTTGAAAAGTGGGTAGGGTCTAGCTCTCAGTAAAGTTAAGGGGGTTGGGGGGGGGGGGGGGGGGGGCTGCTGCCAGTTATGGGCATAGTCTGCACACGTCCAGGAACTAGGCCACAGTCATTTGTCCACCCAGACTGGTCATGGTCACAAGACATGTCTGACTACAATTCGGGAAGTGGACAATGGTCAGTCCTATAGGACTGACATTAGCAGGCAGCGGAATCACATATTGTCAGTCAGAAAGCTGCAAATTCAATGCTGTGGTGTCTGGCTGATCATAGCCAGGGGCTGCTCATCAATGTACGTCAACGATCTGGGGTGAATATGGTCCTAGGGGTCTATAGATTGATCATTGAGGAAGGTGCAAGGAGGGGCCTGTAGGGGGATGATCGCCAAAAGGTTTGGGGAGACAAGGCTGGGGCCGGGCGGAGGTTGGGGGTGCAGAGGTATTATGGAGGTGAGAGCAAGGCTGATGACAAAGGTGTTAGAGGACCATGGTTGACATCATTAAGGTGTAATGGTGGCCCATGTGGCAGGGAAGACAATTGGAAGCAAAGTTCAGTGTGGTGAGTCTCCACAGTGGGTGCGGGGGGATAACGGTAATTGGCTTAGGATAGTGCAAGGTAAAGGGGGCTAGGGAAGGTGGTAAACAGGCATGAAGTGCTGTTGACGGGGTCCATCAGGACCTGTGTTCCTTGCCTTCACTTGCCATTTTCTAGATCCTGGCAAATAGTTGGGACAATACCCAAGGTAGGTGTGGTGACCAGAAATTTATTCCAACTAGATATCAGCAAAATTGAAACCATACTCCTCACATACTCCGTTTAGTACCCACTGACCCCATTTCTCTTACTGGGAACTGTCTGAGATAGAAACTTGGTGTTATATTTGACCCTAAGATAATCCCGCAATCACATATCTGCATCATCACTCAGACCACCCATGACCCCACTGTGTCGGAGCTAGTTTAGTACATCAATTGCTGAAACCCTGGATTTATTGCCTCTTGATTTGATGATGTCATTGTACCTCTGGTGGGCCTTTGATGTTCTACCCTTAGTAAACTTGAACTCATCCTTTTCAAAATCCCCGCAAGGCCTCACCTCTCCGTACCCCTGTAAATAATTTCTATGATCCCTATTCTTCCAAATCTCAACTGCCCTTCTTACCTCTTCAGCATTCCAAACATAATTGCTCCAGGTTTGGCAATAATGCCTTCAGCTGCCAAATTGTCGGCTCTCTCCTCCCTACACGTCTCCAACTCCCAGCCTGTACAAGACTCCTTTGAGGAGGACAGAAAGGCATCTCATTGTCATGAACTCAGTTCATAATATTTTAAATGTATCAAACTTTAAAATTCCAAAGTCTGTTTTGGTTTGAAGGTGACTGATATAGCCAAATGACTGTGGCCTTTAATCCAATAACTGGAGAGAAATTGTGGAAGGTCACTCGTTTCGGTTTCAAAACTTCAAAGGGAGAAAATGTACTACAAACTGCATCTGGAATAGACTTTGATATCTCAGACTGTGAACGTGATGAGGAAGAAAGATTGCAGTTTAGGCAAGAGACATAGTTGTATTATTCCCCTCTCAAGAGTACTCAGGAATGGAGGTTACAAACAAAATTCAGCCCTTGTCTATGTATGTTAATGGCCTGCCATTATAGTACTGGCCTCCAACATATTGATTACAATCAAGCGTGTGAACATGGAATCTGTTGCTAAGCCAAGAAAGCCAAGCTAAATTGGTACCTTTTAAAATATAAAGAAATCTCGGCCTGGGAGAACAGCATACCCAAGGAAAGACATCCCTTGTTGCAACCAGCAGAGAGGCCGGGTGAATAACATACAGGATCTGGGAGTTTAACAGTTTAAGGTACTGTAACAAATAGGGAAACTGTGCTGAGGTGGTTGTAAAACTCTTTAGCCAGGCTTTTTGTCATCTGCTTTAGAATTGTTTATGTATTTATATACGTCTCTGAAATGTTGTTTGATAACATTCCAGTATTTGGATAACATCCCAAAGATAACATCCCTGTGCCTTGGAATGTATTATTTCCTGATTGGCTGTTGGCTTGCGTACTTAAATTCACATCGTTGTGGTTCTGTTCGCCGAGCTGGGAATTTGTCTTGCAAACGTTTCATCCCCTGTCTAGGTGACATCCTCAGTGCTTGGGAGCCTCCTGTGAAGCGCTTCTGTGCTGTTTCCTCCGGCATTTATAGTGGCCTGTCTCTGCCACTTCTGATTGTCAGTTCCAGCTGTCCGCTGTAGTGGCCGGTATATTGGGTCCAGGTCGATGTGTTTGTTGATAGAGTCTGTGGATGAGTGCCATGCCTCTAGGAATTCCCTGGCTGTTCTCTGTTTGGCTTGCCCTATAATGGTAGTGTTGACCCAGTCGAATTCATGTTGCTTGTCATCTGTGTGTGTGGCTATTAAGGATAGCTGGTCGTGTCGTTTCGTGGCTTGTTGGTGTTCATGGATACGGATCATTAGCTGTCTTCCTGTTTGTCCGATGTAGTGTTTTGTGCAGTCCTTGCATGGGATTTTGTACACTACATTAGTTTTGCTCATGTTAGGTATCGGGCCCTTTGTTCTGGTGAGTTGTTGTCTGAGCGTGGCTGTTGGTTTGTGTGCTGTTATGAGTCCTAGGACACTACATAGGACAAACAGGAAGACAGCTAACGATCCGTATCCATGAACACCAACTAGCCACGAAACGACACGACCAGCTATCCTTAGTAGCCACACACACAGATGACAAGCAACATGAATTCGACTGGGACAACACTACCATTATAGGGCAAGCCAAACAGAGAACAGCCAGGGAATTCCGAGAGGCATGGCACTCATCCACAGACTCTATCAACAAACACATCGACCTGGACCCAATATACCGGCCACTACAGCGGACAGCTCGAACTGACAACCGGAAGCGGCAGAAACAGGCCACTATAAATGCCGGAGGAAACAGCACAGAAGCGCTTCACAGGAGGCTCCCAAGCACTGAGGATGTCACCTAGACAGGGGACGAAACGTTTGCAAGACAAATTCCCAGCTCGGCAAACAGAACCACAACAACAAGCACCCGAGCTACAAATCTTCTCCCAAACTTTAAATTCACATCATTTTGTGCTTCTAATATGAAGTACAATTTTATCTTTTTTAATAACTTCTCATTATTTCACCTATTTTCTATATCGTGTTACAGATTTCTTTATTGAAAACATGCATTCTGCATAGGTGATAAATGTTGCCTCTTTGAACTGAACACATGTAAGGAGTGCAGTTGCTTTCCCGGAGAACCTATTAGCCAGTCCTATTGTTGACCTTGTGTTTGTTGATAAGCTCGAATAGTGTGACATCTTTAAGCACCCTTGAATAAATCTCCCAAGGTCATGAAAGTCACTACAAACACAAGTCCTTTCCCATTAATCTCAAAAATTCTTGGGTGCAACCTACATTTGGTCTTCGATCTTCTTGATTCTCTATGTATGAAGCATGATGCCTTGATGTTTCAGTCCTGTGATAATGTGATTAAAGAATCTCCTCTGGCCTGTTATGCAGATAATATATATGCATAGAGATTGGAATAAGCTGTTAATCATTTCCATTTTCCATATATACGTATCTAGATGAAAGAAATGAGGATGACTCTTTGCCTTTCACAATGAGCATATGGAGGCAACGTGAAATGACTATTACTCTTTCTGTTAGGCTGCACGACCCTTGTGAGCTAATGAAACTTGATGGATTACTGTTTGACCTAGCACTATTGACTAAGTATGAACAGCTTTCAAACTGATTAAGCAATTGCTTTCAACACACAACAGTAGCTTTGTGCAATCCAATTAGCTCTGAAAATGATGGACTAAAAAACTAAAAGCTACAATCAATAACGTGTAACAGGAGAATACTTGGATGGTTCAAAGGATTCTGGATCCACCTGGATCCACCACAAACATTTCTGCCAAGTTGTAATCATCTTGGAGATGAATTGTATTGGCAATGTTAATGCAATTTAATCATATGAAATTCGTAATCTGAGTTTATTCCAAAGACATTTTCATGAAGATGATCAAGCACCACATCTTTTAAAGCACTGCAATTTGAGGCTAGTTGTTTTCATTGTAAATTATGAGTTCTGAACTGTGTCATGCTGAAAAATTATGACATTTTAATGTTTTGAGTCATAAAAAATGACAATAGTTCCTTGCTGTAAATGTAGTACTCAGCTCATTTACATTGGTGGTTCGAGTCAAATTGAGATTTCAGGTAAAATAGGGTTAAAAGCAACTCATACAAACATAATTCAATTCAACTTTAAAGCTTAAATTTTTGCCTTTATATTTCAGCACCTATCTAAATATTTATTTTATTGGGTAATCAGCATTTTTTAATGTGGTAGATCATCATTCACTAGCAGTCTGTCTTGGCATGCATTTGTTTCAAATGCTAGATTTAATTTGTGTACAGAATTAGGGAGATGCTTTCAATATATAAATTCTCTCTGCTAACTAGTTAGTGGATAATGATTTTAGATTTGCTTTAAATAAGCTTAGTTACTTTATTTCACATAACTTGTCATCTTATTTTAATATCCTTTGAAGCAAAATCAAAGTTTGCTTACCATTATTGCAGACTGCCCTGTAATAACAACCACTCTTGAGACTAATTAAAGTTGAACATGTACATAGGGGAGAAAGAAGTCATGCACTTTTCAATAAACCTTGCAACTATAGAACAGAAAGATGAAGAGGAAAGAGTATCCAGGGAAGAGAAAAAAGTAAATTCCCAGAACAGGGAAGAAAGGTTTGGAACTTTAAAGATAAGATAGCAGGACCACCAGATCTTTAAATTTAAATTTTCTGCGATTAATTCAATTGATTTTTAAATTAAAAACATTGTATTTTATAACATTTCTAACAAGTCTATTTTAAATTACATGTTAAACAAGATATGAAAGTCTGGGATTCCTTTACTTCAAACATTGTAAACTGCTGTTTTAAAATGGTAAATGGAAGCATGTTATCAAGTTTTTAGAAATGTTCATCAGCACAGACATAGCAAATATATGGAAATAGGTGGAAATTATTTTACATAAATAGGCCATTTAACCTAACTAGACCATGTCAACATTTATTTTCCAACAAGCAAATAGTTCAGATCATGTTATTTGGCCTCATCACAAAGCCCTTGTTCCCCTGCTTCCTTCAGCCACCCATCCAACCTCAAATCAAACACTGGTATAGATTCTGTCTCAAACACTAACCCTGGAAATTAGGCCACATTCTTATCGGCACTGTGTAGTTTCTTTGCTCTCTAATCTAAATACCATAGAATTCCTATCGTGCAGGAAGGGGCCATTTGGTCATCAAATCTGCACCTACTTATCCTATCCCTGTAACCCCACATTTACCATAGCTAACCCATCTAACCTACACCTCTTTGGACTGTGGGAGGAAACCAGAGTACCAGGCAGAAACAGGGACAACATGCAAACTCAACACGGTCATCTAAGGTAGAATCAAACCCAGGTTTCTGCCCCTGTGAGGCAGCAGTGCTAACCACTGAGCCACTGTGCCACCATATATCCTATATTATGGATGTAAGTTTGCTTGCTGAGCTGCAAGGTTTTGCTGGAGCAAACTTACATCCAGAACCTCAATCTGAGCTACAAATCTTCTCAAAACTCACTAACATCCTATCTCATGTCTAACGTCTTATCTTTTGTGCTTCATTTCTAGACCCTCAGCTACTGGAGACAGTCTGTATTTGTTTATCCATATTTCCATAATTTTAATCACCATGTTCATATCACTACATATGTTCTTAAGAGAAACAAGTTCCATTTTGGATTTCTATTTCCTTTTGCAGGCAAAATCTTGGCAAAATGGATTGTGCTACCTCTGAAAACTCAATATCTTTTCTGTAGTATGGAACCCATACAGCATGCAATCTACTAATACTTTGTTCAGTTTATAGTAAAATTGATAATTATTGATTGTTTTTATATGCCATGCCATATGTGATGATAGCTACAATTTCATTAGCTTTTCTTTTAGCAGCCTTGCAAAATAGAGTGTAGCTTTTAATTTATATCAACAAATCCCACTGCTGCTTTACTTGTATTCTGCATATTAATGCTTCCATTATATTTTCTGCAAAGAAGGTAAACCTCACAAATAACAGAATTTAATTCCATCTGCTTTTTTTAACCCATACTTAATCACTCTATAAAGTTTTCTTCTGAACAATCAATTGTACCACCCATATCAATAAATTTAACACAGTGACTTCAGGCCTAGTTCTGACTCACGGTCTGTCTGATAAATAATCTAATTCTCTCTGTTTTGAGCAGAGGATCCGGAGACATCCCCTGTTCTTGCAGACGACATTGCCATTTATTTGCAAAGACCTTCCATTGATTGTGATTCTAGAGCTTCCTTCCTCCACCTTTGGGTTTTTATGACCAGCTTCATCCTTTTCTCCAGTTGCCGTGTGTTTCTAAAATGTCTGCAAGCTCAAATACCTTTTAGGCACTAAATGCAAATGTTCACCAGGAACATGGTGGTATGACTGGATTAGTAATCCAGAGCCCTAGATCAATGCTGTTGAGGCATGGGTTCAATTCTCACCACTGCAGCTGATGAAGTTTAAATACCGTTAATAAAATCTCCAATTGAGAGCTGGTCTCAACAGTGGAGAGTGTGAAATTATAATTAATTGACATTAAAACTGAATAAGAAGGAAATCTGCCATTCTTGCCTGTTCTGGTCTACGTGACCCCAGATCCAGAGCATTGTGGTTTATTCTTACATGCCCTTTGCAATGACCTATCAAGTCACACAGTTCAATGGCAATTATAGCTGGACAATAATACCAAG
This sequence comes from Chiloscyllium punctatum, assembly GCF_047496795.1. Classification (NCBI taxonomy): domain Eukaryota; kingdom Metazoa; phylum Chordata; class Chondrichthyes; order Orectolobiformes; family Hemiscylliidae; genus Chiloscyllium; species Chiloscyllium punctatum. Next base: position 40,492,909 of record NC_092758.1, read on the forward strand.
AATTCCACATCCCATTAAAAAATATGTACTGTTTGTGGATGTCTGGAAATATCCATCTGTTTGTCAATCTGGAAAAATACTAATTACAAAATGACTTCAAAAAAGGCCAACTCAAAATGCAATATAAAACTCAAAAACATCCCTCAAAATTGACATTTTCATAGCACCATTGGTTTGCGGTCACATCAGTAAATAAACTCAATTTTTCGAGATGAGCTTTCAAAGATGTTCACCATATTTTGGGGTTAAATAACATAAACTGACTACAAGCAATTCAAAAGCCATCATCTGATTGTCACAAGCGTTTAATTTTGCTGAAGGGACTGAGTGTATCTTTGCTGTTGAAGAACAGAAAATTTATAGTGGGCTAACATTTGGGAATAAACATGGCTTGATGGTGGACGTGTTCAGTCATTTAAATGTCAACCGTCATGCATTGCTGCTTTTGTTTGCAGTGTAACTCTGTTGTTGTTACTGTAGCTGCACTGTTTGGTGTAATGTATGTCAACATTGAGTAAAGGTTAGAATTAATTTATTGCAGTATTTTGAAGGTAGTTGTCTGTTTAAATTGCCTCCTTTGGTATTCTTTAATCTTCCTGTAATGATGGTCTTTCTAACCATGTCAGTTGCTGACTGGTACTTTGCTAGACATGTACATCATGGTCAACATAACTCATTAGCCTCTGCAGTTGCTGTTTTGATTTCTAGCTTTTGATATTTAATCTTCAAACACAACTGATCTGAAGCTAACCATTAGGCTTTTCATCAGTGCAACCATAGGGACAATATTTGTATTTCTGAAGCATTTTACATCCATCTAACCATTTTACTTCAGAAAAACAATTGCGGGCAGCTAAAACTGTAGTAAAGTTTACACTGTTTTGTACTTATTTACAGTGACACGTTACATGTGTACAACTCTTATCTCAAAAATCATTGTTTTAGTTTGTGTCTAATTATATGAGCTCAATCTCAGGTTATCCCCACCACCTACATACAATCAAAAAATTATTCTACAACTGCCACTACAAATATTAGTGTTCTCTTTCAAATTTGCAGTAATAATTTACGTCGTATGCTTTGGGTTCTTGTGGTGCAGTGGTAGTGTCTTATCCCTGGGCCAGGAAACCAGGGTCAAGGTCCCACCTGCTCCAGAGGTGCGTAATAATGCCTCAGGATAGCTTGATCAGAAAATATGTCACTTGTGTGCTTCAATATTCAGCTTTAAATAAGTAACTCAATTAAAAAGGCCCTGATGGTGTCCCAACATCTGAGCCAGAAGTCTGGGTTCGAGTCCCATCTGATCCTGAATTGTGTACTTTATGAACAGGTTGATTTGGAAAATATCTAGGTAACCTCATTAATTGAAAATATTATTCCAAAATTAGAAACAGGCTAAAATGATCAGAGTTAAGATATAATTCTTCCATATATACAAGTAAAAGTGCCCTCAGGCACCAAATTCCAAACATCTCACCACTGTATGGATGTGTGGCATTGTGATCAACTCATTATGACTATTCACAGGATATAACTATAAGTCCTGATGATAATGAAATGAATGGCATATTTGCTCAGTAGTTAGTAATGCTGCCTCACAGCACCAGGGACCTGAGTTTGATTCCACCCTCAGGTGACTCAGTGTGGAGTTTACACATTCTCTCCATGTCACCTTGGGTTTCCTTCCACAGTTCAATGATGTGCAAGTTAGGTGGATTGGCCATGGAAAATGCAGGGTTACAGAGGGGGGTGGTGTGGGCTTGGGTGAAATGCTTTTCAGAGGGTTATTGTGGACTCAATGGGCTGAAGGGCCTGCTTCCGCACTGTAGTGATTCTAAGATTTGAATTTATGTTTATTTCCTTTGGTTTTCAGTACTGCTCTGATTATCTTTCCTTTTTCTAATGATGTTTACCATCGATACCAATCCAGTCCAATTAAAATTCCTGACTTCTTTTGTCTGCACTAGATACAGCTGGCTGTTGGAACCATTTTTGAAGCTCTGCACTAACTTGAACAGGACATATTTCTATGCTAAGCTTTGGCTTTCGTGCTTGCCGAAGCGTTAGTTGCAGTTTAAACCTTGCAGATTTAGATGGAATGAAGGATACATCTATAACAGAGATCATTGCTATGGTTACCTTTTTAAATGGGAAGAATGGATGGCAATGGGCAAGGCAAATCTAGCTGGCAGCAAGTTACATTTGTTGCATACTTTCTGAGGCATTGTTTGTTGCAAAGTTTTTCTTCATCTACACTTTTCAGCTACTGGCATATTAGATAGAACTAAAATATCTCAAACCTTGAAAAGAGGGAATAGTAGTCGTGAACAGTAGTGTGCTTGGTTGTGTATAGTAGAGGATATAGTTGTGTATAGTAGTTGTTTAATAGTTATGTACAGTGGTTGGGTAAAGTGGTGTGTATAGTAGTTGTGTATAGTTGTGTAGCATTGGGTATAGCAGTGTATATAGTTGTGTATAGTTGTGTACAGCAGTTATGTACAGTGGTTGTGCATAGTAGTCGTGTATAGTAGTTGTGTGTAGTTGTGTATAGTAGTGTGTACACAGTAGTGGTGTACAGTAGTCACGTACAGTAGTTGTGTATAGTAGTGTGTACATGGTAGTTGTGTATAGTAATGTGTACACAGTAGTTGTATGTAGTAGTGTGTATAGTTGTGTACAATAGTCGCGTACAGTAGTTGTGTATTGTAGTTGTGTGTAGTAGTGTGTACACAATAGTGTGTATAGTTGTGTACAGGAGTTGTGTAAAGTACTTAGCAGGTCTTCCTCTGCAATTTCTTTTGTACCAAATGCAAATACTGTCATTTTCTTTTCACATCTGCAAAGCATTAGTCAAATGTCACCGAGTTATTGGAAAGCAGACAGTGTTTTTGATTTTGGTGGGAAAGTGCAGTTAATTGGTGAAGGGTTAAGAGTGGTGGCCAGTTAGCTGGGGTGATGGGAATGAAGGCAGTTTGTCAGATAACTGGGCCACATTCTTGCCTGCAAGTGGTTCCCATTGAACAGGATTAAATCATCTGAATCTTCAAATCTATCCGCCTTTCCCAACTCACAACTCATCTGCATTTTTCATTCAACATTGAACATGGGGGAGTTTTTTTAATTGGATGTTCACTGACATCACTCACCTGATGGCACTGGGTGAAATTCAGTCTCAGCCCCATGAGTATGGGAGGGCTATCGATTGTAAGTTTCAACTTGAATCAGCACCATACTGTGTCACAGATATCATGAGATTTAATGAAAAGTGTTAGGATTATGTGTGCAGAAGTATTCAAACATGTAGTGAATGTGCAACAGGTGACATTTTGTGGTGTTCAGGTTTGGACCATCTATCTTTTGCCTCGTACAATTTGATCAATTTGGCATAATCCTTAAATTATGCTGTATTCACCCACAGCTGTCCCGAGGTTATGGTGACAGAGTATTGTACTTGACATCACCTCCTGCCAGGGATGCTGAACTGCACTTTATAGGGGTTTATGCACTGGGGTACCAGTCATGCATAAAGAACATAGAACTTTGCAGTGCAGTACAGGTCCTTCAGCCCTCAATGTTGTGCCAACCTGTGAAAGTAATCTGATGCCTATCTAGGTAAAAACAATAACTGTAGATGCTGGAAACCAGATTCTGGATTAGTGGTGCTGGAAGAGCACAGCAGTTCAGGCAGCATCTGAGGAGCAGTAAAATCGACGTTTTGGGCAAAAGCCCTTCATCAGGAATAAAGGCAGAGAGCCTGAAGCGTGGAGAGATAAGCTAGAGGATTTTACTGCTCCTCGGATGCTGCTTGAACTGCTGTGCTCTTCCAGCACCACTAATCCAGAATCTGGTTTCCAGCATCTGCAGTCATTGTTTTTACCAAGTTGATTTTAACCCTACTGCAATTCCTCTTGCAAGGATGCCTGCCTTGAAGACGTTTTCCTCCTCTCTCTACAAGAATCACAGGGAGTCCCTCTCCCACTGCAACTCCCAGGTCATTTCCTCTGCCCTGAAGCTCTTCCACTCCACCCTCCCCCCTGCTCCCGACCTATCACCTTTATCCCCTCCCCCACTCACCTATTGTACTCTATGCTACTTTCTCCCCACCCCCACTCTCCTCTAGCTTATCTCTCAATGCTTCAGGGGCTCTGCCTTTATTCCTGATGAAGGGCTTTTGCCCGAAATGTCAATTTTACTGCTCCTCGGATGCTGCCTGAATGGCTGTGCTCTTCCAGCACCACTAATCCAGAACCTAATGCATATCTAACCTACACCATTCCATTATTATCCATATGCATATCCAATGCCCGTTTAAATGCCCTTAACGTTGGCAAGTCTACTACTGTTGCAGACAGGCCATTCCACACCCCTTCTACTCTTTGAGTAAAAAAACTACCTCTGACATCTGTCCTATATCTATCACCCCTCAATTTAAAGCTATGTCCCCTCAAAGTAGCCATCACCATCGAGGAAAAAGGCTCTCACTGTCCACACTATCTAACCCTCTGATTATCTTATACGTCTCAATTAAGCCACCTCTCAACCTTCTTCTCTCCAATGAAAATAGCCTCAGTCCCCTCATCCTTTCCTTGTAAGACCTTTGTTCCACACCTGGCAACATCCTAGTAAATCCCCTCTGAACCCTTTCCAAAGCTTCCACAACCTTCCTATAATGTGGTGACCAGAACTCCAGGTGCGGCCTTGCCAGTGTTTGTACAGCTGAAACGTGACCTTGTGGCTCCGAAACTCAATCCCCCTACCAATAAATGCCAACACACCACGTGCCTTCTTAACAACCCTATCAATCTGGATGGCAACCTCCAGGGATTTATGCACCTGGACACCGAGATCTCTCTGTTCATCGACACTGCCAAGAATTTTACCGTTAGCCCAGTACTCAGCATTCCTGTTACTTCTTCCGAAGTGAACTACCTCACACTTTTTCACATTGAACTTCATTTGCCACTTCTTAGCCCAGCTCTGCATCTTGTCTATGTTCTTCTGTAACCCACAACATCCTTCAGCACTATCCACAAGTCTGTCTACCTTAGTGTCATCCACAAATTTACTAACCCATCCTTCTACGCCCACCTCCAGATCATTTATAAAAATGACAAACAGCAGTGGCCCCAAAACAGAACCTTGCGGCATACCACTGAGCTCCAGGATGAAAATTTCCAATCAACCACCACCCTCTGTCTTCTTTCAACTGGCCAATTTCTGATCCAAACCACTAAATTACCTTCAATCCAAAAACTCCTTATTTTGTGCTATAGCCTACCATGTGGGGAACATTATCAAATGCCTTACTGAAGTCCATATATGCCACATCAACCGCTTTACCTTCACGTACCTGTTTTGTCACCTTCTCAAATAACTCAATAAGGTTAGTTAGGTATGACCTACCCTTCACGAAACGTGTTGACTATCCCTAATCAAATTATTCCTTTCTAGATGATTATAAATCTTTTCCCTTATAACCTTTTCCAACACCTTACCCACAACCAAAGTAAGGCTCAGTGGCCTATAATTATCAGGGTTATCCTGACTCCCCGTCTTAAACAAGGGAACAACATTTGCTATCCTCTGGTCTTCTGGCACTACTCCTATTGACAATGATGACATAAAGATCAAAACCAAAGGTTCTGCAATCTCCTCCCTGGCTTCCCAGAGAATCTGAGGAAAAATCCCATCTGGCCCTGGGGTTTTATCTATTTTCAGACCTTCCCAAAATTGTTAAAACCTCCTCTTTGTCAACATCAATCCCATCTAATATTGTAGCCTGTATCTCCGTATGCTAACTAACATTGCCCTTTTCCAAGGTGAATGTTGACGAAAAGTATTCATTAAGCACTTCCCCTATGTCCTCAGATTCCACACACAATTTTCCACAACTATCTTTGATTAGCCCTACTCTTACTCTAGTCATTTGTTTATTGCTGATATACCTATAGCGAAGGCCTTAGGTTTTTCCTTGATCCTATCCGCCAACAACTTCTCATGTCCCCTCCTGGCTCTTCTTAGCCCTCTCTTTAAATCTTTTCTGGCTAACTTATAGCTCTCAACCTGCCCGAACTAAGCCTTCACACCTCATCTCACATCTTCCTCTTGACAAGAGCTTCAACTTCTTTAGTAAACCATCATTCCCTCTCTCGACAACAATCTCCCTGCCTGATGAGTATATACTTATCAAGGATCTGCAGTAGCTGTTCCTTGAATAGGCTCCACATTTCAAGTGTATCTATCCCCTGCAGTTTACTTCCCCATCCTATGCATCCTAAATCTTGCCTAATTGCTTCATAACTGTCTTTCCCCCAGTTATACCTTTTTTCCCTGCAGTATATACCTATCCCCGCCCATTGCTATTGTAAACATAACCAGATTATGGTCACTATCGCCAAAGAGCTCACCTACCTCCAAATCTAACACTTGGCCGGGTTTATTCCCTAGTACCAAATCCAAAATGGCATCGCCCCTTGTTGGCCTGTCTACATACTGTGTCAGAAAACCCTCCTATACACATTGAAGAAGAACTGACCCATTTAAACAACTTGAACTATTGTTTTCCCAGCTAATGTTGGGGAAGTTAAAGTCCCCTGTAACAACTACCATGTTACTCTCACTCCTATTGCGAATCACCTTTGCTGTGTTTTTCTCCACATCCCTGGCACAATTCAGAGGCCTATAGAAAATTCCCAACAGAGTGACCTCTCCTTTCCTGTTTCTAACCTCAGCCCAAACTACCTCAGTGGATGAGTCCTCAAACATTATCCCAACTGCTGTAATACTACCCTTGATTAACAATGCCACACACCTGCTTCTTTTACCATCTTCTCGGTTCTTGCTGAAACATCCAAATCCCAGAATCTGCAACAACCATTCCTGTTCCTCCTCCAGCCATGTCTCTGGAATGGCCACAACATCAAAATCCCAGATTCTAACCCATGTTGCAAGTTCACCCACCTAATTCTAGATGCTCCTAGCATTGAAGTACACACATTTCAAACTAACATCCAGATTGGTTAGAGGAGCGTATCCTTCTCACATCAACCTTAAGCAACATCAAATCGCTAGTGCCATTCTAGCATTGGCCCACAGACTAATTTGGACCTTCACAAAATGTGTACCCGTCTTTGCTTTTCGACTCTCACCACTTCCACCCCCTCCACTCCGCCCCACACTTCTGGAAAATCTGACAAACATTTAAAACTGTTTCCAATCCATTTGAAGGCTAAGACTTTATGAAATCACACATGCTCCAATCAGTTAGTTTGAACAGATTATATGCATTTGTATTTTCTCAGCAGCCATTAAGAAGTTTTTATGCTCTCCATCAGTAAAGAATCTGTATTCTATACCTTTGCTGTTGGGTACCTCAATATTGTTTATACTTAGAATAACCTGGTGTTTCAAAGCTCAGTCGAGATATTACAGTAATGATGCACACTGGTAAAAGGGAAAGCAGTTCTTCTGTTACTGCAACAGGAAGCAGCTCCAATATTTAATCAGATCGTGTAGTTTCTGCCTGGAATTTTAAATAGCTAAATTTTCCCTTATCTTCCAATGAGTAACTTCTCAGGGAACTATACGTGCAAACTAATCCCAGACCATAAACCACAGAGTATTGAATATGAATTCTTTCAGAAACCAAACCAGGCTCTTTTAAAAATTGAATTCAATTTAGTAGATTAATAAGCTACTACTAATTTTCATAACAATTATTTTTAATAAGTTTAATATTATAAATTAAGTCTAAATATTTTAACTGCAGACATTCTAGAATGTTCCTCACAGCTGCCCAAGCTATTTTTAAATTAGTTTTATGGAATAAAACTGTAGTGTGCTTCATAGCCAAAATACTTATTAAACAGCTTCCAAAATGGCATCATTAATAATGTGGTCTGAGATATGCACAGATTTTCACTGAGTTGGAAACTTTCCAAGCTCGGCAAACCCATCTCCTTTAAAAGGGCCCTTACCTGCCATAGTTTTGTTCCAGAAAGACAAGTCTGGACAGAGATGAGGCTGCTACTGTTGGAGGCAATTCAGATGTTGCCAAGGAAGCAATTAGCTCTGTGTTGAGCTTGTTGAAGGTTGGTCTTAGTTGTCTGATGCTTCAGTCCAGATGTATGGAAGGCTTTTGCAAGGTTTGTGAAGGTTTGTAGCTCAGGTTGAGGTTTAGGGTGTAGGTTTGCTCGCTGAGCTGTAGGTTTGATATCCAGACGTTTCATTACCTGGCTAGGTAACATCAGTGGCAACCTCCAAGTGAAGTGAAGATGTTGTCTCCTGCTTTCTATTTATATGTTTGTCCTAGATGGGGTTCATGGGGTTTGTAGTGATGTCATTTCCTGTTCGCTTTCTGAGGGGTTGATAGATAGTATCTAGATCGACGTGTTTGTTTATGGCGTTGTGGTTGGAGTGCCAGGCCTCTAGGAATTCTCTGGTATGTCTTTGCTTACCCTGTCTCAGGATAGATGTGTTGTCCCAGTCGAAATGGTGGATTTATCTTCCATGTGTAGGGCTACGAGGGAGAGAGGGTTGTGTCTTTTTGTGGCTAGCTGGTGTTCGTGTATCCTGGTGGATAACTTTCTTCCTGTTTGTCCTACGTAGTGTTTGTGGCAGTCCTTGCTTGGAGTTTTGTAGACAACGTTGTACTGGTTTTGTCCATGGGTTGTACTGGTTTTATTTTATATAGAAGGCTCTTACACCCACTTGCCCTTGCCCCTCACCTCCAATTCTAGTTCCATGTACCCTCAACCACCTCCGCCACCTCCCCTCCTTCCCCCTCCCACCCCCAACATGCCGTTTCCAGGCCTTCATCAAACACAGGCCAAAAAGTTAAATCTCATCGAGTGGTCAGTCTGTCATAAAAGCAGACATTTATACACTAAGCGAATACTCTATTCACTAAGTATTTCATTAAAATACAGCCAGTACTTTAATGGCATCTCAAAACTGCCAATAAAACATTAACTCAGCTGCATCCGTGTCCCATCAGCATAGATAGTTTTAAAGTTCTTTAACTCAAACAAACATTCATAACTAAACTGGTGTCAGCTATAATAGCAACTCATAGGAAGCATTAAGAAAGTAGTTTATTGAAACTGCAGGAATAGATGGCTAATATATTTTTTACTGAGCTACACAGGATGACATTCCAGCAGTGGGAGTCTTCTTTTTCTTTCCAGCTGAAAGTTGCTTCCTGTTTGTCATTTATAAAAAACTGGGAATTCAAATAACTTCAGATCATGTCACTTAAACGTATCTGCACAACAGTGTTTATACTTTATTCCTAAATTTGTGACTTCCACATTGTGGACTAAAGCCCTTGAAACAGCAAAAATGAGATCTGTGCAAACTTTAAACATGAATTTAAAATCGTCTTGCTGAGATTGGGTTTCCCACTTGCGCAGTTCCCACCCTCCGCCTTTTCCAAGCTGGCAAGACTGGATGCATCAGCATCCTATATTTCTAAAAAGGTCAACATTTGTTCTAGCTCCAGGAAAATTCAGCCCCAACTATGTGCAAGATGCAAGGGTGAATGAGAGGAGGTGGCACATCAGCTGAGACTCAGCAAGGCCACCCCTAAGATGTAATTCACACCAGAAAATCTGAACCAGATGTGGGTTAGTCTTCCATCCCACAGTGAGAGCTGCAATCTGATTCAGTAGCATTTGCACAAATCCCCAGCAGCACCAGAACTCCAAAGTAAGAAGTGGGTCCTGAGAGAACTGCAGGGAGGCCCAGGAAGAAAAGCAATGAATCCCAGGCTAAAGTAAGACTTTGGCTTTTAGGGCAGAAAGGAATTGGAGCCTTGGGAAGGGCGAGGTAGATGGATGCAATGGAATATAGAGATACAGGTTTTGAAGGCTAGACTAAGAGCAGGTAAGGGAGATAATTTCTTGCAGGGGGGAAGGGTGCCCAGTGTATGCCCTCCCCTTTCTTTCCACATTTTACACAAAGCTATTTCTGAATCCTGTGCCACCCAACCTGGTTGGTATACTATTGGGGTCAATTGGCTTGGCAAGCTTAATTGCCAGTTTTTAAACAAAAAAAAAGACGGATGGGCTTTGGCACCCAGCCCCTTGCTATACCATAGGGACTGGTTCAGGGGTAAGTTGTAAGGCAGTGGGCTGGTGACGTGACAGATCTTTCTGCAGTACCCACCCCCACACCCACAACTCCATCTGAAAACGACCCAGTAGGGGCCATCAATTCGAGACCTCAGAAGTCAAATTGTTAACATTTTGGAAATGTTAAGCATTCTGTATAGCTCCTTTGACAGTGCCAACTACCAAGTCAATTATTGGTATTTACTTCAAGAATTTCATCTGTATTATGGGACCAAATTGTAGTTCAAATATGGAAATTTTGAAGCTCTCCTTTGCATCCAAGATGTCCATACATTAACTCCTTTCCTCTTGGGATTGCTTTAATGTCAAAGGTTGCCAGGTGACACAAACCTGTATTTCTTATTTTTCTTATTATTCAAGGAAGTTATAATTGATGCAAATCTTAAGAGACACTTTCAAACAATTGTAGATTCCACAAGCCGTTTTAAATCATTCCAGATTTTATCATTGTGTTACGGATGTCGTCTAAAGTCATCACAATTCTACATGTCGACAACCCTTTATAGATCGCAAGATATGGAATTATCCATTCCACAAAACTACCAGGCTTTCTCCAATAGGACAAAACTAGGTAAACTGAATCACCTTGCATCAATCACGTGTGTGTCTAATGCCAGATACACCTGGTAATAGGGGTTCCATGGCCAATCGTGAATCATTGCTGTGCCACGTGTATAATTTTTAACTGCAGTCTCATTGTGGAAAATCTGAAGAGAGTTAAAAAAGGTTTGGCTCCTCTTGAAATAGCTCCACAGAGACCAGTATCCCATTACTAAGCCACCCATTAATTCCACATGAAGGGTTGTTGACTCACATACAACCTTTCAGTCAACTCTCAGTGCGCTAGAATCGCTGACATTTGTCTTTTTGATCTGTCAACCAGGGATCCCTGATTAGACCAGATTAAAAGCCCGAATCAGGGAGCTCATATTCTATGAGGTCGACCTAGCTGACCTCATGACACACATTACACTTTTAGGAAGTAGCTACAAAAGTGAACCAGAAGAATAGACACTTCTATTGAGCACATAATATTAGATTTATCCAGAGGCAATCAAGTTAGTTAACTATGGCAGGATCTCAGTCTTTTCTCAAATTTGAATAAGTGTTTAGATCAATTCAAGTTATATTGTTTCCAAACTTGGGACACGTTAGTTTCTATTCTGTCACTTTCAGTGTATGACTGAAATTACAATCCTGTAAAACTTTTGTCCATATTAGAGAAAGGCTTATGTTAAAACATGAAAAAGGGAAGATAACAAAAGCTACCATTGCCACATTCTGTGTCTGTGTGTTCTCCACTACTGGTTGAGTCCCTTATATGAAGATTGCATTAAATGTTAATTTTATTAGCAAATATTTTGTACTGAATGCAGTCTACTTCACCAACATTTGAATGAAAAGTGAGCATAAAGTGGTGCAATTTCCAAAGATCCACATTTTGTTGATGAATCTGATATAATGAGTGACCGCAGGTGTGGACTTGGTGCAGGCTAGAATGTTGTGGGATGATGGTGTGGGCTGATAGATCTGCTGTCTTCTAGTACTTTAATCATCACTTTGAAAGTCTCATTGTGCTTCGACTGGCACTCCGTTGGTGGTGGGTGGGGCCCTCTCCACATGTCATAGCCATCAGGGATACCCTGGAAGTCTATCTGTCTGTTCAGGAGTCTCTCCTATGTAAATACTGTTGCCCACACAGGGCCCCTGCAGAGGAAAGAGCCTCACCCACTTGGAAAGTGACCACCCCCCAACCTTGACCCACTGACATCCAATGAAGCTACTGCTCACGAACTGACGTAAGCCCAGTAATGGCCACTGCTCTCAGTGATGCTGCTCTCTCTGAAGCGCCACCAATCCTGTGATTGGTGGCAGATATTGGAGGTGGGCCAATCTATATGTCAGGAAGTTGAGTGCCTGATGACAGTGAAATCTGATCACGTTTTATAGGGACAGCAGAAGCAGCTTGTCCCAGTTGGCAGAGGGACCGCCACATGTATGTAAAATGTATGCCACATTTACTAATTTAATATTATCATTTAACTGCTTTGAATGTGTACTTCCATGCTGTGTTACTGAAACCTCTCCTTTGGAACATTTTCAGAATTGCGAAGTGAAGATTGAGAATAGCATGCATTTAGGCTTTGTCACTTCATATAATCAACTGCATTTTTTTATTTGCAGCCTCAGGCAGAAAAAGGACAGTCTTCTTCACAGACAGTGGAATGGAGGAGCCAATCTGGTCAATTGTAAGCCCTGTGCTGTGACGCACCCCAGTTCTGTCTGTGGTTCCGATGGCCACACTTACTCTTCTAAGGTAAAGTACTTACTATGGAAACTTAGTAAAATGATTTACTTCTTCAGGGTTATATCTTAAATGCAACATGTTAAACATTTGCTCCACAGATGGTTTCAGTAATAGCTATTGTTTGACAGAGGGAAAAATAATTCCTTTTTAAAAATAAGACCATAAACCTCCTTAAATACAATTTCTGTTGAATAATTCATCAGAAAAAAAAGCTACACAAAATGTGAAAATGCAAATCTGTAGAATTATGGAAATCCCAAATCCTACATTGCAGACCGCATGAGAAGGGGGCATTGTTAATCTTTCCTCCAACAGCCATCTGTTTGAATGTTGTAACAACGGTAAGCTCATGTTCTCAAGATAACGTCAAAATGCATTAAGGAAGCTAATTCATCTGGCAGGAATTTGTAAGGAACCTCATTTATGCACTGCCATGGAGTCCCGTTCAAGCAAAAACCTACAAATGGACGAGACCAGCTTTGCAGATAGATAGGAATATTATTACGTAATAATAGAATTATGGCCTTAGCGAAAGCTATGCAAACAGATTATTTGTTTTAATTTACACTGAACTCCTCAACACCAAGCATTCTTTTGAAAGCTCAGTTCAAAAGATTTATTAAATCTTTGGGTTTTTTAATATTTTATACAATTAGAGTCCATCGTATTTAATTGACAGTTTTTTTGAAAGCACATACCATCCTGAAGCAGTCTATAGAATTTTTACTTGGAATGTAGGCCAAATTACACATGCAGATCGACAGTTATTTTGCTTCTTAAGTATTTTCCATTAACAAGATCTGCACTATATGATGTTTCATTATAAAGCAGAATCTTATAAGATGCTGAGCAATGTACACTTTGGCAAGCAAACTGGGAGAATCATATAAGGTCCAGTGAAGACTTTCTCAATGTTGAAAGTAATTGTGAATTTTCAAACAGAGTTTCTGGCATTGAGACAAGATTCTCACTAGTGAGTGGCAAGTTGTCCACTAATGGGGATTATTGCTTATTAATGGCCTCATTAACTGCAAATCTCACCTCATGAATGTGCAACTTCCTATCCTACTACCTGCCGCTATAATGAGACATTGACAATTCACAGCATGAAAGGCAGAGCAAGTGCCTGGCGATTTCAGCTCTCCACTTGCTCCTCTTGGTCCTCCATCTTGGACACTCTGCACCAATAGAGCAGCCACAGCATGGAGCCCCTGTGACCCCCCATCCACAGACATTGGCCAACGTCCGTGTGTTGTCATCACACCTTTCCAGTATGTTCCTGCAGAGTAAACCTGGACTTTGGGCCACACCATCATGTTAGTGCTGCTACAAGGGGATTTTATGTACAGGGACAGGCACCCAGCTCATGGATTGGACAGGCTGCATCTTAGGGCTGATCACTCACTCTTTTAGCACTCCCTCACTCAGAACCCACCTGGATACTCACAGCAACTCTGCATTTCCTTGTCTTTTTGCAGGAAGCACCCTCACCTGGTGCTACCAGTCTCAGAGTTCTCCAGTATTGCCTTGTCATTTAGCACAGACAGTCAGTGCAGGAGCTCCCCTTTCACAATTTGGCCTCCCTGCCGACGCTGTTTTCTAATTTATAGTTTACAAAGTTGAAGAGAGGGTGCCTCCAATTTAGTGTGCTCTCTTTCTCTCATCCATTTTACAGTGCCTGCTCCTTCACTGAACTAATAAGACAGCCTGCTTTTCCAATGAAGGGAGATCTTTTGGTCCTGTAGCTTTGGGACCCAACCACGGTCCTTAATTGCTCAGTGAGCCCACTCTCTGGCCTTGAATAGACTGGATTGGGGAATTCATCAATGGTTTACTGCTACCATTCCCCCACCCCGTCCCATGCTGCCTGCTGACCCCGATGTCAGGATTCCAAAGCCCACTGGAAAATTTGCCCCATGTGATATACTGTGGTCACCTTAAGAGTTACAAATGGTACATTTTTAGCATGCTCCAATTAAGTCAGGAACTGATTAGAATGTATTGTTGTATGTTGCAGCAGAAACCCACTTACAAAGTGCAACAGAACAACACCAAATCTTTCTTCATTAAGTCAGGGCAGGTCTGTAAAGGCAATGTACTTTTATCAGGGTCAGAGAATTCCATATTCCGTACAGCTTCTGACCCACATCCATCCAGCAATAATAATAAGAAATTATATTCATGTACCTTAATATAATAAAATATTCAGAGGTGTTTAATAGGATAATGTAAAACTAGGTATTGCAACATACAGGGTTATTTGAAAAGATGACCAAATGCTTTGTTGAAGTGTTCAAGGAGTATTTCAAAAGAAGAATGAAATCTAGTAAGGTCGAAATTTTAGCGATGGAATTCAGAAGTTGAGAAGCTGAAAACCAGGCTACCAGTAGCAGAGCAATTAAAATTGAGGATACTTAAGAGACCTAAATAATTCAGAGATCTCAAAGGACAATTGGATGGAAGAAATTATACAGAAAAAGAGGGGGAAGGTCATGGAAGGTTTTTAATTAAGGTTGAGAATCTTAAGTCAAGTCCTTGCTTGACTGGGAACCAGCATAGGTCAACAAGCAGAGGAGCGTTAGGTCCATAGAACTTGTGAATAAGGACATAGACATTAGTATTTTGATTTTCCAGAGACTAATCTGTGTGAAGTGAGTGAGGAGTGCTTCCTAATAGTCAAGTCAACAAGATGTAATGGCCAAAATGGGAGGTTTGGCAGTAGATTAAATGAAGTATGATTGAGATCAGGCAATGCGACAGAATTAAATGTGAGTTGGTGTTGACAGGGATATGTGGTCTTCTCAAGACCACATAAAGTTGTGAACAATCTGGTTTGATGTCAGACAGGGAGAAAATGGAGTCAGTAACTTGTGAATGAGTTCAGAGCTGAGACCCAAAGACAATGGCTCCAGTTATCCCAGTATTGTATTGATATTTTTCTGTTCAATCAGTACTGGAATTCAAATAAGCAGATTGATAAGTTAACAACAGTAAAAGGAGTTGAGAACAATGATGGTAAGGTAAAAGGGGATGTTGTCACTGTAAATGTGAAAACAAATGTGTAATTTTAGATGACATTGTTGAAGGGCCATATGCAAATGAGACCATAAAATAAGAGACCAAATTAGGCCATTTGGCCCATCCAGTCTGCTCCTCCATTCAGTCTTGGCTGCTATATTTTTCAACTACATTCTCCTGCTTTCTCTCTGTATTCCATGATCCTCTTACTAATCAAGAACATATTTATCGCTGACTTAATATGCTCAATGACTTGGCCTCAATACCCTTCTGCGGCAATGAGTTCCACAGATTGACTACACTCTTGTTAAAGAAATTCCTCCTGCGTTTGGGTTTGAGTTTGAGTATGAGTTATTACTGTAACATGTACCAAGACACAGTAAAAAGTGTTGTTTTGCATGCTACACAGGCAGATCATACAATACATAGCGTATCAGGGTAGCAGAATAGAGTGCAGGATGCAGTGTTACAGCTGCAAAGAAGGTGCAGAGAGAGAGAGACAGAGAGAGATGGATCAACAGTAACGTTTGAGAAGTCCATGTTGATTGCTTTCCCAAGACAGTGGGAAGTGTAGATGGAGTCAATGGATAGAAGGCTGGTTTGCGTGATGGACCAGGCTACATTCACAACTCTCTACAGTTTCTTCCAATCTTGGGAAGAGCGGTTGCCATATCACACTATGATGCATCCAAATAGGATGCTTTCAATGGTACATCAATAAAAATTGGTAAGAATCTTTGAGAAGACACCCAATTTCCTTAGCCTCCTGAAGTAGAAATGTTGTGCTTTCTTGACCGTTGTGTCACCATGGGTGAACCAGGACAGATTGCTAGTGATCGTTACTCCCAGAAACTTGACGCTCTCAACTATCTCAACTTCAACATCACTGATGCAATCAGAGACATGCCCTCCATTCTGCTTCATGAAGTTAATGACCAGCTCCTTCGTCACCTGACCTGAATGCCTCATAGCTGGAATTCAGTAGGACATGGCTGTTCCAGTTTATCCATTGTTCCGTCTTGGGGAACATTTGGATTAACTTCTTCCGTGGGCTGTCATCTACACACTTACTAATTAAGTCTATAATTAGTGACATACTTATCTCAGTTCTAAAGAATTGTCCCTTCACTCTGATGCTGTGCCCTCAAGTCCTCGCTCTTCAACTAGTAGAAACATTTTCTCCACATCCACTCAATCCAAACCTCTCAATTTCTTATACGTTTCACGCAGATTCCCACTCATCCTAAACTCCATCAAGTACAGACCCAGAGTCCTCAACCACTCCTCATAGGACAAGCCCTTCATCCCCAGGATCATGCTT
Organism: Chiloscyllium punctatum; assembly: GCF_047496795.1. Lineage (NCBI taxonomy): Eukaryota > Metazoa > Chordata > Chondrichthyes > Orectolobiformes > Hemiscylliidae > Chiloscyllium > Chiloscyllium punctatum. Next base: position 40,509,686 of record NC_092758.1, read on the forward strand.
GTACTCCTCCTCTTGTATTCCTCCCTCAAATGCCAGGACATCCTTCTGCTCACAAAATTCCAAATGCAGTCTGAGCAGAACCTTATACGGCCTCAGAAGTACATCCCTGCTCTTGCATTCCAGCTTTCTTGAAATGAAGACTAATATTGCATTTGCCTTCCTAACTGCCAAGAAAGACCTAAAGAAAGAGTTAAGAAGAGCCAGGAGGGGCAACATGAGGAGTCTTGGCTGTTAGGATCAAGGAAATCCCTAAGGCTTTCTATAGGTATATCAGGAATAAAAGAATGACTAGAGTAGGGTTAGGGCCAATCAAGGAGAGTAGTGCGAAGTTGTGCGTGGAGTCAGAGGAGATAGGGGAAGCGCTAAATGAATAGTTTTTGTCAGTATTCACGCTAGGAATAGTCAATGATGTCGAGGAGAATACTGAGATACAGGCTACTAGACTAGATAGGATTGAGGTTCACAAGGAGGAGATGTTAGCAATTCTGGAAAGTGTGAAAATAGTTAAGTCCCTTGGGCTGGATGGGATTTATCCTAGGATTCTCTGGGAAGCCAGGGAGGAGATTGCTGAGCTTTTGGCTTTGATCTTTATGTTGTCATTGTCTACAGGAATAGTGCCAGAAGACTGGAGGATAGCAAATGTTGTTCCCATGTTCAAGAAGTAGAGACAACCCTGGTAATTAAAGATTAGTGAGCCTTACTTCAGTTGTGGATAAAGTGTTGGAAAAGGTTATAAGATGTCAAGTCATAGAGATGTACAGCATGGAAACAGACCCTTCGGTCCAACCCATCCATGGTGACCAGATACCCCCAACCCAACCTAGTCCCACCTGCCAGCACTCGGCCCATATCCCTCCAAACCCTTCCCATTCATATACCCATCCAGATGCCGCTTAAATGTTGCAACTGTACCAGCCTCCACCACTTCCTCTGGCAGCTCATTCCATACATGTACCACCCTCTGTGTGAAAAAGTTGCCGCTTTGGTCTCTTTTATGTTTTTCCCCTCTCACCCTAAACCTATGCCCTCTAGTTCTGGACTCCCCCACCCCAGGGAAAATACCTTGCCTATTTACCCTATCCATGCCCCTCATAATTTTGTAACCTCTATAAGGTCACCCCTCAGCCTCCGACGCTCCGGGGAAAACAGCCCCAGACTGTTCAGCCTCACCCTATAGCTCAAATCCTCCAACCCTGGCAACATCCTCGTAAATCAGATAGGATTTATAATCATCTAGAAAGGAATAAGTTGATTAGGGATAGTCAACACGATTTTGTGAAGGTGGGTCGTGCCTCACAAACTTTATTGAGTTCTTTGAGAAGGTGACCAAACAGGTGGATGAGGGGAAAGTGGTTAATGTAGTGTATGTGGGTTTCAGTAAGGTGTTTGATAAGGTTCCCAACAGTAGGCTATTGCACAAAATATGGATGCATGAGTTTGAGGGTGATTTAGTGGTTTGGATCAGAAATTGGCTAGCTGAAAGAAGACAGAGGATGGTGGTTGATGAGAAATGTTTATCCTGGAGTTCAGTTACTAGTGGTGTACCACAAGGATCTGTTTTAGGGCCACTGCTGGATGAAAGCGTAGAAGGATGGATAAGTAAATTTGCAGATGACACTAAGTTAGATAGAGTTGTGGATAGTGCAGAAGTATGTTATAGGTTACAGAGAGATATAAGTAAGCTGCAGAGCTGGGCTGAGAGGTGGCAAATGGAGTTTAATGTGGAAAAGTGTGAGATGATTCACTTTGGAAGGAGCAACAGGAATGCAGTGTACTGGGCTAATGGTAAGATTATTGGTAGTGTAGATGAGCAGAGAGACCTTGGTGTCCATGTACATAGATCCCTGAAAGTTACCACCCAGGTTGATAAGTTTGTGAAGAAAGCATATGGTTGTTAGCTTTCACTGGTGGAGGGATTGAGTTTCGTGGCCATGAGGTCATGCTGCAGCTGTACGAAACTCTAGTACGGCCGCACTTGGAGTATTGAAGGATGTGGAATCTTTGGAAAGGGTTCAGAGGAGATTTTCTAGGATGTTGCCTGATATGGAGGGAAGGTCTTATGAGGAAAGGCAGAGGGACTTGAGGCTGATTTCATTGAAGAGAAGAAGATTGAGAGGTGACTTAATTGAGACATACAAGATAATCAGAGGGTTAGATAGGGTGGACAGTGAGAGCCTTTTTCCTCGGATGGTGATGGCTAGCACAAAAGGGCACAGCTTTAAATTAAGGGGTGATAGATATAGGAGAGATGTCAGAGGTAGTTTCTTTACTCAGAGAGTAGTAGGGGCAAGGAACGCCCTGCCTTCAACAATAGTAGATTTGCCAACTTTAAAGCATTTAAATGGTTAGTGGATAGTCATATAAACAAAAATGGAATAGTGTAGGTTAGATGGGCTTCAGATTGGTTTCACAGGACGGCACAACATCGAAGGCCAAAGGGCTTGTACTGCGCTGTAATGTTCTATGTTCTATGTTATCCTTCAGAGCATCTTGAACTAGGACTCCAAAGTTCTTTTATGCTTCAGAAGAAGGGTCACTGGACTCGAAACATTAACTCTGCCTTCTTGCCACTGATGCTGCAAAACCTGCTGAGTTTTACTAACCATTTCAGTTCTTATTGCACCCCCTCCCCGAGTATTTTGTTCAAAGGCTTATCTGCAGCTCTAGTTATGTGATTCATCAGGACTCTAGCCCCTGCATGACACACAGCTGCCCCATTTCCCAGTGTTGGTGCTGCTGTCCCATGAATGCAGACCTATTTCTCCCCCATCAAACTTTCAGCAATGCATTTTCCTGTTTAATCTTGTTCAGCCTGTGCTAATTAACGCCTGGCTCAAGTAGCTATTTGGAGATTATTAGCTTTTTGGTTCTGCTTTTAATTTATCCCCAAGCTGCTCATATTCCCTCCGCGGGACCTCTTTCCTCTTTCTATCCATATCATTGATTCCTACCTGGGCTACAGCAACTGGATTTTTGTCCCCCCACTCCAAGTTCTTCTGTGGCCCGGATGAGCTATACTGAACCCAAACACCAGGCAGGCAACACAGCCTTTGGGACTCTTTGTTCTCCATAGAGAAAAGTATGCATTCCCCAACCAAAGTAGCCCCGATTAAAATTACATTTCTCTTTTCTAGCCTCCTCTTGAATGGCTCCCTGTGGCATGGTGCTATGGTCAGTTTGCTCATCCTCACCACCACCCCTACATTCGTCCACACAAGAAGCAAGAATCTCAAACCTTTTAAACAAGTTCAAGGAATGAAGTTCCTTCAAAACTGCCTCCTGGTTCCTTCTGGTTGCCTGACGCATAGTCACATCTTTGTGTCCCTGACCACTGACCGAATTTGAGGTAGTTAATGTTAGAGGTGTGACTGCCTCCTGAAACACTGTATCCAGGTAACTCTCCCCCTGCCTGATGTGTCGCAGCGTTTGAAGTTCAGACTACAGCTCATTAACTCTGAGCTGGAATACCTCAATAAACTAACCCTTGCTATAGATGTGGCTTCTATGCACCATAATGGGATCCACCAGCTCCCACATCATGCAGGTATGACACACTGCCCTCCATTACTATTTAATTACTTAGTTCTTAATGTGGTTTTTTTTTAAATTTCCTTTTGGTCTTTTCATTTGTAATATGTAAATATTTCTTCTATTTACCTTCAATCTGAAGGTAGCCTCTAATAGGTGGTTAAATTAGCAGCTATTACCCACTAATGAACTTAAGGTTTATGTATAACGTCACGCTTTTTTGTCCTGGGGCCCCAATTCTGGGTTTCGATTTATCCTATTTAAAAAAACCTTACAAACTACGAGTCAAAAAGCATGCAAAAAAGGATCTCTTCCTCTCTGAACTGAATTTCTAAGTTGCCTCTAAAATCCCTGAATTACATATTCACTCAGGCCACATCTCACTTCAGATATGCTCCCTCTGTCCTGACTGTGTAAAGCTTACAGATAAGAAGTAGGAAGGAGCCAAGGATTCATCCTTGGGGAACACCAGAGTTGGTTTCGGAGCAGGAGGAGAAGTCATTGCAGGCAATTCTCTGGCTACAGTTAGATAAGAATTGAATCATATGAATGCAGTCCGACATAGTGGATGACAGTGGGAAAGTGAGAGTGAAGGATATTGTGATTAACCACCCGACAGGATATAGACAGGTCAAGAAGGATGAGAAGCAAGAGATTACTTTGGTCTCATTGGCATAAGATGTCAATAGTGAGCTTGATAAGATCCATTTTGTTACAGGTTTGGAAACCTGACTGGAGAGATTCAGAAAAGAAAGAGAAATATCTAGGAGACATTGAAAGATGTTTGTCTAGAATGAAATGTTGGAGGTAGAGCACTTATTTACAAGAATGGTGGAGTCAATGATGATAATGACACATATAAAGGAGACAGAGAGAGACAGAGAGAGACAACACCTGAAGAGAGAGAAAACTTTGAAAGATGTTCATATTACAGAAAAGGAAATGTTGAATGTCTTTAAACGCATAAAAGTGGATAAATCCCCGGGATCTGATCAAGTGTACGCTAGGATTTTGTGGGAAGCTAGGGAATTGATTGCTGGGCCCCTTCCTGAGATACTTGTATCATTGATAGTCACAGGTGAGATGCCGGAAGACTGGAGGTTGGCAAACGTGGTGCCACTATTTAAGAAAGGTAGTACGGACAAGCCAGGGAACTACACATCAATAAGCCTGACCTCGGTGGTGGGCAAGTTGTTGGAGGGAATCCTAAAGGACAGGATATACATGTATTTGGAAAGGCAAGAACTGATTAAGGATAGTCAACATGGCTTTGTGCTTGGGAAATCATGTCTCACAAACTTGATTAAGTTTTTTGAAGAAGTAACAAAAAGGATTGATGAGGGCAGAATGGTAGACGTGATCTATATGGACTTCAGTAAGGCATTTGACAAGGTTCCCCATGGGAGACTGATTAGCAAGGTTAGATCTCATGGAAAACAAGGAGAACTCGTCATTTGGAATCAGAACTAGCTCAAAGGTAGAAGACAGAGGGTGGTGGTGGAGAGTTGTTTTTCAGACTGGAGGCCTGTGACCAATGGAGTGCCACAAGGATCGGTGCTGGGTCCACTACTTTTCATCATTTATATAAATGATTTGGATGTGAGCATAAGAGGTACAGTTAGTAAGTTTGCAGATGACACCAAAATTGGAAGTGCAGTGGATAGCGAAGAAGGTTACCTTAGATTACAACGGGATCTTGATCAGAAGAGCCAATGGGCCAAGAAGTGATAGATGGGGTTTAATTCTGATAATTCTAGGTGCTGCATTTTGGAAAAGCAAGTCTTAGAAGGACTTATACACTTAATGGTAAGGTCCAAGGGAGTGTTGGTGAACAAAGAGACCTTGGAGTGCAGGTTCATAGCTTCTTGTAAGTAGAATCGCAGGTAGATAAGATAGTGAAGAAGACATTTGGTTTGCTTTTCTTTATTGGTCAGAGTATTGAGTACAGGAGTTAGGAGGTCATATTGCGGTTGTACAGGACATTGGTTAGGCCACATTTGAAAATTGCATGCAATTCTGGTCTCCTTCCTATCAGAAAGATGTTGTGAAACTTGAAAGAGTTCAGAAGAGATTTACAAGGATGTTGCCAGGATTGGAGGATCTGAGCTATAGGGAGAGGTTGAATAGGCTAGGGCTGTTTTCCCTGGAGCATCAGAGGCTGAGGGGTGACCTTATGGAGGTTTACAAAGTCATGAGGAGCATGGATAGGATAAATAGACAAAGTCTTTTCCCTGAGGTGAGGGAGTCCAGAACTGGAGGGCATAGGTTTAGGGTGAGAGGGGAAAGATATAAAAGAGACCTAAGGGTCAAAATTTTCACACAGAGGTTGGTACATGTATGGAATGAGCTGCCAGATGAGTTGGTGGAGGCTGGTACAATTGCAGCATTTAAAAGGCATCTGGATGTGTATATGAATAGGAAGGGTTTGGAGGGATATAGGCCTTGTACTGGCAGGTGGGACTAGATTGGGTTGGGATATCTGGTTGGCATGCACAAGTTGGACCAAGGAGTCTGTTTCCATGCTCTACATCTCTATGACTCTCTGACTCTATAACTGTTAACAATATCAGCTAAAATGAGAACTGGAAGGCAAAGTCAGGTGGTCAGCAACTTAGTAGCAATAGGGTCAAGAGAGGAGGTGATGGATTTCATTGGATGGAGAGAGCATGAGGTGATAAAGGAGAGAAACTGGAGACTCAGTGCAACTTCAGGGTTAGGGGTGGGAAAAAATTAGAAGATGTTTGTTCTGGTAGATTTGGAAAAGTGGGAAACAAAAGATAAAGTTGATTGAATGGTCTTGATCTTGGACACAAAGAAGTGCAAAATTTTGTTCAAGATGAGGTTGGAAAAGGTATGGGGTACGGTTTAAGATGACAGATTGCAGTAGAGAAACAACATTGTGGATAATCTTGTATTCGTGATTATTCTGGAATGTTGAGCAATTGGAGCAAATGTAATCATGCTTCATTGTGTCCATTTTGAAACCTCTGAAAATCTTGGTCGAAAACATCAAGGTTAGTCCAGAGATCAGTTTAGTAGCATGTGAGATTGTATCCTACCAAGACTCAGCCATGGTACTGAAGAAAGAAACTGCTTACCATCTTAAAGTAGTTGCAGTAAGTAGTGGAAAGCATACTGAGGGGATTCAGCACTAGTATTGAGAGCTTGAGGAATCTAGCCTGTGCATTGTCATCTTGGCAGACAATAGAACCATTTAGATGTCATGGCCGTCAGCCAAGTCAGTATAGCAAATAGTCTACAACTGGTTTACTGTCATTTTGCCACTGGATGGCAGGATCAACATTGCCCACTCGTAGTTGTGCCTTCATTGTCTTTGTCCCAATCTCTGGAATTCCTTCCATACACCCATGTGTTTTTCTATCTTACTTTCTTTCTTTAAGATGCTACATAAAACCTACCTATTTGAGCAATATTTCTTTGTAACTCCTTACATGACTCAGTGTCACACTTGTAATAGGCCTGCCAACACCTTGGGAAGTTGCATTATGTAATAGGTATTATGTACATAGAAACTACTGTTTGTCAAAGCGAAATAAAACCTAAGTTGCATCAATTGAATCTCTGTGAGCACAAATGTTCTTAAAACATAGTTGATTGACAGTGGATTAAGTATAAAAACACAAAGATTCTGAAGAACTCAAATTTCATCTCCAATCAGTTTATTTATCAAATTGTTGACCGTGCACCCTTCTTTAACTTGTATGTGAAATAGACTAAAGGTTGTCAGAGAGCAATTTGCAGCTGCTATGAATCAAATTAGTTTTCAGTTAACTTAATCAACCCAAGCATCTTGTCCATTTGTGGGAACCCAATAGCTCTGAACTTCCGCTGGTCCATTCTTATCCAGGATTTAAAGAGACATATCTAATTATTACAAACATTGAGAACAAATTACTTCTGATAATGATTTTTTCTATTGTTGGAAATTTTGTTTGAGTCCACAGAGTCCTTGGTAAGAAGTAATTTGGTTCTCTCCATGAAACTGTAGTGATGGGGTGTAACTGTATGTGTAGTAATTAGAGATAATTAAACATAGAACAACATTGGGAAATATTCAAAATTATTTTGAACAATGCAGGACAAATATATCCACTAACATAAAAGAAAAAACACTCAATGCTGGTGAGACTCAATGGATTAATGAAGACAAAAGGAAATAATTTAGGGTTATGAAAGAGGCTTACATTAAGTACATAGGTAGCGAGTGGGTACATGTAAAGAGAGAATACAAAGAAATTAGGATCGATGTCAAAAGAAAGGGAAAGCAAAGGCAAACGAATAAATTAAGTTATTGAGGATCATAAAATAAAATAATAAAATATTTTACAGGCACCTCATAAAAGGCTGTGATGGTATCAGGGACATTAACAGACAGACAGCCGAATACCTCAGGTAACAAAAAGCAGACCTATTAAATAACAATTTTGATTTGGTATTTACCAGGGAGATGGAACTGGTAAACATGGCATTGAATGTACTTAAAATGGAAAGAAAAGGCTGTGCATTTAATTAACTATTCAGACTCATAGAGGATAAACCACTGGTCCAGATGGATTGCATCCACAGATTTTATAAACATTTGGAGGAGAGCAACAGAAATATTACTAAACATATTTAATAATTTGTTAGAAGAAGGCCAAAAATAAACAAATATACTTCCTATTTAAAGGGAACAGAACAGGTCCAGGAAATAATAGACCAATTGTTTTTACATCAGTGGTTTAAAGAAAAGAATTTAATTGCTATACTAAAGAAGAAAATAAAAGAATAATTTTAAAAATGAGTAGTTGGCATGGCTTTCAAAAAGTAAAAATCTTGCTTTACCAAACCCATTGAACTTTTGGAGTCAGTTTATGGAGATAGTAAACAACAATAATGCATTGGATGGAATTTCTCTTGTGTTCAAAAAGCTTTTTACTAGGTCAGAGAATCTGGAGTCAAAAGATGAGTGACAAAATTGACAGCTAGGCTTCAAGACAGAAAGTGGGAGTAAAGGATGATTATTCAAACACAGATATTGGGTCTTGGTATTCCACCAAGATCCATGCTAGGGACACTGCTGTTCACAATTTAGAACATGGCTGATCTCATTTTGGCCTTAACTTCACTTTCCTGCCCAATCACCTTAACCCTTTAACCTGTTGCTAATTAAAATCTGTTTCATCTGTAAATTTATTTAGCGTACTAATGTCCATCTCATTCTGGATGGTGAATTCTACAGAATATCGATTCTTTGAGAGAAATCTTCCTCATCTCTGTTTTAAATCTCCTAGGCCTAGTGCAGGCTTAAACATCTCAAGCCCTCCTCATAGGACAAACCTTTCATTTCTGGAATTAATCTAGTAGATCGTCACAAATTACGTTTTTATCTATCAGGTTGTAAGTTTGCTCACTGAGCTGGTAGATTTGTTCTCAACGTTTTGTCACCATGCTAGGTGGTATTATCAATGAGCCTCCAATGAACTGCTGGAGTTCTGCCCCACTTGCTATTTATCTGTCTCAGTTTGTTGCGGTAAGTGATATCATTTCCAGTTCTGTTTCTGAGAGGTTGGTAAATAGGGTCCAAATCGATATATTTGTTAATGAAGTTCTGGTTTGAATGCCAGGCCTCTGGGAAATCTGTGCGTGTCTCTGTACATGTCCCAGATTGGATGTATTGTCCCAGGTGAACTGGTGTCCCTCTTTGTCTGTGTGTATGGATACCAGTGATAGTTGGTCATGTCTTTTGGTGGCTATCAGTAGTGTCCATACACACAGACAAACAGTGACACCAGTTCAACTGGGACAATACATCCATCCTGGGACAGGCTAAACAAAGACACACACAGGAATTCCCAGAGGCCTGGCATTCAACCCGAAACTCCATTAACAAACTTTTCGATTTGGACCCCATTTACCAATCTCTCAGAAAAAGAACCGAAAGTGGTATCTCCCACCACAACAGACCAAGACAGATAAATAGCAAGCCGGACAGAACACCAGCGCTTCACCAGAGGCTCACTGATGATGTTACTTGGCATGGTGACGAAACATCTGAGAACAAATCTATCAGCTCAGTGAGCAAATTTACAACCTGAGCTACAAATCTTCTCCAAAAAAAACCTATGTTTGTATCACCAGTAAATTTAATAACCATGCTTTCAGTCATTTATCTAAGCCATCTGTATAAATGGTAAAAAGCTGAGGCCTCAGAACTAACCCCTACAGTACACCATTCATGTCAATCAGTAGATGACTCATTTATGTTCATTCTCCTTTTCCTATTAGCCAAACAATCTTCTATCCAAGTCAATATGTTATCTCCTAAGGGATGTGTTGAGCAGCCCAGTATCCATCTTGAGTTCTTGTTTCCTATTGTCTGGATTAGAATAGGTGGTTATTTTTGACTGACCCAGACCCGATGGGCCAAATAGTCTTTTCTGTGCTTTAGACCTCTAGACGTCTCTCTGGAAATGAGAGAAGTAGGTGTTTTGGGAGATGAACACACAACTGTTGCTTTCAACTGGTGCAGATGGGGGCGTGTCCCGAATAAGTGAGTAGGCAGTGCAGAGGGCATGCAGTGTTAATGCAGTTGGGAGTTAGGAGCAGGTGACAGAGAGTGATGGAGGGATGTGCAGGCAATAGTGAGAATGGGATGTGGATGCAGTAGCTTAGAAAGAGTGTGAAGTAACAGAGAGAAGAGGGTGACACTTAGTCTGGTGGAATGGAGAAGGTCATTCACCATTGCTGTGCATGTATCCACATGGTTAAGACTGCACAGATCCAGTGGCAACCTCAGACCAGATTGGCACAGTCAGGTTTAGGGGGTTTCTGTGTTAGCTCTGGTGGAAGAAGACATGTCACGTCTGCATGACCCTGTCCAGCACAACCTCCATTTTTTTTGCCATTCTTCCCTGTTTCTATATTCTGTTCAATCATGTGACCAGCCGCCCATTCTTGTTTAACTATATACTTTTTCAATCTGTTTGATGCTGTTCTTAACTTTTTTGTTAACTGCAGCTGGTGGGTCTTCCCTGTGGACTGGTGCTTTCTTGTAGTATTACATTCATTCTGTGTATTCTGAAATATCCCCTTATGTGTCACTGCAAGTACGTTGACCTATTTTGTAACTGAATTTGCTAGTTCATATTAACGAGCTCTGCATTAATACCCTCACGAATGCCCCATTTAAGTTTAAGATACTAGTCTTGGATACACTCCTCTATTGTTCAAACTAAATGTAGAATAAAATCATGTTAAGATTGTTTTTATCTCGTTATGTAGATCAAAATTTTGCATGATAAATTTTCTGAGAAGCTTCCATTATTTCCTTCTTTATAGCCATTCTACTATGTGCTTACTGCTGGGACCTGTAGTGAGTTTATGCACTTTTTGTTTCTCGTATCTGTCCAAGCACATCTACTTTCTATTTCCTGAATTTAGGTCATCCATCACTATTGTGCTCAAACCATCAGTAATTAACACACATGTTATGTCTGTGATTGCATAACTATGTCTAAGTAATCTCAATTGTATCATATTTGTTTATTTCTATTTGTGCTATCAGTTCAACTGTTTTAAGATCTTAAGACCTAAGAGGAGAAGTAGGTTATCAACCTAACAATTCTGTCCTGCCATTTAATGATTTTGTGGCCGATCTGGTAATAATCAACTCCTTTCTGCCTTTTCCCTACAACACTTCATTACCTTACTGATTAAAAATAATCCTCAACTTTGAGTATAGATGAAGAACCAGCCTCGACAATCTTCTAATAAAAAATTCTAAAGATTCACCACTTTCTGAGAAAAGAAATTCCTCCTTATTTCTGTCTTACATGTGTGACCGTTTGTTCTGACATTATGCCCTCTGGTCCTGGAGTTTCCTATAATGGGAACCAACCTCTCCACATTTGGCACTCAAATCCCTGAATATCTTTCAATGAGGTCACCTCTGACACCTCTAAACTCCAATGAGTACAAGCCCAACCTGCCCAACCTCTCTCTCCAGTGTCAGCCGAGTGAACCTTCTCTGCACTGTCTCCAATGCCAATATATCCTTACCTAGGTAAGGGACCTAAAACTGTTCATAGTATTCCATCTGTGGTCAACTAGTGCCTTCCATTGTTTTGCAAATCCCTCCTACCTTTATTCTCCATTCCCTTAGAAATAAAGGCCAACATTCCATTTGCCTTCTCTATTACCCACAAAACTTTGATGTTAGCTTTTTATGATTCATGCACGAGGTATCCCAATTCCCTTTGTTCTGCAGCTTTCTGCAATCCTTTTCCATTTAAGTAAAATTTAGCTGCGCTATTCTTCCTACCAAAGCGCAAAACTCCACAGTTTTCAACGTTGCATTCCATATGCCAGTTTTTTGGCCATTCGTTTCCCTCTGTAGATGTCCTGTGCTCCAGTTATTTTTGTGTCATTTGCAAACATAGCTATAGTACACTCACTTTCTTCATTCAAGTTATTGATACAGAGGAACCTTGATTATCTAAACAAGATGGGCAGGCAGTGTTTCGTTCAGATAATTGATTATTCGGTTAATTGATTCAATCCCTCTCCTCTAGGGCTCTGAGTTTTCTGAAGTTTCCTTTTTCCTCTCTCTGCCTGCCTTGCTCCCTCTCTCTGTCTCAGGGTTTGTTTCTGAGCTCACACGCACTTGTGTGTAAGGGACCTGCAGCATTGCTGAAGCCCCCCCCCCCCCCATCAGTTCAATGGGATTGACACAGCAAGCACTTGCTAAGTCCCCTCCCCATTCAGGAGACTAGGCAGCAGCACACCGGGTGCGAGCCCCCATCAGCTCCCACTCCCACCCAGGTCTGCTCTCACCTCCATCCCTCGTCCAACCCCCAACCCTGTCCAATCCAGCACCCCATCCACCCCACCCACGCCCCATCCATCCACACCCCCCATCCATCCACACCCCCCTCTGCCTCCCTATCAGCTCCCATCAATCCCTCCCCACAACCGCGTCCAACCCCACACCCCTGTCTACCCCCCACTCCCACCCCCACCCACAGTACACCTCCGTGCCCCGCCTCTATCCACCCCCATCCACCATCCCCCATCCGCCCCCCCCACAACCCCATCCAACCCCACTCCCCTGTCTGCCTCCACTCTCACCCCATCCACCATCACCCATCCGCCTCCCCCCCGCCACACAACCCAGTCCCCGTCCGCCCCACTCCTGCCACCACGCACCGTCCACCGGCCCGTCCACACCCCTGCCCCCGTCTGCCCCCATCCACCCCCCACAACTCCACCCAACCCCACACCTCCATCCGCTCCCACTCCCATCCCCATCCACTGTCTGCCTCCCCGTCTGTGCCCCCACCCTCCCCACCCAGGATCTGTCCCTCCATCTGTGCAGAATCATGTGCACCAGCAATTTTCAGAACTGGAATCATGCTGATCATTATGTGCAGGAACTCAGAATGGCTGCACATGCATACAGCTACACAGCTGAGAGAGAACACTGCTTACCACTAATCTTTGCCACTTTGCATGTTTTTTTTTCAATTTGATGCTCTCCTTAACTTCCCTGATTAACTACAGTTAGTTTGTTCCCTAAGAGTCATTCTTCTGCACTGAGCTATATCTTTGCTATGAACCATGGACTATTTTCTTAAACATCTATCATTGTTCCTCAACTGTCTTTGCTGCTAAACGTCTTTCCCAGTACACCCCAAGCAGTTTTGCTCTCATTCCTTTGTAATGACCTGTATTTAAGTTTAACACAGCTGTTTCTGATCCAACTTCCACCCTCTCAAATTGAATGCTAAATTCTACCACATTATGGTCACTGTTTCCTTGGGGATCTCTGATATCATTTATTTAATCTGCCTTATTACACATTCAGATCCACAACATTTTGTTTTGCAAAACTGTTCTGAATTCACTCTTTGAATTTTTCTTCATGGTTTCCTCTGCCAATCTGGTTATCCCAATCTAACTTGTAGATTGAAGTCACCCATGATTAACCTAGGAAGGGGAGGGAGGAGTCTGAGACGGTCCAGGTGAATTTGAGGTCGGGGTGGAAGGTGTTGGTAAAGTGGATGAACTGTTCAACCTCCTTGTGGGAGCACGAGGCAGCGCCGATACAGTCATCGATGTAGCGGAGGAAAAGGTGGGGGGTGGTGCCAGTGTAGCTGCGGAAGATGGACTGTTCCACATATCCTACGAAGAGGTTGAACAGTTCATCCACTTTACCAACACCTTCGACCCCGACCTCAAATTCACCTGGACCGTCTCAGACTCCTCCCTCCCCTTCCTAGACCTTTCCATTTCTACCTCTGGCGACCAAATCAACACGGACATTTATTATAAACTGACCGACTCCCACAGCTACCTAGACTAAACCTCCTCCCACCCTGCCCCCTGTAAAAATGTCATCCCATATTCCCAATTCCTTCGTCTCCGCCGCATTTGCTCCCAGGAGGACCAGTTCCAAAACCGTACAACCCAGATGGCCTCCTTCTTCAAGGACCGCAATTTCCCCCCAGACGTGGTCGACGATGCCCTCCACCACATCTCTTCCACTTCCCGCTCCTCCACCCTTGAGCCCCGCCCCTCCAACCGCCATCAGGACAGAACCCCACTGGTCTTCACCTACCACCCCACCAACCTCCATGTACAGCGTATCATCCGCCGTCATTTCTGCCACCTCCAAACGGACCCCACCACCAGGGATATATTTCCCTTCCCTCCTCTATCAGCATTCCGAAAAGACCACTCCCTCCGTGACTCCCTCGTCAGGTCAATACGCGCCACCAACCCAACCTCCATTCCCGGCACCTTCCCCTGCAACCGCAAGAAATGCAAAACTTGGGCCCACATCTCCCCCCTTACTTCCCTCCAAGGCCCCAAGGAATACTTCCATATCCGCCACAAGTTCACCTGCACCTCCACACACATCATCTATTGCATCCGCTGCACCCGATGTGGCCTCCTCTATATTGGGGAGACAGGCCGCCTACTTGCGGAACGTTTCAGAGAACACCTCTGGGACATCTGGACCAACCAACCCAACCACCCCGTAGCTCAACACTTCAACTCCCCCTCCCACTCCACCAAGGACATGCAGGTCCTTGGACTCCTCCATCACCAGACCATATCAACACGACGGTTGAAGGAAGAGCGCTTCATCTTCCGCCTAGGAACCCTCTAACCAGAAGGGATGAACTCAGATTTCTCCAGTTTCCTCATTTCCCCTCCCCCCACCTTGTCTCAGTCAAATCCCTCGAACTCAGCACTGCCTTCCTAACCTGCAATCTTCTTCCTGACCTCTCCGCCCCACCCCATTCCGGCCTATCACCCTCACCTTGACCTCCTTCCACCTATCGCATTTTCAACGCCCCTCCTCCAAGTCCCTCCTCCCTACCTTTTATCTTAGCCTGCTGGACACACTTTCCTCATTCCTGAAGAAGGGCTTATGCCCGAACCGTCGATTCTCCTTTTTACTCTGAGATTTGTATGGTTTATCATTTTCTGTAGTACCTGTTTATGATTTTCCATATTTGTACCTTTTGTTTTTGCCGAGCATCTACAACATCTTCCCAAATTTAATGCCTTATCCCCACTATTTAGTTTAAATCCTCTCTAATGCCCTAATTATTTTGCTCACTAGAAGCACTGATTTCAGCATGTTTCAGGTATAGACTGTCACAACAGCACAGCCCCCACTTACCCAAGGACTGATGCCAGAATGTAAACCAGGACACATTTCTTTCACACCAGTCTCGCTACACATTTATTTCTCTAATCACAAAAGGCATCGCTATGTTTGCTAATTGACACAAACTGGGGGAAAAATCAATACTGAAGTAGACCCAACAAATTACAAGTGGACATTGATAAATCAAAAATAATAAAGCATTTCAGACCAAGGCTATGACACGGAGTGAGGATGCTCAACGGTGATGAATAATTGAGTGGGGGAATGGTCTCAAGGGGTTAAGGGTCTATTCCTGATCCTCTGTTCTGATATTAATTATTAATTTTTATCTATGTAACCATAGCCAGAGAGTCACTGTGTTGTTTTCTCCTCCTGCTCCAGTGACCTCTGGTATTCCCCAGACATGTTCTGCTCCTACTTCTTATCTTTATGCTGCACCTTAAGGCAAAATCTTCTGAAAACAGGCCATCAATTTCCATGTGAAAGAGTGAGAGAGAGGAGAATAGTGAGAGAGAGAGAGAGAGAGAGCAGAGATCTTCAAAAAGGGCAAGACAGAGAGAGTGGGGTCAGCAGCTTCTCAAAGAGTAGAGCAGACTAGTGTGAGAAGGGCAGCAGCAGCGAGAGATAAGAACTAGTGGCAGACAGGAAGGCCCAGCACATGGAGAACCCACCTGTGTGAGGACGCCAGTGGAGGTAGATAAAACCCAGCAACAGAGAGCTTCAACCAGCTTCTATCCAACACAACCAAAGTGTGGCATCATGGAAAAACAGGTGGAGAGTGGTGGACCTTTCTTTCTTGTCTGTTCGATTGCAAGTAGTTTAAAACAAGGGACATAATTGCACTTGAAGAGTACAGTAAAGATGTTCACTTTCAGAATATTTAACATCCAAATTGAACAATGAACCTGAATAAAGATGGCTGTGTTGGCAATGTGTTGCAGTTGTAGTAAGTGGGAGGTAGCGTGATCCACAGGGAACATAATTACAGTCAGTGTTTGCTGCTTGAGGAATTCTGGTTCAGAGTTAAGGGTTCTGAGGATGGATCACATGACCTGAAACGTTAACTTTAATTTCTTTCCACAGATGCTGCCAGATCTGCTGAGCTTTTCAATCAATTTCTGTTTCTGTTTCTGATTTACAGTATCGACAGTTCTTTCGGTTTTTATTTGGTTTAGAGTTGATGAGCAGGGGTCAGAGCTGCAGACACTACAACACACCAGAGAGTCATAGAGTCATACAGCATGCAAACAGACCCTTTGGTCCACATAGTCCACGCCAACCATGTTCCCAAACTATATTAGTCCTGCTAGCCTGCATTTGACACATATCCCTCCATTTCTTTCCTTTCATGTACTTATCCAAATGTTTTTTAAATGTCGTAACTATACCTGCATCCACCACTTCCTCTGGCAGTTCATTCCACATACAAACCACTCGCTGTGTAAAAACGTTGTCTGTCATGTCCTGTTTAAATCTTTCTCTTCTCACCTTAAAACTATGTCCTCTAGTTTTGAACTCCCCCACCCTAGGGGAAAAAACCCTTGCTTTTCACCTTATCTATGCCCTTCATATTTTATAAAGTTACCCTTCAACTTTGTATGCTCCAGTGAAAAAAGTCACAGCCATCCAGCCTGTCTATATAATTCAATCCTTCTATTCCTGGTAAATCTTTCTGAATGCTCTCCAATTTAATGGTATCGTTCCAACAGCAAAGCAACCAGAACTGTTCACAGTACTCCAGAAGAGGCCTCACCAACATACTGTGTAACCTCCACATGACATCCTATCTCCTGCACTCAATGGTCTGAGCAATGAAGACAAGCACACTAAATGCCTTCTTAATCACCCTGTCTATATGTGATGCAAATTTAAAGAAAATGTGTACCTGAACCTCTAGATCTATCTGTTTTGCAATACTACCCAGGGCTGTACCATAAATGATATAAGTCCTGCCCTTGTTTGTTTTACCAAAATGCAATACCTCGCATTTCTCCAAATTAAACTCCATATTGCCACTTTTCAGCCGCTTAACTAATTGTATCAAGTCCTCATTGTACCTTTAGATAACCTTTTTCACTATCCACGATACCACCAATTTTGTATCATTCACAAACCTACTAACCATGTCTTCTAAATTCTCATCTAAATCATTCATATAAAAGACAAACAAAAGTGGACTTAATGCAGATCCCTGTGGAACACTGGTGCTCACAAACCTCCACGCTGAAAAACAACCCTCCACCACCACTCTCTGTCTCCTACCATCAAGGGCATGGATAGATTAAATAGACAAGGGTTGGGGGAGTCCAGAACTAGACGCCGTAATTTTAGACTGAGATACATAAGGGGCAACATTTTCATGCAAAGGCGTGACTGCAAGTGAGGGGGGTGAAGGAATCCAGATTTCGCTTTGGAGGAGACTCAGTCAGAGCCTTTCTCCTGTGGGTATGAGGGTCTTACTCCTGGTGAGGAGAAGGGCACAGAGTGCAGGGAGGAGGATCAAAGTGAATGCAACACCATGGTCCAGAACATCATTCACATGGGTGGCAGGAAAGAGAAATGTAGTAAGAGGAGATATCATAGTTTGGGAAATAGATACTGTTCTCTGCAGGAAAAACAGCAGGTTCCAAAGGCTGTGATGTCTACCTAGTGGCAAGGTTCAGGGCATTTCTTCTGGGTAGACAGGAAATTGAAGTGGGAGGGCAAGGATACAAACATCACAGTCCATGTAGGTACCAATGACATAGGTAGGACTCAGGAAGAGGTTCTGCTGAGGGTTTGTGTCCAGCTCAGGGCTAAATTTTAAAAAAGCAGATTCACAAAGGTAATAATCGCCAGATTACTGCCTGAACCATATTCATATTGGTAGAGGGTAAATAGGATTAGGGAGGTAAATATGTGTCTCAAGTGTAAGAGAAATGGCTTTGGATTTATAAGGCACTGCCTCTAGTACTGAAGAAAGAGAGAGCTGTTCCATTGGGAGAGACTTCATTTGATCTATGCTGGAACCAATGTCCTGGTGAATCATATAACTCAGATTGTGGATAAAGCTTTGAACTAGTTAGTGGGGGAAGGGTTGAATTGAAGGAAAGTTTAAAAAATTAAAAAGCAACAAGAGAGCAGACATATTGAAAAGATGAATGATAATCAAAGTGTGATGGATAAAAAATATAAACAGAAGACTGCAGCAGAAATAAGAATCAAAGAGTGACTAATGGTAAAAAGTCAAAGCCGAAGGCTTTTAACTGAATATGCACAGCCTTTATAACAAGACAGATGACACAAGAGAAATAAGGGAATATGATATCATAGCTATTATGTAGACATAGTTATGTGGTGACTAAGACTGAGAACTCAACATTCAAGGGTATTTGGCATTCCAGAGAAATAGGCAAAAAGAGAAAGGATGTGCGATAGCTTTATTAACAATGGAAGGTATTAGTGTGATGGCAAGTAATGATATAGGTGCAGTAGATTGTGGTGCGGAATCAGTTCCAGTGGAAACAAGGAATAGCACTGAAAATAAGTCACTGGTGGAAGTACTCTTTCGGTGCAAAAGTTGCCTCAATTTAGGATGAAGTATAAATTGGTAAATGATTGAAGCATGTAAGAAGGGCATTACATTGTCATGGATGATTTTAGAATTGATGGGACAATTTAGATGAGCCAGGGCAACAAGGAAGATGAATTTGTACAGTGCATCAGGGACTATTTCCTAGCACAATATGTTGCAGAACCCACCCAGGAATAGGCTACTTTAAATCTAGTAATGTGTAATCTGATAGGAATAATAAGAGATCTTATAATTAAGGGATCTCTAGGGAGTATGGAACAGAACACGATTGAATATCCAATTCAGATTAAAGGAGAGCAACCTGTGTTTGATACCGGCATCCTCAACTGAAATAAGGGGAAACACAGAACAACAAAGAAAGAATTGACAAAATCCAGCTGGGAAATTAGACTAAAGGGATGGGCAGTGATAGACATTTAAGCCAATATCTCATACTGCTCAGCAAAAGTGTATAATAGTCAAAAAGAAGAATGAACTACCACGGTTAACAAAGGCAAGAGAGTATCCATTCAAAAACTATGGCATATAAAACAATATCTTATTTTGTATCTCAGCATCAAATCTTTAATACAGTTATGAGGTTCATTGCTAGAATTTTGAGTTTATAGGAGTGTTATATTTTCGTATTATGTCTAATCTGAATAGGATAATCTGAATGGGGCATGTGATCTCTCTGAGAAATAATCTGGCTGCTGTTGCTGCTAAAGATTAAAAATGGGCTCAGATTGATTTGCTGGGAAGAAATTGCACAATATTCACAATTGGAAACAATGGCAGCAGTGTCTGTGTTTCCAGTGACCACCTCCAAAGTCCCAAGAAGATGTTAAGAATGTAAAGTTGTAGACAGTTCTGCCTTAAGCTGTCCATTTGGTTCCAAGAGAAAAGAAAATTGGGCTTCAAAGTACAGCTAATCAGTACATCAGTCTGGATATAAGACCGACATGATTCACAATATTATGGACATGGGCTTTAAAAAGGATTGTGTTTCAAAATAGCCCTGCAACTCTCAAACACCAGCCTGTCAGGATCTGACAGAAAGAGGGAGGGAGAAATAAAGAGGAAGAGAACCTGGAGGCCAAATGTCTCTAAGGTTCATCATTCAGTGAGTGCTCACGCTCAGACTGGAGATACCGCATTCATGAGGAATTAGTTGAAACTGGAAGATTTGCCTCCCTTTAGTTAAAGAGAAGAATCTCCAGGAAAAATCCCTATAATGAAAGACCATCTGGGGTGAAAAGATACCAAGCTGGGCAAGGCAAAGAATTGTAATAAGCCCCCAGGAGCTAAGCACAATTCAGAACTGCATTTGGGAAATTTGAACTTTAAGGCAAGTGTAAAACAAACCTATGAATATAAGTTTTATAGGTTGCATTCAAAATATCAAGGATAGTTTGATTCTGTAGTTCAGAGAATAAGCTTCGCACAAGAGTAGCGTGTGGTCAACCAGACTTTTAGTTTGTTTATTACAGTAGAGGTCTCAACATATGAAATCTTGTCATGTTATCCTTACAGCTATTACGTGGAAATGTAGTTTTTTAAAAATATTAATATTGTGTATGGAGATTGTATTATTTATAATGCTTCCATAAAATACTTTTGATGCATTTTATTATATGGAAGATACAATAGAAATCCAAGATGTTTTAAATTAATCTTATATCTATCCTCTCTTGTTCTATACCCATCAACCACTGGAGTCAATTTCTTCATAATTTAAACACCTCTGTCAAATCATCCTTTAATTTCTTCTGTTATAATAAAAGCAGTTCTCTTTTCTCACATGCTTCTGCATTTAAGAACATCATAATTCAATTCATCATCCCCTCGTGATTTGAGGACAGAATCAATGCAGAAAATCTGGTGTATTGGATTTGAAGTTTGTTTCTATACTCTCAGGGATATTGTATACTGGCTTGGCATGAAATAAAAGACACCAGGCTAGATTTTTGGTTTGATCATATTCAGTAGCCGGAAAATCTAACCTTCTTATGCTTTTTGTATTGCAATGGAAAGAGCCTAGAAACCACGGGGGGATAATGATTCCGAAAACCTAAAGTCAAGAAATCCTAAAGTCACAAACAGCCATCTTATTAGAAGAACTCAAGAGGCACATACTTCCATACTTCCTTTGAAATTAAAATACAGCAGTGTGGGAAATAAGAGACTGCGGTAAATCTTTTGAAAAGCAGTTTTCTAAACCCATTAAACGTAAGATTTAATGGTAGCCATTTCCATGTTTTTATTTTTCTTCACATCTCCTAATACTGAACTGGCACATGGTTGGTTCATCTGTATGCTCCATTGTTGTGAGCACAGTTTCTATGGAAACCTCCACAGACCTTTCATTGCCCTCTGGCAACCCCTTCCTGACCCACCCACCAGGAACAGGGCAGTAAGAAAAGCGAGGGTTTGAAAGTGGGATGGTGAGAGGAATAGTGAGCAGGCCAGAAAGGAAAAGGCAGCAGGATTTGGAATCAAGGATGTGAGGGGTTGAGAGTAGGAATTCAGTGAGCAGGAGGCAGCAATAACCATGTTCTCTTTGGGCTGAGTCTGATGTTTCGATAGTTGGGATGTTACTGATAGTGGCCTCACAGGCACTGGAACTACACATGTAGTGAGTGAACCCTCTGTGATTGCGGTTTTAACAAACACCATCATTGTTTTGGAAAGGAAGTGAGATGTGTTCTGCGGAGTAACAGATGGAGATAATACACACAAAATAAAATGTGTGTTCTGCCTACACTGAGAAGACTGTCAAAATAGTTAAGGATGAAGTTGAAAGAAACCTACATGTCTGAGTCAACTCAATTTTCAATGTCCACCTGCTGCAGACCAGTAACCGATAAGGCCATTCGGATGTTAAAGGAGATGATAAATTGGCAAGGAAACATATACTCATAACAAGCCAAAAATGTGTCAATTATCATTTGGTACACACAATAAAACACATATGCAGGGTCCATAACTAAATGTGGTACTGTACCGTTTTCATATTCAAATAAGGAGTTTATCACCAGCTTGACACCCTTATGTAAGATTGGGTTGACCCTGCGATAACAGCTAGCACAGACATGCCATGTTCAGTAAACATGCATCTCTTTTACAAATATACTTAACTGAATGGAGTGTTAGAAAAAGCAAGGGTGATCCTCCCAGCACAATATCTAAACAGTTGCAACTATTGCTGGCCCCTTTGCCCCACAATGTCATTGACCTCTCATCAAATGAGATGTCATTATCCCAAGCTCTGTCAAACTCTTCCCAATCATTTTACCTGTTTCTCAATGGGAGCCATGACTGTCCCTTCCTCCCAATTGACCTCCTTCCTGTTGTCTTTGCTAAGAATGTAACCTGACAACAGCTACTTAATATCCAAGTCATTTTATCTTAGGAGTTGCTTGGAGGTCACCAATGGGAGTTTGCAGACCACTGTGCAGATGCCAATAAGGCCTGAGGGCTCATGTTGCATGGGCCTTGGACTTTATATCCAGTCGGCCAATTGAGTTGGCCCCACTTGCCTACCTTTGAGCCTAGCAATATTTCTGATCTCTGATGTAGGTGCATTGGAAATGGAAAATGATCATGTTGTATTAAATACTCTTTGCCTTCTTCAATTCCAGTGTAAACTTGATTACCAAGCTTGTTCTTCACGTAAGAAAATCACCTTGCGATGCAAAGGACCTTGTCCTTGTCTTCCTGGCCAAGAAAGTGTGAAGCTGAAAAGTGAAAAGCCTGGTAAGTCACAGAAAACACCAAGATAATCCAATATATTTAAGTGTTCATTTATAATTTACTTTTCTATTCAATAACACTTCTGAGACAATAATTTGATTCAAATTGATTTCTAAAACATATGAAGGATTATTTTAAGATTGGACGCTTGAGGGTGAATTTAAAATAGAATGTTTTTTTAAAGTTATGAAGTTAAAGTCGGTGATGTTACCTCTAGGGATATGAATCAGATTTCCATTAGAACTGTGTAGGTCTAGTGCAACCACATTAAGCATAGCAAGCAGAAAACAAGCAACAAGTAAACAAACTCTTAACTTGGAGTATCAGCTCGAAACTTGCATGGAAATATGGATGGCTTCCACTTTCAGGCATGGAGGTCCCTGATGTTGGTCCTGTTGAGGCAGGAAGCACACAGACCTTGTACTGCCTCCTCATTTCCATTATCGTAGCATGAGCTATGCTCACCACCTAAAGTAGGAGAGGGCTTCATTCATTAGCATGGAAAATGCTGTTGACTGCCTAGAAGTGACTGCAAGTGGAACCTGATAAAAGAAGCACCAGGGAAGAGAAAAGTCTCCAGGGTTTTCAGATGTGGCGCAACATCAGTGATAGAGATCTACAGGAGGAGAGAGGTCATAGTTGATCTCTTGAAGGAGACACTGTCAAGGAATATCCTCAGCCAAAGGTAAGGACCAGCAGCTCAGTTCTTGAAAATTGGCTCCAAGGACCTGCCATATACTGTTGAATGTCCTCACAGGGGGTGAACAAGTCAGCAAATGCATCTGAACTGGACAATGCATATGCACTACATCACCAATCTCTCACAATGTTCAGTGTCCATGTACCCATCACTCATGTGTTCCACAGGGATCGTGCTGGGACTGTAATTATTTACAATATGCAGATTAATGATTTGGATGAGGGAAGTGAATGTATTACAGCCAAGTTTGTGTCATGACACAAAAATAGGTGGACAGGCACGTTGTGAGAGTGATACAGAGAGACATATAGACAGATTGAGTAGGTCCGTGAAACCTTGGCAGATGGAACATCATGTGAGAAAATGTGAAGTAATGCACTTTGACAAGAAGAATATTGCAACTGAATATTATTTAAATGGAGATTAAATGGAGAAAGTCTGCTGAAAGCTGTGGAACGGAGTGATTTAAGAGTATTTGTGTATAAGTCACAGAAAGATAGCACAGAAGTTAATAATAGGGAGACAAATGAAATGTTGACTTTCATTTCAAAGGGAATGAAATATAAAAATATGGAGAAACGAAAACAAAAATTGCTGGAAAAACTCATTTCTGAAGAAGGGTTACTGGACCCGAAGCGTTGACTCTACTTTCTCTCCACAGAAGCTACCAGACCTACTGAGCAAAGCTCTTCACAGTATTCCAGCTGTGGTCTGACCTGTGCCTTGTGTAGTTTTAGTAAAACCTCGCTACTTTTATACAAAACAAAAACACCAAAGAACTGTGGATGCTGGAAGTCACAACCAAGAATGGAAATTGCTGGAAAAACTCAGCAGGTCTGGCAGCATCTATGGAGAGAAAGCAGAGTTAACATTTCAGGTCCAGTAACCCTTCTTCAGAAATGAGTTTTTCCAGCACTTTCTATACTTGGTTGTGACCAATCCTATCATAAAGATTACTTGGATCGCTGAAGCACCAAGGTTGCTGAAGGGCCTGACTGTGACTAGCTACTTGTATTAACTGAAACTTGCTGACAGCCATGACAATGTTCCTGGCTTGGTATCTGTGCTAAATGGCAAGGTATTACAGAAATATTACAAACCTCATGTATCAGGCCGAGGAGACAAAGTGCAAAAAAACTGCAATGCAAGGCAACATAAGGGAGGGATGCTGTGAAGATCCAGGTAGGTTAGAGTGAGTGAGCACCGTGAGAACGAGCAAACAGGAGGGAGATGCAGCTTGGTCCATTCCATGAGCTGGGTGTGTGTCCCAGAGCACACAGTGTCCTTGCTGCAACGTTGCCATTACTGCCTGAGGTGTATGTATAAGTGTAAGTAGATTGGTGACGTACCACGAAGTTCTTAGAAGCTGTCAGGTGCCAATCTGAAGTCACCAGGTGCTTGCTCAGACTTCCATGTTGACACTTCTCAAGGTCAAGATAGATGGCATATTTGGTAGGTTGGAAATCTGAATATTAATATGGCAAGTTTCAGCATTAATAAGAGATTTAATAACTAAATTCATTCCTAATTGAAAACTCACTGCTGCTAAATGTGAAACTTTCCCCACCTCTTAGAAAAGGCACATCAGTAACAAGATGTTCCTGGTGTCTTGGCAGACTCCTTACCCAAATCTGCCACAAATCTCTCCATAACCCATGTCCCTTAGACCCCTATTAGACTCTGAACGGACATTCGCTACGTGTTGGATTGGACATGTTAACTGGTCGTGTTGAACCATTTTCGATTCCTTTACCTCTCCCCATAGACATGTGATTTCTACAGTGTTACATGCACAATACTTCTACAAACCTGACCAGAATAGAACTAAGTCAAAAGCACCTCTCCTTCAAACAAAGTGACTCCCTGTTTAAATAGCGCTGGTATTAGAGTGTGCCTGAGGAGATCATACTGTTCAGTTGTGATTAGTTAATACTGGACATTCGAAAGACATATAGCATCCAAATTTCTGGAACTTGTGTCAAGTCAGCCTGAAACACAGTTTGACATAATGATCTGCAGTGTGCAAGCTTCCAGTGGATGTTCAATACACCAGTGCGTACAGTTACAGTATAGACTGCCAGGTTGATTGAATACTGGACACACTGAACACATGATACTATCTATACTTTCTTTACTAATTTTTGCACCGATGGCACTATGAAGTCCAATTTTGAGAGATTAAAATGTCAATTTAATCTTTTCTTGCAGAGTTTAGGGTTCTTTGGACTATTGATTTTACACAGCCTCATTTTGTGGCTTTGTCTTCATTGTTTTCTCTATGCTTGAAGTAATAATTCTGTTTATTTTTCAAATTATATGGGTGATTTAACATCACCTACTACTTGTAGCAAAACATTCTCCATTCTTACCCCTGGGCCAGATGGGATTTATCCAAGGATTCTCTGAGATGCAAGGGAGGTGGTGGTGGAGCCTTTGGCTTTGATATTTGAGTCGTCATTGTCTGCAGGTTTAGTACCAGAGGACTGGAAGATTGCAAATATTGTTCAAGAAGGACAGTAGAGATGACCCAGGTAATTATAGACCTGTGAGCCTTACATCTGTTGTAGGAAAAGTTTTGGAAAGGATTATGAGAGACAGGATTTATATTCACCTAGCAAGCAATAATTTGACTGCAGATAGTCAACATGGTTTCAACAAGGGCAGATCATGTCTCACAAACCTCATTGAGTTTTTTGAGAAGGTGACCAAGCATGTGAATGAGGGTAGAGCAGTTGATGTGGTGTACATGGACTTCAGTAAGGCTTTTGATAAGGTTCCACGTGGTAGGCTGTTGGAGAAAATGCAGAGGCATGGGATTGAGGGTGATTTAGCAGTTTGGATTAGAAAGTGGCTTTCTGTAAGAAGGGAGCGAGTGGTGGTTGACGAAAAATATTCAGCCTGGAATCCAGTTACTAGTGGTGTGCCACAAGGATCTGTTTTGGGACCACTGCTGTTCGTCATTTTTATAAATGACTTAGACGCAGGCATAGGTGGATGGGCTAGTAAGTTTACAGATTATGCTAAAGTCGGTGGATTAGTGGACAGTGTGGAAGAATGCTGTAGGTTGCAGGGACTTGGATAAACTGCAGAATTGGGCTGAGAGGTGGCAAATGGAGTTCAGTGAGGCTAAATGAGAGGTGATTCACTTTGGGAAGAATAACAGGAAGGCAGAATACTGGGTCGATGGAAAGATTCTTGGTAGTGTGGATGTGCAGAGGGATCTTGAGGTCCATGTACATGGATCCCTGGAAGTTGCCTGGAAGTGCTGTTAAGAAGGCATAGAGTGTGTTAGGTTTCATTGGTAGAGGGATTGAGTTCCAGAGCCGCAATGTCATGCTGCAACTGTACAAAATTCTGGTGTGGCCGCCCTTGGAATATTGTGTACAGTTCTGGTTGCCCCATTACAGGAAGGATCTGGATGCATTGGAAAAGGTGCAGAGGAGATTTACCAGGATGTTGCCTGGTCTGGAGGGAAGGTCTTATGAGGAAAGGCTGAGAGACTTGGGTCTGTTCTCATTGGAAAGAAGAAGGTTAAGAGAGGATTTGATAGAGACATACAAGATGATCACAGGATTAGATAGGGTAGACAGTGAACGTCTTTTTCCTAGGATGATTATGTCAGCTTGTACGAGGGGGCGTAACTACAAATTGAGGGGTAATAGTTTTAAGACAGATGTCAGAAGCAGGTTCTTTTCTCAGAGAGTGGTAAGGGTGTGGAATGCCCTACCTGCCAATGTAGTTAAACTCAGGCACATTAGGGAGATTTAAACAATCCTTGGATAAGCAAATGGATGAAGATGGGATAGTGGAGGGGGATGGGCTTAGGTCGGCGCAACATCAAGGGCCGAAGGGCCCGTTCCACGCTGTATTGTTCTATGTTATATTTCTGTAACAACTTCCCCCAAAAGGTTTCTTCTGACTATCTGTGGAGAACGGTTGCAAATTTCTACTAATTCATTTTTCAACTGCCCAAAACTTTATTGAGCATTCTTCCTACCTGCTTAAGAGACTAATTACATTGGAAATTTCTAGCTCTGTATTACTGGGATAAAACCTTTCCAATATCCTAAAATAAGCTCTTTGTGGATCTAAGTCATGTGAAGAATATTGTGAAACTTGAAAGGGTTCAGAAAAGATTTTCAAGGATTTTGCCAGGGTTGGAGGGTTTGAGCTATAGGGAGAAGTTGAATAGGCTGGAGCTATTTTCCCTGGAGCATTGAAGACTGAGAGGTGAACTTTATTGAAGTTTATAAAATCAAGAGCAGCACAAAGAGGGTGAATAGCCAAGGCCTTTTCCCCAGGGTAGAGGGCATCGGTTTAAGATGAGAGAGGAAAGATTTAAAAGAGACCTAAGGGACAAATTGCTCATGCAGAGGGTGGTACATGTATGGAATAAGCTGCCAGGTGGAGGCTGGCATGATTACAAATTTAAAAGGCATCTGGATGGGTCTATGAATAGGAAGGGTTTAGAGGAATATGGCAAATAGGATTAGATTAATTTAGGATATCTGGTTGCCATGGTCAAGTTGGACCAAAGGGTCTGTTTCCATGCTATACATCTCGATGATTCTATATGAGTTTACAAAAAAATGAAGGTTAGGAATGTAAGTGCATAAATTCATTGACCAATCAATTCTACTTGCAATTAAGAAAGCTTATAACATCTTTTATGTTATAACAAAGCTATTTGCATTTGGCAGTGTTTGAGACAAATTGCTTCTTCTTTCACTATGTATCAAATGTCTGAGTCCTGTCCTTCTGTCAAAAGCCATTAAGTTAAAGTTTTGTTGCTCCCAAAACAAAACTAGAACAGGCTGAAAAACACAAAACTGGGATCAAAACTGAGAAAGTTAAGAATCTCTAAGTAAGATCTTCATTATGTTCCAAGCATTTTATAACCTAGAGTAATCCCAAAGACCTGAAATTGCCAAAAGCTGTGCAAACAGCCCTGTTAATCCTGTTCATTTGGATGACGTCCAGCAAAAGCAAGTGTCGATGTTGTTACTCGTTGTTACTCTTCTGAGAATTGTCCAGTAGGATTTTTTATTTTAATTTTAATAAACTGTTAAAACCTCATTCAAAAGAAGTTCAGCAGCTTTCGTTTCTGAGTACCTCACCCACAGAGTTCTAACAGCCCTCACTCAAATGGGGAATCCAAGAAGGCAGCATCTTGGCCTTGGACCTCAAGTTTATGGAGAAGTCACAACAACAGAAGCTTTCTGAGGTAAGTTATTGGATAAGATCAGAGGGTTTTGGAGGAGAAAAGCCTGGGCCTCAGAGTGAGCTAAGAGGTTTGGAATGAACAGAATGAGTGCCTGCAATATTGTTGGCTGTGCTTCAAGGTGCAGTCAGGAAGGGAATATTAGGCAATTGGAACAAGTGCTGTGGAGAGATCATGGATCTGGCAATTCTGATAATTAAGGTAAGTCTTTGTTTAAAAGTTTCATTTGTCGCAGTGACTCAGTGGTTAGCACTGCTGCCTGATAGTACCAGGGTTCTGGGTTTGATTCCAGACACTGTCTGTGTGGAGTCTGCACATTCTCCCCATGTCCGTGTGGATTTCTACCCACAATCCAAAGATGTGCAGGTTAGGTGGATTGGCCATGGGAAATTCAGGATTACAGGCAAGATGGTAGGTCTGGGTGGGATGCTGTTTGAAGGGGCAGTGTGGACTCAGTCGGCTGGATGGCCTTCTTCCACACTGTAGGGAATTCTATGATTCTGCCAAGCATTGATTTTCCTGAAGGCAGTCAGCTCTGACACTGGCGTCTCAAGTGAAAGCCAAATTTGCAAGAGTAAGCTGGAGCAGGCAACAAGCATGTTTTCAGATGTTAACAACCCAATGCCTATTTCTTGTTTCTGAACCTTATAAGATTGGCCTTCCTTTGAAGATAAGGGTCAAGAGTGTGGTGATAGAAAAGCACAGCAGATGAGGCAGCATCTCAGGAGCAGGAGAATCGACATGTCAGGCATAAGCCCTTCATCAGGAAGCCCTTCATCAGGAATTCCTGATGAAGGGCTTTTGCCCAAAATATCAATTCTCCTGCTGCTCAAATGCTGCCTGATGTGCTGTGCTTTTCCAGCACCACACTCTTGACTCTGATCTCCAGCATCTGCAGTCCACACTTTCTCCCTTTGAAGATAAGGGTGTACATTGAAACTAATAGACTAGATTACTCTTGCAGATGGAAACCAAAATTCATATCAATAAGAATGACGTATTGAATTGAGCAATACAGTAACAATATGAAGCAAAATAAATGATCTAACATTGCAATTTTTTTGGTGCTGAAGATTAAGTAAAATATTTCATGCCTCCTGAAAAAGTCAGGCAAGTAATAAGTATGTCTATTTTTGAGGCTGGTGCCTGTCTCATTTTTTCATGAGAGCAATGAAAAAATCATTTTTGGTCATCTTAGAATCTCCAAATACTTTCCTTACCATATAAATCTAATACCAAACCACTGTGGTGACAGTGGTCAAAGATATACAACATAAAATAGGCTCAGCAATAATGTACGGATTTATTTTCAAGCTATTTACACAGCACAGTTATGGGGTAAAAACAATTACTGCAGATGCTGGAAACCAGATTCTGGATTATGGATTAGTGGTGCAACAGGGTTAGCCAAAGGGAGTTGTGTTTTTTCCTTTCTGACAGTGGCTTTGCTGACTTACGTTTTACTTCCAACAATTGGCTTGAGAGAGAAAAAGACTTTTTCTTTGACCTACAAGTGTGGGGTGCCTAGTGGATGTTCTTCAGCTGTGACCTTCAGCACTTCAATAGACCTGGGTTGCACTTGGTTTTTTAACACCGTCACTTATCTATTCCCGAACAGGCAACTCACATATTTATTTCATCTGAAACTGCTTTCTTTTACCTCACATTATGTTCATGATCTGGGGTATTACTACCAGGAAAAGGTTCCACTTGAGTTGGTAACTGGCCTTCACTATGTAGGCAACCATAGGAGATCACAGTTTCATTTTTCAACTACATTTCTTCCTTCAATCTTCTGCTTGAATTTCCATGCAATATTCAAAAGTCTGTCTCAGGATTGAGTATAATCTGCCAGGGACTTTTCCAGATATTCACTGAATTACATCCTGAGAGTTTACATTCCCAGCCATTTTTGCTTTTAAATCCTTTTTGGATTTAAATAACAATACCTGTTGGGATATTGTGATGAAGATTGAGTTGGTTGAAGGCCTGGGGAAGCAAGGGTAAGCTACTCTAGCTAGAAAATAACTCTGGCTTTCAGGTTGGGATTTGTGACATCTAGTATCTTAGAAGGAAAGAGAATAGGAAACCACATAGAAATGAGTCAAGTTGGGCTGTCAATGAGGCATAAAAGCATATCATTAAAATATTTCATTGAGGCCTCACAGTGTGAGGGACCCCAGGTTTCATTCCAGCCTTGGGTGACTATCAGTGTAGAGTTTGCACATTCTCCCCGTGTCTGTGTGAGTTTCCCCTGGGTCCTCTGGTTTCCTCCCCAGTCCAAAAATGTGCAGTATTAGCCATGGTAAATGCAGGGTTATAAGGATAGGTATGGGTCTCAGTAGAATGCTCTTCGGCAGATCAGTACAGACTCGATAGACCAAATGGCCTCAATCTGCTATGTATGGGTTCTGTGATCCTAGTCCCAAATGACTTTTGGACATTTTGAACCTTTATGCAAAACAGATTTTTGTTTTCCTTATAAAAGAACTGAAAAGCCAGAGAAACAATTTAGTGACTGTCTGGGAAAATGCTCATGTAGATTACAGCCAGGATCAAGAGAGACATAGAATATCGCACATGGAAAGGGTTGAAGAAATTTCAGAAAAGCACTTGAAAGGAAGACAAGTAATTTGCCCGTGTGAACCACTAAACTCAGTCTTTATTTAACTGGTTAAATTGACTGTTTTAAAACATAACTACTTTGGAATTGAGGAGGGTGTCCACAAGCGAATGGATCCTTTCTTTTAGATCAACCTTCTTGCAACCAAAGGAGAGAGAATTGAATGAAGCCGGTTAGCCAGTTCCTCCCTTTCTTATCCAGTGTCATAATGGATTGGGGAGCCTCACCTGAATACTGGTCATAACAGTATAAAAATATAAATGCGTAATGTCGATCATTACATTATTACTGAGGTACTGAAAGTTACTTATATATTCAGTTACAATATAGCTTAGTTAAATAAGTTAAGAAGCATAGTAATATAAACTGACTACAAAGTAATCACAGAACTTAATTCCAAAACAAATGATACGTGATGAAGTTTAGCAAAATGTGATTATTTCTTTCTAAAACATTGGAAGTTTAAATACAAGTACATGAGGAGAAGTAGGCTTTGCGCCCTTCAAGCTGATCCTGCCATTCAAGATCATGGCTGTTCTGTTTGGGTTCCAAATTCAACCATCTCATCTACCTGTGATGATGACCTTCCATTCAATGGCCTAACAAGGGTCTAACCTTAAAAATATTCAATGACTGCTACACCTCCCCACCACCTTCTAATGCTGTGTTCTCAAGTTGTATAATCCTTTGAAAGAATAATTCTCTCCCTTGCCATTTGTTATATTGAAGGGAGTAAATCAATGCAACTATTGCAACTGTTTCTTATAATGTTTCCACATCAGAAACAAAAATGTCACATCCAGTCTCCTGTTCCATAAAACCAACATGACAAAGTTTACATCCATATAGAAATTGTCACACAGCATATTTCAGCCACACCATTTGTTTCACAATCAGCGATCCAGCATTATATTTTGTTTTCTTGATACTGATGTTTTCAAATGAACTTTAAAAATATCAAGGCAGGCGTGTAGTTTTCATCTAATGAATAATAACTCAGACGGTTTCATATCTATAAAAAAAATGAGGCATGGGTTTAATTAATCTGATCAAGTATGAGTCCTTAGGATTACAGAGTTAGTTTATCTAACAGACATGGAACCCACAAAAATATCCACAATGTTATTACCTTGGAATGGCTACCACATATGATTGATCGATTTTTATCTCCATTCTTGTTATACTCCAATGACCAGGATGTATCTCCCAAGCAATACAGTTTTGGAATTTAGGTGGGAAAATGCACTAAACAAACACCCAGAATTTCAACCAGCAATTCATCTTAATGTGTAACGCATGATCACAATTCTACAGGTGAACAATCAGATATTCACCACATCGAACTGCACAGTACAAGACTCCAAATACATGTTTTATATATATTTGTGTCCATGTGACCCTGAAGGGAATTGTGGAATAGACAATTAACTAAAAGTTAATTGACCTGATATATGTAAGCAGGAGTGAAAGGAGCTGAATTGTCTTTTCTTTGATCTTGATATTTTAAATTTTAAGAGATATACACCAATTAATAATTGAATGCTGTACCTTTGAATTCTCATTGAAGCTTAATTTTCTGAAACTATGAAAGCTAAAATCTCTTGATCAAAGTGCAGAATGAAGTGACGTCAGGAATAGGTTTTGTATGAAATTTCTTCACACAAAATCTGATTACAAGGACTTTCACTCAATCTGCGACTAGCTGGTCTCTGAAGGAACAAGTGCAATCTGTTATTAAAAACTGTCAGGATTTTGATGAAGAATCATTGTTTCTATTTCCACAGCAGATGAATTGGGTGATAAATTCAGTAGCAGATTAGGATCCTTGGGCACGAAAACCATTGCCATGGAAGTAGCTCTGCACAGGCAGAGTGCCACTTGCTGTGTACAAGGTATTAACTCCTGTGACATCTGCTAGGAACATCCTCAGAATATTTTGGAAGGCTGTAAAAGAGTGCATCAGACAGCTATCTCGATATCACACAGCTATCACGATATCACACAGCTATCTCGACATCACACAGCAATCTCGATATCACACAGCTATCTCGACATCACACAGCTATCTCGACATCACACAGCTATCTCGACATCTCACAGCTATCTCGACATCTCACAGCTATTTCGATATCACACAGCTATTTCGACATCACACAGCTATCTCAACATCACACAGCTATCTCGATTTCAGTTGAATAAAGGGAACTATGGAGCTATGAGGGAGGAGCTGGCCAAAGTTCAATGGTGCAATACCTTAGCAGGGATGATAGTGGAGGAACAATGGCAGATATTTCTGTGCATAATGCAGAAGATGCAGGATCATTTCATTCCAAAAAGGAAGAAAGATCCTCAGAGGAGGCATGGGTGGCCGTGGCTGACGAGGGAAGTTAAGAAACATATAAAGTTAAAAGAGAAAAAGTATAACATAGCAAAGATAAGTGGGAAAACGGAGGACTGGGAAGCTTTTAAAGAACAACAGAGGATTACTAAGAAGGAAATATGCAGAGAAAAAGTGAGGTATGAAGTAAACTGGCCAACAATATAAAGGAGGATAGTAAAAGCTTTTTTAGGTATGTGAAAGGCAAAAAAATGGTTAAGACTAAAATTGGGCCCTTGAAGACAGAAACAGGGGAATATATTATGGGGAACAAAGAAATGGCAGAAGAATTGAATTGGTACTTCAGGTCTGTGTTCACTGGGGAAGACACAAGCAACCTCCCTGAGGTAACAGTGGCTGAAGGACCTGAACTGAAGGGAATTTATATTTGCCAGGAATTGGTGTTGGAGAGACTGTTAGGTCTGAAGGTTGATAAGTCCCCGGGGCCTGATGGTCTACATCCCAGGATACTGAAGGAGGTGGCTCGAGAAATCGTGGATGCGTTGGTGATTATTTTCCAGAGTTCGATAGATTCGGGATCAGTTCCTGCGGATTGGAGGGTGGCTAATGTTGTACCACTTTTTAAGGAAGGTGGGAGAGAGAAAGCAGGAAATTATAGACCAGTTAGTCTGACCTCAGTGGTGGGAAAGATGCTGGAGTCTATTATAAAGGATGAAATTATGACACAT
This sequence comes from Chiloscyllium punctatum, assembly GCF_047496795.1. Lineage (NCBI taxonomy): Eukaryota > Metazoa > Chordata > Chondrichthyes > Orectolobiformes > Hemiscylliidae > Chiloscyllium > Chiloscyllium punctatum. The sequence goes on from NC_092758.1 coordinate 40,543,810, forward strand.
CTGGATAGTAGTAACAGGATAGGTCAGAGTCAGCATGGATTTATGAAGGGGAAATCATGCTTGACTAATCTTCTGAAATTTTTTGAGGATGTAACTCTGAAGATGGATGAGGGAGATCCTGTGGATGTAGTGTACCTGGAATTTCAGAAAACATTTGATAAAGTCCTACATTGGAGGTTAGTGAGCAAAATTAGGGCGCATGGTATTGGGGGCAAAGTACTAACTTGGATTGAAAGTTGGTTGGCTGACAGAAACAAAGAGTAGTGATAAACGGCTTCATTTCAGAGTGGCAGGCAGTGACCAGTGGGGTACCGCAGGGATTAGTGCTGGGACCGCAGCTTTTTATAATATATATTAATGATATAGAAGATGGTATTAGTAATAACATTAGCAAATTTGTTAATGATACTAAGCTGGGTGGCAGGGTGAAATGTGAGGAGGATGTTAGGAGGTTACAGGGTGACCTGGACAGGTTAGATGAGTGGTCAGATGCATGGCAGATGCAGTTTAATGTGGATAAATGTATGATTATCCACTTTGGTGGCAAGAACAGGAAGGCAGATTACTACATAAATGGAATCAAGTTAGGTAAAGGGGAAGTACTATGAGATCCAGGTGTTCTTGTACACCAGTCAATGAAGGTAAGCCTGTAGGTACAGCAGGTAGTGAAGAAGGCTAATAGCATGCTGGCCTTCCAAAAAAGGGGATTGAGTATAGAAGCAAAGAGGTTCTTCTGCAGCTGTATAGGGCTGTGGTGAGACTACACCGGGAGTATTGTGTGCAGTTCTGGTCTCCAAATTTGAGGAAAGCCATTCTGGCTATTGAGGGAGCGCAGCGTAGGTTCACGAGGTTAATTCCTGGAATGGCGGGACTACCTTACGCTGAAAGACTGGAGCGACTGGGCTTGTACACCCTTGAGTTTAGCAGACTGAAAGGGGATCTGATTGAGACATATAAGATTATGAAAGGATTGGACACTCTGGAGGCAGGAAACATGTTTCTGCTGGTGGGTGAGTGCCGAACCAGAGGACACAGCTTAAAAATATGGGGTAGACCATTTAGGACAGAGTTAAGGAGAAACTCCTTCACCCAGAGAGTGGTGGCTGTGTGGAATGCTCTGTCCCAGAGGGCAGTGGAGGCCCAGCCTCTGGATTAAGAAAAAGTTGGATAGAGCTCTCAAGGATAGTGGAATCAAGGGTTATGGAGATAAGGCAGGAACAGGATACTGATTAAGGACCATATTGAATGGTGGTGCAGGCTCGAAGGGCAGAATGGCCTACTCCTGCACCTATTGTCTATTATCTATTATCTCGACATCACACAGCTATCTCGACATCTCACAGCCCAACTTCCTGATGCAACATTAGGACACCCAATTTGGATCATTGAGGTCAAGGTAACAAATTTAATATGGATTATAAATTGAAGAACAGAAAGGAAACTAAGGTTAGGTATTTGTGGGGCATTTTCAAGTTGTACCTAATGGAATGCTGCAAGGATCAATGCTGTGCCCTCAGCTATTTACAGTCTATATTAATGATTTACAAGGAGAGGGTAAAGTATCCTGATTTGCTAATGATACAAAGGTTAGGACAAAATTGAACTAGTGAGAAGAACACAGCAAGCCTGCAAATACATGTGGACGCTTTAAAAAGGAGGAAGACAGGCAAAGGTTGTGACCACATGGGAAGTAATTCGAACTGAGAAAGAAACCTACACAGTTGTCTGACCCAGCAGTAACCTGCACAGCTGCTGCCTTTGTTGTCTGGTTTCAAGTATCCCTGGACATTGGAGTTCATTCTAAGAAACATAAACAAACAGTTAAATTCACAGACCTTGGGAGAAACCTGTGTGTGGGAGCTCACAGCAAGGAAAGCAGCTAAGTGGCTGCTTTTAAAGTGTAACCTTACTGTTTTTCTTTTGTAAATCTACAATAGTGAATAGAGTAGGCTTTTTTTATTATATGTTGTTATTGACATCTGTCTCTTGAATAAACTTGAAAAATATAAAAATCATTGGTACTAAGCAGTGATTTTAGAGCATTCAGACTGTGCTATTTTCTGGATTTGAAGATTGTTAAGGTACAATGATCTCCTTGAGTAGAGTGATATGCTCTTCATGTTGGCTGAGAGTTTAGGAAAAGTTCCCATGTTATTGATGATTAAGTCTGCAATAAGTGTGTTTGGTTGCAAATCCTGTTAGTTCACATGGATCAGTTGGGGCGGCACTTAGAGGCAATTAATAATTTACAGGAGCTGGAGTTGTGATGGATGGCAGATACACGGAGGGAGATAAACTGCAGATACAGTCAGATAGATGGGTGGTCTCCAGGAAAGCTAGGAGAAAGAGGCAGATTGTGCAGGAGTCTCCTGTGGCTATCCACATCTGAAGCAAGTATGCTGCTTTGGAATGTGTATGCATTAGTGGATTCTCAGGGGAATGTAGCATTGATCAATAGGTTTCTGGAACAGAGACTGGCTATAATGTAATGTGGTGAATGCCAGGTTCCAAGCGATTGATTGTGATTGGGGACTCTGTAGTCAAAAGGACTAGGAGAAAATGAGGACTGCTGATGCTGGAGATCAGAGCCGAAAAGTGTGGTACTAGAAAAGCACAACAGTTCGGGCCACATATAAAGAGCAGGAACGTCAACATCTTCTAACAAAGGCTTATGCCCAAAATGTCGACTCTCCTGCTCCTGACCGGCTGTACTTTTCAACTTTGTAGTCAGAGGCACAGCAACATTTCTGTGGCCAAAGACAAGACATCAGAATGGTGTGTTGCCTATCAAGAGTCAGAATCAAAGACATCTTGGAGAGGGTGCAGAATATTCTCAAATGGGAGAGGGACCAGCAGGAGGACATTGTTCGCATTGGAACTAATGACATAAGAAGAGACAAAGACGAGATTCTGAGGAGAGAATTTAGGAAGTTAGGCAGGAATTTAAAAAGTAGGTCCTCAAGGGTAGTAATACCCAAATGACTGGTGCCATGAGATAGTGAGGGAATATGAGGATAGGTAGGATTAGGATTTAAATGAGTAAGGGAGTTTGATGATGGGAACCAGGGAGATAGTGAGGAAAGAGATCAGTCTGAGACTGGCACAGTGGGAAAAGGAGTAAGTCTAACGAGATAGGACTGATAAATTAAACTGCATTTATTTTAATACAAGAAGCCTAACTGGTGAGGCAGATGAACTCAGGCCATGGTTAGGAATATGGGACTGGGATATCAAAGCAATTAAAGGGACATGTCTCAGGGATGGACAGGACTGGCAGCTAAATGCTGTAGGAAGGATAGAAAAGGGGGAAAGAGAGAAGGGGGAGTGTCATTTTTGATTAGGGTTGACATTACGGCTGTATTTAGGGAGGATATTCCTGGGATTACATCCAGGGAAATTATTTGGGTGGAACGGAGAAATAAAAAAGTGATGATCACCTTATTGGGATTATACTACAGCAGGAAATTGAGAAATAAATGTTAAGGAGATCTCAGTTATCTGTAAGAATAATAGGGTGGTTATGGGAAGGGATTTTAACTTCCCAAACAAGTCCAGCTTCGAGAAGGACAACCCCTTCCAACTTTACACAAATGCAAGGGGTTGGGTATTTATCCAGCTGCGAAAAGTGATTTGCCGTGTATTTAAAATCCCCACAAAGGCAGCAACCGTCAGGTTCACAATCAGTACGATGGACATTGCCCTATCAGTACTGCTTTGCTGATTCCTTTATTTTCCAGCCTTCTGACTTCTGTCTCTACTTTTGCCCATAAGGCGATGCACATGGCAGGACTTGCAGAATCATGGAATTGCTTCTTGGTCAATATGCAAGGTGGCCATGGCTCCTTTGATAGTCCCTAGACCTTCCTGAGAAACATCCGGGTATTTAATTAGGACTTCACTCAGGCAGCCATTTTCTAATCAAAAAACATTGAGCCAAATGAGGTGAATCTTTCTCAACCAGTTTCACCCAACCAAGCTTGAGCCCAAGCCTTTTACTACAGTCAGCGGTAACTGAACTTGCTGCTTCTCATAAGAAACCAGAACTGAAGTTGTACCCTTAATCTGTAAAGGTTCCCTGATATAGGTTCTCCATCTAGCTGAGGTCTTGTGCAAACTTAAGGGTTGGAGTTCAGAGCGAATTTTGTTAAAGACGGGTTCTGCAATCACTGAAATGGTCATGCTGGTATTGAACCGAGTGACTGTTTAACCAGATATTTATTTTGGTTTTGATTTGAATATTGTTAAGTAATTTAACTGTTCCAAACCAGATGTAACTGGACTCTCCAGGTGGTGTACTGTCCAGGATACCGGCCTCGGAGTTCTCTTACTCCATTTACGTCTTTAGGGAAGCTTTTGCTCCTTCAAGTCGGCATACCAGCAGCAACTACAATGGCTTGACAGCCCAGATCCTGGAGAAAATGTTAACCATTTGGCCGAGGCTTAGCCTTGTTTTGAGGTTTTGCTACGGGCTGACCTAGAGTTCCTCTGTTCAGGATCTATCCTAGGTAATGAGGTTATGTAATTGCCTTCACTCAAGTGGTGTTCCCCAAGCTCAGTCAGAGTGGGGAGGGTGTTCACTCCCATCAGAATACCCTGTAACTCATCTGTTATTTGCAACATTTTCCATTGATAAAGCCAGCGGTTGTGCCTGTTTGAAGTCCTGTTGGGCTTCAGCTAGTAGGCACTTTTGCATGGTAACATCATTAATCCCACATGCCAAATGGTCTCTCTGCATCTCATTAATGGTTAGACAGAAGTCACATTCTTCGTCCAGTTGTCTTAACCTCATCAAAAATCCCAATATGGATTCCCCTGTTTTTGAATTGCCAAGTAAAACCGATAGTGTCTCAGAATCAGAGGAGGCTCGGGGTTGTAATATTCCTTAACAAAATCCGTCAACTCTTGAAAGGTCTTAGTGTCTGGTGCCTTTGGGAAAGTTAGGCTTCTAATAACCAAAAAAGCTACAGGTCCACATGCTGTCAAGCTCATTGTTCTTCATCCGCCCCAATGTCATTTGCCTGGAAAGTATAACACATGCTTTTCATATACTGGGCCCAGGCTTCAACAGTAGGATCAAATGAGGGAAGCTTCCCAAATAATGACATGATGCCAGAAATGCTCATCACAACTCAGTGACGATTGTGGCAAGTGAATTTCTTCAGGAGCATCCTCTTCTCTCTCCCCTCTGAAACAACTCCATAGAGGCTGGTATCCCGTCACCAAGTCCCCTTTATTTACACATGGAGAGTCCTTGACACTGATCCAGCCCCCTCAAAGCCAGCTCTCAGAGTGAACAGGATGTCTGATACTCATTCTTTTTCTTCTTTAATCTTTTTCTTTTCTTTTGTTTCTTCGCCCACACTACCGCCTGACAGCGATAGTGCTTATTTTTCCTCTGCACCCATGTCATGTGTGTGCAGGTGTCGGACACAGTGAAGAACAAGTGTGTGAATCTTTATTTATATTCTACCACCAGGAAGAAAGGAAACACCCAACTGGCCAATGATAAGCAGTGCCCTTCTTAAGAGAGGGCAATGCTGCATGATCAGACACTCGTTTTTTTTTGTTAACCAGGGCTCCCTGATTGGACCAGAATAACAGCCCCAATCAGGGTACTCATATCCTATGAGTTTTGCCTGGCTAATCTCATTACAATCATTACATAAAGAAGAAATAGGAGGGGACTGTGGATAGATCCTTTGGCAACTTTCGAGTTACTAGTGTGAGAACAGAAACAGAAGCCATTGCAAGTGATGCCCTGGCTATGATTAGATGAGAATGGAGCCAAATGAGAGCAGTTTCTACCAATTGCGATGGCAGACATTCAGCAAATAATATGAGTCTGGCTGGAATATGGCCCTTGCACTACCATTCCTGAAAGGGTCAAGCATTCAAATTGTAGCAAAGGTCATTTTTAAGAAGGTGCACTACTTGTAGATTGTCTAGGAGTACTGTGGAATTCAAATGAAGATGTTTTGATGAATTCTTGTATTTACCAGAGAGATTCTCTCATCCCCACAGAAAAGGCAGAGGAGTAGGTGTCCTGAAACATAAAGATTGCAACACGTATGGGAGCTGTAGTGTCAACTCAGTGAAGAGATGGAGCAGAGGCTGCAGACAGCTCCCTGTTCAATGCTGAGTTGGAGCTACACTTCTTCATTGCTCCCTCTGTGGGGGCAGGAGACTGCCTGCCAGATCACCCAGTACTCCCAGTATCTTGGCGTGCATCGTTGTCAGTGCTCTGACATTCCTCTGTCATTGCCCATATTCTCTGTTGCCATCATGGTGCGGGGCATGGTGCTGCTGTCCCTGGAGACCTCTACAACGTCTTCAGCTTTGTGGCCCAGTGGCATCTACACTCAGCAGAAAGGGAGAGCCTGCCAAGGGTGGCAGAGAACACAGGGCATGGAGAGGCTGGCAGCCCTGGCCAGGTCAAGAAGTGGCTTTGGGAGGGGGGAGGTCATGGACTGATTGAACCAGTGGAAGGGACTAAGGGGAGAAAAGAGTGGGTGGAGAAGGGAAAGAGTTAAGGGGGTGGAGGGACTAGGGAGGGTGTGGAGGGGAGAAGGGAGGTGGGAAAGGGAATGGAGGGGGTGAAGGAGTGGAAGGGAGAAAGGAGCTAAAGGAGTAGAGGGGAAAGAGGAGGGGATAAACTGTGTGGAGGAGAAAGCAGAGGGGTGGTAACATGACTGTCAGATCAGCCATTATCCTATTGAATGGCGGAACAGGCCAGAGGGGCCTTATGGCCTACACCTGTTCCTAATTCTCATCATTTTTATGGATGTTACCCCATTGGGTCCTTCATCTGAGCTTCTACAGCACAACCCATCCATGAGCCCACCCTCCTGTCACATTATTTCCCTGTAATTATTTTGACTGATCATAGACCTCAGAGCAGGGACTTCCAGAATCAGAACCTCTAACCAGCGGGAATGTTGGCTGCAGCCATTCATGTTAAAGTGACTCCCCCCGACATGCTAATTCTTCCTTCATTTGAGCCTCCAAGATATATGCAGTGCCACCTCACCATCTGATCAAGTGAGTCTCCTGTTCACTAATGCTAACAGAATGCATTACAGAAGTTTGCTTAAGGATGGAGGCACCTGGCAGCAAAAAGAATGAACAATGAGGAACCTGTTTGGCATTCAAATTACATTTTGCCCACCTCAGTTGGAAACCAGCATTGGCAGGTACAAATTGCAATCCAGAACACTGGGCACACAATGTTCTAGCCGCAGATGTGCTTCTCTGTCCTCTTCCTTGAGATACTGTGTTTGGGCTGGCACAGCTTGTTTGGTGCCTGAAAGCTGGAATTCAGAAGGGGAAATTGAGGGAGGGAAAGAGAGTGGGATAAAAATGAAAAGGTCGATGGTCACACCTTTTACTGATTCCCCATCAGACTGGACAGCATGAAGAGGATGTGCTACAAGTTGAGAAGGATCTTAACGATAGGAAAATAGAGTCATACTCGACATTCTCAGCAATGCCACATGGCACGGCCTTCTTCTTACCAGCCTCAAGATGTGCAGGACAGTCTCCTCTATTGGCCTCAGGAGATGCAAGAATCATCCTCCAGCAATTTCCATCTACTTTGTGCCATGTTGTCATGCAGTAGCAGTGATTGTGTTGCAGTGTTTGAGAGATGCTCCTGCTGTACCTAACTAACTGGAGGCAATGAGAGGTTTGCTCTGAGGCTGGCAGCATTGGTAGGTGTGTGACTGGTAAGTGGTCTATTTGGACAGAGATACGGGCCCTGAATGCCAATGGGTGCTGTTGGGTGTGTGAAGGTAGTGTGGTGCTTTGAGCCACATAAGACATTGGTGGTATGGTGGTAAATGCCTGATGAAGATATAATCACTAATCTTTGCAAATTAGGTTTTTAGACTTTTTTATTACAATGCTTCAAGGTCCTTGGAGCCAGGTGGGAGGATTCAATGTCCTTGATCTCTTGCTTCCACTTCCTTCTTGTGGTCCTTAAGGCCCCCTGGTACTGTATTACATCCTGTCCAACTCTGCCAATAATACTTACAATACCAGCTCCATACATATCACCTTAAAATCTTACATGTGTCCAGGTGGTCAGTAGTCTGTCATTCAAATAATTCACCGAGCTGCCAATACCACCAGCTTCATACCAACCTCTCAGTACCTCCGTACAGCTTTGCCAAGATTGTTCAGTGCATTTCGACTCTAAGAAAGACAGCCTACCTTTAAGAAGTGAAGGCTGGTTGTGTCATGTGTTGCCAGCAGAATGCTTTGCAGAAGCTTTCTTAAGCATAAAGGCGCTTGGCAGTAAAAAGAATAAACAGAGAGGAACCAGTTTGACAACACACTATAATCATCCATTATAATTATGTTTTGCCCGTCTCAGTTGGAAACCAGCATTCCCAGGTATCAAATTATGGCCTGAGACCATCACAGCGCCAGAGATCCGGGTTCAATTCCCGCCTCAGGCGACTGACTGTGTGGAGTTTGCACATTCTCCCCGTGTCTGCGTGGGTTTCCTCCGGGTGCTCCGGTTTCCTCCCACACTCCAAAGATGTGCAGGTCAGGTGAATTGGCCATGCTAAATTGCCCATAGTGTTAGAGGTAGATGTAGATGCAGGGGTATGGGTGGGTTGCGCTTCGGCGGGGCAGTGTGGACTTGTTGGGCCGAAGGGCCTGTTTCCACGCTGTAAGTAATCTAATCTAATCTTTTGGGAGTAGAGCACAATCCTTACCCTAACCCTATCACAATGGCTTTGTAACAGCAGAATTAGAAAGCTTGCTTTCTCTCTATGTTCCTCTTAGCCTCTTAAAAAACAGTATCTAGTGATAAAGCAAATTGATAAAGAATCCATTCACTCATAACTCAAGGATATGCACAAATTTTGCTCCTGCTGAGGATAAAATGCATCAATTGAAGAACAATAATAAACCAAATTGCAGAAGCTGCAGATCTGAAGCAAACGAAAAGAGAACATGCTGGAGAAACTTGAACTCCTGAAGAAGGATCATTGGACTTGAAATGTTATCTCTATTTTCTCTTCATAGGTGCTGCCAGACCTGCTGAGTTTCTCCAGCAAATTCCATTTTTGCTGGTGTCAATAGAAGACCCATGGTCTCAGGTTAAAACCTAACACCTTGTGGACTATTATACTTGTGTTTCTGTATGTGGTTGGTGTAATATTTATTATTTTTGGTGGGGTTAGTAAGTAATAAAGTTTCTCTTTCTAAACCTTGTAATTGGCTTCCTTTTTGATTCCAGGCAACTTTGGAACTATGTCATTTTTATTGCAGCATGACAGAGCTGCGTGTTCAAATGAATGTAATAATCTTTGTGGTCAACTAAGAGGATGAAAAACCCAGTCACAAATTAGGACTTCAATTACTCTCATGATACGTTACAGAGAAGCGTATGGAAATTGCAGCACAAAAACAGTCCATTAGGTGCAATAATCTATCCCTCTGCATCTATTTCCAAAAAGTCAGCTCAACAGATATGTGACACATTTGGGATGAAATTCTATTAATATAATAGCTAACAAATCCATGAATGACTGCTCATTTCCACATTAGTTGTCATAGTTACAAAGATCCTTCCCTTAGTCATCTTCACGAGTTCAATACCAAACGTAATCACAATGTAAACAAAATACTCTCCAGAGTCATGTAACAATAAGCAGTTAACTTCATCACAGAATTACTACCGTGTGAAACAGGCTATTTGGCCCAACAAGTCCACACCAATCCTCTGAAGGGTATCCCACCCAGACCCATTCCCCGAACGGTCTCCATTTCCCCTAATGAATGCACCTAGCCTATACATCCCTGAACACTATGGGCATTTTAGCATAGCCAATCCACCTAACCTGCACATCTTTGGACTGTGGGAAGAAACTGGAGCACCTGGAGGAAACCCTCGCAGGACCTTGGCACTGTGAGGCAGCAATGCTAACCACTGAGCCACCATGCTGTCCTCACTTTTTAAATCAGAGATCATATTAGTGCAAAAACTTGCTAAATTGCTTAAATTCATTGTACTAGTCATAGAATCATATAGCATAGAAACAGGCCTTTTAACCCACCATGTCCAAGCTGATCAACAAGCCCAAAATCACACTAATCCTATTTAACTGCATTGGTCCATAGCCTCCTTTACCCCAGCATTTGAAGTACTCATCCAGATGCTTCTTAAAAGTCAGGAGAGTACCTGCCTCTGCCTCTGTTCCACATGTCTACCATCCTCTGAGAGAACACTTTTTTCTCAGATCTCCTCCAAACCCTTTACTTCTCACCTTAAACTTATGCCCTCTGGTCTTAGACGCATCTGCCACGGGGGAAAAGATTCTCATGATCCACTCTGCCTATACCTGTCATCATTTTGTATACCTTAATGAAATCTCTCCTCAGCCTCCTCTGTAGCCATTCCATCTGTCCTCATAGCAGACTTTTCATCTCAAACAACATCCTCTGCACCCTCTCCAGAGCAATCATGTCCTTCCAGTAGTGTGGCAACCAGAACTGCACATTGTATTCCATCTGTGGCTTAACCAATGTTTTATAAAGTTGTAACAAGACCTTCTTGCTCCTATATTCTATGCCCCAGCCAATGAAGGCAATCAACTGTCCTAGTGGGCTGAGGAATGGCAGTTGGAGTTTAATTCAGATAAAGTATTGCATTTTGGTAAGACAAATCAGGGCAGGACTTACTGGAGCCTTGGGCAGTGTTGTCAAACAGAGGGACCAAGGGGGGGGTAGGTGCATAATTCCTTGAAAATGGCATCACAGGTAGACAGGGTGGTGAAGAAGGCTATCTGCATGCTTGTCTTCATTGGTTAGAGCATCGAGCACAGGTATTGGGACACCATGCTACAGCTGTACAAGGCATTAGCAAGGCCACATTTGGAGTACTGTGTGCAATTCTGGTCACCTAATTTTAGGAAGGGTGTTATTAAACTGGAAAGGGTGCAAAAAGATTTACAGAGACTGGAAGGTTTGAGTTATAAGGAGAGGCTGGGTCTTTTTCCCTGGAGTATAGGAGATTTATAAAATCATGAATGGCATTAATAGTGTGAATAGCCACGGTCTTTTCCCAAGGGTAGGGGAGTTCAAAATTAGAGAGCATAGGTTTAAGATGAGAAGGGAAAGAATTAGAAGAGACCTGAGGGGCAACCTTTTCACACAGAGGGTGGTGCATATGTGGAACGTGCTGCCAAAGGAAGTGGTAAGGCAGTTACAGTTGCAACATTGAAAAGACATTTGGATAGGTACATGGATAGGAAAAGTTTAGAGGGATATGAGCCAAATGCAGGCAAATGGAATGAGTTCAGTTTAGGAAACATGATTGGCATGGACATGTTGAGCAGAAGGGCCTGTTTCAGCACTGTATGACTCTATGATTGTATCCCATATGTGCCACCTTCATCGCTCTGTCTGCCTTCAGGAATCTATGGCCTTGCACAACAAGATCCCTTTACTCCTCAGTACTCCCTAGGGATGTACTATTCTTTGTGTCTGTCCTTCCCTTCTTAAACCTCCCAAAATTTATCACCTCACACTTATTGGGAATATGTTCCTTCTGCCATTGCTTTTCTCAATTTCCCAGCTGACCATTATCAAATTATGGCCTGAGACCATCCTCCTTGTTATCAACAACAATAAGTTGTTTTTGTTGTTTCGTGGTAAATTTTTGTGTTGTAAATATATAAATCGATATGGAAACTTCAAATCCCAGAAACTGATGATAAGGAGATGACAAAAAGTAATTTTTAGAAACATTTAAAAATCAATTGGAAATCAAATACCTGATTCATGGAACAATAGCATGATAACTAATGTTGGCATCATACCTTTGCCATTGCAAAAGTTCATTTAAGATTTACAAATTTAAATATATACAAAAGGAAATGATCAAAATTATGACAAGAAGTAAGCTTAAAGAAGAAAGGATATTCATGCTTATGTAACAATTTATATATTGTGACATAAGGTGTATGATATATATAAATGTCATTTATTTTAGTTTGGATATTGAACTTATGTTCTGTGCTGTTTGGTTTGTGCATATGCAGGGGTTTAATGATTAATAAATGTCAGTCTTCCTGGACCCTTTTTTAAAAAAAAGCATATGAGAGAAACAGCTTCTTGAGTGATGTTGGAAAATTGTTTCAGTTTTACAATTGGACAGACTAAACACCAAAATCTCACTTGCTTTTAATTTAGAATAATCACTGTTTTTAAAATTAGAAAAAAAACCCCATGGTTTTATTTCACAGAACTCTTAGTTGAAGTCAGATGTCGAAACAATTCTTCCTGGAGAAAGGAGTTATTTCAGAACCATTCGAAAATAGTTTACTTCCATATAATAGGGGTTGGAAGTCCCAGACCAGAAACGCTTGGTCAGAATCCTGAATGCATTATTCAAAACTGAGAAAGTTTAAGCTCAGTTGTATGACTAAGCAAGGAAGAGGCTATCAACTGTCAAGACCAGGAATTTAAAAAAAACAATTAAAGATACAGGTGTTACGGAGAAATGAACTCTCTCTGGTACTTGAGCACTGTAAAGTGATGATGTGGAGATAGATAGGATTTTGTTCTGCCTTGTGTAGTTGAAATCTTTCAAGTTGTATTTTATGGAAATAGCTTTGTCATTCCATTTTATTTTGACTTTCTTTTCATAATAATTTTTTTTGTCTGACTGTTAAAACAAATCTGCAGCATTGTGTGCATGTGTTTCAGTGAAATACCAACTCACAGAGATGTACAGCACAGAAACAGGCCCTTTGGTCCAACCCGTCCAAGCCGACTAGATATCCCACCCCAATCTAATTCCTCCTGCCAGCACCCTGCTCATATCCCCACAAACCCTTCCCATTCATAAACCCATCCAAATGCCTTTTAAATGTTGCAAATGTATCAGCCTCCACCACTTCCTCTGGCAGCCAATTCCATACACGTACCACCCCTGCATGAAAATGTTGCCCCTTAGGTCACTTTTATATCTTTCCCCTCTCACCCTAAACCTATGCCAAATGTGAGGACTGCAGATGCTGGAAATCAGAGTCTAGATTCTTGGATGTTGCCTGACCTGCTGTGCTTTTCCAGCGCCACTCTAATCTAAACCTATGCCCTCTAGTTCGAGACCTCCCCCCACCCCCACCCCCCAGGGAAAAGACTTTATCAATTTGCTCTAACCATTTTGTAAACCTCTATAAGGTCACCCCTCAGCCTCCGACGCTCCAGGGAAAACAGCACCGGCCTGTTCAACCTCTCCCTATAACTCAAATCCTCCAACCCTGGCAACATCCTTGTAAATCGTTTCTGAACCCTTTCAAGCTTCACAACATCTTTCCGATAGGAAGGAGACCAGAATTGCATGCAATATTCCAGCAGTGGCCTAACCGATGCCCTGTACAGCTACAACATGTCCTCCCAACTCTTGTACTCAATACTCTGACCAATAAAGGAAAGCATACCAAACACCTTCTTCACTATCCTATTTACCTGCGATTCCACTTTCAAAGGGCTGTGAACCTGCACTCCAAGGTCTCTTTGGCCAACAACACTCCCTAGGACCTTACCATTAAGTGTATAAGTCCTGCTAAGATTTGCTTTCCCAAAATGCAGCATCTCACATTGATCTGAATTAAACTCCATCTGCCACTTCTCAGCCCATTGGCCCATCTGATCAAGATCCTGTTGTAATCTGAGGTAATCTTCTTCACTGTCCACTACACCTCCAATTTTGTCATCTGCAAACTTACAAACTATATCTGTTATGCTCACATCCAAATCATTTATATAAATGATGAAAAGTAGAGGACCCAGCAAAGATTCTTGTGGCACTCCACTGCTCACAGGCTTCTAGTCTGAAAAACAACCCTCTAATACCACCCTCTGTCTTCTACCTTTGAGCCAGTTCTGTATCCAAATGGCTAGTTCTCTCTGTATTCTGTGAGATCTAACCTTGCTAACCAGTCTCCCATGGAGAACCTTCTCGAACGCCTTTGAAGTGCATATAGATCACATCTACTGCTCTGCCCTCATCAACCCTCTTTGTTACTTCTTCAAAAAATTCAATCAAGTTTGTGAGACATGATTTCCCACGCACAAAGCCATGTTGTCTATTTCTAATCAGTCCTTCCTTTCCAAATACATGTACATCCTGTCCCTCAAGATTCCCTCCAACAACTTGCCCTACACCAACGTCAGGCTCACTGGTCAATAGTTCCCTGGCTTGTCCTTACCACTCTTCTTAAACAGTGGAACCATGTTAGCCAACCTCCAGTCTTCTGGCACCTCACCTGTGACTATCGATGATACAAATATCTCAGCAAGAGGCCCCGCAATCACTTCTCTAACTTCTCACAGAGTTCTAGGGTACACCTGATCAGGTCCTGGGAATTTATCCACCTTTACCCGTTTCAAGACATCCAGCACTTCCTCATCTGTAATATGGACATTTTACAAGATGTCACCATTTATTTTGCTACTTTCTATATCTTCCATGTCCTTTTCCACAGTAAACACTGATGCAAAATATTCGTTTGGTGTCCCCCTCCATTTTCTGCAGCTCCACACAAAGGCCGCTATGAAGTCCCTATTCTCTCCCTAGTTATCCTTTTGTCCTTAATGTATTCGTAAAAATCCTTTGGATTCTCCTTAATTCTATTTGCCAAAGCTATCTCATGTCCCCTTTTTGCTCTCCTGATTTCCCTCTTAAGTATAATCCTACTACCTTTAGACTCTTCTAAGGATTCACTCGATCTATGCTTCCTTCTTTTCCTTAACCAAACCCTCAAATTCTTTAGTCATCCAGCATTCCCTATACCTACCAGCCTTTCCTTTCACCTAACAGGGATATACTTTCTCTGGATCCTCGTTATCTCATTCCTGAAGGCATCCCATTTTCCAGCCATCCCTTTACCTGTGAACATTTGCCCCCAATCAGCTTTTGAAAGTTCTTGCCTAATCCCGTCAAAATTGGCCTTTCTCCAATTTAGAACTTCAACTTTTAGATCTGGTCTATCCTTTTCCGTTACTATTTTAAAACTAATAGAATTATGGTCACTGGCCCCAAAGTGCTCCCCCACGGACACTTCAGTCACCTGCCCTGTCTTATTTCCCAAGAGTAGGTCAAGTTTTGCACTTTCTCTAGTAGGTACATCCACATACTGAATCAGAAAATGTTCTTGTACACACTTAACAAATACCTCTGCATCTAAACCCTTAAGACTATGGCAGTCCCAGTCTATGTTTGGTTTTACAATTTGTTTTGTTTTACAATTATGCTCTATTTAGTTAGTGTTCATCTTCTTACTGTATTTTATTTCTGTGCATTGCTTTGAAAGGTATACTTTATATGCATTCTTAGATATTGCAGCTAGCTCATGGACCGCATCTTGTCAAGGCTTTGGAGGAGTTATTTAGATAGAACTGAAATTTTAGTGGCATTTTATTGGTGGTCCATTACAATACGTAAACAGGCGTTTCTTGAATTTCTACTTGGAGACTGAAGGGATTTCCACTAGATATCACTCCAGTCTCTTAACACACAAATGTGCAGTTTGGATCAAAGGTGTTTTTCCTTGAGGACTGCAGTAAAATGCCCTTAAGGCAGTCCATTTTACTTCTGGCACTTCTTGTCTTGGGTAAGCACAGAAATATTCTGTCTTTCAGTCTGACTGTCAACATATAGTCTCACTTGAGAATTGTAATGACCAGGCTGTCTTCTGTGCTGTGTCCACTGAATAATAATTATTTGTCTTTCATAAAAATTTAGATATATTCTTGAGGTCAAGGATAAATTGAAATCCGTTTGATGTTTTGGTGATGGCAAAGCTGTAGCAATAAGATAGCATGACTTTAAATGTTATATATCTTCTAAAGCTTAGATTATAAATTTTCTGATGGCTCCCTTGGAAGGATATCTCCTAAAGCCGGAGAAAATCTAATTATCCCTTTGCATTGGGGTAGACATATTTGAAAATGTATGTTTTGTCACCTTGAAATGGATTTCAGAGGATCAAGTAAGTGCACAGTGCAGTCCCTTGGTCTCAGAGGCTGAAATCAGTGTGTGTTCAATTGAACAAACAATTAAAGTCTTTAATACAAGGGGATCAAGAACAAATTTAATGGATTTAGATTTTTCTGTTGTACTGAAACTAAGGAAGGCATTGCAACCACAAACTAAAGCATAGAATTGGTGTTACAGGAAAGTGGGCTAGCACTCTTTGAGATTTGTTCTTACAAATATTTGGGAAGAAAAGATTTGCACAGAAGGTCATACATTAAAGGAATTAGAATTCAGACAAACCATTCAAAATAAATAGAAAGTTGGGAGATTAATTCCTGACGTTTAGTTTTTTACCTTCACTGTGGCAGTTGCATTTAAGTCATTTTTGATGTTGCTTTTTCAGCTTCAGCGTTGAGATTGACAATTCTTTTCAAGTGGTCTTTATTCATCAGTATACTCATCTAAACTTGACTTTCAATTTCAGACTGCAAAATAACAACATTTTATTATAGCGATCACTTTTATCTTTATTACTTCTTCTCCTTTTCCTGGTTATGGGTTCTGCCTCATGCCAACATCATGCTCATTTACATTTCAGACATGCTCTTCAGCTTTACTGTGCAGAGTGCAATAGCTTGATGATTATTTCTTCAAACAACTTATTTTCCACTCATATAGGAGGATCTTTCTTTTCACAGCAGACCAAAGTCTAAAAGGTTTCTACTCATTCTTCCAAGGAGCAGGAATAGGACACTGTTGCCATGAAAATAGTAGTAGAGAATTTATGACGAGCTAATACAGTCAGTTCTTCTATAAAGCAATGCGTTCTTGTGTAACCCCACATTACAGAAAAATTACACTTTAGAAACAGCACCTAAAGTGTTGCCGATGTAACTGTGTGACATCCAACACATGTTTTAAAAATTCATACTTAGAAACAGCATCCCCAATTTGTCAATCATGTTATAGCGAATTCACGTTGATGAAATTTGTGTTTTAACAGAATGACCTGTAACACATGTCACTGGATTTGTAATCCAGAGTCCCCAAGAAAATATTCTGGTAATGTGGTTTTAATACCTCCATGACAAATGATCAATTGTCAATTCAGTAAAGAGTTAAAAATCACACAACACCAAGTTATAGTCCAATAGGTTTAATTGGAAACACTAGCTTTCAGAGCGCCTGCTTCTTCATCAGGTGGTTGTGGATAACCTGGTGTTGTGTGATTTTTAACTTTGTACACTCCAGTCCAACACCAGCATCTCCAAATCAATTCAGTAAAGGCTGAGTTAAAAACTGACCAAACAACCACAAAATAATCTTTGTTGATTCTTGTAAAAACCCATTTGGTTCAGTAATCTGCTTTACGGAAGAAAATCTGTTATTCTTGTGACTCTGTATTCATAGAGACATACAACATGGAAACAGAACCTTTGGTCCAACCCCACCCATGTTTCCAAATTCAACTAGTCCCACCTTCCTGTGTTTGGCACAAATCCCTCCAAACCTTTCCACTCATGAACTTAGGCAAATGTCTATTAAACGTAACTGTACCTGCATCCACCACTTTCTCAAGCAGTTCATTCCACACACAAACCACTCTGGGTGTAAAAAACTTGCTCCACATGTCCTTTCCAAATCTTTCTGATCTCGCCTTAATATGCCCCCTAAATTTGACCTCCCCAGCACAAAGGAAAAGACCCTTGTCATTTTTCTTATCTATGCCCCTCATGATTTATAAATCTCAATAAGGTCACCCTTAAACCTCCTACGCTCCAGTGAATAAAGGTCCCAGCCTTTCCATCAATTTCTGTATCACAAACCCTGCAATCTGGTAAATCTCTTCTTGAACTCTCTCCAGTTTATTAATATCCTTCCCATAACAGGATGACCAGAACTGTATGCAGTACTGCAGAAAAGGCCTCACCAACATCCTGTACAATCCCAATATGATGTCCCAACTCCAATATTCAGAGTTCTAAGCAATGGAGGCAAGCCTGCTAAATGCCTTCTTCACCATCAAGTCTACATATGATGCAAATTTCAACAAATTATGTATCTGAATGCTTAGGTCTCTCTGTTCTACAACACTATCCAGAGCCCTACCATTAAGTGTATAAGTCCTGCTCTTGTTTGGCTGACCAAAATGCAATACTTTGTATTTATCCAAATTAATTCCATCTGCCACTCTTCAGCCCATTGACCCAACTGATCAAGATCTCTTTTGTAATCTTAGATAATCTTCTTCCCTGTCCACTACACCACCAATTTTGGTGGCATCATCAAATTTACTAACAATGCCTCCTGTACTCTTATCCAAATCATTTATATAAATGATAAATAAAAGTGGACTTAGTACCGATCCCTGTGGAACACCACTATTCTTAGGCCCCCAATCAAAAAAATAACCCTTCTACCACCACCCTTTGTCTCCTACTATCAAACTAATTTTGCACCTAATTGACAGCTCACCCTGAATCCCATGTGATCTAACTTTATTAATTAGTTTACCATGAAGAATCTTATCAGAGACTTTACTAAAGTCCAAGTAAACAACATCTACAGCTCTACCCTCATCAATCTTTTTGACTACTTCATTAAAAAACCTCAATCAAGTTTGTGAGATCTGATTTTCCTCACACAAAATCCTGCTGACTATCCCTATTCAATCCTTGCCTCATCAAATGCATTTAAAATTTCAGAATCGCCCCAACAACTTAGCCACCACCAATGTCAGACTCCAGCCCCAAACAGTGTGGTTGGCCCTTCAATACCATCTAAAATGGGCCAGCAAACCATTCAGTTGCATCAAAATTACAAAATCTCAAGAAAGAACAGAAATAAGACAGACCACTTGGTGTTAACCCAGGCAGTGGAAGTGACAATCATAAAATCCGACAATGTTGACCTGCAAACTCCTCCTTTCTAATTAACTGCTGGCTGTGTGCCAAAACTGGATGAGCTATCCTACAAACTAGGCAAACGGCACCCTGATGGAATCACACCTTACAGACATTGTCCCGGATACCATCATTACTATCCCACTGGTAGGACAGACCCTCCACAGGTGGCAGCACAGTAATGCAGTCAGGAGAAGTTGACCAACCAGAGGTTTTCTCACCCAGAGTCTATCATCTACGCTGTCATTTCCTCTAGAGGAGTGAGGGATATGTCATGCCTGTCAAGCTGACAGCTGCACTATGTTATTATACAACTAGCTGCTTCCAAATATCCATGGAGGACCTATGTGGGACCTCACAACCCTCAATCCTCAACATATTAAGGCTGTTATCAATATAGTTTGTACCAGATCATTCCCCTTCATCTCATTTCCCATGAGGAGGCTAGTACGTTTGCACAGGCAGTAGGTTTGGCCAAGGTAATTTACATTTCCCAAGTGCAGTGCACTATAAATTGTATGCATGTCACATTGAGACTTCCATATCAAATGAAATGCAAACTTCATCAACGGAAAAGAATTCCATTTCTTCAATGTGCAAGTCAGCCGTGATCAGGGTACCATTTGCAAGAAGTTTGCACCAGGTACCTTGGAACTATTCTGCCAGAGTTCTGCCTTGAGAACTCCAATGTTTCTGCTTTCTTTCAATGATAAGCTTTATAAGGCTGATTACTGAGAAATAAGGAAAGCCATGGTTATGATGAATCTATTATGTAACTGCCTGACTGAAACTGAACAGAGATAGACAATGATGCCCATTCTTCAACCCGGACCATCATGAAGCAGATGCTAGGCCTTCTGACCATGACATTTGATGCATGGATCGGTCTAGGGAGGCCTTGCAGTACAGTCCAGGCACAGTGTGACCCATAGCCCTTGCATGCTGTGCTCTGCAAAGAGAGGATGTGATGTACACTGAAGATCTAAGAAAGCAGCAGAAGTCTTCCCAGAAGGAACTTGATGACAATGAGCAGAGAGAATGTCACCTTCATCATGTTAGAACAGTGCATGGTGGAGAGTTCAGCACAAGCCAGGCAGGCTATAGTTGACACTCAGTTCTAATGCAGTGATTATTCATTGATTGTAAAGTTATTGCTGCTGAAAGTTTAAGCAGTCCCTGCTGTGCCCAGAAGCAAATGCACCCTTTCTTTGTTCTCTCTTCGCTTTTGCTAATAGAAGTGAAATTTTCCAACTGCTTGAAGGCCCCAGCATGTGATGGTCCCACATTGAGCAATCAGAAGATGTTAAGATACACTGGATATTAGGGAAAGAGTAGCACTCCCATAGTGTTCTCAGATGGGTAAGAGCTTAGTTCTTGTAGCTGCAGTCTCAATGATAGTAATTGAACAGGTGATGGTGTAAAATCGCAATAAATTTATGGAAGTGAATTTCTATTTGAAATGACATGTCAGCTATGCCATCTACAGCCTCAGAAACTTTGTTTTTTTTTGTTTCTATTCCACTATAATACTTGGTCTGGTGCATGGTTGGGTGTAAGTAATATGTCAACCCCTGGAGTCCCAGGATGTGCCAGCAGTGACAAGGACTCCCAACAGTTGCAGGATGCACAATAGCATGAAGGCACCATAGAGGCTAATGAGGTAAGAATTATGTGAGATAATGCACCAGAGAACCAACCCCCTTACCTCCATGGTAAAATTCAGCTCTGAGTTAACATTTCAGGGTCAGTGATCTTTCATCAGAATTCCACAACGTGTTTCCTCACATTTGGTTGAAGATTTTGATTTATTTCCCTTTTCATTTTACAGTCTTATGATTTCTTTCCATTCTTCCTTTAATGATCACTGTTCTTTTTTCTAATTTTGTGGATTAAAGCTTGTTTTTGACCCTGATCCAACTCAGTGCACTGTTAAACAGACTTTGCTTCTTTCTGCTCAGTTACAATTAAGCAGTCAAGCTATCCAGAATTCACAAGGAAATTGTGGCTCCTCGCCTCCAATTTCATGATTCCCTTCTTGAGCTATGAATATATATTCTGCAAGTTTTAAAATTCATGCTCTATGGGGCATAAGTACCAGTTCTAACCTCCCTGATTTCCTTCATCATAATATGAAAGCAAATTCCCCTCAGCGCTTTAATGAAGCAATTTCAAACTCAGAAATTCTTCTCAATCTAGTTTGTTTAAAAAGATGATTGAAATACTAATGCATTATGCATGCCTCGGGACGCAAGTTCCTGATGAAGGGCTTATGCCCGAAACGTTGACTCTCCTGCTATTCAGATACTGCCTGACTGGCTGTGCTTTTCCAGCACCACACTCTTCGACTCTGATCTCCAGCATCTCCAGTTCCCATTTTGTCCAGGTCACAAATTCTAAGTATTTTATCCCAAGCTTGTCCTCCCAGGGACATCTTTGCTTGAATACTTTTCCGTGGAGCAACTGAAGAACCAGGAACTGGCGATGTTTGCTTTCATTGTTTAGTGTACATCAAAACAAAAATCTGAATGAGATTAATCTGCCATGTCGTGTGGTTAGGAGTGAAGAATCACTCCAAAAGTATACTTTCAAAGCTATTCATTTGAAATGCCATCTGATCCATTTAATGGTTTAGAGTTCAGAGAATCTCACAATACTATGGGCTATGTATTTACAGCATACAAGTGGAAAATAGCATCAACAAATAAATGCATTTATATTTGAGATGTTAGCATATTAAAACAAAAGCTCCTGCATTGTTTTCAGCAGGAGCTTTCTGAACCTGCCCCAGCCCTACTGAAAGTGTATTGGGTAGGTTATGTCAAGGTAATGTCACCATAGTGCCAAAGGACTGTACAGCTGCTCACTCATTAGAGAGAGGTGACTGGTGGTTGTTTAACCTGAGGGTCACCATGCCTCAGGTGAGGGGAGAGCAGAATCCTTTGTGATAACCTCAGCTGGCATTGGAATTGAACCCACACTCTGGATTATAGGTGTTGCTTTCTCATATGTTAGTTTTTGGCCATTCTTCCAGCTAACCCCCACTTACAGCATGGAGCAAACTGATGTGTTTACCCTATGCTTACCCCTGTGAAGCTGCAGCTGCTAAATGGCCCTTCCTTTCATTGACAAACTGTGTTTGCAGAAATTCCACTGGGATCCTTGCATACAGGAAAAGCGACCAATAACGAATGAACAAATAATACATTCCCCAATCATATCCCACTTGTTTTTACCACATTCAATTGTCTGTAAGCAGCAGCTAGCACAGAATCAAAACACATCTTCATTTTCTGGCCACTACTTTCTTTCTCTGCTCAGGCCAGTAATCGAGCTAACTAACATTTCAAACAAAACCAATATATTTCACTGTTAAACATCATACAACCACCAGATGAAGGAGCGTCACTCCGAAAGCTAGTGCTTCCATTTAACTTGTTGGACTATAGCCTGGTGTTGTGTGATTTTTAACTTTGTACAGCCCAGTCCAACACCGGCATCTCCAAATCATTATATTTCATATTATACTGTTCTTATGGAAAGAAAACATTATTATTGTCACTCAGGAATTGTCATTTCTAGTTAGAAATATACGTAAAGAATTCAGCCACTGAGGCCTACTTTACTACCTCCTTCTCAGGGTGGCATTGCTAAACATCCCTAATGGCTGAGGACTGATCCTCTGCGTGTATGGGATACATCACAGGAGTTAGTTATTATGTTGCTTCTGAGAAACTTGAATACCAAAAAGCCCACTCACTGTTCATCACTTAACAAGCAGGTTAAAAAAAAGTGAAAGAGATAGAGATTCTGCTGATAGTGTGTTGTGCGTGTACAGATCCTTATGATGGATTGAAAATGTGTCATATCTTGGAGCATAAAACACTTGATGTTTTAATATTTATTTATAGGAATTCATAGCTTGACAGTGCTCTGACAAGTTTTGAATCTCTTCATTACCTTCTAAATGGACCATCTTTTCTGTATTTAGGGGAAATACATGACTAATCAATATTTTGATGTTATGTCCAATAGGATGGTCTGATCCTGGTGAGATAAATCACTGATCTGGTAATAGGCATCCTCTATTTTCAAGACTGGGAAACTCACCAGAGAAAATAATGATTATTCTTGATAATAGAGTTCCTTTATTTCACAGCCACCAACTCTCGGGGCTGATCTCCACACCACACCATGCAAGGATTAAATGGAAGTGGTTGGGGAACTGACCCAAAAATATTGGAATGTCAGTTTCAGAAGCATCCTGGTACTTGGAATGTTAAGGCAGGACTGTGACCCTACTGTCCTCTCTAGCAAGGCCAATGCAAGGATTTCATAACCTCTCTAAGAACTAGTTAGAGGAGCTGGATGGAATTGTGAAGGGGGAGAAGCTGCCACACTCAGAGTGCAAGGGAGATGAATCTGTCCAACAGGGAAAACTGCAGCTGACAGTGGACCACGCCTGTTGGATTGAGGCTTTAATGAGGAGGTGAAGGGGAATATCAGCAACAGCAGAAGCAGTTATCAGAGGCTCAGGGGGCTCCCGCAGTGGTAAAGCAAGCATTGCTCGAAGACAGCAAACAGGGTTTTCAGCGTTATCAGGCAGTCTGCCGAGAAAGGTGCACACGGAGGCATGGTTAGTCCCTGCAGATGAGTAAGGAAGCCTTCACCTCCATCTATCAGCTTAGGCAGGCAGGTCTGCAGCCATGTGATTTGAAGAGCTGTGCCACCAGTGCTGAAGATCACGGTGACACTGAGCTTCCTCACCACCAGCCCCTTTCAGACCTCACCTGGGGACCCATGTGTCAATTCCCAAGCAGCAGCGCACATGCGCATTCATGAGTTCATTTATGTCCTTTACAGGAAAGCAATGCAGTTTGCCTGGTTCACCATGGATGCTGAAAGCCAAGGTGCCTGAGCTCAGAGAGTTGCAGCTGTCACTATGCTGCCTCAGGCTCAAGGGGCCATCTACTGCACAAACTCTGCAGTTAGTCAGATTCCAGAAAAGGAAAGAATTTCACTTCTTCAATGTCCAGTTTGTGGGTCACGACAGGCAACATTTTCTGCAGGAACGTGCCTGCTCTCCAAGGATCTGTCACAAGCTTACAGTCTACACAATTCCCAGGCTCTTTGAATGTCTGCACCACCCTCATCCTTTCCAAAGCTGTCTTGTGGGTGATAAGGAATACACCAAGAAGGAATGGCTAATGACACAGTGGTTAGCACTGCTGCCTCACAGCACCAGAGACCCGGGTTCAATTCCCACCTCAGGCGACTGACTGTGTGGAGTTTGCACGTTCTCCCCGTGTCTGCATGGGTTTCCTCCGAGTGCTCCGGTTTCCTCCCACAGTCCAAAGATGTGCAGGTCAGGTGAATTGGCCATGCTAACTTGCCCATAGTGTTAGGTAAGGGGTAAATGTAGGGGTACGCTTCGGCGGGTCGGTGTGGACTTGTTGGGCCGAAGGGCCTGTTTCCACACTGTAATCTAATCTAATCTAATAAAACACCGGTGCAAAACCCCAGATTGATGCTGAACAATGTGATAATGTTGCCCATGCATTCACTACAGCCATCACAGAATACACAGTTAGTCTCCTGAAGTTGAATTTCTGTTGACTGGACTCCTCAGGAGGAGCACTCAGGACAGGCGTTCCCAAATAGCGAATTTTTGTTGCATCCTGTACAACCTCGGTCAGCAACAGCAGGAGAACTTAAAAAGGGAGCAGGTTGCTTTTCAGTGTATTTTAGTGTGTTGTTCATTGTAGAGTACAAGTGACAATAAATCACTCATCATTCATTCATGGAATAAACCTCTGCCCCCCCCCCCCCCCCTTGGATGAGAAAGGAAAGTCAGCACAAACGCTAAGGGAGTTGGTGCCAACGCCAAGATTTTGGAAGAAGTCAGAACAATAGTCATACTTTGAAGATAGGCTCAGGAACATTTGAGGCAGCTAGATTTGAGGGCAAATGAGTGCCTGAATATTTGAAGTAATAACCAATTGAGGCACAGAGGCATTGCTCCCTAAGGAAAAGTTTTTTCTTATAATGGTGAAATATTATTCTGTTTGTCATAAATTTTCAATGATGTTGTTTCATTTGCATCAATAACCTTCTGTTCAGTTTCTTGGTCGGTGCATCAATTTGAAGTTATAGAATCATAGTCCGCGCTGACCAGACATCCCAATCTGATCTAGTCCCATTTGCCAGCACTTGGCCTATATCCTTCTAAACCCATCATATTCATATACCCATCTTTTAAATGTGGTAATTGTACCAGCCTCCGCCACTTCCTCTGGCAGCTCATTCCATACATGCACCAGCTTCTGCATGACTTCTGCATGAAAAAAGTTAGGTTCATTAGGTTGTTGTGGCCCATATGGTGAAGGAGCAGCACTCCGAAAGCTAGTGCTTCCAGTTAAACCTATTGGACTATAACCTGGTGTTGTGTGATTTTTAACTTTGTACACTCCAGTCCAATACCGGTTTCTCCAAATCATGCATGAAAAAGTTACCCTTTAAATCTTTCTCATATTAAACCTGTGTCTTTCAGCTTTGGATTCCACCATCTTAGGAAAGAGATGTTAGCTATTCACCCTGTCCATGTCTCTCATGATTTTATGAACCTCTATAAGATCACCCTTCTGCCTCTGACACTCCAGGGAAAACAGCAGCAGTCTACTCAGCCTGTCCCTATAATTCAAACTCTCCAAACCTGGTAATATCTTTGTAAATCTTTTCTACATGTTCTCACATTTGACAACATCCTTTCTATAAAAGAGCAACCAGAATTGTACATGGATATTCCAGAAGTGGCCTGACTAATGTCCTATCCAGTTACAACATGACCTCCCAACTCATATACCCAATGCACTGACCAATAAAGGATTTGCAAGTGGACAAGGTGGGGGGAGCACGCTCATATGATGCAAGGGGAATTTATCCATTCGCCACAATGTAGACAGCCTGCACTATACAAAACCACTGCTCAAACCCAACCATCTTATGTTCCCACTTCCTAGAGGTTGTGTGCTTCCCACAGGACAGCAGCAAATGGGAGCTTCAGAACATTTTCATACTACTGTACATGGTATAAACCCTCAAGGTAGTCTACAAAGAAAACATCAAGAGTCAAAAGTTTAAACGGATTGAAATAGAGCATAAAAATGTAGTAGGTAAAAACAATGACTGCAGATGCTGAAAACCAAATACTGGACCATAAAAATGTAGTGCAAAGTATTGTATTTGTTTCAAGTTGTCACAGAATACAGAAGTTTAATACCTACCCAAAGCCACTTCAGCATTGTTTAATCTATTTTGTGTGCATACATTTGTGTGTGTGTGTGTGTGTGTGTATATCTATCTGTGGGATATGAGTTTAGTTAGTAATGGTATATACCAATGTGTTATATCAGTTTATGGGTAGCTATATTCTGATTACTTGTAATAAATAATAATTCTTGATTAGCACATAAACCTAATCTGTGATTTCTATCACCTTTGGCCTGAAAGTCTAGGAAATTAGTGTACTGTATGTACCTTAAAAAGTTTAACATTTGACTGTCGGAATAGCAGGACTCAATTTATGATGCGTTGGTTATGATAAATTTGAGAACGTTACTTGAAGGAATGGTGGTGGATAGGCAATGGCAAATATTTAAAGAATGCGTGAAGAAACTACAATAATTGTTCATTCCTGTCTGGCATAAAACTAAAGAGGGAAGGATAGCACAACCATGGCCAAATTGGGAAATAGAGGGTGATACTAGATCCAAGGGACATAAAAGTTGGCCAAAAAGCTGCAGATCTGAGCAGTTCAGATTTCAGCAATGGAGGACAAAGATATTGATTAACTGAGTACTAACTGAGTAGGGTGGCATGGTGGCTCAGTGGTTAGCACTGCTGCCTCACGATACCAGGCACCCAGGTTCAATTCCTGCCTTGAACAACTGTCTTTGAGGAGTTTGCGCATTCTCCGCGTGTCTGCATGGGCTTCCTCTGGGTGCTCCAGTTACCTCCCACTGTCCAAAGATGTGCAGGTCAGGTGAATTGGCCATGCTGAATTGCCCATAGTGTTAGGTGCGTTATTCAGGAGTGCGTGTAGGGAAATGGGGGTGGGTGGGTTACTCTTCAGAGGGCTGGTGTGGACTTGTTGGGCCAAATGGCCTGGTTCTACACAGTAGGAAATCTAATCTAATTCAGAAGCATGCAGGGCCCATTCAAACTGACTGTAGATGTTTTTATAGTATGTAAAGAGATAAAGATCAGTGAAGACAAATGTAGGGCCCATTACAGTCAGAAACAGACAAAGCTATAATGGGGAACAAGGAGATAGCAGGTTAATTAAACACATACTTTGGTACTGTCTTCACAATGGAGAAGACAAACAACATCCCAGAAATGTTCAGTACAGGATTTAGTGAGAGCTTGGAACTGAAGGAAACCAGTATTAGTAGGAAAATGGTATGAATGAGCAAATTGACGGGATTTGAGGCTGATTAATGCCTAGGACCTGATAATCTACATTCAAGAGTAATTAAGAAACTAGTGAATGCATTAGATTAGATTCCCTACAGTGCGGAAACAGGCCCTTTAACCTACCGACCCTCCGAAGAGTAACCCACCCAGACCCATTCACCTACTCCCTACTAATGCACCTATCATTATGGGCAATTTAGCATAGCCAGTTCACCTGACCTGCAGATCTTTGGACAGTGGGAGGAAACCCACACAGACACAGGGAGAATGTGCAAACTCTACACAGACAGTCGCCTAAGGCTGGAATCGAACCCAGGTCCCTGGCGCTGCGAGGTAGCAGTGCTAACCAGTGAGCCACTGTGCCACCCCATTGATAGTCACCTTTCAACATTCTTTGGACAGTATATTTTAGCAAGTAGGTAGAGAGAAAACAAGGAATACTTGATTAGTTAGTTTGACTTCAGTAGTTGGAAAAACGCGCGAGTCTATCGTAAAAGATTTAATAGCAGAACACTTGGAAAACAGTGGCAAGATTGGACAGTTAAATGGAGTTACAAAAGGAAATCATGCTTGACAAGTCTACAGGAATACTTCAAGGATGTAACTAGTAGAGTTCAGCAGGGAAAGCCAGTGGATATGGTTTACTTGGGTTTTCAGACGGTTTTAACTAAGGTCCAAAATAAGCGATTAGCGTGTAAAATTAAAACATGTGTGGTTGGGGGTAGTGCACTGACATGGACAGAGAACTGGTTGGCAGAGAGAAATAAACAAGTCGCTTTCTGAGTGGCAGGTAGTGACAAGTGGAGTACCACAGGAATCAGTGCTCAGACCCATCTACCCACAATTTATATTAATGCTTTAGATTGGGGAACTCAATGGAATATTTTCCAGATGACACAAAGTCGAGTGGGAGGGTCAGCTGTGAGAAGGATGCAGAGATGCTTCAGTGTGATTTGGACAAGTTGATTAGGTGGGCACATGTATAGCTGATGAAGTATAATATGGGTAAGTATGAGGTTACCCACTTTGGACACAAAAACAGGAAGACATGTTATCCCATCTGAATAATAACAGATTGGGAAGGGAAGAACTGCAGTGAGACTTGGGTGTCCTTGTACACCAGTCACAGATGGTATTTTGGCTTTCATAATGAGAGGAAGAGAATATATGAGTACCGGGATGCCTTGCTGCAATTATACAGGCCCTTGGTGAGACCACACCTGTAATGTTGTGTGAGTTTTGGTCTCCTTATCTGAGCGAACATGTTCTGTCTATAGAGGGAATGCGCCTACAGTGTACCATACTGAGTCCTGAGATGGCAAGACTGACATATGAAGGGAGACTGGGTCTGCTAGAATTATATTCACTAAAGTTTAGATGAATAAGGGTGTTCTCATAGAAACCTAAAATATTCTAACAGAACTAGACAGGGCAAACACATTCTCAGGATATGGGGTAGGCCATTTAGGACTGAGACAAGGAGAAATGTTTACACCTAAAGAGTGGTGAGCCTGTGGAAATCTCTACCACAGAAAGCATTTAGGGCTAAAACTTTGAATGTTTTCATGTTTTAGGGCTAATGGAATCAAAGGGTATGGGGGAAACACAGAAACAGGATATTAAGTTGGATGATCAGCCATGATCATATTGAATGGCAGAGCAGGATCGAAGGCTGAATGGCCAACTCCTGCTCCTCAATGCTCCTGCTTTCAATGTTCTATGTTTCCATGCACAAAACCAGTGATGGTCCATAGAGACAGCTATGCTCTTGCATGTCAGAGCCATGACATCGGGTAGATCCTCTTCCCTTTCTCACTAGTCTCTTTATGGTCTCTTGCACCTCTGTCCAATGTAATCACTATTTGCCTCTGCATCTTTGTCAGCTAATTTATAACTGGTACAGGGGTTCATCATCTATACCAGGCTCAGTATGTTCTTCAGCAGATTTTCAAATGAAAGAGACTTCAACTGTTTGCTCTGTTGTTGTCTTTTGCCAGTTCTGTGCTTGTCAGAATGTGATGCCAAGCTATTCTAGACTTAGACATTATACACTGAGGTGAATAGCTGCACTGGTGGAGAATGAAGTTGGTACATTAGTCACCAAGGTCAATACCTGTAACAAAAACAGAAATTGCTGGAGAAACTCAGCAGGTCTAGCTGTATCGGTGGAGAGAAAACAGAGTCCACATTTCCGGTCCAATGGCCCTTCTTCAATGACTGGAATGTTGGAAAGTGAGTTGGAAGGCCTTGACGGTGCAATTTCAGAAATAGGCTCTGAAGGATGGGCCTAATGAATGAGGCTTTTCCTCACCTGAGGGTCTGGGATCCTGAGGCTGCAGAGAATTTGTTAGTCTCAGAAGCTGTCAGTCTTCCTCAACTTTTTATTAAATTATTGCTACTTAATGAGCAGCTGGCAGCTCCCTGAGCAACTCTGCAAACTCTGCTGCCTGCTTCTCAGGACCATAAGACAGGCAGCCCATATCCTCTCTGGACATGCTCACGTCAGCTGGTGTACATTCTTCTCCTACAGAAGATGAGAAATTTTAAGAAATATTAGCATTGTTGCATAAACACGTTGGTTGCATTGATAGACACAGAGTTGTGATTATCCTCATGTAATATTTGTAAGAATGGGATCCTGGAGAAGTTACTAATTCAAGGACTGTGGATGGAAGGTTACTCAGTGAGGTCAAAAAGCTAGTGTTGATGAAAATCAATGAAGCTTTATAATATGTGAGGGCCGAATATTCCTATGAGCTGTTCATTTAGATGCTACATTTGTCCTGTGTCATTGTCCCATACAAGCTTTGTTGAGAAGCTATCAGATATGTAGGTCCTCCTAGTCGTGAGGAAAGGTAGTGTGTGTGCTGCTGATTATCGTAACTCCTTTTATGTTTGAAGTGTGAACCCTGGCAGATGTGTAAGATGTGGTGCCACTGGTGACCCACTGGTACTTTCAATAAAATGACGACATTGATTATACATAAGATCTGTGATGTTGAACCTGGCGCCCAATCTCCTGTGTGATAGTCCAAAGCAATGGCAAGTAGACAATCTAAACTACTCACACTTAAAGGAGCATGGAGCATTGATCTTATGATCAACATCATTGATGAGAAACTGAACTGGACCATCCATATAAACATTGTGGCTACAAAAGCAGGTTAGTGAGTAGTAATCCTGCAGTAGATTAACTCACCTCCTAAAGCTTGTTCATCATCTACAGGTACAACCCAGGAGTGGGATGGAATATTCCGCCACTTGCCTGGATGGGTGAAGCTCCAAGAAGTTTGACACCATCCAGGACAAAGCAGTCTACTTGATTAGCACCACATCCACAAACATTCACTTCCTCTCCCACCAACGCTCAGCAGCAGCAGCAATGTTTACTATCTGCGCTGCAGAAATTCACCAAAGATCCTTAGACAGCACGTTCTAAACCCACAACCAATTCCACCTGCAAGTTCCCCTCCAACCCACTCATTATCCTGACGAGGAAATATATCGCTGTTCCTTTGCTGTCACTGGGTCAAAATCCTGGAACTCCCTCCCTAATAGCAATGTGCTACCTCCAGCACATGGACGGCATCGTTTGAAGAAGGCAGCACACCATCTCAAAGGCAACTACAGATGGGGATTTAACGCTGGACCAATCAAAATTCTCACATTCCATGAATGAATAAATTCAAACAACAACAGTGACACTTATCCTGGAGGGGCACAGCAGATCAGTTATCTTTTTGTGGTACAGTATCCCATCTCTCCATTCCAGCTGGTTTTCACAGCTGCTGACTTTGGCTGCCACCTCGGTCCAGGCTGCCTTGGACACTAAAAAAGAACTTTTGTTCTATCCCTGGGAAAGACCACATCCCTTTCCTGCAGATATCCGACAGGAACACCTCGAGGGATGTGGTGCTGAATCATGAGGCTGTCTTCCTGGTATGTATCCAACATCTCCAGGGTGGCTGAGGGTGATGGTCCAAGGGTTACAGTGAGTGAAGTGCTATCCAGGTGCCTTTTACATTCAGCATCTGAAAACTGGAGGCTGGAAGACACCAGCAGGGGTCAGAATCTCCAGCCCACCACTACAAAAAAAAAGATATTTTGCCTGCATATGAATATACAAAGAAATTAAAAGAATGAGAAGACCTGTTCTGCCTTAGATGTAAGTACCATCCACGTTTACACAAAAAAAGAAAATTCCACCTTGTCACTGCAAATAAGTACTGATGTGTAGTTAAACTGAAATATCAAAAAGATTGCAGTGCAAATTGTACTGTTATGCCATTAGCTTCAGTGAAATAGTATCTAACCATCCACCTCCACATTAAAGTGCATTGACATTGTGTGAAGCTGTTGTATTTGTGTGATGGATGTAAACAAAGATCATCACAAGAGGTTAACTCTTGTCCATTTCAATTTTAAGTATCCTTTTAGCGACATGGCAAGTGTTAATCATTGCCAATCAGCCTTTTTAAATTATCACGATTTGGAGATGTCGGTGTTGGACTGGGGTGTACAAAGTTAAAAGTCACACAGTACAAAGTTAACAGGTTAGCTGTTAACAATGGTGATAGCTAGACAATATGTTGAAGGTGTTAGCCCCCTGTGTTCTCTGTCTATAACCTGATGTTTAGATTGATTCTAATCTAAAAAGTGAGATAGCAGCTAACCTGAGAATGCAACTTTAAAAAAAAGGGTTTTTGATTTTCACATAAAAGAAGTGAAACTATCACTGTATTCTAACAGATGAAAGGCTTAACAGACAATCAATTTTTCAATGTATAATTTCAGTTACATCACACTGCAAATTTTTGCTATAAATTCTGTGTTACGATCGAGCCCTCCACAATCACCTGATGAAGGAGCGTCGCTCCGAAAGCTAGTGTGCTTCCAATTAAACCTGTTGGACTATAACCTGGTGTTGTGTGACTTTTAACTTGATAAATTATCACACCTTCTTTCTTCAGGTTTTAATTGCTGTGGAAGATCTTTTTTAAAAAGAAATTTCCCTCTGGCTATTGTTCTCTTTATCCAGTTTTTCTTTCCCTTTATTTCTCTTTGCGTATCTGACTTGACATTGAATTCACCCATTGTAATTTACACCACCTTCTTAGTTCTTGTGCTGCTAATTTCACAATCTTTGGATCTAATTGCTTAGGGAGATGCAAATTTGTTTACCTTGTTCACTCAGGTCCCAGAGGCCCCTCACTCTGATGTTATCAGCTCATTGTTGCAAATCATCGTATGGAAAGCAATTAAATTCTAAACATGCAAGAGTAAATTTAATTAAATGCAGAATTAAGTGTTGGATAACTGCTATAACAAAACCTGGCGCAAGTAGATTTTGTACAAAAGTGCTGATAAACAAAAAAAATTTAGCTTGTAAAATTGTTTAGACAACTTGTAAATCTAGATAATGAGGTAATAACCTGGAAATGATCATTTAAACTGTTTGCGACCTGCTGACAATATAAGGAGTCTGTTATCATGTGCAATTCAGTTTTAGCAATCTTATGCAAAGATGATTTAATACAGGGATCCCAACATGCACTATAGCACAATGAATATAATTACGCAAAATAGGAATCAATGGCATCCTTGTCGTGTTATTTTAAGACAGAATTCAAAAAAATGTCAATTTTGGGATATTTCAAGAATAAAAACATTGCAAGTTATAGGCCTTCAAATGTGGAAGATGTTTTGATAAACTTCCCCTGGGTTTTATACAGCAAAATAACAGTTAAACTCTTTAATTCATAGTCATACAATGTGTTCATTTTATTCTATTACTATTCGAGACATCATTGGCATCAGCACCTGCAGAAAAATAGGACAATTTGAAGTATTACCTAATTTCAGAACATCTTTAATCTACCAATGAGAATAAAGGTCAAACTAATTTGCTTCCATTCCAACGTAAATTATATTTGATGTATGTTTTTCCTGTCACATGATTCAAGATGAACTGAAGGCTTAGCAGTCAGTACCCTTTTAAATGAAATTGTGATGCCACTTGGATTTGTCACAAATAGTAGGACTTTTTAATAAGATTTGTAGTTTCCTACTTTTACATCAGCATTTTAAAAATATTTATCTTTTTGATTTGCTGACATTTATGCATCGCAAAATTGCTGATTTTAGCTGGCGTGGAATCCCACATCGCACAGTCTGTACTTTGCCAAATGGACAGTCTTCATGGGTTGGTAAGCCATGGAGGCCTTCACATTTAAGCATAATGCTCTCCTCAGTTAACATCCATCCACATACTTGCTGCTGGGAATTGTTAGGAAAGGATAAAGATTGGCAATCCTGCCTGATGTCTTTCTGCCTCTCAGATTGTGGCACTAGCACTCGTTTAACTCCAATTATCTGTCTGATGTAAGTCACCTTAGCACAAGCCAGAAATCAAACCCACTGACTTAGCCTTCTTAAGAAATTTATTCTATAACAAATTAACATATTGGTTTCCAAGTATACATTATGTATTTCCTGTGAAATTTAGCTAGTTCAAATTTCAAGAATAATTTGCAGCTCTTGCATTACTCTATGCCAAGTTAAAACATACTTTTCTTGTAAAAGCAAAATACCACAGAAGCTGGAAATCTGAAAAAGGAACATGAGATGCTGGGAACACTCAACAGGTCAGACAGAGGGGGAAGATAAGGGTCAATACTTCAGATAAATGAACTTTCTATATATGTTTTATCCCTCGGGAAAATATACAGCTGATCTTTGCTCTTGCAATTGAGAATCTGAAATGTCAATATTTCGATTTAGTTTTTTTTGAAGTGCATTTGGGTTAAGTAAAGCTTTATTCACAGTATTATCCTTTGTTCATTATTTCATCTACATGTTTGCTTTGATGTACAGGATTTTCTTCAGCTTCTCTGTTGAGATAAAAGTTTGATGTCTGACAACACAGATCTGCTCCAAGCCAAGTTATAACTTACTATTATTTAAAAGATGATTTATCATTGCATTTTCAAACAAAGCTTATTCCTCAGCTTGAGTATATTGATTGAGGCTACTTTAGTGGAAAATTGCTATTTGCAGATTTTGTACCATTAAAACATATATAATTCATGATAAAAACCTTGTAAGGCATATTGCAAACATCACTCAATCAATAGAATTGCAGGAGCTTCAAAGTTTCTTTCTATGTAAACCCCAACCATTTTCAATATCAAGCAGAAAGTGAGAACTGCAGATGCTTGAGAGTCAGGGCTAAAACATGCAGTGCTGGGAAAAACACAGCAGGTCAGGCAGCATCCAAGGAGCAGGAGAGTTGACATTTCGGACATAAGCCTTCATGATTTAACCTGATGAGGCATGGTACATTAGCGAGAGCAAGCAGATTCTACAACAACGCATGAACGGACACTGCACAACAATTGCCAAACAGGGACATTCCCTCCCAGTCGGGAACACGTCAGTGGTCAGGGACATTTGGCCTCAGATCTTCAGGTGACCATCCTCCAACGTGGACTTCGGAATACGCAACAGCATAGAATGGCTGAGCAGAGTCTGATAGCCAAGTTCAGTACCCATGAGGATGGCCTCAACTGACACCTAATGTTCATGTTACACGACAGGTGACCCCACATACAATCTCTCTCTCACACACACACACACACACACACACACACACACAGACCCTCTCTCATACACATGTTCTCTCTCATATGCATACACACTCACACCCATGCACACACCCTCTCACAGGCTTATACTCCGTCTCACACACATACACTCACACTCTCTCTCCCTCATGCCATGATGTGGATGAGCCTCTCTCTCTCTTTCTCTCTATCTCTCTCTCATGCACATACACGCGCGCACACACACACAAATCTATGGGGTCAATTTGCATTTGCAGAACTGTATTTGCAGACACATTCTATTTTGCTCAAAAAGCACACAGTCAGCAGACAGTCAATCCATGTAAAATTTTATAAATTCCTACTTTGGAAATAGAAGCAGTTTGACTCAAGATTGGGATACAGACAGACTCTAATCTGACACCTTTACTGCAATGTCTGAGCTGAGATGTCACTTTTTTGTAAAAACCTTGAGTTATCTCAAGAATGTGATTTAAAAGAAGTCTGGTATTTACATACAAATAAACTGAAACCTGTAGCCTATTCCAAGACTTAACAGCAATCTAGGTTTGTTTAATATATTGTTTCAGTTGCATGACACTGTAACCTTTTGCTATAAATTCTGTGTCTTTTGATTCTACTCCATAGCTACCTAATGAAGGAGCAGCACTCTGAAAGCTCGTGCTTCCAAATAAACCTGTTAGACTATAACCTGGTGTTGTGTGATTTTTAACTTTGCCTTCAAAGGATGCCATTTGTAACTTTGTTGAGTTGTTTCAGTACTGTGCCAGGGAGCTAATTGATTCGAGGGATTGAAACATGGTATTTCAGGAAAGATGTGGGAGACAACATTATAGAATCATAGAATCCCTACATTGTGGAAATAGGCCCTTCGTCCCAACAAGTCCACACCGACCCTCCGAAGAGTTTCCCACCCAAACCCATTCCACACATTTACCCCTGACTAATGCACCTAACCTATACATCCCTGAACACCATGAGCAATTTAGCATATTCAAGACATTCGATTCTCCAGTGCCTAGGACACCACCTCCCACTTGGGTGGACAATTCATGTTACCTTTTGTGGACAGGACATACCTGCATAATTTTCCACATTGCCCTGTAGATGCCACTTTTGCAGTCAAAATGTAACAGTTTAGGCAGAGAAGGAATTACTTCTGGAGTATAGGTCTTCAGCACCTCCAGTAAGATGTTTATGAGGATCATTTGTAATTGCTGTATGCGGGACACTCAGCTGTTTCATGATATTGCTTTGAAGTGAATTGAAATGGCTGAAAACTGGCAGCTGTGATGGTTGGACCATAGGACAATATGGAAAAAAATCATATGTCACTTCTGGCTGAAGATGATTGCAAATGCTTCAGCCTTGCATTTGCATCAGTGTTCTGGCCTCTGCCATTGTTGAGGATGTAGATTTTCACGGAGCCTCCTAATCTCTTGGTAGTTGCTTAACAATCCACCATCATGCATGATTAGGTGTGATAGAACTGCAATATTTTGTTCTCTTCAGTTGGTTTTAACTCAATCCATATTGTGATGCTTTTGCTTTCTAGCATGCATGCAGTCCTTGGTTGTAGCTTCATTAAATTGGCAGCTTATGTTTAAGTACATCTAGTGCTGTTTTTGCCATAGTCTTCTCTATTGCTCATTGAAGTAAGCTTGGTTGCCTGCTTGATAGAAATGGAGAGTACTGTTGCTGGGCCATGAGGCTACAGATAATATTTGAATACAATTCTGCTGCTGCTGCTTCCAAAGTCTCATGAAATCCAAGTTGTAGCCACCTAGATTTGTCCTTAATTGTCTCACTGAGTATGGAGTCTGACACTTCATGACATCCTCAACATGAGGCAGAATTTAGTTTCCATTATATCGCAATCCGTACATAATGTAAATAGTAATGAGTGTTGCTAGAATTAATTCTGTGATTTTTTTTTGTTGGGAACATGTCTGACAATTTTAACACTGATCTTAATGTATTGTTTTGTGATTCACATGGAAAAGAAAGATCTAAATTTGCGATTGGTTTTGGACTTTATTGTATTTAAAGATTGTTCAAAGAAGCCTTGTTATTTTACCTTGATAAATGATTGGAAAGAGTACTATTATTTAGAATCAAGTATGTAACTTTAATTATTTCATAGTGGTCATATTGACCTACATTATATTTTAATAAAGTACGACATTTGATTTTTTTGAAGGAGGCAACTTATACTGGTAATGCTACTGGACTAGTATGCCAGAGGCCCACGTTAATAATGGAGGGACAAGGGTTCAAATCCCAAAGTGTCAGCTGTTGGAATTTAAATTCAATTGAAATATCTAGCATTAGTCTCAGTAATGTTAGCCATGACACATTTGCCAATTGTCATCTACCCATCTGCTTCACAAATTGCATTTAGGTAAGAAAATCTGCTATTATTACCTGATATGGCCTCCATGAGGCTCTTAAATGCCCTCTGAAATGACCAAGCAATCTTTCAGTTCAAGGACAATTAGAGATAGGCAACACAAGCTGACCTTTAAACCATGCCTAAATCCCATTTATTATAAATTTATCCCAAGAATAAATTCATCACTGAATCCTGTTGTTTTATACTCACGATATTTCTTTTGGTTTAGATGTAATCAAGACCCGGACTGAAGGCAAGGATGCAAATCATTCGCCTTTAAGAGGTAACCAGATACAATTGCCAATTCTTGGTCTTGGTATACTGTGTATAAATCAACTATTAATTAACTTATACTATTAGTGCACAATTAAGAGGAGAAATGGCTAAAATGTTGGACATTCGAAGGTGTAGATTAATGATAATGCAGTTTAGTCCAAATAATTGAGTTCATTCTTGGTGCTCTGCAGTGTTTCCAGTCAATTGATATAGAGCCTAGATGTTTGCCCAAAGTTATTTTCCTTGGCTCCTAATTAGAGCTCCCTCACCAGGGGCATGTCTATTACTGCCATGGGAAGGGAGATATAGTAGAGCTTTGCAGGACTGAACTATCAAAATGCAGGGAACCCAAATTTAAGGAACGAAAGAGCCACACAAATTGACTGTAAAACGCATTTTTCATGCCTTGGTCTGAACCACAATCGACAAATAGGTATAGTTTGGGGTCCTGAGGAGAGGGAAAGATGCCCGTTTATAGACTTTCCTCAAATACATACAATCTGAGAGATTCTGGCAATACCACAAGATCAGGTGCCATTGCATTCCACTGAGGCTGTCATGACACAGAGAAGAAAAACAAAATCAGATGGGTTTATGGTACCACCATGTCACTGCAATCTAAAAGGTTGGGATGGTCAATGATTACCCAGACATCTTTCTGCTGCAGCAGAAGGAGAAGAATCCAAAATGATCCGTTAGGGCAAGAGATAATCACAGAATAAAAGGTCATCCATTTCAGACAGAGATGAGGAGGAACATCTTCTCTGAAGGTAGTGAATTCTTGCAATGCTTTACTTCAAAGTGCTGTTGAATCTGGGTTGTTAAGCATATTCAAGGCAGAGATGGACAGAGTTTTAATCAGTAAAGGAATCAACGGTTCTGGGAAAAAAAGCAGGAAAGTGGGGTTGAGGGTTTTCAGATAAGCCATGACCTCATTGAATGGGAAAGCAGATTTGATGGGCGAATGGTCTACTTCTTCTCCTATGTATATGGTCTTATCACAATAAAAGAACAATTTTCCATTTATTTATAGCTCCTTTCAAGCCCTCAGGGCACCTCAGAATGTTTTAAAGCCAATTCAACAATTTGAAGTTTAGTCACTGATATTATTTTGGCAAATAAATGCTGAAAAATATAAATGCCATCTCAGTTTAAAAGCTGAATATGCCACCTTCAAAAAAAAATTAAAGGAGAAAATGGGATGTAGAATTGTAATAAATTTCTTAGGGTAGCACATTGACTTTATTGAACAGGTCCCAAAACCAATCTGAGTTCCTAATAAGATAACTAACCAGCTGACTTACACATTTTATCTGTTTCGTAGCTGCAGTTTAACATAGTACCAGTGTTAGGAATCTGGAAAGGTCCCAGCAGTAGTGAGTACTTCTGCTGGTGAGCACACAATAGCATAAGCGGGGTGCCACAGAGGTGTGATGCATATGTAATGACTTAAACTGCGTGAGAAAACATGCTAGAGAAAATCTCCATGAAACACCCCAAAATTGCCACTTTGCAGACTTTTAATAAAAATGTATATTGCTTCTGATAATGCAGTATTAATTTTTAATATTGCATCCCTAGACACTATGGATTCCGAGATAAAATAACAATGGACTCAGGAGGGAGGCAGAAGAGAGGCAAATGGAATTCAATTGGAAAAAGTATGGGACAAGGCATTTCAAGAGGGGATAAAAGATAGAGAAATATACAATAAATGGTAGGATACTGAAAAGTATAGCGGAACTAAAAGACCTTTAAGTCAGTGTCTACCAGTCTCTGAAGCTGCCAGTGATCACATCCATCTGCATCAGGAGATGATAGAATGTGTCCAAGGTATATGTCATTTCAGTATTAACATCATCTGTTGTGGCTGTGGAGACCAATTCATGAACAGCAGTCCCTTCCGCAGCTGACATAGATAAATAGTGTTGGCCAAGTATGACAGATGTTTTTCTCTTTTCTCATAACACCAGGTGGCTCTCTCTTCTGCCACCTGGTGTTATGAGCAAGGCTGGAGAAGTGTTGTGTCACTGTAGGCCCATTACTCCATGGGTCACAACGTAAAAAAAAATCAAAAGAGATTTTTCAATAACTGAGATCAGCAATTAAATATCTTCCCCCATATGAGATTATAAGTGAAAAGACATATCAACCAAGTTTCTTAATAAATGCAATTATTGCAAGTATAGCTCTTCCAGAGTTCCCTTGAGAAAGTGAGCTTCTTCAACTGCTCCAGTCCATTTGGTGTATAGTACCTTCAAAAGAGAGAGTTCCAAGATTTTGATCCAGTGACCTTGAAGGAACAGTGAGATATTTTCAAATCAGGGGAGTGAGTGGCTTGGAGAAGAATAATGTGGTGGTGTCCCCATTTATCTACTGGCCTTGTCCACCTAGATAGTAGGGGTCATGTGTTTGGAAGTGCTATTTAAGGACTTTTCATGAGTTTCTGCAGTTAATCTTACAGCTAATACACATTGCTGCTACTGAGCATTGGTACTGGAGGGAATTTTTTTTTAGATTTGGGCTGTTCAGAGTGCTGCTTTATCCGAAGTAGTGCCAATGTCTTGAGAGTTGTTGTAGCTGCATTTATCCAGGCAACTGGGGAGTGTTCCATCACAATCCTGACTTCTGTCTTGTAGATGGTGGGTAGGATATGGGGAATAAATAGGTGAATTCCCCATTGCAGGATTCCGAGGCCTCTGACCTGCTCTTGTAGCCACAGTATTTATATGGCTTGTCCATTTCAGTTTCTGATCAAGAAACTCCCAGGATGTTGATAGTGTGGGATTCCTTGAATGTCAAAGGGCAATGGTTAGGTTCTCTGTTGTTGGCAATGGTCACTGCATGGCATTTGCATAGCCGAAATGTTAGTTGCCATTTGTCAACTGAAGTCTGGATATTGTCCAAGTCTTCATTGAATCATAGAATCCCTACATAGTGGAAGCAGGCCATTTGGTTCCACACCAACCCTATGAAGATCATCCACCTAGACCCACCCGCTACCCTATCCCCATAACCCTGCATTTTCCATAGCTAATGCACTAACCTATACATCCCTAGACACTATGGGCAATTTAGCGCGGCCAATCCACCTAATCTGCACAGTCTTTGGGAGGAAACAGGAGGACCTAGAGGAAACCCACACAGACATAGGGAGAATGTGCAAACCCCACACAGTCACCCAAGTATGGAATTGAACCCAGATCCCTGGCACCCCTGAGGTGGCAGAGCTAACCACTCAGTCACTGTGCCCAAGTCGAGCTAGTCTTGCTGTGTTTGAGCATGGACTGCTTCAGTATCTGAGGAACTGAATGGTGCTGAACATTTTGAACATGCCCACTTCTGACCTTATGATGAGGGAAGGTAATTGATGAAGCAGCTGAAGATGGTTACTCACTATGCCGAGGAACTCCTGCAGACTTGGCCTGGAGCTGAAATGATTGACCTCCAACCACAACATCTTCCTTTGTATTAGGTATGACTCTAACCAGCAGGGAATTTTCTCCCTGATTCTGATTGACTCCAGTTTTGCTAGGGCTCTTGGATGCCACACTCAGTCAAATGTGGCCAAGTTGAGTTCAGTTTTAACAACATCATAAATGCCCAAAAGAAAATGTTACCATGGGATCAGGCTAATTCAGCAAAACACACATTTAAAATCTGAATAACAAAGTAAGAAACAAAATAATGGCTCAACTTATTTCTTTGATGCAAATAAATGATGATATTCAAATTCGCAATGTTTCTTCTGTTTAAAGTATACTTTTCTGTTCTACATTCTTTCAGGTTTACTTTTTGTCCAACAGCTCCCAAGTGCATTTATTTTAAACTTTTCTTTTAAGGTACATCAGCTTAAAAGAGGATGCTAACCACTCGTGTAGTCCAAAATCTTCAAAGTCAGAAGCGAGAGTTTACATTGAGTCATGCCAGCAAATAAAAATGAACATTTTTTAATATTCCATAATTGAATAGGTGAAAAGCACTTCCAGCCACTTTTATTGTCCATTAATATATAAATTTTAAAGTTTACACATAAAAGTAATTTCTCTTCTGCTGTTTTGAAATTTGGCAATTGGTGGATACCTTAAATTAAATTGTTAAGATATTGCGTATCTCTGTCAGACCAGCCTGTCTCTTTTGTCATGTAATTTTCACTTTACAATGGCCTGTTTCCTTGTTTTAATGACCTGCATGGTCATGTGGTAATGTTAGAAATGTCAGCTTAACATTTGGAAGCTTTTCCTCGTATTTATAGACCTGGGTGAAGCCAGCGACAGGATAATTAAAGATAGCTGTCACTGTGAGTGCTTTGCTCAATAAGTGGTAGGTCATCAGAACAACTGTATGAGATATGAATGACACAGCTGTCAGTTCCCATTAAAAGCAGATGAACAAGAAAGTGAAAAAGACAGGAATAAATAGAAAATCAGGAACTTGCTAGTCAATCTATTCATGAAAAAAGTATCTGATGCACGATACACAGATCCCAAATCATCACGTGCAGTCAAAGTGTATATCCAATGTGTTTTGCCTTTCTTTGGAAAATTACATTTTAACTCTCTAAACGTTAACCGTGCATTGAAAGATTCTAGAGGCCCTTAAGATACCCAAGTAGCCATGGGTAATGGAGGCAAATTCCACACAATTGTCAGCTTTATTTCACTAAAATTGAAGATCCATTATATATTCATAAATTTTACTGTTTGACATTATATGGGTTTCAGCATATCACAAAAGGCATGTTTTTGCTGAGGTATTAGTATGAGAATGCTAATCTTATGTGAAATATTTAATTTAACCCAACTGAACACACATTTTTTTAATGAGACCAGGTTTCTCCTAAACACAGTCTTGTTTTTGATTATATATAGTCAATTGCTAGAAAATATAACATGTGAATTTAACAAGTGTTAATTCCATCTCTGTTCGGAGCGAACAGCTGCTTTTGAAAAAAATACGATAGCCTATTTCTTAGGAATACAAGTTGGTAATTTAACACTTTAGCTCTGATCTGATATTCAGACAGATTGTGTTTGATAGATTAAAAGCTCAGTGCAGTTCACTGTGGTCAATTTATTTATCAAAGTTCATACTACTTAAATTAAAGAAAAAAGCATAATTTGTGAATCGTTCTTGTGTATTTCAAACCGAATTTCAAATTCAGTCATTTTATGATCACTATTTGGAAAATGTTGCCTGAATTAACCTTTATTACATTTATTTTTCCAGTGGTATCACTGGCAACTCCAGCATTTATAGCTCCATCAGTTATTGCCCTTTGATTCACAATGTGCTTGATTCAATCAGACAGATGCAAATTACATCAGGTAAATACAGCAGATTTCCTTCTCTAAGAACATTGGCGAACCAGACAGGTTTCATGATATTTGATGCTGTTTTGAAGAGACTAGTTTTTATTTGATTAATTAAATATGAATTTAAATGCCACCGGCTGGTGTGGTGGGATTTGAACACATGACCCCAGAGCATTAACCCCAGCCTATGCATCATGTATTCACTAGACATTGACATTGTACTACCACCTTTCATAACTCATTAACAAAAATTTTTTCACTCATTACTGAACATACATGGCCTTATCCATTGTTGTTTCTCAAAAAAAATGACCCCAACATTAAATTGTTGGAACAGGATAAGTGGGGAATTAAAAGAAAGAGGACACTTGGCCCATCTTCCCACTGTCTTCCCTCCAGATCCCATTACTGCCCTGCCATTTTGAGCAAGTGAGCAGTATACCCACAGCAAGAGAATATTCCCAGGACTTCACTGAACATGGGAACATTGGCAGATTCCCAATCCATTTAGTCCTGCTTAGTAGTGGGTGCATTATGTACTAATAGAGATCCAGGAAGGTATGGTTTTATTTCACTTTAAATTTTTCCATGGGCAAGAGAAGCAGGAAAGTGTTCTGACAGATGCCACATAATAGTTTTGGGCATTTACCCAGGCCTCAACCCCTCACTGCCTCAATAATATTTTATTCCCCAATCCCCTGAATGCTGGCAAAGGATCACCAATGTCTAAATTTCTGGCTTGAGAATTCCTATTCCCATTTTCTTTTCAAGAACTGATGAACCCTTCTATTCTGGTGAAGGGTCCACAGCTAACATCTTACATTTGTCTATTCTCTCCAGTGATCTATCTGCTCGATATTCCCAGAATTCTCTGCTCTTGTTTCATATTTCTATCATTTCCAGATTTCTTTTACTTTTTGATTGATAGCCATATTGTTTATTAAGGTCCAAAGGGATGAATATCAAAGATCCACAAATAATAAAACAGCACTTTCCTTGGTA
Organism: Chiloscyllium punctatum; assembly: GCF_047496795.1. Lineage (NCBI taxonomy): Eukaryota > Metazoa > Chordata > Chondrichthyes > Orectolobiformes > Hemiscylliidae > Chiloscyllium > Chiloscyllium punctatum. The sequence continues at coordinate 40,587,789 of NC_092758.1, forward strand.
TAAAATTCCCCAAGTGCACTTATAACACTTAAGACCTAATTTTAGTTCAAGATTACAACAGGGGTTAACCATCTTTGTGGTTGCAAGATTTATTATTATTGATTATCAAAATAACAGTAAAGAATCAAAATTGAGGGTGTTTATAAAATGCATAGAGCATTCAATATTGAGATGTTATTAGTTCATTGTTATTTGATTAGTTGTCAAAGTTGACTGATTTGAACTTTCCATGCATTGTTTCATGAGCTCATCATGAGTGACAGCTTGGGATTATTTTTTTCAATTTTAATACAATGAGACAAAGCTATACGCAGGGTTTTTTTTTGATAATTCAAGAAACAAAATCTGTATCATTGCAGAATGAATAAGTAAAATAGATTATTTATTCCATTATCTCGCTGCATAGAAATCGGCATTTGCTGATGCCATTTAGTAAACACTCATGAAAATTATTTCCTGCCAGCTGACTCCTCTTCCACCAATTATACATGAAATTTCAAGTGAAGGGTATAATGGATTTAATCGTTTAAAGATGTCCTTTTTCTTGCCATCTGAAATTGAATATCTGAATGCTGGTGCATCAAGGTTTGTAACTCACTGCTCTTACAATAATATTCATATTTAATCAAAAAAAATTTAAATGTTAAATTGGTCAGCACTTCATAAAACTATTTTCAGGTCTGTTTAATCTACGTGTGATCAATTTTTGTCATTGAATATAAAAGTGGTTAGTCTCATTATATTACATGCAATCATTAAAATGTCAATAGTTTTCCATAAAGTCACTGAGGTGGAAAAGCTATTAGATTTGACTGTCTTCTGATTGATGAATTGCTTTTCCAACAGCTATGCAGACTGGAATTGTATAAGTCTTCTTTACAACAATGTTTAAGTCTAATAATGAAGTCATTTTGTGAAAGGATTTATGCAACATACTATTTAGAGGACGTAATTTAATATTTATAAAAATGCATCAAATCCACTGATATTTCAAAATGCTTTGCTCATTCTCTTGTGAACTTCTACTGATGCAGGAACAGCTTTGTTTTTCTGACATGTGTCTGACCATAGAAATGTTAACAGATAGTGTGGACAGGTTTTCAGGCCCTACTAGGAACAAAGAGGGATTGTCCTGAAAATTCCCACCCTGACCAGAGTTCTGGATTTCCAGCATAATTCCTGATGACACGATTTTAGAGGAGGTTGGAGTCAGAAGGGTACCTGCCTCAATTTGGTGTGTTGCCAACCAGGCTTGTTAAGAACCTTGCTTCCTCCAAGTAAAGGAAACTGACTGTAATTTTGTAGCTGGCATTCAGTTTCCCACATCAATATATAGTTTATACCAAGCCAGAAGGTATCATGCCAAGCAGGGAGACATGCCCGTGCGGCATGCCAAGGTCATAGAGTCACAGAGAACAGAGATGTACAGCATGGAAACAGACCCATCAGTCCAAACCATCCAAGTTGACCAGATATCCCAACCCAATCTAGTCCCACCTGCCAGCACCTGGCCCATTTCCCTCCAAACCCTTCCTTTTCATATACCCATCCAAATGCCTTTTAAATGTTACAATGGTACCAGCCTCCTCTGGCAGCTCATTCCATACACGTACCATCCTCTGTGTGAAAAGGTTGCTCCTTTTATATCTTTCCCCTTTCACCCTAAACCTATGCCCCCTAGTTCTGGACTCCCCAACCCCAGGGAAAAGACTTTGTCTATTTATCCTATCCATGCCCCTCATAATTTTGTAAACCTCTATAAGGTCACCCCTCAGCCTCCGACGCTCCAAGGAAAACAGCCCTAGCCTACTCAACCTCTCCCTATAGCTCAAATCCTCCAACCCTGGCAAACATCCTTGTAAACCTTTTCTCAACCCTTTCAAGTTTCACAACATCTTTCCGATAGGAAGGAGTCCAGAATTGCACGCAATATTCCAACAGTGTCCTAATCAATGTCCTGTACAGCCACAACATGACCTCCCAACTCCTGTACTCAATACTCTGACCAATAAAGGAAAGCATACCAAACACCTTCTTCACTATCCTATCTACCTGCGACTCCACTTTCAAGGAGCTATGAACCTGCACTCCAAGGTTTCTTTGTTCAGCAACACGCTCTAGGACCTTACCATTAAGTGTATAAATTCTGCTAAGATTTGCTTTCCCAAAATGCAGCACCTCGCATTTATCCAAATTAAACTCCATCTGCCACTTCTTGGCCCATTAGCCCACCTGATCAAGATCCTGTTGTAATCTGAGGTAACCTTCTTCGCTGTCCACTACATCTTCAATTTTGGTGTCATCTGCAAAGTTACTATTATGCTCTTATGCTCTTATGCTCGCATCCAAATCATTTATATAAATGACAAAATGTAGAGGACCCTGCACCGATCCTTCCGGCACTCCACTGGTCACAGGCCTCCAGTCTGAAAAACAACCCTCTGTCTTCTACCTTTCAGCTAGTTCTGTATCCAAATAGCTAGTTCTCCCTTTATTCCGTGAGATCTAACCTTGATAACCAGTCTGCCATGGGGAACCTTGTCAAATGCCTCACTGAAGTTCATATAGATCACATCTACCACTCTGCCCTCATCAATCCTCTTCGTTACTTCAAAAAACTCAATCAAGTTTGTAAGACATGATTTCCCACGCACAAAGCCATGTTGACTATCCCTAATCATTCCTTGCCTTTCCAAATACATGTACATCCTGTCCCTCAGGATTCCCTCCTACAACTTGCCCACCACCGATGTCAGGCTTACTGGTCTAAATTTCCTTGTCTTGTCCTTATTACCCTTCTTAAACAGTGGCACCACGTTTGCCAACCTCCAGTCTTCCGGCACCTCACCTGTGACGATTGATGATACAAATATCTCAGCAAGAGGCCCAGCAATCACTTCTCTAGCTTCCCACAGAGTTATTGGGTACACCTGATCAGGTCCTGGGGATTTTTACCCATTTCAAGACATCCAGCACTTCCTCCTCTGTAATCTGGACATTTTGCAAGATGTCACCATCTATTTCCCTACTTTCTATATCTTCCATACCCTTTTCCACAGTAAACACTGATGCAAAATACTCATTTGGTATCCCCCTCCATTTTCTGCAGCTCCACACAAAGGCTGCTTTGAGGGGCTCTATACTCTCCCTAGTTATCATTTTGTCCTTAATGTATTTGTGAAAACCCTTTGGATTCTCCTTAATTCTATTTGCCAAAGCTCTCTCATGTCCCCTTTTTGCCCTCCTGATTTCCCTCTTAAGTATGCTCTTATTGCCTTTATACTCTAAGAATTCACTCGATCTATCCTGTCTATACCTTACATATGCTTCCTTCTTTTTCTTAACCAAACCCTCAATTTCTTAAGTCACCCAGCATTCCCTATACCTACCAGCCTTTCCTTTCACACTAACAGGAATATACTTTCTCTGGATCCTCGTTATCTCATTTCTGAAGGCTTCCCATTTTCCAGCCGTCCCTTTACCTGCGAACAACTGTCCCAATCAGCTTTTGAAAGTTCTTGCCTTGTATCATCAATTTTGGCCTTTCTCCAATTTAGAACTTCAACTTTTAGATCTAATCTATCCTTTTCCATCACTATTTTAAAACCAACAGAATTATGGTCGCTGGCCCCAAAGTGCTTCCCCACTGAAACCTCAGTCAGCTGCCCTGCCTTATTTCCCAAGAGTCAAGTAGGTCAAGTTTTGCACCTTCTCTAGTAGGTACATCCACATACTGAATCAGAAAATTGTCTTGTACGCATTTAACAAATTCCTCTCTATCTAAACCCTTAACACTATGACAGTGCCAGTCTATGTTTGGAAATTCAAAATCCTCTACCATTACCACCCTATTATTCTTACAGATAACTGAGATCTCCTTACAAGTTTGTTTCTCAATTTCCCTCTGACTATTAGGGAGTCTATAATTACAATCCCAATAAGGTGATCATCCCTTTCTTATTTCTCAGTTCCACCAAATAACTTCCCTGGATGTATTTCCAGGAATATCCTCCCTCAGCACATCTGTAATGCTATCCCTTATCAAAAACACCACTCCCTCTTCTCTCTTGCCTCATTTTCTATCCTTCCTGTCGCATTTGTATCCTGGGACATTAAGCTGCCAGTCCCTGAGCCATGTTTCTGTAATTGCTGATATCCCAGTCCCATGTTCCTAACCGTGACCCAAGTTCATCTGCCTTCCCTGTTAGGCCCCTTGCATTGAAATAAATGCAGTTTAATTTATTAGTCCTCCCTTGTCCCTGCTTGCCCTGACTGTTTGACTCACCTGTTCTCAACTGCACCAGTCTCAGATTGATTTCTTTTCTCACTATCTCCCTGGGTCCCACCCCCCTCCATCTTACTTGTTTAAATCCTCCCGAGCAGCTCTAGCAAGTCTTCCTGCCAGTATATCAGTCCCCTTCCAATTTAGGTGCAAACCGTCCTTCTTGTACAGGTCACTTCTACCCCAAAACAGCTTCCAATGATCCAAAAATGTGAATCATTCCCCCATACACCAGCTCCTCAGCCATGCTCTATCCTCCTATCCCTGCCCTCACTAGTTCGTAGCACTGGGAGTAATCCAGATATTACTGCTCTCGAGGACCTCCTTTTTAAATTCCTGCCTAACTCTCTATAATCTCCCTTCAGAATCTCAAACTTTTCCCTTCCTATGTCATTGGTTCCAATGTGGACAATGACCCCTTGCTGGCCCCTCTCCCCCTTGAGAACATTCTGCACCCTCTCTGAGACATCCTTGATTCTGGCACCAGGGAACCAACACACCATTCTGATTTTTCGCTGCTGGCCTCAGAAATGTCTGTCTGTACCTCGGACTAGAGAGTCCGCTAACACAATTGATCTCTTAGAACCCAACGTGCCCCTCATTGTATTAGAGCTGGATCAGCCAATTGGCATTTTCTAGCTGAAGATTGTTGCAAATCCTTCAGCTTTATAACTCATACTGATGAGCTGGACTCGCTCATCATTGAGAATGGTGGAGTGGAGCCTCTTGCTCCAGTGGGTTGTTTAATTGTCCACCACAATTCACAACTGGATGTGGCAGGACTTAGTCAGTCAGTAGTGGTGCTGCCAAGCCCTCTTTGTCACCCTCAGTGCTTTCTCAGCATGGATGACAACTGATTCATCAGCTAAGGGGGCAATACATAATAGATGCCATGAGACTTCATGGGATGTGGAATCAAAGTCAATGGCCTCTTGTTTGTATGCCACTGTGCAGCCACTAACTTTGCTGTGTCTCTGCTGCTGGTGGGACAGGACTGACCTCCAGATAAAGATGGTACTGTCTGGGACTTTGTGTGTAAAATATGATAATATAAGACTGTTGACTAGGCTTTGGGACAGCTCTCCAAATTTTGGCACTAGCCCCCAGAAGTTGGTCAGGAGGACTCTTTAGGGTCAACAAGGCTGAGTTTGCATTGGCATCTTCAGTGTCTAGATAGTGGTCTTTCTGGTTTCCTTCCTTTTTAAAAAAACCTTTTAGCAGTTCGATAAAACTGAATGGCTTACGAGGTCATTTCAGAGGGCAGTTAAGAGTCACTTGCTGTGGGTCTGGAGGCACATGTCCTCCGGGTGCTCCGGTTTCCTCCCACAGTCCAAAAATGTGCAGGTCAGGTGAATTGGCCATGCTAAATTGCCCATAGTGTTAGGTAAGGGGTAAATGTATGGGTGGGTTGCGCTTCGGCGGGTCGGTGTGGACTTGTTGGGCCGAAGGGCCTGTTTCCACACTGTAAGTAATCTAATCTAATCTAATCTAATCTAATCTAGAGCCAGTCTCAATACCAGAAACTTCGCTGTTTGTGCTACATTCTCCTGAGAATCCATCACCCCCTACGTTTTCCAAAACAGCATACTTGTTTGAAATGGGTATAGCCACAAAAGGTCCTGCACGAGCTGCCTACCTCTATTATCTTTCCTGGAGTTAATCCATCTACGTGATTGTATCTGAGACTTTCCCCCCCTTCCTATAACTTCCATCCATCACATACTGTTGCTGTTGTAAATTCTTCATTGCTTCTAACTGTCTCTCCAATCAATGATATGATTCGCAACCAACAGCATTTTTTGCAGATATGATCTGCAGTAACCCTTAAACTCTCTTTAAACTCCCACAGCTGACAAGAAGTGTATATCACTCTACTAAAGGCCATTTTTGCTCCTTCACAATCTACAGACCCAGAAAATAACATCATCTTATTCCTCTTCAAACACTGCTCCAGCTTATATTTTAAGTTTAATCAAGAGACATTTCTAAAAAAAAATAAATAATGAAGAAAGAACCCACTCTACTCGCTACTGCAGACTTTCTGCAGGTCACACTTAAAAACAATACACTTATCTGCTTCTGTGCTATGAACTTCACCCAAACAATTTCTCTAAGATCAGTTGTGAATTTCATTGTTAACTTTCCCAGACGCTGTTGTATTATGGCGTAGATTTCAGACCAGATACGGCTGTATCTTTAAGATAAGTCACATGACACAATGTTCCAAAATGAAGGTATCCAACTTGTCTTCATTACCTCTCACTCTGCAATAGTATGGGAGTGTTTTCAGCAGCCAGGTATGTGTAAGTAATGTATAGTAAGTGTAATTGCAGAACCAAGATCATGTGTGTTAATCTGTGATATTGGAGCAATGTAAATAGTTAGTGCTGCTACTAGACATCAAGATATCTGACCTAACAAGAATCGAATCTTTGTGAGTTATGTTACATGAACATGATACCATTAATTAGACTAAAAGCTAGTCATGAGAGTCAATTAGTGACAGCAAGTGCCACACTAAATGATGTTACAGTGATGGTTTCAACCCTAAGATACTAGGGACAATTTTAGCCCTTAATTCCAAAATGTGTTTTGTTAAAAAAGACTAAGACTGCTACAACAACAAAGTAATTGCAAGTTTAAACGAGTTCTGTGGTTGGATCAATGGAATATAACATCTGAGTATGCCAAAGAAATTTCAAATGGACTAGACTGTGATCTCTTATGACCATAAAGATAATGAGGGGTTGATGATCCCTTGCTCAAAAACAAGGCACTCACTGCAGATTCCAAACTACAGACAAATTTACCCATTGAAAAATACATAAAATGCAGGCTGTTAAAAGTTAATTTCAACTTCACAGGAGAGCCCAACACAGATCCTCCACATATGTGCAGTGCTCACATTCAAAATGAGGTCAAACTGGAACTAGATCCAAATTGTTAAACAAAATTCTCCGTAACGAGCTGCTTTGTACTGACTGGTGCAGCTCCATTATGTGTCATTTGGAGATAGAGGGTAGTGTACGTTGATGCTTAAATCCAAGGTGATTGAGAATTAACAACTAGCATTGAACTAACGTCCCTTCGGGAAGGAAAACTGCCATCCTAACCCGGTCTGGCCTACATGTGCCTCCAGACCCACAGCAAGTGACTCTTAACTGCCCTCTGAAATGACCTCGTAAGCCATTCAGTTTTATCGAACTGCTAAAAGGTTTTTTTAAAAAGGAAGGAAACCAGAAAGACCACTATCTAGACACTGAAGATGCCAATGCAAACTCAGCCTTGTTGACCCTAAAGAGTCCTCCTGACCAACTTCTGGGGGCTAGTGCCAAAATTTGGAGAGCTGTCCCAAAGCCTAGTCAACAGTCTTATATTATCATATTTTACACACAAAGTCCCAGACAGTACCATCTTTATCTGGAGGTCAGTCCTGTCCCACCAGCAGCAGAGACACAGCAAAGTTAGTGGCTGCACAGTGGCATACAAACAAGAGGCCATTGACTTTGATTCCACATCCCATGAAGTCTCATGGCATCTATTATGTATTGCCCCCTTAGCTGATGAATCAGTTGTCATCCATGCTGAGAAAGCACTGAGGGTGACAAAGAGGGCTTGGCAGCACCACTACTGACTGACTAAGTCCTGCCACATCCAGTTGTGAATTGTGGTGGACAATTAAACAACCCACTGGAGCAAGAGGCTCCACTCCACCATTCTCAATGATGAGCGAGTCCAGCTCATCAGTATGAGTTATAAAGCTGAAGGATTTGCAACAATCTTCAGCTAGAAAATGCCAATTGGCTGATCCAGCTCAATTGAATCTGATGTTCCACTGCATCATAGATGCCAGGCTTCAGACAATTTATTTTACTGCATGTGATATCAACAAATGGCTGAAGACATTGAATAATGAAAAGATAATGGGCCCTGACAACATTCCAGCAATAATACTCAAGACTTGTACTCCAGAATTTGCCGTGCCCCAAGCCAAGCAGTCCTGGACAGCCCCAGCACAGGCATCTAGCCAACAATGTGGAAAATTGCCCAGCAATGTCCTGTACTCAAGAAACAGGGCCAACCCAACCAGGCAGATAACCTCCACATCAGTCTAGTCTAGATCATCAGTGAAGTGTTAAGCAGCACTTGCTTATCAATATCTCAGTTTGAACATCACTAGAGTTACTCAGCTCCTGACCGCATTTAGAGGAGATCTGAGAAAAAAAATTTTCACCCAGAGTGTGGTAGAAATATGAAATGTACTGCCTCAGAGGGAGGTGGAGGCAGATATTGTTGCAACGTTTCAGAAGCATCTGAATGAGTACTTAAAATGCCAGGTTACAGTCCAACAGGTTAATTTGGAAGCACTGGATTTTGGAGCACTGCTCCTTCATCACGCGGTTGTGGAGTATACTCCACAATCATCTGGTGAAGGAGCAGTGCTCTGAAAGTTAGTGCTTCCAACTAAACCTGTTGGACTATAATCTGGTGTTGTGAGATTTTTAACTTTGTACAACCCAGTCCAACACCAGCACCTCCAAATCATAAAATGCCAGGGCATAGTAGGCTATGGATGAAAGGTAGGTAAATGGATTAGTTTGGTGTTTGTTGGTCGGCTTAGACATGGTGAGCGACAGGGCCACTTTCCATGCTGTATGACTCAATGGCTCTATTTCAGCCTTGATTCAAACATGGACAAAAGAACTGAACTCTGAAGGCAAGGTAAGTGTGACTATCCTTAAAATCACAACCATATTTGACCAAACGTGGCATCGAGGAACAAAACTGAAGTCAATGGGAATCAGGGGAAATCTCTCCACTGGTTGGAGTCATACCTGGCACTAAGGAAGATGATTGTGGTTGTTGGAGGTCAGTCATTAGAGCTCCAGGACATCACTGCAGCAGTTCCTCAAGGTAGTACTCTCACCTCAATCACTCTCAATTGTTTCAATGACTTTCCCTCCATAGTAAGGTAAGTGAGAATGTTTGCTGATGATTACATAATATCCAGCACCATTCAATGCTTCTCAGATACTGACACAGTCTTATGTCTAAATGCAGCAAAGCCTGGACAATAGCCAAATTTGGGCTACAAGTGGCAAGTAACATTCATGCCACACAACTGCCAATCTCCAACAAGAGAAATCAACCATTACCCCATGGCATGCGATGGCATTGTTATCACTGAAGCCCCAACTATCAAAGTCCGAGGGTGACCATTGATCAGAAACTGAATTGGACTAGCTATGTAAGTGTTGTGGCTACCAGAGCAGGTGAGAGGCAAGGAATTCTGTCACAAGTGACCTGCTCTGTTAATAGAGAAGTACAATACTGAGTCTCATTTAGTCATATTCAGAAGTGAGAAAATGATAATGGATTATAGGGGCTGTTTAACAGTTTTATGTGTGTATATCCAGTGGCATTTTCAAATCTACTTGCTGTTGTCCTTAGTGTCTCACTGGTTTTAAGAATAATTCCATCTGATGAATTTATGTTTTCCATTCGGCGGAGCTACAATGAACATGTGGAAAACTTATCAGTTGTAAAAACTGAACACTCATAATAAATTTGTGAGATCTTTTAAAAGATCTTCTCAAGTTAAGTAAAATTGAGAAGTAAAGAGGGCCATGTGATCTCTTAGGTGATCTGTATGGTATCAAACCTGGATTGCTTAGTTAACCTGGGGACAGAAAAATCCAGATTGACATTTTCCTGAGAGTACATTATGTAATATTCACACTTGTAAATAAAGACTAGAGCTGCTATGCTGACTGTACTTAGAATTTTGGTCTGCAGGCTTTTGGTCAGAATCAGAGACAAAGAAAAAGGTCTCACAGAGAGAGAGAGAGACAAAGGCTATGTAGCTGGTGAGGTCACTAAAAACATATGGTTGTGTGTTTTCTATGAGCTACGAAGCAAACATATGGCAGAAAATTGTGCATCCAAGTGCAATTTAAGAATCCAGAAGATTTATCCTGGCATTAGCTAGAAGGGTGGGCAGTGAGTGGAGGGAGAAGTGGGAAACAGTGTTAACCTCAGCCTTTCTATTCAGTTCCTAATTTCTTGAAAAGGTGAGAAAAATGCCATTCGATGTTCACTGAAATTACCATTTGACGAAACCCAGAATCGTGACCCTGTCACTGGGACTGATGTTGGATTGGTTCATGTAAAAGTTGCAACTCTTCAAAGAACAGGCTATAAAATATATTGGTCCATGGGGATTTCAGTCATGTCATAACTTAATTGAGGGGAGGAGGGTGTACCTTTTCTGTAGTTTAGAATACTATTGACTGAATAAATAATCTTTAGTAGAGGTTGCTTTTAGTTTGTTGCTTTTACTTATTGTGGATCATGTAAGGTGAATCAGGCTACATTTTATTGATCAGTGCAAGTATACATAGAGGGCAAAACACCCTCAGACTCCTGAAATTCATCTCAACAATTCAGCATATCTCTAGAACATTTACTGTTTTTGTAGCATTTTATTGTCGACAAGAGTTATATGATGGAACACATGCTTTTCTCTATATTTCCAATTCTGCACTTACATGACTAGGTAAAATAAAAGTCACCTGAGCCTTTTTCTTCCATTATTCTTCACCCCACATGAAAATATCCTGACCCGTACTTGCTCTGACATTCTTGACTCTCAAGTTCCCTCTTTCAATCCTCTTTTCAAAAAAATGGTAATTTATCCAAAAATAGCAATTGCCGAGTCCATCTAATCCTATACTTACCATTGTCAACAAAACTAACAGATCTTATGTCACTGCTTTAGTTCTTATAACTGTAACCCATACCCAAATTAATCTGTAGTCCCAAATAATTTCTACAAGTTCTGCAAGACTAAGCAAAGTTTGTAATTTCACACAGCTATGTAACTTTGCACTTTAACTCTTTCACAATAAAGTCTTAAATCTTGAAATCCCTTGTAATTGCTTTAAACTCATTACGGGAAATTAAAATCTCAAATTGAACAGTTGCTACAAGGATTATGTCACTTTCCGAATTATTACCTGACAATAACTCAGTTTGCCAGCGTGTCCAGGAAATCTTACTCTTCCCAGATTGCCTGTTAACATTTGTAGGAGCATTTTCCCCTGACAGGGAATGAAAACTCAGGAGGCAGGCAGACCTGAGGCAAGTGGAAGTTTATTCATGCAGGAATCTGTTAAAGCAGGAAAAGGGCCAAAAGATCTTCTCAGAATCTGGCCTCAATGTATGAACTCAATTATTCGTTTAATCTTTGGCTCGGATCAGAAGATAGATCAACAACACACTCTAACATATGCAGTAAAGAGGAGTCTTTTTATACGTTTCTGTATTACAATGGTTACATACAATATAACTACAGTTGCCCCCTCCTAATCCATACACCTAATCCAGTAAAACACCTAATTAATGATAGATACCTATTTAACCAGCCTCAGCTTCCCATGATCTCATGGTGTTTAACAGACACTATAATCTCTGGGCATTGGAATTTTTCTATGCATCCTGTTCATTCATATTCCAGAGTTTATTGCTGTACTCCTTCCAGCCTCTCAGGCTGGCTTTAACTGTAGAGATGGTTTGAATTTGATTATTTGTTGTATCTTATGTGCTGCTTTATTAATTTCAGTTATTACTCTTACATTGCTCACTATTCTAATTATGCATGCAAAAATACAAAAGACAGTTAGTTTCAACTAGTTTCTATAAAATTTGTAATATTGATTTTTGTTAGGAAGTTACTTATAACTATAATGTTAAATACCACTTTTCCTACTCTTAAAATTTGGGCTGTAAACGATCCATTTTGTTCAGAGCACGTGATGGTATTTCCTGAAGTTAATTAACTTTCACATCTAGATCGACATGCTTTTTCTTTAATACTTTTATTAAACGTTGGTTATATGTGTACATTCTTTATGCTAAAAACTTTCCTTATGATTCCCAATGGAATTTCTAATTAAAACCTATTACAGAGTAATTCATTTCAAAGAAACAACTACAAAATAACTTTAACTGTTGTTCTGATAACAACTTAAGGAGGTGACTGGGTTGATCTCATGCCTGGTGTTCATTCATTCACTGTGGCAAATACTTTTCCATTAATGTGGGCGAAGATTAGTTGCTTGCCTATTTTAGAGACATGCTCTTATCAGTAGTGTCTGGAATGCGGTACTCATGGCCTTGATGTAACTTGGTTCAAAGATGTTGGAATATTGCGTGCAATTCTGGTCTCCTTCCTATGGGAAAGATATTGTGAAACTTGAAAGGGTTCAGAAAAGATTTACAAGGATGTTGCCAGGGTTGGAGGATTTCAGCTTTAGGGAGAGGTTGAATATGCTGTTTTCCCTGGACTATCGGAGGCTGAGGGGTTACCTTATGAAAGTTTATAAAACCATGAGGGGCATAGATAGGATAAATAGACAAGGTCTTTTCCCTTGGGTCGGGGAGTCCAGAATTAGAGGGCATAGGTTTAGGGTGAGAGAGGAAAGATATAAAAGAGACCTCAGGGGCAACCTTTTCACTCAGAGGGTGGTATGTATATGGAATGAGCTGCCAGAGGAAGTGGTGAAGGCTAGTACAATTGCAACATTTAAAAGGTATCTGGATGGTGATACGATTAGGAAGGGTTTGGAGGTATATGGGCCGGGTGCTGGCAGGTGGGACTAGATTAGGTTGGGATATCTGGTCGGCATGGACAAGTTGGACTGAAGGGTCTGTTTCTGTGCTGTACATCTCTAGGACTCTATGTCTCTATGTTGTCATTTTCTTTAATTAAATGCTGGAACAGACTGTTAGCCTTATTTATTTCCTGTCAGCCATTTTGTGTTCTAATTCTAAGGCTGGCTGTTCCTTTCTGTTTGTTGGCCATTTTGTGTGAGCAGACATGGGCCATTTTGTTATGAGCATGTAGCATGAACCCCTTCAATATTATAGCAGAAAAATATCCTAATATTCTCATAAGAGAATTTGACCACACAATTACTGTTCTGTTAAGCCAAAATTACTAAAATAAGTTAGAAAATGAATTTCTCCTCTGTTGTCATGCAGACGAAAAAGCCAAGGCAAGTTCAAAAAACAATTGAATTAGTTGTTGCCGAAGGTTAATTGAGATGGTGTGGAGGTGCTGGTGTTGGACTGGGGTGGGCAAAATCAGAAGTCACACGACGTCAGATTATAGTCCAACAGGTTTATGTGAAATTACAAGCTTTCAGGCTGCTGCTCCTTAGCCAGATGACTTCGCCTGATGAAGGAGCAGCGCTCCAAAAGCTTGTGATTTTAAATAAACCTGTTGGACTATAACCTGATGTCATGTGACTTCTGGCTTAATTGAGGCGAGTTGGGAGAAATCAAACGGAAATTCAACCTTTTACATTTCAAATAACAGTGATTAATGGACTTTTCCTATATTCCTGTTCCTTACACTCTCACTTCTATTTTGATGATTTTTATTTTGTTTTGATGATTTTGCTTTTACTTTTGCATAATTTATGACATAATCCAAGAGCTTTTTAAAATAAGATGAGCACCTTACTTACCTTTACAGGAATGTTTCTGGGGATTTTGTGGATGTGAGCCACAGCACAAACTGAAATGATCAGAAATGCTTCACACATTCAAAGATTTTTAGCATAATATTTTGAATATAACTGTCGGTGAAATAATGCAGATTAATAATTGTTGTCCATTGCTTGTGGTTGAAACAGAATATTTTGTCTTGGTGTTGAGAGAAAAAAAAAATTTGCAGAACTGCCAGGAGATATTTCACTCCCACAGAGACCATGTGAAGATTTGTGGGCTATTTGGAAAATAGCTCTGGAAACTGCCTGAGGCACCTTGTTCTTTTTTCTCACATTGTAAATTTTCTTTTCCTTCCATTCATCCAGTACTGGATCTGAGATATACAATCCGATAATTTAGCAATAGTGGAGAATTCGAGACGTGATGGTAGAACTGGATGTTATCTGCGTACATGTTAAAATAACAGCATTTTTGAACTTTGCCAAAGGGCAATATGTAGATGAGAAATGAGAGAAGAGTTAAGGATAGATCTTTGTGGGACATCATGATGTGGGAGCAGGAAATGTAGTAATTGCAGGTGGTTCAGTGGCTACAGTTAGACAAAGAAAATGGAACAGTGGCAGTAGAGACACGCCGCAGGAGGATAAGTAGAGGACAGTTTCCTCTGTTGCAACACCGAAAGAATGAAAATCTATGAAATATTGGCTAATAAGACAATCCAAAGGATGGGTCATGCAGCCAGTAGTTCAGTGATAATCGGGTCAAGGAACAAGGAGATTGGGCATGTGAATAAGATGAGCTTGGAGTTGGAGTAAGTGACGATAGCAGAAAAGTTAGACTAAGATGTAAGCTCTGAACTTGAGCAGAGTGGTGGATTAGTGGACTTTTGACACAGTAAGTTCAATGGAAGAGAGGGACACTACCTTGGTAGTTGATTTGATGGTCTTGATTTTAATGAAAATTAAGAGTTCCTTGCACTTACTGCTGCAGGTAAGAGTGGAGAAGACAGAGGAGAGATGGTTACCAACATGTTTTCAGTGAATGGAGGCTATCTTTCCATTCCAGGATAATCCTGGAATAGCAAGTAACTCTCACAGACAAGATAATGTGTTTTGGACTCAAGTCTGATCTGGTAGTGGATGGCTAAACTAGTTGTTTGCCATATCCTTTCATGTTTGTGTTCCTTTACCTTAAAAGAACACAAAGATCAGATATTGAAAGTCCTGCTCTACCGTTGTTATGCCTACTTTTACTACATGTTTATATAACCTACCCTGTTACAACCATATAACCTATCCATTGCTCAAGTCATGGTTTGTATGAACATGCCTTTGAAATATTAATTTATAATATTGAAAAATATTTCAAAGAGGAACTAGTTTCTTGTTTACCATTTCTAGCAATCTTTACTGCCTAATTATTAGTTGACCTTTACAGTAAACGTACAATAAAAATTCCATTTATACAAAGAGGTGGAGATTCTCCCTCAGAACTTTAGTTCTCTATTTTGAATGTAAAGATGGGCTCTTTGGGGGTAGGGCAGAGAATAATTATTTGCATAATGTTTCATGAGTAAGCTGTTAAATTATTTTGGAAAAAGCCATTAAATTTTAAGTTTAAGTACCTAGGGGCATATTTTTATATTAAAGATCCTAATTAATGTTTGGAACAGTTTATATAACATGCTGTGTAGCGTCTGCACTGCAATTGTCTCACATAGGTTCCCATGTGGAACTCAGATTCTGACAAAATATTCAAAGTCATTGCCACTTCTTTTGAGACAATTGTTGAAATCCCTGGGTCCTGCAGCAGATGGAACTTGATGTTCATTATTAATGTTCTGAAGAATTATGTACTTACCTATAGAGTCAGTGTCATACAGCATGGAAACAGATCATTTGGTCCAACTCGTCCAGGCTGACCAGACTTCACACACTAGCCCCATGACCCTCTAAACCTTTCCTATTCATGCACCTGTTCAAATGTCATCGCCGATTCTCAAGGTAACAGTGCCACAAGACTGACTGATATGTGCAGGTTGGTATAGTCTCTGTATGATCTTGTACAGAGCTTCTTCCAGATTGATTGCTGGAATGAGAGAGCACTAACCAGTGAGAAGAGATTGAGTAGAATGGGCCTATATTCAATGGAGCTTAATAAAATGAAAGGCACTCTCATTAAAAACGTACAAATTCTTTGAGTTTTGGATCAGATAAATGCTGAGAGACTCTTTTCCCTGGCTGGAGAGCCCAGGGAGATTAAGTTGATGGAGAAAATGAGGACTGCAGATGCTGGAGGTCAGAGCTGAAAATGTGTTGCTGGAAAAGCGCAGCAGGTCAGGCAGCATCTAAGGAGCAGGGGAATCGACGTTTCAGGCATGAGCCCTTCTTCAGGAACCTGAAGAAGGGCTCATGCCCGAAACGTCAATTCTCCTGCTCCTTGGATGCTGCCTGACCTGCTGCGCTTTTCCAGCAACACATTTTCAGCTCAGATTAAGTTGATGAAAACGGTACTGAAATGATTGCTATGATAATAAAGCAGAACTGTTTTAAAGTTTGGTTTTATGATGTAATTTTGGCTATAATTACTGATTACTGTAATTTAACAAAACTTACTGTTAAGCTGTTAAATGAGACAAACCTGTGATTTAGCACTCAAGTGCTGATTTGATGCAATTTTCCTGGAGCAGTTGAGACATGTTCACTGAAGCTGCTAAGTGTCATGACTAATTCACTGGCTCAGAAACTGAATGAGAGGATGTACAAGTTCTCATATCCAAGAGTTCAGTGGAGGAGGTCCAGAGCAGGAATGGTGCCCTGTATCTACTGGAAGGAAGTAGTTCACATCATTATCTTCACATTCTTTGTTTCCCCTACCCTACAATAACTCTTGCTGCTCTGACTGGCATCTCATCCTCCTCCTATTCCTTTTGTGACCAAGGGGCAGCCCTAACAAATACTCATTGTTCGTGTTGCAACAAAGCCTCTGAACCCCAAAATACTCCGAACATTTTTAGCCTTTAATCTCCAAAATGTGTCTTTATTTAAAAAGAGGACTGCCGCAGAGACAAAAATAACTGCAGGGATAAATTGTTTGGATAGATGGCTATATTTCTGTGTGAGGTTGAAAGGATATAACACCTAAAAAAAGGTGTAAAAGAAACTTCAATCAGACGGGAGTATACTCTTATAACTATAAAGTTAAAAAGGGGATAACAGCCACATGATCTACAGTAAGTAATCCCCTAAAGATTATGTCCCAAACTGCATACAGAATCTTAACCAAAATATGTAAGTTTGAATTCCACAGAGTTTTTTGGAGGGATTTTTGCTGTTTATATTAAAGATGCTAATTGTCAATCGGAACAGTTTATACAGCATGCTGTGTACCTTCTGCAATGCAATGGTCTACATAGGTTCCCACGTGCTACTCAGATTCATACAAGATATTCCAAGTCATACCAGGGAGATTTCGAACCATCTCTTACCGAACATGTCTCATTCCTGATGAAGGGCTTATGCCTGAAATGTCGACTCTCCTGCTCCTCGGATACTGCCTTTCCTGCTGTGCTTTTTCAGCATCACACTTTTCGACTCTGATCTCCAGCATCTGCAGTCCTCACTTTCTCCACGTCTCATTAGCTACCTAACCCTCCCCCCAACATTGTGTCCTGCGTGTCTGAATCTAGCTCCATCTTACACGTGCCATTCCCGGAACAACTCACCACTTACCAGATATCATGGAAACCCCTTGATGCCCACCATCTTTCAAAGGCCGTAGTGCACATGGAAAAGCATTGGCATACCGCTGTTGCCCATCACTGACACAGTATTGGTATAGCAACCACAATGCCACGCTATGAACAGCACCATACAGTTTACCTGTGCTTAGCCACATTCCATCTAAACACCCTCTCTGAGTCAGCACTCCTTCCCCCCCGCCCCCGCCCCCCGCCACCCCACCACCACCACTCCCACAATGCTTTTAGGTCACCTGCAGTTTATCTTTGTCCAGAAGGGATACATCGCCTACAGGCAATCCCATCAGACAAGTCTAAATATGAGCTTTTATTGATGGACAGCAAGAGGGAAAACAAGCAAAACAAACACAGTATAGTTTGCTTCCACATTGCAAACCAAATGATGGCACGATGACCTTGAGGATCCATGATAGTTGTCTGTATCCAGCTGGTATCAACTGGAATCGGGTGTCAATCAAATCCCGTCTGCCTTTTGATGCCCAGCTGAGCTGAGCTCTGTCCCACCACAGAGTATCCTCCAGCTCAGTGTCCTTATCCTTCTCCTCGGAACTCTGCTCCCCTTTCCCGTAGCCCTTCAACATTTATCACATTGCCCCCCCCCCCCCCCGCCTACTGACCACAGCACACCAGGATGTTGCAAACACTGTGTGTGGATTATACTGAAGTGACCATCCCCCAAACTGCTCCAAGCTGCAAAAATAACTCTTCAGCAGCTCAACCATCTATGCCTCTTGTTCATCAACTCCGCCCCCCCCCCCCCCCACCTTCTTATCCCAGATACATCTGAACCATTGCATTCATGAGAGTACATCATTACAGTTACATGGCACACGGTCCTCTTTCCCACAATACCTTGGAAGTTCCACAGATGATGGGATGCTTTTGTTTTACATTCACATTTTAAGTCATTGCCACTAACTCCTGCATCACTGAGATGACAATATTAGTTTTGCCAGCACCAGAAATATGTTGCCATCTGTCTTTAGCTAAAACATTACCATCAGAACATTCCTGCTGCATGCATTGCATATTGGCAAAGAAACATTTACAAATGAAATATACCTGGACTTTGGAAACACATACTTGCCCTTCAATGTCCTGACATCCAGCAGGTTTTGTGCTTTTGTCTATGTGAAAATGTTACCCCTCAGATCCTTTTTAAATCTTCCCCTCTCACCTTAAACCTATGCCCTCTAGTTGTCGACTCTCCCACATGAGAAAAAAGACGTTGGCAAATCATCATCTCCATGCCCGTCATGATTTTATCTACCTCCACAAGGTCAGCCTTCAGCCTCTGACATTCCAGGGAAAATAACCCCAGCCTAATCAGCCTCTCCCTGTAATTCAAATCCTCAAGTCCCAGCACCATCTTTGTAAATCTTTTCTGCACCCTCTCAAGGTGAACAACATTCCTCCTATACAAGGACAACCAGTATTGTACACAGTAGTTTAAAAGTGGCCTGACAAATGTCCTGTATACTTGCAACATAGCTCTCAACCCCTATACTCAATGTTTTAACCAATGAAGACAAACGTGTCAAACACCGTCTTCACTGTCTACCTGCGGGTCCACTTTCAAGGAACTATGCACCCGCACTCCTCGCTCTCTTTGTTCAGCATCACTCCCCAGGGCTCTACTATTAACTGTATAAGTCATGCCTTGTTTTGCCTTACCAAAATGCAACACCTCGCATTTATCTAAATTAAACGCTATCTGCCAATCCTTGGCCCAATACCCTGACCAAGGTCCTATTGCACTCTGAGATTATCTTCTTAATTTTGCATTACACACCTATTTTGGTGTCATCTGCAAACTTACTAACCATATCTCCTATATTCACAACTTAGATCCCTTGTGATCTAACTTACTAACCAGTCCACCACGTGGAGCCTTGTCAAACATTTTCTCAAGTCTTATGATAATATGCCTAAGTGCACGAAATGGATTTGTTTTAATACAGTCTCTATAAGACACACTTACTGATCCAAACATGTGTTTACTTTCATCTGTTGTTTGACAGTGTGCAATGAAAAAGAGCTGAGGAATCTCGCTTCCAGACTGAAAGACTGGTTCGGGGCTTTACATGCTGATGCCAACCAAGACGTAAAATTTAAATCAATCAAGCAATCAGAGCAGACCCGTAAGTAAACCTCTTCACTCGAGTTACTGTCAACTGAAATTAGCTTGCTAACAAAGGAAAACAGGTGGTGTTAACAGTCTATCAAAAAAATTGTCAGCAATTATAAGGAATTTTAGTTTTTTGCTGGAATTGGGGATTCTCCCACCTTTTTTCTAAAACTATAAGCACAAGCATTTTATAAGATAGAGGCTCAGATATTTATATTCCAGTTTAATGCTGGTGCAAAATGCCTTTCACGTTCTGCAGTGCAAAATAACTATGAAAGCATGACACCAAGATGAAATGGAATAAGAATCACTCTTCCAAGCACAAACACTGGACTTAACAGTGAAAGTACAGAATCGGGGTGAAGCAAAACCTTTAAAAACAATATTATCTTCGCAAGATTCGTATACTCTTGGTTTAATATCCATCTGTGACCCTAAATTTCTGAACTTCACGCCATTATAATTTCTGTCCAGTGTCAAATTTATAAAGGAATGTTTTGGCAGAAATAGAGATAGGTAACGATAGTGTAGCAGAGGTTGGATCATAAACCAATATCATTTGAATTAGAGTTTTCAATCTCTGCTCATTGCCTTTCCTATATGAAATTAGTTTGGGAGATATTGAAGCTAACGATTCAAGTCCAATTTGGTGGTTTTTCAGAACTGAAGACTTTTGAAGAGTCCAGTTGGACTCAAAACATTAACTCCCTCTTCTCACAGAGGCTGCCAGGCCTGTTGCATTTTTCTATTTTTGTTTCAGACTTCCAACATCCACCATATTTTACTTGTATTTGAAATAGTTTTTAGTGAATCCATGGCAGCCTCATTTAAGTGATGGGTTTTTCCCAAAAGCCTAGATTAAGACTGATTATTTGAATTGATCATTCCTGTTGTAAGTGCCAGTACTGAAACTGACCAATTGAATGACTCTTTGCAGTAAAATATAACAGTATGCCATCCGGTAACAATGACATCCAATATAATCTGAACAAAAAAATCACAGAAGTTAAATTAAAATTTTGCCTTTACAACATCTGGAAAATAACACACTAGATAAACTAGGGATGATTTTGCCCTTACCAAAAAAACATGCAAAACATGCCAGCTTGGTGCCAAATGGCTCATTTTGAGAATCAGCCTCAATAGTAACGGGAATGCTCAGCAAGTCAATCAGTGTGTGCAAAAAGAAACACAGTAATTTTTTTCAGTTCTCTGCATCTCTCCCCATTTGCTGCTAAACTGCCGAGCATTTCCAACCTCCTGCTTTTGTTGAAATCGTATTGAGTCATTGATTTGTGGCGGGAAATGAATTTTTTTTTGATTGAACAGCTACCCAATAATAATCAAAAGTTCTAGAGTTTACAAAATCATCAGTCAGTTCTGGGAACATCCAAAACATTCTGATCATTATTTTAAATGGGCCAAAATCCTGACTTAGAGACTGCTTCTCCAGGCAGTAGGTTCAATGAAACTTCACTGTAGTCACAGCATCTGCATCTCATTTTCTGGGTGCTCCCATCCCAATTTTAGCTGGCAGTCCTGTCCCATTTGTGTAAGGAGTTTGCCTTTTATTCCCTGAAATTATTTGCAGAGCAAATTGCTGGATCGAGCCTGGATCAGCACGTGGTGAATCAACACTTTCTCTGCTTTTCTGGTGGTGTATGGGAGTAAATTACTGAGCAATACACCTCTGGCCTCTTGAGCTCTAATCTCACAGTGGTAATGACACTGAAGCTGTCATCATTTACCATGATGCAGCTGCATTAGGTGTCATTCTATGCACCGAATAATGTGGAATTTCAAATTGCTGTCACTAACTCTATGCTCCTCCGGGCAGGTACTGTTGAGATCCACCCAGTCTGTAATCAACTGGAAATTATTGAATGAGTGGGAACTTTCACTGCGCACCATTAAGTCTCGCTATGAATCTCTCGAAAGGATACACCTTGTTGAATTAGGTGTAACTGGTTTTTAACTGCATCTTAAGTTCCAAATTTCTGCTGAATACTCTCACTAGCCCTTAAAAAGTTATTTTATCATATTAAAATTTCATAGCTTTGTATGCTATACAGATTACATTTTTTATAATTTAGGTTTATAACATTTAATCTTTTTAATTTTTGTGAGGCATGACCTACCCCTCGCAAGCCATGCTGACTGTCTCTAATCAAACTATTGTTTTCCAAGTAAATCATAAATCCTGTCTCTCAGAACTATCTCCGATAATATGCCCACCATAGCCATAAGGCTGACTGGTCTGTAATTCCTGGGATTATCTCTATTCCCTTTCTTGAATAAGGGATTAACATTTGCCACCCTCCAGTCATCTGCACTACACCAGTAGACAGTGAGGGTGCAAAGATCATCACCAAAGGCACAGCAATCTCTTCCCTCGTTTCCTGTAGTAACGTTGGATATATTCCATCTGGCCTAGGCGACTTATCTATCCTTATGTTTTTCAACATTTTCAGAACATCCTCCTTCTTAACATCAGCCTGTTTGAGCACATCAACTTGTTTCACACTGTTCTCACAAATGACAAGGTCCCTTTCAGTAGTGAGTACTGAAGCAAAGTACTCATTAAGGACTCCACGACCTCCCCTTGTCATGGAGCTTGTCATGGAGCCCACAAGGGGGCAGGCTATTCTGGACCTAGTGCTATGTAGTGAACCAGACTTTATAAAAAAATCTTAAAGTAAGGGAACACTTAGGAAGCAGCGATCATAATATAGTACAGTTCAGTCTGCAGTTTGAAAGAGAGAAGGCAAAATTGGATGTAATGGGGTTACAGTTAAATAAAGGTAATTATGAGGGCATGAGAGAGAAACTGATGAAAATAGACTGGAAGCAGAGCCTAGCGGGGAAGACAGTAGAGCAAAAATGGCAGGAGTTTGTGGGTATAATTGAGGAAACTGTACAGAGGTTCATCCCCAAGAAAAGAAAGATTATCCAGGGAGGGATTAGACAGCCATGACTGACAAAGGAAGTCAGGAATTGTATTAAAGAAAAAGAGAAATTCTATAAAGTGGCCAAGAGCACTTAGAAATCAGAAGATTGGGAAGGCTACAAAAACAGAGGATAACAAAGAGAGAAATAAGGAAGGAGAGGATCAAATATAAAGGTAGGCTAGCCAGTAATATTAGAAATGATAGAAAAAGTTTCTTTCAATACATAAGAAACAAATGACAGGCAAAAGTAGACATTGGGCCACTTCAAACTGATGCTGGAAGCCTAGTGATGGGAGATAAGGAAATAGCTAGAGAATTTAATAAGTACTTTGCGTCAGTCTTCACAGTGGAAGACATGAGTAATATCCCAACAATTAAAGGGAGTCAGGGGGCTGAGTTGAGTATGATTGTCATTACAAAAGAGAAAGTGCTAGAAAAGCTAAAAGGTCTTAAAATTGATAAATCTCCTGGCCCCGATGGGCTACATCCTAGAGTTCTGAGGGAGGTGGCTGAGGAAATAGCAGAGGCGTTGGTTGAGATCTTTCAAAAGTCACTGGAGTCACAGAAAGTCCCGGATGATTGGAAGATCACTGTTGTAACCCCCTTGTTCAAGAGAGGATCAAGACAAAAGATGGAAAATTATAGGCCAATTAGCCTAATCTCGGTTGTTGGTAAAATTCTGGAATCCATCATTAAGGATGAGGTTTCTAAATTCTTGGAAGAGCAGGGTCGGATTAGAGCAAGTCAACATGGATTTAGTAAGGGGAGGTCGTGCCTGACAAACCTGTTGGAATTCTTTGAAGAGGTGACAAGTAGGTTAGACCAGGGAAACCCAGTGGATGTGGTCTATCTAGACTTCCAAAAGGCCTTTGATAAGGTGCCACATGGGAGGCTGCTGAGCAAGGTGAGGGCCCAAAGTGTTCAAGGTGAGCTACTGGTATGGATTGAGGATTGGCTGTCTGACATAAGGCAGACAGTTGGGATAAAAGGTTCTTTTTTGGAATGGCAGTCGGTGACAAGGGGTGTCCCGCAGGGTTCAGTGTTGGGGCTGCAGCTGTTCACGTTATATATTAATGATCTGGATGAAGGGACTGGGGGCATTCTAGTGAAGTTTGCCGATGATACGAAGTTAGGTGGACAGACAGGTAGTACTGAGGAAGTGGGAAGGCTGCAGAAGGATCTAGACAGTTTGGGAGAGTGGTCCAGGAAATAGCTGATGAAATTCAATGTGAGCAAATGCAAGGTCTTGCACTTTGGAAAAAAGAATACAAGCATGGACTACTTTCTAAACGGTGAGAAAATTCATAAAGCCAAAGTACAAAGGGATCTGGGAGTGCTAGTCGAGGATTCTCTAAAGGTAAACATGCAGGTTGAGTCTGTGATTAAGAAAGCGAATGCAATGTTGTCATTTATCTCAAGAGGGTTGGAATATAAAAGCACCGTTGTGCTACTGAAACTTTATAAAGCTCTGGTTAGGCCCCATTTGGAGTACTATGTCCAGTTTTGGTCCCTACACCTCAGGAAGGACATACTGGCACTGGAGCGTGTCCAGCGGAGATTCACACGGATAATCCATGGAATGGTAGGTCGAACATACGAGGAACAGCTGAGGATCCTGGGATTGTATTCATTGGAGTTTAGAAGATTAAGGGGAGATCTATTAGAAACTTACAAGATAATACATGGCTTGGAAAGGGTGGACACTAGGAAATTGTTTCCGTTAGGCGAGGAGACTAGATCCCGTGGACACAGCCTTAGAATTAGAGGGGGTAAATTCAGAACAGAAATGCAGAGACATTTCTTCAGCCAGAGAGTGGTGGGCCTGTGGAATTCATTGCAGTGGAGGCCGGGACGCTAAATGTCTTCAAGGCAGATATTGATAAATGTGGTCTCTGTGCATTCTCCCAGTTATTCTACTTTCCAAGGGGAATGCCTATCACTACATCCACCACAAAAGTTTTATACAGAGACAGGCTGCCTGACACATTGTGTGAACCACCAACTCTTCAAAAGAGCAACTTGGCTAATATCGTTTGTGTAAATTTGCCCCCACAGCCTTACATTTTCTTCCTTAGTCACAGAATTTTCAATGCTATGCACACATTGAAATCAAGATAGAGACCTTCAGCAAGCAAACTGCTTCCTCCAGACTGGTAACTTTAAGGAGTGCTAGTGATCACCAAGCACCTCCACAATGCAGTAGCAGCCAATGGAAATTTGTCAGTAATCAGTCTGAAAATAGTTGCTAATCACTTTAAGTAGCACTGGTGCTTCCTGCTGCTGAATGCATGTTCAGTTATGTCTGATCGAGAGATGTTGTTAGCAATCGTGGTAAGCTCCAAAGTACTCGTGCTGGCATCAAACTACAGTAAACACCGGTGTCATGATCTCCTAACTCTCTGTACTTCTAGCAGAGGTTATCTGCCAAAGGGGTAAAAACACTCACCAAGATGGCATCTGACATGATTCTCCCCATAAGTGCTTGGTACCACAGATGCCATGTTGAATCTCATAAGCCCTGTTTAAATCTCGAAAGGCCAAACTTTGTTGCTGTCAATTGTGTTACCGATGGCCAAAAGGTAACTGTTAATCAAAACATTAGAAAATTTCCTTGATCTTTTGTTGTTCATGTAATGAAAATATATTTGCTTACTTGTGATTCCATGCAAAACCTTGCATTAGCATCTGATTCAAAGAAGTACCAACTGCAGTGCGCAGACCAAATATGGCACCTTTCCCAGTTATGCTTTATCTAGGCCTCGTGTGTTGTAATTTAGCCCTGGTGAGTGGAGATGAGAGTTCTAGTTTTTGAACACTCTGTTGACATCCATGAGGGTCCTCATATCTGAGAGTGGAATGGTGAGCTCCTATTGCTTCTAATTGTATTTAATCGCTCAAGGTGAGATGGATAAGAGGGTGAGGGATGTGGGAGACTAGATATGTGAGGTGAAGGAATCCCAAGAGAACAATGACCATAACATGATAGAGTTCACCCTGCGGTTTTAGAGGGAGAAATTCAATTTAGATGTAATGGTGGTACAGTTGAGTAAAGGTAACTGCAAAGATGAAGGAGGAGCTTGCCAAGGTTGATTGGAAGGGCAGCCGAGCAGGGAAGATGGTGGAGCAGCAATGGCAGAAGGCAGAGATTAGGGTTAAAGGGGTTTAGATTAGATTCTCTACAGTGTAGTAACAGGCCATTTGGCCCAACAGGTCTACGTCAACCCTCGACCCAGACCCATTTCCCTCTGACTAGCGCACCTGACACTATGAGCAATTTAGCATGGCCAATTCACCTGACCGGTACATCTTTGGACTGTGGGAGGAAACCCACGCATACACTGTGTGCAAACTCCACACAGACACTCCCCCCGAGGCTGGAATCGAACCCAGGTCCCTGGCACTGTGAGGCAGCAGTGCTAACCACTGAGCCACCATGCTGCCTGGGTCTTTTTCAGGCTGGCAGCTGGTGACTAGCAGAGTTTCACAGGGTTTTGTGATGGAATGTCATACATCAATAACTTGGACAAAAGAACTGAGGGCATTGTTGCTAAGTTTGCAGATGACACAAAGATAGCTGGATGGACAGGTAGTGTTGAGGAAGCAGGAGGCTACAGAAGGGCTTGGAAAAAGCAAGGAATTTGGGCAAAGAAGTGGCAGATGGAATACAATATGGGAAAGTATAAGATTATGCACTTTGGAGGATGAATAGAGGCATAGACTATTTTCTAAACAGGGAAAGGCTTCAGACATTTGAAGCATAATGAGAATTAGGAGTCCTATTTCAGGATTCTCTTACAGTTAACATGCAGCTTCAGTTGGCAGTTAGGAAGGCAAATGCAATGTTTGCATTCATTTTAAGAGGGCTAGTATACGAGAGCAGAAAAATGCTACTGAGGTTGTATAAGCCTCTGGTCAGTTAAACAGCATTTGGAAAATTGTGGAGGGAAATCAGAGTTAAAATTTTGGGTTGAGTGACCTCCAAACTGAACTGAGATGGAATGATGAAGGGCTCTGGCCAAAAACATTGATTTTCCTGCTCCTCAGATTCTGCCTGACCTGCTGTGCTTTACCATCAACACACTCTTGACTTGGAAATATATTGTCATTCTTTTGCTGTCGCTGGGTCAAAATCATGGAATTCCCTCCCTTAGGGTATTGTGGGTGAACCCACAGCAGGTGAACTGCAGCAGTTCAAGAAGGCAGCTCACCACCACGTTCTCAAGGGCAACTAGGGATGGGCAATAAATTCTGGCCAGCCAGCAATGCCCACATTCCCCCAAATGAATAAACATAAGAAAAGTACTGCTGGACCTGCTGAGATTTTCCAGCATTTCAGTTTTTGTTTCTGCTTTACAGCATGTTGTGGGCAGATTTAGATCCCATATCTAAGGAAGGTTGGTGATGGCGTTAGAGGAGGTTTACAATAATGATTCTGGACATATAGGGCTTGTCATATGACGAATAGTTGCAGTTACTGGGTCTGTACTAAGAGTTTAGAAGGATGAGGAAAGATCTGATTGAAACTTACAGGATATGGAGAAGCCTGGATAGAATGGACATGGAGAAGATGTTCCCACCAGTAGGACAGATAAGGAAGCAAGGGCACAGTCTCAGAGTGAAGGGATGGCCCTTTAGAACTGAGATGAGGAGTACTTCCTTCAGCCAAAGGGTGATTAATCCATGGAACACATTGCTGCAGAAGGCTTGGAGGCCAAGAGTTTAGTGTATTTAAGACAGAGATAGGTCAGTTCTTGGTAGGTAGGGGGATCAAGGATTATGAGAGACAGGAGAATGGAATTGGGAAACATATCAGCCATGACTGCATGGCAGAGCAGTCTTGATGGGCCGACTGGCCTAATTCTGCTCCTATATGTTTTTTATTTTATGATCTAAATGCTCAGTGCCTAGGGCCCCAATAATATTTAGCTAACATTCAAGATTGGGTCTTAGAAAGACCATACAGAAAGTGAAAAAGAATATGAATAATTGTGAAGCCAGTAGAAATTGATGTCTATGGGTGCAGTCATAGAGTCATAGAACAATACAGCACAGAAACAGATCCTTTGGTCCAACCACTCCATGCTGAACATAATCCCAAACTAAACTAGTCTTACCTGCCTGCTCCTGGCCCATATCCCTCCAAACCTTTCCTATTCATGTCTCTATCCAAATGTTCTTTAAACGGTGCAATTGTACGCACATCCACCACATCCTCAGGAAGTTTGTTCCACAAATGAACCACCCTCTGTGTAAAACATTTGCATCATGTCTCTTTTGTTAAATCTCTCTCCTCTCACCTTAAAAATATGCCACCTTAAAAATATTCCCTACAGCATGGAAACAGGCCCTTCTTCCTAACAAGTCCAACCGACCCTCCAAACAGTAACCCACCCAGACTCATTTCTGTATATTTCCCCTTGACTAATGCACCTAACACTATGGGTAATTCAGCGTGGTCAATTTACCTGACCTGCACATCTTTCGGAATGTGGGAGGAAACCGGAGCACCCAGAGGAAACCCACGCAGACACAAGGAGGATGTGCAAACTCTACACAGACAGTCACCCAAGGCTGGAATCAAATCCAGGTCCGTGGCGCTGTGAGGCAGCAATGCTAACCACTGAGCCACTGTACCACTGGTTCTAAGTACTGAAGCTCTCACATTAATTTCATCTATAGTTCCTAGGCCAAATGCTTAAGGGATTTGTTTTTCAAATTAAGGAAAGGTGTCTAAAGTTGAATGGACCAGCATGAATGCACCTTCTTTCATGAGAATTAGACTTGCTTTTCAGATGTCAACCCTTTAACCGCAATTGTCCAAAGGTCCAGCGTTCAGGAATTGTCCCTTTAGATTCAAAAATTACAAATGTAATTTCATTATTTAAAAAGTGAAGAGAGAAACTAGCAAAATAATGACTTCTTAGTCCAGCATCTGAACATTGGTTGTGAAGGAATTGGTAGAACTCATATTTAAGTTGGTGGAATTTTCCCCTGTTGAGAACAATGGTATATGTCAGGCAAGAATTCAAAATCAGATTCCCCACATCAAGTTACACTGTTGCAATTCAGTCCTCCCTCCTTAAGTGGCGCAATCACTTTCTTGCCATCAGGTGACAAGAAGTCGACATAGATGTATTTGCAGCTTATTAATTACACGTCTTAATGGAATTAACTTCCCCATTTTGGTTAACCTTTGCCTCATTGAGATAGTAAATGCTTCATACACTCTACTATAGAAAACAAATGGATACCAGTCAAGTTGGGGTCCTCTATCTCCGGTCCATGTGAGTACACATATACTGCAGCCGTCATGAGCCTTTTGAGTAAAGGGACTCAACTGAAACAAGGAGAGTGTGAAGAGGCGTCGCAGCATAGGGTGTGCAACACAAGAGAAAATGTGAAGAATGGGGGGAACTTTTGAGTCAAAGACAGTGAGGAGCTTAATATCTGAGAACCCCAGTCAGTTTGGCCCCCTCAGCCTAACTATGGACCAGTTTTTCCTCCCCTGAAATAGAGAAGAATTGAGTGGGATGGGATTGGTTACAGGAGTAGTTTGTGAGCTTGCCTTATCTTTGCCAGGGTGGTGAGTAGGAATCACAGAGGGCAGGAAATATTAGTAGTTTAACAGGATGGGGTGGTGAGGATGCACGATTAGACACATGTGATGCTTGCAGTCCATCCCTTTTGTGGAATGTGTGTACAATGGCATGGTTGGTCTGAGTAATAGCATTGTGTGTATAAGCTAGTAGAGAAAGAAGATGCTGACACTTACCTTGCATAGCTCAGGATATCATTATCTCTTATTTCCTGGATTGCTTGCTGTCCCTTTTGCTGGGGTCAGTGAAGCTGTCTTGCACTGTGATCTCTGCCTGGACTGGATGTTCTGATGGGATCCACCTTGTCTAACTAAAAGGTCCATCTAAGGACAGCACCAGTAATCCAGGGATCCATCAGAAAGGTTTTGACTGGTATTTCTGGTTTTGTGAGGTAAGCACCATAGGCTGAGCAGAGATTCCTGAATTACATCTAAACTGGTGTCCAGCTGGCCTTTCAGTGTGGGGTTAAAACCTTCAACCCCAGAAGTTAATGCCAATGAGGAAGAACTTCCAAGACATTTGCTCGTGATTCACTGAGTCACTCATGCAGAATCACGCTTGCATAAATACTGAACAAAAGTGCATTTAACCACAAGAGATAACTCATCCTAAAATGGCAGATACAATGCCATCCAATATGTTTGTTTAAATGCTTTAATTTCAAAATGTGCAATTCTGAGCACAGTGACTGAGCATTTAGAGAAATTTGATCTGATTAGAGACAGCCAACATAGATTTGAAAAGGTTAGGTCATGTGCAATGAACCTAACTGAAATTTATGAGTAACTTCAGTAATAAACAGGGGAATATGGTTCATACAGACTTCCATAAAGTGTTTAATCAAGCTACATATAAGAGATTGTTATTTAAAATTGCAGCTCAAGGAACTGAAGGCAAGTGATTGACTTGGTTATGAGACTGGTTATGTGCTAGAAAACAAATAAAAAGAATGTTAGATAGATATTCGAATTGAAAGGAAATGACTAATGTCTCAACAAAGCTGGGACTGTTTATTAGATTTATTCATTCGTAACATAACACAAGCAAGAGTCATTTAATCAAGGTTGCTGAAGGCACAAAGGCCAATAGCATATTAACGAGTCAAAATGTGTGGTGCTGGAAAAGCACGGCTGGTCAGGCAGCATCTGAGGAGCAGGAGAATCGATGTTTCGAGCATAAGCTCTTCATCAGGAATGTAGGGGAGGCCCAAGGGGGCTAAGAGGTAAATGGGAGGGGGGTGGTGGGGCTGGGGGGAAACTGGGAATGTGATAGGTAGATGAAAGTAGGGAACATGATGGTGATAGGTTAGAAAGGAGGGTGAAGCAATAGGTGGAAAAGAAGATGGACGGGTAGGATGGTTCAAGAGAGCAGTGCTGAGTTGGAGGGTTGGATCTGGAATAAGTTTGGGGGAGAGGAGATGAGGAAGTTGATGAAATTAACATTGATCCCATGTGGTTGAAGGGTCCCAAGGCAGAAGATGAGGCAGTCTTCCTCCAGGCATTGGGTGGCTTGAATTTAGCGGTGGAGGTGGCCCAGGACTTGCATGTCCTTGGTGGAGTGGGAGGAGGAGTCAAAGTGTTCAGCAACAGGGTGGTGGGGTTGTTTAGTGCATGTGTCTCAGAGATATTCTCTGAAATGTTCTGCAAGTTGGAGTCCTGTCTCCCCAATGTGGACACAGCAGTGCAGGTAAATCTCTGTTGGATGTGGACGAATCCTTTGGAGCCTTGGACGGAGGTCTCTGTGAAAGCAGTTAGGGGTGGAAATGGAAATATATCTCTGGTGGTGGAGTCTGTTTGTAGTTAGCAGCAATGGCAGAGGATGATGCGTTGTATCCAGAGGGTAGAAGGTGAGGATCAAGGGGGTTCTGTCCTTGTTACAACTGGAGGGGTTGGGTGCAAGGGCGGAGATGCAGGAAGTGGAGGAGATGGAGGAGGAAGTGGAGGCCATTGTTGATCATGCAGGAGGGGAAATTGCAGTCCTTGAAGGAGGAGGCCATCTGGGACGTTCTACAGTGGAATTGGTCCTCCTGGGAGCAAATGTGGTGGAAGCAGAGAAATTGGGATAACATTTTTACAGGTGTGGGGGGTGGTGGGAGGAGGTGTAGTCCAGGTAGCTGTAGGGGTTGGTGAGTTTGAAGTAGTTGTCCATGTTGAGTTGAACATGGCTGGAAATGGAGATGGAGAGGTTCAGAAGGGGAGGGAGGTGTCGAAGATGGTCCAGGTGAACATGAGGTCAGGGTGGAAGGCATTTGTGAATTTGATGAACTGTTCGAGCACCAGGTTCTGCAGATACAGTCATCGATGTAGCACAGGAAAAGGTGGGGAATAGTGCCGGTGTAGCTGCAGAAGAGGCAGGCATAGCTGGGGCCCATGAGGGTGCCCATGGCCATCCCTTTGGTCTGAAGAAAGTGGGAGGATTCGAAGGAAAAATTATTGAGGGTGAGGGCCAGTTCAGCCAATCGAATGAGTGTGTCGGTGGAAGGCTACTGGTTGGGTCGGTGGGAGTGGAAGAAACCAGGGACTTGAAGGCCTTCATCATGGCAGATGGATGTGTACAGGGACTGGATGTCCACAGTGAAGATAAGGCTTTGGTGGCCAGGGAATCAAACGTCATGGAGGAGGTGGGGGCATGGGTGGTGTCTGGAACGTATGTGGGGAAATCCTGGACCAAGGGGGAACAGAACGGTCTCAAAGTTTAAGTTCTCTGGGGAAGGAGCAGGCAGGGCTGATGGGTTGACTGGGGCAGTCAGGTTTGTGAATTTTGGGTAAAAGGTAGAACCAGGTAGTGCGGGGTTCCAAGACTATGAGGTTGGAGGCTGTAGGTGGGAGGACACCGGAGGTGTTGAGGTTGTGGATGGTCTGGGAGATGATAGTTTGGTGATGGGAGGTGAGATTGTGTTTGAGGGGGCAGTGTCTGTGGGTTGGTGCCTGACTTCAGCAATGAAGAGGTCAGTGCACCATACTACCACTGGTCCCCCCTGACTGCTGGTTTGATGGTACCACAGAATATTCCAAATGGCCTCCTACTTCAAGGTTCACAATTTCCCCTCCCACCAGTCAACAATTCCCTCCAGCACATCTCCTCCACTTTCCACACCTCTGCCCTTGAACCCCACCCCTACAATTACAACAAGGACAGAGCCCCCCTGGTCCTCACCTTCCATCCCACCCAACCGACCCTCCCTCCATTCCCGGCACCTTCTTTGCCACCACAAGAGGTGTAAATGCTGCACCCACACCTTCTCCATCACCTCCGTCCAAGGCTCCAAAGTATTCTTCCACATCCGACAGACATTTTTCTGCACTTTCACACACATCACCTACTGTGTCCGTTGCTCCCAATGTGGTCTCCTGTACACTGGGGAGACAGAATGCCAACTTGCGGAACATTTCAGAGAACATCTCTGGGACACACACGCTAAAAAAACCCACCACCCTGTAACCAAACACTTCAACTCCTCCTCCCACTCCACCAAGGACATGCAAGTCCTGGGCATCCTCCACTGCCAGGCTCAAGCCATCCGACATCTGGAGGCAGAACACCTCATCGTCCGTCTTGGGACCCTCCAACCATACTGGATCAATGTTGATTTCATCAGTTTCCTCAGCTTCCCTCCCCCACCTTATCCCAGATCCAACCCTCCAACTCAACACCGCTCTCTTGACCTGTCCTACCTATCCACCTTCCTTCCCACCTATCCAGTGCACCCTATGTTCCCACCTATCACCATCAGCCCCACCTTCATCTACACATATCACATTCCCAGCTCCCTATCCCCAGCCCCAACTCCCTCCCATTTATCTCTCAACCACCTTGGGCCTCCCCCACATTCCTGATGAAGAATCTATGCCTGAAATGTCAACTCTCCTGGTCCTCAAATGCTGCCTGACCTGCTGTGCTTTTGCAGGGCCACATGTTTTTGACTCTGATCTCCAGCATCTGCAGTCTTCACTTTCCTCATATTAACTAGTGTAGAAGGGAGCACAACATTACAAAGGGACATTGATAGATGAAGTTAAGTGAGGACAACTGCGCAGACACATTTAAGTAGAAATGCATAAGAAGTACCCATTCTCGATCATGAATGAGAGTTCTGAGAATTATTTAAATGATAAAAAGCTATAATCAGGGGAGGTGCATAGATTTAGGAGTCATGTAGCTCGATCCCTAAAGTGTATTAGACAAGTACAAAAAATACTCTGATTGAATGCTGGCCTCTGAAACCAAAGGGCTAGAATATAAAACGGGGAGAGGTTTTGCTGCAGCTATACAAGACCCTGGTTAGACCACATCTGGAGTCACCTGCTGACATCAAATAAAGCAACTAGCAATATTCCACCTCTGCTGAAACAAATGTTGCATGAAGAGTATGCTGTTTGAAGCTCAGCTTTACTGGGTCGATCATATGGTTCATGACAAGGACTCCCAATACCAGAGGCAGTACTGTATACCTAGGAGAGCATGGAAAACCACACCATAGGGTCTCTCAAACCAAAATATAAAGACAACCTTAAAGTCATCCACAGAGCTTGAAAGTTGGACCTGAACACCGAGCTAAATATTAATCCCGGACAAATCCAAATGGAAAAGTCTCGATTATCAAGAGATTAAAGGAGAACAGAATCAAGTATCTTCAGGACAAATAAGTGCAAGGCAAAGGGAAGACCTCGACCCATCCCTGCAATACTGACTTCATGTGACGTTTTGTAATTGGTTATACAAAGTTAGACTTGGTCTAATGTACACATGGAATGACATCAATATAGACAGGAACGTGGATTTCCTGTTTTTTCTATTGCCTTTCTGTGCTGAACTGAAGCGATGAGAGCATCCATCCTGGGAATTCTGTGGAATGGGTAGGGCACCAGCATATATTAACTCTGAATGGAGTGTGGGACAGATTCACCAGATTGTTATCATAGCTCTAAGCATGAGACCATGAGGAGAAATTCCATGAATTGCTGGAATATTGAAGATTAAGATCTGTCAACTATTTTGAAAGGAATTGATAAGATAGTTAGAAACCTTTACCTCTGACCAGTGATTATAGGATGAAGGACCATAACATTAAAACCAAGTTATTCAGGAGACAGTGAAGAGGAAGAAGTTTCTGTTCTCGTGGGTGTTGAGTTTGGGGATGGGAAGGGAATATAAATGGAGAGGTGGCAGTGTACCTGAACTCCTGAACCTTCCTGGCTCCACCAAAATTATGTTCAGGTGGGAATGCCCACCGTTAACTGTCCCAGCCCAACCTTAATTGAGGTCCTTAAGTAGACAATCACTAACTCCTCAAGGGTCTTATCCTCCTGCTGCTTAACCCAGTGCCAGGGAGATCAGTCACAGTGAAGTCAGCTGAAACAGTAGCTGTGACCATGCAACTAGCTAGGCACTCCTGGCGATGTTACTCTTCTGGCTGATTGAAGACGTGAGGTGTCCACTGAGAGTCATCTCCCGGCTTTGATACTGACCTGTCCATCTCTTGGCCCAGTGGCTCCTATCCCACAAACAGCCCACCCACAAACCATATCCCCCCCATTTACCTGTGACCTTAGTCACCCCCAACGTTTTATCTCTAGCAGCCGCCACTACACATACAGTGATGCTATCGAGTACTAGAGCTATTTTTTACATTCATTCCTTGCAAGTGGGTGTCACAGGCAGGGCCAGCATTCGCTGTCCATCCATAAATGCCCTGGAGAAGTCAGTGGTGAGCTGCCTTCTTGAACCAGTGCAGTCTTTGGAGTGTCGGGACAGCCATAGTGCTGTTAGGATGGGAGTCCCATACTTTTGACCCAGCAACAATGAAGGAATGGTTATGTAGTTCTAGGTCAGGATGTGTTTGACTTGTGGTTTGGTGAACCTGCCCAAAAGGAGAGTTTAGATTAGAGTGGTGCTGGAAAAGGGTAGTGCATGTCTCTTGCCAGTTCGCTCGCCAACAGATGAGTGAAACCACCTTCACCACTCCTCCCCCATATCAAGGTATCTCCCAAGGAAACGTTGTCTTAAAAGTGTTCCTTCTGCAAAAAACTGTAAATGCTAACTTAATGAATAGTTTCCAATCTGAGACTGACAGAGTTTTGCCTGCAAAGAAGTATATGGAAGCAAGGCAGACGAATAAAGTTAAGGTGATGATTAGCAGATTCCTCAGCACTCATATTCCTCAGCACTATCAAAATAATCAAAAGCAGCCTGGGGAAAATCAGTTGAAAAGTACTTACTGCATTTCTTTGAAACATAATTTTAAATTATTATAATCAACTTTGAGTTTCAATGTACTGTAATTGTGAACATAATTTGATAGCTGTATATTGAATTATTTATTTTAGCTGCAGAATGTTTTGCATGTTAAAATTTCACAAAATCATACAGAGAGGCCCTTTGGCCCATTGAGTCTATGTTGCCAAAAGATATTCTCGGATTTTTTTCAGAATGCTATTGATAATTCTGGGCATTGGATCAGGAAAATCTGTAATCATTTTGTGTTCTATTGGCAGGAAAATTTCTTGGAATGAACTGCTAAGTGAAAATTAATTATCGATTAAATGTTATAATATTCTGTTCCACACAATGAAAGTCCACTGTGATCAACTTCAAAAGATATTAAAAACTATGAATTTCTCAAGGTTGTGGTAGCATCGCATCAATCATATTTAACAAACCTGTGCAAAACCCTGTTAAAACATTTGAAGTACACTTTGTGTAGGGCTCATATCTCTTTAACATGTTATCTTATATATGTTAACGTTAATTGTCCATAGTCATTCTACATTGATTAATTTTAATCAGTCATAATCAACTGGGATGTATTTGATTAATTTTAGAGTTAAAGGATAAAGAGATAAAAACTTGATGAATTTTATAGTCACATAAGAATTAATTAAGTTAAGGAATTTATTATCATTATGGAATTACTGCTTGCTTAAATGACAGCTGTTGTAAAGTTCATTTTGTCAGTTAATATCGGGTGACTATGCGATGAAGATATGCAAATATTTGGTTAAAAAATGATTAACACGGACTGTGAGCATATGCACTCACTGGGACCCTAATTTATTTTATGCATCAGTGCTTTTATATTCCATTGTGAGAAGGTGATACATTTCAGAATACTACTCATATTGGTTCTGAGTTCAGACTTGAGTTTAAATGTTAGTCTACCTTTTGAACACATTCCAGTTTGCTCGACCTCTACACAAAAACTGATTTAGTCATCTCTTATAGGATTTGACACCAGCATTCTGCCAATCTGCAAGGATTCTCTGGGTTGGATATTTAACAAGCTGGACATGAACTATGATCTTTTACTGGATCAATCGGAGCTGGGAGCCATTTACCTTGACAAGTATGAGCAGTGTATCAAGCCACTTTTCAACTCCTG
This sequence comes from Chiloscyllium punctatum, assembly GCF_047496795.1. NCBI lineage: Eukaryota > Metazoa > Chordata > Chondrichthyes > Orectolobiformes > Hemiscylliidae > Chiloscyllium > Chiloscyllium punctatum. The sequence goes on from NC_092758.1 coordinate 40,624,394, forward strand.
TGACACATTTAAAGATGGGAAGCTTTCAAACAATGAATGGTGCTACTGTTTCCAGAGACAGGGTGGTAAGTTTTAAAGAGAACTCAAAGAAAACATTTGTTGAAATTCTAATTCAGAGGTTTTACTACCACAGGGCAACCTCGATTATCCTAACGACACAAGCAGGGAGTATTTTGTTCAAAGCATCAAATGTTCAGATAATCGAATGTTCAGATAACCCAGTTTACCAAAGCATCAGGACCTTGACATCTTGTTCAGATAATCCAAAATTCGGATAATCGAAGTTCAGATAACTGAGGTTGTACTGTACACTATTTTCAATCTGTTAGAATTGTATTAGGCCTAAGAAATTTCTACCTTGCTCTGGAACAGACAAAGTAGAAGTTAGTGCTGGGTGTCTGCATTGTTCAGGAGGGAGGGAGTGAGGATTGCAGATATTGGAGAACAGAGTCAGAAAGTGTGGTGCTGGAAAAGCACAGCTGGTCAGGCAGCATCCGAGGAGCAGGAGAGTCAACGTTTTGAGCATAGGCATTCCTGATGAAGAGCTTATGCTCAAAACATCAACTCTCCTGCTCCTCGGATGCTACCTGACCGGCTGTGCTTTTCCAGCGCCACACTTTTTGACATCTACATTGTTCACACAACTATAGCTGGATATGGAAGATACAAGAGATAGCTTCTTTTCCACAGATAAACTTTATACATAAAAAACTTAACTTGCTGCATTTGTAACTTTAAATAATTGGTAACATTACCGAGCTTCTGAAGTTATTTTCACATCTACTGCTTCATCTGGCATTGACTGCCTTACTTCCAAATAGCATAACCCAAGCAAGAGTGCAAGATAAAGCAAATCCGAGAGCAAATTTTACTAGACCTATGGGATGGGCTGGGACGTGGAAAAATGGTGCAGAGAGGAGATGGAGGATTACTTGAAATCTTCCAGCCATCATGCCAGTGACAGGAAAACTGGCAGATCTACGACCCCATCCCACCCACAATTATTGTGAGCCATTTAAGTTGCCAGTTGAAGGCTACCTCTCACCTCCACAGACATTGTGCCTAATGGGAACAAGGCCGATCAGCCACCAGATAGAAGGATTGCCCATTCAAAACCGACCACCACCCAATCACTTGGGACATTCTTGTCTGGCCCCAGCTTTCCTGCCTGCTTCAAATTCAGGCCAGGCTTTGTGAAAGTCTACAGAAGGGGCAGTCACACATGGAGAGGAGCATCTTGAAGATGTATCAGGAGGGTAACAATAGAGAATTCCAATATACAACCATGGAGCGTATGAGAGTATTAATAAAGAAGCAGGAAATGAAATGAAAAAAAGCATCAAAGGTAAAAAGTGGAATAAAAGGAAAACACCTGAGTAAAAGAAAGCTCAGACATATTGATTCAGTGAAGTAGTAAAGTGCCTGGAAGACGCGAGGCTTGTAGATATGGCTTTAAACTAATTAGTTGGCAATTTTTGAAATATCAAAAAGAACAGAGGTGCAGGACAGTGAAGGGGCTGTCAATAATCAAAGCGTGACAAGAAGGCGTGGAAAATATATGCAGAGAGACAATGTAGAAACTAAAACCAATGTAAGTAATTATGGTAAAAATGCAAAGAGAGCAGCTAAAGTAAGTGAGGGGCTCTTGGAGGATGTGACTGGAGAATTGATAACAGGGAACATGGAAATGACAGATAAGTTAAAGCAACATTTTGTATCAGTTTTCACATTTGAGGACACTAGAAACATCCCCAAGATAACAGACTCTTGGAAGGAAAGACCTTGTAACTGTCTTTATCACAAGGAAGAAGGTATTCGATAAACTAGTGGAATTAAAGAAAAATAAATCACTAAGACCTGAGGGCTTGCATCCTAGGGTTTTTAGAGAATTGACTGCAGGGATAGTGGAGACATTGGTCAAAATATTCCAGAAGTCACCAGATTCTGGAAGGTTTCAGCGGATTGGAAAACTACTAAAGTGGCATCTCTGTTCAAGAAGGTAGGGGTACAGAAAACGGGAAGTTACAGGCCAGTTATCCAAACATCTGTCATTGAGAAAATACTACCATCTATTATTAAGGAAGAAATAGCAGAACATTTAGGAAAGCTAAACTCAACCAAACTGACTTGACATGATTTATAAAAGGGAGATCACGTTGGTCAAATTTGCTAGAGTGCTTTGAGGATATAACAAGCCTAGCTGATAAAGAGGAATTGGTAAATATATGTGCTGTCATGTAGTGTATTGGGTGTAATGTATCAACATGGATCACGAATTGGGTAACATAAGAAGGAATCTGCAAGTTAATAAGGGTGGGTGAAGTGAATATGCAAAACTTCAATAAATGGAGGAAAGTATAAGGTCATGCACTCTGAAAGGAAGAATGAAAAGGCAGATGAGTATTTAAAAGGAGAGAAACAGCAAAAATGTGTAGTGCAGAGAGATCTGGGTACTCTTCTACAAGAAACACAAAAGTTTTAGCAAGTAATTTTTTTTAAGTTTATTCACTTGTGGGACATGGGCATCGCTGTCTGCCCAGCACCTTCTTGTTGGGAGGTGTGGGCAATAGCAGAGGAAAGATGGTGACACCGGTGGAATGGAGAAGGTCATCAACCTTCTTAGTACACTGTTCGGCAGTGAGATTGCACTGGCCTTGGTCGCAACCTTGGGCCAGATTGGCAGTACATGGTGTCATGGTCATCTCTGCCATTATCATGGGGGAAGAGAACAACTGTATAGTTTCAATGTTGGGAGTTCTGTTCGATCCATTACTGTACCATAACTGGAGGCGACTCGGAACCATAGACAAAAGAATCTTTCCTGACCTATACTCCAACAAAAATTCTGCAATCAAACCATCAACCTACATGTTGCTCTCTCACTCTCTCTCTCCCTCTCTCTCTCCACTTCACCAACATCCCTTGTTGAGCAGGAAATCAAGAATTTAGCTAATATCTGAAGTCAGTACAATTATGGCAGCATTCCCAGAACATAGGTGAAATAAGCCCACACAAATTTTTTTGGAACAGCACAGGGACAAATCAGTGAAGCTAATTGTGTGCTATGTGGCAGGTCAGCGTCACCATTGCAGACAGAATGAGAATCACCAGAGAAGTGGTTATCGGGTCTGCATTCCATCTCCCCAAATATATGAAATCACATTGTAGGTAGTAAATTCAATAAACTAGATCAGAAGAATCTTGTGAACAATTCTGTGACAAAGTGACTAGATTGGAACTTTCATAGTCAATTTGAAGGTGCATCCGGTGCAAGTGGCAGACATTACTGAAGATGATCTAGACAAGTTGGAACCTCTGCCTTTTACAACCCTTTTTAAAAATAACCAAGGACAACACAACCTTGTTAAAAGAGCAGCAGCATCACGATTGTAACCCACATGATATTGATAGTGGGGAACTCTGATGTTTATGCCATTGAATGTCAAGAGTTAAATGGTTAAATGGATGGTTAAATTATCTCTTGTTGGAGATGGCCATTGTCTGGCACTTGTGCAATGCAGATGTTACTTGCCATTTCTCAGCCCAATATTGTTAGTCTGCATATTGGTGCTTGCTGCTTGCTGCTTTTGGGCATAGACTGCTTCAGTATCTGAGAAGTTGCAAATGGTGTTGAACTTTGTGCAATTATCTGCAAACATCTCCACTTCTGACCTAATGATGGAGGGAAGGTCGTAGAAGCAGCTAATGAGGAACTAGGACACCACTTGAGGAACCCCTACAGAGATGTCCTGGAGCTGATGACTGTACTCCATCAACCACAGCTCCCCTTCTTTGTGCTCGGTGTAACTCCAATTGATGGAGAATGTAATAAGATATTTACCATGAACTGTAGTTGGAATTCACATTCTCTTCAAGACAATCAAGGCCTAATATATTGGTTTTGATGGTTTCCATTTTTGTTTGACAAGTTTACTTTTGATTAATGAGATGTTAAGCACTATCTTATTGTAGTTCTATCTATCAGAACAATGCAAGTTCAGCTGGCCATCATTAGAGAGCTGTTTTTGCAATCGCAACTTCATAATAGACACTGACAGTTGATTTAAAATACTAGATTTAAACTGCATGAGAAAATAACTTTACGCCAAGTGATTTATGGCTTTATGCAAATTTTCAGGAAAGGTAACATCTGCCGTCATGATACATCCATTGACCTTTCTTGAGGTATTGAAATTTGTGAAAAATGTAATTTACTTTTTAAGCATTGTAATTGAATGCTGTCCCCTGCTTTGTGAGAAAATGTGCAGCTTTCTGAATCTCAAGTGTAAAATAGAATGCAGTAATGTTTATGCAGAGGTCAGTTATTGAAAATATCATTCCCAACCTGCTGGGGCTTACTATCTGTTAAATTCCATTTCAGGTCTTCCATGCCAAGTTGAAATTAATAAGATTCAAAGGCAGAGCAGAGGGAAACATCTTTTAGGTAAGCATTGTTATGTGATGAAAACTACATAGTGTGATTGATTAGAGTTCAATGATGTGTGATCTGAAAATCTATAAAAGATAAATAAATCGGGTTTATTATGATTCATTAGGATGAGATGAGCTGAAAGTGGTTTCAAAACTGTAGCACAAATGCCATTAATTTCAAACATTATTATTATTCTGCCTTATGTTTATGGTGTGGAATGAAATGATCAGAAAAGAGGTTGAACAACCCCATTGTTGAAATGAATATTTCATGTCTATTATGTTCACATCACTGAACTTTTCTTCAACTTCATAATGCTGTAGTGCAGTATGTCTACCTGTATTCTAAATGTGAGAATGTGAACCTTTTAACATTCTGAGTTTATTGAAAATCACCAATGGTTCAAAATGCCATCTGTTTCTCTATATTTCTGATCCTTTCCAAACCCTCCACACCCCATTCTCTACTTGCCCTCATGCAAACAGATGTGTTCATCCCTCAAATTGGTAAGCAGGTATTATCAAATGGACAGCCAGGGAGGTGGTGAATTGCTTTTAATATTCTGGCAGAATGATTGAGCGTGAGATGATTAAAAACATGGAATGCAAGGATGGAAAGGGCCATTGACAAAAGGAATTCACTCAGCAGTCAATAAATACCAAACTAAAGTAATGTAGAATGAGACTCTGATATGTATTTTCAAATGTACAACAGAATTATTGGAGATCTGCATATAAGTTAAATAAATAAATCTAAGTTATATATTTGCAATTATTCAAATATCACCAAAATGATGTCAAGTCCACTCACTGCAGTGACAGCAAGCATTAAAGAAAGTTATTAGGAGTTTCTCAATATAAAAATGAAATGTTTGCTTTCTGCACTTATTCACCATCCTGATGGTCTGTTACTGTCTTTTTAAAAACAATTTTACGCTGCATTGAGATTTATTTTGGGATTCAGAAAATGGAAGATTGTGTTCCTGTTTATTCTGAAGTCTGAATTCAAAGCAGACTGTTAGACTAGAGGTAATATGTCCACTTGAGGGCCTACATAAGTGTAATATATTGTTTCAAAATGTCTCCAATACACCACTTAGCCAAAAACGGCTCAAAAATTATTGTTTGCTGAAGAATATCATTATGGCTTCAACTGCAGAGGATGAATAAAGATATTCATTTAGGCATATAACTCTTATCTGGAAGAGAGCTTCTCACTGCACATATAACATTACAGTTCCCATGAAATATACAAATCTTTTTTTATGTGGAGTAACACTACTGCATATATATATATCAACATTTCTTTTTGCATTCAAAATTGGATATGCCTGAAATTGACTAAATTTATACTGCAACTATTTAACCCAAAATGCGATGTTGTTGTCCTTTGTTTGAACAGTTTGGCTTCTCATTTGGTGGCTTATGCAGTAAGCATTTGAACAATCCAGGCTGTGATCTCAGTCCATGTTTTGTTTAATCATCGAAATAGGATAATGCAAGGTTGTTAGTGATTTCCTTAATACTCCGGGGTTGGTAAGGATACAATTTATTAGGTTTCCCACTTCTAGTCACAATACACTGACCCCTGGAAGTGCACTTATGTGGATCTAAGGTAAGACACATTGTGTTTGACAGTGATACTTCATAGAGGCGAAGTTTTCTGACATTTCCTGTAAAGGTTCACACGTTAATAATAGCAACTTAACATCCTGAAAGCATAACCCTCAATAAACCAACCATCTTCAGTGAGAAAGGAAGAGAGAAAACAGTGAAAATGGAACTCACTTCCAATAAATAAATATCTCTCAACTGAAACAGTAGAAAATTGACTTAATGATATAAGAAACTAACTGACCGAGCTTCTCTACTCAATTACGACTCCTTGGCTCAATATTCACTAACATTAGTCTTCTCAGATTTTTTTTCTCTATTTAAAATTGTTGTTGTGAAAAATGTCCTCTGAAATACAATCCACTCAAGCCTTCAAGACACGACAGCCACTTAGACCTATTGCAATTAATCTCCGATCTCTTCTGACCAATCCGATTGTCATTTCAATTATGACACTGAGAACAGCTCTGTCAAAGTTATCAGCAACTTTGATATTGACCATCATCTTGCTCAGCTTCCCTCTGGCCTTTTATACAGTTGACCAACCCATTCCTCTCTATTGCTATTTGACCATGTTTTACAGTTATCCCTTTTCTACCTTCCACCTTCATGACAATTCCTCTTTTAATTGCAAATATGTCCATCCAATTTTATTCAATCCATTCCATCCATTTTTTTTATCCAATTCCCGCAATTCAAATGAGTCCCATTTCCCCTTCCTCTCCTATCCGTCGGGTTTCATTATCTCCTATTCCTTGTCTAGATGCAATCATTTTTTAGTATTATCTTTAAACATGGTATTGGCTTCCATGTGTGTGCTGATCACATCCAACTCCATCTCTGTGCCTTAATTCTTAAAGACTATGGTTTTTTATCTGCCTGGTGTCTGGGAAGAGCCAATATTTCTTCAACTCAATATTTACAAGACTGAAGGCATCCTGCACCTCAAACACTGATTACATCTCCTTCATCAGCTGCTTGTTCAGACTGAACCAAAAGGTTTGCAAGCTCCATGCTCAACCCTGACTTTGGTTCCCAGTCCTAACTAAGAACGGTTTGCTTCCATGCCTGAATGATTGCTTGCCTATATCTCAAATGCGCTATCATTCCACCCTTTTCTCTATATTCTTCAGTATTCTCCTCACTAGTTCCTCTGTTCACCTTTCACAAGCCCCACACTCACATAGACATTTGAAATCAAAACAGAAAATGTAAGCCATATCATAAAAACAGAAAAGTGTCCTGTCATTAGTACTCAAATGAAAGGCCTCAGCCTGAGGTGTGAATTCTGTTTTGTTCTCCACAGATCCTATCTGACCAGTGCATATTTCCAGCATTTTCTGTTTTTATTTCCATTGTCCAGCATCCACCATATTTGGCTTTTACATTCAGAAAGTTGCATTCTTGTACTTCCTTCCTCACAAAGTTTTATGTTTCCATCACTCCTGTCCAATGTCCACACTGCATTGAGTTCAAGCCCTGTTTGAATCCTGCATGACCATACTCAGTCCTTCTCCAGTTATATGTTCCCAGCTCATATCCTCTTCTCTCCAGATTCTGACCTAATTATGTATAGCGCTCCAATTCCCTCCTGCGTGGTGGAAACTAGCACCTCCTCTAACTCTATGAAATTCAAATTATTTTTATATTCTTTGATGGTAACTTTGATTACTTTCCCAAAGATCCCCTGATCAGTATCTTACCTCTCTCTCTGAAAAGCAGCATGGGAAGGTTTGATATCTGCAAAGTTATTAAATTGAAATTGTTATATATTGAGACATTGGTTAAACCAATGCAATATTTTGGAAATAGTAAGTTAAACATTTTATCACAATTTTTGTCTTTTTGGTTTCTGTAGGTACTTTTATACCAAGATGCAATGAGGATGGGTATTACAAACCAATCCAATGTCACAGTAGCACTGGACAGTGCTGGTGTGCTGACAAGTATGGAAATGAACTTCCAGGTTCACGGATGGAAGGGACTCCAACCTGTGGTAAGAGCAGCCATAGTAGGGGATTTTTCGCTATTGAGCTGCACTTATTTTCTGGGATAGAGACCAGGGCAACAAAGTATTTTTTAAATCCTTCACTGGATACAAATTAGGAACCAATTTATAAATGCATCTTTGGTGCATATTTATTAGCCCTCCTTTAAGGCCAAGTTTCCCACTTGTCAGATATGGATGGCATCGCTTACTGAGTACAATGAATCAGTTTAGTCAGATCAACCTTTGAAGGGTTGGATATTGTTGAATTATAAGGGTTATGAAGTGATTAATAATAGAGAAAGATGGCAAGTCTCAATTATGAACCTGACTGAGACTGTTACTTTGTAAAATACAAAAGAACATCATAACCTAACTTTAAAAGGGCATGATGATACAGGCGACTGTCTTCAGAAATATATCTTAAGGTTCTGTGGCAAGTTTGAGAAATTGGTGTTGCTGATTTTGAAGGATAGAAAATTGTAAAATGCCCTATACTATTTCCCGACCATCTTTCAAGAAAAATTAACCCATTTAAAACATGAGACGAAATAAATAGGAACAGGAGTAGGCAGTTTGGCCCATCGATCCTGCTGCACCATTCATTCAGATCGTGGCTGATCTGACATTCCTAACATCACTTTCCGGCCCTTTCCCCCTAACTCTTGATTCTCCTACTGATCAAGAATCGATCTATCTCAGCCTTAAATATACACAAGGACTCTGCCACCAAACTCTCTGTTGCAAGGAGTTACAAAGAGCACTGTTCTCTGAGAGAAGAAATTTCTCCTCATCTGTCTTAAATTGATGCCCCTTTATTCTGTGATTGTACCATCTGGTCCTCAACTCTCTCATGAGGGAAAACATCCTCTCAGCATTTACCCTGTCAAGCCCCTTTAGAATCCTACATCTTTCAATAAGATTGCCTCTCAATCTTTTGTACTTCAGTAAGTACAGAACCAAATGATTGTTCATAAAGCAATCCCTCCATACCTTGCAATGCCCCAGTGAACCTTCTCTGAACTGCTTCCAATGAAATGATATCTTTTCCTAAATAAATGAACCACACCTGCTCACAATACTCCAGATGTGGTCTCACCAGCACCTTGTACAATTGTAGTAAGACTTTGCTACTCTTATACTCCAACGCCCTTGAGAAAAAAGCCAACATTCATTTAACCTGGTTACCTGCTGTAACTGAGTGCTAACTTTCTGTGGAGTTTCATGCAAAAGTACCCTCAAGTCCCTTTGTGTTGCAGCTTTCTGCAGTTTTCCTCCATTTAAATAATATTTTGTTCTTATGAACTCCCTTCCAAAATAAACAGCTTTGCATTTTTCCACATCATACTCCATTTGCCAACTTTTTGTCCACTTACTTAACCTATCAATATCTCTCTGTAAACTGTTTGTATCCCTCTCACTATCCGCCTTTGCACATATTTTTGTGTTGTCTGCAAATTTGGCTACACTTCCTTTCTGAAAGTTATTAATAAATAAGGGGTTATTGCATGTTTGGTTCACAAAAGAATATAATTAATTGGGTTAAGCATTACTCCACTAATACCACCAACTTCAAGACACAAACAATAATGGAAAAGCATTAAATGTTCACAGTTTATGTGATTTACAATTATACTTGTTTTCTATTCAGCTCAGCTAAATATAGTCTTCTATACATGCAGTTCAAAAATGCCCATTACTGTTAAGATCTTAGAGCGCCAATACTTTTAATATAAATGAGAGCCAACTGATTTATAGTTTCAACTGCCTCTTGTAAAATAAGCTTGTTTAATTTCAGCCCGGTCCTTATAAGTTTTAAGTTCACAATGTAGATATTTCTCCCCTTTAGCATTACAAAATATCACCTCCAAAACAGTTTCAGCTGAGTACAGTGTAGATATATTCAAAACTTAATGTGGCACATGGAGTTCATTAACAATACTTGCTTTTTTTTAAGGCAATGTTTTAAAAGGCTCTCATCTTTCACTTTCAGAAGAAGATCAAGAGACTTCTGGTGATTTTGGCAGTGGTGGATTCCATGTTTTGTCTGATGACCAGGATAATAAGAGAGAAACACAGAATGAAGAAAAAGAGAAAGCATCTCAGGGTGGAGCCAATGAAGATGATGAAGATAGTGAAGATGACAAAGATGATGATATTGGCTATATCTGGTAGTTGCATTAACTGCATCACTAGCTGGAACTGTCATAATTTGCACACTGCTCAACTTCATTCTTTTCAGTTTGTCTGTGGTACTGAGGAAATGTTGCATCTGAGAGAAAAAAAGTTTAAAATCTTGTAGATAATAAAATGTTGATCTAATTGGGACCATTTTGTACATCTGTTGAGCATGCTCAGTACCAAAATACATTTTGAAATGTGTTTCTGCGCAGTTAGAAAATGGAGGAAAAGTTGTTCACATTTCTAACAAGACTCTTTGATATGAGCAGTACAAATTAACTAGTCTCATTCTGAATTCATGTAGTTTAAATGACTCTTAACATTCACTGCTTTTCCAAAATGAGACATAAGCTATGGAGCCTTCTTACCATCAATTCTTAGTCAGGAAAAGAAATGATTGCAACAGAAATTACTTATCTTTATATCACTATACTAAAATACTTTATGTCTTTTAGATATTACACACATTTTAGACACATGTTCATCATCTTTATGTACATTTATCATATATTTGTGCATGTCATCATTTTAATATTGAATTTTGCTACAGTAGCTGGCATGAAAGCATCACAGGTAATTCAAGGAATTGTGACTTTTTCTCAAACTGCATGATATTAAGCTCTGAATATTAATAACGTGTCACAGTATGCAGACTGGATGACCACTTTGCAGAATACTAACATTCTGTCTGTAAAAATGACCTTGAAGCTTCCTGTTGTCTGCCACTTCCACACACCACTCTGTTCCCTGGTCAATATCTCTGGCTCAGTGCAAAATGGAAGAACCGCATCTCCCCTTCAGCTTGAGGACACTGCAGCCTTCAGAACTCAGCATAGAGTTTAATAATATTTGGGCCAGAGTACCTTCGCCCATGTCATTATCCAACCCCTCCCCCACCCCACCCCCCTCCCCCACACACACACACACACACACACACACACATCAGGCTTTGACATCAAATGGGCTGCTACCACAAACAACCCATTGTCAGCTACTGATTAGTAGCTATTCACTCTCCTTGGCTGGCCTTTACTCATTCTTTTGTTGGCCCAGCTGTTGTCCTTTCTCTCTCTTTGAGCTCCATCCCATCTGTGGTTTACTAGCACTGTCCCCCAACCTTCTTGTAGCTACACTGAGTTCTGAAGAAGGGTCACTGGACCTGAAACATTTTCTCTCCACAAATCCTGCCAATCTGCTGAGTTTTTCCAGCAATTTCTGTTTTTATCTTTTAAAAATAATTTGGCCAGAATTTTGTTGTTTAATTCTGAGTTGAAGTGCGCACCCTCACAGTGGCAACCTCGTCCAGTCACAAAGTTTGAAGATTGCAGGATTAACTGGGTTGCAGGAAAGGACTTTGCCCTCTATTTGCTCCTGATGATGTGTATGATTGTTTAAAAAGCCACAATTTATTTAGAGACACTCTGTCATGTGGAAGCAATTGAGAAAATGTTGTCCATTGAATTTACTGAAGAAGATGATTAGCTGTGCCTTAGCATTCATTGCAAGTATTGCAGTTCTTTTTCACACCCTCCCTACATGTTCTATTATTCTTCTAATCAAGCATTTTATTTCAGAATTTTTATTTGGGCAACTACTCCCACCATGTCCATAGGTCATGTTGGTGTTTTTCTCACTTTTTTTGTCTTACAATGTGATTTTTTTTCTTCCTGCCCTTCATTGTCTGCTGTCCCACATATCTGCCCTGAAGGTACACACCCCTTTGAATGAAGTAACAGCAGTCCTCCTCAGAGAAAATTACCTGGTCCAAACAGTGGTTCTGGAATCTGAAACCTTCACCTAGATATCATCCTTCCAGCCACATTCCACTACATTGCTATTAAATGGGCACACAACCTCCAAGAAGCCATGTGCCAACCTGGAGCAAGATGATCACTGCAAGAATGGAGCTTGTTAGTTCATCCCATGGGATGTCAGATGTCCATTCTTGTATCTGTTTGTGTTGCTTTGCTGTATCCACCTAATTGAGAATGCATTTCCCTGAAGTCCTGCAATCCTTTGTTCATTGCCTCTACATTGAATTCACGGAGGCCTTGCCTGGAATCCCTTATGAAATTGGTTTGTGTGTTCTGATATTCCTATCATTTTGATCTTCTCCAACCTGTCCTGCAGCTTGTTGGACTTTCTTGGATATTGGTGCAAGGAAGTGCACTTCATTCCATCTCAGCCATTTGCAGCAGGTCTTACGACAGGCCATGGAGACCATTCATATATTTCTGATATGCTGGGCAAACCCTTCTCTTCACAGTCAGTCTCCTGAGGTTATTAACTGTTTGCTGACTGACCTGGGTCTGACACATCTTATGCCTCAAGCTGCACTTTCACACCTACTTCCTCTGGTTACTGTATGCTGTGAGTCAAAACAAATTTCAATTCTTCATCTACCACATCTCTACCCTTTTGAGTGAGAATTCCTGGGGTATTATACATCTGAAATAATGCATGACATAGTTATTGCTAGTGTTACCAGCAATGGAGTAAGTCTTGCTCTTCTGCGATGTTCTGTTCTTGCTCTTCTGTTCAAATATAAAAATCTCTCAGTGGCAGTCTCTAGAGGAAGAATCTACTGTAACTACACAGTTAACTTTGGTCAAATTGAACAATTTTCTATCATAATCAAATACCTTTTGCATCTTTTATAAAGAAATTCAGAGCTGGCAAAAAGACTGAAGAACACATTGCAATATTAAATAAGATTCTCATAATCCCACTGAAGACAGATTGCCATATCTCTATCTATTTTCCAGGCTAATCTGGAAGTGAACTATGCACATTTCTGCCTCTCCCTAGATGGTCAAAATACCTGATGATGGGACATCCTGTTCCTATGGCCTACTATTCCCTGGCATTGTGTGCTGGCTTCTCTTGTAGGACAACTACAGTTGCTCCAGTCTCCAGACCTAAGCAAGATCGTCAAAATTCATGGTAACCATAATATGTCAGGGAGCAAAGGCTGGGGTTGTAAGAGGTAACTGTACTAGCATGTATTATAGAATGTGAGACACTTACATGCGAATTGGCAAGTGATGCTTCAGGTGGGATAAAGCCCACCATTCTATGTTGCAACATAAATGGCAGTGCATGACTATTGCTTTGGGAAATGTCAAGTGCTTCTCTGAGATTTGACTGTCTGCCCTGTACTACATCTGAAGCATCCATACCTTTGCTGATCTAGTCTGTAAACTTTATACAAAATGGTATGTGCATTCTTGAAGTTCTGGTTTTAGTCAGAAGCCAACTACATTGCTTGTTCTGCTGTACGTGATGTCCCTTCCCTAGTTTTCCAGCCATCCATTGTCAAACATCCACCAGCAGCACTTCTATATCAGTCACCAATGCTCGCCTGATTTATTCTTTTGCTCCAGTCTGCACATTCTTCCAAGCTCTGTCTATCTGTTGAACTGCAGGAAAACATTTAGAAAAGGAAGCTGCATCCTGCCAGACCTCCTTCCGAAATCATCCTCAATGCCTAATACTTCAAACTGACTACTGGCTTTCCTCTGCCAGCTATATTGAAATTAGCTGGACACCAGATATGATCAGCATCTTCACATTTGAGCAGGCATACATTCTTTGCTGTAGCTGTGTGCAAGCAGATCATGAAGAATCAATGGGTAATTTGGACTTTCTTTATGATAATGGCACTTTTCAATGAGTGTCTTGATTAATAATCTGTTATAGGGTAAGATATAATGATAGGAAATTTGATAAGAAATAAAAGCTAACTCTAATAGGCTAAAGCCGGTAATGTTAAACAAGATTTGCTTTGATAGAATTGGTTGTTACCAATGCTGTCTTCAGGAAAGGTGGCTGATGAGATGTTGTTGAGAGGCAAGAAGTCAACAGACCCATGTGTGGACTTCTTAAATGAATGGTAAATAAATAATCTGTAAATGATGCAGTTAGGATGAATGATATGATCAGTACATATACTTACAAACAAGCCATTTTTTTTAAAAATGCTCAACTTCAACCCTGATATTTATAGATGTGCATGAAAATATCTTATATGTTAAATAGTTTCAGTGTATGAAGGATTGACCTTAGAAGTGATCTTAAGGAAGCTCCACAGCGGTACTTTTCAAATTCATAGAGTCTGTGCCTATACCACTGCATCAAGGAGGAGGGAGTTTGACTTTGAAGCAGAAATTGCATATTGCCTTCCCTTACTACAACTTGATCAGAATATGTCTAAGTTACTTTGTATACTGTATTGCTGAATGTAGTACAGGTTGTGGTAGGAAAGGCACTAAAAATGTTCATTAAACAATTAATTGAAAGGCATGTTATGTAATGCTTCCTTATGTGTAGTTATGAATTGTCCTGCTAATTTGTGTTAACCATTTGTTGCTTATAGAATTCTTACTCTGAGTCTAACTTAGTGTGAAACCAACCTGAAACAAATTGTGCATTTCTTCATTCAATCTAAAGGAAGCTATTTGAATTTTCAGGTTTGCATAATTGATTGATTTATTACTTCAACTTAAGAGTATATGATTTCAAATGCTGGTTATAAGGGAACTAAAGAATTCTTCATCATGTGTTAGTGCACCAGTTTCAGAAACATGTAATGGTGAAATGTAAATACATACATTGTCAGCCAAATACTGAAATCTAGATAGTTTGCGCATCTTTAAATAGAGGAAGTTGTTACAAGCTAATTGACTATTTTCTTGTAGTTTATTTTATTCTGACATTACTTTTCTGATCGTTTACATTTTGAAGCTAACTGTAAGTCTTGATTTTAAAGTTTGGCTATTTCTCTGTAATGTTGTCAAGTATTTATTCTGGTTATAAAGCTTAAGTCTCTGGAACTGGTTGGTTGTTAGTCGTATAGTGTAGGTTGTATCTTGTAGGTATATCAATTTACTAGAGGGAACTTCCACTAGTATTTTTAATCCAGTCTGTCTAGGCTGTGTTCGACAAGAAACATATCATATCTAAGTTGTTCTCACCTATTTCATCCCATTAAGTTTGATGATTTGTCGTTAAAATTTGACCATTTTGTATTGATGTTACAATTACATTTGCCTTGAATTTCTGTGCGAACCAGTTTCTTCAGAACAACGTGCAGTGAAAGAGTTTTGTGACCACTGAACCTTTGATTTATCACTTGAGTAGTAATGCTAGGACAGCCTGGTGAAAGGCTACACCCAGTGACTCATTCTTGGATTGGGCTAGCTGACACGCTCTGTGCAGTGCCTTGTAGTAAAAGAGCATTCCACATGGAAAGAGAGAGAAAGAAAGGCCTAATGGATACCACAGCGTTCTGTAAACAAACTCTGCCTGACCAACATGTAGCATCACTGGTAGTTGTTATGACAATGACTGTGAGCTAGCCTATGCCACAAACCTTGCTGAAGAACATGGCTTATGGTCAATATACATAGACAAAATGTCAATCTGCAGCAGCAAAATGACTAGCCATAGTTACTTTCTTCAGTATTTTATATTTGTAAAAACAATATTGTATGACTGTAATCTACATATTCTTTGATCTCATCTGTCAGCATTGCATTTGTATTTATAATTCTCTTTTAGTGCCAGTACCAGAATTCTGTTTTTTCTCAAGTTATTTGTCTTACATGTCCTAGAAGTTAGACTATCCTGATTAATATTTCAATTATTCTGTGTTCTATACAAAGCAAAGTGTGTGCCTTGACTGGCTTTCTGTGTAACTGGTCAGTTAAAAAGTCTTCTATTGTTTTGTTGTTTGTCCCAATAAATCACATACTGCCCATTATCGTTTTCTGACTATCATTTCTAGCAGTGGAAAGCACTTTAGTTTCTCTTGTTTTCTTGTTCTAAATGAATGGAATTATCCTTGAACAGCAAACAGGGTACCCCTGTCCAGTGTAGGAGCAAATTACTGCAGATGCCGAAATCTCTCCTGAAAACTAAACATTCTGGAGATCACAGCGAGTCAGGCAGTATCAGTGGAGAGAAAACAAGCTAACATTTTGAGTTTAGGTGATTCTTCATCAGAGCTCTGACATAGACTCAAAATATTAACTTGCTTTCACTCCATGGATACGAGACCAACTGTGATCTCCAGCATGTTTTGTTTTCAGTGTCCCTGTCCAGTGGATGTGGTCTGCACTACCACCATTCTGATAATCTTTCCATTAGACTGTAAGAGATAGGAACAGAATACTCAACTTCACTTTGCTGCTTTATCCCCATAACCCTTGCTTCCCTTAATGATTGGGAATTTGACTATCTTAAGCTTGAATATTTTTAACAACAAACTCGACAGCCCTCAACAGTGAAGAATTCCACAGAGTCACTCATGTCTGAGAGAAGACATTCCTCCACATCATCTTCGATGGGAAACCCTTTACTCTGAGGTTACACGCTCTGGACTGAGACTGTCCCACAAAACAAACAACCACTCCACATCTACCCTGTCAAGCCCTCTAAGAATCTTACTTATCAATAAGTCTTCTCTCATTCTTCTAAACCCCAATCAGAACAAGCCCAAACTACTTAATCTCTCCTCAAAAGAAAAATCTCCATACTTCGGATCAACCTCTCTGGTCTGCCTCCAATGCCAGTATTTCCTTCCCTATTTATAAGGAACAAAATAGTTTGCGGTATTCCAACTGTAGTCTGACTACTGCCTTGTAAAGTTTTAGCAAGTGTTATGCACTAGGCAAGACCACTTAAAACATTTTTGAGTAGGTAACCCAGACCATAACTTTGCAATTTGTTTTGGCAAGTGCACAGTGAGAATTATCCAGAGTAAGCTAGCTAGGTTTTAAAACAGACAGAAATGTATTCACAAAATTACACAATGAAACACAAAGAACAGAATAAAGAACCCTACAGAACTCAGTCTATCCAAACTAGACTTAATTATGCTGTGTATACACAATATACACAATCGTCCCAATCAGCAAGTAACAGTCTCTTAAAACAGTTTAAAAAATGGAACAGATGCTTACAGGTTGAAGTTAGCAGGGCAGAAAGGGACAGAGAGAGAGAGAGAGTTTCCACACAGCTCACCGTTGAACTCCCAACTGGTTCTGGACTGAACTCAACAGCTCGAGAGTTGACCACTCCACTTGCATTATACAGGTCACTTCTAAGACATGGCCACTTTAGCCTGAAGTCTCATCACAATACGGCCTCTTAATATCCTTTAATCTCTGTTCCAAACCAGTCCAATTGACATCGGGAGCGTTTATGACCCCGCTGAAAAAAAACCAAGGACTAGTATCCTTGAGAAAAGTAACAGCTTTTAGAAAAAAAGGAACCAGCTTTGTGACTCAAGACGTCCTGATTTTATATTCCATTTGCTTTGTAATAATGGCCAAAAATTTCACATTAAGGCAAACAAGTGAAATGCTTCCAATTTTAATGAACAATAATTGATTTTAATAGTTGTATAAGAAAATAATTATATGATGATGGGTTAAAAGAAATTTAAAGTGACTGTAAAGTAAATGTGTTGCTCGAAGTTTGTTTGAAAGAGTATTTAAATACTTCAAGGAATTCTCTCACACTGCTTTCCTCTGAAGCAGAAAGTATATCGAAAAATATTGTTGCACAGATTTTGTCATGTTACAGTTAAAAAACAAATTCATTTTTAAACTTTATTGTTACTGCAGAGATATCTTCAGCTTAACCTGTCACTTCAAAATTATAATTAGAGTGGTTAAATTTTACTTTGTAATAAATAGAGAACTTCTGTTCTTCCTTCTCAAATTTACTAATATTCATATACAATATGACATTCCAAAGCTATACTTTTCCAGAAGATGATACCAAAATTGGTAATGTAATGGACAATGAAGAAGGCTATCTCAGAGTAAGGGGACATGATATCCTAGTGATATTACAGCTGGACTGCTAATCCAGGCACCCAGGTAGTGTTCCAGGAATCCAGGTTCAAGTCCCGCCACGGCAGCTGGTGGAATTTGAATTCAACAAAAATCTGGAATTAAGATTCTAATGATGACCATGAGTTGATTATTGGAAAAGCTTATCTGGTTCACTAATGTCCTTTAGGGAAGGGAAACTGCCATCCTTACCTGGTCTGGCCTACATGTGACTCCAGACCCATAGCAATGTGGTTGACTCAGAACTGCCATCTAGGCAATTAGGGATGGGCAATAAATGCTGGCCTAGCCAGTGATGCCCTCCTCCTATGAATGAATCAAAAGATTGATGGGACCTTGGTCAGAAGGGCCAACGGTGGAGGAGTGGCAGGTTGAATTTAATTTAGGTAAGTATGCAGTGGTGCATTTTGGTAAGGCAAATCAAGGCTTATACACTTAATGGTAGGGCTCTGAGAAGTGTTATCAAGCAAAGGTCCATAGTTCCTTGAAAGTAGAGTCACAGGTAGACAGAGTAGTGGAGAAGGTGTTTGGTATGCTTGCCTTTATTCGTCAATGTACTGAATATAGGAGTTGGATGTCATGTTAGGGCTGTACAGGAAACTGGTGAGGCAATGTTTTGAATATTGCGTTCAATTCTGGTCTCCCTGCTATAGGAAATGGTGCAGAAAAGATTTACAAAGATGTTGCAAGGGCTGGAGGTTTTGAGCTATAGGGAGAGATTGAATAAGATGAGGCTATTTTCCCCGATATGTCAGAGGCTGCGGGATGACCTTATAGAGATTTATAAAATCATGAAGGACATGGATAGGATAAATAGACAAGGTCTTTTCCCTGAGGTGGGAGAGTCCAGAACTAGAGGGCATAGGTTTAGTGTGAGAGGGGGAAAAATATAAAAGAGACCTAAGGGGCAACCTTTTCAAGCAGAGAATGGTGTGTATATGGAACGCGCTGCCAGAGAATATGGTGGGAGGCTAGTACAATAACAACATTTAGAAGGCATTTGGATGGTCACATGAATATGAAGGGTTTAGAGAGATATGGACCAAATACTGGCAAATGGGATTAGATTAATTTAGGATATCTGGTTTGCATGGACAGGATGAACTGAAGGGTCTGTTTCAATGCTGTACAACTCTTAGACTCTATAAGAGATTGGAAATTAAGTTTAAACTGTAGGAGGAGTTGATGTAAAGGTAAGATAAAGCTGCATGAGGTTAAATTATTTCAATGTGTTGAATAAAAAGCTGAACCTTTCCTTTCAGCAAAATAACTTGTAGCTGTCCCTACATTTTCTCAATTTCTACATTATTACATTGCAACCAGGAAGTACTTTGAAGTGTAGTCAATGTGTTTTGGAATCTTCTGAGGTCCAGGCAGATAGCAGAACTGCCAGCCTGTCTGTAAATATGGATTGTGAAGCAATGTCAAAAATGTAATCATGTTAGTCTGATGACAATGAAAGTCAGAACCTGAAAAAGGTATTGCAGAATTTTTCCTTCCCTAATGTGATGTTGGCAATGTTGAATGGCAGAGAAAATACAGCAAGAAAGAAGTAATTAAAATGTCAACATTGAGAAACATTTTCTTGATGCACTGTTGACTTAAAAACTTTGCTATTGAGTGGTCTCTACCTTATTTCCAGCCATTTGCATCTCATTAAACCTTCAAATCGCCTAATTTCTATGCCACTTTCAGTTCTCTTCTTCATCAAGAAATAAGATGGCACAAAATCCAGGTTCATAAACCAGAATGGGTATCTGGCAGCTACAGCTCACAGTATGCCATACTTTATCTGACTCTGTATTTGCCACAAAATCTCTGCGCATGCTGTGGACAAAATCATCCTTCTCTCTTCATCCACATAAGGCAGCAGCATCAAGCCACCAGCCTCACAATATTCTTATGCCTGGTCTTGATTCACCTCAAACCCAATTTGAGGCTTCCAGCAATTCAGATTCCAATTTCACCAAGGATTTATACACTTTTGCAAGGTTACTTGATACATATGGACACGCATACATCTCATAGATCTCCACAAGATGTCATCATATGGCTTGTCACTTTATTTCTTAACTCTCACTAACTTTGTACTTATTTGGAAGATGGCATGTTCTTTGGCTTGCATTGTGCTTTATCATAGAGAGAGGGAGAGATAGGTATCTTGTCACAGTGGGAGTCCTGAATAGTTAAAGAAGGACATATTGCTGTGTGGCACTGTGCTCTGTCAATGTCACACTGAACACATGTACCAGCAACATATGTGGTAAACACACTAAGTGTAGTTTGTGCAAATGAACATATATGAAAGTCATAGGTAGGCAGAGCTTAGTTGAGTCAAAGGGGTCTACCATAGGTCAGGGTGTGCAGCCACAGTCAGTGAAGGGTGTCGTCTGATTCCAGTCTTGGAGGTTGACCATAGTTAGTCAGTTACTTGATCCAATCAGAATCCAGAGATCTGTATCCGTGCAGTCCAGAGACTGGGTTCATTGCAGGTTAAGTGCAAACAGTTCAGGAATAACAGATAGGTCAGACACAGTTCTGTGATTACATCAGTTGCGGGGCTGGGCATTTTATCCTGCAATGACGTAGAAGGATTGATTAAGGAGGTATGCTGAAAGTGGATAAAAGTCCAGTTAGTTATTCTGTAGGAAGAGATAAGGTAGTGAGATGCCCCCAGTGAGTGAGTAGGAAGTACAAAGGAAGGAAGGTTTAGTAGTTTGAGAGGATTAGATGGGTGATAGCTGTTGAGTGGATGTGATATATGCAATTGTAAGCATTGTAGTCTATGAAGCTTGGTGAGATAAGTGTGCAGTGGCAGAATTAGAGTAACTGGTGGCCCAGTGAGTGACATAGCAGAGAGAAGATTAGGCACTTGCTCTTGCAAAGTGCACAATATTGTTAAACTTCTTAGTATACTGCTGGATGTTCCTTTAAATTCGGGGCACAGCACTGACCCAGACCTTGGGCAACCAAGTGCCAAGACTCTCACAAAACAAAATGCTTTAACAGAAAATGGTAAAAATCAGCTTCAGGAAATGTTAAAAAGATAACATATAAATCCTGCCTCTTTAGGATATCATAACATTGACCAACTATTTGCAAATATGAATCAGGTACAATTTGAAAATAAGGTCTCAAGGGGTTGGGCCCATCACATGATTGTTTGGTTTTTGTCCTATACATGCATCGTAATTGTTTGACAGAGAACATGGAAGATTTTCTTATGTAGACCTATTTATATGCAAGTATAAATGGTACAAACATTCCTGTTATAAATGGCAACAGTCAACATTTATCTCCATTTCAAATGAACATTAATCTTAGGTTTTATGATCTGCTAAATGTATATCTCCAGAAACATCTATTATGTAACAGTAAATTGGCAATTGCCACAATATATCCTTCAGACTGAAGTTTACATTTTAAAGCTAACACTTGATTATCTAAATATTGTATTTTCCAATAAACTGACCAAACTTATGGTTTGTCGACCCAGAGTGCAGCAAATATAAGTTGAGGTGCTTTCATACCACAGAGCCAAACATTGTATAGGTGCACGTTTCGGAAGATGAGAGGTTTACCTGTCCATTGGCCAGCTTGGAAACACAACAGCACTAGCCTTGAAAAATGTTGTCTGGATCGCATTAGCACCCATTATATTTTCAGCTGGACTTCTTTGTGTTGTCACAGTTACTGAGTTTTGAGAAGATTGATCCGCCATGAATTTCCTTGGGATTTCTCCTGCTGCACCATTGTAACTTTGGCAGAAGCTTCGGTCACATGTATTATTTTGCCCAAGGTAGATGGGGTTACTGGTTCTCATCTTTTTAACCCTCATTCAGCCAGTCACAAGCCATGAAATAGGATCTAATGACAAGGATTTCTTGAGTGAAAGAAAGTATGCCCAAGAAAAGATAACAAACATGAAACATCTGGCCCACACAAATATGTTTGAGTCCTACAAACAAATAGAATAACAGTTACACAGCTTAAAATACCACTGGAGGTGTTAGATTCTTAACCTGAGACCACAGTTGTTCAGTTGTTGATTATATCTTCAGCAGTGACAATGATATTCTTGACTTCTTGGTAAATGGTTGCTTTCCCAATTTGCTTTATCCCTGGTTGCTGCTTTTGAGATTCTGAATAAAACAGGTGGAGAGTGAGATTCATAGTCATAGAGTCATAGACATCGACAGCACGGGAAAAGGCCTTCAGCCAATCAAGTCTGCATCAACTAAGAACAAGGACCTAACTAGAAAGAGTCGCCCATTTCATAAGATCCCTACAGTGTCGAAAGAGGCTATTCATCCCATCAAGCCTGCTAACCCTCTGAAGAGTAGACCTAAACCCCCAACTTATCCCCAAAAGCCTTAAACTTACCCTGGTTAATCCACCTAGCTTGTGTATCCCTGGACACTGCCACAACTTATCACGGCTAATCCACATAACCTGAATATCTTAGGACTGTGGGAGGAAACCGGAGCAACCAGAGGAAACCCGCCTAGACACAGGGAGAACATGCAGACAGCCACCCAAGGGTGGAATCAAACCAGGGTCCCTGGCACCATGAGGTAGTTGTGCTAATCACTGTGCCATCATTCCACACACACACCCCTGCCCCACCCACCCCACCATTTATTGCTTATAAAGACGTGTGAAGCTGCATTTCAAATATGACACCAGTGGTGTCAACACTGAAAGGACCTGGCAGTGCCGAGCACTTTCTCCATCTAATTCTTTCATGGAGTTGTGAAAACTGGAAGTTTTCATAAGAAAGGTCATTGTGAGACCTGGTGGACCAGGGACTACGAATCTCACTCAACAAAACCCTTTAACTGAAAATGAGGAAATTCCACCCTGCATTCCATCATACAAGAACTATTTTAAATAGTCTCATTACAGATATCAGAAAGAAAGATTCAGCCTTTTTGCCTTTTAACAATCTTATAGCCAATCAAACCTCAGTGAAGGGTCATCCCAACCCCCACACTAAAGTTCCTTGTTCAGTTACACATGTTGCTTTTTGGTAAATTTCAACTTTCACTCAATGTTAATGTTTCTAATGAGAACCCTCAACAATCTGTTGTCTGAGCTCACTTACTACTTTGCATGTGTTCCTTAAACATCTTCATTAATAATGGGAAAGCAACCTCTAAGGACCTGCCGACCAAACTGAATTGATTTCTGATGATATTGACTGAAGAACTAAAAGAATTCTACATTGTTGACATCAATTAATCCAACGTGCACTATCTTGTCCAGTCGATCTTAGAATTCTCATTGCTACATTCAGAGAGAAGCAACATTAATTTTTAATGAAAAGTCATTGAATGTTACCACCTTACTGTTGAGTATTTCCAGCATTTTCTGATTTTCTCATAAAAAGTCACCATTCACCTCACTGCTATGTGAAAAAGTTGCAGCCTCCTTTTTCCTCCATAATGGTGTATGTGTGTAATAGTGTCAGTGCAAACTCTTCTTTCTCATTCATAAATTGCCAAATGAATGTACTCACAAATTTTATTTAAGCTATCACCCCTTTGTCCCCTGACAACACTGGTTCCTGGGAGAAGATGATAGTCCTCCTCTGCACCATATTGTCTCTCAGGGCAGCCAGATCATTGTCCTCAAACTGAGGCACAGAGTTTCTCGTCTGCCATACCTGAGGAAAATGCCTCAAATTCTCCAGGCAGCTCCGGACTGGCAACCATTTACCAGGCACACAATGGCCTTTTAAATATAGCACTGAGATATCCTGACGGTGTTGAGTGGGAGAATTGAGCCAGTGTCAGATGAAGGCACCAAATTATTGAGGTGAGTTTGTGATGAAAGTACAAGAAAAGACACAATCTCACAGAGAGAGAGAGAGAGAGAGAGAGACTCTCCATGAAACTTGATGAAAATAACACTTAGCTGATTTCTGGTAAGATTCAGCCTGTGGCGATTGCCCACAAGCCAAGGCTAGTTGCGTTTGTGGAGGAAGTGTTGTGATATGGCAGTGAACCCTTCTGCTAATTAAACCAAACACCCAGTAAAGCTCACCTTGTCTCATTAACTGTTACATTTTGAGTGACAGAGAACTCCCAAGTTCCATGGTTTAAAGAGAAAAAACACTATTTTTTAACTCTAAAAGTGAACATTAAACAACAACTATTTACAAGTCTAAGCCTCCTTTCTCTTAAAGGTTTGTTATCTACCTCCAACTCGGGAAGGAAAGCAGTGAATATAAATACTCACCCTTCGACGCTAACGGTCATTTTGAGTGCGAGCAGCAGCTAAGGTAAGACTGTTTGTTTTAAAAGTACTTACCGGTAGCAGGCAGCGGTGTTTTTTTTTCACTCTCTTTCACAGAAAGAGCGGGAGCAGCAGGGGGAAATGGCAACGATCAGAGAGGCAGCCGAGACCCGGAAGCAGGTAGAGCGTAAGCTTACCTGGGTAGGTTTGTTTCCCCTTTAAAAGCGCGCAGCTGAAGAACCCGAGGCACTACGGAGGTAGTGCCTCCCACCCGCCCTCCTCCTCTAACCTAATAATAAGATCCGTTGTGGTCAGTAGGTAAGTGCTGAATTTTGCTTGTTGTATTCTTTAGACCCAGTTTTGTTTTAAAATAAAGTTTAGCTTTAGAGGGATGGCAGTGAAGGCAGTGCAATGTTACTCCTGCAACATGTATGAGGTGAGGGATGCCATGGACGTCCCTGCTGATTACACTTGCAGGAAGTGCACCCATCTCCAGCTCCTCCAAGACTGTGTTAGGGAACTGGAGCTGGAGTTGGATGAACTTCGGATCATTCGGGAGGCAGAGGGGGTCATAGATCGGAGCTATAGGGAAGTAGTAACTCCAAAGATGGCAGATAGATGGGTGACAGTGAGGGGGGCTGGGAGGAAGCAGCTAGTGCAGGGACCCCCTGCGGTCGTTCCCCTCAAGAACAAGTATACCGTTTTGGATACTTGTGGGGGGGACGACTTACCAGGGGTAAGTGACGGGGCTCAGGCCTCTGGCACAGAGCCTGTCCCCGCTACTCAGAAGGGAAGGGTGGAGAAGAGCAGAGAGATAATAATTGGGGACTCGATAGTTCGGGGCACAGATAGGCGGTTTTGTGGGAACGAGAGAGACTCACGTTTGGTATGTTGCCTCCCAGGTGCAAGGGTACGTGATGTCTCTGATCGTGTTTTCCGGGTCCTTAAGGAGGAGGGGGAGCAGCCTGAAGTCGTGGTCCATATTGGCACCAATGACATAGGTAGGAGGAGTGCTGAGGATGTTAGACAGGCTTTTAGGGAGCTAGGATGGAAGCTCAGAGTTAGAACGAACAGAGTTGTTGTCTCTGGTTTGTTACCCATGCCACGTGATAGAGAGTCGAGGAATAGGGAGAGAGAACAGTTAAATGCGTGGCTACAGGGATGGTGCAGGTGGGAGGGATTTCGGTACTTGGATAACTGGGGTTCTTTCTGGGGAAGGTGGGACCTTTATAAACAGGATGGTCTGCACCTGAACCTGAGGGGCACCAGTATCCTTGGGGGGAGGTTTGCTAGTGCTCTTGGGGAGGGTTTAAACTAACTCTGCAGGGGCATGGGAACCCAGACTGTAGCTTTAGGGTGCAGGACCTGGAGTGTAGGGAGGTTAGGAATATGGCATCAATCTTAACGGAGGGTGCCTGTAAACAGAAGAGTGGCTTGAAGTGTGTATACTTTCATGCCAGAAGTATACGTAATAAGGTAGGTGAACTTGCAGCGTGGGTTGGTACCTGGGACTTCGATGTTGTGGCTATTACGGAGACATGGCTAGATCAGGGACAGGATTGGCTGTTGCAGGTTCCAGGGTTTAAATGTTTTAGTAGGGCCAGAGGTGGGGGTAAAAGAGGGGGAGGTGTGGCTTTGCTTGTCAAAGATAGTATTACAGCGGTGGAAAGGAAGATGGACGAAGATTTGCCATCTGAGGTAGTTTGGGTTGAGGTTAGGAATAGGAGAGGTGAGGTCACCCTGTTAGGAGTCTTTTACAGGCCTCCTAATAGTCCTAGAATCGTTGAAGAAAGGATTGTGAAGATGATTCAGGAGAAGAGTGATAGTAATAGGGTGATTGTTATGGGAGACTTTAACTTTCCTGATAATGATTGGGAAAGCTATAGCTCGAGTTCGTTAGATGGGTCAGTGTTTGTGCAATGTGTGCAGGAGAGTTTCCTGACACAATATGTAGATAAGCCAACAAGAGGTGAGGCCATATTGGATTTGGTTCTGGGTAACGAACCAGGCCAGGTATTAGAACTAGAGGTAGGTGAGCACTTTGGGGACAGTGACCACAATTCGGTGATTTTTACTCTAGTGATGGAGAGGGATAAGTGTGTACTACAGGGCAAGAGTTATAGCTGGGGGCAGGGAAATTATGATGCGTTGAGGCATGACTTAGGATGTGTGGATTGGAAAAGTAGATTCCAAGGCAAGAGCGTAATTGATATGTGGAACTTGTTCAAGGAGCAACTATTGAGTGTCCTTGATAAGTACGTACCTATCAGGCAGGGAGGAAAGGGTCGTGTGAGGGAGCCATGGTTTAATAAGGAGTTGGAATCCCTTGTTAAATGGAAGAGGGCGGCCTTTGTAAAGATGAGGCGTGAAGGTTCAATAGGGGCGATTGAGAGTTATAAGGTAGCCCGGAAGGACCTGAAAAGAGAGCTAAGAGCAGAAAGGTGGGGACATGAAAGGTCCTTAGTTGGTAGGATTAGGGAAAACCCTAAGGCTTTCTATAGGTATGTTAGGAATAAAAGAATGACTAGGGAAGGAATAGGTCCAATCAAGGATAGTAATGGGAAGTTGCGTGTGGAGGCTGAAGAGATTGGGGAGGCACTGAATGAATACTTTTCGTCAGTATTCACTCAGGAACAGGACATTGTTGTCGATATGAATACTGAGGCACGAATAAGTAGAATGGATGGCTTTGAGATATGTAGAGAAGAGGTGTTGGAAATTCTGGCAAGGGTGAAAATAGATAAGTCCCCTGGGCCTGATGGCATTTATCCTAGGATTCTCTGGGAAGCAAGGGAGGAGATTGCAGAGCCATTGGCCTTGATTTTTGTGTCCTCTTTGTCTACAGGAGTAGTGCCAGAGGACTGGAGGCTAGCAAACGTGGTTCCCTTGTTCAAGAAGGGGAGTAGGGATAATCCTAGTAACTATAGGCCAGTGAGTCTCACTTCTGTTGTGGGCAAAGTCTTAGAGAGAATTGTAAGGGATAGGATTTATGCACATCTGGATAAGAATGATGTGATCAAGGATAGTCAGCATGGTTTTGTGAAGGGCAGGTCGTGCCTCACAAACCTTATTGAATTCTTTGAGAAGGTGACTAAGGAGGTAGATGAGGGGAAAGCGGTAGATGTGGTATATATGGATTTTAGTAAGGCGTTTGATAAGGTCCCCCATGGTAGGCTACTGCAGAAAATACAGAGATATGGCATTGAGGGTGAGTTGGAGGTTTGGATTAGGAATTGGCTGGCTGGAAGAAGACAGAGGGTAGTAGTTGATGGCAAAGGTTCATCTTGGAGTGTCGTCACTAGCGGTGTTCCGCAAGGATCTGTTTTGGGACCATTGCTGTTTGTCATTTTTATAAATGACCTGGAGGAAGGGTTAGAAGGTTGGGTGGGCAAGTTTGCGGATGATACGAAAGTCGGAGGAGTTGTAGACAGTGAGGAAGGATATGGCAGGTTACAGCGGGATATAGAGAAGCTGCAGAGCTGGGCAGAAAGGTGGCAAATGGAGTTCAATGTAGCTAAGTGTGAGGTGATTCACTTTGGTAAGAGTAATAAAAAGATGGATTACTGGGCTAATGGTAGACTACTTGGTAGTGTGGAAGAGCAGAGGGATCTTGGTGTCCATGTACACAGATCTCTGAAAGTTGCCACCCAGGTAAATAGTGCAGTGAAGAAGGCATATGGCGTACTGGCTTTTATTGGTAGAGGAATTGAGTTCCGGAGTCCTGAGGTCATGCTGCAGTTGTATAAGACTCTGGTGCGGCCGCATCTGGAATATTGTGTGCAGTTTTGGTCGCCATACTATAGGAAGGATGTGGAGGCACTGGAACAGGTGCAGAGGAAGTTTACCAGGATGTTGCCTGGTATGGTAGGAAGATCCTATGAGGAAAGGCTGAGGCACTTGGGGTTGTTTTCATTGGAGAAAAGAAGGTTTAGGGGTGACTTGATAGAGGTGTACAAGATGATTAGGGGGTTAGATAGGGTTGACAGTGAGAACCTTTTTCCACGTATGGAGTCAGCTATTACAAGGGGGCATAGCTTTAAATTAAGGGGGGGTAGATATAGGACTGATGTTAGGGGTAGGTTCTTCACTCAGCGAGTCGTAAGTTCATGGAATGCCCTGCCAGTAGCAGTAGTGGACTCTCCCTCTTTATGGGTATTTAAGCGGGCATTGGATAGGTATATGGAGGATAGTGGGTTAGTGTAGGTTAGGTGGGCTTTGATCGGCGCAACATCGAGGGCCGAAGGGCCTGTACTGCGCTGTATTCTTCTATGTTCTATGTTCTATTCACAATACAAAGGAACATCAATTATCGGAATATCAATTATCCGAAGCAGATCTCATGGTCCCAATAGAAGCATTACGTCAAAGAGCTGTTTCAACTCTGATCGTGTCTTTTGTTTACAGGTACAATGTTTAAAACCGAACTCGGCTCACTGAAAAGCTGCCGAGTACAATCCTGGACAGTCCAGGCACCGTCTCTAAATGACTGACCTCCCGCCTTCTCTCTCTCCCCCCACACTTGCACTGGGGTTCTACACAGGGGTGAACCCTAAACCCCCCCTTCCCCAGATAATCTCTCCAACACTATCCTGTACAGGGCAAAGGTGGAACCTGTCAAAAGGTTGCACTAAAAAGAGGTGTGTGTGCGTGCGCACACGCAATTTGGAGACTTAGCCCATAAAAGCAACAGCAGTCTTACTGTTGATGTCCAGTCCGGCTGCCCCAGGAGATGGGTGGGGGTGGGGCAGGGGCACAGGGAGCAGCAGACGGATGTTGAGCGGTGAGTGGCGGTGGACAGGGGACGGAATTGGGGGTGGACAGGGAGGTGGGGCTGGACAGGTTTGGGGGCAGGCAAGGGTGGGAATAGAGGAGGTGGGGAAGGAGTTGGACGGGGATGGACAGGGTTGGAGGCAGAGTTGGACATGGTTTGGAGTGGGTAGGATGGGTAGATATGTGGTGTGGTGGAACTGGACAGAGTTGGGGACAGGCAAGGCTGGGCATGGACGGTGTAGTGGGGCAGAGTTGGACAGGGTTAGGGTTGGGCGAGCGTGGACGGGATTGGGGGACAGGCGGGAGTGGGGTGGACGAGGTTGGGGTCAGAGTTAGATGGGATTGTGGCGGAGGGCGCGGGCAAGGACGGGGTTGGGGACAGGGTTGGACAGGATTGGGGGCGGATGGGGCGGGCATGGACGGGGTTGGACAGGATTGGGGGCGGACAGGGTGAGCATGGACGGGGTTGGACAGGATTGGGGGCGGGCAGGGTGGGCATGGACGGGGTTGAACAGGATTGGGGACGGACAGGGTGGGCATGGACGGGGTTGGACAGGATTGGGGGCGGACAGGGCGGGCATGGACGGGGTTAGACAGGTTGGGAGGCGGGCAGGATGAGCATGGACGGGGTTGGACAGGATTGGGGGCGGGCAGGATGGGCATGGACGGGGTTAGACAGGTTGGGAGGCGGGCAGGGATGGGGGTGGATGTTGTTGGGTGGGGGTGTTGCATGGGTTGGGTGGGGTGGACGGTGTTGAGGGCAGGGTTGGATGGGATTGGGGGGGTGGGGTGGGATGGGGTTGGGGCAGGCGGGGGCCGGGGGCACGTACACAGTGTGCTGCAGCCTCATCTCCTGAATGGGAAGCAAAACTTGCAAAAAACTCCAAGCCCCAGAGGAAATTAATTAACCCAATAATCAATTGACCGCCCATCTCGTTCGCATAATCGAGGTTCCTCTGTATACTGTTTCAATAACCACCCATATCAAAATTGCATCCACTTAATTTTCAAAACCAGACAGTGGTGGATTTCCCCAGTGTCCTCCTTCCTCTGGCTGTAGATCCCCCAGGTCATCTTTCGTCTTTTGCTATTTAGATGTTTCATATGAAAAAGGTACCTTTGACAGAGCATGGTTTGCTGGCAGTTACTCTGGTGATAGGAGTTGGTCACTCTCTCTGGCTAACTCTCAAAATGCCTGCTTCTTTATACTCCAAACATTGGATCGTCTCATAGTTCAATGTTATCAAAACATTAAATTCAAATTTGATTGGGTTTTAGTATCCTGGAGCATAACTTAAACTTATTGGTTAAATTCAAACTGTTATGCGAACATTTCAGCCAAAACTCAGGTATTTGTTTCACAGCCAAATGTTGCATATTTTCAAATTTCCAGTACAGTCTGAGAATGCTGGTCAGTCACATGACAGGTGCCTGAAAGCTTTCAGTGCAAAACAGCTTTCACTCACTCTAAAAGGTACAATAAACACCTTCAACTTCATACCAGAAGAAATAGTATTTCAGGTCAAAGTCCTTTCATCAGAAACTAATTTTGCTGCACTGAGTTGAATGATCAGTCATGATGTTATTGATTGACGGAACAGAATCAAAGGGCTGAATGGTGTTCTCCTATTCCTAATTTCCATGTTTTGGTTTCGATGTAACAAGGTCACCTCCTGCATCCCTCCATCAGCTCAAACGCTGACACCTTAGTGCGCACTCTAGTTAGGTTAGAGTTGGGAGCACATGCAGCTGAGCTTATCACAGCTCCACATCTGGTTCAGGAAGAAACACTCCAGGTGACTGGCACTTGGTGGATTACCAGAGACCAGGTAGCTGCTCATCCCCAGGCAAGAGAAGACCAGATGATGCTGACAATCTGTGGGCTGCACTAATATGCAGAAGCAGACCCAGGAGCAGCAGGTAGATTTGTCGGTTACACTGGGCAACATTGATCCAAAAGCTGCAGGATTGCAGCAACCCTGTCCTAATCATACTACCTCAGGCATGCAAGCCATGATTGCCAGGTTGGCAGCTGTCATTGGAGAGCCAGGTCTCAGAGTCTGCTGGATAAGTGCATCGAACTTCATTCTTTTGCTCAAGCCAGTGGTACTCAGCAAGGCGATGGGAGACCAGGAAATATGATTCCAATCCAGGTGGCCTTTCCTCACCAGGAGGCAGGATTCTTACACTACATATCCAGCCAAAAGTGGAGCAATTCATAGGAACCCCCCCCCCCCCCTCCCCACCAATAGGTTTCCTCTCAAGACATTCCCAAAGTGGCTGAGCTTTTTATCTCCATCTCCCACCTGCCACTCGCAGCCCTGTGGAAATTTAAGCTGAGGAGGGTGCACCCACTCCTGGGCAAGGCACTCAGCATGTAGAGCCCTTTAGAAATTAACACCTCCAGGGTTGCTTAACCAAAGCCCCAAGGCCATTGGGGTCCAATATAGGCCAGGGACCATCCAGCCCAGCTGCAGTGCCCAGGACTGCGGAGACAGTGTGAGAGAAAGAGAAAGGAAGACCTTCTGAGGGCATGTTGGTGATGTGTCATTGTAAGTATGACTTAACATTTGTATATATATATGTTCACTTTCCTTCATCAGCCCTGAGAATAATCACCTGCCTCCCTGCAACTACATCACTGAAGGTACATGGTCCAGGCATCATTAATGCTACACAACGTTTGATGATTGAAGGCATGATGTCAGCAGCTCCTACACCATACACAGGCTCTGGATAAGTGGCAGTTCAATGCTACTTTGGCAGCTTGGATCAACCATTCCAGCTGGCATAACAGTGCTGATGTATCACAAGCATTGGCCTGTTATGTTGTACAATGTGGTTTGGGCAGAGATATTGACTCTAGACAGCAAGTTAATGCCAAAGATTCACAGCATGTTAGTGCCCTCGGGGAGTCTTGCAGCGTCACTGTTGCCTTTTGAAAGACCTCACATCACTTGAAACCAAAGTCCTCTTCCCCACAGAATGAAACACTTACACCACCCACTTTCACAGTAACATTTTCCGCTCCATTGTGCCCTTGCTGAGTTTGAGGCTCAGTCTCTTCCTCTTGGTAAATCCCCAAATATAGACATTCCAATCTTAGTAGTCTTCCCCATCAACCTCACAGTCTTTGAACTTGCCCACATCCCCACCAAACCAGTCCATCTTAATCTTCATCTGCCTGCTTTACCCTCAAACACAGACATACTGAGCAAACATTTCAGGTCTAGTAGTGCATTGCTCTCTCCGTTGTTTGATTGTCGATGAACCCCTCTCCTGCATTACCTGGAAGACCATAAGAAATAGGAACAGGTGCAGGCCTATTGGCCCCTTGAGCCAGCTCCACCATTCAACCAAATCATGGCTGATCCGACATTCCTCACTTTTCTTGCGTTTTCCCTTAATCTTTGATTCCCCTGCTCATCAAGAATCTCTATGACTCTGTCTCTACAGCTCTTGGTGGCAAGGAGTTCCAGCACTCTGAGATAAGAAATTCCTCCTCATCTCAATCTTAAATTGGCAACCCTTTATTCTGAGACTGTACTCTCTGATCTTAGACTCTCTAAGGAGGGAAAACATTCTCTCAGCATGTACCCTGTCAAGCCCCTTAAGAATCCCAGCTGTTTCAATGAAATCACCTTTCATTCTTCTACAATCCAGGGAGTAGAGTTCCAACCTGTTTAGCTTTTGCTCATAAGACAATTCCCCCATATTGGAGATCATCTGATTGAAGCTTCTCAGAACTGCATCGAGAGAAATAATCACAGTACTCCAGATGTGATATCACCAGCACCTTGTACAGTAATATTAAGACTTCTTTACCCTTATACTCCAAATCCCTTTGAAATAAAGGCCAACATTCGATTTAATTTACTGATTGCCTGTTGCACCTGTGTGCTAGCTTTCGGTGTTACATGTATAAGTATCTTCAAGTCCCTTGGTGTTACCTTCAATACTGTGGGATCTTGCCTTAATACTTAATCTTTTATGAGGTGCCTTGTCAAATACTTTCTGGAAGTCCAAATACTTTCTGGAAGCCCAAATAAAATACACCCCTGTTTCTAATCTCATTGCAACTTCCTCAAAATACTCAAATAAATTAGTCAAACACAATTTTCCTTTCATGAAGCCATTTCCCTTCAATGTTGTGTCATCTCCACCTCTTGTATGCTGAGTTGCCCCTCTTCACAATTGTAATGCCCCATGCATCGTTTCATTCTACCTTCAACCCTCACACTTAGATTCCCAGACAGTAGAGATAGAGACTCTCTAACCAACACTGCCCAGAACAGCTAGCTGACAGTGTCTGACTCCCTGGACTTATATCAGGAGCTATCCTTAGCCTACTGTGCTGCACTGGGACCTCTTCCTTTAAGGACCTGACTGAGGACTACTCTCCTTAGACTTTGAGACAAAGCTTGAAGCAACATGGTGTGTTTGGCAAATAAGTAGCTAACGCATGATACAGGTGTAACACTGAGGTAGGATGATGCTGTACCCCACCAACCATGATAAGCTGCCTGGATTGTGTCTGTGTTCAAAGGAAGTCAGGATAGGGTTTCTGTGAGGCTGATATTGTTGCTATGACTGAGGTGGCAAAGCACTAAAAGGCAAGACATGGCACAGCAAGGCAAGACAGGGATGCTGTGAGTATCAGGTACTGAAGGTAGCTGAAGTGAGCCCTTGTCCAAACCCTGAACTGAGTTTCTGGTCCTGCAAACAAAGAACTTTGGCAATAGCATTATAATGAGAGATCCTAGTGAGTTACAAAGTGCAGCACTGTTTGAAGTGCACAAGCATTCTGGAAGTAAATCGGAAATGCACCATGATAACACAGTGAGGCTAGAAATGGTGTGCAATTGCTGCCCAGAGACTGCGCCCTGCGACTTTGCTGACTGATGATCTAGTGGAGGTCCCAAGGAATGAGCAGCAAGCTGGCATTGCCAGATAACTGCTCAGACTCTTATGTCAGGAATACTCAAGGTCTGGTTTCTATCTGGTGGTGGGAGAATAGGAAACAGTTAGGAATAAGGGTGATAATGACTGATAATCCATGCACATAGGCTTTGAGCTGCTAACTACTGAGAACCACACCTCAGTATCTAACACTTGAAGATTTTGATCTTGACGTCTAGAAGGTCTTTACGGGACGTCTCACCAATTTTCTCAAATTTCCCGTGATGGTCTAGGAACTGGGAGGATTCCCCTCTTGATTTTTAAAGTCCCATACTTGTTTAAAATTACTCCATAGCCACACTCTATCTAACTCCAGAACCTCCACTCATTATGCCACGCAAGGATGTTGTGCTCTTTTGATTCTGGTTGCATGTGCAACCCTTATTTTCATTGTTCCAATTACCAACACAAATTGTTTTAAATCTATAGAATGTCAGTATTGCTGGCTAAGTCAGCATTTATTGATTACACCTGATCGCTCTGGAGAAGCTGTTGATGAACTGCCTGGTTGAACTGTTGCTGTTCCTGGAGTGTAGACAAACCCAACGTGCTTAAGGGATCGAGATGCAAGATTTTGACCCAGTGACATGGAAGGAACAGTAATATGTTTCCATTTCAGGATGGTATGTTTGTCCAATACCATCTCCTTATCAATTTTAATCCCTTCTCGGAGTGAGTTTCCTCCTCTATCACTATTGCTTGGGCAGCATCAGCCTTGACAGAAAAGACACATGCCTCTTGCCTTGAAATATAATTCCTCTTTGTTCAGTAATTAGCCATGCTCCTTCTTTTATTACCCTTTTACTATTGTAGGGTTAGAGAAGACTTTTGGATTTCTTTCTAGGTTAGCTGCCAGTCTTTTATCATAATCCCGCTTTGCTTCTCATAGTTACTTTATGATCTCTTTGAACCTTCTACATTCAGCTTGGCTCTCAATTGTAATTACTACCTGATACCTGTCGTTTTCACACTTTCCTTCTTTAGCTTAATTTCCATCTCCTATGTCATCCAGGGTGCTCTGGATTAGTTTGTCTACATTTCCCTTTTGAAACTACCTTGACTGTGCCCAAGTATTGTCCTCTGCAGAGATAAGCCTTTGTTCAGCCTGTCTCCATCCCGCCAACCTTTGGATCCAGCCTGCCCTGCCCAACTCTGCTCTTGCCCCATTGAAGCACACTCTACACAAGTTGGTTGTTCTTCTTCTGGTTTGACCAATGTCATTTTGAACTGTTAATAAACAATACAATGATCACTCTCCCTTTAATTTCCTCACTGTTGCTTGATCTATTTTTCTGACCTCAGTCCCAGGAATCAGGAGTGACAGCACCTCCTTTCTTATTGGATGGAACACATGCTGCATGAAAAAAATGGATGCAAAGACAGGACATTCTGCTGAACACAATCTAGGAACATTTCTCCTTTGCTGGCCCTTATACTACTAATATCACCATCAATTTATGGATAATTAAATTCCACAACCATAACTACTCTAAGATAATTATACTTCCCTGCATTTTCCTGGCAGATTTGTACCTCTGTATCCTTTTCATTAGTTGATGATCTATTGATCCTCGCTGATGTTATTACTGAATAAGCCAGATGCCAGACTAAAATCTGGCTTGATGGATCATTGTTTTGTTTTTAAATGTTGGTTTTAATGCGATGATTTTTCACTGAGACACAAGCATGCAATCCTGCTGACTTTGTTTTAACAATAAAACACAAGTTTATTGTGAAAAATAAATGAAACATCAGAATGAACCAAATAACTACAAATAAGTTTAAAGATTGAAATGCAGATTGAAATACATTAATCACAGCAATACCCCTTTTACAAAACTCACCAGAGAAGTTTCCTTCTCTATCGCATCCATATGGCTTAAATTGACTGATACTTTAATTTCCAGTTTTGAGAACCTAAGTGTTTACTGAGTCTTCAGACAACTGAACTTCAAACAATACCCTCAACACTACTGATCAGGAACTTTCAAACTAAACTCCTTACACTGTGGTATCCTATTTCTTAGTGGTTCAAAACTGTCTTCCATTTCAAGAGAAATTGTTCTACACATCAAGTT
The DNA here is from genome assembly GCF_047496795.1 of Chiloscyllium punctatum. NCBI lineage: Eukaryota > Metazoa > Chordata > Chondrichthyes > Orectolobiformes > Hemiscylliidae > Chiloscyllium > Chiloscyllium punctatum. The sequence continues at coordinate 40,660,510 of NC_092758.1, forward strand.
TCAACCAGGATTTTGGCAAACTGAAGCCAAACGGAGCTTTCCCAAGTCAAAACAAAGTACAACTCTGGATCATTTTCACTGAAAGCTAATCTCCTGTGCTATTTACTTTCTGCAAGCATAAAAACTCAGTGCAAAGCAAATAAATTCAGAATATCATTCAAGAACAATACCTCTCAAGCTTTTTTAAAAAATCATGGCTTTAGAAAAGCTTAGTAGTTAATTCTTAAATCCCTTCAAATCAAAACTCAAATTTCATCAGTTCAAAATTCAAACTCTAAATTTAGTTAGGTTAAAATATGTAAAAATCACACCCTCTTACATCATACACTATACATAAATTACACCAAGCAATGCAAATGGCGTTTGTTAAATAGCTATTGTTAATAATCAACCTTTCAATGTCTTCTCAACCCTTCAGTAGGCTTCCACAAACATCACGCACGGAATGGAAATGCAGAAACTTCGAACGCTGTCCCTACTGCGTGTGGGAACGCAGCCGAGTGTTTTCCTCCTGTGTGTCACTCTGACAGATGTTATTGTCAACTGAGATTTATGTCTTGTATGAAAATGAATTGCTGCTGGTGATCTGGGGCTGCTGACATATTCTTTAGAAAATCTGTTCTTTTCTGTCACCTAAGTCCAATGTCACCAAGGCTCATCTTATTCTGTAATTAATTGCTTTGGTCAAATGATTGTGCTCTGACAAACCCATACATCTGTAATTCTGACATAAATCTTTATTAATGGGTTCCTGTGAGACAATGTAAAAATATCGCCAAAACTGTTTCTGATCATTAACACAGAAAATCAACGAATGTACTTGAGTTTGCTTTTCAAAATGTAAATACATCACTTGCCCACAAACACTATACATATATATATACATACACACGCACACACACACACATATATATATAAATTTAGTCATATACTTAAGAAGGATATTCTCTTTGTACTTAAAAGAGGTTAACCAATGTTTATTGCAATTCAGTAGCTGTTGCCCAACAGGAGAAATCGAGGAAGATGACAATGGGCTGGATTTTCCGAGGAATGGCATTACAAAAGAAGGAACTCCATATTTCTGTGAGAAGATTCCACTCAGGTCTCTTTCAGAAGTGTGGAGCCATTCTTTCATTCTGACAATTATCTCATTGTGCAGAACTGTCAGAAGGTGGCAAACTACAATCCCTTTTTCACAGCATTCAACTGATGTATTCTGACATTTAAAGATTGCTGTCAAACTGTAAATATATAAGGTAAGTGTGAGGGTACGGTTTAGGAGGGTACAGCATTAGATGGATGGGGAAGAGTGTACCAGGGATAGGATGGCAGGTGGGTTGGGTGCCAGGTTAGTTGGATGCCAGCATGGGATGGTTTCAGATACCAGGGTAGGATCTCAGATGAGTAGATGTTAGGGTGCCAACCATGTAGAGTGCCAGCTGGGTTGGGTGCCAGGATGTAAGATGGCAAGGTAAGTGATGCAGTATTTCAGATAGGTCAGGGTGGGTGGGAGATATTAAGTCAGACAGGGGCACTGGGAGAGAGGATGTCAGGTATGGGCAGCTTGGATCAAGGGGAAGATTGGACTAGATCAGGTCAAGCCCAGCAACAGCAGTGGGGGGTGGGGCGGGGGGAGCGGTGCATGAAGATGTTGTTAGGTTTGGCAGGAGGAATTGGGGAAAGGTTGGGTGCAATCAGAAGGGCTCAGATTGGGTCCAGCAGGGTGGCAGAGAGAGGGTCTGGTCCACCAAGGATTGGTGAGGTGTTCTGTTGGGCTCAGTCTGGTGGGCACATCACATTAGGTAGCAGGAGGGGTTCTGTCAAGGTCATCGGGGGATAAAGAAGTGTCAGGTTGAGAAAGGATATAGATCAGAGTCTGGAAGGTGAAATGGGTCTGTGGGAGTTGTAGTTGGTGGCATGTGATGTAAACATGGGTTCGGTTGTATCATTACACAGGTGTTAGACAATATAATTAAGAAGTTAATATTTCCTGAACAACTATTTTAATTAATTTCATTAGAATCATCCCAAGTCTCCAAGTTAAACATTTTCAGAGGGCTCCAGGCATGGAGGAATTGGCTAGCAGAAAATTCAAATTGTCTGGCAATTCCTTCAGAATGTATTCTAATGAGGATTCTGCAGAGTCCCCATATGCAATTTCCATTCTACACTGGAATAATGACTGTCTGGTCTACGGAATATCCAAGCCAACAATTCGGAAGATACTGAGTGTGAGTGTCACATTAAACAAAGTTGGTATGCAATAGCCTTGTTTTAATTGAAACCTTGGGAATTTTGTGTCTATAGCCCACCTTCTCCATTCATTCTGCTGTAAGGACTTGCCGGGGGCAATTTTGTAAACCCCTACTCTTGTGGTTTTTAGTTTAGGCTTTGATAGTGACTCATGGTCACTGAATCCTGTAGCCTTAAATGTAACAAGGCCAACAGAAAATCAACAAAACAAACATGGATTTAATGAAAAACAAGGTCACTTCAGCTAAGTATTTTATAACTTTATACTACTTTGCCAGTTTAACTAATTAAGAACAAGCAAATCAGTGAGCCAGAAATATAATACTGTATAATCACGTTCAATAACCAAATAAATTTTAAGTAACAGACACACTAAATGAAAACTGAAAGAACTGCAGATACTGCAAATCAGAAACAAAAACAGAAGTTGCTGGAAACGTTCAGCAGGTCTGGCAGCACCTGTGAAGAGAAATCAAAGTTAACGTTTCAGACTGGTGACCCTTCCTCAGAACTGATGGTAGCTTGGAAACTGTGGGTTTATATGTGAGTTAGAATGCAGATCAATGTGTTAATTCAGCTGACAGTCCTCTACATTACTCCTATGGTAATATCAACAACTTACACTTTCAACAAATGTTAGATGTTTAAGTTTATCACCAGATTTGTAACTGGTGTATAAAGAAGATATTGATTGTACACCTCCCTTTTTAAGAAATGAAATAGAATGAGTTTCTACGATCACTCTCTGTGATAACTTTTCCACAAATCTGTCAGGCAAGTATGAACCTGCTCTTAGGCTATTGATAGCAACTTGTTTATGGATTTTCCATCTTCAGTCACTTGCTATCAGCAACTTACATCAAGCAACCCTCAGGAAGGATAAGGTTGATTCCTTTTCTGTAAGTTAAAGTAATTTGAATGCTTGAGAAATTTATATTCAATACACTTTCTCATGCATATTTGGCAGAAGTGTACCAATTACTAATTTAGCATATTTAAAAGGCAATTAATCAATACATTGTAAATATACTCCAGTCTTTCACAGTGTTACTTATTACCCTGAGAGGAAGTGATGCGATAAAAATGGCTCATTTTAATTTTCCTTTGAATTTTTTTATTAAATAATATTCCAGAATGCATTCAATTTTTGAAATTACTCATCCAAAGCCATTTTTTTCAACCTTTTGAATATTGCTGTGCATTGTAATATGATTTTAAATATCAACCTACTGAAATCTCATGTAGCATGAACTGTTTGGTCAATACACACGATATTCTTTTAAAACTTACTCCAAGAAATACTTATGAAATAAATTTTGCAGGAAAGACTAATAGTTCGGTCTGAGTAAAATTGATTATCAATTTTTCCTCAGTAATTGTTTCTTTGCTCAGTATTATCAATATTGGCTTAATATTACCTGGAATGTTGATCCTCCACATTGCTGGCAGCCTGAAAAAATGAATATTAGGGTCGGTATGCACAATTGCCTCACACCCGTGTAGAGTAATCCGGGCAACACTACATGTCTGCTCATTATTGTGGCTACTACATGGAAGGAAAGTGAACTAAAGTTTTTTTTTAATATTGTACTAGTCTTCATGGTAAATGGATGGAAAGAAGGAAAGATGTTTTGTAACCGCAGGTCACCAGAAGGTAGTCCAGATAGATAATGAGAAGGCAGTCAGCACGGAATAGAGATGATTGTCAGAAAAGCACCATCAATAACCTGGGTATCATGTGGCAAAAAGTTGATTGTTCCCACACTAATAGTCAGGGTCAGTGAATATATCTTCAATGCTATTTCCCACCCTCTGCCTTATTGGTTTCAACTGCTCAATTCACCACACTCCCATCACACACCTATCAACAATTTCTATAATCAGGCCTACATTTATATGCTTTTTCCCCTCATTACACACGTAGTACTGTTGTGTGTACAAACTGCAAGCTATTTGGACATGACAGCACATCTTCCAAACAAACATTGCACAACATTCACCGACACGCTTCTCTCCCTCAATGGTGGAAACCAACCATGAGCTGCAGGCAGTAACCTGAAGGGGGGAAGTGAGCCTTTGTCTTCAAACCTGAATGGAAGAGACAGCAGTGGCCATTATTAGAAGACCATTGCTGAGGTCACAGCCAGCAGCAGCGCCAAATTCAATGAAGATGATAAGATCCTCATCCTAATACTCTTTCTCCCATACCACATACTCTTTTATCTTAAAAGCTGCAGATGAGATAAGCATACAGCTCTGATGCTCTCCTCTCCCCTGACTACCACCTTCTTTTACCATATACCTTTTTTCCTGTCCGATCAGAAGCTTCATTGTGCATTATGCAGCAGACCATTTGCTCACCATTATGGGGGGACAGCCCTTTCCACCAGCTTTAAGGCAGCAGTTGAGGAACAATAGGAAAAGGGAGTGAGGAGAAAATTAACAAGGTCAGCGGACTCTCTCAGCGGAGCAGGAAACGGCTGTTTGGTGGTGTTTTTTTAAGTCACAGTATAGTCCAGTTATTGTTTTTTTAACGGCTAAAATTTAAAGTTTTTTTTAAGCGCCTAGCGGACCCGGACGCTCGTGTCGCGCTAGCTTACCTGGGAAGGTTTTTTTCTTATAAAAGCGCGCAGGCGAGGAACCCGAGGCACTACAGGGGTAGAGCCTCCCACCCGCCCTCCTCCTCTAACCTAATAATAAGACCCATTGTGACAAGCAGGTAAGTGCTGCATTTTGCTTGTTTGTTTCTTTAGATCTAGTTTTTAAAGTTTACCTTTTAGAGGGATGGCAGCGAAGGCAATGCAATGTTCCTCTTGCAACATGTATGAGGTGAGGGAAGCCGTTAGCGTCCCTCCTGATTACACTTGCAAGAAGTGCACCCATCTCCAGCTCCTCCAAGACTGTGTTAGGGAACTGGAGCTGGAGTTGGATGAACTGCGGATCATTTGGGAGGCAGAGGTGGTCATAGATCAGAGCTTTAGGGAAGTAGTTACTCCGAAAGTTATAGAGAGATGGGTGACAGTGAGGGGGAGTGGGAGGAAGCAGCCAGTGCAGGGACCCCCTGCGGTCATTCCCCTCAAGAACAAGTATACCGTTTTGGATACTTGTGGGGGGGATGACTTACCAGGGGTAAGCAATGAGGTTCAGGCCTCTGGCACGGAGCCTGTCACCGTTGCTCAGAAGGGAGGGGTGGTGAAAGGTAGAGTGATAGTTATTGGGGACTCAATAGTAAGGGGCACAGATAGGCGGTTTTGCGGGGGCGACAGAGACTCACGATTGGTATGTTGCCTCCCAGGTGCAAGGGTACGTGATGTCTCTGATCGTGTTTTCCGGGTCCTCAAGGGGGAGGGGGAGCAGCCCCAGATCATGGTCCACGTTGGCACCAACGACATAGGTAGGAAGGGGGTGAGGAGGTTAGACAGGCTTTCAGGGAGCTAGGTTGGAAGCTCAGAGCTAGAACGAAAAGAGTCGTTGTCTCTGGTTTGTTACCCGTGCCACGTGATAGAGAGTCGAGGAATAGGGAGAGAGAAGAGTTAAATGCGTGGTTACAGGGGTGGTGCAGGAGGGAGGGATTCCGGTTTCTGAACAGCTGGGGTTCTTTCTGGGGAAGGTGGGACCTCTATAAACAGGATGGTCTACACCTGAACCTGAGGGGCACCAGTATCCTTGGGGGGAGGTTTGCTCGTGCTCTTTGGGAGAGTTTAAATTAACTCTGTAGGGGCATGGGAACCTGGACTGTAGCTTTAGGGTACAGGACCTTGAGTGTAGGGAGGTTAGGAACATGGCATCGATCTCGAAGGAGGGTGCCTGTAAACAGGAAGGTGGCTTGAAGTGTGTATACTTCAATGCCAGAAGTATAAGAAATAAGGTAGGTGAGCTTGCAGCATGGGTTGGTACCTGGGACTTCGATGTTGTGGCCATTACAGGGACTTGGGTAGAACAGGGACAGGAATGGCTGTTGCAGGTTCCAGGGTTTAAATGTTTTAGTAGGGTCAGAGATGGGGGTAAAAGAGGGGGAGGTGTGGCATTGCTTGTCAAGGATAGTATTACAGCAGTAGAAAGGACGATGGAGGAAGACTTGCCATCTGAGGTAGTGTGGGCGGAGGTTAGAAATAGGAAAGGTGAGGTCACCCTGTTAGGAGTTTTCTACAGGCCTCCTAATAGTCCGAGAGAAGTAGAGGAAAGTATTGCGAGGATGATTCAGGAGAAGAGTGAAAGTAGCAGGGTGGTTGTTATGGGGGACTTTAACTTCCCAGATATTGACTGGGAAAGCTATAGCTCAAGTTCGTTAGATGGGTCGGTGTTTGTCCAATGTGTGCAGGAGGGTTTCCTGACACAATATGTAGACAGGCCAACAAGAGGTGAGGCTATACTGGATTTGGTTCTAGGTAATGAACCAGGCCAGGTGTTAGACTTGGAGGTAGGTGAGCACTTCGGGGGCAGTGACCACAACTCGGTGACTTTTACTCTAGTGATGGAAAGGGATAAGTGTGCACTGCAGGGCAACAGTTATAGCTGGGGGCAGGGAAATTATGATGCGGTGAGGCATGACTTAGGATGTGTGGATTGGAAAAATAGGCTTCAAGGGAAGAACACAAATGATATGTGGAGATTGTTTAAGGAACAGCTATTGGGTGTCCTTGATAAGTATGTACCAGTCAGGCAGGGAGGAAAGGGTCTTGTGAGGGAGCCGTGGTTTAATAAGGAATTGGAATCCCTTGTGAAAGGGAAGAGGGCAGCCTATGTAAAAATGAGGCGTGAAGGTTCAGTTGGGGTGATTGAGAGTTATAAGGTAGCCAGGAAGGATCTAAAGAGAGAGCTAAGAGCAGCGAGAAGGGGACATGAAAAGTCCTTAGTTGGTAGGATTAGGGAAAACCCAAAGGCTTTCTATAGGTATGTCAGGAATAAAAGGATGACTAGGGTAGGTATCGGTCCAGTCAAGGATAGTAGTGGGAAGTTGTGTGTGGAGGCGGAGGAGATTGGTGAGACACTAAATCAATACTTTTCGTCAGTATTCACTCAGGAACAGGACATTGTTGCTGATGTGAATATTGAGTCACAAGTGATTAGAATGGATGGCCTTGAGGTACGTAGGGAAGAGGTCTGGGGAATACTGGAAAGGATGAAAATAGATAAGTCCCCTGGGCCTGATGGCATTTATCCTAGGATCCTCTGGGAAGCTAGGGAGGAGATAGCGGAGCCATTGGCCTTGATTTTTATGTCGTCGTTGTCTACGGGAATGGTGCCAGAAGACTGGAGGATAGCGAATGTGGTCCCCTTGTTCAAGAAGGGGAGCAGGGATAGCCCGAGTAACTATAGGCCAGTGAGTCTCACTTCTGTTGTGGGCAAAGTCTTAGAGAGAATTGTAAGTGATAGGATTTATGAACATCTGGATAGGAATAACGTGATCAAGGATAGTCAGCATGGTTTTGTGAAGGGCAGGTCGTGCCTCACAAACCTTATTGAATTCTTTGAGAAGGTGACCAAGGAAGTGGATGAGGGTAAAGCAGTAGATGTGGTGTATATGGATTTTAGCAAAGCGTTCGATAAGGTACCCCATGGTAGGCTACTGGAAAAATTACGGAGGTATGGCATTGAGGGTGCATTAGAGGATTGGATTAGGAATTGGCTGGCTGGAAGGAGACAGAGGGTAGTAGTTGATGGTATAGGTTCATCTTGGAGCGCAGTTACTAGCGGTGTTCCACAAGGATCTGTTTTTGGACCATTGCTGTTTGTCATTTTTATAAATGACCTGGAGAAGGGGCTTGAAGGCTAGGTGAGCAAGTTTGCGGATGACACGAAAGTCGGTGGAGTTGTGGACAGCGAAGAAGGTTACAGTGAAGAATGTGGCAGGTTACAGCGGGATATAGATAAGTTGCAGAGCTGGGCAGTAAGGTGGCAAATGGAATTCAATGTAGCTAAGTGTGAAGTCATTCACTTTGGTAGGAGTAACAAGAAGATGGATTACTGGGCTAATGGTAGACTACTTGGTAGTGTGGATGAGCAGAGGGATCTTGGTGTCCATGTACAAAGATCTTTGAAAGTTGCCACCCAGGTAAATAGTGCTGTGAAGAAGGCATATGGTGTACTGAGCTTTATTGGTAGAGGAATTGAGTTCCGGAGTCCTGAGGTCATGTTACAGTTGTATAAGACTCTGGTGCGGCCTCATCTGGAGTATTGTGTGCAGTTTTGGTCGCCATACTATAGGAAGGATGTGGAGGCATTGGAACGAGTGCAGAGGAGGTTTACCAGGATGTTGCCTGGCATGGTAGGAAGATCGTATGAGGAAAGGCTGAGGCACTTGGGACTTTTCTCATTGGAGAAAAGAAGGTTTAAGGGAGATTTGATAGAGGTGTACAAGATGATTAGGGGTTTAGATAGGGTTGACAGTGAGAACCTTTTTCCGCATATGGAGTCAGCTGTTACTAGGGGACACAACTTTAAATTAAGGGGTGATAGGTATAGGACAGATGTTAGGGGTAGATTTTTTACTCAGCGGGTTGTGAGTTCATGGAATGCCCTGCCAGTATCAGTGGTGGACTCTCCCTCTTTATGGTCATTCAAGCGGGCATTGGATAAGCATATGGAGGTTATTGGGTTAGTGTAGGTTAGGTAGGCTTCGGTCGGCGCAACATCGAGGACTGAAGGGCCTGTACTGTGCTGTATTTTTCTATGTTCTATGTTCTATGTCACTTTCTGCCTTGGCCATCTGTGTCCCTCTCATCTGATGGTGATACCGGTTGTCATGGCTACAGGTCAGAGCCCCAAAGTGCTGTGGACATTTTTACTGGTAATTCCAAACTGTTTTTTTATATAAATGGCTGATGCAGCCCAAATTGGTTACAGATGTACATTAAGTGGTTGTCTAGAAAAAGAAAACCACAGAATCTTGCACTTATGGGTGGAAAGGAAACTTCAAACAATAGCTGATCAAAGGTAGAGGGGGAGAGATTAGTCAAAACAGAGTAGACTGTCAGAGTCATAGAGATGTACAGTACAGAAACAGAACCTTTGGTCCAACTCGTCCATGCTGACCAGAGGTCCTAAATTAATCTAGTCCCATTTGCCTTTTCTATTCAGATAACCATCCAGATGCCTTTTAAATGTTGCAATTGTACCAGCCTCCACCACTTCCTCTGGCAGTTCATTCCATACACACACCACCCTCTATGTGAAAACGTTGCCCCTTAGGTCTCTTTTAAATCCTTGTCCTCTCACCTTTAACTTATCCCCTCTCGTTCTGGACTCCCCAAACCCAGGGCAAAGACCTTGCCTATTTACCCTATCCATGTCCCTCATGATTTTATAAATCTCTATAAAGTCACTCTTCAGCCTCCAATGCTCCAGAGAAAATAGCCCCAACCTATTCAGCCTCTCCCTATCGCTCAAACCCTCCAATCCTGGCAACATCCCTGTAAATCTTTTCTGAACCCTTTCAAGTTTTTTCTTGTGATATCTTGTGACTCCGAAGATTTCAAGAGGCTACCACTCCTGGCTCAATAGTGAACCATCCCTTATGGATTATGTCTCAAAGTGCAGTCACAGTTTTTATTTTTCCCTTTGAAGACTTGACAAGGACAAATTTGACAAAACCAGTTTTATCTCTGCAGGAGGGTCATTGTGGAACTGAATGGTGTTGTTTGTATCAATCTAGATTCTGAAATTAACATGCTGTGAGGATCACAGCCAAGTAACTATTCTCTCATATGTTGCAGGTAAAAAAAAACTTCTCTTCTTCAAAAAGCTGTAAACCTCTTCAGAAAATAGGACTGTCTGTCACTTTGAATGCTGGAATTTAATCACAGTCGAAGAGGATTAGAACTAGAGAATCCCAACCAATCTACAAAACTAACTGACTGTTCAAGTAATGCCGTCAGTGCTCCCAGTAACTGCATTGCAATGACTGTAATGTTCAACTATGCACTCTTCATAAACAATGCAGAGACTGGTGGTCCCTATATATGTTCTTTTAAATTTTTTATCTTTTTGGTCTAATTTCTTATTTCTATTCAGTGCATGTGCTAGCATTCTTACGTGTAACAATTAATAAACTCAATCTTTTTGTTAATCCAAGAAAGCCTGGTTAAATTGGCTTATTTTTAAAACATAATTTCATTTGGCTTGGAGAGAAATGTACTCACAAGGGAAGGAATAATTTAAAAATGAATGTTGTTGCAACCAAGCGAGCTAGTGGTTGAATAAAGAAGGAGAGCCAGTTCATCCCTCCTCATTCAGAAACTGGTTGGTTTGGGGTATCCCATCTGGGACAGTAACAAATTGGTCCTAACACAGTATTCACAACACCAGTTCCTCAGTCACCAACAGTGCCACACCCCAGCAAACAATATATCCAATATCATAATGTTTGCATTCTAAATAAATATAGCAGCAAACTACCCTTATATGATTTCAGCTACATCAATGACTTAGGTGAGGAGAGCAAAGGCATGGTAGTTAACTCTGCAGATGAGACCAAGATAGGTTGGAAGTATGAAACAAAAATAGGAAATGCTGAAGAAACTCAGCAGGTCAGCAGCATTTCTCAAGAGAAAAGCAGAGTTATTGTTCTAAGTTCTTTGTTTTATTTTAGATAGGAACTATGCTATGAAGGTGACAAAGGAGTTTACGGACAGATATAATAGGTTCAATGAGTGAGAAAAATCTGAAAGACGGATATAATATGGGAAAATGTAAAGTTTATCACTTTGGCACTACGAGTGAGAAATCAGACCATTACTTTAATAAAGAACAATTGCAGAAATCTGACGTGCAGAGGGATGAATATGTTCTAGTTGTAAAGACCATGTCTTTTTATTTTTGTGCTTTTTAAAATTGTGGACTGAAATGAGATGTGATTATTTTAACATCAATGTTTTAAAAGATTGTTGCATGTTTTGAAAAGCAAGTAACCGAATCCTTACAACATGTGTTGTGTCAACAGATATTTGAACAAGCAACAATGAAATGTTGCAGACAAATCAGAGCCAAAGGGTTTTGCATACAGACATAGGGAGGTGGTAACAAGAAGGTCTATGGACTAATGAGTTTACAATGACGAAAGTCCTTCGGTCTGCCAACAACAGTGTGATTGGTTCTCAGGTAACTGAACAAAGTGGGGCTGGGAACAAGACACAAGGAGGAGTGTTTTGATCTCCACCAGCACAGGAACTGTCTCTCTGTTCTCTGCAATCAACCCTGTTTTAAACCTGAAGAAAAACTGTTTGAGAGTATGGCCCCTACAGCTCCCCTTACACTCACCCACAATCTTGAAGAAGGATTACACCCAAAACATTGACTTCTCCACCTCCTGAAGCTGCCTGGTTTGCTGTGTTCTTCCTGTCTCCTGCTGGTCTACCTTGGATTCCAACAGCTGCAGTTTTTTCATCTCTAACCAAATGTGTTTAGCACTGACTGAAAGCAGCAATTTAGCAAACAAGGGTGCGGCACAAAATTGGCAATATTGTCTGCTTTGTAAGTAACAGGCATGAATTAATCATGTATTTACATGCCTATTTTCAGGGGCTATTGACTTTATCCTTCTTATGTGTCCATATTTCTTGAGTGATCTTTTAGTAATGTAAGTATTCTGATACTTTAAGAATTTAGGCTATACCTGAATGAACTAAAGTAGCTCATACTGTGGATTTCTACAATTAACCTGTAGCATTCTCTTTCATCCGAACTGCAGAGAGATGCTAATGTCCCTGTGTATTTCTTTTACAACAGCCCATCAGGTTTTGATTAGACCCTCTGGGATATCAAACTTACATTAATATCCCACCCAGACACTTCATTCAGCTGTCAAATTTTCATCAGTCTTGAAATTCACTTCTAATTGTAAAAAAATCAAATTCCTTTGACATTTGCGCTGTGTGAATTATTATCTTCATAACAACATCACTAGCACAGCAAGTAATTGCATATATCACTTGCAAAACATTTTAAACTTATTAGGGTGTTAACAATTTTTTTTTAAAAAATGAAACCTCTATGTGTAAAGTGAAGGTAGAGTGCACTGAAAGAGAAATTAGTTTAAAATGCAAACAACTAAATTCATTTTGTATTTACTTTCACGAGTCCACAACAGACATTTCATAACAAATATATGACAATGGCTTCTGTCAGTTACACAAAACAGAACTGGTAATTAGCTCCACATTAGCCTAATTCTCCTTGGAATTATCATCCATCATAGGTAGTAAACTGGGTAAAATGTGTTCCTATAACACCAGGATAATAACAACACCCACATTCCTCTTTCCAGAGAAAATGGGCATATTTAAATAGGTCCCAAGGAGCATGACAACCACTTCTTACCAGTTCCCTAGATTTCATCATCAAAACTGCACCAAATAGTTATTAATACCATCTCAGTTTGCAGCTCTTTAAATATTGCACTTTACATCCCTGCCTTTATAGCAGCAGTAAGCCAACAATCAAACTTATTTGTCTCTAAGCTAACCTGCATGCTTAGTGAGGATTCTGAAGGGCTTTTGCCCGAAACGTCGATTTCGCTGCTCCTTGGATGCTGCCTGAACTGCTGTGCTCTTCCAGCACCACTAATCCAGAATTCTTAGTTCATGGCAATTTCACACTTGATGGTAGTTAACTCACCTTACCACCACTCCTACCATGAGGAAGAAAAGCCAGCCCACTAAAATTTAGGATAGTTATTGAACAATGTGCATGGAATGGTTACTATGTATATTAATTAGGCAGAATATAGATCACTTTTTTAAGACGAACATGTGATACCAACTTGCTGTGTGGATTTGGAGAAACTGAAGATTGCAGATGCTGGAGATCAGAGTTGGGAATGTGTTGCTGGGAAAGCACAGCAGGTCAGGCAGCATCCAAGGAGCAGGGGAATTGACATTTTAGGCATAAGCCCTTCATCACATCATCCTCTGTCACTTCCGCCACGTCCAGATGGACCCCATCACCAAAGATGTATTTCCCTTCCTACCCCTATCAGCATTCTGGAGAGACCATTCCCTCCGTGACTCCCTCGTCAGGTCCATGCCCCCCCCACCAGTCCACACCCCATTCCTGGCATACTTCCCTGCCATCACAGGAAGTGCAAAACCTGCGCCCACACCATTCCCCTCACCTCCATCCAAGCCCCAAGGGATCCTTCCACATTCATCAGAAATTTACCCGCACATATACCAATGTCATTTACTGCATCTGTTGCACCCGGTGTGGTTCCTCTACATCAGGGAGACAGTACGCCTTCTTGCGGATCGTTTCAGAGAACATCTCTGGGACACCCACACCCACCAACCCTGTGGCTGAACACTTCAACTCCCCCTCCCACTCCATCAAGGACATGCAGGCCCTGGGCCTCCTCCACCACCAAACCGTTACCACCCGACGCCTGGAGGAAGAACGCCTCATATTCTGCCTTGAGACTCTGCAACCACACAGGATAAATCTGGATTTCAACAACTTCCTTATTTCCCCTCCCCCCACATTACCCCAGTCCCAAGCCTCCGACACCGCCCTCCGGACATGTCCACCACTCCCCCCTCTGACCTACTACCTTCTCCCTCATCTTCATCCACCTATCGCTTTCTCAGCTACCTTCCTCCCAACCCCAATCCCCCCCACCTCCATTTCTCTCTCAGCCCCAACCCACAAGCCTCATTCCTGATGAATGGCTTATGCCCGAAACGTCAATTCTCCTGCTCCTCGGACGCTGCCTGACTTGCTGTCCTTTCCATCAACACACTCTCGACTGCTGTGCAGACTTGCCACTTGAGAAAAACATGCTTTAAGAAGGTAGCCAGATATTACAGGTCTAGTTGAAATTCTCATAATCATTCACAGCAGCTCCTGATTTGTGAAAGTGGGAACTCAACTATGAGAATTGCGGCAATTACATGGGGAGAAGTTTAAATGTTCACTGACACTTGTGAAATCACTCTCAGTAAAGAGTGCTAATTGATATTGCACAAAGGAAGAAATGCTTTTTGAAAGATGCTTAAATGGCCATGGTACAGCCCTAAAGACTCCTAGGAGGCTTAGTAGACTTGATATTCAAAATGTCAACACAATGCATTGCTTCAATCAGTTTAGCCAATAAAATATTAAACTGCACAATGCTGTTACTAAAATGTACATTAAGAGCTGTTCATTTCTGATGACACAAAGCTTACATTCAAGTTTTGAAGATAGTGCAGACTTAATAGTGCAGAAACGTAAGAAGTATGACTACTATTGGTATTTGAGTCATAAGGAAAGTATGATAAATCTTGGGCTTTTCAGTCTATAATAGAAATGCAAGTCATATTTTAGAGATTTATAAGATAGTTAAGGGAATAGAAAAGATGACAACAAAATGCTACTTTAAGTCTGATTAATTCATACCCCACTCTTCGCCAGTTTATTTTTCCAGTTGGCTTTCAAAAGTACAACATGAAAACTAAGTTTGCTTAAGCCCACAATAGAAGTTGGAAACCTTGCAGAGGTTAGAGAAAATCAGCAAGATGGTCAACCCATTGATGTTTTCCTATAATTTTTAATGATTGATCATGTGATGTTGGCAGAGTTCCTAACTTAACCAACACTTTCATTCACGCTATTTTATCTTCCAGATTGGCTCATGGCTCCTGTTTTGTTCATCCTGGTCAAATAATTACATCAGAGCTATTTTGTATTTGATACCATTTAACTACAATAAATGTGTAGGTAGATTTTAAAAAAGAAGTTAAAAATATGGATTTGATCTATTCAATACAGCCATTCCGGCCACACAGCCAACTTGATCTGATAGCAACATTCCAGTGTCCCGTAGACATTATAGATGAACAGACTTACAAAACAGTAACCTGATTGCATCTGTTGAACTGAATTGTGTAAATGAATGTTAGTAAATCTCAAGATGAAAATTGGAATATATGTGCACCATAAATTTAGAATTAACTCTTTATACCTCATAATATGCACAATATAGTACATCCCAGCGATATATAATTATTCATGTAGGATTAATGTTTGATTTC
The DNA here is from genome assembly GCF_047496795.1 of Chiloscyllium punctatum. Lineage (NCBI taxonomy): Eukaryota > Metazoa > Chordata > Chondrichthyes > Orectolobiformes > Hemiscylliidae > Chiloscyllium > Chiloscyllium punctatum. Next base: position 40,675,767 of record NC_092758.1, read on the forward strand.
ATTATATCTTGTATAATTAAGATTTTACATTCTTTAATTTAAAAAGATTTGTAAATTTTTATTATAGACAGATGTAATAAATAGATTAATGTTGTTCATTCTTAGGATGATGTTTTCATAATTTTCACTGAAAATGTAGGAATAGTAATGCAGGTCCATTGACTTATTTTTGTTGATATTATGTGTTCATGATACTGCTAGGAAGTTTGGACATATGGCTAAGATGACCGCTTAATCCTTGAGGGTAGAATATTTGTTGCCTGGGATTTTATTGAAACTGCTTTATCTTTAAGTATCTTGTTCCCAGACAATATTGAAACATCTACAACATTGTACATGATAGAGGCTTGTATTGATCTTTTCCTTTGCACACAGCAATAGGAATCAGATCAACAAAAGTTACCTCTAGCCGCAGGAAAAATGATTTAATTGTGTCTATTTGTCTACATGTCTACTGCTTAGATACTGGGTCTGTTGGAGAATTGATCAAGTACAATAAATGGCAGAAGTTATAAACCATATTTCGATGTCAGATTCAAATGTCTATTCAACATTACTTTGTTGACCAGCAACGTTAGTTTGAAACTCGTGTCATGGGTACTAATCCTGTCAGATTCTTGAAGCATTGTCAATTTTACCGCAGCCCCATCCCTGCCTCATTGAACCTACCTACTTCTTCCATTTATAAATCCTATCAGAATTAGAGAATAGACACAGTAATCTACAAAAAACTGTTGGGCAAATCAAGTCAAATCTCTGCCTTTATTTATATAGTTGAGCGATGGAGCCATGCTGTGCAGCTCCATGTGCTGATTGTAACAGGAGCTTAAGGTTGTTCTCCATGGAATCTCTAACATGAATCTGCTGTGGTTAGTATTCAAATCTGGACAAATGGACTCTTCAACCTGACCACCTTCTTCTCTGTTAAATGCTCCTGAATATATTGCTAATACCTGGGGACTGACAGCTGCTCACCAAAAAATTCTCACACAATGCAAGAAACAATAATAGCACAGTAATAACATTTTCCAAAAACAAATATTAGTTGTGGCTTTTGACTGAAATATTCCTCTCGGGTCATAGAGATGCACAGCATGGAAACAGATCCTTTGGTCCAACTCGTCCATGCCGACCAGATATCCTAACCTAATCTAGTCCCATTTGCAAGCACTTGACCCATATCCCTCTAAACCCTTCCTATGCATATACCCATCCAGATGCCTTTTAAATGTAGCAATTGTACCAGCCTCCACCGCTTCTTCTAGCACTTCATTCCACACACGCAAAGCCCTCTGCATGTAAAAGTTACCCCTAAAATCCCTTTAAATGTTCCCCCTCTCACCCTAAACTTATTCCCTCTAGTTCTGGACTCCCCCACACAAGGGAAAAGACCTTGTCTATTTGCCCAATCATGCCCCTCATGATTTTATAAAACTCTATAAGGTCAACCCTCAGCCTCCATTGCTCCAGGGAAAACAGTCCCAGCCAATAGAATGAACATTAAAAATTAGGAAATATTATTTACTATACTGCTTGATCCATTTGTTTGTATTTTTAGTTTAACTTTAAAGTGAAACACAGAGCAGTTGCTCACATCCATGCACAACAACATTGTTTGAGTAACACCTTTACAGCAAGCTAATCAATTGGATTATAAGCATGGCTACTGGAAGAATTTGGGCACATGCTTATTGATTATCTCCAATTTATGCAGAAATTGTGCTTCTGTATTGGTGCTGTGCTGCTAAATTTAATCATTAAATTTCTTTTGAGTTATTTATTCAGTTATTCCAGCATTTTAAGAAGTATTCTTCAACGTTCCTGTCCATGACTTTCTCCACTTAAAGTTCAAGCTCCCCCTTCCTTCTGAGTGTTCGCCCTGGCTCAAGTGTAATGTTGTCCCTCGGTGTCTGTCAAATACTATCGTTACGCTCCAGGAATTGTAATCTATTTCTCGTTGTAAATGAAAATCCCTGCAGGACCAGAATTTTTTACCCTCAGTGCACATCAGAGCTTGATCCACAAAGTAAAGCTGCAGAAGCATCACCAGATAAGAGCTGGGAATAGCAGTAAACCTGAGCTCAAGTGTGAAGCAAAGTCATTATGACTAAGTTAGGCTGGCTCAAAAGATGCTCTCAGCGCAGTTTGTGAAGTTTAAATCTCTATTGATTTTCACACAATCCAGGAAAGGAACACTAGGCCACAGTGCCTATGTTCAATGTGAATGTGCAGGGTTAGCATGGGGTGCTAGAGAAATTCAGCAGTTCTGGCAGCATCTATGCAGTGAGAAACAGAGTTAATGTTTCAATACAATACAACTCTTCTTTGAGATGATAATCTTGCCTTTTCTATTTCTATTTAAAAGGATGTGGCTAATGTTTCCACGACCCACAGAATCTTCAAAAAACCAATAGCCAGGCATCAAAATGAGCTCAATCAAATCAAAGCGCAACAAGAATTGGCACAGTCTAGCTACCTCAAGAGACTACTGAACAAAGAGCCTGGCTATTAGCAGTAACACAACACAACAAGGCTTGTGAACTTAAAAAGAAAAGCTTACAGAAGATTTACAAAACTCTTGTACACTGACAACCAGCAATTGACACAGCAAAGATACAAATTGATGGAAATGTTCAGAACCAAAAGATCATAGTGGATGATTGAGAAAGCTTTTCTGCTATAGTTAAGGGATAATGACATCATGTTTTCAATAGAAAAGTTTGAGCGAGAGAACAAAAACTTTCACTCAATTTTTCAAATGATTATAACTGAGTATCAACCCTGTTTATGATGGAGATCAACAGAAAATGAGATTGACCTTTCAAGCAATTCTGCATATGATAATACTACACAAGAATTTTCAACAGATGGTTAGCCTAGGCATTAATTCCTCTGCCATTGATGGCACAGTCCTCCTTTCTCTTACAATGCCTGAGATGTTATTGTTCACACAACAGCAGCTTCATACTGCAGTAAATATCAAAGTGATACCCCTACCATACGAAAAAGTGAAATACCTACTTTATAAGTAGAAAAGTTTCCCTCTCTCTGGAATTCTATCACAATGCCCTTTCTTCTTGTTGAATATTAGATTCACCCTCATATCAGGGAGAAATATAGAAGGAAAGAAGAACAAGAAATTTAGTTCTTTGTCCTCCTTTTCAAGAGACTGTAATCATTTGAGTCTTGTTCTCTTTAGTGTCAGCTTTTTCTTTATTGGTCTTCATTACTGTTTCACTAAGTTTCACCACCCAAAGACCAATTATCATCCAAAATTACCATTCCACTCCACCAACGTGACCACCTTCTGAGGACAGGGGAGGATAGCATGTATGTCCAGCGTAACCTCAAGGAAAGCTAATGCATTATTGAGAAGGCAAGTTAATTACAGAGTAAAGAGTACATGGTTAAATGTTACTGGTGAGAAGGAGTACCATAAAATTATGTGGGGGAGATGCAGTGTAAATTAAGTTCGACCTTTACACAAAGGATAATTACTGATCATGTGCAAAAGGAATTATGTCATTTACACATCAGGTCACATGGGTCAGTAGAGCTCCATGTCTGATGTTGTGTCTTATCATTGTTTGTATCATTGTTTTTTTAATAAATGCTGCTTTCACTAACACATGTATAGCCCAAATTACTACAGGAGAGACTCAATATTGCAAGGGCAAAAGTAGTGAACATAGCTTCCTGCGATGCTTATGATCCCAAATGGTGGTCATACTGGGCAAGATCCCAGAATAAAACCTGGCCTTATAGATCATACCTTTCACTTCTGCAGTTGATTACAACTACAGAACATCAGTTTAGTACTCAAAAGAACAAAACAAAACAAAATCATATGCATATAGAAGACAGTTGCAAAGATCCTAATGCAACCTCCAAACAAAGAACTGAAAGTACTGCACATGCTGGAAATCAGAAACAAAAAATAGAAATTCTGGACAGCTCAGCAAGCCTGGCAGTATCTGTTGGGAGAAATCAGAGTTAACATTTCAGGTCCAGTACCCTTCCTCGGTACAAAATTTCAACCTGTTTCCCAACATTCACCATTATACAGACACAATCCCAGAGAACTCTCTCATGGCTAGGTGAGACCCTTATGCCATTCCTGCTGTTAGTTTTCTTATGCCAAACTCAGCCCAGCAAAGGTGGATTCAATCATCTTGATGTTCTGCTGCCTAGGGCCTAGGGCAAATTAAAGACATGAATTAAAATTGTCAAGGTAAAATTGTTAGAACAGTATTGACCACTTATTCCTGATGAAGGGCTTTTGCCCGAAACGTTGATTTCGCTGCTCGTTGGATGCTGCCTGAACTGCTGTGCTCTTCCAGCACCACTAATCCACATATGCTCATTGTCCATTGACATCAAGTCAACCTGTGAGTGATTTTGCTGTGTAAGTGTTTAATTTAATTTTTTCACCAGCTACCTGGAAAATTTCTCTCTCCATCTTTGATGGTCAGGCACACTGAGACTCCATTTATCCAGTACCTGTTCCTCAGGATCTATCATTATCAAGGGCCACCTCCAATTTTCTGCAGCTTCCTTATACTCTGTGCTGTCTGCTTTTGCAGGAAGGATGAGAAAAAAATAGTGCTTACAGCCTAGAAACCTGCAATGATCTCTCTGAGACCCTGCTCATATGACAATTCCGACTCTCCAAACTACTGTTGGACATGACTTCATAATGAAAGTAACACACACTCACTCCAATATGATAACTGGTCTATCCATGAGGATTAAAGTGTCAGCAACCTTACCTCCTATGGTTCTAGGTCTTTAGATGCTGCCAAAGGGGATTTTTGCTTCATTAACCATGGAACTGTCAAGGCATGAATTCAGTGGGTGATTGATGCTCTCTCATCGAGACCAATCTAATTCAGTATTATCCCTAGGCAGCAATAGTACACAGTTCAAGGCACAACTAAGCTAATGCAGTGAATAAGAAGGAGTTTCATTTCCTGCACAATTAATCCATTGGTAATGCAAGTTAGGCCATGCTCTCACTGGAGGACAGATTATTTGTGGTGTAATCATTGACATTTCACTGTAGTGGTGGCACCCAAACCAAAGGTTTCTCTATGCATCCTACCAGGGCAAAGTCATCATGGTTTCATCAAGGGGAGGTCATGCCTGACAAATCTACTAGATTTCTTTGAGCTAGTAATAGAGCTGAAAATGTGTTGCTGGAAAAGTGCAGCAGGTCAGGCAGCATCCAAGGAACAGGAGAATCGACGTTTCGGGCATAAGCCCTTCTTCAGGAATGAGGAAAGTGTTTCCAGCAGGCTAAGATAAAAGGTAGGGAGGAGGGACTTAGGGGAGGGGCGTTGGAAATGCGATAGGTGGAAGGAGGTCAAGGTGAGGGTGATAGGCCAAGGTGGGGTCGGGGCGGAGAGGTCAGGAAGAAGATTGCAGGTTAGAAAGGCGATGCTGAGTTCGAGGGATTTGACTGAGACAAGGTGGGGGGAGGGGAAATGAGGAAACTGGAGAAATCTGAGTTCATCCCTTGTGGCTGGAGGGTTCCTAGGCGGAAGATGAAGTGCTCTTCCTCCAATCACCGTGTTGCTATGGTCTGGTGATGGAGGAGTCCAAGGACCTGCATGTCCTTGGTGGAGTGGGAGGGGGAGTTGAAGTGTTGAGCCACGGGGTGGTTGGGTTGGTTGGTCCGGGTGTCCCAGAGGTGTTCTCTGAAATGTTCCGCAATTAGACGGCCTGTCTCCCCAATATAGAGGAGGCCACATCGGGTGCAGCGGATGCAATAAATGATGTGTGTGGAGGTGCAGGTGAATTTGTGGTGGATATGGAAGTATCCCTTGGGGCTTGGAAGGAAGTAAGGGGGGAGGTGTGGGCGCAAATTTTGCATTTCTTGCGGTTGCAGGGGAAGGTGCCAGGAGCGGAGGTTGGGTTGGTGAGGGGTGTGGACTTGACGAGGGAGTCACTGAGAGAGTGGTCTTTTCGGAACGCTGATAGGGGAGGGGAGGGAAATATATCCCTGGTGGTGGAGTCCGTTTGGAGGTGGCGGAAATGACGGCGGATGATACGCTGTACATGGAGGTTGGTGGGGTGGTAGGTGAGGACCAGTGGGGTTCTGTCCTGGTGGCAGTTGGAGGGGCGGGGCTCAAGGCCGGAGAGCGGGAAGTGGAGGAGATGCGGTGGAGGGCATCGTCGACCATGTCTGGGGGGAAAGGTCAACGATGCCCTACACCGCATCTCCTCCACTTCCTGCTCCTCCAGCCTTGACCCCAGCCCCTCCAACCGCCACCAGGACAGAACCCCACTGGTCCTCACCTACCACCCCACCACTTTCCATATACAGCGTATCATCCGCCGTCATTTCCGCCACCTCCAAACGGACCCCACCACCAGGGATATATTTCCCTTCCCTCCCCTATCAGTGTTCCGAAATGACCACTCCCTCTGTGACTCCCTCGTCAGGTCCACACCCCCCCCACCAACCCAACCTCCACTCCCGGCACTTCCCCTGCAACCGCAAGAAATGCAAAACTTGCGCCCACACCTCCCCCCTTACTTCCTTCCAAGGCCCCAAGGGATACTTCCATATCCGCCACAAATTCACCTGCACCTCCACACATATCATTTATTGCATCCGCTGCACCCGATGTGGCCTCCTCTATATTGGGGAGACAGGCCGCCTACTTGCGCAACGTTTCAGAGAACACTTCTGGGACACCCGGACAAACTAACCCAACCACCCCGTGGCTCAACACTTCAACTCCCCCTCCCACTCCACCAAGGACTCCTCCATCGCCAGACCATAGCAACACGACGGTTGGAGGAAGAGCGCCTCATCTTCCGCCTAGGAACCCTCTAACCACAAGGGATGAACTCAGATTTCTCCAGTTTCCTCATTTCCCCTCCCCCCACCTTGTCTCAGTCAAATCCCTCGAACTCAGCACCGCCTTTCTAACCTGCAATCTTCTTCCTGACCTTTCCTCCCCCACCCCCACTCCGGCCTATCACACTCACCTTGACCTCCTTCCACCTATCGCATTTCCAACGCCCCTCCCCCAAGTCCCTCCTCCCTACCTTTCATCTTAGGCTGCTGGAAACACTTTCCTCATTCCTGAAGAAGGGCTTATGCCCGAACCGTTGATTCTCCTGTTCCTTGGATGCTGCCTGACCTGCTGCGCTTTTCCAGCAACACATTTTCAGCTCTGATCTCCAGCATCTGCAGTCCTCACTTTCTCCTTGAGCTAGTGATAAGCAGGTTAGACCAAGGAGAGCTAATGGCTGTTATCTACCTAGAATTCAAGAAAGCCTTTGACAAGATGCTGCACAGGAGGCTACTGAGTAAGATAAGAGTCCATGGTATTACAGGCAAGTGCAAGCATGGATTGGATGTCTGGTAGAAAGCAGAGAGTGGTGATAAAAGTGTCCTTCTCAGGATGGCAGCCGGTGACAAATGGTGTTTCACAGGCCCCAATGTTGGGACCACAACTTTTCACTTTATACATTAATGATCTCGATAAAGGAACTGAGGGCATTCTGGCTAAGTTTGTAGATGATACAAAGATAGGCAAAGGACAGGTAGCATTAAGGAGGCAGGGAGGCTGCAGAAGGATTTGGACAGGTTACGAGAGTGAGCAAAGAAGTAGCAGATGGTGTGCAACATAGGAAAGCATGAGGTCATGCACTTCAGTAGGAAGAATAGAGGCATGGAACTATTTCCTAAATAGGAAGAAAATTCAGAAGTCTGAAGTGCAAAGAGACTTAGGAGTTCTCATCCAAGATTCTCTCAAGGTAAACGTGCAGGTTGAGTCAGTAGTTAGGAAGTCAAATGCAATGTTGGCATTTATTTTGAGAAGTCTTGAATGTAAAAGCAGGGATGTACTTCTGAGGCTCTGGTCAGATGACATTTGGAGTATTGTATATATCTCTGGAAGGATGTCCTGGCCCTGGAACGTGTTCAGAGGAGGTTCATGAGAATGGCCCCAGGAATGAAAAGCTTTACCTATGAGGAACATTTGAGGACTCTGGGTCTATACCCGATGGGATTTAGAAGGATGAGGGGGGATCTAATTGAAACTTACAGAATATTGAAATGGCCTGAAACTGAGTGGATGTTAAGAAGATGTTTAAATTGGTAGGAGAGACTAGGACCCAAGGGCACTGCCTTCGAGTAAAGGGAAGACTTTTTAGAATGGAGATAAGTTAGAGAGTGGTGATTCTTTGGTATTCATTGCCACAGAAGGTTGTGAAGGCCAGGTCATTGAGTATATTTAAGATGGAGATAGATAGGTGCTTGCATGTCAAGGGGATCAAACGTTACAGGGAGAAAGTGGGAGAATGGGGTTGAGAAATGTATCAGCTGTGTTTGAATGGCAGAGCAGATTTGATGGGCTGAATTGCCTAATTTCTGTTCCTATGTCTTGTGGTTTAACAGTAAAGTAGATAATTCTTTGTTGAGCAGGAATTTGTAAAGTATTCATCTTTCCATGAGATTGAGATATCAGTGTTGACAGCATGTTTCTCTGGAACCATTAATAATGTCTTGGGTAGGTTCACTGATCCTTTCTCTTAGCATTAGTTTCTAGTACTAAATGGGGAAGGATGCCCATGTGAAGTTTTTGGCCGAATTGGGAGCACAACCTTGATAAACAGGCAAGGTTTATGACATAACAATGGGTGAATTTACATCTGGGAAACATGATTGTGTCTTGTGAGACTTTGGGATCAACTGAAAAGCAAGTACAATTACTGTTCCATCCTGATATTCACAGTATGACACTTCAACACATGCACGCACGCACATACACTCATGCACACGCATATACACACACGCACACACATACACGCGCGCACACACACACAGGCTCATTGCAATAATGGGCCTTCACAGATATTTTTAATCAGTTTGTGCCGATGTATTAACATCCACCTCAGAACCAGGTGGAGCTTGAACTTGGTCTTCATGCTCAAAAGGTACTACCACCACACCACAGGAATCCTCCAAAATCCTTTATACCCGGATGGGCAGAGATTATCTTGTAAGATCAGTTAACCCTTTTGGGTAGTAACTGCCATATAAAAGAATAACGTTCGATCCCTCTGAACATTCTATCTCTTTATCTTGCTATAATGCTCTGAAAGAACATACCATAAGAACATACTGTATTTCAAAGAAAGGATTTATTTTCTTGCTGTTTAAAAGGGTTGAATGATTGTATATGTAAATATTGGGGTCAGTTAATTACATATGCCACTGTGATGGGAGATATATAATAAAAGATGTGAAGTGTTGGAAATATTAAAATGAAAGATGGCACTTTAGGATTGTGCAGAGCAGTTAGTGTGTATGTGAAGGTCCTGTGTTTCGTTAACTAGAGCATAGTGTGACCAGATAATAATGTGAGTATTGTTTGAAGAGGATGGAGAATGTGATGGCTGACAGCAATGAAAGGAAGGCTCTGGTGATACGCAACACTTGTTTGCCTTTTGAGATGAGTTTTAATTTCTTTCTGCTTTGGATTACTAGACATTGATGTGACGAAGACTCATTAATGTGAAGTTCCAGTATTGCACCTGTTGGAGAATGGTCTCCAAAGTCAGGTGGCGTTTGGAGAAGGTACATTACCCTTAAGATTTTCTGCCCTTTAGAATTGTTAAAAGTGGACATGAATATGTATAAAATGTAAATAAACTCAATAGAAATGTCAAGGTCATTGGAACTGTCAACTGAACTGTCAAGTTGTAGAAGTGTTTAAGTGGCCTGGCCTTTTTTTTTAAATAAACTGCCTTCATTTCTTAAAATAAATAATGCTTGCTATTCAGCTCTGACTGTTGACACAAGTCTGAGGGTTGTCAATAAAGACTGTATGACTGAACTCATAACCAATGGTTTTCACGATTGGCAGTCAGTTCACAAATTGATTGACAGATCAAGTGCTTTTAACGATTTTGAAGTGGGGCTCGGAATGTAAGTGCTGTGCCTGTGAAGATGCTGAGTCAATTGCCACGGATGATGTAAGAGAAAAGGTTGGTGAATTGTTGGTTGGGGGAATTAGTTGGCATTTATTTGGTGTAAGAACTAAACAGGGTAATGGGCACGGGCAGAGAACAAGGTGGCATGGGTCAGCATGGAGTGGGTCCTAGGCAGTGTATACACATTGTGGTGTGAGGGATGAGGGCTGCTTCCTGTTCCACTGTTGTTTTCAAAACTGCAACAAAGTCTCAGACCATAGAATCCCTACAGTGTGAAAGCAGGCCATTGAGCCCTCTGAAGAGCATTCCGCTCAGACCCAATCTGCTACCATTTTCCCATAACCCAGCATTTCCCATGGCTAATCCACCCAACCTGTACATCCCTGGACACTATAGGCAGTTTAACATTACCAATCCAACTAACTGGCACATGTTTGGACTGTGGAAGGAAACCAGAGCACCCGGAGGAAACCCACAGAGACACAGGGAGAATGTGCAAACTCCACACAGACGGTTGCCCGAAGCTGGAATTGAGCTTGGGTCTCTGGTGCTGTGACGCAGCAGTGCTAACCACTGAGCCACTGTGCAGCCCTGAGGCATGCCTTACACACAGCTCAGCCCTGTGATGCCCTCAAACATTTTCTGGGGTGACAAGCCTGGCTCCATTTATTATCAGATTACAAATTGGAACCAAGAGCATTTTCTCCCATATTGGATTTGCAGGGCCAGGAATTTTCCCAGCTCTGCACTCCCAATGCGCAGCGGAAATTCAAGCTCATGTCTTTATTTGAGAAATCAATTTTGTTTTTCCTGTCTGCTTCCTTGGTAGTGCGTTCAGTGAGGTCAGTTTGACTCAAGAGGGCATGATACTGATGATAGTGAAGTGGGAGATGGCAAGGGCAGGGTTACACTAGGCACATGGACACACAAGATGGCCACTGAGCCATATGTTGGCCAATTGACACACAAGATGGCTGCCGGACCACAAAATGGAGAGAGATTGCAGAGCAAACACAGACACTGCCTGGGGCCACCAGAATGCCAGCATAATGCACGCACAACCTAATTAATTAGTTTAAGGCTGGTGAGGTAGCGAATACACATGTGTAACGAACACTGCCCGCTGAAGTGTCAGGGTCCAGCCAACACCTTTGATAGAAATGCTAACAGTCTGATACAGACTCAATGCAGAGTGATAATAGCCAGGGCTGCTGTAATCATCCTTCTCAGGAAGAGTGATTAGCGCCCAATACTACAGCAATGAACTTCCGCGCAGACATTGAAACTGACAATGTCTGTGCTGAAACTGACAACGACTGTGCTGAAATTAACAAAGGCTGCGTAGGAACTAACAATGACTGCACTGAAACTATTAATGATTCTGCAATGTTTACAATAAACAAACCATGTTACAAAGACAATAACCTCATCACTGATCTATTATATTAAAAATGTATAAAAGTATCTTGATATCTGCTCCAGGTAGAGAGAAGACTCACAGCTGACCACTGTGCTGTTGGTGTCTCTCTCTCTCTCTCCCCGGAGCTCGGGTATTTCCTTGTACAATAAACTCTGTCGTTGAACCCCCAACTCTGACTCCGAGGCTGGTGATTTTCCCCACACCAACAGTGACAGATTCTGCATGTGATAGATACCATCAAGTATAAAACCACTTGTCTTCTGCAAACCTTGCAATCAGGCTTCACATCAATTGTCTTTAAATAGTTCAGCCATTACATTTCTTCTCTTAAGCAGCAAGCTCTCTCTCTCTCTCTCTCTCTCTCTCAGTCAAGTCTTGTTCCTAACCACAGATCAAGTTTGTAGGCAGTTCAACCTTCCACTGAGTAGAATCTTGACCTTCCCCTCCCATGACTCTTGCCCTCATGCATCCAGCCCACCTAAAATCATTATTGCATTAAAAACATGATTAATTTAATTAAAAAGCCCAAAGGGGTTTCCGATGTTGAAAGTTATATTGCTGCTGTTTCTGAATAAAAATATTCGTTGTTGTATCAAAATAATTATCTTGCGTGTTTTGATATAATTGTCTTCTTCAATTTAGGATAATTAAAGCCATGCTGTAGAAAACATCAGGCAAAGAAATAGACAAAACTTGCATTTACTTACCTGGGAGCCATGAATGAGCACAGTCACATGGACATTAGGGGATATTTTTGCAAACCACAATGAGCCCGGAGCAGCGATATGGACAAATGGTCTTTCTTTTTCAAATTCGTTTTTATATTACTGTGAAAAGACCATTATTTTGAACTTTTTATTTCTTTACTTTTCTACTGTTTCCCAAGAATTCATACTCAAGAATTTATACGTAGGTACCCTTGTACTGAAGATGGCACCGTAAACCTTTCACTGTATTCATGTGAGTAAACGTGACAATAAAATTAATTCAATTCAATAAAAACTAACATACAGGAGATGGTCACACCTCTCAGAGTAGTCATGATGTGAAGGTGCTGGTGTTGAACAGGGATGGACAAAGTTAAAAATCACACAACATCAGGTTATATTCCCAGACCCTGGCACCAGGGAGGCAACATACCTTCCGGGAATCCCGATCCTGACCACAAAATCTCCTGTCAATTCTCCTAACAATCGAGTCTCCTATCACTAGCGCTTTTCTATTCTGCCCCCTTCCCTTCTCTTCTTCAAAAAACTCAATCAAGTTTGTGAGACATGATTTCCCACGCACATAGCCATGTTGACTTTCCCTAATCAGTCCTTGCTTTTCCAAATATATGTACACCCTGTCCCTCAGGATTCCCTCCAACAACTTGCCCACCACCAACGTCAGGTTCACTGGTCTACAGTTCCCTGGCTTGTCTTTACCGCCCTTCTTAAATAGTGGCACCATGTTTGCCAACCTCCAGGGTTAGTTGGAAGTACAGCTTTTGGAGCACTGCTCTTTCGTCAGGTAGCTAGTGGAATAGGATCATAGGACACAGAATTTATAGTAAAAGATCATAGTGTCATACAGCTGGTGTGATGTATTGAACAAACCTAGATTTCTGTTAAGTCTGAAACCTGAAACGCATTCTAAGTGATTAAAGACTTCACAGCAATCTAGGCTTGTTCAGTACATTGCATCAGTTGTATGACACTTTGACCTTTTCCTATAAATTCTGTGTCCTGAGATCCTGCCCCACTAGCTATCTGACAAAGGAGCAGCGCTCTGAAAGCTTTTACTTCCAAATAACCCTGTTGGACTATAACCTGGTGTTGTGTGATTTTTAACTTTGTCCATCAGAATAGGTCATTCAGGTTTGTTCTGTTTACAAAGAAGAAAATACGGGAATCCAGAGGATAGCATTCAAGTTCCTGCAATTGTCACAAGGTTAATTCAAACTGTGGATGAGAATGGGGAACTACAAGGAGAATGAGGGACAAAGACAGAAATTGCTGGAAAATCTCAGCACGTCTGGCAGCATTTGTGGAGAGAGAAACAGAGTTAATGTTTCACATCCAGAGACCCTTCGTCAGAACCAGATGTCTCTGGACCCGAAAAGTTAACTCATTTTCTCTCTCCACAGATGCTGCCAGACCCGCTGAGTTTTTCCAGCAATTTCTGCTATTGTTTCAGATTTCCAGCATCTGCAGTTGTTTGGTTTTTTTGGGTTAAAAAGAATGTAGGAACTGACCTTATCACCATGATACAGGCGAATTAAGTGAAGAGAGAAAATAGAAACATAATATATCGGAGGTAATACAATTAGGGGCCTAGATACTGTTCTCTACAGCCTTGATCATGACCCAAGACTGTGTGGCCTGACTGCTGTCAGGTTTAAGGCCATCTGCTCAGGCTGGAGAGGAACTTGGCGTGGGGTAGGAATCCAGTTGTGGTCGTCGACATCTGTGCCAATGACATTAATAAGACTAGAAAGGAGGTTCAGCTGAAAAATATTGTAAAGTTAGCAGCTAACTTAAAAGTCTTGGTGCTAAATCACAAGCAAACTGACTTAAGGTAAATAATATTCCGAAGAACATTCATATCATACTCAAACTCCTACCTCTGTTTCTTTCTGCACAGATGCTGCTAGACCTGCTGAGTATCTCCAGCTTTTCCAGCATCCACAGTGTTATTATAGCATAAGTAAATGCATGGCTCAAATATTGGTGTGAGAGAAATGAGTTTTAGTTCATGGGGCATAGGCAGTGGAATGAGGTTGAAGGAAACAGTCTGGTAGGATGGGATTCACTGAACTGTGCACAGCAGAGCGTCCTGTCCAATCAAATGTCTAGGTCTGCAGGGATGGTTTTATACTAAATAGAGTGCAGAAGTGTTTGGGAGAGACAATATATAGACTTACAAAACAGAAGGATATGGTGGCAGTGCAAGGCAGCTCCTTAGGTGATGATTCCCACACTGGTTCAGGAGATACAAACATAAAACGGCAAAGAGGATCAAAAAGTGGAGAAAAATATTAGCAGACAAAATTAATCATTCTTTACTTAAATGTATTTGGAACAAAATAAACAAATTTATGATACAATTTGACTTTAATGGGTTTGATCTTGTCGGCAGTATGGCGACATGGTTACAAAGAGATGAAAGCTGGGAAATATGCATTCAGTGGCATATGACTTCTCAATTGGTCAGGGAGGAAGGAAAGGTGATTGGGTAGCAGTGTTCATGGACAGAATGAATACAGAAATGATCTTGAATTTGAAGGTGTACAACCCACAAGGGTGGAGGTAAGAAATAACCAGGGCAGGAAGGGTCTAGTGGGAGTAGACAGTAGGCCTCCCAACAGTAACTATACTGCAGAGGAGAGAAAAAAATATAGGAAAGGTGGTACATTAGTCATCGGTGATTTTAATCTTCATGTAGATTAGAAAAATCAAATTAGCAGAGGTACCATGAGAAAAAAAAACATGCATTATGTTTTGGACAGTTTCCTAGAACAGTATGTTGTGGATCCACTTGGGGATAAGGCTACTTTGGATCTGGTGATTTGCCATGAAGCAGGTTCAATAAATTATATCAGAGTAAAAGATCTCCTCGGAAACAGTGACCATTACATGGCAGAATTTAGCATTCAGTGTGAGAACAAGAAACTTGGGTTGGAAACAACTGTGCTAAACTTAAGTAAGGGTAATTATAAAGGAATGAGGGCAGAGTTAGCTCGAGTGGACTGGGAAAGAAGTTTAACAGAAAAGGAACTTAATTTTCATAAATGTGAAGTGCCGCATTTTGGAAAGGCAAATCGGGGCAGGACTTATACACTTAATGATAAGGTTCTGGATTAGTGGTGCTGGAAGAGCACAGCAGTTCAGGCAGCATCCAAGTAGCTTCGAAATCGACATTGGTCCTGGGGAGTGTTGCTGAACAAAGAAATCTTGGAATGCAAGCTCATAGTTCTTTGAATGAACACATTGGGCTGAAGGATCTGTTTCCATATTGTACATCTCTTTGACTCTAAATGACTGTAGGAACCTGGCCTGAACACAAGCTATGAATTCTTTTGCATGACTACCACTGACAATATAGTTTTTCCAATCTACGTGAAGATTATGATGATATTATCTATTAAATTTATGTCAGTCCATCAATTTTTCTAACACAATGAGATTTTAATGTTTCTGTTTCTTTACCAAATAAACTTTAAATTACTGCTGATAATGTCTGTGTTCTTCATTGACAGTCAGCTCACTGCACACGATGGTTTATCTGTATTTTGCCCCAAGATTCTCCAATCTTAATCTGCTCTTATTTACAATAGAAACCGGGGATCAGTCATCTGTTCCTTTGTTGTTAGCAATAACAATTGTTTAACCAGACCTCATGTATAGAAATGTGTATGTCCTTTGTAGGAAAAATGAGAGATCAATTTTTACCATACTTGCATCATTTGACATTTTTAACTAAACAGTTTTCCTTGCTGAGCAGAGTTCATCACATCTATTAAAATTACAATTCTTCTTGCCTTTAAAGTCAGATGAGAATTTTGTCTGTGAATTGTGCTGATGAGCGATGATGTGCACCTGCCATTACTTGGCAGAGATGAATCATCAAAATTGTCATATCCATTAGAGAATGCTTTGGCATAAATTCTATGCAAAACAGGAGTTCTGCACTGTGGAAGCTTAGAAATTAAAGTACAACATTTAAAATGCCAATTCTGGCTGAAGATTGTATCAGTCACCTAGGAGAACAGTGAATCGGAAAGAAAAATGTTTTGATCACTAGTTCACAGATAGCTGTGATCGATGGTCTCCCTTCATTTGGTTTCACGTTTCCAAAAAAATTCTACCAGTGCTTACCTGATACACACAAACCAAAAAGGGACAAAGACAACCAAAGAATGGCACAATTTCAGAAGGAACAATGTTCAAAATACAGCAAAGTTGAAGTAACTTGCTGTGTTTCTGCAAGAGTACCTCCAAAATATGTTGCTTGTGCCTTGCCAAAGAATTGGTACTGACACTGAGTGTCAATATTGTCATTAGCTCTCCCTCATTACTGAAGGGTGGTATGGGAAGATATTCAACGACCTGATGAAAGCAGGCAAAGCATCAACACATCGCCAATTTTCCTAATCATTTGCCCTTGTACTGAACTCATATTAATAAAAGTGTCAAATGTATCTCTGCTTACATTAAACACAAGTATTCACAAACTTAAAATGCTTTCCTACATGTAATAGTGGACTATATCATTTGTAGTTAAAACCTATATTTTACTTGAGATAATAGGCTCTTTAAGAATCGGGCTTCTCTTAAAAGGATCTTATAGTAAAGCACTAGGTTTCTAATAACTGATCATGTGACCAAGTTGCCTAGGAACTGGGTTGAAGATGGATTCTGTTGTACAGTTGAATACATATTTGTTATGCATATTTAAGATAGGATATTAACAGTAACTGCGCATCTAAATCAGCATTCCATGCTGAGTTATGCTATGATTTACCCACGTTGTAGGCTTACTGGGATATGCATTTGGAGAGCTGTGAGATAAGGAGGCCATTTTCAGCATGGCAACCTATAACTAGCAGAGTGCCACAGGGATCAGTGTTTAGGCTTACAAGGCAGTGGACCATGAGTTAGAAAATAGGATTAGACTGGATTGTTATTTTAATGCTCAGAACAGACGAATTAACTTCTGCCACCTTCATCTTCTGTTTCCTCCTGTACCACTGAAATCAATTTTCTCAGTGCTGTCACACATTGCAGGTTTAGCCCATTCACAAAGCCATAATTTCTTAATGAACTATTCTTCGAATTTTCAAATTACTGTGCTTTGTTTTATAGTGCCTTAATTACTATGTATCAAGTTGAACAAAGCAAGAATATCCTTTGATTTATGCTCCTGAAATAAACACTGATTTTAACTCAAGCAGGTAAGCTCCTCCACATTATTGTGAGGAGACACAGTCATAATGTCTCAGCCTGATTTCAGTTTCAGCTGAGAATAGGGAAAGAATAATGGGGAGACAAGATGTGGCAGAGAACTGGAATTAATATTTTTCATCAGCCTTCATTGTAGGAGATACTGAGCATTCCAAAACACTAAATAATCAAGGCTCAAAAAATGGTGGGGTCTGAGAGAGAAAAAAATGCAATAGCTACCACTAAAAAGAATTAGGGAAACTTAGGAGGCTAAAGGCTGATAAATCCAGTGACCCTGAATGGCTGCATCCCAGCATATTAAAGGAAGTAGCTACAGAGATAATGCATGCACTGGCAGCAATCTGCCAAGAATGTTTAGATTCTGGAAATGTCCCAGAGTACTGGATTCTGCATGTTTATTCAGAATAGGGAGGGAGACAAAAATAAAATGAGTTACTAGAGGCCAGTTAGCACTAGGAAAATATTAGAGTCTGTTGTAAAGTATGTAATAACCGAATATTTAGGAATACAGAATCTCACCACAACCACCTGATGAAAGAGCAGCGCTCTGAAAGCTAGTGCTTCCAAATAGACCTGTTGGACTATAACCTGGTGTTGTGTGATTGTCAACTTTGTACACCCCAGTCGAACAATGACACCTCCAAATCAAAATATAATCAAGCAAAGCTAGCATGGCTTCAGGAAGGGGAAATCATACCTGAAAAAATTTACCAAAATTCTTTGAAGAAGTAACAAGCAAAATACAGAAAGGGGACTAGCAGATGTGATATGTTTAGTTTCCAAAAAACATTTGATCAGCATGGCTAAAGCATTGGATAACTTATTGAAGACAGAATTGAGAAATAAGGTAGTTTTTTCAACCTGGAGACCTGCAACAAACTGAGTGACACAGGGATCAATGCCAGGGCCACAGTTACTTACAATGCATATTAATGATTTGGACAAGGAAGTGAATTTGCCAAGTTTGTAAATGACAAAAATAGTCAGTGGGACAAGCTGTGAGAATAACATAAAGAGCCTGCAGAGAGATATAGATGGATTAAGCGAGTGAGAAAAAAATTGACAGATGATATAGAACCCCTATAGTATGGAAGCAGGCCATTCAGCCCATTGAGTCTGCACTGACCCTCCAAAGAGCACCCCATCTAGACACACCTTGACTATCCCAATAACCCTACATTTTTACCATGGATAATCCACATAACCTACATATCCCTGGATGATACAGGGCAATTTAGCATGGCCAATCCATCTAACCAGCACATCTTTGGACTGTGGGAGGAAACTGGAGCACTCAGAGGAAACCCACACAGACACAGGGAGAACATGTGAACTCTATACAGATAGTCACCCAAAGGTGGAATGGAACCCAGGTCCTTTGCGCTATGAGGCAGCAGTACAAACCACTGAGTCACCATGTCACCCACTGATAATGTGGGAGTGAGTGGTTATTCTCTTAGGCAAAAGGAATAGGAAAGCTAGGCAGTATTTCGATGGAGGAAAACTGCAGAAAACTGCATCACAAGAGATTTGCGTATCCTCACATATGAACCAGAAAAAGTACATGTCCAGCAGGTAATAGGGAAGTCAAATGGAATCTTGGCCTTTATTTCAAAGATAATGAAGTATAAAAGTAAGAAATTCTGGCTAAAACTGTACACGGTTGTTGTGGCTAAATCACCACAAGTTATCTTTAATTCGGCTTCTTATTAAGAATCTTACAGGCAATCAAGTACTGAATCAATGGTTTAGAATTTGTTGCATGTAGCAACCAAATAAGCAAGTTAAGCCTCAAAACTCAATTTGACTATTACCTGATTAATGGTGGATCTTAGTTACACTTACAACAAACGTTATCCGTCTTTGGACATGTCCAGGGTTCACTCCTTGTTCAATGTTGTTCTTTAAAGTTCTGCTCCTGAATTGTTCTAGTTTGGATTAGTGTACAGTTTTCTCTCTTTTAGGTTTGTGCTGTGACGTTATTGATGATTCAATCAATTCTTTCATCCCCAACAATGATTATACTTCTAGAGACCTCGAGTCTGTAGCTTGCCTTCTTACCAGAAATAGTTCCCCTGATTCTTGTTACATACAAAGTTAGTTGCCTGCATGAAAACAGCCTGTTGAATAATTAACCCCTTTACTTCAGGACATTCTTTCTGCAGGCAGTCTTAATTGCTCATTTGTCATCAGGCAGCATGTTATAAAGCAGCGTTACCACCTGTCACTTAGGAAATAACCTGTTTATGTTGTTTTGACTCCTTCTTTGATGGATGGTTAATTAGTGTGTTGCTTTCAATTCCTTTATGACAGTTTCTTCTTGTCCCTTTCATCTCAGGAAATAATTTATTCCAGAAAAAACTTTGCTGGTTCTTTCAGTCTATGAACAGTTATTAAAGGTCTGAAGTTTACATTGTCGCAAGTCCCATGTTAGACCACACCAAGAATATTGCAAACCATTTTGTTCCCCTTATCTAAGAAAAGACACACGGGCATTGGAAGCAGTCCAGAGAAGGTGTATTATGTTGACCACATTTGGGGGAATTTTCTTCTGAGGAGACATTGAGTCTGTTGGGTTTGTACTCATTGGAGTTTATTAGAATAACAGGAGACTTTATTTAAGATTCTTAGAGGGCTTTATAGGGTTGGTGCCAAGAAGTTGTTTCCTTTTGTGGGAGTAGTCTGGAACCAGAGGGGATAATTTCAGAGTACGGGGTCATCTACTTAAGAAAGAGATAAGGAGGAATTACCTCCTTAAGAGAATAGTGAATCTGTGGAATGCTTTACCACAAAGAGCTGTAAAGGTGACATTGTCAAGGCAGAGATAGACAGATTTCTAAACATTAAGAGAATTAAGGGTTATGGAGTAAAGCCAGAAAAATGAAATTGAGGATTGTCAGATCAGTCAGGATCTCATTGAATAGCATGACGGACTCAATCAGTGAATGGACTACTTCTGCTCCAGAGCATTGACACCAAAAGCAATATTGAAACACAGATCTTCTTAAATCTTCTCAAAAATCGCAATCACAGACCTGTGTAAAATGTTGGCCAGGTTAATTCTAGCCATTTCCAACACAGCTTATGTAACATACATTGACTGTGACAGCACTAGCCATGCTTAGAGCAGAAACATGCACTGGTCTTGACAGGTACAGCTAGGAGGCTACCATCAGTTCCATAAGGCATTAGCTCATTGTGAAGCAGAGCACATGCATGTGAGACCAACTGCTTAGACAGGCACAAAGCCTTCTGGCTCATTAGTTCTGCTATTTGCAGGGAGCTGATGTCTGGGGTCTATATTCCATGCCTTGGGTAGTGCTTGCTTCCCTTTTCCTTCCTCTATCTATTCCTTTGGTCTGCTCCTGACCTAGAAGATGCCTCTGTTGCGATCCCTCCTCATGTTCCTGTACAATGGTTGCTGGTTCCCATCTGCAGTCACTGAGCTGTCAGTGATTTGTGCAGAAGGATTTCCTGAGCTGCCCAGGAGTTATGAGTTAGGGGAATCCCCTAACTCATAAGACTCCCATATCATGCTGTTAAGGAATACAAGCCATTCAGCGATATCTGCTCTGTGCCATTTGTTGATCAGCCGAACATAATTGCCCTTCTTTGATATGAGCTGACCAGTGCTTCCATCAGAGTCTAGATTAGAGTGGCGCTGGAAATGTACAGCAGGTCAGGCAGCATCCGAGGAGCAGGAAAATCAACTTTTTGGACAGGAGCCTTTCATCAGGAATGAGAAGGGCATTCCTGATGAATGGCTCAGACACGAAACATCGATCTTCCTGCTCCTCAGATGCTGCCTGAGCTGCTGTGCTTTTCCAGCACCACTCTAATCTTGACTCTAATCGCCAGCATCTGCAGTCTGCACTTTTGCCCAGTGCTTCCATTTGCTTGATGTCTTCCAAGTGTGTATATATCAGATTCTCTCTGCAAATCGATTAAAAGTGGCCACCAAACCTTTTTAATTTATCTACAAATGGCTTAAAAGGCATTTACTTGAAGGAGTGATGGATTTGTGCAGAAGGATCCTCCCCTCCCCCCACTGATGCTACATCTCTGAGAATCCATAAATTTACAGTTACATTTTTCTTTAAGGCCAGAAGGTGTAATTGCTGCACATTTTGAAATAACTGGCGAACGTGTTTGCAGGTCATGTTGCAGATAAAAACCCTTGGTTGATTTGACAGATCAATTAACAAGGCTGAGACTGGGACCAATACATTATTGGAGAGCAGGAGCTGAAAGGGGCAGGATTTTAAGATTGCTTTGCATTTGGAAGAGAGATCATTGCATGATGTCATAAATGTAAATGATTCTAACTATAAGAATTATTGTTTGTGTTTATTTTAACTCATTTGTATGTAGTCTATTGCAGCTGTTAAGAAAGTGAACATCAGGAGTGGCAATCAGCAACTTGCAAAGATAATTAAAATCAAGTTTAGTGGACAGAGTCTGGCTAAATTAGAAAATAAAATGACATGACATTCTATGAGGTTTGTGGGAATGTGTTGACAGTACATTTACTACCCTTCTAAAAGTATATGATCATTCAAAATAGGGACATATTAGACTGTTCAGACCCTCAAACCCACTCCACCATTCAATATGATCATGGCTGGTCTGATGGTACTTCATCCACTTTCCCCCATACTCTAGATTCCCCTACTAATCAAGAATCTATCTACTTCAGCCTTAAGTATTGACAAGGACTCTTCCCCTAGTTCTTTTTGGCAAGTAATTTCAAAGATTCACAATCATCTGAGAGAAGAAATTCCTGCTCATCTCAGTCTTAAATTGGTGCTTCCCTTATTCTGAAACTGTTTTGCCTGGTCCTAGACTCTCCTGTGAGCATTTACTCTGTCAAATCCCTTAAGAATCCCATACTTGTCAATGAGATCACCTGTCATTCTTTTAAAATCTAAGGTTTACTGATAAAATAAAGCATTCATACCAAGGATCTTCCTTGTGAACCTTCTCTGCATTGCCTCCAATTAAATCATATATTTTCTAAAGTAAGGGGTCGAATTGCTCACAATATTCCAGATGTGGTCTTGCCAGCACCTTGTACAGTTACAGAAAGATTTCCCTCCTCATATATTCCAACCCCCTTTGAAATACTGGCCAACATTCCACATGGCAACCTGACCTTCCTGATTACCTGTGTGCTAGCTTTCTGTATTTCATGTGCAAGTATCTCCAAGTCCCTTTGTGTTGCAGTTTTCGGTAGTTTCTCTCCATTTAAATAATATTCTATTCTTTTGTTCTTTGGCCTTTCAAAAAATACTGAAGATTCACTGAGCACCTCAGAATCATCTACCTGTTTTCTGAGTCAGTGGTTTTGACAATTGTAGAACAGATTGAAGGGACTCGTGCAACCCATTTGTATCTCTCATTATTAATGCCCTTCTCACGTGGTTCACTCTTCACTTCATGAAGCTGTGGCCCCAGTGCTCCCTCATACTGTTTGAAAAGCTGCTTAACCCTTTCCAGCCTGTGGATCCCAATATTAAGGCCAGAGAAACCATGATTCCTACACTCCTCCTCAAGACTGTGCAATCCCCTTTAATACGCTCCAGGTCCCTACTTATTTCAAATTGCCTCCCCCTGCATACCTATGGCTGTCCCCTCCCCCGATGGAAGCTGTCTGCAGTTTCAGCAGTACCATGGACTGACCCTTGAAAATCCTTAAAAATAACATTAACCTACCTCACCATTCCCCAATACTCACTTTGTCCCTTTGTAACAGTACCCCAAATGACCGATCTGCAAGACTTGGACTGTATTTCCTGCTAAGACAGGTATGGCACAATCCCTGGACTACAATGGCACAGATTATCAAACTTGCATTGGAACAACTTTTTTACAGATCATTGCCTACACCCTAGACCATACATGACCAAGCCCTGAAATGGCTGCGGTGACACCTCTGACTAACTGGACACTAATCTGTCCAATCCAATACCCACTTCTCCTCTTCGGCTTTCACACATGACCATGCTGTTCATGTACATGTAGTACCTTTCTGCACTAAAGTATGAACTATAAGCCAACAAGATCTGGCTGGTTATGCAATAAGTGTTGCCTGATCCTGTCAGATAACAGTCAACCTGATGTTCCGATGTCAATGCATTTCCTTTGCCCAGTTGTGTGAATGGAAGTTTCATCAAGACCATTATTACTGCAGAACAATTCAGGTGAAATACTCGTCGGTGCAACATTGAGATCTGCAGTCAGCACACTTGCTTCACCACTGCTCCTTTGTAATAACCAACATTATGGAATGGAGTAGTGGATATCAAAAGACAATTTGTTCAGTTTGTGACTTAGTAACCATATAGCTGGCAGCAAGGTATATTTCACAAGGTAGGGGAGTAGGAAAGGAATTAGCAGTATGAAGTGAGAAGAGTCTGGAGCAGAAGCTGCAAATTATTTTCATGGCTCTTGGAGGAACATAAAAATGTGTCTTTTCCTTTCCTTCAAGGGTTTCCACATCTAACCCAACACATTGGAGTGTGTATGGCAGATGTGCCGCCCAGCAGATCATTGAATGACTTTGGGTTATATCTATATGATAAGACCCTGATCAGTATAAATTCTGGATTTTCCCATCTGCATCCAAAGTATTTTAACAATTTCCCAGTGTGAAGTAAGTGAAAATTTCCACTTATACTTGTCTCAATGCCAAAGCTATAATATAACATTGTTCAGTGAATCATGCACTAAAATTTAATAGGTCACATGAATACAGGCTTTTGGATACAGAACTGGTGGTGGCGGAGGGTTGTTTTTCAGACTGGAGGCCGGTGACCAGTGGTGGGCCACAAGAATTGGTGCTGGGTCCACTGCTTTTCATCATTTATATAAATGATTTGGATGTGAGCATAAGGAGGTATAGTTAGTAAGTTTGCAGATCACACCAAAATTGGAGGTGAAGTGGACAGTCAAGAAGGTTACCTCAGACTACAACAGGATCTTGATCAGATGGGCAAATGGGCTGAGAAGTGGCAGATGGTGTTTAATTGGGACAAATGTGAGGTACTGCATTTTGGAAAGGCAAATCAGAGCAGAACTTATACACTTAATGGTAAGGTCCTGGGAAGTGCTGTTGAACAAAGAGACCTTGGAGTGCAGGTTCATAGTTGCTTGAAAGTGGTGACCCAAGTCAACAAGGTATGAAGGCAGCATTTGGCATGCTTTCCTTTATTGCTCAATGCATTGAGTATGGGAGTTGGGATATCATGTTACATTTATTAGGCCACTCTTGGAACACTGCGAGCAATTCTGCTCTCCATGCTAAAGAAAGGATGTTGTGATACTTGAAAGGGTTCAAAAGAGATTTACAAGGATGTTGCCAGGGTTGGAGGGTTTGAACTAGAGACAAAGGCTGAATAGACTGGGGTTATTTTCCCTGGAGGGTTGGAGGCCAAGGGGTGACCTTACAGAGGTTTATAAAATCATGAGAGGCATGGATAGGGTGAATAACCAAGGTCTTTTCCTTGAGATGGGTGAGTCCAAAACTAGAGTGGATAGGTTTAAGGTGAGAGCAGAAAGATTTAAAAGGGTCCTAATGGGCAACTTTTTCACACAGAGGCTGGTGCATGTAGGAATGAGCAACAGTGACAGTGGTGGAGGCTGGAACAATTACAGCATTTAAAAGGCATCTGAAATAGGAAGGGTTTATAAGGATATAGGCCAAATGCTGGTAAGTGGAACGAGATTAATTTAGAATATCTGGTCAGCATGGATCAATTAGACCAAAGACATCTCTATGACTCTATTTGATTAAGTCCCTAATCTATAAAGTCAGACCAAAGCATTTCATGGGAATTCAGTAAGGTTTAACATAGCATTATCACAAAGACATTTGAAGTTGCATAATTTTATCACTGTAAAATTCATATGCCTTTTGGCATTTTAGGTGTGAAATGTTATTAGAAGTGAGTATTTTATAAATTGGTGAATTATTGAGTCTTCAAATGATGGCGTCAAATAATAGTATATGGAACCTTGATGCAATTATGTGAATTTTCTAACTGTTGTGCCTAAGGCATAGTACTTTCTAAAGAAGGGTTAATACTTGAATTAAAATAACAGCCAAAGGAAATTCAATGGAACGTGTTAAACTTTTGTGTCTAGCTTAATTTTATGGTCTTGATTTAGAAAGGAGTTTGGATTATTTTCAAACTTAAAGCAGAGAATGCGTCATCAGACGTTTGGCAAAATTGTTCTGCAACACTTGCTGTATTTTACTGTACCATACAGTAACAATATTGTATATTTATATAGCACCTTTAATGTAAGAAAACATCCCATGTGATTCACATGAGCATTATGATACCAAGTCAAGGGGAGCATTATGATACTGAATGTCGAGGGGAGGTGGTTAGAATGTCTCTTTTTGGTGATGGTCATTATCTGGCATTTGTGTGGCGCAAATGTTACTTGCCACTTGTCGGCCCAAACCTGGATATTGTCCAGATTAGTTAGAGAAGTGTCGAGGAAAATTCCAGAGGGTGAGGCATAAGCGACTGAAGGCACAGTCACCAAAGGTGGAGCAATTATACTTGAGAATGCACAAAAGGCCAGAATTAGATGAACACAGATATCTTGGATAGTTACAGAGATAGGGAGGGAAAAGGACATGGAGGAATTTGAAAACTAGAACGAACATGTTAAAATCAACACAATTGACTATGAATTAAGACATGGACAACAGTTTTGGATAACTTCAGATATACAGAGGTATTGAGGGAAGCATTGCACAATCATGAAGTATGCAGTAATTTCTTCACATCCACAGGAAAAGCAATATATCCTGCTGGCCCTATTTTGTACTGATTGCATAACCTTTTCTATTTTTATCCATTTATAAAGTAATGATGCTGCTATGTCAGTAATTCTAAATCACAACATTGTAATAATTGCCCCTGTTGTCATAGGATGTTTGTAAACAATATTCATGCTTTGGAAAGAGAAGTTTGTAGGTTTCTTTTAGAAATGAATTATTTCAAAACTTAGAATAATACGCAAGATGATGTATTATTCTAGCATCATAGAGGTCTACAGCAAAGAGAAAGGCCCTTCAACTCAAGTTTCCACGGGTCAAAAATCACTACCTAACTGTTCCAATCAAATTTTCCAGCTCTTCCATGGCCCTGGCATCACAAGTGCACATCTGAATATTTCTTAAATGCCACCTTTCTGGGTGAGAAAACCTTTCCTCACATCTCGTCTAAACCTCCTGTCCTTGACCTTAAATTTATGATCCCTCAATAAAGGGAAATATTCCTTCCTGTCTATCCTATCAATATTACTCATAATGTTATATGTTACAACATGGTGTAAATCAGCAACACAGAAACGATTTAGCCCATGCAGTACTTTGTGAACATTTGAGAAGCCAAGAACCATTTAAAGTAAAAATTAACCACTTTATTTCTTAAGGTATAACAGAGAATAATTAATTAATAGCTATTTACAACTCCCTCCTCTAATCAATCTTTTACTTTCCCTTCTATAATACTGGTCAGATTAGTATTTAATCTGGTTAAGATTTACCAAACATTCAAGTTTTCAAAACCAACCAACTGTTGAATCTTCTATTTGGATCTTCCTGTGTCTTCTTTTTTTCTTAGGGATTATGCTTCACAGGTCACAGATTGATAAAGGTACTTTTAAGAGAGCTATTTTCTGGGCAGTCTGCAGATGTCATTGGCTTGGCAATTCTCCTCTCAACTGTTCAATTTTCCCTGGTCTTATACTGCTACCCCGCCCCAAGCATCGGATTGTGTCATTGGCTTTTAAGATTGTCAATACACTAAATTCAAACCAGATTGGAAATTGGTATTTTCAGGGGAATAATTTAAACTGATTGGTCTAATTCAAATCTATTTTGTCATTTCTAGGCAACCCAGCTAATCTAGCTTCCAACCAAATGTTACACTGTTATCTTATGCAAAGTTTGTGAAGGTTTGTAGCTCAGGTTGAGGTTTAGGGTGTAAGTTTGCTCGCTGAGCTGTAGGTTTGATATCTAGACGTTTCATTACCTGGCTAGGTAACATCATCAGTGGCGACCTCCAAGTGAAGCGAAGCTGTTGTCTCCTACTTTCTATTTATATCTTTCTCCTGGATGGGGTTCCTGGGGTTTGTGGTGATGTCATTTCCTGTTCGCTTTCTGAGGGGTTGATAGATGGCATCTAGATCTATGCGTTTGTTTATGGCATTGTGGTTGGAGTGCCAGGCCTCTAGGAATTCTCTGACATGTCTTTGCTTAGCCTGTCCCAGGATAGATGTGTTGTCCCAGTCGAAATGCCAGAGAATTCCTAGCCAGGTAATGAAACGTCTGGATATCAAACCTACAGCTCAGCGAGCAAACCTACACACTAAACTGTTACCTTAATTCAGAACACTTGGTGCTGTCAGGTAGTTCTGCTAGCTGTTAACTCTCTTAAAGGTACAGTACACCCACATGTTCATAACATATATATCTTATGAATCTGATTTGTCGTTTCTAGGCAATTAGTTTTTGACCAAGTGTTACATTGTTACCTTATTTAGAACACTTGGTGCTGTCAGGTAACACTACCAGCTTTTAACTCCCTTAAAGCTACAGTATACTGACATCTTCACAACACCTCCCCCTTAAGAAAAATATGAACCATCATAATGAAAAGATGGCTTCATCTTTTTTCTATTTTTTTAAACACATTACCCTAACATGCAGATAACTTTAATATAAGTTCACATTAGCTTCTTCCCATATACTTGTATAGATAACATTAAGTAAATACAAACCTTATCAGTTAAATCCGCAATAATGCATCTGTGATTACATTCTTACGACACATAACACGTATGATTTTAATTTAAAAGTCTGTTATATCAGACTCCAATGAAATAGTCTCATATGCTTGTCTTTAAAGCGTTCTAAGAATGTAAGTGGATTATGATCCGTGTACACAACCATCTCCAACACATTGTTTGTGACATAGACATTAAAATGTTGTAAGGCCAGTACCAAATTCAGTAGCTTATGAAGTATTTCCTCTGGTGGATGTTGATCTTCTTTGAAAAGTAACCAACTGGCAGCTCAATCCCATCCTCATCTTCCTGTAGGAGTACAGCTCCAACTCCAATGTCACTAGCATTGATGGTCACTTTAAAAGGTTTTGAAAAGTTTGGTGTGGCTAAAACTGGTTTGGTGGTTAATATCAATTTCCAATGGTTGAATTCCTCCTGGCATTGTTCTGTCCACCGAAACTTTGTGTTTTTCTTCAGCAAATCGGTTAATGGTGCCTCTACACTGCTGAGGTTTGGAACAAACTTCCAACAGAATCCACTGAGTCCTAAGGATCAAAGCACCTCTTTCTTCGAGGTTGGTCATGGAAGTTCCTCGCTGGCCTTCATCTTTGTGTTCCATGGGGTCAATCTTCCATGACCGATGTTTTGTCCCAAAAATGTCACCTCCACTTTCGCAAATTCAGTTTTATTTAAGTTTATCACCAGTTTTGCTACTCATAGTCATTCAAAGAGCTCTGCCAACCGTACCATGTGATCTTTCCAGGACTTACTAAAGATCACTACATCGTCCAAATAGACTGCACAGTTTGTTAACACAGCCACAACTCTGTTCATGAGTCTTGGAATGTAGTGGGTGCGTTCTTCATTCCAAAGGGCATCACGTTAAACTGATATGGCCCATTTGGGGTTACCAGCGCAGAAATTTCTTTCGGCGTCTCTGATAAAGGTGCCTGCTGGGAACCATGCATTAAGTCCAACTTGATGATGTAAATGGCTTGTCCAACTTTCTCAATATAGTCCTCCAATCTAGGAATTGGATATGAGTCCAATTTTGTAACAGTATTGACATTCCGATAATCCACACAGAATCAGTGAGTCCCATCTGGTTTGGGAACTAAGACAATCAGCGAACTCCACACTCTGGCTTGGTTTGATGATGTCCTCGTCAAGCCTGGCCTCCACCTCCACCTGGACCTGTCTGGATTTGAAAGGCTTAAGCCAATAGGGGTATTGTTTTATCAGAGCAGTAATAGCTACGTCTACTTCATGTACAATAGCATTAGTCCTCCTTATCTGATTCTTACATATGTCCTTATACTGCAGTAACAAATCTTTCAACTGTGTTATATGCTCCTGAGACAGATAGTTTACTAAGCTTTCCCAATCCTCAAGGGCTTCTTTATTTTATAATCTATTTTGAGGCACCTCAAAATCCACATCATCTGGATTTGATGCCTCATTCTGTGGGGCAGTAACTAACACCTGTTTCCCAGTTCTTTCTCTCTAGTATAATACGGTTTCAACATGATCACATGACATACCTGATGCCTTTTTCTTCTATCTGGCATCTTTACTGATAGTTCACCTGACTCAACCTTTTTTTTAATTTAATAGGGACCACTAAACCTGGCTTTGAAGGGATCTCTTATCACTGGTAACAGTACGAACATGTAATCCCCTCGGGCAACCGTCCAAGCCTCAGAGATTTTATCTCCCACCTGCTTCATTCTATACTGTATCTTCTTTAGGTGCTGTTTAGCTAACTCACCTACTCAATTTAGTCTTTCCCTCACCTCCGATACATGATATAAGTGTGAGATCACTGACTTTGGTCCTGTCAATGTTTCTTTAATTAATTTTAAAGGGCCTCTCACTTCATGACCGAATATTAACTCGAAGAGAGTGAACTAAGTAGATTCATGGAGCATCTTTAATGACAAGCAATACGAATGGGATACCTTTATCCCAATCATTTGGGTAATCCTGATAGTATGCTCTCAATATGGTCTTCAAGGTCTGATGTCACCTTTCTAAAGCTCCCTGAGATTCAGGATGATACGCATTGGACTTAAAGTGCTGTTCTCTATGACTCTCTGACTCTGTACCTAAGCTATCCACAACCCCCTTAAAAGCCTAGCAGAAAAAATGTGATCCTTGGTCTGATTGAATCTCTCTGGGTAGCCCATACTGTGTGAAGAAAGCTATTAACTCCTCTACCACCTTTTTTGCCTTGATGCTCCATAAAAGAATTGCCTCCAGAAATCTGGTAGATACATCCATTATGGTTAACAAGTACTGGGCGTTCCCACTTTTAGTTTTCGGGAGGGGAGCTATGCAATCAATTATAACCCACATGAAAGGTTCTTCGAATGCGGGAATTGGCAACAAAGGTGCAGGCTTTATTACCGCCTGTGGCTTACCTACTGTTTGGCATTAATGACATGTATGGCAAAAGTTAACCACACCCTTGTGCATTCCAGGCCAATAATATTGTTTTTGTAACTTAGCCTGAGTCTTTCACACTCCTGGGTGTTCATGTGCTACCCATAACACCTCCTGTCTGTAAGCTATCAGCAATATAATCTGATGCACTTCAGCCCATTTCCCCTCTGTACTAACCTGCCATGGTCCCCATTTCCACCTTAGGATGCTATCTTTCAGATAATAACCCTCCAGAATATTCTCTGCCTCCTTTTTGGAGTGTGCACCCACATAAATATCCTTTATCGTCTGGTCTTGCTGTTGCAAGTTTCTTAGCCTTTCAGGACCAAACACTTCTGTCTGACCCTCTGCCTGCACCATTACATCAAACAGGGTGCCTGCTAACTGGTCCTCAACTCCTTCAACTTTCCCTTTACTTTTCTCTTTGTGCGGTGACTTATGATAGTAGGATCTGGTTACCACACAGTCTGGGAAAACGCCAGGAGATTTTTGTTTTAACTCCTCAGTTTCTTGGTCTTCCTTGGGCTTTTCCACAACAAGGGATGTCACTCCCACCTTGGATCCTGCTGAATCATTCCCAAGAACAAACTGAATTCCTGGAATTGACACTGTCAATCACTCCCACTGTAACTCCCCCACTCCTGAGTTGGTGCTCCAACCTGATCTTACATCGGGGAATGCTAAATTTCTATCCATCTACCCCACATATTACCACACTCTCGGGTAACAGGTCAGAAAGAGTGCATAATCGCTCATCTCTTACTATCAGCAACTGGCTAGATCCTGTATCTCTCAAAATTATAACTTCTTGTCCTTCTCCCCCTGTTAATTCTGAGTAAACTTTACCCACAGAGGTGAATTCTTTGTAGAGATCAGGTACTAACGGCATACCCAGCCCCTGCCTAGGCTGTGCACTCTCCTGCAGCTCCTCAGCTCTTTCTGGGGTCTCTCTTACTACCTTCATTAATGCCACTGGCTTCATTTCTTTTACAACATCTTTTCCCACAGTGCTTTTCTTTAACAACCAAGCACTGTGTCTTTACGTGTCCCACCTTCTGGCAGTGAAAACACCTTTTCCCAGTGCCCTTCTGGAGCCACCAGCACTGTAATTTTCTGTGTCCCACTACATTGCAGTGAAAACACCTGAGGCCTTCCACCCCTGCCCACCTTCTTGGCCTTCTTGTTTATCCTGTGGTAAATTCTTACCAGTGCTCTCTACTCTTGGTTTCATAGTGTAGGATCACCCGTTCTCCCAAGTTTTAACCCTAACAGGATGAAATTCTGGCCAGAAGCTTGTTTTATGCACCAACATGTCCTCATCTGCTAGTTCTGCTGCCCTTCTTACTTCTTGAATTTTCTGTTCCTCCACATGAATTCTTACCATCTCTGGAAGTAGGTTTTTAAACTCCTCCAGCAGAATAATCTCTCTTAGAGCCTCAAACGTCCTATCTATTTTCAAAGCATGCACCCATTGATCAAAACGGCTATGTTTAATTCTTTCAAGCTATCTGACCTGATTCCTTCTTTGTGTTTCTGAACCATTGTTGATACGCTTCTGGTACCAATTCATAAGCACTTAAAATAGCCTGTAAAACCTTTTCATAATCTCTTGGCATCTCATCCGACAGTGCAGAAATTACCTCACTGGCTTTGCCTACCAGTTTAGTCTGAACTAGCATTACCCATAATTCCCAGACCACTCCATCTGCCTAGCCAATTTTGCAAATGAAATAAAGAAAGTGTCAACATCTTTCTCATCAAAATGTGGCAGAGTTTTGACATATACCTTCTATTTTAACGCCATCCTGTTAACTTGACTTTACTAAGTCGCAACTTCTCAAGTTCAAATTCTCTCTCTTTCTTTCTCCCTTTCTTCTCTCTCTCTTTGCTCAGCTAAGAACCTTCTCTCTCTCTCTTTTTCCTCTGTTTCTCTTTGTTTAATTTCTAACTCAATTTTCCTCAATTGTAATTTAAGTATTTCTACCTCTCCTGCACTTGTCTGTTTCTCTGACACACCTAAGTATTTGAGTAACTCCTTCACAATTTCAGCTTTACTTTTGGCCTTGGTTAAACCCAGATATAATTTATTTGCTAATTCTAAAAGTATGGCCTTTTTCTCTCCTTCTAAACTTTCTTAGCAGGTTTGAGAATCATCTTCAAATCCCAGAACCTCTTTAGCAATTTTAAGAGACATTTTTCTCATTTTTAATTTAATCAACTACAAGTCACCGAAATTAAGCAAATTGTCTTACCTATGTTTTATTTAAAGATCTAGGACACTAACCTGCAAGTGTTTAAATCTGCTGGGATGTTTTGTCCCCCCAAATCTATTCAAATCTGTCCAAACCAGTTCAAATCCTGACGACAAGTCCCCAAATCTGTTACAACATGGGATAAACCCTCCTGCTTAATTTAAACCAACAACACAGAAAAGATTTATGCTGTGCAGCAATCTGTGAACATTCAAGAAGCCAAAGACTATTTAAAGTAAAAATTAGTCACTTTATTTCTTAAGGTTTAACAGAAAATAATTAACAGCTATTTACAATTCCTTCCTCTAACCAATTTTTACCTTCCTTTCTATAGCACTAGTCTGATAAAACCACCCCCTGATTAAGATTGACCAAAAATTAGAGTTTTCAAAACCAGCCAGTTGTCGAATCTTCTGTTTGGTCTTAACTCTCTTAAAGGTACAGTACACTCACATCTTCATAACATATACATCTTAACCATGCCCTTTCAAGGTCCCCTCTATTCCAATGAAAACAGCTCCAGTCTATCCAATCTCTCTTCATAATCAAAACTCTTCAGCCCAGGTAACATTCTGGTAAGTCTCCTCTGCACCCTCTCCAGTGGCTATCATATCCCTCCTATAAAATAGATTCTATCATATAATTCTCTAGCTGTGGGCTAACCAACATTCTATATAGTTCGAACAAAACCTCCTTGCTCTTAAACTCCATGCCTCAGCAAATCAAGACAAGTATCCTGTATGCCTTCCTAACCACTTTACCTACCTATCCTGCTACATTAAGGAACCAGTAGACATGCACACCATGGTCCCCTTGATCCCCAGTGTGTCCCAGGGATCCTACCATTCATTCTGTATCCCCAAGACTTGTTTGTCCTGCCCAAGTGCACCACCTCACACTTATCTGGATTGAATTCCATTTGCCACTGATCAGCCCTTCTGTCCAGTCCATCTATATCCTCCACTAATCTAAGACTATCCTCCTCATTATCTACCATTCCACCACTTTATGTATTAACCATGAATTTAACTGATCAATGCTCCTACATTCCAGTCTAAACCATTTCGGCATAGCAAGAATAGCAAGGCCCCAACGTTGATACCTGTATAACCCAACTGGATTCGGACTTTCAGCCCTCAATTAATACCTTCTGCCTCCTGCTGCTCAGCCAATTCTGGATATAATTAGCAAATTTTCCTTGGATCCCTTTGGCTCTTACCTCCACTCTCAGTCTCCCAGTTTTGCTGGAGTCCAAGTAAACTACATCAAACTCTATACCTGATCACATTTTTGAAAAGTTCAATCAAGTTGGTCAGACATGACTTGTTCTTAACAAAACCATGTTGACTGCTCTTGATTAATCACTGTCTCTCCAAGTGTAGATTAATTCTGCCCCTCAGAATTACTTCCAATAGTTTCCCTTGCACTGAGGTTAGACTGACTGGCCTGTAGTTTTCTGGTTTGTCACTTCCTCCCTTCTTGAATAGAACTGGCTGTCCTCCAATCCTTTGGCCAAAGAGAATTAAAAGTTACCGCCAGTAACACTGTTATTTATTCCCTTACCTCACTCAACAATCTGGGATACATTTCATCCAGCCATGGAGATTTCTCTCCTTTTAAGCCTGCCAGACCACTATCTCTTAATTATTTAATCATATCACAGTCCTTCTCTTTGATTTGTTGATCTATATTATCCCTTTCACTAGTGTATACTAACATACAGTATTCATTCAGAAACCTGCCTACCCTCTTTGGATTCATGCACACATTACCACTGTGGTCCTACACATTAATGGGCCCTACTATTCCTGAGATATCCTTTTGCCCTAATTTAATGATTAATCAAATCATTCAAACACAGTTAAGTAAATCAAACACCTCAAAGTCAAGTGTACTTTGATAGATCCTTCTCCTGGTCTAGACATCAAAAAAAACTTTTATTTTTTCATCACTATTTCACCAAGCATATCTTTCCTGCCCAAATCTTCTTGCTCAGCGGCTTCACGATGGAGAACTGGCTTCACTGCAGAATATTCTTTGCAGTGTGGAAAAAATGTCAAGATGCTGCTGCGCTGTGCTCCACTAAACTGAAACTGTATGGAAAATCCAGATGTGTAGAATTTAATATGAGAGAAGTTATCTGTTCCTTGCAGTTGCAACAGGAAAATTGTTAGGTTACAGTAAATTGCAATAGCAGCACAATCGATATAACTCCTGATTATGCTCTGATTAAATTGAACTAAAGCAGCTTCTCGGAAAATCATGTACTCAGACTTGGTTTTTCTAGCTCTAAGATGTTAAGCTATATTACTGGGTTGTGGCTACGGAGATTTGTATCACAGTTAAACTTCATGATAATATATTTCCAATATAAAATTATATGTTATCAACTATAATCGACTAACAAGGGAGTCAAAGGATATTCTTGATTAACAAAAAAACAATCAGAGGTTAGCAAGAAGTGGAGTGGCAGGCCATAATCACACCATTTGCCATTTTATATAAAGATGGAGCAGGTTCAAGAGGGTGAATGGTCTATTCTTGCTCCTAATTCATATGTTTGTGTCAAAGAGTCATTGTTGTGTGAATAAAGAATTTGGTTAAAAGAATTCTGAGTGTGATGTGAATTAAGTGCCCTGGCATAATTCAATAGAATTTATACAAATTCTATTTTTAAAATGAACAACGTAGATTTATTGGCTACAGTTCAATCATAATTTTTAAGTTATTATGCCTATCCTAGTGTTTCATCCCTTTTTCATTCTTATTTGTTATGATGACAGGTCAAAACTCTGAAATACTACAGTTATTTTTAACCCTTAATTCCAAAATGTATTCATTTAAAAGATGCCTGTGAAAGATACAAAATGATTACAGTTGTAAATTCATTAGTTGGCTGGCAAAAATTCTTGTGGGAGAAATGGAACGTAAAACCTTCAAACAGAGAAGGCATAACTTGAGATATGAGGAGGCTGACTATCCACTACCTTACCACCCCATCTTGGCAGAGAGCTACCTCTCAAAGACATTTTTTAGTGGTTTCCCTTCCAGGAGTTATTGGAGGAAAGGGTTTAGAGCAAAGTTTCAACACTGGTCTCTCTATTATTGTTAGGCTACGGAAGATTGCAGTGTGGTAGTATGTCGAGGAAGTTACAGTCTGAGAACAGCCAGTAAGCAACCCTGCACTGCAGGTGAAAAAAGATATTTCTGGTAGTCTGGGTGCTGTGAATCAGCCAACAAAGGAAACAGGACAAAAGAACTTCAATCAGCCTATAAATCCAAAAGAAAACTTGAAAATTGACTGTTCAACTCTCAATGTCAATGCTACTGGTGCAACCCAATAGTGGCTACAATGTCATCTTATTTGACAACCACCTGGTGAAGGAGTGAAGCTCCGAAAGCTAGTGTGCTTCCAATTAAACCTGTTGGACCACAACCTAGTGTTGTGTGATTTTTAATCTTATTTTCTCTTCATGAACAACTCAAAGAAAGACTTTTACAACCTTTTTGTTTTAACTTGTATCGTTCTGGACTCATCTTTTTGATTTTAATCTGTATGTATGTGTGTCTGTTAATATTCCCACTAACATATATTAATTAATTGTTATGAAGATGTGGGTGTACTGTACCTTTAAGAGAGTTAAAAGCTGGTAGAGCTGCCTGACAGCACCAAATGTTCTGCATAAGGTAACAATGTAACACTTGGTTGGAAGCAAGATTGCCTGGAAACGACAAAACAGATTTGAATCAGGCCAATCAGTTTACATTATTCCCCTGAAAATACCAAATTCTAATCTGGTTTCAATTGAGTATATTGGCAATCTTAAAAGCCAATGGCACAATCTGCTGTTTTGGGGGTATAAGACTAGGGAAAATTGAACAGTTGAGAGGAGAACTGCCAATCTAACAATACCTGCACACTGCCCAGAAAATAGCTCTCTTAAAGGTACCTTTATCAATCAGCAACCTGTTATGCAGGATTCCCATGAAGAAGAAAGGAGACCGAAATACAGAGAAGAATGAAAGCTGCCTGGTTTTGAGATAACACTTTTTGTTTTGTAAATCGTAATCAAGAGTTTTATCAAGTTATTATTATAGAAGAGAAGATAAAAGATGGGTTAGAGTAAGTACTTGTAAGTAGCTGTTAGTTAATTATTCTCTGTTATACTGTAAGAAATAACGTTGTTAATTTTCACTTTAAATAGTTCTTGACCACCTGAATCTTTACAGATTACTGAATGGGATAAATCTTTTCTAAGCAAGAGGGTTTATCCTGTGTTATAACATAACTCAATCTTTTAGCTAATTTAAGAAAACATTGGTAAATTTGCACTTTGTAAAATATAAATTCCTTTGAGTTTGAAAGAAAGGTACACATAAGGAAAGGGATCATTTTTAAAGCAACCTTGTCACAATCAACTCATTGAGGATCTTGAAAGTTTTGGGTGTCCTGTCAAAAACCATAAGAAATTGGGGAACATTTCCTGGTGTCTGGTTGTAGAAATTTTCTCAAAAAGTATGTAGATCTTCAGCTTGTCACGGCACCAGCATGACACTATATTCAAATCTTGCATTTCTTGTTCATTTTTGTTAACGTCTGAATGGTTCATATCTGAGGAAGGACATCAGAGAAAAAAACTGCATCAGAAATGCTGTGAAAACTGTGCTGTCCTATACAAAGATGTTTAATGACTGTTATTAATCACCTTCCAGGAGACGATTACTGAATTGCGTTAATATCCAACTGCTCTTCCACATCATGCTGAGGAGACCATTTATTATGCTTTGCACAAGGAACTCCTTCAGCTATAAGGATGAAAGAAATCTTGTTATGGCGCAGTCGATGAACCTCAAGTTGAAAAAAATGAACAAAAAAAATAGAAAATACCTAAGTCAGTAGAATAGAATCATAGTACCTTATTCAGAATTTTTTTCAAAACAATGAGATCAGTCACCTGGACACTTACAGTTTTAAGGCAATGAAATATGATCATTCCATTTGTGTAAGCCACATTAAGCAGTTGAATAATATAACATTAGAATATATTTGTGAGGCATCCCACCTGATTCTTTGAATGTAATAAGTAATAACTGACTCATTTAACATCTGTAAATGATCATCTAGGTGGTTGATGGTCCATAATGAGACTGTTCAGTGCATGCTCTTCAAACAGAGTCAAGGATTGTGAAAAGAACTGCTTATGACTGAAACTAAATAATCAATCAATGAATATAAGTTTGGACACTACTGCTAATGTCTGGCTGCTGTCCCACAAGGTGATTGTAGTGAAACGATTTGTTAGATTACAGAAGCTGGTTACAGAAAATGAATTTAAACCAAGCATTTTGTATGAGTATACGAACGAGATTGTTCATCAAACACACGAGCACACATGCAAAACAGATCTGATCAAAAGCCCTCAAGTCTTAATATGGAACGCATTATTTATTTAAGAAATAGTGGCAGCTACTAATCTAAAATGCCCAACCAATTAGGATCAGATTTCAGAGATGGCAACGTTTCTGACGTGAATTTAATTTTTCATTCTAAATCAGCAGGTATCTGGGGTGGCATATGCGAAGGGGACTCAGCTGGCAGGTGGGTGAGGATAAGTAGGTAAGTGCCTCAGGTATGTCCAGAGGTGGGAACTGCATCAAGCCAGAGTTGGGAGCTGTTATGGTGGATAAGTTGTGGGGGTGGGTTTCTTGTTGGAGGTGATTTTATGGGTCAGAGGGAAATCGTAGAGGGACTAAGTCTGAGAAGGAGGGTGGGGAGAAACAGTATCAGGTGTCCATGGAGGTCCGAGCCAGTCAGGAGTAATTGCATATAGCGAGTGTGTAGACATTGAGGAGAGTTGAGAGTTGTATTGGATCTGAGGAAGGTATCTGATCTGGTGGGGAAGGGGATGGGTGGAGGTGGGGATTGCATGAGATCTGAAAGGGATACTATTTATCTCTCTGAGCATCCATGCCCCCACCCCCAACATTCCTGATGAAGGGCCTATGCCTGAAACATTGACTCTCTGTTTCCTCAGATGCTGTCTGACCTGCTGTGCTTTTCCAGCACCAAACCTTTTGACTCTTCAAGGGATGTGTCATGTCTAGCTTTGTGTATTGGGTTCACAGTAAGTCAGGGGTTGAGTAAGTTTACCAGCGAATATGTCATGTCTGGAAGGAGGGAGACTGGAGGGGCAGTTGGGGGAGGGGCCATCAGTTTGTGCCTGATGGGGAATCAGGAATTTCTCAGATCTGGGACAGTCGAAAAATGGGATCAGCAGTGAGGCTGGAGTTCAGTTTAATTGGTGACCAGGAGTCAGAACTGGTTTCAATCTTCTAACATTTCCTGGATAACATTTAAGATGAGGCATTGGGAACCATCCTAACTCTGACTCTAACTCGGAGTTGGAGACATTTTCAGAGGGTTCCAGACACTAGGAAATTATTAATCATAAAGTGAAACTTCCTGAGCAATTCCCAGGGAGTCAGCTACATGAGGATCTCTGCGTGGTCCTGGCACAAAGTTCCAGTCTACGCTCTGGCAACAGCTTCTTGCTGATTAGAAGATCAGAGCTGACAGTTTATAGAAAGGTGAAAGTGAGGACTGCAGATGCTGGAGATCAGAGTTGAGAGTGTGGTACCAGAAAAGCACAGCCAGTCAGGCAGCATCCAAGGAGCAGGAGAATCGACATTTCAGGCACAAACTCTTCATCAGGAAGGAGACTGGGAGCCTTGGAGTTGGAGAGATAAATGGGAGGGAGGTGGGGCTGAGTGGAAGGTAGCTGAGAGTGCAATAGGTGGGTGGAGGTGGCGGTAGAGGTGATAGGTCAGAGAGGAGGGTGGAGCGGATAGCTGGGAAGGAAGATTGACATGTAGGACAAGTCATGAGGACCGTGCTGAGCTGGAAAGTTGGAACTGGGGTAAGGTGGGGGTGGGAAATGAGGAAACTGGTGAAATCCACATTGATGCCATGAGGTTGGAGGGTCCTGAGGCGGAAGATGAGGCATTCTTCCTCCAGGCGTCGGGTGGTAAAGGAGTAGCAATGGAGGAGGCCCAGGACTTACATGCCCTCGGCAGAGTGGGAGGGGGAGTTGATTGGTGTGGGTGTCCCAGAGATGTTCTCTGAAGCACTCTGTGAGTAGGCGTCCTGTCTCCCCCATGTAGAGGAGACCGCATCAGGAGCAATGGATACAGTAAATGACATGTATGGAAGTGCAGGTGAAACTTTGATGGCAGTGGAAGGCCTTGGACGGAGGTGAGGGGGGGAGGTGTGAGCGCAGGTTTTGCAATTCCTATAGTTGCAGGGGAAGGTGCCGGAAGGGGAGGGAGGGTTGTTAGGGGGCGTGGACCTGATCAGGTAGTCACAGAGAGAATGCTCTTTACAGAAAACGGATAGGTTTGGGGAGGGGAATGTATCTCTGGTGGTGGGGTCTGTTTGTAGGTGATGGAAATGGCGGAGGATGATGCAATATATACGGAGGTTGGTGGGATGGAAGGTGAGGACCAGGGAGATTCTGTCCTTGTTGTGGTTGGAGGGGTGGGATTCAAGGACGGAGGTGTGGAATGTGGATGAGATGCGCTGGAGGGCATCATCAACTACATGGGAGGGAAAATTGCAGTCTTTAAAGAAGGTGGCCATCTGGTGTGTTCTGTGGTGGAACTAGCTCTCGTGGGAACAGATGCAGCTGAGGCAAAGGAATTGGGAATACGGGATAGCATTTTTGCAGGAGGGCAGGTGGGAGGAGGTGTAATCCAGGTAACTGTGGGAATCAATGGGTTTGTAGAAAATGTCAATGTTGAGTTGGTCACTGTTGATGGAGATGGAGATGTCCAAGAAGGGGAGGGAGGTGAGGTGTCAGAGATGGTCCAGACGAATTTAAGGTCGGGGTAGAATGTGTTGGTGAAGTTGATGAACTGTACAACCTCCTCATGGGAGCTTGAGGTGGCGCCAATGCAGTCATCAATGAAGTGGAGGAAAAGTTGAGGAGTGGTGCCATTGTAAATGCGTAAGATAGACTGTTCCACATAGCCAACAAAGAGACAAGCATAGCTGGGGCCTATGCGGGTGCCCATGGCTAACGCTTTCTTCTGGAGGAAGTGGAAGGATTTGAAGGAGAAATTGTTGACGGTGAGGACCAGTTCAGCCAAACGAATAAGAGTGTCAGTGGAAGAGTCTAGTGGGCATGTCGGGAGAGGAAGAAACGGGAGGGGCTTGGAGGCCTTGGTCATGGTGGATGGAGGTGTTTAGGGCCTGGATATCCATGGTAAAGATGAGGCATTGGGGGCCAAAGAAACAGAAGTCTTGGTGGAGGTGGAGAGCGTGGGTAGTGTCCCGAACGTATGTTTACAACCTAAAAACGGACCCCACCACCAGACATATGTTACCCTCCCCACACCTATCCACTTTCCGTAAAGACATTTCCCTCTGAGAGTCTCTCGTCAGGTCTACACCCCCTAACAATTCACCCTCCCATCCTGGCACCTTCCCCTGCCAGCACAGGAATTGCAAAACCTGCGCCCACACTTTTCCCCTCACCTCCATCCAAGGCCCCAAAGGAGCTTTCCACATCCATCAAAGTTTCACCTGCAATTTCACACATATTATTTACTGCATCCATTGCTCCTGATGCGGTCTCCTC
Source organism: Chiloscyllium punctatum (assembly GCF_047496795.1). Classification (NCBI taxonomy): domain Eukaryota; kingdom Metazoa; phylum Chordata; class Chondrichthyes; order Orectolobiformes; family Hemiscylliidae; genus Chiloscyllium; species Chiloscyllium punctatum. Next base: position 40,717,219 of record NC_092758.1, read on the forward strand.
TACATTGAGGAGACAAGACGTCTACTTGCAGAATGCTTCAGAGAACATCTCCGGGACACCTGCAATTTCTAGATTGTCAGCAAGACAGCTAGATGTAAGATAAGGAGAAATATCTTCACTCAGAGAGTAGCTAGGATTTGGAATGCACTGCTTGAGACAGTGGTCGAAGCAGATTTCATAGAAGTTTTCAAAAGAGAGCTCACTTATATTTGAACATGATTAATTTAGAGGACTGCGGAGATAGGGCTGGAGAAGGAGACTAGATGGGGGTAGCTCTTTTGGGAGCCAGTACAGACACGATTGCACAAATGGCCTGGTTCCGTACTGTAAAATTCTATGACTAAATGTAGTAAGACTTCTTTCCTATTGTACTCCTATCCATTTTAAATGAAAGCCAACATACAATTTGTCTTCTGAAGAGCTTGCTCTCAAATTCATGTTTAATGGCAACCAGGTCCTGCTTAATTTCCTGGTTGATTATCCATTCAAAAGATATTCTGCTTTTTTAATTTTCCTACCAAGTGGATAATTTCTCAGTTTGTCACATTGTATTCTAACGGCCCCTTTCCACTCCATCAACCTGTCAATATCTCTTTACAGATTCTATGCATTCTCCTCACTGCACTCCTTTCACAGAATCACAGGATTGTTACAGTGCAGAAGGAGGTCACTTGGCCCATTGTGACTGCACTGACTCGTTAAATGAGCGTCATCAACTAGTCCCAATTCCTTGCTTTCTCCCCACACTCTTGGACATTATTGTGATCCAAACAATCATTCAATTCCCTCTTGATTGCCTTAATTGGATCTGCCTCTCCACACTTCCAGTCGGTGAATTCCATACCTTAGCTACTTATTGTCTGCTCCTCCCTTCACCCTTCCTTCTTCTGTAGATCATTTTAAATCTGTAGGCTCTTGTTCTTGTTCTTTTGACAAACAGCTCATTTTCATAAACTTATCTCTGTGGTGACAGCCTGCCAACTCAAAAATATGCCATTTCATTTTCATTGCCGAATCCTCAATTCATTTGAACACTCTCATAACTTCGAACGCATAACTTATCTGACTACATAAACATTTTCCAAATATTAATTTCCCTTGAATGAGAAAAAAGGAGGCCTGGTTAATAAGTTTGCGGAAGACATCAAAATTGGTGGTATTGTGGACACTGAAGAAAGTTATCTAAGACGACATTGAAAGTTCTTGATCAATTGAGATGACGTGCAGATGGATAATTTGGATAAATGCGAGGTAAAACAAACAACAGCAGGACTTATACAACTTACAATAGTAGAACAGAGAGCCCCAGAGGGTTCGGGTACATAATTCTTTGAACTTCCATGGCAGGTAGGCAGGATGGTTAAGAAGGTGTATACCATACTTGTCTTCCCTGCTCAGACCTTTGAGTACAGGAGTTGGAATGTCATGTTGAGGCTGTACACAAAGTTGGTGAGGCCTCTTCTGAAGTGTTGTGTGCAGTTCTGATCACTCTTTCATAGGAAGGACATTATTAAACTTGAGAAGATTCAGAAAAGGTTTATCAGGAATGGAGGGCTTGAGTTATGAGGAGAGGTTGAACAGGCTGGGACTTCTTTCACTGGAGCATAGGCAGTTGAGGGGTGACCTTTTTGAGGTTTATAAAATCACAAGGGGCATAGATAAGTTGAATAGTAGGTGTCTTTTCCCTAGGGTGGGATAATTCAGATCTAGGGGGACATATTTATAAGGTGAAATGAGAAAGCTTTAAACAGGACATGAGAAGCAACTTCTTTACACAGAGAGTGGTTTGTGTGTGGAATAAACTGCCAGAGGAAGTGTTGGACACAGATACAGTTATAACATTTAAACATATTTGAGATAAGTACATGAATAGGAAAGATTAGAAGGGATATGGGCCAAACACAGGCAAGTAAACTCATGTAGTTTGAGAACATGGTCTGAGTGGACAGATTGGACCAAAGGGTCTGTTTCCATGCTGTATGATTCTATGACTCTATGTCTATCTATCTGCAACTATTCGAGAATCCATTTAGTGGAGAAATTTAAGTAGTCCTATCAGTCCCTGATGGTTCTCCTGACGATCAGTGTTGTAGAGGTACGAACCCTGCCATAGTGCTCCTTTAATGTTTTTTGTGTCATTCAATGTGTAGTCGCTATTGACGGGAGGAGACAAAGCCTTCTCACCCATGAGCCTTTTTTGCTCTCGAAGAGTCCTGAAAGAATCAAATTTCAAAGCATGAATAGAACACGTCAACTTTTGATGTAACTCTATATGTGTACATATGATGTGTACATTCAGGAAGCAGAAACTCTTCCTGTTGAGGTCAGTGAGGGGTTATCTGCAGGAATTTGGAAAGCACCATGAGTGCCATTAATTGTACCCTGGCCATTAAATAGTCCAACAACCCAGTTAAACTGAATGCCTCTGCCTCACAACTGTCTTGTGATATCAAATGGAATAGGTTCCCCGGCTGTTCTCAAGCACAAGACAAATACCTGCCCTAAACAGGAACCTGGCTGTTGTTAGAGAGATACACCTTGATTACATCTCTGTGCAATGAAAGTTGAGTGTAGTCTTCACCTTCCAAGCCATTGACAAAACAGATCACCATGAGTGCAGGATCTCAATCAGGAGGATGCAGAATTCCATTATAACTTTGATGATGAGCCAAATCTGTCTTCTGCATCTTTCCTTTCGAAGATTCCCGAGAATTTTGGTTTGTCTTTATATCTTTTGGACAGAGTAGTATCTGTAGAAGTAAATCGTCTAGTTCTAATATTTTTGCTATTATCTATTATTCCTACATCCTTCTCAAATCAAAAGCTGGCCATTTTGTGCTGAATGATTCCACCCCAAACTCTCCAAAATCTACACGGCTCAAGTCAGGAGAGTGGTGAAATATTTTGCACATTCCTGAATAAACATAGCTCCAACAACACTCAAGAACAACCAAACAATCCACAGTAAGGTACTTTTTTTTCTCTGTCTTTTCTTTCATATATTTAAGTGCGTTGTTTGGTTTTAGTTAGTTGATATAAAGCTAAGGCTTACAATGGCAGGGGACCTCAGACCCATGGCATGTGCCTCTTGCTTGATGTGGGAGCTTAGGAATGTTGCTGACGTTCCTGACTCTTACACTTGCAAGAGGTGTGTCCAGCTACAGCTGTTATGTGACCGCATGATGGCTCTGGAGCTGCGGATGGACGCACCGTGGAGCATCCGCGATGCTGAGGAGGTCATGAATAGCACTGTTTAGCGAACTGGTCACACCGCAGGTTAGGATTGCTGAGGGAGACAGTGAATGGGTGACCAAAAGACAGAAAAAGAGTAGGAAGGCAGTGCAGGTGTCCCCTGTGGTCATCTCCCTCCAAAACAGGTATACCGTTTTGGATACTAGTGGGGGAGATGGCTCACCAGGGGAGGGCAGCAGTTGTCAAGATCATGGCACCGTGGGGGGCACTGCTGTTCAGAAGGGCGGGAAAAACACTCATAGGGCCATAGTCATAGGGGATTCTATTGTGAGGGGAGTAGATAGGCACATCTGTGGCTGAAAACAGGACTCCCGGATGGTATGTTGTCTCCTCAGTGCTCAGGCCAGGGATGTCACTGATCGGCTGCACAGCATTTTAAAAGGGGAGGGTGAACAGCCAGTTGTCTTGGTGCATATAGGCACCAATGATATAAGTAGAAAGCAAGATGAGGTCCTGAAAGAAGAATTCAGGGAGCTGGGAGAGAAGTTAAAAAGGACCTCAAAGGTAGCAATCTTGGGATTACTACCAGTACCATGTGCCAGCCAGTGAAAAAATAGGCAGGATAAACACGTGGCTTGAGAGATGGTATGGGAGGAAGGGGTTCAGATTTGTTGGACATTGGGACTGGTTCTGGGGAAGGTGGGACTATTACAAATTGGACGGTCTACACCTGAACCATACTGGAACTAATGTCCTTGGGGGAGTTATTGCTATTGCTGTTGGGGGGGTTTTAAACTAATGTGGCAGGGGGCTGGGAACCAGAAGAGAAGACTACTAGACAGTGAGGTGGAAACTGGAGACTGTAAGAATCAGGAAGATAGCATTAATAAGGGGAACAATAGGCAGAGAGCAGATGAAAGCAAAAGACCTGGTGGCCTGAAGAGCATATACTTTAATGCAAGGAGCATAGTGGGTAATGCAGGTAAATTTAGGGCTTGGTTTGGTGTTTGGGAGTATGACGTTATTGCAATCACAGAGACTTGGTTGAAGGAAGGGCATGATTGGCAATTAAATTCTCCAGGATATAGACCTTCATTCAGGACAGGGAGGGAAGTAAAAGGGGGGGTGGAGTTGCATTCCTGGTCAGGGATGATATCACGGCTGTGCTAAAGGAGGACACTATGGGGGGCTTGAGTAGAGAGGCATTATGGGTGGAACTGAGAAATAAGAAGGGTGCAGCTACATTATTGGGGCTGTATTACAGGCCTCCCAACAGTGAGTGTGAAGTAGAAGAACAAATAGGTAAACAGATTATGGAAAGATGTAGGGGCAACAGGGTGGTGATGATGGGAGATTTTAATTTTCCCAACATTGACTGGGATACACTTAGTGTCAGAGGTCTGGATGGGGCAGAATTTGTAAGAAGCGTCCGGGAAAGTTTTCTAGAGCAGTATGCCAGTAGTCCGATGAGGCAAGGGGCCATATTGGACCTGGTACTGGGGAATGAGCCAGGCCAGGTGGTAGAAGTTGTGGTGGGGGATTTCTTTGGGAACAGTGACCACAATTCTGTAAGTTTTAGAATACTCATAGAAAAAGATGAGAGTGGTCCTAAAAGAAGAGTACTGAACTGGGCCAAGGCCAATTATATCAAAATTAGGCAGGAGCTGGGAAATGTGGATTGGACACAGCTATTTAAAGGGAAGTCCACATTTGAGATGTGGGGGACTTTCAAAGATAAGTGAAAGAACAGTGCAGGATAGGCATGTCCCGTTGAAAGCAAAGGACAGGAAATGCAAGATTTGTGGACCTTAGATGATAGGAGAAATCGTACGACTAGCCAAGAAGAAAAGGGAAGTGTACATAAGGTCCAGGCAGAACATAAGAACAGAACGGGTCCTGGAGGAATATTGGGAGAGTAGGACCAGTCTTAAATGAGGAATAAAGTGGGCTAAAAGGGGACATGAAAAAGCTTTAGCAAGCAGAATTAAGGAGAGTCCCAAAGCCTTTTATTCTTATATAAGAAGCAAGCGGATAACTAGAGAAAGGATTGGTCCACTAAAGGATAACGAAGGAAGGCTGTGTGTCGAACCTGAGAGAATGGGTGAGATTCTAAATGATTACTTTGCATCAGTGTTCACTGAGGAGAGGGACACGATGAACGTTGAGATTAGAGATAGAAGTTTGATTAGTCTGGATCACATTGGCATAAGGAGGGAAGAGGTGTTGGGTAGGCTACAGGTTATTAAGGTGGACAAATCTCCAGGACCGGATGGGATCTATCCCAGGTTGCTGAGGGAGGCGAGAGAGGAAATAACTGGGGCACTGACAGATATCTTCGTAGCGTCCTTAAATACAGGTGAGGTGCCGGAGGACTGGAGGGTTGCTCATGTTGTCCTCCTGTACAAGAAGGGTAATAGGGATATTCCAGTTAACTACAGGCCAGTGAGCCTGATGTCAGTGGTGGGAAAGTTGCTAGAGAAGGTACTAAGGGATAAAATCTATTTATATTTGAAAAAGAATGGGCTTATCAGTGATAAGAAATATGGTTTTGTGTGGGGGAGATCATGCCTTACCAATTTAATAGAGTTCTTTGAGGAAGTGACCAAGTTGATAGATGAAGAAAGGCCTATAGATGTCATATACATGGACTTTAGTTGGGCATTTGATAAGGTTCCCCACAGTAAACTAATAGAGAAAGTGAAGTCACATGGTGTGCAGGGTGTTCTAGCTAGGTGGATAAAGAACTGGTTGAGCAACAGGAGACAGAGAGTAGTAGTTGAAGGGAGTTTCTCAAAATGGAGAAAGGTGACCAGGTGTTCCATAGGGATCAGTGCTAGAGCCACTGTTGTTTGTAATATACATAAATGATTTGGAAGAGGTATGATTAGCAAGTTTGCAGATGCACGAAGATTGGTGGAGTAGCAGAAAGCATAGAGGACTGTCAAAGAATACAGGAGAATATAGATAGACTGGAGAGTTGGGCGGAGAAGTGGCAGATGGAGTTCAATCCAGGCAAATGTGAGGTGATGCATTTAGGGGAGTCTAATTCTACAGAAAATTATACTGTAAATGTTAGCGCCTTGAGAAAAGTTCATGAGCAGAGAGATCTGAGAGTTCAAATCTATTGTACCCTGAAGGTTATTGCACAGGTGGATGGAGTGGTCAAGGAGGTATCTCGTATGCTTGCCTTCATTGGACAGGGTATTGAGTATAAGAACTGGCAGGTCATGTTAAAATGGTACAAGACATTGGTTCAGCCGCGTTTAGAATACTGTGTACAGTTCTGGTCGCCACATTATCAAAAGGATGTGGACACTTTGGAGAGGGTGCAGAGAAGGTTTATTAGGGTGTTGCCTGGTATGGAAGGTGCTAACTATGAAGACAAGTTGAGTTGGTTAAGAATGTTTTCATTAGAAAAAAGGAGATTGAGGGGGGACCAGATTCAGGTCTACAAAATCATGAAGGGTATAGACAGGGTAGGTAGAGATAAGCTTTTTCCCAGGGTGAAGGATTCAATAATGAGAGGTCACACTTTCAAGGTGAGTGGTGAAAAGTTTAAGGGGGATACACGAGGTAAGTACTTTACACAGAGGATGGGACGTGCCTGGAAGGCATTGCCAGCAGAGGTAGTAGAGGCGGTAGATTCATTTAAGATGCGTCTGGACAAATGCATGAGTCGGTGGGGAGCAGAAGGATACAGATGCTTAGGGATAGGTTTAGACAGTACATTTGGATTGGCTCAGGCTTGGAGGGCCGAAGGGCCTGTTCCTGGGTGGTAAATTTTCTTTGTTCTTTGTTCTTTGATAAAGCAGCTCACCTGATTAGCACCACCTCCATCAGCTTCAACATTCCTTCCCTCCCTAGGTCTATCAGCACTGTGTATTCCCCACTCATCACAAAGAACTGACTAAAGCTCCTTCAAGAATACCACTCGGACTTTCAACTTCTACCATCTGCCTTGTAGATTTTGGAGAGTTTGGGGTGGAATCATTCAGCACAAAATAGCAGCTTTTGATTCGAGAAGGATGTAGGAATAATAGATAATAGAAAAAAAGTTAGAATTAGACGATCCACCTCTGCAGACACTACCCTGTCCAAAAGATATGAAGGACAGGAACAGCAGATGTGTGGGATCATCACCTAATGCAAGTTTCCCTCCAGGTCACACCCCATCCTGATTGGGAACTATGGTGCCAAAAAGTCATTGGAGTAGCCTGGAGACTAGAGACCAACAGAGTACATAAAAGTTGGAGAATTCAGAGCTTTCCAATTATATCAAGCTTAGTAAATATCCAGGAAGCAAGGTTTTCAACCCTGATGAGAATATCTGGGCCGGTATTGCTGTTACTTTCTCTTCACTGAATCTATATCCTCAAACTGTCTGTCTCTAAAGGTACTGTGCGAATACCTTCACATGGTCTATAGCAAGAATGTACTCATCACTGCCCTCTCGAGGGCAATTAGGGATAGGCACCTTGCCAGCAGCACCCATGTTCCATGAATGAAAAAGTGTATATTATAAAAACGAATAGAAAAGCATTTATGCTCCCAAAAAACTTTCAGTGAGTAGGTAGGAATAACATAAGTCACTTATAATCTTAGATATCTAAAATCAATCCAGTACGTCACTCTCAACTGTAGTAATCCTCCATCACACTTTCAACAACCACCAAGATCAAACAGTTCTCATTTCCACTCGTCTTAGCGGATCTTAACAAGGATCTGTTTGTGTCCTTTATTTCTCATTTCAACTTATCAGTAAAACCAGGAGATCTGAGGCTACAGCATAAATCAACCGGATTAACATATATTGTAATGAGCTCACTCAGGAGTTGAAACGTGGAGAGTGGATACAGGAGGAGTCTAACCAGAAAAAGAATATGGTATAGGATTGATCTGGGGGGAAACACAGCTCCTGCCCTAATTTGATCATGAAAAGAAGAATTATCTGATTCAACACTAAGACTATGCTGAAAATAGTGTGGAAGCACAACAATATTGAGATGATTTCCCTTTAAATGTTGTTTTATTCAATAGTGGAAGCACGGCAGATAACAAAGAGACAGGCAGAAGCTGAACAGATGTAGACAGGCAGGAGCTGAACACAGGATTACTGACACTGGGGAATAAACTAAGAAACCAAATTGAAGACGAGTGATCATCTCAATAAAACTGCAGAAAACAGTGATAGATGCAGACACTGATCAGAGAAAACATGACAGCAGTTGCAGAGAAGAGAGGTTGGGGGACGAAGAAAGCATAGCAAATACAGAAACCACAACCTAGGGAACAAATTAGCAGAAATAAGAATTATGATGAAGGGAAATTGAAAATCACAAAAATATTCCTAGCAGTAGAGAGAATGCAATGAGAGGATGTGTAGAAATCAGTTACTGCTATTTGATCAGCACATTGGGCTGAATCTTATATTTTTGCAGGAGGTGCATCTAGTTTTGAGAGTTTTTTTACTCCAAAGTCCAGTGGGATTTCTTACCATATCTTACTAAACTCCTGGTCCTATGGTGTCACTTATGGCCAATTCTACCCTATCTTACATTGTGCTAATCCCTGAACAACTCAATACTCAGGAGAGATCTGCTAAAAAATTGACATCCCTTGTGCCACACTATCTTTAAAAGGCTGCTATGCAGATGGGCCAGTGTTGGCCATTGAGCATTGCCCTTCACCAGGAATGTAATGGCACTGCAGCGACCAAGCTTTCATACTTAAAGCAGACATGGCCGACACTCTCTCATGTATACAACCCAATTCTCTTTTCCCATTTGCCGTTTAACCACTAGGCCACAGTTTCCCTGTCCTTAGCTACATGCTGTCTGAACGCTTTCAGTAAGTCACTGTTACTCTGCTCACAATGCCCATTGTAGACCCACATTGTGACACTGGCAACAGCAGGGGAACATCACACATTGGCAAGCAACTGGACAATTCCAAACATGAGCTTTTGTTAATAGCCAGCAAATGCAAACACAATCACAAACAAAAGAGACAGCAGTTGACTCCCAAAATGCTAACCAAATGCTGGCATGGGATCTTCTGACGTCGATTTTACATTCCGTGATGGTCTGTTGCAGCCAGTTCTCCTGGAACCGGGTCTTGGTCGGGTTCTGTCTGGATTGTAGCAGCCAATGTAGCTGAACTCTGTCATGTTTCGTTGTCCTCAGTGTCCTCATCCTCCTCCTCAGAAGATAGCTCCTGTTCTCCCGGTTCCCCAGCATCCAGCACATCGCCTTCCAGCGTGCCCCAGAGCTCAGCCCACCAGGATGATGCAGCACCCTCTGCCCTGACTTTGCAAGAGCACCTTCCTGCCTCAACCTGACCACTCCAACTATATCTATCTTTTCAGCTTTTCAGAAGTGACATGGCAAGATCCTTGCTAGGCAGAGGTGAGTTGCCAGTTTACAGGGATTAAAAACTTCTCTTTCCCATTCAGAATCAGGCTGATGGCCCAACTCGCCACATTAATATTCAGCTTTCTGTCTTCCAAACTTATTGAACAAACTAGACATCGATAAATCTCAACATGCAAGTTACAGCAGGTTCTTGGTGACTTCAGCTCAGCTCTTGCTCTGACGGACCTCCATGTTAGACACTGGGTTGCGTTCCATGATCACTGGTCTCTCACACACCCCACATCCATGGGCACTGCCATTTGACACGTGCCAGCTTCTAAGAATCCTCATGGCACATCTCTGATCCAGTTAACAGGACACACTTACACTTCACTGGCAACTCATTATTGTAATGTTGCAGCAAGGAGATTGTAATCAGGGATACGTTCTCAGCTCATGGACAGGACCAGGCTATACGTCGAGGCTCTTTACTGGCTATTAGAGCGCTCAGTCACTCTAAGCTCATAGCATCCCTGCTTTGCATTACCCTGACATGTCTTTTTCTACTTTGCTCTCTCAGCCAGAGATACAAGGCTCACATTCTGTCTTTTCTTCCAGTTTTTTATTAGATTAGATTACCTTACAGTGTGGAAACAGGCCCTTCGGCCCAACAAGTCCACACCGACCCGCTGAAGCGCAACCCACCCATACCCCTACATTTACCCCTTACCTAACACTACCTAGCATGGCCAATTCACCTAACCTGCACATCTTTGGACTGTGGGAGGAAACCGGAACACCCAGAGGAAACCCACACAGACACGGGGAGAACATGCAAATTCCACACAGTCAGTCGCCTAAGATGAGAATTGAACCCGGGTCTCCGAGGCTGTGAGGCAGCAGTGCTAACCACTGTGCCACCGTGCCGCCCACAAAGTTTAGAGCAGGCATAAAGCCAGGAAGCTTGTGCTGATTGTCAATAGGCCTCTGTCTGGTCAATTGGGTTAGCCTTTGCTCAGGGATTCAGTAAGTCAAGGGCAGCCTCTGATACTAGGACTCACTTCATACTTGGACACCATCAGTCAGCTGCTCAGGGCAGTCAGAGTCAGAATATTCCCCACATACAAAGTGAGGAACTGAATGTTGGACAGCACATCACTCCACACTTTCCAGAGGTGCTGCTCTCCTCCTGGAATGAGTGAGGAGCAGGTATAAAGGAAGACGCAAGTGTGTGGCACAGCTGTTGGTGCAGGTGGGAAGGTAACCTGTGCGAGTGAGTAGGCAGCACAGAGGGCAGGCAAGGTTAGTGCTATTGGGGGCTTGGAGAAAGTGACAGCGAGGGAGGGAAGATAGCGTAGGCAATAGCGAGATTGGTAGACCAAGAACCTTGGTGGGAGGTGAACCTAGGAGCAGAGATGGAGTGAGCTTGAGATATCAGAGGTATCCTGATGAAGGGCTTTTGACCGAAACGCCAACTTTCCTGCTCCTCGGATGCTGCCTGACCTGCTGTGCTTTTCCAGCACCACTCTAATCTAATCAGAGAAGATGATGGTACTTAAACTGGCAGAAGGTCATTGACCTTCAATAGGGTCAGTTTAGTTTCATTGACTTTCTACCTACACTGCTGGGCATTTCCTCACATGATTGTAACTGCTGTACCCTGGTGGCAATCTCAAACAAGGCTGGCATAGTCCAGTATCATGGCCTCCTCTTCTGGTCTTGCGGTAAGAGGGAGTCCCACTTCTGCCTGTGCCTGTCTAACAGGACTTCCAAGTCTCTACTCCCACACTAAGGTGCTGATACCCCCAATCCACCATGTTCCTGGGCAAATGTCAGGAGCCAATCAAGGCCACTCCAGACTGACAGTGCTTTTTCGGGTGCACACTGACCTTTTAAAGATGGTGCAGAGACAGGGAATCCAAATAGCGAGTTGTTCTGGGAATAGCACATGATGAGATGGAGTTGGAATCAGAATGAGGGTTACCATAGGAGCAAGATAGCTGAATAGATTAAAAAGGGCGAAAGCGAGTACTGCAGATGCTGGAGATTAGAGTCAAAATTAGAGTGGTGCTGGAAAAGCACAGCAGGTCAGGCAGCATCCAAGGAGCAGTAAAATCGACCTTCCAGGCAAAAGACCTTCATCAGGAGTGAGATTGATTAAAAAGTTTGATGTGACCCAGACTTAGCCAAAAAAAAATTATTTCCAATGGTGAGTATTTTTTTCCCAATGGCTCACTTGTTTGGTGAGTTTGGTAAGAGAGAAAACTGAATGTTAACGATGGGAGGTGAGCGGTTAACACAACATCCAATAAAGGTTGTTCACCAGCACTAAACAACTTGCCGCTGCAGTGTGAGAATCTCAGCATGCTGCTTGGGAAAAGCACAAATAATAGAGGGGGATGTGACAGACATTGAGATGGGACTCATCAGGTTTCCCACTTGATTCTGACCCATATCTCACCATAACCACGGCACTCAAATTCCACCCAGGATCCAAGTATTCCCAGCACCTCACTTGTGCAGCACATTTGGTAAGATATACTGATTTAATTACCATCTGATTCTGAAGAACACTTTCCAAAGTTTACATGTAGAAACCTAATTAAATCAGTAAGTTTATTGAGTTCGCAAATCCCTGAAGGAACATCATAAAGCAAGTGATTGATGATAAATAAGTGATTTTCAATGTTACAATTTCACATGAAATGTATTTCATTTGAATATCACATTAAAAAGATCTGTAATAAAGTGCCTTTTTTTAGATAAATATGGTTTATGATGTAAGTTGAGTGGATTTGATTGGGAATTATTAAATAGACTGCAGCTAGAGGCGGGGCAGGCTGAAGATTATTTGGGCTGGAGATAAGTTGAAACTAGATGAAAGCTCACTAATTGAGATACAGAGAAAACTGCAAAGATGTGGCTTTTCTTTGGAGCTGATGGTTTGAAGTGATGCTTTTACTAGCTATCGTTCTCAAACATAATGATTTTAAACACACTTTTGATTATCTGGAATTATTGCTTCTACAATCTACATGTCAATGTTTCATCAGTAATCTCTGCTGCCCTCTATTACTGAAACTGAAAAGGTAAAAATGTTTACCTGGAATAAAATCAACAACTTACATATAAATGATATAAAATGGACAAGTTGTAAATTGTAACCTTGAGCATCGGATGTTCATGTAAAGAAATGGGCTGGAATAAATAAAGTCAAGTTCACTTATAACTGCAGGAAGATTTTCATCATGTTAAATTTTATAACAGTAGTATTTGAAATATGGATAAAAGGCTAAACCCAAAAAGAAATTGGTATTGAGCTCCATCCAATCTTTTATCTGTGGTATCTGATGTCTTTGTGTATGTGTCACATTAAAAATAGACTGTGAGGGTAATTAAGACTTTGTGTAATAGTGCAGTATGATCAGGATCTTGAGTTCCATGATCAGCCATGACCATGTTGCAGCAGCTTCAAAGGGTTTCTCCAGGATTCTGCTGCTGTTGAAACAATGTGAGGTCAGAAAAAATGTCCCCTTCTCTTGGTTTTCAACTGCCTCAGTCTCAATGATCGTTGTTTTGCCTTTAATTAAAAGTGTTTATAAACTTATTGGGATCCATTCTCTCTTATGATGTTAGAGCTTAGTTGTTGCCTAATTGACATCATTCATGTTGTTTTTGCAGATTTTTGATATGAAGTCCCAGTTGGAATTAAAACCTTCTAAAACTATGAATACAATCAAAAAAACGCTTTGTTTTCTAGAATGAAATATCTCCTTTATTTATTTAAATTTGAGCTTCTTCAGTTTGGAATGTAGTCACGGTTCGTTACTAAGAATAAAATGCTGTAACGATGGAATGTGAGTATCATTAGCAAACCCTGCAGTTAGTGACAATCCTAATTGCCTTTGTAAAGGTAGTGGTGAGCCAATGCCTTGAACTGCTGCAGTCTTATTGGGACAGATGCACAAGGAACGCTGTTAGTGAGGGAGCTGCAGCAGTCTGAGCCAGTGCTGATGAAGGAGCACTACTATCACTTGCCATTATCATGTTTTGTGACTTGTAGGGGATCCTGTACGGTGTGGTTCTGCCATACACCAACTGGCCTGGTGTGTGTCCAGGTGGCAGAGGTTTGGAATTGCTGTTGAAATCCAGGGCACGCACACAGAGCAGGAGTTAAGGCATGGTAGGCATAATGAATGGAGGTTGGCTGGTGCTCAACAGACCCCTGTCAGCTAATGTGCCAATTCTCCTTTTGCATATCAGCCTTGAACCACTGCTCTGGAGCAGGATTAGGGGAGTGGCAGCATGTTGGGTCTCTCTGCCTACATACTGCAATTAGCTAACACAGCTCATTAAGAGTCACTTATAATCATTGCATGGATTTTGCAGTCAATCTCCAGTTTCCTGCAGGTGGTGGTGCCCAGTTTTTGATGCTTGGCGTTAGTTTTTAAGTTACTAACCCTCCTGGTTGCTGTGGGGCCCTTCTGCGCCTGGGTGCTGAAGCTGCTATAGGTTACCTCGCTTGTAACAGAGCTTCCCCCAACATCACCCTCCCCCTCCTCCTCACTCAACAGTGATCTGGCTGCAAAAGCCATTGTTTTCTTTAAACTTCAAGCATTGGAAAGCAGGCACCTCCATTTTGAAGCACCTTCTCTCTCCATCACAGTCTCTGCTGCTCCCTTCAAGCTGAAATGTCTCTGGTACCCACTCTGACTTTGAGAGTTTGCCTGCCATCCTTAATTGGAAAACTAACCTACCCTCCAGCTATTAAGTGGTTGCCCCAAAGAAAATCATAATGATTGTCTATTTCTGCTCAGTGCTTTCCACACGGCATTTCAGCCTGACGGCAGGGTTCAAGAATCCAACAGGAAACATATTATGCATAGTCTCAAGGGACTGAATGTGTACATAAATGAATAAGAATTGGTGCTCTCCTTCTGTGTAGAACATAATGAATTAAATAGTGTGGAAGAAGTACTGTGCCTACAAACCAATTGAGCATCCATTTTCTTATTTGCAAATATATTTTTAAAACATCACAAAGAATAGGATGCACAGTAAGTTAACTCCAATTTTCTCTTAAAAATGTAGAATTATGAACTTTTTTCTCAAAATATGAACAGTAAACGTTTAACTGTGGGTTTTACATAAAATATACGTCATTTCAATATCACTGTGCATAATTTGAAAATTTACAAAACACAAACAGGAAAAACTAGAATTCTCTGTGGCTGTTGAGCATCTTACAGCAAAAATCATAAGCTCATGCTTTTTCTCAATTCACAGAGTTTCAGATCAGTTTAAACAAATCCAAATTGATTGAATTGTGATTATAGATTATTTGATTTACAAATGCAGTGCAAAGAAATTTTCAATAAAACAATTAAATTAAATTCTAGATGAATTTATTATGTATACATATCAATCATAAAGTTATTTGAAAAAGATTTTGATCTGGACCTCAAAAAATGGGAAAAAGACCAGTGCATCTTTGAATGGTCTGTTCTCTTTGCTGCCTTTAGCTAGCTGTCTTTTCTATTAAATTTAATTATTAACTTGAATTCATCATTTTTCATGTCTGATCTATAAAGTCCAAAGGCATTTCTCTATACTTCTATTGATGGTATTATAATACTTCATCTCCCTGTAGTCTTTTTGATCTTTTCAGGCTGACAAATGTTCAATAGGATTGCTTCGGGTGGTCATATTATAAAATGAGGATGACATTTGACAACCGCAGCTACTAAACGTGTACATAATGTTCAATAATATTTCTCAGGTGTACTTTCAATACAGCAAACTACTTCACTGGGAGTGCCTCTAATGTTCATTTGAGGCTTGAGGATAGAATATATAGAAATATCCTAATGACTAACCACTGGAATTAAATGACTGATCATCAGTAAATGCTACATGATAAATAATACCTTTCTCCAACTAAGAGTCTAACTAACTTTCCAAGCCCTAGACATTTATCACTGTGTGAGCATTCAAAGTGTACTGTAGTTTAAAAATGCTTATTTAGAAAATTGCCATGTAGAGTTACCATCATAGTCTCTTTGAGAATAAATAAAAATGCTTCAGTGTCCTTACACTGTCCAGATTTGGTTCAATAAGTGAAAGATGAAGAGGGTAACAGTTACAATATTGTGATGGTAAGGTCCGAGGGAGTGTTGCTGAACAAAGAGACCTTGGAGTGCAGGTTCATAGCTCCTTGAAAGTGGAGTTGCAGGTAGATAGGATAGTGAAGAAGGCGTTTGGTATGCTTTCTTTTATTGGACAGAATATTGAGTACAGGAGTTGGGAGGTCATGTTGAGGCTGTACAGGACATTGGTTAGGCCACTGTTGGAATATTGCATGCAAATCTATCAGAAAGATGTTGTGAAACTTCAAAGGGTTCAGAAAAGATTTACAAGGATGTTGCCAGGGTTGGAGGATTTGAGCTATAGGGAGAGGCTGAACAGGCTGGGGCTGTTTTCCCTGGAGCGTCGGAGGCTGAGGAGTGACCTTATAGAGGTTTACAAAATTATGAGGGGCATGGATAGGGTAAATAAGCAAAGTCTTTTCCCTGGGTCGGGGAGTCCAGAACTAGAGGGCATAGGTTTAGGGTGAGAGAGGAAAGATATAAAAGAGACCTCAGGGGCAACCTTTTCACACAGAGGGTGGTACGTGTATGGAATGAGCTGCCAGAGGAAGTGGTGGAGGCTGGTACAACTGCAACATTTAAAAGGCATTTGGATGGGTATATGAATAGGAAGGGTTTGGAGGGATATGAGCCGGGTGCTGGCAGGTCGGACTAGATCGGGTTGGGATATCTGGTCGGCATGGACGGGTTGGACCGAAGGGTCTGTTTCCATGCTGTACATCTCTATGACTCTGTGACTGTATGAATGACATATGGTGTATTACAGCACTTCTGGCCTAAGCAGAAGTATCTAATCCTGTTTTCAGTAGATATTAACTAAAATGTATAGTTTTAGAGCATATTCAGTACATCGGGTGTTATATATAAAAGCATCATATTAGCTCCCAGATAATCCTGTGTTCACGTTGTCTCCAGTTAGTTTTCTGCAGTCAGTCTAAACTGTTATCTAACTCTTATAGTTCTAGATTCTCCCACATAGTAAGTACCTTTAAGATGCATAAAATTGTAAACATATTTCCTTTTGAAATATGTTACTGAAGCATTTTCTTACAGAAATGACTTGTGTATTGTTTATACATTTATTACAAAATTTTGAAATGATTGGCAATTATCTGTGAGTGGAGCGGGTTACTTTAAATCACTGAAGCTTTGCTGCTCTCTGCTGGTTCTGTAAGAGTATAGCGTTGACAGTCGACTGTTTAAAGGCAAGGGTACTGATTTGATGCAATAACACATTAATTCAAAACCTGTGTATAAGACAAGGAACCAGGTCATGTAATAAGCTTCATTTTATTAGTCCCAGGAGTGCTCAGTGTCCTTCATCTACTGCCTGAAGATACATTCTCACACTTGTCAGCAAATGATAAATTTAAGGAGTCCATTGGTGTAATGTATTCTACAAATCAGTTTACATGAGGTGCAAACACGACTTTAATTTCTTTGTAATCTGTCTACTATTAGAATACTGTACCTTAAGGAAATGATTGTTCCTCTAGATATTAGTTATTACAATTTGATTAAAAATAAATTTTGAACCCAGTTTTTAAAACAGTCAAACTTTTTTCTCTGCATAAGACTGCATACATGATAATCTCTTTTTTTACTTTTTCATCGTACTGAGTTGTATTGAAAAAATAACAATGAATTGATAAACTTACAAAAAATTATTTTTGAATTCTCCAAGGAATATGTCATACATCCTGATAGCTGTTGATTATGGTATTAGTAAAAGATTGATAGGCGTGTGGTAAGCAAGGACACAGTAGCTCAAAGGGTAAAGCTTAAGGCCTGTCATGAGTGCAAACTGAGAAACAACATGGCGATGCTACATGTGAAGAATATACATGAGAGACACCATCTCAGTACGTGGACTGCAGCAATTCAATTAATTCACCACCACCATATCATCAAAAAAGGCAACTTGCCACCATCTTCTCAAGGGCAACTAGGGACAGGCAGGAAATGCTGACCCACCAGAGACACCCACATCCCACTAGTAAAAATAAAATTGTCATTTTTTAAAGAGTGTGATTCCTCATTTTCTTTATTTTTCTAATTATTGGCCTACAAGACACAAGTTATTAATAAAACATCAAGTACGTCAACTGTTGTGTATGTGTCTGAAAGGGTTTTTTAAATTCACTTGTGGGATGCGAGTATAGTGGGCAGCACGGTGGCACAGTGGTTAGCACTGGTGCCTCACAGTGCCAGAGACCTGGGTTCAATTCCCGCCTCAGGCGACTCTCTGTGTGGATTTTGCACATTCTCCCCGTGTCTGCGTGGGTTTCCTCCGGGTGCTCCAGTTTCCTCCCACAATCCAAAAATGTGCAGGTTAGGTGAATTGGCCATGCTAAATTGCCTGTAGTGTTAGGTATAGGGGAATAGGTCTGGGTGGTTTGCGCTTCGGCGGGTTGGTGTGGACTTGTTGGCCTGAAGGGCTTGTTTCCACACTGTAAGTAATCTAATCTAAACGATTCATTTCCAAGTCAGGATATTGAGTGGCTCAGAGGGGAACTTGCATGAGCTGGTGTTCCCACGTGGCTGCTGCCCATGTCCTTCTAGATGGAAATGGTCATGGTTTGGAAAGTGCTCTTTAAGGATTTTTGATAGTACATGCTTTGTGAGAAGAAAGGGTTGCAAATTCAAGTCTTGAAATTACCCTTTCACTAATATGACTACTGTGCAATATACTGCTGCTACTGAGCCGTGGTGGTAGGGGGAGTGGATATGGTGTCAATCATGTAGGCTGCTTCATCTTGGAAGATGTCAAGCTTCTTGAGTGTTGTTGGTGCTGCACTCATCCAGACAAGTGGGAAGATTATCTATCACCCTCCTGACTTGTAGTTTGTTCACGGTGGTCAATCTTTGGAGATTTAGGAGGTGAGTTACTCCCTGCAGTATTTGTAGCCTCTGACCTGCTCTGAACTGGCCAAATGGTGAATCCAGTTGAGCTGGTCAAAGGTAACCCCCAGGATGTTGATAGTGCCATTGAATGTAAAGGCGCAGTGGTTGGATTGTATTTTATTGGAGATGGTCATTGTCTAGCAATTGTGTAGTGTGACTATTACTTGCTACTTGTCAGCCCAAGGCTGGCTATCAGTGGAGAAGTGTGTCAAAAGGCCCACCCACTATGATGATGTCACGTGAACTTGTGATGTGGAAGTGCCTTGTTGGACTGGGGTGGACAAAGTAAAAAATCACACAACACCAAGTTATAGTCCAATTTGAAATCACAAGCTTTCAGAGCAACACTCCTTCATCAGGTACAGTGAGAGAGGGCACACCAGCACAGAGTTTATAGGCAGAGAGATCATAGGATCATACAACTGGTGTAAGTGGAGTGAACAATCCTAAAATGGCTGAAGGAGAACTTTGCTAAAAAGGAGAAGCAAGTTTTGATTGATTAAATTTCCAGACTTCAATCAGATAGAGATACAAAAGGTGACATCTCAGGTCAGACACTGAATTTGTAGCCTCAGTCAGACAATGTGACATTTTAGAAATTCCTGCTTTTGGAATTCCTGATTTAAAACTCAGAGACAGATTCTGAATGAGGCCTCACACCTACAGTTCAGTGTCTGACCTGAGATGTCACCTTTTGTATCTCTACCTAATTAAAGTCTGGAAAGTTAGGCAGACACTTTTAAAACCTGTAATTGTCTCAGAGCAGTGACTTGAAACAGATGCTGAATTTGCATCTTAATCAATCATAACTTGCTTCTCCTTTCTAGCAGAGCTCTCCATCAGCCATGTTTGGTCTGTTCAATCCATTTACACCAATTGTATGATCCT
This sequence comes from Chiloscyllium punctatum, assembly GCF_047496795.1. Classification (NCBI taxonomy): domain Eukaryota; kingdom Metazoa; phylum Chordata; class Chondrichthyes; order Orectolobiformes; family Hemiscylliidae; genus Chiloscyllium; species Chiloscyllium punctatum. Next base: position 40,736,699 of record NC_092758.1, read on the forward strand.
TTGATCTCTCTGCCTATAAACACTGTGCCAGTGTGCCCTCTCTCACTGCACCTGCCGAGAGCTTGTGATTTCAAATAAACCTGTTGGACTACAACCTGGAATCATGTGATATTTGAATATCAACTTGTGAACAGAGCTTAGGACCCCAGAGAAGTGAGACTTAACATCTTGTTCTCTGGAAAATCTCTGTAGCAATGGTCAGCGTATCAATGTCACATGTGATCAGTCACTAACATGCAATAAGCTACATCTCATTAACTACAAGAGACTCTCCCAACTGGACCAGGACATGGTTTTCCTCAATCAGATTAGTCCAAGCATTTCTTACACATACAGGATGATGAGCAACAGCTCATACAAACACCCAATGCCACCCTCTCCCTGATGGCCACCTTTGTGTGTGGCTACATCAAGCTGTGTGTGGATCCCGGTACGCAAACACCAAGTGTCACTATGTACTGAGGTTCTACCTGTCCCCGGTGTTGTGAAGGATGGACCTGGTCTCGCTGCTGCGGAACGCTCCGAGTAGTTGGACCGTTCCGTATCACCTGTCCTTCGTGGAGAAGTTTATGAAGAAAAACACCTTTGACCACAAGTCCATCAGGAAGTGGTCAGCACATAGGTGTCCTTGAGACCCTTCGGGAAAAGGAGAGGGCGGATCCTATCGAGCGGTTCCCTGAGCAGACTGTCAAAGCCATTTGGCAGAATGCCTCATCACCAAAACTTTCCAACAAGCACCAAGACATGGCTTGGCTGGTGGTGAGAAGGGCTCTGCCTGTGAGATCCTTTATGCACACCCGGACTCTCAGCCACACCGCACACTGCCCTCAAAGCGGCTACGGGGGGGGCAAGACTGTCACACACCTCCTTCTGGAATGTGCCTATGCAGAAGAAGTCTGGAGAGGAATGCAGTGGTGTTTATCGAGGCTTGTCACGAGCAGCGCCGTGATGCGGGTCTCCGTGCTCTACGGTCTGTTCCCCAGGACGCACACCGAGACGAACATCAACTGCGCCTGGAGGATCATCAACTTGGTGAAGGACGCTCTCTGGGCGGTCCGAAACCTGTTGATCTTCCAGCTAAAGGAGTTGACCCCGACTGAGTGTTGCAGACTGGCACATTCCAAGGTCCGGGACTACATGTTGAGGGACTCGCTGAAGCTTGGGGCAACTGCCGCCAAGGCGCGGTGGGGAAAGACCACCGTGTAACATCTACCTGCCTAAGAAGAACAGGGGGCCCACGCAGTCTTTTGGACTCTGCTGACGCCTCAGCTAAATATATGGACATATGATTGATAAACGTACAGACCTGTATATACAAATGATAAATTCTGATCTCTGTATACAAATGTTTACGTATGTATGGCATGACCAATTGTATAGACCATCAAATTATTTTATGAATAAAGTATATTTTTGAAATAAGAATAAGTGTAGTGCAACGTCAACACGCATTAAAGAATACTAACAATGGGCAGCACAGTGGCTCAGATGGGTTGCATGGTGGCTCAGTGGTTAGCACTGCTGCCTCACAGCACCAGGGATCCAGGTTCGATTCCAGCCTTGGGTGACTGTCTGGTGGAGTTTGCACATTCTCCCCATGTCTGCGTGGGTTTCCTCCGGGTGCTCCGGTTTTCTCCCACAGTCCAAAGATGTGCAGGTGAAATGGCCATGCTAAATTGCCCGAAGTGTTAGGTTCTTTAGTCATAGGGAAATGGGTCTGGGTGGGTTACTCTTCGGAGGGTCGGTGTGGACTTGTTGGGCTGAAGAACCTGTTTCCACACTGTAGGGAATCTAATCTAATCTAAAACAATAGTAAGGTAAATAAAATTATGTAGTAGGAGAATAAAAGGTCAATTCCAGTGTGCAGCTCAGATTCTGTCCACCCTCAGCAATACCACCCTCAGTGGGATGAGCTTCCAAAATCTCACCTTGACTGCTTCATCAGATTCAGGGTCTCCAGAATGGAGATGTGAGCATATATATTTCTGGAAACTCCTAATGGGCACCCTGTCTAGTTTACAGTGGAGTGTGAAGGAAATTATTTCCTGCAGCATTGCAGAGATGGACAATTACCTGAGGTAAAAGATGGTTCACCCCAGGTGGCACTCGTCCTCCTCCAGAAACACTAAGGTAGTGCCACATTAAATCCCCGTGGATAGCATCCAAAGATAGAAAATGGGTTTGGATAGAAAATGACAAAAATCAGAGTTAAACCTCAAAAATTAACAAATGCTATAAAGACAAAAGGTAACACAAAATCTAGTTCAAGCTGCAGAAGAAATCTACAAACCAAAGCCTTCCTTACAAGAACAATAAAGTCCCTAAAGACTTTCCAGCAATTGTCAAATGACATGGGGAGTATTTAGTGCAATGAGCTGTTTTGGAAATGCTGTGACTGGCATACTACTGGGCTAAGGTGATCACATGTTGTGGAAGCAAAAGCAGAAAATATACTGGATGGAAATTCTGAAATGGAAATTATAGTAGGGGAATTTGTTTGAGGTTTTAACTTCAGTGAAGATTGGCAGAAACCAAAGCTACAACTTACAACCCACGAGATAAATTAACTCACATTATCCTACGTATGTAATAATGATAAATTAGTTAAAACTGAATGAGTCAAAAATTCCTACAATGATAATGCATTGCCACACTTGCATTATCTATATCCTGAAACACACTTCCACACTTAAAGCCGTGAGTAAATTCTAGCTGATTTATCATTACTGTTTGTTGAGGGTAACAACTAACAACAATGTGAGTTACATTTACCTTGTTGGTTGTAATCAAGGGAACTTGATCATATTAACCACAACAGTGATTTCAAAACATTCATACTGTGTTTAAACCATTAGCTGAGTCTATGTATGGTTTATTTTTAAATTTTGTCATTTGAATATAGGAAGTAGACCAAACTATTCAGTTCCTCAAGCCTAGTCCAGTGTTCAGTTAGATCATGGTTCATCCGTGTTTCAACTCTATTTACCTGTCATCGCTAAATATCCTACCAGCTAAACATCTGTCAATCTCAGTCTGGAGAATGACAATTGATCAGTGTCCCACCATCTGTTGGAGAGAACTCAGTATTTCTATCATCCTTAATTTGAAGAAGAGCTTTCTTGTTTCACTCCCGAATGGCCCAGCTCGATTTTCACATTGAGTTCATGTTTGGATTCACCAAAGTGAGGAAGTAACCAATTGTATGCATTTGAGGAAATCACCTGGATCACCATTCAACTTATTAAAGTCAAGGGAACAAGGCCTAGATCATGCAATTTAATGGTATTACTGTGGTGGGTGTGTGCTGTGATCCCTCTAAAGTCAATCTGTATGAGGTGTGATGTTTAGAATGAACAAGTCCACCAGATGATGCTGGATTTACAGGAGGAGTAGACTGTTCACCCTGAGCTCCAGAATAAAGGCACATGGGAGTCAGCTCACCATTGTCAGCCCACCCTCCTGTAATAATAGATACACAGCAGGTGTGCACTCCTCATGTGCCCTCAGGAGCTGCTGGCTGGTTGGATTGATGAGTGGTAGGTAATGCCAGCACTACAGAAGAGGCCTAAGAAGGTTTAGACTGCCAAGAAGATAATTCCCAGGATTTTAGGCTGGGAAGACCTGGTCTGGATCTCACTCATAAATGGTTCGGTGAGACTCCACTGAATCATAGTCTGAACATCATTGGGAATCAGTGTCAGAACGCAGCTTTAGACTGGGGCATGGGCCGAGCATCAGCCACAGCAGCCTCCAGCCAGCCAGGAGTGGCCACAATTAGCCTTCAGACAAACAGCATCAGTGTTTGCATTATTTATGCCTGACTTGTACTAAATCAGGAATCAAAACTTCACAAGTTCAGTGATCCATCCCGGATTGGGGGATGTCTTAAAGGAGCCGAGTGGGTTGCTGACAGTAAATCCTTCAAACTCTACCCCAGTCAGAGCAACATTGAATGTCTGGGAAAGAGCCCACCTCAGAGCTAGTGGGAACATACTAGTATAATTCTCTTCTTTCCTCTCATTCAGCATGAGACTCTGACTGGTATAGGCTTCCAGTACGAAAGCAGAGGGAAATCCGATTCATCAAAGACAGATGATGAGAAAGTTTCTGCTGGAGGATGCAAAAGGAGCCTGAGATGGAGAGAAAGGGAGAGGCACAGACAGAGAGGGAGAGACAAGAGAGAAAAGGAAAAAAACACATGCAGACAGGGTGAGACACAGAGAGAGAGAGAGAGAGAGAGAGATACAGAGACACAGAGAGGAAGAAAGAGAGACAGGCAAACAGGGGGAGGGACGGAGACAGACAGACATTGCGAGGGAGAGAGAGACATGCAGAGAGAGGAGAGAGAGAGATGGACAGAAAGGGAGAAGAGAGAGAGAAAGACACACACACACACACACACACACACGGAAAGACAGAAAGAGAGAGAGATACAGTGAGTCAGAGACAGCGAGAGATACAGAGATATACAGTGCGAATACACCCATTGTTTAAAAAAAGGAAATTTGCCATAGTCCTTGCAGATGATGGGGCGGTTCTCTCATCAAAGGGAGACAGCTGGTTTAACCTGAGGGTTATCACCCCTTAGGTGAGGAGACAGCGCTTCATGGTAACCTCAGCTGTTACAGAAAATTGAACCCATTGCTGTTAGCATTATTTGGCATTGCAAATCAGCTGTCCAATCAACTGAGCTACTGACTCCGTACTGATAATCTTAATGTGCTTTTAAAGGCTTCATTAAAGCATTCAAGGCGAAACACATTCACAACCTGAGTATTGTATAGTATTATATAATTGATAGAGAAAGCAAGATTACTAATTTACACACGAAGAAGTATTTCAATGTTTGAAGACCATAAAATTACAGGAAAAGCTGTGAATTACAGTGTTCCCCAAATATTTATTTTAGTGGTGATAGATTCTGCCACCAAGTGGAGAAATACTGTTACTGCCATCTTATCGCTGAAGGCAAATTCAGCACATTCCTTTGTGTTTCTGCTTTAAGCAAGGGCAACAACTTGCAATTAAAGAGCCCAAGTAATAAAGATATCACAGGACGTTTCAAAGAGCAACAACAAAACACAAAGTAGGTATAAGCTAAAGAAGCAGACATGCATGTGAACAGCCAACACTATGACCAAAGGCAGACTATGGAGGTAAAACAAAACAGGGGTCCACCAGGAGAGGCTGTATCCAGTTACATGATCGGAATTAATATTATTGCTGTACAATTCAGATCCCAGACTGACATCGGGTTAGAGAAACAATTTTGTTTTGGTTTTAATAAGGTGGCTTTTCACTGAAACATAAGCACAAAATGTTGCACACCTGCGTTGTACAATGAAACAGAAGTTTATCTTCACTCCTTTTGCATAATAATGTTCAATAAATCAAACTATTTACATATAACATACCTTTAAAGATTTTGAAATACAGTAAAGATATAGTGCTAACAGTAAGCCATTACAGTATTCAAACACCACAGAGAATTCTCTATTCAACCTAGCGTTTGACTTAGCTTGGGCTTCGAGTCTTGGTTATGAATATTTGATAGCCCAGTTTTTTTTAAATCATTGATGGGCATAGAATGTGTTGAGAACTCTCACCTGGATACACCCAGGGAAGAACACCCATCAAAAACAAAGCATAACTTCTCCTGGGTCATCCAGCAAATTGAATAGAAAATGGTGAGACGATCTATTACACACCTCAGGAGCAGGTAGGACTTGAACACAGGCTTATCTAGCTGCGAGGTAGGGGCACTACCACCACACCACGAGCTGTTCTCTCCAGGGTGATCCTTACTGGGGTGGAATCAAATGAGTGCTGTCTCACTGAGCTGGAGAATGGAGGAGAGGTTTCAGGAGAGTATATTCCCCTGAAGGTTGCAGAGGGGGTAGGCACAATGAGGCGTGAGAATGGCAAACACACAGATATTATCATTTAAATCTGGTTGCTTTATTTTAGATACCTAGTTGTTGGAAAGATGAACAAGCCTGAGAATCAGACTCTTTTGGCAAAGAAGGAAGCATGGTCCATTGTCTCTGTACCAGGGCTGTGAAAGAGATTCCAAATTAGTGCCACTACCCTTCTCTTTCTCAATACCCCTGGAGATTATTTTCCTTTTCAATTCCCTCTTGAAAGTCACTATTAAGTTTATATCTATCAGTTGTTCAGTTGCTTTGTGTTGGAACCCACTTGATATCAATCACATGTTTGTGCAGTTAGTAAATCAGAAGCAGAGAGTTAAAATTAAAGGTAGTCATTATTACAGTGGTGCCCCTACCCCTCAGTCCTATTCCCTCTAAAGCTGCTGCCCACCCAACTCCCTCTTGGTCATGAGTCCTCTCTTTTCAGGTGCTGTTCCTCTTTCTTTAAATCTGCCACCATTACATTAATACCATGATTGGAGTCTGCATGTCATCAATAGGAAAGAGCTGAAAACCATGTTGTTATAAAATAGTGAATGTTTGTCAGCTATCTGCAAGGTGACAGTCATAAGACTTCATCAGAATCTTTTGCAGATTCCAGCCATATGTGATCTGACAGCATTGATGATGCTCTCTAATCATTAGAATAATGACTGGCTTAAACTATCATTAAACTTCCATCAGCATTGTCCTTGCAAACTGTTGGCCCACTCCCAACCTTCCTCTTATCTCGAAACTCCTTCAGGATTTTGTCACTTCTCAAATCCATGCTGATCTTTCTCCATTCAGGTCTCTGTCGCTGTCACAGAAGCAAAACAGCTCTTATTCAAGTCACAAATGACACCACATGTGATTGTGACAAGGGTAAACTATCCTTCCTCATTCTTCTCAACCTAGCTTCAGCTTTTGGGTAGTTGACCATGCTACTGTTTTCCAACACCTTTGCCATTCGGTGGGACTATTTTCATCTGGCTCAAGTTTTATCTAACTTTTTTCCTAAGTATCTTCTCTTCCCATAGTACTATTTCTGGGTTTACCAGACGAATTTATCTTGGTTTCCCTTCTATTTCCCATCCACGTACTGCCCCTTAGCAATACCACCAAAAGGACAGCATTATGTTTACATATACGCCAATGACACCCCAGTTCTACTTCACTGCTCACCCTCCCCTACTCCTCCATTGTTGCTAAATTATCAGACTGCTTATCTGACATCTAGTATTGGTTGTTTGGAAATTTCTGCTACCTACGTATTGGGCAATCTGAAGCCATTGTTTTCAAGTCTGGCTCCAAACTCTGTTCCGTGGCTACCAATCCATCATTCTGCTTGGCAATTGTCTGTGACTACAGCACAATGTTCACAACCTTATATCAAATCTGATCATGAGATGTGCTTCCAATTAGATATTCATGCCATCAGCAAATCCATACATTAATAATTATGTAACGTTATCAATTCTATACCTCTCCCATCTCAACAGCTGCTACAACATCTTTTGGGGTGTTCATAACTTTAGTTACCTCTAGACTTGACTATTCTAATATACACTTGGTCTCCTACATTGAACTCTCCCTTGTCTTGTTGTGTTCCAAATTTCTGCTGGCCATGTCCTAACTCAAACTATGTCCCACTCACCTATCATCACTGTGCTCACTGACCTACGTTGACCGATGCAATATCTTGAATTTAATATCCTCATTCTTGTTCTTCCCTATCTCAATAATCTCCTGCCCACAATACCTACCTGTAGCCTCTTGAGTATGCTGATTTTAATCACTGGCCCCTTAGTAACAATAACTGAAAGCTCTGGATTTCCCTCCATGTGGTCTGTAACTCTTTCCTCCTTTAAGATCTGCCTCCTTAACAGACTTTTGGGCATCTGACGCAATACCCTCTTAGGTGGTTCTGTATCATAGTTTGTTTTAAAATGTTCCTACTGTATTGTATTAAAGGTGCTATACAAATACAAATTGTAACTCATCGCTTTTACTGCAAATCATACCATTAAAGTTCCAGTTAGAATAATTTATTTTGGAGGTCTTGTAATATCCTACCTCTGGGTTTAAGCCACATGCCAGAACTTGATCATAGGAGGCGACCCTGTGATGTGGCCAAATGGGTTGACTGATCGCCTGTAAATCCTTCCAATACAGATGCTGTGATCAGAGTCTCTCAGTCAGTTCTCCTACAAAAAAGCAATGGCAAACCACTGCAGTATTTTGCCCAGGAACTCAACCAGTGAACGTCAGAGGGTGGGCAGACAGAATATTTCTTGTAATTTTCCCTTTGTAACAAAAATGTAGAGAATGCTGTCTCGGCAAACATCTTGTGATTCAGAAATAGTTGTCAGATTTTCTTTTTGACAAAACAGAAATTGATGTAATCCAAATTGTAAAGTAGCATTTCCCCAAATAGTCTTTGCATATTTGAAAGTTTGGCATTTAAAATGCATTCTAAGTCATTCATCTTTGTGCATACTGAACAGATATGTGAATTAGATCATGCAATTATATAGTCAATTACCTGAAAACTGGTTTCTGCAAATGTAACCATTAAATATTAGAAGGAAAAAATTATAGTTAAAACTCTTACTGATAAAATAATGTTGTTGAAGCCACACAAAATGGAGTTTTTTAAGGAACTGTATACAATTTGTAGAGGCGAATATAATCAATATATAGATTCCAAACTAACTAAATCCATATATCTATTCAGAAAGGGGGTGCATGCCTTCTTACATTTACTAAAGGTTTGTTTATGCTTGTTCCCTGTATAATGTGCAAAACATGAGGAAAAACACTCTAGTCCTGGTGAAAGAAGCAGGGTAGCACTGTGGCTCAGTGGTTAATATTGCTGCCTCACAGAGCCAGCCACCTGGGTTCGATTCCAGCCTTGGGCAACTGTCTGTGTGGAGTTTGCACATTCTCCCTGTGTCTGTATGGGTTTCCTCCCACAATCCAAAGATGTACTGGCCACACTAAATTGCCCATAGTGTTAGGTGCATTAGTCATGAGTAAATATAGGGTAGGGGAATGGGTCTGGGTGGGTTTCACTTCGGAGGGTCAGTGTGGACTTGTTGGACCGAAGGGCCTGTTTCCATACTGTAAAGAATCTAATCAAGCAGGGTTTGATTATGGGCTGAATCAGGAATAGTTCATAACTGCCACTGATCTTTAAACATGCTGGCCAATTTAAACTCATCGGATTACTACCTAATCCAACATTTTTGGTTCTTTGATTTGATACTAAATTCTCCCTTTTAATTCACTTTCTCTCTATTCTGGCTATATGTATTTTTCTATTGTTAATTCGCTTTTGATAAGATCTCCTGCTGCTTGCCTTGTTCACTCAGGTCGCAGATGATGTGTTTCTTTCACTGCTATTATCAGATTACACTTCCAGCAAACTTGTCTACAAAAGGAGTTTGAGTTGAAATGTGCAGGAGAAAGTCTGAATAAAAAGATAGAGTTTACTTGATTCTTTGTTCATTTGTGATATTTCTACACATGTACAATCTGCTCAGAAGTGTGCTTTATGAAGCTTTTTAGATTTCTAATATTGTATTTGCAAAGGTTATTCACAGTATGACGTGGTGTTTCCTTTTAATTCTGTTACAGTTTGGACGTTTCCAACTTTCTGAGTTAACATTAATTCCAATGCTCCATCAGCCATCATTGAGACGTACAGCACGGAAACAGATCCTTTGGTCCAACCCATCCATGCCAACCAGATATCCCAACCTAATCTAGTCCCACCTGCCAGCACCCGGCCCATAATCCCTCCAAACCCTTCCTATTCATATACCCATCCAAATGCCTCTTAAATGTTGCAATTGTACCAGCCTCCACCACTTCCTCTGGCAGTTCATTCCATACACGTACCACCCGCTGCGTGAAAAAGTTGCCCCATAGGTCTCTTTTATATCTTTCCCCTCTCATCCTAAACCTATGCCCTCTAGTTCTGGACTCCCCGACTCCAGGGAAAAGACTTTGCCTATTTACCCTATTCCATGCCTCTCATAATTTTGTAAACCTCTATAATGTCATCCCTCAGCCTCCGATGCTCCAGGGAAAACAGCCCCAGCCTGTTCAGCCTCTCCCTATAGCTCAAATCCTCCAACCCTGGCAACATCCTTGTAAATCTTTTCTGAACCCTTTCAAGTTTCACAACATCTTTCCGATAGGAAGGAGACCAGAATTGCACGCAATATTCCAACAGTGTCCTAACCAATGACCTGTACTCAATACTATGACCATTAAAAGAAAGCATACCAAACACCTCCTTCACTATCCTATCTACCTGCAACTCCACTTTCAAGGAGTTATGAACCTGCACTCCAAGGTCTCTTTGTTCAGCAACACTCCCTAGGACCTTACCATTAAGTGTATAAGTCCTGCTAAGATTTGCTTTCCTAAAATGCAGCACCTCGCATTTATCTGAATTAAATTCCATCTGCCACTTCTTAGCCCATTGGCCCTTCAAGTCAAGATCCTGTTGTAATCTGAGGTAACCCTCTTCGCTGTCCACTACACCTCCAATTTTGGCGTCATCTGCAAAGTTACTAACTGCACCTTTTATGCTCACATCCAAATCATTTATGTAAATGACAAAAAGTAGAGGACCCAGCACCGATCCTTGTGACCGGTTGGAATATAAAAGCAGAGATGTACTACTAAGACTTTATAAAGCTCTGGTTAGGCCCCATTTGGAGTACTGTGTCCAGTTTTGGTCCCCACACCTCAGGAAGGACCTACTGGCACTGGAACGTGTCCAGCGGAGATTCACACGGATGATCCCTGGAATGACAGGTCTAGCATATGAGGAACGGCTGAGGATACTGGGATTGTATTCGTTGGAGTTTAGAAGATTAAGGGGAGACTTAGAGACGTACAAAATAATACATGGCTTGGAAAAGGTGGATGCTAGGAAATTGTTTCCGTTAAACGAGGAGACTAGGACCCGTGGACACAGCCTTAGAATTAGAGGGGGTCATTTCAGAACAGAAATGCGGAGACATTTCTTCAGCCAGAGAGTGGTGGGCCTGTGGAATTCATTGCCACGGAGTGCAGTGGAAGCCGGGACGCTAAATGTCTTCAAGGCCGAGATTGATAGATTCTTGTTGTCTAGAGGAATTAAGGGCTACGGGGAGAACGCTGGTAAGTGGAGCTGAAATGCGCATCAGCCATGATTGAATGGCGGAGTGGACTCGATGGGCCGAATGGCCTTACTTCCACTCCTATGTCTTACGGTCTTATGACACTCCACTGGTCACAGGCCTCCAGTCTGAAAAACAACCCTTGACCACAATCCTCTGTCTTCCCTACCTTTGAGCCAGTTCTGTATCCAAATGGCTAGATTTCCCTGTATTCTGTGAGATCTAACCTTGCTAAACAGTCTCCCATGGGGAACCTTGTTGAATGCCTTACTGAAGTCCATATAGATCACATCTACCACTCTGCTGTCATCAATCCTCTTTGTTACTTCCTCAAAAAACTCAATCAAGTTTGTGAGACATGATTTCCCACGCACAAAGCCATGTTGACTATCCCTAATCAGTCCTTGCCTTTCCAAATACATGCAATCCTGAGGGACAGGATGTACCTCCAACAACTTGCCCACCACCGACGCCAGGCTCACTGGTCTATAGTTCCCTGGCTTGTCCTTACCACCCTCCTTAAACAGTGGCACCACGTTAGCCAACCTCCAGTCTTCCGGCACCTCACCTGTTTCTGACCTCTGTCGCCAATCTACTCAAACCAGAAACAGGCTGTCCAGGTATCTGATGAAGGTTTTTAATGCTAGTTTGACAGGCTTGAAGAAATTCTATTAATTCATTGATATATAACTGAGGCAGTCATTCAACAGCCTTTTGAATTAAAGACATAATATGTGCAATTGCAAAGCAAAGAAAATTGAGATATTTTGTTTTCTAGTTCTCACTATGATATCCCACAATCTCGCTTCTCATGAATTCATGAGAAAATTGAGAGAGTCAACATGTCTTTTCAAAAGTTCCAATCACAGACTCACTTCCATGTTGCATAAGCCCAGCAGGAAATTCATTGCACTTAATGCTCAGGCCTCACAGTCAATGCTATCAAACTTTGATGATGTCAATCAGGAATCCCAAGTTTGTATATTAGAAAGGATAGTATCAGCTGTCAGCTGGAGTTCCTTGTCTGCTCAGAAAAACAGGTTAAGTCACAAATCTGTCAATTCCCAATTATTTCAGGGTAAGCAAAGAGTTTCACAATTTTAACTTCCTATTGTTCTGGTTTCCACAGGGCAACTGGAGTTAAATATTGTATCCCAGCAATTTTGCCAGTAGAATAACAGGTTCCTAAATCAAGACATTGATTTTGAATGAGTCTTTGCTGTCAGTTTCAAAGTTTCTAAAGAGGAAAAACTGGCAAGATCAAGTTTGCCACAGAGAATTCCATTTGAAAGTAAATCAGCCCTTGGCAACGAAATTCAGAAATTTCCCTCCAATTAAATTTCACATTATCCATCTAACAAAAATCTTTGTTAGATAAGATAATAAACTCCATAATTGATCAAGGTTTTAGAAGATCTAATTTTATTGATTAAATGTAATAAGAAAGTTACAATCATGGAATTATTACAGAACTTGGGCACCCAGCATGTACAGCACTATATTGATGGCAATAACTTTATTTAAAACTTGAATGTATAAAATTCATGGTCAACAAGACTTAATAAAAAACATGAAAACTTGCTAAGTTATTCTGGAGTAATCATACTGAACACATTTATTAATAAACCATAATTGATTTGATGGTTAACCATTAGATAATTATGCACATCATTAGGATTGATAATACATTAGCATTTCAAATCACAAGTCCATGTTTTAATATACATCTCACTAGAAAGTGCAAAATTTGCTAGTGAGCACCACAAAAACCACAACTCCTACCTGTCTTAACCAGCTGGAACATGAGGCCAGCGGCTGGCTAGTACAGGGAGAGAACTACAGCAATATAAATTAGCATCTGCTCAATCTTTGTACAGATGCAAACCACACCAGCTGGGCACTGAAATGGGCCAGATTTTGTTCCCTGAAAAGGGGACGTCTCATTCCAAGTACAAACCTTGCGATCAATCTCTGAAGGACGAAGACTGTGCAGATTCTCTATCCTTAGCCCCAACCCCACCAACACAGCTAGCCTTAGATAAGTATAGATTCTGCCTTGTATTTATTTCAATGTGAACCCAAACATATTTTTCGGTGAAAATTCACTTACCCTGAAGTGCAGTAAAACCATTACTTTTAGAATTGAAATTGCAACACCTGCATTGTCCAGTCATGTTTAGTGTAGAGCTTATTCAAAGATACTGGAGGAGAGGAACTGCTAAAGAGACAACTTCAGGGTCAATAAGAGGATTTTCTTTTTCAAAATGCAAAACAAGTGTAGCAAGTGTAAAAATGTAGGAAGAGAGTTTCAGAAAATAATTCCAGAACAACCAAAAGTTTTACCACCAACGGTGTGATTGCACATGAGGACAAAAAAGCATAAGTCACAATGTGAAATGTAAGATTCATGGAACATACACAAGTAGGTGAGGCCAGAAAAGTGTTAATAATGGAGGCTGAGGATTACGAATTTGATGCATTGGCAGAACAGAAATCAATGAACGTTGTTAATAAAGGGGTTAGGAGTGGGGTTTTGAACAGATTTGGTTGTGTTAACGTGGGGCACAGTAGACAAGGCAGCAAAGCATGAGAGAAGTGAGTCTAAGTGACAAACCTTGCAAATACGTTGAAGAGTTAAACTACAGAAGGCAGCAGTTTAATTATTGGACAAAGTGTGGACTTTTAAAACTTGGCATAGAATCAATCAAGACACTGAGTATTCATAAGCAGCTGTGATGTACTAGAATCATTGAGACAAGTGGAAGTAAGGCAGCTCACAGGGGACCATTAGAGAAAATTCTGGAAAAAAGGATGGACGAGTTGACTATGTTAACATCTAAAGGTGCAGCAGGTCAAGCACCACATGTGCAGTAACAAACAAGTCCTGGAAAACTCACACAGGACTCAAAATGTTAATTTAGTTTCTCTCTCTGCTGATGCTGCCAGACCTGCTGAGTTTTTTCCAGCATTGTGTTTGTTTCAGATTTCCAGCATCCGCAGTATTTTGCTCTTAGCAAGAGATGCAGTTTATGACATTAAGCAAATTAGTTCCAGCACTGTAGGGGCCGAAAAGCCAGGTTGGGTGTGTTTAAATGGAAGTTTTTGAGCAAGGTGGGCATAAAGCTTGACTACAACAAAGAGTTAGAAATAGAATTAGCTTTATTGTCACATGTACTCAAATGAGTGCAATGAAAAGTTTACACTTTAAAGATAGAGAGATGGAGCAGCAATTGGAAAAGAAAATGGGCTTGACTTCTTGAGAAGTAATGTAGGTGGAAGGGGGTGGTGAATTTTGGCAGCAGATTTCAAATGAAAACAATGTAGATTTTAAATACAGGTATTTTTCAATATTGTGAAATGGTTTATCATTTCAAACAAAGATCTGCTCTTGGGTCCTTTCTTGAAAGTGAAAATCACTATCACAAAGCTCACTACCATAAAAACAAAAATTGCAATTCAAACTGTGGGCATTTGGGAAATTTGGAGGACAGTCTTAAGAAGTAGAAAATGAACTGGACAACCATAGAAATGCTGAGAAGTCACAAAAATATAATATTTTCCATAGATGACACTAATAACACTTACAACACATTCATATGCCTTACAATGTACAGCCTTGAACATAATTCTGATATTGAACTTTCACTGAACCAGCAGTTTGATTTTTTTTAATATCAGTATTTAAAATAGTTGTCAATCTTAGAACAGATCATTAAAACTCACTAAGATCATTAAAAGCCTACTCATTCCTCCAAGTTATTAGTTACCCCTGTAACTGTAAAGTCCTTTGAATTACCTGAAACTCTTGCTAACCTTCAATTATATGACAATTTTCCATTAACATAAAGGGTGAAAATATTCAATGTTATCTAATATGATCTCCACATTGATTTATTATAAAGCAAGCTCAACAGTGTAATCACCAAATGGTATTTATCGCTTTAGCAAAAACACCAAAAACATCAACTTACAAATATAATCTCCTAACCTCTTACATGCAGTTTCAGATTTAGTTATCTATAATGACTTCCATTTTGAGAATTTATTTCATCTTGGATTCTTCAGTTTCTTTCATTAACATTAATGGGACATATTTTCCACACAAAAGTAAGTGGATTTTGAAGTTAAAGTGTTGTAATTCAGGAAGAATCAGCTGGAAATAAACTATAAGCAAATGATGTCATCTGAACTAAGCTTGATCCATTTTATAAAACATTTTAATATTGAGCGACTTAGCAACAAACCCAAACAAGCAGTCAAAACGCGCCCATAAATCCTAGCCGCACTCTCCTCCATCGAAGACATCTTGAAAATGACTGCTAGACTACTCAGACCTCTTGGCATGATGGTAGCCCACGAACCCACCATAACACACTAAAACAGCAGCTAAAGACCCTATATAGACAGCAAGCAAAACGAATGTCATTTACAAAATACCTTGCAAGAACTGTAACAAACACTACATTGGACAAAAAGGCAGAAAACTAACACCAGGATACATGAACATCAACTAACCACAAAATGACATGACCCACTATCACTGGTATCCTTACATATAGATGAGGAAGGTCACCACTTTGATGCGGACAACACATCCATCCTGGGACAAGTCAAACAGAGACATGCCTGAGAATTCCTAGAAGTATGGCATTCCAACTGGAAATCTATAAACAAACACATTGCCTTGGACCCCATTTACCACCTTCTGAGAAAAAGAACAGGAAATGACATCACCAACACAACAAATGACATCAACATAGGAAATGATATCACCAACCCAAGAAAACCTAAACACAAATAGAAAGTGGGACATAATACCAGTGCTTCACCAGAGGCTCACTGATGATGTTACCTAGTATGGTGACAAAACGTTTAAAAACTAACCTTCCAGCTCAGCAATCAAGCTTGCATCCAAAACCTCAACCTGAGCTACAAATCTTCTCAAAACATCTTAGTACTGAGTAAACATCACTAAATTTAAACATTGCATAAGTATGTCTAACAGTTTGGTTTTATGGCAAGAGACAGAGTGTGATGGCCAAAAGTTGTTTTTCTGATTTGAAGCCATATTGCTGGGTACCTCGCCGTTAGTAATGTATATTACCGATCAAGACATTAATGAAGGAGGTATGAGTAATAAGTTTACAGATGACATGAAAACTGGTGATGAGGTAAATAGCAAGGAGGAGAATCTGCAGGACGATATAGACAGGCTGGTTAGCTGGGCAGAACAATAGCAAATGGAATTTAATCCTGAAAAGTGTGAGGTGATGCATTTTCTGTGGACTAACGAGAGAAGGGAATACATGATAGATGGTAGGACTTAGGAAGTACAGAGAATCAGAGGGACCTTGGTATGGATGTCCATAGATCCTTGATGACAGCAGGACAGGTAGTTAAGGTAGCAGGTGGATAAGGTGGCAAATGGGACACTTGTTTTTATTAGTCAAGATACTGATTATAAGTGAGGAAGGTTATGCAGGAGCTGTAGAAAACATTAGTTAGGCCAAAACCGGAGTACTTTGTGCAGTTCTAGGAAGGATACGATCACATTTGAGAGGGTGCAGAGGGGATTCACCATTACAGCTATGATGGGAGCTGAACACCTGAAATGCCACAGCATATGCGGCTACAGGCCAGAGACTGTAAAATGGGACAAGAATAGATTGGTGTTTGATGACCAGTGTGAGCACTATAGACTGAAGAGCCTCTTCCATGCTGTGACCCCTATACCAGAGATTCTTTCTGATAAAAAAAGCCAAATAATTGAATTTTGCAGAACATGTCACCTGCAGTTCTTGACAGCAGTGCAGACAATATTTGGAACTTTGAATCAAATAACCCATACCTGAATGCCCAAGTGAAAATATTACAAGATATCTATAAGATTTGGTGCTATTTCACAGTAAGCAAATATACATATTGATTATAAACATCTGGTTGTATTATCTTACGTCAGTTAGGTCAGTGAGAAACTGTAAATTGTAATTTGTCCTTAGAAGACGACTTCCAATATTGCCAGGTATTATTCCAGAAATTCAAATCTAAAAAGGTCATTCAAATTTAGGACATAACACGCATTTGCAAAAACATGTTTTCTCCAACAAAATGAGGAAATATTGCAAAAAAAAAAAACCAGGGCTAATTCATTGAAAGTTTCAATACCACAAGTACTTATGAAAATGTTTCCCTAAATTCCTTACAGAAAGAGAAACAACTTCGAGACAGTTCTCCCAAAATTTTGGAACAATTTCAAATAACAATCATGAGAAAATGGAGTCTGTCTGTATAATTGTGTAGTTAACAGTACTACTTCCTCAGACGAATGCCAGGAAAAACATTTAGAATATTTCATTTATTAAAAGATGGTAGCAAAATGAAATTCGCCATCAGGACCCATTAAGAGCATCAATTTGCTAAACAGTTCAGCGATTGATTAGATTTCTCAATTTCCTGGTTATAGTAATAGTAATTTGGAGTAAAATTGCTATGTTTTATGTTATTGGTTTTGTGTATTTCTTATTGATCCTTTTTCATTTCCTTCAATTTATCATTGTACATCTGGAACTGAGAGTCTGTTCCGAACAGCTTGTCCCACCACGTGAAGGTTGAAGAGTAGTTTCCAATGAAGTTCATGTGATGAAAGTCATGGAAACGGGAGCCACCATAAAATGGAATCAAGTGCAATGGATTCAGGGGAACATCATAACCACTGAGAAGAAACAACAAAAATCATTAGCAAAGGAGCAACTTTACTCAGACATTTGTGTTTCATTCACATTATGGTATAAGACCATAAAACACTGGAGCAGAAGTAGATCATTTAGCCCTTATAATCCCTTCTGCCATTCAGTTAGACCATGACTGATCTGATAATCTTTTTAACACATGATAATTTATGGAGTTCCTACATTGGATGTGATTGGTAATTATGGCACAAACTGTGTGTGTCCATTTTGAAGAATGATCTTTTCCCTTGAGTTTCCAAGAACTCAAATGCATTTTCAGATCAGTAAAAGCAAAATCTGCCATGAATCAGAATGTGTTTTAAAATGTCAATATTTGTAAAAAGATCTTTTAAAAAAATGACCTCTTTAAACTTAATAGTGGAAACTTGGTGCCGTTTGATTAATAAAGCAGGACAATGGATTTAGCACAACTTAAACGGCTCAACCTCTCTTCATAAGACATGTCCTCATCTCTGGAATCAATCTAGTGAACCTTCTCTTAACTGCCTCCAATAAAACTACAGCCCTCCTCAAATGAGAGGACCAAAATTGTACATAATACTCAAGGTGTGGTCTCATTACTGCCCTGTACAGTTCTAGCAACACCTCTGCACTTCATTCCTTCAGTAATAAATGGTAAAATTCCGTTTGCCTTCCTTATTATCTGCTGTACCTGCATTCTAGTTTTCTGAGATTCATGACCAGGGACACCCAGAACAATGGGGTGTTAAATCATTATTTAAATAGACTTAATGTACAGGGAAATTTATATAGAGAAAAGACAGGAGATTTGCACTAAGTCAAAATGCTCAAAGATCCAGCGCAGATACAATAAACTAACTAGCCTCCTTCTGCAGCATACAAGAAACTGTTTTGTCCCTTTGAAACATATTTGGGATGCCATAATGTTCTCGTCCAAAAGTCAATGCAGAATTCATAAAGTTAGTTTTATGTTTGTCTAGTTTTGGGGAGGTATGGTGGCTCAGTGGTTAGCACTGCTGCCTCAGTGCCAGGGTCCTGGGTTCAATTCCATCCTCAGGCAACTGCTGTGTGGAGTTTGCACATTCTCTGTGTCTGCCTGGGCTTCTTCTGGGTGCTGTGGTTTCCTTCCACAGTCCAAAGATATGCAGGTTAGATGGATTAAGAAATGCAGGGATAGGATAGTGGGTAAAGCACTATCCTATAGGATAGTGGGTTGCTCTTTGGAGGGTTGATGTGGACTCAATGGATCAAATGCCCTGCTTCCACACTCTAGGGATTCTATGATTCAGTTTGGATTCCATGGGACCAACCATCAGTGATTCGGTTATGTTCTCTGAACCCTAGACTCAGCTATTGTTGAAGACTATCTGTTGTCAGGATACGGTTATTTGATGTAATGGTGTAAACATTAGACTCCCAGAATTTGGTTTGAACAGTGTCAACATAAAAGCAAGTAAAATTCAATTTCAATTTGATTTCTGATAATATTCCCCATAACTGTTTACTACAACTTGATTTAACTAAATTACATTCATAACAAAACAAACTCATGGATCAAGTGGAGTGTCATTCAATGTTCTGATTTATATTTGGTGATCCAATAGAGTGTCAGAATAATATTTATCATATGAGCTTGCAGTGAAGTAGTAATGCCAAAAGGATTGTTTCCTCCTCTTTTGTTTAATACATTCTCAAACTTTAACCAAATTGGCATAATGATGTTACTTGAATGACATCTTTACCTGTGTACGTCTATTGTTTCCAGGAGACGAAAGATCACCCAAGCCCAGAGGAGGATTACATGATTGCAGAAGATCATGATGCCAATGAAGAAACCCATTCCGAGGATGAGTGTCTCTGCTGGGTGGGCATATTCAGCTTGCATGCCAAATGGCGCCTAGATAACAGAAATTTGAAGAAAAATAAAACTGAGTGGCACATGCACAATCATTCACTGAAAGTAAACACTACTGTAAATGACATAATATTAACAATAGAGGCTGGTGGAAGCACAGTGAAAAACTCTGTTAGTAATAGCAAGAATTAGTAATAAAGCCTTCGAAAGCAGAGTTCGGAAGTTTGGCATCAGCAATTATTCAATAAATGAGATAACTCCAAATTAATGGCTTGGTTGACTAGGTTCCAAGTGAAATATTTTATGCATTCACTAGTTCTCAACTGAAGAAAAAAAAGAGAACAAACTAATATACATAATTTTCAATATCTTAAAACAAAATAAATAAAACAACTAACTTACATAATAGCCAAGAAAATGATTCATAGAATCAGGGTGTGGTCCCACTGCAACAAATGAGTCACATGCCTAAAAAGAACAATCATGGAGCCACAGGAAACTGCTCCACTAGGGTTATTCATAATATTGCTGTCAACTGCAAGGCCACATACAAAATGCAGATGTGAACAGGACAAAGGGCAAATAAATTGAGAAATATGCAATCTTGAAGTCATTGGAACAGTAAATGAGTATTGAACAATTGGTGGCGTAAAAGTTTTCTCATCATGCCAAAACAAAAATAGAGACTCACCGTAAATTCATGATGAACTTTATGAATATATTTGTAGATTCTCTTATGGTGCAGCAATCTATGCAGGAAGTAGTGCCAAGTATCTTCAATAATAGCACAACCCAGACATTGCATTGCAATGACCTGCCTGTATCAGAAGGATAATGCAGTGGCATTTAGGAATATTATATCGGTAAAAACTATTCTTTTGAACTTGAATTGGTGGAATTTCATTATTGAACCACAAGACTAATTTCCTGATGTTGCACAGAACCTTATCCATCAGCACTACACATTAGGAATTCAGGAGCCACTCTCATGATTTTGAAACATTTTAACTTAGTGGTCTGAATTTTTGAAATGCAATCTGAGGTAATGAAACTTCCTATCCCATCAGTAGCACAAATTCAGAAAATTATCTCTCACCATTTTGTCTGTTATTCTAGTTAACAACAAGTGTTTCATGTCATTTTCAATAACATGAAAAAGACTGTTGCTCTTAACATTGGAAATAACTTGCACTTATTGCATACTGGCTTCAATATAACAAGCTGCCTCAAAGCAGTGCATAAGGGGCTCTGAGAAAAAGCTGACCACAGTGATGGCTAAAGTGATAGATTTCATATCAAGCTTCTGAAAGTGAGAGGGTGAGATATTGTAACACAAGAAGGTCAGAGGAGCACTTCAGTATGGAAATCTACAACAGGTGAAGACTCTGAATGGTGGTTGCTACTGGTTAAACAAGGGTTGAAAGAGGTTGCAGAGTGAGTGGTGAAGAAATGCTCTGGAGTATGGGAACCAGTGAAGATTGATGAGGACTGCAACAATGGGTGCCATGTCTCTTAGCAACAGCAAGATCCAGACAGAGTACTGTGATAATCTGACTATATCAGATTCAAAATTAATAATGCAGTAAAGTTCAACATATAGTATGACAGACAAGCAAACTTGATACAAGTTAAAGGTGTCTTTTGAATGTAGCTTGGGAGTCTGGCTAAGATGGGAAAATTCTACCCTTGAAGTGAAAACTGTGGATGAAAACTTTATTGATACAGCTATGAGACAAGCACATCTTACCATCGTGGCATTTTCTCCCAGTTATACGGAATGTTGAAGAATTCAGTGAAGTAATAAGTACCACAGATCAGAGGCAGCTGGATACAGAAGTGATTGAATAGCAGCACTTTGAAGCACTTCCACTGTTTCTCAATACTCTCTGGCTTGTCCTAAAATTAAAAGTTATTCTAATAACAGACTGTCTCATCGTATGGACAATTTACAAAAGCAAATACAGTTTTCTTGTGCACGCATAATCCAGCTCTAAATATTCACTGGCCACAATCACAGCAGTTATTATGGGATTCTCTCCATGTTTCAATTCTTTCACGAATCAGTGGGACTGCAGGTACATCATAGTAATGCAGGCATTGATGCCTCACCTATCAACTTTGGGACAGAGCTCGCTCGGCCTCTATTTTTTGAACTCTTGGTATAAGGAGTAGTCGCCAAGGCCTTGCATGTTGTTTGTGTGCAGAGATTTCACTCCTTCCATGACCACTCCCAGAATCCATGAAAATTTGGCACATGGCCATCTTGTCTTTTTCTTGTTTATTTTGTTGAATTCCCTAAGAAACCTAAAGGCTAGGGTTTGATTAAACAGCAACCATTGAGAAAGTTCACTTGGTCAGGTCATGTCAGATAAACAACGCCTAGAAGTTTGATTCCAATTAGATGATGACTGAAACCAGCTAATCAATTCAGATACTTAATTTAATTCAAATCATTTTTAAAAAAACTTATTCATTCACAGAATGTGGAGAAGGTGATGGTTCACCTTGAACGCAACTGAGTGAGTCGCTAGATCATTTCAGAGGGCCGTTAAGAGTCACTCATAATTCTGTGCGTCTGCAGTCACAAATAGGCCAGAGTAGTTAAGGATGACAAACATCTTACCTAAAGGGGCAGTTGAGAACCAGATATGTTTTGCAATAATCTGGAACATCCATAGTCACTTTTATTTATAATAGTTCTTTAATGTGCCAGAAATGATGGGGAATATTGGGTTTTTTGAAAGGGAAGAACTGAAGCAAATCGGTATTAGTAGAAAAATGGTGCTGGGGAAATTGATGGGGTAGAAGACTGATAAATCTATATCAGGGCCTGATAATCTATATCTTAGAGTACTTCAGGAAGTGGGTCTAGAAATAGTGGATGCATTGGCAGTCATCTAAGATTCCTTAGAACCTGAACAGTTCCTACAGATTGAAGGGTAGCCAATGCAATCCCACTATTACAATTGTCATTCACAGCTCCTAATCTCCCTATAATCTGTCTATGCACTGCCATTATCACCTCTTTATTGCTACCTTTGTTTCTGGAGCCATGACTCACCTTCTCTCAGCCTCGTATAAATACCTCCCTATTTCTCCCCTTTTTTTTTAGCTTTGACAAAGGGTCAGTTAGACTCGAGACATCAGCTCTTTTTTCTCCTTACAGATGCTGCCAGACCTGCTGAGATTTTCCAGCATTTTCTCTTTTGGTCCCACTATTTACAAATCGAGGTAGAGAGAAAACAGGGAATTTTAGACCAATGAGTCTGACATCAATAGTAAGGAAGATGCTAGCGTCCATTATCAAGAGTTTTACACCAGGGAATAGTGATAGAATCAGACATAGTCAGCAGGGATTTACAAAATGGAAATCAGCCTTGGCAAATCTACTGGAATTCTTTGAGGATGTAACTAGTAGAGTTGATTGGGGTAGCCAGTGGTTTATTTGAACTTTCAGATGGCTTCTGATAAAGTTCCACATAAAAGAGTAAAATGCAAGGTTAAAATACATGGGATTGAGGTAGTGTATTGGGATGGACAAAAACTGATGGGAGGCAAGAACAAAAGTAGGAACAAACCTGTTTTTCCAAATGGTAACTAGTGGGATACTGCAGGGATTATTGCTAGGACCCCAGGTATTCACAATATACATGAGTGATTTAGATGAAGGAACTAAATAAAATCTCTCAAAATTTGCAGATGAAACAAAATTGGGTGGAAGGGTGAGCTGTGAGGATGATGCTGAGATGTTGTAGGGTGATTTGGACAGCTGAATGAGTGGGCAAATGCATGGCAGATGCAGTATAGTCAGAGATTATCTACTTTGGTAGTTAAAATAGGAAGGGAGGTTATTACTTGAATGGCTGTAAATTGAGAGTAGGGAATGCTCAATGAGACCTGGATAACATCATGCACCAGTTGCTGAATATAAGCGCAGAGGTGCAGCAGGCAGTAGAGAAGGCAAATGATATGTTAGCTTTCATAGCAAGAGGATTCAGGTACAAGAGCGAAGACACCTTGTTGTAATTACTCAGGGCATTGGTGAGGCCACACCTGAAATCGTGTGCACAGTTTTGGTTTCCTTGTCTGAGGATAGTTATTCATACAATAGAGGGAGTACAGTGAAGGTTTACCAAACTGATTCCTGGAATGGCAAGACTGACAATGAAAATTGTCAGTGCAGATTGTATTCACTGGAATTTAGAGAATCGGGGGTTGGGATGCTGTCATGGAACCCTAAAAAATTCCAACAGGCCTGGACTGGTTAGATACAGGAAGGATATTCCTAAAACCACTAAAGTGTGGAGAAATGTCACAGTGGTGAGCCTGTGGAATTCACTATCACAGAAACCTGGTTGAGGACCAAAACATTGTATGTTCTGGATGTAGGTTTGCTCGCTGAGCTGGAAGGTTCGTTTCCAGACGTTCCATCACCCTATTAGGTAACATCTTCAGTGGGCCTCCATGCAAAGCAGTGTACATGATTCCTGCTTTCTATTTATATGTTTCGGTTTATTTGGGTTGTTGATGTCATTTCTTGTGGGGATATAATTTCTTGTTCTTTTTCTCAGGGGCTGGTAGATGGAGTCTAGCTCGATGTGTTTGTTGATAGAGTTCCGGTAGGAATGCCATGCTTCTAGGAATTCTCGTGCGTGTCTCTGTTTGGCTTGTCCTAAGATGGATGTGTTATCCCAGTCGAAGTGGTGTCCTTCCTTATCTGTATGTAAGGATACTAGTGAGAGAGGGTCATGTCTTTTTATGGCTAGTTGGTGTTCATGTATCCTGGTGGCCAGTTTTCTGCCTGTTTGTCCAATGTAGTGTTTGTTACAGTTCTTGCACGGTACTTTGTAAATGACATTAGTTTTGCTTGTTGTCTGTATAGGGTCTTTCAAGTTCATTAGCTGCTGTTTTAGTGTGTTGGTGGGTTATGGGCTACCATGATGCCAAGGGGTATGAGTCGTCTGGCAGTCATTTCAGAGAGTCTTTGATATAGAGGGGAGTGGCTAGGATTTCTGGGCGTGTTTTGTCTGCTTGTTTGGGTTTGTTGCCTGAGACACCGGCAGATTGTGTTCATTGGGTACCCATTCTTTTTGAATACGTGCTATAGGTGATTTTACTCTGCTCTAGGTAGTTCCTCTGTGCTGCAGTGTGTGTTGGCTCGTTAAAATAATGTTCTGATGCAGCTTTGACTGAGACAACACACCCATCTGAGGACAGGCCAAACAGAGACACGCACGAGCATTCCTGGAAGCATGGCATTCCAACTGAAACTCTATCAACAAACATCGAGTTAGACCTCATCTACCACCCCCTGAGAAAAAGAACAGGAAATGACATTGTCAACCCAAACATCTAAATAGAAAGCAGGAATCAAGTACAGTGCTTCACCTGGAGGCCCACTGAAGATGTTACCTAGTAGGGTGATGAAACGTCTGGAAATGAACCTTCCAACTCAGCGAGCAAACCTACAACCAGAACCTCAACCTGAGCTACAAATCTTCTCAAAACTCGCTAATATTGTATGTTTTCAAGGAGGAGGAGGGAGAAATAGCTCTTCTGGCTAAAAGAATCAAGGGACGGAGTGTGGGGAGGGCAGAATTAGGGAATTATGCTCAATCATCAACCATGATCATAATGAATAACTAACTCCTACCTTCTAATCCAGAATTTATATTCTCCAGTTACTGTGTTAGTACTTGAAGTCAAGTCTGTGGATCATTAGTTGAGCCTAAGAGATTACTGATCCAGCAACATGATCACAATGCTAGGATATGTTTTGTTTTTGTTTTATAAAGTTACTCTCCATTTATTGATATTGTTAGCATTAGCTATTTAAATAAAAATATAAATCAAATGTCACAGTTAATTTATTTGTTTAAATAAGCTGAGAAGGAAGGTTTGCTTGAAGAATAGAAACATGTATTGAATGAGGTCTTGTCTGGAATATTTGTGCCTATTGCTGATGGAGGATGGAATGCCAGCTAGAAACCATTTATTATGCACTTCAACTTTCCATATGAAACACAATCAAATACAAGTCCTGTTCAAAGTTAGCTTCACCAGAACCAACACTGTTAAGATTATCACAGTTAGTGATAATCTAAATTAATATTTCATGTTCTAAATGGTACCTTTATATAAGTAGTACCAAATATTTCTTGCAAATAGTATCTTAATCAGCCAACATTCTGTTGCAGTGACAAGTTATGGTCACATCTGTAAACTTCCTGTGACCAACTCTGTCCACTTTCAGAGATATCACTTCTTACAGAATACTAGACAATGATGGATGATGAGATTCATTTAAAAAATAAGAATAGTGGTTCTTAAGGTATTTATAACTAGCACGAACAGCATGGACAACCAAAGTGAGGCCAATAACTTTTTTTCGTGGCTGGAACTATAGATGCAGTCCTCGATGGGAGGGGTATACCTGCTCTTTTTTTAAAAGCATAATTTACATCCACTTGTCACTCCTCACACTTCCTCACTTGGTATGGCTTGGACACATATTTACCGAATGTTCCTGGCAGTGTGACGACTATCTGCTGCAAAATTTGAATCCGTGACTGGACAAATGCGCATTATAAAATATAATTATTGCGAACAGTGTGGAAAATCTATGCAGCGATTTGCCTAAACGAAGTTGTCGTTGAGATTCGGACTTTTGTTAAATACTGACTACAGTTCTAACTCTAGAGATTTTGTTGTTTCTATACTTGCACATCAAATGATCGCCAATTTGATACAATTCACTTTCTGTTAGTCATATAAAGATACCGAGATGCTGAATGACAAATTACACGCACAAAATTCTTGACAGCTTTTACAGACTGTTGACTTTTCTATTGTATAAATAATTCAACCAGAGACCATGGTAATCACTAACTAGTTAACGTTAAACGGTTGACCACATTTGATTGCATGAATCCCCATTAAAACATAAAATAATACTTTGGTAGAATTCAAAAGATGCCCAAGTTCTGTGATAAATAAGTGACTCCCCAACAACACACAATGACATTCATACCATTCTTACCTTTTGTATCTTATACTTCTGCATGGCTGGAATAAACTGAAAAATAAAACCTGGTAGACAGAACAAAAAATAAACGCCTTCGTGAACCAGAAGAGAACCCCAAGTAGCAATTTGAAATTTGGTAAAATTGTCCAGCATGTAGTTCCATGCATTTTTAAAAGGCTCTTGTAAAGGGTTTTCGGGGAGTAAAGAGTCCATGTAATCAATGGCTAGAATTGCAGAAGTGATAATACTGCTGCTGTTTCCATCCATCCTGCCGGTCGATCATTTGATGTTTAACGCGTCTAACCCGATACAACCTGACAGCGCTTCGCCGAAGTAGCACCATCACCTTATCCAGGCACGCTTTCTGATTGACAAGCAAATCGTCCAATAGAGGAACAGGACTGCCCTGAGTGACAGACCGGTCCTGGAGCTTGATCCACTCCGCGTGCGGGAGGGAGGCGGACCCTGCATTGCCTGGGTGAAAAGAACTCGACTCATAAGGATCAGCGGGTGCTGATTGGACGAGGCGGTGGACTGATGTTGCGCTGTGTGGGCAATCCAATATGGGGAGGATACGTCACAACAACCAAACTGGTATCATTTGGAGCCGGAAAAGATGCTGAATGTTTGTTTACACCAGTTCCAGTTACACATTTTATCGTTCCTTTCTGGAATAACCAAGCTTCAAACACCAATAGAGTCAAGTTTGTATGCCTAACAAAAAAAAAGCAAAGCTTTCAAAAACAGGAATTGTTGGAAAAACTCAGCGGGTTTGCTAGTTTCTGTGGAGAGAATGGGGTTAAGTGGTGACTCTCCACAAATCCTGCCAGACCTGCTGAGTTTTTCCAACATTTTTTGTTTGTTTTCTTGTGAATAGGCCTAGAGATCTTGCTTTGCTCTCCATTTGATGGCCAACCCTCATTCAATATTTCTGATGATTGGTTTATAATCCTGTTAACCCTTTTCATGCTCCAGACATTCAGTATTATTTGAATCCCACATAGCATCATCTCTTCCCAATGGCAGGTAAAAACAGCAAAGAGCAGATAAGACAAAAAAAAGGCCTTTGGAGAACCGGGAGAGCAGTCAAAAGCTGTAGTCCACAAAAAAGACAATGGCTCACTAAAGAGTAAAGTCCTATACAGGAATTATGGGGATTTAACGATTGAAAAAGAAGCATGGCTCTGTTAATTAATGAAAATATTAACACAATGGAGAGGGATGATGTTAATTCAAGAAACTAGAATATATAAGTATGTGAGTGGTGGGAATCTGGAACTCACTATCTCTCAGGGTGGTAGATGAGCACTTGTGATGTCAAGGCATACAAGACAAATGTTTGAAAATGGGATTAGAATTAGATGCTTGCTTTTGACTGGCACAGACTTGATGGGCTGAATGGCCTTTTTCTGTGCTGTAGACCTTTATGCTCTAAGTAGTCTGGGTAGAAATGAGGAGTGATAAAGGCAAGACGTCATTTGTGGAGGCTTCCTAACAATAACCACCTGGTAGTACAGGATATTAAGGAAGAAATAATAGGTGTTTGTCAAAAAGCTTCAGCAGTAATCATGGTGGTGGGGGGTGGGAGGGGGTTAACTAACATACACTGGAAAAATCAACTGGGAAAAAGCAGTGCAGAGGAGGAATTCAATGAACATTTTCAGGAAAATTTCTTAGACTGGTATGTTATGGCGCTGACCAGAGAGCAGGCTATACTCAACAGAGTTTTGACTAATAAGACAGGATTAATTACTTACCTCATAGTCAAAGCACTTTTGGGTTGCAGCAACCATGATCGAAATTTACAAACAATTTAAGGGAGGGAAGTGTGGGGCCCAAGACTACTATTTTGAAGTTAAACAATAGCAATTACAATGGCATGACAGCAGAGCTGTCAAAAATGAACTGACAATTTAGGTAATAGGCCAGAAGATACAGTGTCAAAGGAACAGGAGAATCAACGTTTCGGGCATAAGCCCTTCTTCAGGAATGTAAGGGGGTAGGCTAAGAGATAAATAGGATGGAGGGCTGGAGGGGAAGGTAGGTGGGAAGGCGATAGATGGGTGCAGGTGAGAAGTGATGATAATAAGTCAAAGTAGAGGGGTGGAGCGAATAGGTAGGAAGGAAGATGGAGACATGGGACAGTTGAAGACAGTGGTGCCAATTTGGAGAGTTGGATCTGGGATGAGGTGGGGGGAGGGAAGATGAGGAAATTGGTGGAAGTGACATTAATGGCGTGTGGTTGGGAGAGTCCATAGGCAGAATATGAGGCATTCTTCCTCTGGGTGTCAGGTGGCTAGGATTTGGCCAAGGAGGAGGCGCAGGACCTGCATGTCCTTGGTGGAGTGGGAGGGGGAATTGAAGTGGTCAACCACAGGCCAGTGGGGTTGTTTGGTGCTTGTGTCCCAGAGATGTTCCCTGAAATGTTGGCATCTGTCTCCCCAGTGTAGAGGAGACTACATCGAGAGCAACGGACATAGTAGATGATGTGTTTGAATGTGTAGAGAAATCTCTGCTGGATGTGGAAGGATCCTTTGGGGCCTTGGATGGAGGTGAGGGGGAAGGTGGGCGCAAATTTTACACTTCTTGTGACTTGCAAGGGAAGGTGCCGTTGGTGGAGGGTGTTTTGGTGGGGCGTGGACCTAACGAGGGATTTGCAAAGAGAATGATCTCTGTGGAATGCTGATAGGGGTGGGGAGGGAAATATATCTCTGCTGGTGGGGTTTGACTGTCGGTGACGGAAATGGTAGGGGATGGTGTGCAGGCCACTTTTGGAATATTGCGTGCAATTCTGGTCTCCTTCCTTTGGGAAGGACGTTGTAAAAGTTGAAATGGTTCAGAAAAGATTAACAAGGATGTTGCCAGGATTGGAGGATTTGAGCTATAGGGAGAGGCTGAATAGGAGCCTGGAGCTGTTTTCCCTGGAGCGTTGGAAGCTAAGGGGTGACCTTATAGAGGTTTATAAAATCATGAGGGGCATAGTTATGATAAATAGGGTTGGGGAGTCCAGAACTAGAGGCCACAGGTTTAGGGTGAGAGGGATAAGATATAAAAGGGACCTAAGTGACAACTTTCTCATGCAGAAGGTGATGTGAGTATGGAATGAACTGCCAGAAGAAGTGGAGGCTGGTACAATTACAGCAGTTAAAAAGAATCTGGATGTCTTCATTTTCCCTCCCCCTACCTCATCCCAGATCAACCCTCCAACTCAGCACCAGCCTCTTCAACTCTCCCATGTCTCCATCTTCCTTCCCACCTACCCGTTCCATCCTCCACTCTGACCTATCACCATCACCAGCCATTTCACCTTCAACAACAAAACCGACAAACCAAAGGAACACCCAAGGGATCTCCAATATCAGGATTCTTAGCACAGGCAGTTATGCAGAGATTGAACAAACAGCTCTGCCAACCATCCAACCCAAACTTTGGGTCTGCTACATGAATGACACCTTTGTCATCACTAAACAAAGTAAATTAGGGAAATCTTCAAGACCATCAATAATAACCTTAGTGGCATAAAGTTCACTAAAGAAGAGGAAAACAACAACAAACTGCCATTCCTAGATGTCACAGTAGAGCGAACAGCCAATGAGGAACTTTAAACCAGCGGCTACAGGAAAACAACACATATGGACAAAATATTGAACTACAGAAGCAATCATCCCAACACCCACAA
The DNA here is from genome assembly GCF_047496795.1 of Chiloscyllium punctatum. Lineage (NCBI taxonomy): Eukaryota > Metazoa > Chordata > Chondrichthyes > Orectolobiformes > Hemiscylliidae > Chiloscyllium > Chiloscyllium punctatum. Next base: position 40,767,053 of record NC_092758.1, read on the forward strand.
ACGGATCTGCATCAGATCATTATTTCAATGAGCCACCACACACTGCAACACAGAGGAACTACGCAGAGCAGAGGAAAATCATCTATACAGTGTATTCAAAGAGAATGGATACCCAATGAACACAATCCGCCGATTTCTCAGCAACAAACCCAAACAAGCAGACAAAACGCAGTCCAGAAACCCTAGCCATTCTCCCCTACATCAAAGACATCTCGGAAATGACTGCCAGACTACCCAGACCCCTTGGCATCATGGTAGCCCACAAACCCACCAACACACTAAAACAGCAACTAATGAACTTGAAAGACCCTGTACAGATAACAAGCAAAACTAATGTCATTTACAAAATACCTTGCAAAAACTGTAACAAACACTACATTGGACAAATAGGCAGAAAACTAACCATCAGGATACATGAACATCAACTAGTCACAAAACAACATAACTCACTCTCACTAGTATCTTCACATACGGATGAGAAAGGACACCACATCGACTGGGACAATATATCCATCCTAGGACAAGCCATACAGACATGTGCAAGAATTCTGAGAAGTATGGCACTCCAACTGGAACTCTGTCAACAAACACATTGACTTGGATCCCATTTACCACACCCTGAGAAAAAGAACAGGAAATGACATCACCACCGGAAATGACATTAGCAACCCAAGGAAATCTATACACAAATAAAAAGCAGGTCATACCACCAGTGCTTCACCAGCGGCTCACTGAGGATGTTACCTAGTATGATGATGAAACATCTGAAAGCAAACCTTCCTGCTCAGTGAGCAAACTTTCATCCGGCATCTGGATGGATATATGAATAGGAAGGGTTTAGAGCGATATGGGCCAAATGCTGGCAAATGGGGATCGGCATGGACTAGTTGGACCGAAGGTTCTGTTTCTGTGCTGTACATCTCTATGACACTGTGTAGTTGGAGATTGGTGGGGTGGAAGGTGAGGACCAAGGGAGATCTATTGTTGTTGCGGTCGGAGGGGTAAGGTTCAAGGGCGAAGGTGTGGGATGTGGAGATGCACTGGAGGGCATTGTTGACCACATGGGAGGGGAAGCTGCAGTCCTTGAAGTAGGAGGCCATCTGGAATGTTCTGGAGTAAAATTGCTCTTCCTGGGAGCAGATATGGTGGAGGTGTAGGAATTGAGAGTAAGAGATAGCATTTTTACAGGAGTGGGGGCTGTGGGAGTCAGTGAATTTGAAATAGACATCCATGTTGAGTCAGTCACCACAAATGGTGATGGAGAGGTCTAGGAAGGTGTGGGTTTGGGGGTTAGGGTGGGGCACCTCTGAGGTGGTTTAGTGGAACTTGAGGTCAGGGTGGAAGGTGTTTGTGAGGTTGATAAACTGTTCAACCTCCTCATGGCAGGACATGGTGGCACCAATACAGTCATCAATGTAGATGAGGAAAATGTAGGGAATGGTGCCAGTGTAACTATGGCAGATGGACTGTTCCACACATCCGGTGAAGAGGATACTCTGACCTCAAGTTCATGTGGACCATCTTAGAAACGTCCCTCCCATTCCTGGACCTCTCTGACTCCATTTCCAACAAACGACTCAACACAGCCATCTACTTCAAACCCACCAACTCCCACAACTACTGGACTGTACCTCCGACCACAATCCCCTCCTGTAAAAATGCTATCCTTTATTCCCAATTCCTCTGGCTTTGAAAAATATCCACTCCCTGGAGGATCAATTCAACTCCACAACATCCCAAATGGCCTCCTACAAGGATCAAATTTCCCCCTCCCACATGGCCAACAATGCCCTCCAGCACATCTCCTCCACTTCCCGCACCTCCGCCCTTGAACCCCACCTCTCCAACCGCAACAAGGATAGAATCCCTTGGTCCTCACTTTCCACTCCACCAATCTCTGGATACAACATATTATCCTCTGCCATTTTCGCCTCCTACAATCAGATCCCACCACTAGAGATATAGTTTCCTCCCCACATCCTATCAGCATTCTGCAGAAACCATTCTCTCCACAACTCCCTCATTAGGACCGTGCCCCATCCCACCCCCCCAACAACCCACTCTCCATTCACGGCACCTTCCCTTGTCACCGCAAGAGGTGTAAACCAGCGCCCACACAAATCCCTCACTCCCATACAAGGCCCCAAAGGATCCTTCTATATCTGGTAGACATTTTCCTGCACATCGAAACACTTCATCTACTGTGTCCATTGCTCTTGATGTGGTCTCCTCTGCATTGGGGAGACAGGACATGAATTTGTGGAACATTTCAGAAAATATCTCTGGGACACACACACATAATAACCCCACCATCCTGTAGCCGGCCACTTCAACTCCCCCTCCCACTCTGCCAAGGACATGTGAGTCCTGGGCCTCTTCCATTGCCAAATCCTAGCCACCCGATGCCTAGAGGAAGAATGCCTCATCTTCCACCTTGGAACCCACGAACCACATATCAACATCGATTTCACCAGTTTCCTCATCTCCCTTTTCCCCACCTCATCCCAAATTCAACTCTCCAACTCGGCACCACGCTCTTGAACTGTCCCACCCGTCCATCCTCCCTCCCAGCTATCCACTCCACCCTCTGCTCTGACCTATCACCATCAACCTCTACCTGCATCCATTTATCACCTTTCCAGCTACCTTGCCCTCAGCCCCACTCCCCTCTACTATTTATCTCTCAGCAATCTCCCCCCACCTCCGACCCCCCCCAACATTCCTGATGAAGGGCTTATGCCTGAAACATTAATTTTCCTGCTCCTTGGATGCTGCCTGACCTATTGTGCTTTTCCAGCGCCACACTTTTCAATTCTGATCTCCAGCATCTGCAGTCCTCACTTTCTCCTACATAAGTCCAGGGAATGAGTGTTAGACAATAAAGAAATGGCAAACAAACTGAACACATTTTTTGCCTTTGTCATCACTAGAGAGGATACAAAGTAGCATCCTGGAAGCAACTGTAAATGAGTCATTGAAAGGGTTCAAATCCCACCTGCTTCAGAGGCATGTAATAACATCGCTGAATTGGGCTGATGAGTAAAATATGTTAATTTAGAAAAAGGAACTCAAGTGAATTATAATTACCAAAGAAGTGGTTCTGAGTAAATGGCTGTAATTGCAAGTTGACAATTCTTCAGTTATTAGGGATTTTATCCTAGGCTCTTCAAAGAAGTAGCTAGTGAAACAATTGAGGCATTGGTCTTGATTTTCCAAAACTCATTTGATTTCATAAAGGTTTCTTTAGGTTAGAAAATAGCTAATGTAACTTCTTTCTTCAAGATGCAAGGGAGGTAGAGAGCAGGAAACTATAGGTCAGTTAGCTAAGCATTTGTCACAGGAAAAATGTTAGAAACTATTTTTTAAAAAATAGTATGGGGGATTCAAGATGGCGGCGATGAGTAGGTCTGGCCTACTGAACTCTGCACCAGAACCCAAATAAAGTGGTGTGCTCACCCTCCCTTTATTACCCAATGTGGTAGATATAATTATTTTTGATGCCTAGAATTGTTCAGTGTCAGTTTAACATGACCAAAGGGAAGGGACCGTGAGGATCGCAGCAAGCAGGGACCCCCCACCCCCCCCACAACAACGGACATGTTCGCGGCCGTGCGTCAGCCTCTGCGATTGCCCCGGGACTTACATATGGAACAGAGCCTGATATCGGAGTTTGAACCAATCTCAGTCATGCTGCAGAAGCATGACCAGGAGATCCAGTGTCTCGGACAGTGCATCAGGGGGGTGAAGCAATGGGCTGCAGTCTCTGAAACTGTGACAGAATCCTCTGTGGTTCTGGTCCAGGTGTAGGAACGATGGGTACATGCCTTGGAGGAGCAGGTGTACGACCTTGAAAGTCAAGGTCGTCGGAAGAACATCTGTCTGGTGAGGCTACCTGAACGGCAGGAGAAAGGCCAGCTTATCAGCTTCTTGGAGCAATGGCTCCCGCAGTTTTTGAAGTTGGAAGTTGAAGTAGGCCAGGTGCAGGTTGAGTGGGCCCACCAGGTCGCAGTGTTCAGGCCTGGATCGGACCGGCACCTCTGCCTGATCCTAGTGTGACTCCAGCACTATAGATACAAGCAAATGATGCTGGAAGCCTCGAGAGCACTGGGGAAGGATCCACAGGCTCTGATATACAAATGATCATGAATTATGCTTTTCCAAGACTTTTCTCCGGTTCTGATTTGTAAGAGGAAGGCCTTTGATGAGGCAAAAAGACGGCTGAGGGACTTGAATGTACAGTATTCCATAAGATATCCAGCAATATTACATTTCAGCCACAGAGGGTCTGTGTTCAATTTTGACTCACTGGAAAAGACAAAGGACTTCCTAGATGCTTTAAAATAGACTGGCTGGCTTGAATAAAATGGACAGTAATGTTTATTTTGTTTTTCTCTGTAATTTGCTTGGTTTACCTGGTTGTCAGTTGAGGGGGGCATTTTTTTAAAAATATATGTCGGGGTCATAATAGTATCTTTTTTCTTTTTCTCTCTCATCTCCCTTCTCTTTCTCCTTCCATCATCCTTTGTTCCCCTTTTTCTCTTATCATTTCCTTTTGTACTTCTTTTCTGGTATGGGATGGAGGGGGACGGTTGGGGAACGGGGGAGATGTTTCTTTTCTACCAGGAGTGCCTAGGGTTACAGTATGGAGGGGACGGGTTGAATGCCCACTTTTCACTTCCTTGTTATAAAATGTGTGTAGTTTTCCTTACTTTGTGTTGTCTGGTGCGGGGTCATGGTTTCGGCCCCAAGGAGACATGGAGGGATTAATAGGTAGTATGAGCATTCCCTGTGGCCAAGGGGTAAGTCGCTTTTCATTTGTGTTATGTATTGGTATGTTATAAAAGTAGCTGTTAGAAGTTTTGATTTGGTAGTTTTGGAAGTTGTATTTTTAAATTTATACAATCTGTTTATGGTTTTCTCTCAGCGGGCTATGAATGGGGTTCTTCCTCCTGGGGAGGGGTCACCAACTGTTTCAGACTATCATGGCGAGCCATTCATTTAAATGATGCACATGGAATGTTAAGGAGAGTCATTCACCAATTAAAAGAAAAAAGATACTGTCAAGACTTAGAAAAGAGAGGGTCAATGTTGCCTTGCTGCAAGAAACACATTTAACTGATAAGAAGCATTTGAAATTGCAACAGGGAGGGCTCGGACAGGTGTTTTCTCATCCTTTAATTTGAAAAGTAGAGGAGTTGCAATTCTTATCCAGAAGAATCGCCCATTTCAAATATTAGACCAAATTAAAGATGCCTATGGGTGATTTATAATTCTTAAAGCTTTAATACATGGAGAGGAATATGGGATTTTGAATGTATATTGTCCCCTGGCACACCCTCTTTCCAGGTTGATGGCCCTTGAGGCGCGTCATACAATTACAGGGGGAGACTTTAATTGTCTTATTGACTCTGAAGTGAGCAGAATGCCTAGGGGCCTTGCGGGTATGTCCCCGCAATCCAGGCAGTTGGTGGACCTGAACAGGGAGCTGGACTTGGTGGATCTGTGGAGACGTCTTCACCCTGAAGGTAGGGATTTCACCTCTTTCTCTAATCCACATAAATTGACATGTATTTTTGTCCCATCGACCTTTCTGAGTTTGATGCTGTCTTGCAGAAGAGGGAACATAGCCATTTCAGATCATGTGGCACTGTACATGGAGGTCAAGGTCAGTGGTAACGGGATGGGCTCACGGCACTGGCGCATGAACCCTTTCCTCTTGAAAGATAGAAAATTTATAGAGTATTTTTCACAGGAATTTAAAATCTTTTGGGACATTAATTTGGGTACAGCCAGTAATCCATCGGTGCTCTGGGAGACTGCCAAGGCCTATGCACGTGGTTTGATTATTTCTTACTCTGTGACCAGGAAGCGACAGAGGGGAGAGCAGCAGCGTTTGCTCAAGGGTCACCTGAAGGCAGCTGAGACAATATGCTTTGACAGACCATCTGTAACCACATTGCAGCAGATTATAGCCCTTAGGGCTACTTTGAATGCTGCGCTCACCTCGGCAGCAAAGAGGGAAATCTCTTTTGCAAAACAGAGGTTATTTGAGTATAGTGATAAACTGGGTAGATATCTAGCGTACCTGGCCAGAAAGAAGAATGTCCCCCATCCATCAGAGAGAGTGCTGATACTCTTACTTGCAATACCAAAATGATTAATGCAGCATTTAGGAAGTTTTACTCTGAGCTGTACCGGTCAGAGGGCTGTGAGGACAGGCTGATGAAGATGGAATCCTTTTTTAAGGCCCTGGACTTTCCCGGTGTAACTTCAGAACAGGTGTCCTTTCTGAATGCCCCCCTGACAATCCAGGAAATACAGGAGGTGGTGAGGCAGCTCAGAGTGGTAAAGCGCCCGGCCCAGACAGATTTCAAAGTGAGTTTTATAAAGAGTTTATAGTTACCCTGGCCAGACTGCTCTTGGATATGTACAATTACTTAACCAGTCAGGACTGCCTCCCATCCTCTTTGAGAGAAGCAAATATTTCTCTTATTCTTAAGAAAGGAAAAGCCCCAGAGGATTGTACTTCGTACAAGCCCATATCGCTCCTAAACGTGGATGTTAAAATTCTGTCAAAAATGCTGGCATTATGATTGGGCAGGGTTTTGCCTTTCTTGTAAAGGAGGACCAGACAGGTTTTATCAAGGGTCATAGGTCTACCAACAATATTAGAAGAGTACTAAACATAGAACAGGTATGCCAGCAAGGGTCGATTCCAGGCTTGAAAGTCTCCCTGGCTGCAGAGAAAGCATTTAATTGGGTGGTGGCCATACCAGTTTGGTCTTAGAGGGGTTTTTGTCAAGTGGGTGGCAGTATTATATCGTGATCCGAAAGCAGCGGTTCTCACTAATGGTATTAGTTCAGATAGTTTTAATGTCAGCAGAAGCAGCTGATAAGGATGCCCTCTCTCACCACTATTATTTACATTGGTGATTAAGGCACTGGCGGAGGCCATCCAGAGGGATCCTAACATAATTGCCCCAGAGGTAGGGTCAGGTACGCATAAGATCAACCTCTATGTGGATGACGTTCTTCTCTTTTTAACTGATCCGATGACATCTGTGCTCTGTTTAATATAAGTGATTAATCTATTTGTATTGTTCTCAGGGTATAAAATTAATTTGATGAAGTCAGAGGCCGGGAGCCTTACTAGAATATCCGATTTTGGGAATGGAACCCCTTACTCTTTCGTGTGGTCACAGGGAGGTTTCCTGTACTTAGGCATTTTTATCACCCTGGCCTTCAATCAATTATGAGAAAGTGAGGACTGCAGATGCTGGAGACCAGAGTTGAAAAATGTGGTGCTGGAAAAACACAGCAGGCCAGGCAGCATCCGACGAGCAGGAGAATCGACATTTCAGGCATAAGCCCTTCTTCAGGAATCATTATGCCCGAAATGTCGATTCTCCTAGTCCTCGGATGCTGCCTGGCCTGCTGTGTTTTCCCAGCACCACATTTTTCAACGTCAATCAATTATATAAAGCTAATTTTGTGCAGTTGAGAGAGAAGATAAGGCAGAACCTTCTGCACTGGAAGGATCTTCTGATATCTTGGTTGGCTAGAATAGCTCTGGTCAAAATGAATGTTCTCCCTCACTTATTATATCCCATGCGAATGCTCCCTTTGATGCTGCCCAGGTAGGTGTGCTACGGAGGCTTAACAGTTGGCTTGGATCTTTCATCTGGCAGCATAGGCAGCCTCTTATTAAGCTGGATGAATTGCAGCTTCCGCAGGGGATGGGAGGTTTGGATTTCCCAGACTTTAAGAAATATAAATTGAGTTCCCTACTATCCTATGTAGCTGACTGGGCCCGCCAGGACTCGCAATTTGGTTGAATACCGATGCCTCCCAGGCAAAATGCTCCCTCATCAATTTATTGTTATGGACAAGATGAGCACTGTTATGGACTATTGCAGAAACCAGATTGTCCTTAATGCAGTTAAAGCATGGAGAATGATGCGGCAAGGTAAGAGCAACTTACAAAATGCTTCCCCTTTCACTCCTATAGTGAGAATGTTAAGCTTCCAGTCGATGGACTCTGGCTTTAAGTTCTGGGAGTCTCGAGGAGTCTCTTGTTTGGGAGATTTATTTGACAGTGAGGTCTTGATGTCTTTCGAGCAGCTGAGTCAGAAATATGAGCTATCTAGGAAGGACGTCTTTTGTTACTTGCAGTTTAGGGACTTTATATAAAAAAAAGATTACATCGATGTCCCTATAAGTCAGATATGGAGAGGAGAGTGCTCTGGTCTATGGGCGCTCTCTCGGTCAGCACCCTCTATCACTTGTTAGGAAGTAATGTTCCAAAGGACATTGAGCAGCTATGCAGAACCTGGACTTAGGAATTGGGGGTGGAAATCTCATCAGAGGTATGGGAGGATATTTGGGAGAATGTAAAGAAGATTTCTATTTGTAACAGGCTATGCAACTGAAGGTACTCCACAGGGCTCATTTGGCACTGGAGCGGCTTGTGAAATTTAAGACAGGAGTGTCCCATATGTGCCCCAATTATAAAACAGATGTTGGCACTCTTACTCATTGTTTGTGGTCATGCTACAAGCTTTGTAGGTATTGGGATGCTATAGCAAGAGTTTTGGAAGAGGTTTTGGGAATGGAGGTTAAGTTGGATCCTGTGTCCCTCCTCTTGGGTCTTCCAAATCTCCCTTCTTTGGACGTGCATGGGAAGAAATCGTTTAATATTCTTTCATTCTATGCGAGGAAGAACATTCTCATGAACTGGCTGTCGAAGAATCCCCTAGGACTTTAGGGCTGGTGTAGATTAGTTATGAAGCACATCCCCCTGGACTTCCTTAAGAGTATGGTGCACCAGAAAATGGAGCTATTTTATAGAACATGGCCACCCTTTCTGAATTATATAGATGCAGCCTTGTCAGCTATATTGATCATGGCCTTTGCGTAGGCATGAGGGTTATGTCTGGGGGAAAGAATCCTGAACAAATACAGGTTTGCTTACTAATGCTCCTGATGGTGGGGAGCTTCGGTGGGACTACACTGGGTGTAGCAATTTAACTGAATATAACTTAAGTTATCTTGGTGTGACTTGATTTAATTTTTTTCCTTAATTATTTATTGAATTGTAGTTTTTATAGGTTCTTTTTTCCTCTCTCCTCAGTGGTTGTAGTTTGCTTTCTGTTATTAAATTTCTTACAACTTTAATAATATCATTTTTCTCAATAAAAATACTTACAAAAAAAGTATAAAAGGGCACTTGGATAGTTTCAAAGTAATCAGGGAGAGCTAACATGATTAATTAAAAATGATTTTTTTTGACAAAATGTATTGCAGTTATTTGAAATTGCAACTTTGCTGTAGATAAAGGGGAGTAAGTGCGGACTGCAGATGCTGGAGATCAGAGCTGAAAATGTGTTGCTGGAAAAGCACAGCAGGTCAGGCAGCATCCAAGGAACAGGAAAATCGATGTTTCGGGCATAAGCCCTTCTTCAGGAATTCCTGAAGGAGGGCTTATGCCCGAAACGTCGATTCTCCTGTTCCTTGGATGCTGCCTGACCTGTAGATAAAGGGGAACTAGTGAATATATTGTTTTTAGATTCCAGGAAGACATTTGATAAAATACCACATCAAATGTTATTGCAGAAAATAAAAGCTCATGGTATAGCAGATAACAAATTAGCATGGATAGAAGACTAGCTTGTTAACAAGAAGTAGAGAGTAAGATAAGTGGGTCTTTTTTAGGCTGGCATGAGTGGTGTACCACAGGGTTGGTGTGACTGCATTAATATTTTACAATTTATAAAAATGATTTGGATGAAGACATCAAAGGTGTGGCAGCTAAATTTTGGGATGACCCAAAGGTAGGGAGGAAAATTAATTGTGAAGAGGACATAAAGAGCCGGCAAAAGGATATAGATAGATTATATGAGGGGGCAAAGATCTGGCAAATCGAATAAAATGTTGAAAACATGAAATGAGCTCTTTTGGCTGAAAGAATGAAAAGAAGCAACTAAATGGGAAGAGATTGCACAGCTCTTGAGATGCAGAGAGAGCTGAGGGTCCTGATGAATGAATCAACTCAAGGTTAGTGTGCAGGTTTAGCAAGTAATCCAAAAAGTATTTGAATATTATGATTTATTATGAGGGGAATTGAATGCAGGAGGTTATGTTTCAGTTATTAAGGGCACTGGTGAGACCACATCCGGAAAACTGTGTATAGTATTGGTCATTATACTTGTAGAAGGATGTTAATGCATTGAAAGCAGTTCAGACATTTATCAGACTAATAGCTGGAAGGAGCAAATTGCCTTCTTCAGAAAGGCTAGATGTGCTAGGCTGGGAGTTTAGAACAGTCAGAGGTGAATTCACTGAAACATATAAGATCCTGAGGGGATTTGACCAGGTGGATGATGGAAGCACGTTTCCTCTGGCGGAAGAATCTATAATTTGGAATCAGAGTTTAAAAATAAGGGGCATTCATTTAAAACAGAAATGAGGGACCATTTTTGCTCTTAACATGGATGTCTTTGGAATTCCCTTCCCCAGTGGATGCAGAATCTTTAAATAGTTTGAAGGTAGAGGCAGATAGATTCTTGAATACCTAGGAGGATGACAGATTATCAGGGATATGCAGGAATGTAGAGTTGAGTTTAAAATCAGATCAGCTATGATATTATTCAATGGTAGAACAGGCTCAAAGGGCCAAGTGGCCAACCATGTTTCTTGTTCATAAAACCTCATGAATGACCTCAGAATTGCTCTGTATCACAGGCTGTGTAAGTGAGGTAAGAAGTTAAATTCATTAATCAATAGTCTCTAAAGCACAGAAGGGTTGAATATTTCTGGGACAGTATGACCTACAAGGAAATCTAAAGTTATGAAATTTGTCAGATGGAAGGCCAATGCAGACTATCAGCAAAATGGGAGTAAACCTAAGATATTGCAGTAGGAAGCAGATCTTGAGGCTTTAATGTACCTATATGTTGTTAAATCTATCCATAGAATATCCGTCACAAGCACCTGATGAAGAGGTAGTGCCTCAAAAGCTAGTGCTTCCAATTAAACCTGTTGGACTATAACCTGGTGTTGTGAGATTTTTAATTTTGTTCATGCTAGTCCAATTCTGGCACCTCCAAATCATAATTAGAATATTGTCAGTTTATTGAAAAAGGCCACCAGAATTTTACGGTGCATGGCCATTTTAAAACATACTAGTCTCTGCTGATACTGCATTAAGTATTGCATTCTCTTTGGTCTCTCTGTTTCAAGCATATGTTGAGTTTTTCAGGGGTTACAATGAAAGGCTACAGAGTTTATGCCAAAACTTAAGAAAACAATGGCAAGTGTGGTTCTTTTTAATCTTGACAAAAGACTGAAAGAGATTGATAGAACTCTACATAATTAATGGTTTAAATAAATGGAAGCCAAGCATTTCTGCTGAATTCAAAATTTAAACATTGCGATTATATTCACAAATTAGGAGAACAAAACAGACAATGCAGGAGGAACCTGTTTTTAATCAAATATGTGAAAAGGATTACATATATGGTTAATGGAACCAAACTTTAGCAGCTTTTAAGAAGCATGTGGACAAGTAATTGTCAACTAATAAGAGTTATTTTAATTTACAATTGGGTGGGAAAATAGACTAAAGGTCTTCTGTCTGAAAGTCTTGCTACATTCGTATTTTAGTTTAATGCTTAGGAACAATGTACTCATATGGCACTTCTAATGCAATAAATATCACAATGTTTTTCACGGAAGCATTGGCAAATCAGAAGAATCTTTTTTACTCAAAGAGTGGTGGAAATGTGGAACTCATTACTACAGGAACAGCTGAATATAGAGAATAGAGTCAAATACGGAGAAATCCTGGTGAGACAAATTCAGATAACTAGAAACTCCTATTGGGGTGAAGTTGTTAGCCATTCCTTCAGGCAGAATAGGAAATCCAGTAGTGGGATACCCAGGATAAGCTGAAATTCCAGCTGGGAACTCCAGATTGGCTGAATTCATAGATATTTGTAATATGACTGCGCCAATCTGAGCTGAGTTAGACCTTTATTCAACATAGAGATCTTTCTGCGATGGAGAAAGTGAGGACTGCAGATGCTGGAGATCAGAGCTGAAAAATGTGTTGCTAGAAAAGCGCAGCAGGTCAGGCAGCATCCAAGGAGCAGGAGAATTGACGTTTCGGGCATAAGCCCTTCTTCAGGAATGAGGAAGGTGTGCCAAGCGGGCTAAGATAAAAGATAGGGAGGAGTGATTTGGGGGAGGGGCGTTGGGAATGCGATAGGTGGAAGGAGGTTAAGGTGAGGGTGATAGGCCGGAGTGGGGGGGGGGGGGGGTGGCGGAGAGGTCGGGAAGAAGATTGCAGGTCAAGAAGGCGGTGCTGAATCAGAGGGCTGGGACTGAGATAAGGTGGGGGAGGGAAAATGAGGAAGCTGCATTCGTCCCTTGTGGTTGGAGGGTTCCTAGGCGGAAGGTGAGGTGCTCTTCCTCCAGGTGTCGTGTTGCCATGGTCTGGCGATAGAGGAGGCCAAGGACCTGCATGTCCTTGGTGGAGTGGGAGGGGGAGTTAAAGTGTTCAGCCACGGGGCGGTTGGGTGGGTTGGTGCGGGTGTCCCAGAGGTGTTCTCTGAAACGTTCCACAAGTAGGAGGCCTGTCTCCCCAATGTCTCCACAAGGGATGAATACAGATTTCTCCAGCTTCCTCATTTCCCCTCCCCCCACCTTATGTCAGTCCCAACCCTTGGACTCAGTACCGCCTTCTTGACCTGCAATCTTCTTCCCGACCTCTCCGCCCCCACCCCCTCTCTGGCCTATCACCCTCACCTTAACCTCCTTCCACCTATCACATTCCCAACATCCCTCCCCCAAGTCCCTCCTCCTACCTTTCATCTTAACCTGCTTGGCGCACCTTCCTCATTCCCGAAGAAGGGCATACGCATGAAACGTCGATTCTCCTGCACCTTGAATGCTGCCTGACCTGCTGCGCTTTTCCAGCAACACATTTATCAGCTCATCTTTCTGCGATGGCCTAGAGATGTTCTGGGATTTCAACATGGAGACGATGTCTGGTTACAGCAAAGACACTGTAGACTTATTTGAAGATAACACACTGAGGAAGATGGGACTGGGATATCATAGCAATTACAGAAACATGGCTCAGGGATGGCAGGACTGGCAGCATAATGTTCCAGGATACAAGTGCTACAGGAAGGATAGAAAGGAAGGCAAGAGAGGAGGAGGAGTGGCATTTTTGATAAGGGATAGCATTACAGTTGTGCTGAGGGAGGATATTCCCGGAAATACATCCAGGGAAGTTATTTGGGTGGAACTGAGAAATAAGAAAGGGATGATCGCCTTATTGGGATTGTATTATAGACCCCCTAATAGTCAGAGGGAAATTGAGAAATAAACTTGTAAGGAGATCTCAGCTATCTGTAAGAATATGGTAGGGGATTTCAAACTTTCCAAACATAGACTGGGACTGCCATAGTGTTAAAGGTTTAGATGGAAAGGAATTTGTTAAGTGCGTACAAGACAATTTTCTGATTCAGTATGTGGACGTACCTACTAGAGAAGGTGCAAAACTTGACCTACGCTTGGGAAATAAGGCAAGGCAGGTGACTGAGGTGTCAGTGGGGGAGCACTTTGGGCCCAGCGACCATAAATCTATTAGATTTAAAATAGTGATGGAAAAGGATAGACCAAATCTAAAAGTTGAAGTTCTAAATTGGAGAAAGGCCAATTTTGACGGTATTAGGCAAGAACTTTTAAAAGCTGACTGGGGGCAGATGTTCGCAGGTAAAGGGATGGCAAGTAGGAGTATACTTATGAGGGACATTAGAAGGGCAAAAAAGGGGGCAGGAGATATCTTTGGCAAATAGAATTAAGCAGAATCCAAAGGGTTTTTACAAATATATTAAGGACAAAAGGGTAACTAGGGAGAGAATAGGGCCCCTCAAAGATTAGCAAGGCGGTCTTTGTATGGAGCCGCAGGAGATGGGCGAGACACTAAATGAGTATTTAGCATCAGTATTTACGGTGGAGAAGGATATGGAAGAGAGAGACTACAGGGAAATAGATGGTGACATCTTGCAAAATGTCCAGATTACAGAGGAGGAAGTGCTGGATGTCTTGAAATGGGGAAAAGTGGATAAATCCCCAGGACTTGATCAGGTGTACCCGAGAACTCTGTGGGAAGCTAGAGAAGTGATTGCTGAGCCTCATGCTGAGATATTGTATCATCAATAGTCACAGGTGAGGTGCCAGAAGACTGGAGGTTAGCAAACGTGGGGCCACTGTTTAAGAAGGGTGGTCAGGACAAGCCAGGGAACTATAGACCAGTGAGTATGACCTTGGTGGTGGGCAAGTTGTTGGAGGGAATCCTGAGGGACAGGATGTACATGTATTTGGAAAGGCAAGGACTGATTAGGGATAGCCAACATGGCTTTGTGTGTGGAAAATCATGTCTCACAAACTTGACTGAGTTTTTTGAAGAAGTAACAAAGAGGATTGAGGAGGGCAGAGCGGTAGATGTGATCTGTATGGACTTCAGTAAGGCATTTGGCAAGGTTCCCCATGAGAGACTGATTAGCAAGGTTAGATCTCATGCAATACAGGGAGAACTAGCCATTTGGATACAGAACTGGCTCAAAAGGTAGAAGACAGAGCGGCACGGTGGCACAGTGGTTAGCACTGCTGCCTCACAGCGTCAGAGACCCGGGTTCAGTTCCTGCCTCAGGCGACTGACTGTATGGAGTTTGCACGTTCTCCCCGTGGCTTTCCTCCGGGTGCTCCGGTTTCCTCCCACAGTCCAAAAGATGTGCAGGGTCAGGTGAATTGGCCATGCTAAATTGCCCGTAGTCTTAGGTAAGGGGTAAATGTAGAGGAATGGGTGGGCTGCGCTTCGGTGGGTCGGTGTGGACTTGTTGGGCCGAAGGGCCTGTTTCCACACTGTAAGTCTAATCTAACAGAGGGTGGTGGTCAAGGGTTGTTTTTCAGACTGAAGGCCTGTGACCAGTGGAGTGCCACAAGGATCGGTGCTGGGTCCTCTACTTTTCGTCATTTACATAAATGATTTGGATGCGAGCATAAGAGGTACAGTTAGTAATTTTGCAGATGACACCAAAATTGGAGGTGTGGTGGACAGCGAAGAGGGTTACTTCAGATTACAACAGGATCTTGACCAAAGGGGCCAATGGGCTGAGAAGTGGCAGATGGAGTTTAATTCTGATAAATGCGAGGTGCTACATTTTGGGAAAGCAAATCTTAGCAGGACTTATACACTTAATGGTAAGATCCTAGGGAGTGTTGCTGAACAAAGAGAACTTGGAGTGCAGGTTCATAGCTCCTTGAAAGTGGAGTTGCAGGTGGATAGGATAGCGAGGAAGGCATTTGGTATGTTTTCCTTCATTGGTCAGAGTATTGAGTACAGGAGTTAGGCGGTAATGTTGCGGCTGTACAGGACATTGGTTAGGCTATTGCTGGAATATTGCATGCAATCCTGGTCTCCTTCCTATCGGAAAGATGTTGTGAAACTTGAAAGGGTTCAGAAAAGATTTACATGAATGTTGCCAGGCCTGGAGGATTTGAGCTATAGGGAGAGGCTGAACAGGTTGGGGCTGTTTTCCCTGGAGCATCAGAGGCTGAGGGGTGACCTTAGAGGTTTACAAAATTATGAGGGGCATGGAATAAGGTAAATAGGCAAAGTCTTTTCCCTGGGGTTGGGGAGTCCTTAACTAGAGGGCATAGGTTTAGGATGAGAGGGGAAAGATATAAAAGAGACCTATGGGGCAACTTTTTCATGCAGAGGGTATTACGTGTATGGAATGAGCTGCCAGAGGAAGTGGTGGAGGCTGGTACAATTGCAACATTTAAGAGGCATTTGGATGGGTATATGAATAGGAAGGGTTTGGAGGGATATGGGCCGGTGCTGGCAGGTTGGACTAGAGATTGGGTTGGGATATCAGGTCGGCATGGACAGGTTGGACCGAAGGGTCTGTTTCCATGCTGTACATTTCTATGACTCTGTGATTACTGAGATTTTCCAGAACTAACTATCAATATTTTTCAATGCCTTTTACTGAAGGAGGCTGGGCCATTGTAAGGTGTGATTACATTGCCAAATAAAGGCATTCTTAATATTATTTACTGTGTCACAGTGTTTTAATTTGTTTTTTTGACGAAGAGCATTTTTACAGGTAATGGGTTACAGGAGGGCTTCCTTGACTATTGTAAAAGTCTGTTTAGCACAAATTTGTCAGCATGGCACTGCAACTCAGCTTGTGTTTACTGTAGTACAGATGCATTTAAGGGGAGTGTAGACAAGCATATGAGAGAGAAGAGAACAGTGTTATCATGATGCACTTGCAAGAGGTAAAAGGAGGCGCTCAAATGGAACATAAATTGTTGGGCTCAAATACACTGGGTACACGGTTTCTGCGATGCAATCTTATAAAATGAAGTATGACACAAAGCCATATAAAACGATATTAGTATGACAACCGAAATCTTGGGAAAAAAGATGTCTTTAAGAAAGGGAGAGGCAGAGAGGTTTACAGCCCAGACAGCTGAAAGCATAGCCACCAATGATAGAACAATTAAAATCATGGATGCTCAAGAGACCAGAATTAGAATACAATATTTCTCATTTTCTCTCAGGGCAAGGAGATAGCTTGATAAAAAGGTGTGTAAAAGTTCCATCAATTAATCTGACAACAAAACACATTCATTAAAATTAAATCCTATTGTTATTAGACCGTTCCAGATTATCTTGAGAACCTTCATGTTTATAAACTGAAATTCCCCTCATAGTATGGAAACAAGGCAGTTGCATTATACTGTATGTAAATACAGCTCCTTTCATTACTAATTTTTACCAAATTACCTTTATTGAACCAGGCATAAATTACTGGTACAGAGTCTAAAACTCAGATGTACTGATCTATGTGATGGCGACAATTCCCGTGCTAGGCAAATATTAAATACTTTTCTGGAGGATGTATCTGAGGAAATCTTATGATGTACTAATCCTGTAGTGCAATGGCAGCATTCCTTCCTCTGAATCAGAAGTCCCAGGTTACTTAAATGACCAAAAAAATGTGGCATTATAACAACATGTCAAAAAGATCGAATCTCACTTATAAATCTTTCCAATATGGCAGGTGATACCATCACAATTCACAGTTACAGGTGACCACATGCATGTACAGGTGTACATGCTGCCACAACCAACTCCTTGGGGAAGGGCAGCGGACTACATAGCCACTTTGGTTGTGATTAATGTCAACAGCATGGGGTTGGATTCCCCATTCTGGTTGGGGTGCATTTGGGAACCCGCGTTGTTGACTTACTCGTGGTGCAGATCAATTATGTGGGTCAGGCATAGCTTTGGGTAGAAAAAGAAAAAGAAGAAAAAGTCAAATATACTGAATTAATACACTAAATGAAAGAGAAAATACCATGTACATAGATTCCTCAAAGTTGCCACCCAGGCTGATAGGGCTGTTAAGAAGGCATATGGTGTGTTAACTTTTATTAGAAGGATCGAGTTTCGGACCCACGAGGTAATGTTGCAGCTGTACAAAACTCTGGTGCGGCTGCACTTGGGAGTATTGTGTGCAGTTCTGGCCACCGCATTATATGAAAGATTAGATTAGATCCCCTACAGTGTGGAAACAGGCCCTTCGGCCCAACCAGTCCACACTGACCCTCCAAAGAGTAACCCACCCAGACCCATTCCTCTCTGACTAATGCACCTAACACTATGGGAAATTTAGCATGGCCAATTCACCTGACCTGCACAAATTTGGATTGTGGGAGGAAACCGGAGCACCCGGAGGAAACCCACGCATGCACATGGGGATAATGTGCAAACTCCACACAGACAGTTACCTGAGGCCATAATCGAACCTGGGACCCTGGTGCTGTGAGGCAGCAGTGCTAGCCATCGTGCCACCATGGAAAGGGTTCAGAAGAGATTTACTAGGATGTTGCCTGGTAAGCAGGTAAAGTCTTATGAGGAAAGGTTGAGGGACTTGAGGCTGTTTTCGTTAGAGAGAAGGATGTTGAGAGGTGACTTAATTGAGACATAAGGTAATTAGAGGGTTAGACTGGGTGGACAGTGAGAGCAGTTTTCCTAGGATGGTGACGGCTAGCAAGAGAAGCCATAGCTTCAAATTGAGGGGTGATAGATATAGAACAGATGGTAGTTTCTTTACTCCAAGAGTAGCAGGGGCATGGAACACTCTGCCTGCAACAGCTGTAGACTCACCAACTTTACAGGCATTTAAGTGGTCATTAGATAGGATTATGGACGAGAATGGAATGATATAGGTTAGATAAACTTCAGATTGTTGCGCTGCCCTGTCAAACCACCGAGGGCCAAAGGGGCCTGTGCTGCACTGTAATGTTCTATGTTCTATACACAGGTTTGTCTAAACAAGATTAAAACTGTCATTGAAGCAGGTTGTTTGGCTCTTGTTCTGCCCATTCAATTAAGATAGTGTCTGATCATCAAACTCAAAATAATTTTCCAGCATTATCCCTAAATCCTTTAATATCCTTAATATTTAATGCAACCAAATCCTCTTGGATAGAAAATATCAAACTGCTAAGTAATGAAATTCCTTCTAATCTTAGTACCAAACAGCCTTCCCTTTATTATGAGACTGTGTCCCCTAATTCTAGATGCCTGCATTTATTTGCTCTCATCCCGTAACACTTCATTTATTTCACTGAGTTAGCCAATACAAGCCTAGCCTCTTCAAACTGTCCTCATTGGACAATCCTGCTACCATAGGATTTAATTTGATAAACTTTCATTTCATTCCTCCTCTGGTAAGTATATCTTCCTTAGGTGAGAAGACCAAAGCTGGACATAATACTCCAACTATAGTCTCAGAATCTATGCAACTGCAGCAAGACATCTTTATTTCTGTAGGAGAAAGTGAGGACTGCAGATGCTGGAGATCAGTCAAAGTGTGGAAATGCACAGCCAGTCAGGCAGCATCTGAGGAGCAGGACAGTTGACATGTTGAGCATAAGCTCTTCATCAGGAATGCTCGAAACATCGACTCTCCTGCTCCTCGGATGCTGCCTGAATCGCTGTGCTTTTCCAGCACCACATTCTTTGATTTTTACTTTTGTACTCAAACTTCTAGCAATAAAGATCAGCATACCACCTGCCTTTCTAATTGCTTGATTCCCCTTTGTTACCTTTCAGTGGTTCATGAAAAAAAAGACCAGATCCTTTTGGGCAACATCATTTAGATGTCTCATCATTTACTAGAGCTCTGCATTTCTTCTTTTTCCTCCTGAAGTGGATAACATCCACGATATTGCATTTTACATATTCTTGCCCATTTATTTAGTTTGTTTAAATCCCTTTTTCACCTTCCTCATATCTCTTACTTCAACTTAGTTTTGTCTTAGCAGCAAACTTGCAAATATTGTATTTAATTATCACCTCCAAATCACTGATAAAAATAGCTGGGGCCCCAGGCACCTTGTGGTAAAACACTGGAATCAGCCTGCTATCCTGTTAAGAGCCTATTTATTCTTTCTCGGTTTTTTGTCTATTTACTAATTCTCAATTTGTGCAGCATTACCCTTGATCCAATGTTCGTAAATTTATTTACTAACTGCTAATTGAAAGCTTCTGAAAATCCAAATGCACCACATTCGATGGCTTCCCTTTATCTATTCTGCTAGTTACATGCACAAAACAAACTTCCAATTAGTTTGTCAAAAATGATTTATCTTTTATAAATGCATGCTGACATTGAAAATAATGCTAGAATGTCCAATTATCACTTCCTTTATATTATAGTTCAGCATTTCCTTACTCATATAGTCAGGCTGACAGGTCTGTCGGTTCCCCTTTTTCCCCTCTGTTCCTTAAATAGAGGAGTCACATTTGTTATTTTCCAATCTGTTGAACTGTTACAGATCTGTAGAGTTTTGAATGATGACTGCCAGCCCACCTACTATCTCTATAGCCACTTTTGGGATATCCAGTAGATCATCAGGTCCAGGAGATTTACCAAATTTCATGAATTTCTCTAGTATTACTTTGTTTTTAATACTAAATTTCTTTCAGTTTTTCATTCTTGCTACTCCTTTTGTTCTCTAGTACATCCAGGAGTTTTCTTCTTGTACTTTGCTCTGTGATGACAGCCGTAAAGTATTTGTTTAGTTGCTCTGCCAACTCCTTATTCTCCCATTATAAATTTTGCTCTCTTTGCCAGTAATGGATCACAATTGTCTTTGCTATTTTTTTCCCTTTCAGTGGTGCCAGTGGCTAACAAAAGACACAAAAGAATGGCGAGAAGGTCTAGAAATTAGTGCCAGAAGACAAAAAAGGTGTGACAATGTTTTGACAAGTATTAACATAATTATAGCACTTTTACAATATGTAGTTCTAGACTTCCAACTAAATGCTTCTAGACCGCTTCAAATAAGTGATATTACTGGACTTCAAGTGAGCAGAAATATTAGTTTATCCTTTGTTTACCTTCTATTACCATAACTGTGGACCAATGTATTTGCATCAAATCACCAAATTGACCCCAATATTTTAGCTTTCAATGCAGGATGAAGTCCATACTGACAAGAGTAAGTGACCATTGCTGAAAAATGTACCTATAAAGCAAAGGGCTATGGCAGTGTTTCACAATTTATTTTCCACTATGATCTCATTTTAATTCACCACAAGTTTCTAGCAGCCAATTTAGGGATTACCAACAAATAGCCAATGCCATTCACATCCCATGAAATTTAAAGAAAAACATTTCTTTAATTAATGTAACTCCAAAAAAGAATCAACAACAATAAAACAGAGGAAGATTGTATATTAAAAACACTTGTGCATTATAGATTAATATAAACATGAAAATGTTTTTGAAAGTGCTTTATGAAAAAAAATTGTAATCAGGTGGGCTTTAGCCAAACTCACCACATTCAAAACCTCCGTGAAATCTCTACATCCCCTCACTCACATTCACATATTGTAATTAGTTCCACGCTTCCCAGCGCATACCCTTGTCTTCACAACCCACCTCTGCCAAGTAAAGAAAATTGTACTTTTACTTCAAGTAAAGTTACTGAGCAAAACATTATTGATGTCAGATTACATGGAACTGGAGCTTGGATGTCTAGGACTCCAAGCAAGATACCTTACTATTTCCTGTAGTTCAATAAAGCCTATTGCTGTTCAATTCTAAAACTGTAGACCTCACATTACTAGTTTTTAGGCAGTCCCTCAGGATCGAGGATGACTTTGTCACATTTCAGTGTTGTAGGTTCCAAGGTGGCAAAAAGGGCAGTATTGTATCCACAAACCTTATCACAGGTAGGGCAGGTGCTGTTTGCAAAAGTGAGTGGGTTAGGAGCCCAACTGTTTACATGGTGTGCCTGCTGCTTGCACATTTTCCTCCATCTTGGTCCATCTGAGATGCTCAAAATGGTTGCTCTTTTGAAGATGCTGCTTCTCCAAATTGGGCGGTCATGAGTTAGAGCCATGTGGAGAGATAGCACTTTTCTCAGGGAGGATTTGAGCACAACTCAAAGCTCTGAGTAGTGACCTTATTTTGAAATTGTGTGTCAGGCATGCTGATGCAGTGACCTGTACAATGCATCTGATTGATCATAACCAGTGCTGCGATTCAGGGGTTTTCTTCCACTCAGAATCTTTTAAACTTGAGTGGCTTGCTGACGCATTTAAGAGTCAGACACAATGCTATGGGTCTAAAGTTATTACCATGCTGGGCCACTTAAGGATGACAAATTGTCTTCTCCAAAAGGCATTCATGAACAGGATGAATTTATATGACAATCCGATAGTTTCATGGGCATACTTGTTAATACTGGCTTTTACTCTCAAATTTATTTAAGTTACATTCCCAGTGGTCATGGTGGTAATGAACCCATGTTTCTAGATCAATAATACAGCCATCTCTGGATTACTAGCTCAGTCACATAACTTTAACACATGCAAAGTAATTGTTGTTAAAAAAAAACCACACACTTACTTACAGGGAAAAAAAAGAGTAAAAGATACATGGAAAGAAAATCACAACTTTAATTATTTGGATCAGAGTACACGTCAATAAGTTGCGGCCAAACTACTGGCAGCTTCTGGAGAAAGATGTCTATGGCACACAAAAAGTTTGCAATCTTAGTATGCTTGGGGGTGCAAGAAGTAAAATTAAGAAAATCTTCAATACTCAGAGTGGTGCAAGTTTGGAACTTTCTTCAGTAAGTAGCAATTTATGGTAGATCAATTGTTAATTTTAAATCTTGAGATTGATAAAGTTTGGTTAAACATACATATTAATAGGATGAGGGGCAAAGATGAGGTACATGGGTTGGAGTTGCAAATCATCCATGATCTGATTGATGGCAAAACAAGTTTGTTGGACCAAAGCGTCTATTCCTGTTCTTCTGTGCGCTAACTGCAGCATACCAGAGAGCTTGGAACAATGCTGGAAAATCTGTAATAAAATGCAATTTGCTCTAATTTCTATAGTTACTTTGGTGTTTTAAATTTACAATTTTCAAAAAAAATATTATGGTGACAATGAATGGTAAAGAAACTCTTTATGGGTTGGTCAGTTGGGGTTCAATCTAAATTCAACTGAAGGGCTCATGTTGTGCAGAGTGAGTGTCTCTATCTCTGAGCCAGGAGTCCCAAGTTCAACTCCCAACTGCTTCAGAGGTTATAAAATTTAATTGTTATTGCAGTTAGGTCTCACTACATGCTTGTAAAGAGTTTTAAATGATAAACCATAGACTTGGTGTGAAATCGCAATTAGTGATTTATCAATTGAAGTAGCATGATCATAATAGTTAGTGTGCACACTGTAGTAAACTAGCTAATGCATGCAAAACCAAGGCAAAACATGTACTGCTAAGAGTTTGATTCAGTGATTGGGCAGCACATGTTGTACACTTTTGACTGCACAAATAGCTCCACAAACAACCAACTTAAGATAATCAGTCAACTTTGAATATGGTTCATTTATGCTTGCAAGAAGTAACATATATTCACATACAGGATCGATTCTCTGCAAACAAAAAGAATATGTCCATGTTTTGCACCTTTTCGAAATTACCCAGCAGAGTGTGGGAGCTTATAGTTCTCCAACACTTCTACCATGGCGATATCTTCGCTAGCGTCAACAGCATTGTCTTCTACTGTATAAATTGTTGCAATAATGTTAAAGTTAATATTCTTAGCTTCGCCTTAATGAAAACATTTGGCAACACATCCCCAACTACTAAATGACTGTTTTAAAGTATTCCTTAAATTCTAATCATAAATTATTAACATATCATCAATATTTTACAGAATGAGAGCAAATCGACCGCCATAAAAACATCTGTACGTATAAATTACAGGTGGCTTCAACTAATTTGAATTAATTCAATTTCATCTGAATTCAATTTATATTCAGTTATGACAACTTTGAAAACAGTATGAAACAAAGGAATTTAAAATTATTTATGAATTCACTTGTACCTTGAACATTAATCTGACTGTTTTTCAGTTCCTGATCTATCTGCTTTATACTTCAAGCATTTTCTCCTTCAATTTTTTTGAGTATTTGACACTTTCTTCTTTCCTCTATAAATCCAACTCCTTTATTATATAAAAGAAAAATTATACTGAAATATATACACTTTATAATGAGAGACAAAGAGAACTGCCCTCAGTTGCTAGGACTCTAAGTTAGGGAGGAAATGTTCAGAGCTACACAAAAAATGCTGCAACCATTCAGGCTGAACAAACAATAGAATGTTCAAATTAATTCCATCATTTTATTGACAGGATGAAAAAAATAAAACACAGTCAGGAGTGCTTCACAGTCTTGTGCTCCATCAATATGACAGGAACATTTAAAATAAATCATAACATAAAACAAAGATTTCAAACACTGTTTCAAATGACAGCAGAGTGCAATGGTACATTAATCCCTGACACCATACTCTGTCACTATAGTATGACCTTTTTCATCTGATTTGGTTGTCCATTACATATTAATAAAGACAGAGTTACAGAATTACAACTTAATTATGTCTTATGACACTAACTATTATGGATGAAGAATTATTTTGTAACACTGCTTAGGGTGGAATAGCTTATGAATTGAACTTAATAACTTCCATAAATTAAAGTAGTAACTTATGTTTGACATAAGAAGCGCAACTATTATTGAATTCAATAACATTTGCTGATAATCAGTGTGCACCAAAACACTATTTGTAGTGAATTACATTTGTTTGCCATTAAATTGCCAAAAACATTCAAATCAACCTAGTTATATAAATGAGCAACTGAACCATAATCAAACATTTGTATGCAAAGAAAACTAAATTTCTGTAATTCTTCCACCTCTTGTAGTTCAAATATATACAATAAACAGATTAATTTGAAAGGCCAGGTATAAACATTTTTGCATTTGCAATTAATTTGATTTCCAAATCCCCTGTCATGGCTCCCCAAAGTGTCCCAAGCTTAACATTTCATTCATTTCCTACTCCATATTATATTTTCCACATTGTTCCCTCATCCTGCACTTGGTATTGTTTTTAAGACATGAACAATATTTACCAGATTATTACAATGGTGGAGCATTACCATCAATCTAATAAGTCCTACTAGCAGTGTTTGTTAGCTACACAGAAAGAGGTAAACAAGATTCAAAAGAAAAACACAGCAAATGAGAAAAAAAATTATGACTTAAATAATGGAAAGAAAATTTTTAAAAATGACAAAGTAAGGAAAGAGACAGATTGGATGTAAGAAATATTTAAATACAAGATTACAAGCATCTCTAAGTCTCAAACCCTTCTGTATAAGTATCAAATTGCTCTAAATACAGACACAAAGAAAATAAAAAGTTCATATATTTCAATGCTAAGAGTCTGAAGAATCATTAAGCATGGAAGAAAATGGAAACCAGAGGCAAATACAGTGAAAACGAGAGTATGTGGCAATTTATTAGACAGGAGAAATGAGCAACCTTTAAAGTACAAAATTTTAAAAAAGTTTGTAAGCAGAGAAAGAAAACAGTAAAGACGAAAATGAAAATTAAAGAAATTCAAAAGTTAAAAGGAAATAGTATGAAAATCTGTTTTTAAGATGATGTCACACATAGGAATAGAAACATGAAACAAATAAAGCTATAACCCCTTAGTTACTAACCATTTACCACATTTACAATCTTATTAAATAGTATGTTACAGATTAAAAATTCTACTCACATCAGGAATACAATACAACCTCAGAACCTTGAACTTACACTGCTCCAAAAGTATCAACAGATATAAAAGCAAACTATCTGTAGCCAAAATTAATTTGAATACACTTAGTATTAAAATATTGTAAATGTTTTGTTTTTGAAAAAAAAACTGTTTTTAGCATTTTTGTCAGAAATTTCCGTAGGTGGCAGCATTCATTAAAAAATAGTCAAACAATTTACCAGAAACTTTGAAAGGCTGCACAATGGAAATTTGAGTTCAAAGGCAAATATTTTTATAATTCTTGTTCAATTTACTTTAAATTGGTCTTTCTCACTGATATAATTTGCCTTATGTACCATTAAACCATCAAATTCCACCTCCTCTAGATCAACTGGAGGGGCAGGTATGACATCCTAGCTTGCCTGTGACCATCATCAGTGGCCAAAGTTTTTTTTAAAAAATACTGCTGATTACAATCAATATTAATTAATGTCATCACTCTTAACTATCAAGTTGAAACGTCTGTGACAATTCTAGTCCATTGTAGTTTGGCAAACTATGCAGCATAACATTGTTACAAAAGGGGTCTGGTGTCCAAAGAATTTCTGTATTGGCAATAGCATGTTCCTAAAACTTGAAGGTTGCCATAAAGTTTTCTGGCAACCAAAGGGGCAACTCACAACAGAAATGTTATACCCTTCGTTAGCTTACCTCTCCAATTTGAGGGTGTAATCTTAAAACTCTGAGGGAGGAGAGAGGTGTTGTACATTATTTGAAATACCAGTAACAATTCATCTCAATATAAACAAATCATTATGGCAAGTATGTTTTATGCTCCTCCAAGGTTAAAATGTTGGGTTTGTCTCCCTTATAAAATGGTTGATATGGTAATACAGTGCTTCATCCGATCCAAGTAGTTGTGCTTTAAAGGCAGCAGCTTGACGTTCAGCATTGATAATGTGTAGAACTCACATGTAACAGCAGAAAATTCACATTCTCCAGTTAGTCGGTCTCTATTGAGGGCTGACAATTGTCAACATTGGACATTCCAGATCACTTGGCAAGAGCAAACTGACAGCATGTGCTTGTCGCACAATTTTTTTGTATCACCTGTAGTGCTAATAGAAAACATGTTTTATATCTTGATATATCCTTTGATTCGTGCTTGATTCTGCTTTTAAAAACATCGCGCTGGTATCTTTTTGACAGGGTAACTGTGCTTCACACAGAATACCATGCATCCAAGTAATATAAATCGTTCAGATAAAACCTAGATGAGTCTTCAGTGAAATGTGAATCAGTTTTCACTTCAATCCAACTGCGGCTGACGTGTAGAGTCATAGTGGTTTATCAATAACCGCAACACCTAAGAGAAAAATAAACCATTCAATGTTAACAAGTTTAAAACCAGTTCTGAACAATTATAGTACCAATAAGTGACTCAAACAATATTTCTTACTCATTGAAACATATTTTGGGTCATTTTGGATTTTGTCAATAGCACATTTCAAAGCCCATCCAATTATCTTTTCCATTGATTCCACCCAGCAACAGTTAAAACTGCCTTCTTTTCTTTGCGCAAAGTAAAATTACAACAGTTTAAATATAATCAATATCAAAACTGATGAGTCTTGATGGTTGAACATCATTGTCAGGATAATAAATAAATAGTTTTCATATTGCGTGCAATTCTGGTCTCCTTCCTATCGGAAAGATGTTGTGAAACCTGAAAGGGTTTCAGAAAAGATTTACAAGGATATTGCCAGGGTTGGAGGATTTGAGATCTAGGGAGAGGCTGAACAGGCTGGGGCTGTTTTCCCTGGAGCGTCGGAGGCTGAGGGGTGACATTATAGAGGTTTACAAAATTATGAGGGGCATGGATAGGGTAAATAGGCAAAGTCTTTTCCCTGGGGTCGGGGAGTCCAGAACTAGAGGGCATAGGTTTAAGGTGAGAGGGGAAAGATATAAAAGAGACCTAAGGGGCAACTTTTTCATGGAGAGGGTGGTATGGGTATGGAATGAGCTGCCAAAGGAAGTGGTGGAGGCTGGTACAATTGCAACATTTAAGAGGCATTTGGATGGGTATATGAATAGGAAGGGTTTGGAGGGATATGGGCCAGGTGCTGACAGGTGGGTCTGTTTCCATGCTGTACATCTCTTTGACTCTAAGTTTGCTTGAATAATCTAACAGTCAAGTGCTGAGCTATGTCTCTAGGATAATGACTAAAATACTGCCTCAATAATACTCACTCAGCCAACTTTGTTTTGGGTTTAATAGGCCACTCAATAGAGTACCTTTGTTAACACTGCACTTCACTCACCAGGAGCCAAACAGTAATAGCCAATTTTACCCACCCACCAATGCAGGTCTTCCGCGAGTTGATTCATAGCACACAGCTGAAGATAGACACTCTCAAGGGGAAAAAAAAAGTAACAAACAGATACACATTGAAAATGAGGCTGGAATGAGGGAATCAATTTGTTCAAATTTCAATTCTTGTCCTATGTCACCAGTGAGAAGTTTGGTTTAGAATATCGTTGATCAGTTAACAGGTACCAATTCGCTAGTGCAGAGCAGATATAAGGCTACATTAGTCGGCAGACATTAAAAGTCAGTCAATTAACTCAGTGGTATTGGAACTGCATTATTTTAAGTTCCAAACTGATGGGAAAAAAAACTTTTCTTTGCAGTTAAATTACCTTGTGTTATTATTGTCCCCAGATTCAGATCACCATTTGACCTCATTTCTTGTTTTGCATGCCCAAACCTCTGCTCTCCCTGGATATTTCACAGAAGTCTCACATCATCATATTCAAAATATAAATTCAACTTAGCACAAACATCTTTTCTTTCCCATTTCAAACTTTATTGAAGTTCCTTGTATTTCTATTCATTCTCTTCTCAGCTATGTTTTCTCTAATTTATTCCTCTCAGACTAAACAAATACTCAAAACCAAGCAGCAATGCTGCCATGTAACGGAGTATTTTTGTTTTGAGCCACGGGCAACACTGGTATCATCCTGGAGCTCCAGGATGATACCAAAGGCCATCCTCTTTCCTCAGGGCTGCCAACAGAGATCACTGCACCAGAACCTTCCAGACTGGACCAAAGTTGCCAACTAGGCTAATGTCTAGAGGAATGCCAATGGCAGGAAATTGGTTTATAATCTTCTGTGCTCTGCAAGGCTAAAGTAGCCCAACTTATTTTTCTCTCAACTTATTCTGATTGTGTCACTGCATCCACGTCCAACCAAAGTTCGGTGTTTATTACTTGCAATGTTTTACGCAGCCTTTCCTCAAACGCACTCATCCACCCAAATCATATTAAACTACTACCCTTCCTGCCCTCTCTGCTTCTTAACCACTCATCAAATTTCCGTACCTGCACCAACACTGTCAGCTGCTTTCATCACACACATCTGGCCTTGTCTCTTCCAGGAAAAAATAGGCCCTCAATATTTTAAAAAGGGCAAAGATAAGTGGTGGGGTTCCTAACATTCATTTGCTCACTCTCCACGAGGATAGGTCCACTTGTCTGGTGAAGCCAAGATATCTACATCTCAGCAACCAAGTAAGATTGCTCATCAAGTGTTGTACTCCTTTCCAGTTATGACCACTGTGAATGCATTCTTAACATGCCCAAGCTTGCATCCCTATTTCTCAACTCATTTCCTCTTTCCTTTTCCATAGCGACAAGCAGCATCCACAAGGCCTCTGCTATTAAGAGTCCAGCCCCTACATTCAACACTTCTTCCTCCAACTCTGAGCAAGAACACAACACTCGGAGGAAGCAGGGGCAAGGCTGTCACCTGTACACTACACCCACTTTCTCAGTGTGTACATTAGCTAGATTAGAATTAGTGCACATTCTGGTGAATACATCTCTGCAGCTGGACAAGGAAGAACACCCTCAGTCATTTGCACTCAGAAGACTGCCCCTGACCAGGCAGCCACTCAGCTCAGGCAGGAGAGGGCCCTATGTCAGCTATTAACAGCTTCATGAAAGTGCACTAACAAACACTGGAGGAGCAGGCAGGTTTGTCAAAGAGTACTCTGGAAGCTGGATCGCATGTTGGAGGAATCCATCAATGTTATCTATACCATTCTGGCTCCAGCATGCATGCATCTGCTGACTCGGTGGACAGTTTGGTAAAGCCAGGTGAAGGAGAGCACTCGGCCACCAAAGATGCATGCAGATCAGCACTCGATCACTGTAGCAACTGGCAGGACCTTGGCCGCACTGCAGGTGCCCCTTTCTCAAAGAAAGAGCACGGTGCCAGTACTGTATGCAAGGAGAAAACACAGAGATCCCTCAGATGTCTTCTCTTCAGTGTCTTGGTCCATCACTTCTGCCTGTGACTATGTGCGAGTTCAAACCGAGAAGGGCAAGCCTCCTTAGAAAGTTTGCAGATGACACTTAAAATTGGTGGAGTAACAGATAGTGAAGGGGACTGTAAGAGACTACAGCAGGATATAGATAAAGTGGAGAGTTGGGCAGAGAAACGGCAGATGGAGTCCAATCTGGACAAATGCGTGGTGATGCATTTTGGAAGATGCAACTCCAGAGCGAACTATAAAGTAAGTGGAAAAGTCCTGGGGAAAATTGATCTGCAGAGAGATCTGGGTGGCACTGGTGACTCTTCTTTGTTAATAGTATATCACATTACTAAACATATGTTCACTTTACATCAACTGTCCAATCAACTGCAATTTTAGCTTCAGCTTAAAGAATTAAACTAGAGAAGCTACCCATCCTGAGCACCACACAATGCTGGAACCCTGTCTGAAGGATAGCTATTGTTACTCTTGGGCTGATACTAGCCTGTAGCTTTGCATGATTGAATAAAGAAACATCAGATGTTGTGAAGGCTTCTAAAAGTTTGCCATCTTAACTTTGACTTTACAAGTAGAAAAGAAAAACAAACTGGTAAGCTGCACTTGTAGTTAAGATTAAACAGGGACTGCTAGTCTTTCCAGCATCAACACATTTATGGTAATGAATGACAATTTCACCCAATTCAGTTGCTTTGAAAGAGGTTACAAAAAAAAACGCATCCTGAAACACTATTGTGGCTGTGCTACAGCACTTGAGCATGGTCAAGCTGATATTCCTCCTGATCGACGTCCTCAATATGTAACTCTCACAAATCCTTTGGTTCACTGGCTGCTCCAGTTGTCCAAACTACAGCATGCAAGGATTACGCGATACACTCTGTACTGTACTGCAACAAATATCTAGATGGTACAGGCATGAGAATCTCATCTTAAGGAGACATTGTACGGCCCTGATGGAAACTGGTGTTGGGTTGTATACAGGATTAGCTTCATGATATGATGCTCTCAACACTACATGTGTAATGTTTCTAGCACCCTACATCTGGAATGCTCCAGCAGATGACACAATTTTGTCATAGTGCCCCAGGACATCCTTATTTAGTGGCGCCAATGAACATAGCTCTCCTGGAGCACTTTCCATCAAAGACAAAACACTGTGGGCCTCTTGCACTTTCTTCATGAGGAGATCTTTTGCTGGAAACTCTGCATTTGGAGGCTGCTCCTCATTCACTGGAGGTTTTTGCTCGTCCTGGACTTCCATTCACATGTGCTCCTCATCAATTTTACAGCAACTCATTGCAAACATCACAGAGAAGGCAATAGATCCTGTGGCTGGATCCGTTGGCAATAGATTAAATGAGGCTTTTAGGGGAACATCAGAAACAAGCTATTTCTCAGTAATGGGATCGCAGAAAGCACATATGACATTTTATCATTGTTCTCCATTCATTGAGACATGGAAGCCTCAGACAAATAGTGCAATGGGATATCTCTACACAGACCTGTTACATAAATGATCCTATTCTGATATACATTGCATACTTAAATTAGGAGTTTGTTGATGTGTTAGGAACAATGACACCTTCGCCCTCACGCTCACATCGATGACACACAACTGTGCAGCAATGCACAGGTCGAATCACATCATCAAGTGCGCTGATGACAGGACTAAAGTGGCTCTCATCAGCAGAAACAACAAGTCAGCATACAGAGAGGAGGTGCAGCAGCTAATGGACTGGTGCAGAGCCAACAACCGGTCTCTGAGCAGGGACAAAACGAAAGAGATGGTTGTTGACTTCAGGAGGGCACAGAGCAAGCAACCACTCTTCACTGGACATCGACTCCCCTATGGAGATCGTAAAGAGCACCAAATCTCTTGGTGTCTGCCTGGTGGAGAATCTTGCGTGGTCCCTCAACACCAGCTCCATAGCCAAGAAAGTCCAGCAGCGTCTCTACTTTCTCCGCAGACTGAGAAAAGCCCACTAACCATCCTCACCATATTCTAGAGGGTTCATTGAGAGTACCAAGCTGCTGCATCACTGCTTAGTTCAGGAATTGCACCATCGCGGATAGTAAGACCCCACAACAGATAGTGAAGAAAGCTGAGATCATTGGAGTCTCTCTCCCCTCTATTATAGACATTTACACCACACACTGCATCCAAAAGGATAACAGCATTGTGGAAGACCCCACACACCCCTCACTCAAACTCTTCTCCCTCCTACCTCTGGCAGAAGATATCGGAGCATTCGGTCTCTCAGGGTCAGATTGTGCAATAGTTTCTTCCCCCTAGCCATCAGGCTCCTTAACACTGTGCGATCAGACTCTTTTCCATCTGAAATTCTTTGCACGACTTTGAATTGCTGCTAGAACAATGTCTATTAATTATCATTCTTTTATTAAACTGTAATTTACATGTTTTGCACTTCTTATGCACTTTATGCCAACCCTTGTATGATCATGTAGTTAATGTTATCCATGTAGCACCTTGGCCCTGGACGAACGCTGTCTTTTATTTTCTGTATCAATTGTAAATGGTAGAAATGACAAATAAAACCTACTCTACTATAAAGGCAACATTGCATACAAGATAATGGTATGAGAATCATATAATCCAAGGTGTGAAGAAAACAGCTCCATGACCTTGTGCAGCCTGTGAGATCTTTGAATTTGTTTGTGAATTGTGGAAGGTGAAACTATATAGTTCAGCTGACATTACTTTGACTTCACAGGAATGCAATGATCAATGGCATGGTCAAGATCGCTTGTGCCCACAATTTTTATTCAACATAATTAATCACTTCATGAGATTTACATGCAGTGTTCTGCAATAAAAAATGTCTCTGCATTAACAAATGTCTTTAAAGTATATTGTGTAAGGGCCTGATTGATGTAATTGCCCATTGAAAGGCTTCACATCACTCAAGTAGAACCAACTCCCTCATACAAAAACATTTACTCTACCCTATCTGGTGGGGTGGCAGACAGTCATTCTGCATTTTCACTGCACTTTGGGATTTGTACGACAAAAGACAACAGAGGTAGCACTTCAAAGTATATGTAGATGAGCTCCCAAATCTTCATGTTTCCTTTCTGCCTTGCACACCAATAGGTTTCAGCCTCCCCACATTCCAAGATAACCCTTTTATTTAATTCTTCAGCTCTCCACTTTAACCCCTGTCTACACCAAAAGGCAACCAAGACAAAGTACTGTGAACCTGTCAGTCCTGAATGATGCAGCAATGTGCAAAAAAAAAAGGTCAAGGCAAGACAGAAGTTCACTTAGCATCCAAGTAAGTGCAAGGTGAATGGGCACAAAGAAAGCAAGTTCAAAGCCCTGAGGTGCAACCCGCCTTGATGTACAAGTTGGGTGCCTGTCCCTGCACATGAAGCAACCTGACAACAGCATTGCACTACAAGGTGCTGGTGAGCTCCAAAGTGCAGTACTGAATTGCTGAACTTTATTATAAGTGAGTCTGAGATGGGGAATGCTGGCCAAGATGATACCTGGAGATGCCAGTAAGCTATTGCCAACAGATAACTGCTCTGACATTCGTGCGGGGAATTAGAATCACCTAATTTCTCCCCATTGCCTGAGAAAAGCATATAGAGGTCAGAATACAAATGAGAAATTGTTAATTCATGCAAGTAGGCCTTTTGTTGCTTACAAGCTAAATTCTCATCTCGTCATTGAAAAACCTTGTGCAGAAATATCCCACTTCCTTTCTCATCATCAAGAATCTAACATTTCCTTTCCTGCTGTTCACCATTACGTACATCATTCAGGGGTCTAAACATTTCTACACTAAATTATTTTAAAGGTGAAATATGAAAAAGGATTATATACATTAAATATAGATTTCAAAGCTCAAGTAATTTTTTGATACATGATAAAATTAAAACAGCCAATAAGTATGTTTCAGAGATAAGTATGTTCACATACAAAATGACATCAATTCCAACACCGCATAGCTGCAAAATAGTCAGAGGACAAGGGACTTTTGAAAAATAAAGTACAGCATCTTAGTTTGTGTGACATAAAGGTGCACATCATCCCAGTTAGAACAATCTTAGCTACAAACCTGCAACAGCTTTACCTGCGTAGCTTCTTCCAGTACTCATATTGGTTGGTAATAGTGTCCACTTGTCAGTTATAGAATTGTAGAATTCCACAGAAGCTAAATTTGATGAACCATCATCTCCTCCAATTACATACAAAAATCCATTTACAGCACAAACTCCTACAAAATAGAAAAGGTTTAATTCAACTAAAGTTTGGAGTACCTTCAGATAGAAGGTAACATCTGATGCTTAAATGGATCCCTACCTGCATTCCTCCGACACATATTCATGTCTGCCACTTGCCTCCAAACATTTGTGGATGGGTCATACACCTCGACACTTTTCCTCACCAAAGGTCCATCGTGACCCCCAGTTGCATACAACTGACCATTTAGAACGCCTACCCCTGTGATAAGCATGTATAAAAAAGTGAATAAAACATCCTCTTTTGCAATACAATTCAATGCATAATGCTCAGTGTACCATTTGCCAAAACAAGGAAATGACTTAACTGAAAGGTTAACAGGCAATGTTTCCTTTCTGTTGACATGATGGGGTTCTACGTTGCTCATCAGGTTGATGATTATCTTTTTATTTCTTCAGTTATCCTTCCCTTACTCCTCCATTATAGGTAGTAACTCCTGCTGGAGTGCATTTCCATAGGTACAAGTAACTCTCCCTTTCCCTATGTGAGCTTAGTAAACAAAATCAAAGTAGGCTTTTATTTAGTGTTAGGGGTTGAGGGGGGGAAGCCTAAAAGTCAGGTTCAATCTTATGCTTGAATGTTCACAGGTGTAGCTCACAACACGAGTTGCGAGGTGGAGATCTAGTGAGGGAATTTGGTCAGTATTCCTGCAAACAGCTAATTGTGGTATACACCATCATCACAATTAAGACAAGCTAACACAGCACTGATAAACAGTTTAATTTTAGACCCTCTATTTCTTTATAACTCAGTGCCAGACCAAATATTTTATGTACCTACTGAACCGTTAGGAGTTCATAAGTCTCACCTTAGCCTAAAATCAGTGATTGCATGCAGTGTATTCAATTGGAATTCCCTTTTTAAACAGCTTTATGGGTCAATCCACAGCAGCTGGATTGCAGCAGTTCAAGAAGGCCACCTTCTCAAGGGCAATTAGGGGTGGGCAATAAATAGAATATAACAGCACAAAACAGGCCCTTCGGCCCTCAATGTTACACTGACCTGTGGAACCAATCTGAAGCCTATCTATCCTACACAATTCCATTTTCATCCATATGTTTATCTAACGACCATTTAAATGCCTTTAAAGTTGGCAAATCTACTACTGTTGCAAGCAGGGCGTTCCACGCCCCTACAACTCTGAGTAAAGAAACCACCTCTGACATCTGTATTATATCTATCACCCTTCAATTTAAAGCTACACCACCTTATGCTAGCCATCACCATCCAAGGCAAAAGACTCTTACTGTCCATCTTGTCTAACTTTCTGATTATCTTATATGTCTCAATTAAGTCACCTCTCAACCTTCTTCTCTCTAATGAAAACAGCCTCATGCCCCTCAGCCTTTCCTCATAAGGCCTTCCCTCCATAACAAGCAACATCCTAGTAAATTGGCGCTGAACCCTTTCCAAAGCTTCCATGTCCTTCCTATAATGTGATGACCAGAACTGGTACACAATACTCCAAATGCGGCCACACCAGAATTTTGTACAGTTGCAACATGACCTCATGGCTCTGAAACTCAATCTCTCTTCCAATAAAAGCTAACACACCATATGCCTTCTCAACAACCCTATCAACCTGGGCGGCAACTTTCAGGGATCTAGGTACATGAACGCCCAGATCGCTCAGCTCATCCACACTGCCAAGAATCTTACCATTAGCTCAGTACACTTTATTCCTATTGCCCTTCCAAAAATGAATCACCTCACACTTTTCCACATTAAACTCCATTTGCCACTTCTCAGCACAGATCTGCAGCTTATCTATGTCCCTCTGTAACCTGGAACATCCTTTGGCAATCCACAACTCCACCTACCCTAATGTCATCCGCAAATTTACTAACCCATCCTTCTACACGCTCATCTAGGTCATTTATAAAAATGACAAACAGCAGTGGATCCAAAACAGACCCTTGCAGTACACCACTAGTAACTGAACTCCAGGATGAACATTTCCCATCATTCCCCACCCTCTATCTTCTTTCAGCTAGCCAATTTCTGAACCAAACCACCAAATCATCCTTAATCCCAAGCCTCCATATTTTGTGCAATAGCCTACTGTGGGAAACCTTATCAAACACCTTAGTGAAATCCATATACACCACATCAACCACTTTACCCTCATTCACCTGTTTAGTCACCTTCTCAAAGAGCTCAGTAAGTTTTGTGAGGCACAACCTTCCCTTCACAAAACCATGTTGACTGTCCCTAATCAATTTATTCCTTTCTAGATGATTAAAAATCCTATCTCTTATAATTTTTTCCAACACTACTCACAACCAAAGTAAAGCTCACTGGTCTATAATTACCATGATTGTCCCTACACCCCTTCTTGATCAAGGGGACAACATTTGCTATCTTCCAGTCTTCTGGCACTATTCCTGTAGACAATGACGACATAAAGTTCAAAGCCAAAGGCTCTACAATCTCCTCCCTGGTTTCCCAGAGAATCCTAGGATAAATCCCATCCAGTCCAGGGAACTTATTTTCACACTATACAGAATTGCTAACACCTCCTTGTGAAATGCTGACCCAGCCAGCAACACCCACACCCCATGAATGACAAAAAAAAGGAAACTGCTAGCTTAATGAAGTCATAGAGAAAATGCTAGAATCAATAATAATGGAAGTGATAGCAGAACATGTAGAAACTAATAGTAAGATTATCCAGAGTCAACATAGAATTATAAAAGGGAAATAGTGTTTGACAAAACATTTTTTTTGAGGAAGTAACTCACAAAATAGAAAAGGGGGATAATGGCAAATGCAGTATATTTAGATTTTCAGAAAGTTTTTGATAATGTCCCACAAAAGTAGAGCTGAGGGTTATGTGATCAGCCATGATCTCACTGAATGGTGGTACAGACTCGATAGAAGCAGAAATAAGCCATTCGACCTATGCCTTATGGTCTAAAACAGATTAGTAAAACATTCTTTGAACTAACATTTACATCTTTCCCTAACGAAGGAGACCAAAATTGCACACAACATTCGAGATGTGATTTCACCTGCCAGCCCCCGGCCCATATCCCTCAAAACCCTTCCTATTCATATTCCCATCCAGAATCCTTTTAGATGTTGCAACTGTACTAGTCCCCACCATTTCTCTGGCAGTTCAGTCCATACACTTACCACCCTCTGCGTTGCCCCTTAGGACTCTTATATCTTTCCCCTCTCACCCTAAATCTATGCCATCTAGTTCTGGACTCCCCGACCCCAGGGAAAATACCTTGTCTATTTACCCTATCCATGTCCCTCATGATTTTATAAACCTCTAGAAGGTCAACCCTCCACTTCCGACACTCCAGGGGAAACAGCCCCAGCCTGTTTGGCCTCTCCCGAGAGCTCAAATCCTCCAACCCTGGCAACATCCTTGTAAATCTTTTCTGAATGCTTTCAAGTTTCACAACATCTTTCCGATAGGAAAGAGACCAGAATTGCATGCAATATTCCAACAGTTGCCTAACCAATGTCCTGTATAGCCGCAACATGACCTCCCAACACTTGTACTCAATACTCTGACCAAAAAGGAAAGCATATCAAATGCCTTCTTCACTATCCCATCTATCTGCGACTCCACTTTTCAAGGAGCTATGAACCTGCACTCCAAGGTCTCTTTGTTCAGCAACACTCCTGAGGACCTTACCATTAAGTGTATAAGTCCTGCTAAGATTTGCTTTCCCAAAATGCAGCACCTTACATTTATCTAAATTAAACTCCATCTGCCATTTCTCAGCCCATTCGCCCATCCTGTCGTAATCTGAGGTAACCTTCTTCATTGTCCACTACACCTCCAATTTTGGTGTCATCTGCAAACTTACCAACTATACCTCTTATGCTCACATCCAAATTATTTATATAAATGATGAAAAGTAGTGGACCCAGCACCGATCCTTGTGGCACTCCACTGGTCACAGGCCTCCAGTCTGAAAAGCAACCCTCCACCACCACCCTCTGTCTTCTACCTTTGAGCCAATTCTGTATGCAAATGGCTAGTTCTCCCTGTATTCCATGAGACCTAACCTTGCTAATCAGTCTCCCATAGGGAACCTTGTTGAATGCCTTACTGAAGTTCATTTGGATAACTTCTACCGCTCTGCCCTCATCAATCCTCTTTGTTACTTCCTCAAAAAACTCAATCAAATTTGTGAGACATGATTTCCCATGCACTAAGCCATGTTGACTATCCTTAATCAGTCCTTGCCTTTCCAAATACATGTACATCCTGTCCCTCAGGATTCCCTCCAACAATTTGCCTACCACCGACGTCAAGCTCACCGGTCTATAGTTCCCTGGCTTGTCCTTACCACCTTTCTTAAACAGTGGCACCAAGTTAGCCAACCTCCAGTCTTCTGGTACCTTACCTGTGACTATCGATGAAAGAAATATCTCAGCAAGGGCCCAGCAATCACTTCCCTAGCTTCCCACAGAGTTCTGAGGTACACCTGATCAGGTCCTGGCGATTTATCCACTTTTATGTGTTTCAAGACATCCAGCATTTCCTCCTCTGTAATATGGACATTTTTCAAGATGTCACCATCTATTTCCTTACATTCTATATCTTGCATGTCCTTTTCCACAGTAAATACTGATGCACTTGCATACTAATCTGGAAGTCACACACTAGAGTATCTACATCTCTCTGCATCTCACCATTTAGATAATATTTTTATTCTCCTGGTTGAAATGGACAGCTTTTCATTTTCACAGATTATAGGTGTTTGCCCACTCAATTAAGCTAACTACATTCCTTTACATCTTCCTTATGTCCTCTTTTGAATGGATATCTTAAATGATAATGCTGATCTTTCTCTCTGCACCTTCTTGGCAATTGTAACACTGTATCCTGTACTCTGTTCTGTTACCCTGATGCAACTGTTTAGTTTGATCTGCCTGTAAAGCACGTAAGACAACACTTTCACTGTACCTCGGTAAATGTGACAGTAATACATTAATTCAAATCAAATCACAAATTAATTTGCTTACTTAAGTGAACTGAGCAACCATACTTCGAGTCCCTTCATCTAAGTCTCTTAGGTAAATTGTAAAAAGTTGGGACCTCAGAATGAGTCCTCTAATTACATCCAGCCAATCAGAAAATGACCCATTTAAGTTCACTTCCCATCTTCTGTTAGCTTGCCAAACTTCTAACCCTGCCAAAATGTTACCATCTTGCCCCAACCCGCTACCACATTATAAGCTTTTATTTTCTGCAATGATGTTTGATTTTGCTCGTTAACAAATGCCTTCTGAAAATCGAAGTACAGTACCTCCACCAGTTCCTCTTCATCCAAGCATGTGTTACTTCCTTAAAGAACACTAATAAACTGGTTGTAATAATTTTATTTTCAAACTATGTTGATTCTGCCCGATTACATTAATGTTTTCTAATTGACCTGCTTTGGTAAAACAAACAAGGGCAGGACTTATACAATTAAAAGGAGGGCCTTGGGTAGTGTGTAGAACAGAGAGACCTTGGTATTCAGGTACATAACTACCACAGAGATATACAGCATGGAAACAGACACTTCGGTCCAAATCATGCATGCTGACCAGATATCCTGAACTGAACTAATCCAGACCCATTTGCCAGCACTTGGCCCATATCCCTCTAACCCTTCCTAGTCATATATCCATCCAGAGGCGTTTTAAATGTTGTAATTGTACCAGCCTCCAACACATGCTCTGGCAGCCCATTCCATACATATACCACCTTCTGCATGTAAAAGTTGCACCTGAGGTCTCTTTTAATTTGTTCTCCTCTCACTCGAAACATATGTCCTCTAGTTCTAGATTCCCAACCGCAGGGAAAAGACCTTGTCTATTTACCCTACCCATGACCCTCATGATATTATAAACCGCTGTAAGATCATCCCTCAGCCTCCGATGCTCCAGGGAAAACAGCCCCACCCTATTCAGCCTCTCCCGACAGCCCAACACCTCCAACTCTGACAACATCCTTGTAAACCTTTTCCAAACTCTTTCAAGTTCCACAACATCCTTTGATTCTTTGAAGTTTGCATCACATGTAGATAGGATGGTTAAGAAGGCGTTTAGCATGCCTTCCTTCTTTGCTCAGACCTTTGTGTATAGGAGTTGGGAAGTTATTTGAAGTTTATAAGACATTGATGGGGCCTCTTCTGGACCACTGTGCGCAGTTCTGATTGCCATGTTATAGGAAGGATTATTATTAAGCTGGAGAGGGCTCAGACGAGATGTACAAGGATGTTGCTGAGAGTGAAGGGTTTGAGTTATAGAGAGAAACTGGAGCATAGGAAGTTGAGGGGTGACCTTCTAGATGTCTGCACAATCATGAGGGGTATCGATAAGGCAAATAGCAGGTGTCTTTTCACTAGAGTGGGGAATTTCAAGACTTGGGGTCATGTTTTTAAGGTGAGAGAAGAAAGATTTTAAAAAGACATGAGGGACAGTTGTTTTCTTTAAGAGTGGTTTGTGTGTGGAATGAACTGCTGAGGAAGTGGTGGATGTAGGTACAGTTACATCACTTAAAAAACATTTAGATGAG
This sequence comes from Chiloscyllium punctatum, assembly GCF_047496795.1. Taxonomy (NCBI): domain Eukaryota; kingdom Metazoa; phylum Chordata; class Chondrichthyes; order Orectolobiformes; family Hemiscylliidae; genus Chiloscyllium; species Chiloscyllium punctatum. The sequence goes on from NC_092758.1 coordinate 40,807,406, forward strand.
TACATGAATAAGAAATGTTTGAAGGGATATGGATCAAGCGCTGACAGGTGGGGATAGTTTAGTTTGGGTTTGTGGTTGGCATGGACTGGTTGGAGCAAAGGGTCTGTTTCCGTGCTGTCTGACTTCATGACTCAGTGCTTTAACATCTTTAATAATGGCACCTAACAGGTGCCAAAGGGAGAGCAGCTGAGAAGTGGCAAGGCCTAAAAATGATCTCCCCAACATTTAATTTGAGGAAATTTCTGCTCATTCAGTACAGAATAACTATTAAGCAGCATGACAATTTAGAGACAATTTAGAGACAAGAAAGGCTGTGTTAAGATAGTGGGGTGTCACCATTGTATATAAACTGATGTGTTTTGAATGAGGTCACCAATTGGCTGCATGTAATTCAGAAACTGAAGGTCGGGTAGTTCAAGGAAGTATCCATATGTACCTTGTGTCAGTTCAGGAGCAAAGTCAGAAGCCACTTCAGATGGTTCTCTGACTACAACTGAATAGATAAAAACAAAACTAGCTGCATGCAGTTTCACCCAGCTGGACACAGTGACAGATGATCACGTGGTCAATCATGTTAAAATTAACAGACAGACCCAATTTTCCAAGTTAACAATCACAAAGGATGTCACTTGGTGATTTCAGTACAGTGCTACTAGATGTCCAATCAAGTAAAACACCCTTCCTGCACGGAGTCTGTCCAGACCTGTTAGAATTTTATATGTTTCAATCAGCTCCCCTCCCTTCCTTTTAAACTCCAGAGAATACAGGTCCAATCAAACAAATCTCTCATCATAGGACAGTCCTACCATCCTTGCCATCAGTATAGTGAACTTCTGCTGCATTCCCTCTATGGCAAGGATGTCCGTTCTTAAGTAGGGAGACCAAAACTGCATGCAATACTCCAGATGTGATCTCACCAAGGCCCTGTACCACTGTCATACCCAAATAAACGGTTTCCACTGGTTCTCCCTGATCTATTCTACTCGTTAATAGAATCCCAAAAAAACCCAGCAGATTTGTTAACCATGATTTGCCTTTTACACACTCATGCTGACTTCTCAGGTTAGATTTTATTTGAAATAATGTTTGATCAATTTTAAAAAGACAAGCAGAAAGATGCAAATTACTACACATCACACCAAAAAGAAATGCAAAAATCAAACCTGCACCACTACGCCGTGTACTCATATCTGAAACATATGTCCATTCGTTGCTGACTGGATTATATGCTTCAACAGTGCTAAGACATTGGCGTGATGCTCCATCGTAGCCACCTACTGCATACAATCTGCCTGAGGAGATAGAGGGTATATGAACAATCAACACATACATTTCAAAATTGTTAAATACAGTTCTGTTTCTTATTCTATACTAGTTGTTCAATCAAGGAGAGATCAGGAAATAAAGTAAGATTTTGGGGGGAAAAAGAGAGACAAAATGCAAGCAAGTGAGCAAACCTAAATGTCAGAAGTGATGAAAGACCTGAAGTATTCACACTTGTTTCTGTGTCCAGAGATATTGCCAGACCTGATGAGTATTTCCAGCATTTTACATCTTGATTTCAGATTTCCAGAATCCACAGCTCTTTACTTGATGAGAAGCAATATAAGATTGCATTGAATTTCATACAAAGTCCTGAGTACAATTCAGTGTTTTCCTTCCCTACCTATTCAGGATGTTGTTGGTTAATCCCAAGTAGCAATTACTGTTCTGTGTAGAAGCATCTTTAAAATGCTTCTGTCTTTAAATATTTGGGGCATAGGTTAGAACAGCTGGAGTGAAAGATTTCCACAAAGGAATTTATCCCCAGGACTGTCTCACAACTTAAGTTTAGAATACAGGTGATCATTCAGTTTAAATGATTTGGCTGGATACCTTCTTCCTGAAGACTAGAAAGCTGATTGATTATTAAACTTGAGTAGACTGGAATTGTAAATCCTGTTCCTGATTTTTTTTTGTGAATAATTTGCAACTAACATAATTCATGAATTTCTAACTCTAACAAGCTGCATTTGGTATGATTAATCATTACATATTATATTAATCAATGCAATGAACAGTTGGAAAATAAGGAAACATATAGTAAATAAAAAGTTCCAACCACGCTTGCAAAAATCCAACGGTTAAACAAAATACCCTTAATTTGGAAGAAATGGCTTTCAATAGTCTCTCTTCTCCAGCTAAAAGCAAAGATATATCAAAGAAGAACAATTTAAATGTGGATCCTGAAATGTGGGAGATACAAGATGCTTTCACAAAAAAGGGAAGATCAAAAGCAAACTTACACAATCAAGAAGGGTCTCTGGATGCATGTGGGGTTTGAAATCATCAACACCAATTCACTAATCTTTGTGAAACTCACATTTATATTGTTCTCTCAATCAGAACATGCTGTGGGTGCAGTGCGTAGTGTGCATTTCTCACCTGCTGCGCAGGTTTGAATTTTTTGTGTTATCGTGCCATATGATACCAGAGACATCTTCTTCAGGATAAACACACATTTAGCATGCACAAGGTAAAAGGCCACATGATGACTTACAGCCTTCAGGAGAACTGTCCCATTTTAAAAAAAACTATAAAAGAATAATCTTTAAATTGACCATTTGCTTTAGAAAACAATAAATTATGTCAGATTGGATTTTTCATTGAATTAAAAGCTAACTTTCCACTAAGGGGCCTCTACAACAATGCCTAAATTTACATCATCAGGATTGAATTTTAACAATTTAAAGAGTCAGAGTTAAGATGAAAAATGAATTAATTTTCATTTTATTGAAATTATTACACAACATAGGCATAGGACTCAAAGATCAAGCAAGTAAATTCCTTTCATTTCTCTCTTTACTGAATAAGAGTTGGAATAGCAATCTTTTCAGGAAACACATAGGGCAATAAAACACCTGTCATCTTTTCCTCTTACCTTCCACAACTCCAACACCAACACTACTTCTTCTTGTGTTCATGGGTGCCACAAAAAACCATTCATTGATTTTGTAATTATACGCCTCCACTGATGATAATCCTACTTAACAGTGGGAAAAAAAAAATGGTATAATCATTTCATTTCTGGAACTAAAGGTAATACAAGCATAAAATCAAAGATTTTTCTTATTAAATGAACAAACAGATCTGGATGAAAATACGTTAGGATTAAGAATATTCCTTTAGTGAAATGCAAGCCTTAGGAGATAGAATGAATTGTGAAAAGTAAGGTGACAGTGCTAATTGGACAGTGTCAGTTTGCAAAAATATGCTAGAACATCTTTTCAATTATATGTTTGTTCCTACTTGTTCTAAGACATGACAGCTGCAATCACAAGAGAAATTGAGACAAATGATAAGTACCTACAGTAATGTTAATATATTTGTTACAACGGCCAACAACAAGAATATACAAAATAAACTGGATTATAAGATAGTCAGAGATGAACAACATAGAAGCAGACCCTTCGGTCTAACTCATCTATGCAGACCAGATATCCAAAATTAATCTAGTCTCATACTAATCTAAACTCTTCCTATTTATACACCCATCCTTTTAAATGTTGCCATTGTACCAGCCTCCACCATCTCCATTTGGCAGTTCATTCCATACACGCACCATCCTCTGTATGAAAAGGTTGCCCCTTTAGATCCCTTTTAAATCTTTCCCCCTCACCTTAAACCTATGCCATCTAGTTTTCAACTCCCCTGCCCTGGGGAAAAGACCTTGACTATTCACCCTATCCATGCCTCTCATGATTTTATAAACCTCCTTCAGTTTCCGAAAGAGCACAGGATGAACAAGAAAAGCCTCTTGCCTATTCAAGAATGCTCAACACCTGGAACAGACTTCGAAGTGAATTATTTCAGATGAAAACCAATGTTTATGCAAAATAGTTGGATGACATAAGGCAACTTTAAGATTAAATGTGCATGCATCAAAACAAGCTAAGTAGCTTCCCTCACTTTGTGATAACCTTTGATGGGGCTTACTGATATAAACAGAGAAATAGAAGGAATAGGCTATTCAGCCCATTGAGCCTGCTCACCATTCATTACGATCATCCAACTCAATACCCTGTTCTCACTTTTTCCTTATACCCTTTGATCCTTTTAACCCTAATAACTATATGCAACTCCTTCCAGAAACATACAATGTTTTGGCCTCAACCACCTTCTGTGGCAGAGAATTCTACAGGCTCACCATTTCTGGGTGAAGAAATTTCTCCTAAGCTCAGTCTTATGTGGCCTACCCTTAAACTGTGATCCCTGGTTCTGGACTCAGTGGTCATCGGGGATATCCTTCCTGCGTTTATCCTGTCTGGTACCATTAGAATTTTGTAGGTTTCTATGAGATATCCCCCTCATTCCCCTAAATTCTCATGAAGGTGATGGATTTCATCAAGCTACAACCCTCTATTATTACAAATAAGAATTAAATCATGTATTTTCCATAATAATGTGGAGGTGTTGTGTTGGACTGGGATGGACAAAGTTAAAAATCCACACAAGTTTTCAGAGCATGCTCCTTCAGCAGGTACCTCGTGGGGCAGGATCATTTACCATAAATTCTGTGTCCTATGATCCTGCCCCACCTGACGAAGGAACAGTGCTCTGAAAACTTGTACTTCCAAATAAACCTGTTGGACTATAATCTGGTGTTGTGTGATTTTTAAACTTTATTTTCTGTAAGCAGTGAATAGACTTGTAAAATGAAGAGGAACTCAGATGGAGAAAAGGTAAAAGCATTTCACGGATAACCCACTGTACCTGTACTCCCATCAAATCCACCGACAGCATAGAGTAAATCATTTAACACTGCTGCTCCAAGAGTACTTCGTCTCTCTTGCATACTGGCAATGGATGTCCAGTTGTCCTTGACTGCATCATACACATCCACAGTCCGGACTCTTAGTGACCCATTGAATCCTCCCACTGCATAAACACGGCCACTCATATATACAACACCTGGCAGACAGAAAATGAAAACAGTATAAGTGAGAAAAGTAAAAGTTCTAAACGTTGCAGTTACATTTTGCAATCTCCAGCTATTGTAATTTATACATTCCCTTCTATCTTTTCTCGGTTGTTTTGTTACACCACCCCCCCCCCCCCTTGCCCGCCACCAAAGTGTCATCCTAGCAGCCTCCTACTGATATTTCCATGACCTCAAAATACTTCAGCAAAGGAAGTTGATGAATAAACATATTCTGAATGTAAAATGGCGACTCAGAGCTGCAAGAAATCAACATTCTTTGGCATACCAAATATTTGTATCACAGTTTTGCTGGTGTCAGAATAAAGAAGTCAGAATAATGTCAAGTCCGCATCACACTCTATAGTTAAATAGATCTATCCATTACTCTGTAATAATCATTAGCGTAACAAACAACATCCTTATATTTAGGAATACTTTTCTGATTATTCATCAGCATAAACCACCAACTCTACATTGGCTATTATCAACTATCCTTTTTGAAACAGGTCATAATGCAGCAGCTACCTGCGTGATCAAATACTGTTCACACACATTCTCACACTCACAACCCCCATCCCAGACAGACACACACAGACAGACCAAGACCCACATGCACACATATATTTTGTGGGGTGAATTTGTACTTGCAGAGTTACATTGTACTTTGCTCAAAAACTGCATACATTCATGTAGAACTCCGAGCTCAAAAACTGCATGAATTTATGTAAAACTCTGTTTTCTCACTTTTTAGATTAGAATCAATCTAAACATCATGGCATAGACAGAGAACACAGGGGGCCAACACCTTCAACATATTGTCTAGCTATCACCATTGTTAACAGCTCACCCGAGAATGCAAATTTAAAAAATGGTTTTGTGATTTACACATGAAAGAAGTGAAACTATCACTGTATTCTAACAGATGAAAGGCTTAACAGACAAATCAATTTTTCAATGTATAATTTCAGTTACATCACACTGTAAATTTTTGCTATAAATTCTGTGTCCTCCACTATCACCTGATGAAGGAGCGTCGCTCCGAAAGCTAGTGTGCTTCCAATTAAACTTGTTGGACTATAACCTGGTGTTGTGTGATTTTTAACTTTGTACACCCCAATCCAACACCAGCATCTCCAAATAATGGATGATAAGACTGCCTTGTCTGATGAGGCAACCATTAAAAAATTACGTTCAGTATATCCTGGCTAAGTGTCTGTAGCAATTGGTACAACTGAATGCCTTGCTAGGCCATTTCAGAGGGCAATTGAGAGTCAACCACATTGCTGTGGAACTGGAGTCATATGTAGACCAGACCAGGTGAGAATGGCAGATTTCCTTCCTCGAAGGACATTAGTGAACCAGATGGTTTAGTCTTGACAATCAAAAATGATTTCATGGCAATCAGTAGATTCTTAATTCCAGTTTTTTTTTCACTGAATTCAAATTCCACCATCTGCTGTGGCGGGATTTGAACCTGGGTCTGCAGAACTAGACTAGACTAACAATCTAGTGGTAATACTACTAGGCATACCCCTAGATTTGGGTACAGTTAATGATTGTGAAACCACCCTCAAAGTCTCTCAAGTCAAGATAGCGTGTGGTTCAGAAGGCAATTTGGTGATCCCACGAACCCCCTATCTTCACCCTTCTTGGAGAAGACGTTACTGCTTGTAAGGTGCTGTCGACAAAAAGCTTGTCAAGTTGCTGCAGTGCTTCTTGTAAATAATACACACTGCTATGAATGTGCTTTGGTGGGAGGGCAAGTAAACATTTAAGATGATAGATGGGGTGACAATCAAGCAGGTTGCTTTGTCCTGGCTGGTATTGATCTTCTTGAGTTGTTGGAGCTGCTCTGAGCCAAGTGGAGAGTATTCTATCACATTCCTAATTTTCCTCTTATGTTTAAATGGTAAACTGGCTTCGGGGACCAATGAATAATCCGCTACAGAACTCCTTGCCCTTGAGCTACACGTGTAGTCATAATATTTATGTAGCTAGTTCAGTTAAGTTTCTGATCAAAAGGTACTCCCCAGAAGTAGATAATCAGGGATTTAGTAATGGCATTGAGAGATTTTCTCTTATTGGAAGCACATTGCTTGACATTCATATGGCACAAGTGTTATCTGCTGCTTTAGCAAACCAAGTCTGTGTGCTGTCCAAGTCTTACTCAGATGAGCACTTCTTGCTTCAGTTTCCAGGGTGCTGCAAATTAGTACTATACAGTGAACATCGCTATTTCTAACCTAATGGAGGGAAGGTCATTAATCAAGCAGGTGAAGACAGAAGAGATTAGGACACTACACTGAGGAACTCTTGCAGCAATGTCTGGGGACTGAATTGATTGATCTCCAACAACCACAATTATCTTCCTTTGTATTAGGTAAAACTCCAACCAGTAGTTACAAATCACACAACACCAGGTTATAGTCCAACAGATTTAATTGAAAGCACTAGCAGTTGTGACCATCTGATGAAGGAGTGGTGCTCCGAAAGCTAGTGCTTCCAATTAAACCTGTTGGACTATAACCTGGTGTTGTGGGATTTGTAACTTTGTACACCCCAGTCCAACACCGGCATCTCCAAATCAGTCCAACCAGTAGAGCTTTCTCCAATTACTATTCACTTCAATTTTGCCAGGCTCCTCAATTCCACCGTCAGTCAAATGCTGCTTTGATGTTGAAGGCAATCACTCCCATTTCATAAGGGTTCAGCTCTTTTTCTACTATATTAGCACCAAGGCTATAATGAGGTTAGGAAGCCGAATGGTTCTTGCAAATCCCAAACTGGGCTTTTGAGAATAGGTTATTGCTAGTTAAGTGTATCTCAGGAACAGGCCAAGATAGATCATCCACTCAGCACTTTCTGAAGATGGTTGCAAATGCTTCAGCCTTGCCTTTTACGCTGGATTGACTCATTACTGAGGATTAGGATATTAGCAGATTTTTTCCTCATCCTACTGGTCGCTTAGTTGTTCGCTACCATAAATGACGAGACATGACAGGACAGCAGAGCTTTGATCTAATCAGTTGAATGTTAGATTGAAAACAGCTTCTTCTGTTTGGTGTGCACCTAATTCAGTTCTGAAGCTTCACCAGATTGATATGTAATTTTTACGTATGCCTGCTGCTGCTGCTCCAGCATGCTTTCCTGCACTCCACACTGAACTAGGGCTGATCCCCTAACTTAATAGTAATGGTAGATTAATAGATGTACCAGAACATGAGCATTCAGAGTGTTTGAATATAATTCTGTTGTTACTGGGAGTTCACAGCACCTCATGGCTCCCATTTTGCAGCTGCTCGATCTGGTCTGAATCTGTTCTATTTAGCATGGGTATTAGTGCCACACAGCATGATGGTGGCATTTGTGTCTCAGGTTCCTGTATATCAAAGCTGTTTTTGTGGGTTGTGCCCTCTTTAATTGTTTTGCAAATGGTTATTTTTAGGGCAATAGATGTTAACCTAAAACATTAAGAGACCAGTTTTCATTCTTTTGCAGGTTTGCTCTGAAAAGTACTGCCTAAAATCTGGAGATTATATTTTCCAATGGCAATGTCAATGTCTTAAATGTCTGAGGTTGCTGAGAAGAAGCACAAAAACTAGATAGGCCAAATCAGTGAACATATAATGTTGTACATTCTGTTTCAGTAATGTAATCTAATTCTAAGGAGCTTAAGGGAGCTTTGTCACAAAACTCAACAATGAAAAGTCCAATAAACACAAGGAGCAACGACTCTTTCCCCTAGAAAAAAATAAGCTTTCAATTTTGCAAACTATTTAATACTACATAGCACATGTCAAGGATACTTTGTGCAGATTGCCTCTCTGCAACAGGATGACAGAACATTTATGTACCTATTCAGCATATATTCCCCAAAATTTATGAAGTTTATTCTGACCGAAATGTAAACTGAAGGTGATTAATATTGTCAGGTTTGCCAGTGATTGCATTAACTTAAGTTAATAGTATTATACTCTCAGATAAAAGCAAAGCTTTGCAGGTGCTGAAAACCTGAATAAAAACAGAAAGCGCTAGAGAAACTCAGTTAATGTTTCGATATGAAGACAAGTCATGCTAGACTTGAAATGTGAATAGCTTCTCTCTCTTCTGCTGACTTTCTCCAACACCTTCTGCTCATAACAGTATTATACAAACATTCAAACAAGGAACAAGAACAGGCCACTTGGCACTGGCCCTACCTTCACAATTCAATAAGATTCTAGCTGAACTGATTTTGACTTCAACTCCACATTCCTGAATACGCCAAATGATCTTTCATCTCCCTGGTAATCAAGAATCTACCCATCTCTGCCTTAAAATATTTTAAAATTCTTCATCAATTGCTTTTTGAGGAAGGGAATTCCAAAGACTCAACCCACAGAGAAAAAAAATCCTCACTTGAATTAAATGGGTAACTCCTTATTTTTAAACTATGACCCCTAATTCTGCACAAGAGGAAATATTCTTTCCACAATCAGTCAGTCAAGTCCCCTTAGGATTTTATATGCTAATATAAAGTCAGCTCTGACTCTTCTAAACCACAGATGATACAGGCCCAGGCTATCTAGCCTTGCTTCATAAAGCAATCTGCTCATTCCAGGTATTAATCTAGTAAACCTTCTCCGAGCTGCTTCTAATGCATTAACATTCTTCCCTAAGGATCAGTTTTGCACATAGCACTCCAGATATGGTATTGTCAATGACCTGTATAACTGAAGCATATCCTCACCACTCTTGCAATTCCCCTCGCAATAAAATATAACATTCTGTTAGCTTTTCTGATTACTTCCTATACCTGCAGATTAATTTTCTTCAATTCATGCACTAGGGCATCCAGATCTCTAGTGCACTGATTCAACATTAGGACAAAAAGGAATTTGCACTCACATGGCGTTGCACTAAATGTCACTGTTATCTCGCAGTGTGAGATGCAGCAATTGTCATCGAAATATACATAATTTGTGTATTGCAAGATCCAATTAACTGCAATGAAAAGAATAATCATTTAATAATGATTGAAGGGAAAATATTGGAAGAACTTCGGGTAATTTTATGCTCTTCTTTGATTGATGACACTGATTCTGAATGGCTACCTAAATCACTATAATAGATAGCTTTGGTTTAATGTATAATCTAAAAGACAGCATTTCCCCAATGTTAGTGTAAAGGGTCAGCCTAGATTATAAGGACTTGCATTTCTTATATTTTCAAATCCATTCGATGCTTCAAAACTAAAGCAATATATTTTGTATTACATAACTGATCACAGTTCAGAAGCAAGCAATTTGTGCCAGCTAATCTATGCTCAACTGGAGTCTCCCATCTTTCTGCAAAATCATACAAACTAGGAGTAAGAGTACACCATTTAGCCCTTACAGCCTCACCATTCAATAACAATATTATTGATCTGATTCCACATCACATTCTCACCTACCCCTGATAGCCATTGATTTCCTTGTATTCAATGACCCAACCTCCAACACTGTCTGGGTAAGTTCCAAAGACTCTCAACTCTTAAGAAAAAACAAATTATTGCTCTGTTCCATCTTAAATAGAAGACACCTTAAGTTTAAACTGTGTCCCCAATTTTCATGTTTTCCACATAATTTCAGCATTCACCTCATCAAAACCTCACCTGCTCTGAGGAAAGGAGGGTTCTGATGAGGTTTATCTAGCCTCTTATGACATAATTGACTCAACGACTTCATCCTGTGGCAGCAAGCTCCATATACTCCTCATTCTCTTGGTTTCAAGTTTCTTCTGAATTCCCAATCTGACATTTATGTAACCATTTTATATTGCTCCTCTCCACAATGGAAACGCACGGTGTTTAGTTTACCAAAACACTTCATAATTTTATAAATCTTTGTTAGATTGCCCATCAAGCCTTTTCTTTTCAAGACAGAAGAGACCAAACCTGTTCACTCATTTCAATAGGAATAATCTCACAATTCTGTTATTGTAAATCTTTTTTTTAAAAAAAACAACCTGTCCATAGTGTCTCCATTTTCTTTTTAAAATGTGATGATCAGAATTGCATGGCCTAATACAAGTATGATATAACCAAAAATATATGTCTACAAGTTTCAATTCTATCCCTCTCCAAATAACCCTTCCTGTTCAGTTTGCTATATTTAATGTTCTTACGAACGTGGGCTGTTGCTTACAGTAATTTGTGCAATGTACTTCTAAATAATGTTGCTCCTTTATTCCACACAGATTATTTTCTACTATGCTACTTTATAATTTTCCTTTACATAACTTCAGCATAATGTATTGCTAAAAACGGCATTTATCAAAGCTTTTCATCATGCATTCATCAGGACAATTCAAAAGAACACCAATGCAAAGAGAACGCATTCTTTAGCAAGTGGACTCTTATTTGTCGAGGCATTGCTATCAAGGATAAACCAGTTAGATAGCAATTTAACTGTACTGTTTTTTTTTAAACCTTAAACCAAGCAAGTTGATTTTGGTTGATCATTGAACTAGAACTAGAACTACAACTAGAACTACATTGAACTAGAGAATGGTTACCACCTACTTTGTTAAGTTGAAATAGACTATGTGCATACATGTTCCTTCTGTCAGAAAAGAACACAGCCCTGTATATTAATATATGGAGCTTCCAGTACACACATGAATGCCACACTGCAGGCCCAACTGACAGTTTTAAATTATTTGATCATCATAATTCTTAATATTTACAGGATTATTGGGTTGAAATGGCTGAGGCTGTTTTCCCGAGTGCGTCGGAGGTGGAGGGGTCACCTAACAGTGGTTTATAAAATCGTGAACGGCATGGATAGGATAAATAGGCAAAGTCTTTTTTCTGGGGTGGAGAGTCCAGAACTAGAGGGTGAGAGGGGAAAGATATAAAAGAGACCTAAGAGGCAACGTTTTCATGCAAAGGGTGGTGCATGTATGGAATGAGCTGCCAGAGGAAATGGTGGAGGCTGGTACAATTGCATCATTTAAAAGGCATCTGGATGGATATATGAATAGGAAGGGTTTGGAGGGATACGGGCCAGGTGCTGGCAAATGGGATTAGATTGGGTTGGAATATCTAGTCGGCAAGGACACGTTGGACTGAAGAGTCTGTTTCCGTGCTGTACATCTCTCAGACTATAAATGTTATCCAATCAAAGATTTACATCTAATGTTGGGCAGTGTTCTACTGATGCGGTTAGTACTTTGCTTGTTGTGAACAGCCAAAGGGATATACTGTTTAAACTAGATCCATAAGTCTAGGAGATGTACAGCTCATTGCACCACGTTACTAATTTGCGATGTAGGCAGAACATCCTTTTTACTTGACGGTAGTATCTTGTTTGTAACGAACACCACTTCACTGTTATTGCATTGTATGAGCATAATAGTTTTTAGCTTTTGCCCAAACTTTTAAGATATCTTGCATTTCTAGGGTAATTTGAGTACTTTTCATGACGAATTATGATGGCTTTAGACTTCTTCATGAGCCTACTTGACATACAGCAAAAATAATCTTATTGAGATTGTCATTCTGCCACAGGATGGCTTTGATGTGTCTGACTTCAGCACTACATTTGCACAGTGAGCAAATGGCTGGGACCCTACTTACAAGGTTGCCAATAGTGCTGATCTTGTAGCACTTGGAGCAGTAGGAATCTCAATGCATTACTGACCACTAAAGGTAGATTTATGGTAGGCAGCAGTTGAAAAACCCATGACTGCTCCATTTCAAAGACAAATTTGGGTCTAAGATGGAGCCACCTATGGCATGTAAGGAAATTCATACATGTAGCTACAGATTCAGATACATTAGGTGCTTTTATAACACTTATTCAATGCATATTAGTTTAATGCAATTGAAGAATTTATACCGTTATTTGTAGAACCTTTATTTTCCTTACCTGTATTGGCTATAATGCAATTCTGGCCCTATTCATTTAAATGGCGTGGCTATTGCTCGATTTTCTTATAATAAGGGATTGCACGAGAACTGAACTATCGCGCTATTTCATAACTGACAGTACCGTAAATATACCAACTAAATAAAAAGGCAAAAAAAGTCAAATGACATTCCACAGAAGACAAGCTTCTCACGGAACACAACAGAGATGTTTGTGAAAACTGGGCTTTAGTCAGATCCGATGGCAACATCATTTCCTCAGGTATACATGGTGTCATACGTACAAACATGGTATCATATATTACTATAATATAATGCCTTATTGACAAATGAATTTTAATGTATGTCCATTCTGCAAGTTTATTAATGTTTTGTAAGTCGTTTAAGACCTTCTAATTAGCACCTCTGTTCCTACCAGAATTGAAGGAAATGTACAGGTAACTGTGCTCCCATGAAATTTACAGCCTTTGTCCTTCTAGTCAATACAGATTACAGATTTTGGAGTTGCTTCAGTGCATCTTGTATATGGTACACAATGCCACCACTTGGCACTGGTAGTGTTGGGAGTGCTTACTGGTGGATGGAGTGCCACTCTAGTGGCTGGCTTGTCTTGGACAGTATTAAATTTCATGAATGCTGCTGGAGCTGCACTCAATCAGGCAAATGGAGAGAGTGGTTCATCATACTCTTACCATGTTTATGTCTTGTACATTGTGTTTATATTTTTAGGGAGTTATGTGGTGGGTTAATTGTCACAGATTTCACAATCTTTGACCTGTTCTTGTAGCCATAATACTTAACTGTTGTTCCAATTAAGTTTCATGTCTATGGTAACTTTATGGAAAATGAACATACGTCTCTCTAATATGCAGAAGTATCACATTAATAACTGTGTTATTAAGTTTCAAATGGAGTTGAACTTTAATAATTACAACTGACAAGATAAAATATAAATGAATTACATTGAAATATAATGACTTATCTAAACTATGGCATCTCCAACAATGCAATACTTCCTTGTGCTACAGTGATTTGTCATTATCAGCCAAAAAATTCTAAACACTAGCCTTGAAATAAGGCTGAGAACTGAGTCAAGCTGACACTGTTACAAAGTATTTGCAACATAGAAACAGGCCTTTTCACCGAAGAGATGAGGGTCTTTATTTAATTTACTTACTTACATCCCAATTTACTTAATACACTTGAATCAAGACAGATAAATGTGCAATATAATAAAATTATTTGCCTGTTTTCATTACTTTGTATTTGATGCTCTAAAGTGAACAGAACTTTTAGTTTAATAAATGGAACTGCGCGTACCTGCTCTGCACCTTCTGGAAGGAAGCTCTGCTACTTGATTCCAACGATCGTCTTTAAAGTCGTAGCACTCCACGCTTCGTATAGCTTTAGGTGCCTGACCACCAACCACTATCATTACCTGCAAACATAAGCAGCAGATCTGTGTTACAACTCAAATAGTATCAGCAAAGCTTCTTGGTTACGGAAATAATTCAGTGCTGGCATTATAAGATGTCTCCATAATTTAGGTCATAAAACCTAATATAATGTCTGCTATAATTTTGACTTCTCACTATTTAGGTTATGTGGCATGCAAGTGAAACAAGGCTCTCTATTTCTATTTAACTTCTTCCTCAAATAAGCTGGGATTCTAAAAGCATTTTCGAATTTTCCACTATTGTTCTGTCATTATATGCCATATCTGCAAAACTCAGAAAAGTTGACATAACCGTACAGAAAAACTAATAATTCAGAAAGTACATTCACCTGAAAAGTAATGGATTAAAAGGCCAATAGTCTCTACTTCAAGGTGATTGACCAAGTTAAATTCCTTTCTTTCATTGGCTTTCAGGACTTGTTTTAACCAAATGACTACTATCTATTTATTTCATCTATAACAGAGGGGAGTTACAGAGTGACATGAAAGAGTAATGAAGTAAACTGCAGCTGTACTCACATTCTATAAGCACATAAGAAAAAAGCATCTACAGTACATAAAGGATGCAATTTTTTAAAGGAGTTCTAGCGAGGTGAAATGCTCTTTGGGTACCGGATTTTATTTCAGACATGGTGCATTTAATACTGTTTAATATCAGCTACTGTGGAGCTTCTGCTGATCAAAATGTTTTCTTCACTAAACTGGATTAGCTTTATTAGGCAAAAATGTTTAAATTAAAATTGTTTCTTAAACAATTCTGCTAGTTAAAAAACCTGAAAAACAAATAAATCAAGAAACCAAAATTACATTTCCAAAATTGTTTTTATTACTCCATGGCCAAGCTTGTCCAACAGTTATTATGGACAAAGCAAAAGACTTGCTTTCACATGCTACTGTTTAAAGTTGAAACAACAGATCTTCCCAATTTTTTCAAATATAGACTGTACGATTTGAAATTTGTTCTGAAGTACATTTTGCTTTATGTAAGTTCCTAAACAAATACAAAATATATAAATCATTTCCTGAGTGTGAGATTACAGATAAATAAAGTCACAATGAAGGCCATTAGAATTTTTGTTTTATAAACAAAATCAAATTACTAAAAAGAACAAGCACCTTCGCAGTGCCTTTCTCAAATTCAGGACATTCAAAGCACTCTGCAGTCTAGGAAGTAGACTTTTCAAATGTGGTCAAGATCACAATGAGGTGAAACACATTAATTGGCAGTCGGTAACAAAATATACCCCAAATAGCTCATTTTAATTATGCTGTTTACAAGACAAATATCACTGTCCAGTTACTTTTCCAATTAGTGCCATACAAACTTTTACTTTCACCCAAAGGTGCAGTTGAGGCTTCAGTTTAACTTTTCATCCAAAACATGGCATTTTCCATAGTGCAGGATGCTCTCAGTACTACACTGAAGTGCCAAACTTGGTCAAGAACACAAACTATCAGGAAAGGGGGTATTAAGATTACAGCATTCGTAAGTATCTCTGCTCTACACTTCACAGACGAGAATTCAAGAACTTTTAAAAACTGTAATTGGGCCAATACAACTGATCATACAGACTGGCATCTAAGGAGAACCTGACACTATTACTCAGAATATGACAATAATAATTCTGACCTAGAATATGACCTGAACTAGGCAAATCAAGCTTTTTGACTTGACAGAGCAACTGGTGTTGAATGTAAACAACATTCTAAATCAATCGTTTCAAATCTTGATAGAAATTGAGGTTAGGAATTAGTAGATGAATCAATTGATATGCTGTATTTGCTTTATAGGCAGGAAAGTTGAGGCCATTCAAACTAAGCTGAAATGCACATTCACCTTTTAAATAGTTTGCATCAAAATTCAATAAAATCAGTATCAAGATGCCATTTGAGAAATATGATGTTACTTAAATGTCCCACACTTCCAACAATCCAAAATGTTGCTCAAATTTGCTAGCTACTTCCAGAATACTTCAAATGTAACATTAAATCATAGAAGTATAGAATGATAACAGCACAGAAGGAGGCCTTGCAGCCTGCCTTTTTCCTGGCCACACTATGGATGAGCAACTCAGCTAGTTGCATTCTTTGTCTTTTCACTATAGCCATACAATGTTCTCTTTTTAGATGTCTTTTTAGATTTAAATAATTATCAAATTCTAATCTGCCTCCACTGTACTCTCAGGTAATGCTTTTTAAATGCTAACCATTTATTTGTTAAGGAGGTTTCTTTTTATCTCTTCCACCACGCTTTTGCTAGAAGGTATATTAATTCACTATCTTGCTGTTCGCAACTTTTCACCGATGCGAACAGTCCTTCTTTATCTATTATCTTCAGATTTTGAGCACTGCCATCACATGTTCTCTCAACCTCCTCTCTATTAAGGACAGTAGCCCCAGCTTTACCAATCTAACTATGTAACTGAAGGCCCTCATCCATGGAGGATTTTCTATAAATCTCTGCATCACATCTAATTTCTTCACATTCTTCCTCCCATTGTCCTGTATCCTCAATTCTTCATTTTCATAACCTTTTCTTGTACTTTCTACCAAATTCTAACATCATATCTGACATCATGACAACAGGCCTTGCTACAGGACAGGATCTGGCAAATTGCGATGTTTCCCAGGACATCCTCAGGTGTCTCTGGCCCTCATTCTCAGACAGTTTGTCCACATACCGAAGATACTGCCACGCCAATGGCTGCCTTTTGCTATACGTTCCCTACTTGGCTGGCCTTTCCTTGGATGTTTCCTGCTACTGGCCTTAAAGCTTCAGTTATTGACAGATGAGGTCCCTCTTTTGTTTCAACCTTTCCTTCAGAGAATTGTAGAAAATTTGGGCTCATTCTCAGAAAAGTATTCTACCAGTGAACTATGAGAAAAAAGAAAAAAGCTATTTGAGAGCATGTGTATATGGATTTTGCCCATGCAGCTGCTAAGCAGGTGAGTTTTCCTGCTCCTCCAATTGCACTCACTAAAACTCCATCCATCCTACAGGCCTTCTTCCACTTGCAACTGCAATTCTGACATCTACAAAAGGATTTTTGAAAATATGCCAGTGACCTGTGAACCCATCACCTTCCAACCATGCCCACCACCTTCAATTCTATCCCCATCCACTCTGAGCACTGCCCACATCAAAATCATCCTTACAGTTTCCATTAGATCTCATAATCTGCCCTATGATATTTTGAATTTCCTTACCTCAGATTGTACCCAACTCTCTACCAATTTAAAATCACCAGTAACTCCAAACATTCCATTTGTCAGCCAATACCAAGATTCACCTACATTTGGACAGTACTGCCTCACCCTCCACATCCCTCAATTTGTTTATCTATATTTCTTGCACCCACATTCCACTACACCCAACATCCTAAGCCCTTGTCATTGCACTTTCATACTGTGACATTGCCTTCTCTGGTTAACTGACTCCGAAATACCCTCTTCGTCTATCGCTGCCTTAGCAGCATCCCAAACGACTACAGAGACAGCAAGTCATATCTACCAGTCATCGGACTGCACAAGGACTGTATGATTTGTCCCATACTGTCCCAAGGGCACTGATTTATGTTTCTGTGGAGTTGGAATCAATGACTCACAAGTTAGGTAGGGGTCAGCTGCAGATTCCGATGCTCATATTCCAGGAATGAAATATGTAAAACAATCACTGCTAGCCCCTTTCATAATACCACATTCCTTCATTGTAACTAGCCAAAGTTCTCAAATAACCTACCTGACACCATTATGGAACTCTATAGAGCTGCAGCAATTGAAGAAAGCCCACCACAATCTTTAGACAGCAGATAAGTGAGCAATATGAGGCCATGACAATACTACCAATATGAACAACAAAAAAAAAGAATGGGCCACTCAAACTTTCAAGCCTTCTCTGGCATTGAATAAGATCATAGCTGATTTGATTTTAACCTCAATTCTACGCTCCTGCATATCTCAGATAATCTTTTATCCCTTCGGTAATCAACCACCTACCTCTGCTTTAAAAATATTTAAAGGTATTGCATCCACGACCTTTTGAGGGAGGGAATTCCAAAACGCCTCAGCCCTCAGAAAAAAATGTTTCCTCATTTCTGCTTTGCTTGATTGGTACCTTACTTTTAAAGTATGATCTACATCCCAAGAACAAATTAAAACAATACCTCAATACCACAATAACGGAGAATGCTTTACTGGATGCAATGCCTCCAGTATTGCTAGTTGACAAGACTTTTTTGCCAAATGTAGAGTAACACACTGTTTAATCTATCTTTGCCTAGATTTGAAGGGCATTTTTCCAATCATATATGCCATCTTAAAGTGCCTGCTAAGTGTGCATAAACCTGAAACTGAAGACGTGAAACCAAAAACTTCTCAATCTCGAAAAGCGCTGCCGGTCAGTGTGGCTCTATGCCAAGAATGTACTAGCAGAAAATTTTCCGTAGTTACTTCTGACCAATCTTAGTTCAGAATTGGATGGTAGTTTTAGACTAGGGAAGCAAACTGATCAGTCTGCATTTATACCTGTAGAGGACATATTAGCAAAGCTACTGGTCAATAAAATGACACAGGTAGTTGCTTTTGGTTCAAACTTTAAAGCATCCTCTTTCCTACCTTGGGTAGACTGATTGGGGTCCTTGGTCTTGTGCGCGCTGTCTTTATCGCAGCTCGTTGATCAAGAGGAAGTAAATGGTATTTCATGGCTTCAATTAGGAAATCTTTGCATGTATTATTATTCTTTATCAAAGCCTCCTCTTCTACAGTCTGCATGTAGCAGGGATACACGTATGTGAGTCACATCAGCAATAGACATTATTGAATATAGCTTGACATTTAACAATTACCAGTTGGCTCATTAAAATAAAAATGCACTGTGCCAGATATAACAAAAGAAGGTCCTGTAACACAGTACATCACTAACCCCAAAATAGTTCTCTAAAACTGACAGCTAAAGTAAAACAGTTTTAGCAAAAAAATCACATTATGCCCTGGATCAAAACATATTTTCCAAAATATAAACAGGGGCATTTGATATTTAGAAGTCAACTTAAAAATAAAAATGATGCAATGCTGATTGCAGCAGCTTTGGTTTGTTAGCAATTTTTGACTGGCACAGATCCAATGGACTGCCTGGGTTCCTTCTGTGTCAGAAATCTTCTATGGCCAGAATTTAATTAGTAAGGCAGGCACCCTGGCAAATAACCAAATCCACCCAGACATTTGTGTGACACAAGATCACCCTTTTCTGCCATTTTGCAACCAATTATTTGCCAATAGGCTCTCTAGATTTGAAGGTTGGGCAACTGTATAGCAAGAGCTGCTGGCTGATCGAAGGGCAAGCTGCTTAGTAGCCAAAACGTACAAAGGCTACTGCTGGAACTGCACCTACAAAGCAAAGGCACCGTGAAAGCAAGTTGCCCATAAAACAATTAAGTGGTTCTTGGTCTTTAAGGTCATCAGGCAAGCCCTGATGAGGGACTGGTGGGAATGTCATAAGACAGCCATTGCTGCCAGGAGAACCTCCAGAGGCCACAGAGTCAAAGAGGAAGTCTCCCTTTTCTCATTACCATAGTATCCAGGACATTTTCTCAGCTGCACAGTCACCCTAATTTCTGCACATACTAGTGTGCTGATTTTTGATTTCAGACATTACTAATCACACACAGATCTTGGAGGTCTGCACACTGATAATTTATCAATGCCCAGGACCCTCAGAGCTCTTCAAATGGATTTCCACATGGCAGAGCGCCTATTTTGTTGCTGATAAAATGCCAGCGGCAGCAGGAACAGACTTTTAATTGACCACTTGTGGCTTACTTGGTCTCTAGGTTGGAGGCCTGTCTACAGTTTCATCACTTTTGGCAAAATGCCATGACAGCAGGTAGGTAATGGGCATTCCACTACCATGTTCCTCACCACTGTATGGGATCCTTCTACGCTCTCACTTCCAGTCATTTCCTAAAGGGATGATAACATCCAGGTCATTGTTTCTGTCATAAGTTGTTCCAAATTACAATTGAAATCCATCTTTGCTGTCAAATAGTTTTACAAGTCTTCTTCAAATGGATTTTCTGGGAAATGATTTTGTGCACATTATGAAAGCAAAAAGTCATCAAATATCTCGATGAAATTTTGTTTCTTCTCAACTTAAAGCTATTTTTTGGTTACATTCTTTTTTATTTAATTGTGTTTTATTTAACTTGCAAATGAAACATGCTCCTACGACAAAAAGGTCATCTGACAGGCTCTATCTAACCTCAGGTCTCTAGTCCACAAGTGAGCACTGCTGCTAACCTGGACAAGATAATCCCGTGGAAGTAGTGGAAGGCGAACATTTTCCATTAGTTTTGCCATGTGGTCCAGGCGAGTTTCTTTGTCATACTTTATCCAAGAGATAACTGCTTCAAATACCTGCCGGTGAGAAAGAAGTAGGTGGAAGTCTGAATGGCCTGAAATGAGCATTAAATTTTAGTAATCCAATACCAAAGTTTTGTTTCAACCTCTTTCCTTGCCACAAACTGAACCATGTAATTGTGGCCTCTAAATCTAAATCAAAGTTAAACAGCACTTTTCTTTTACTCGCACATTTCCTAGAGATATCCTAGTAATTACACCAGCACCATGCCCACCAGTGAGCCCTTGCTGGAAGAGAACAGCAGCAGTAAGCATTTGACAGGATGGGGAAGTGTGAACATATACCCCCACCCCCCCCATAAATTCCCTATGCAGAATAGATCAAAAATACTGGTTGTTGTTATGAAGTTGGCCAGGTGGCCCAAATGAGTAAAACAGTGAAAATGAAAAAAATAAATTTAGACTTTGATTTTCAGGAATCCAGACCATAATCCCAATGTCATCCTAAGAGGGAGGCCCCATTTCTGGAGTTGATGGTATGATAAGCTACATCAGATAAGTCACCCTCAACATCAAACCACACCTCATTGAAGCAGTATGGGTAGCTTTCCAAATCATGAGGTGAAGGTTTGTGCCTTGATGGTAAATTGTGTCAAACATTACCTTGTATGATGCAGCAGTCTCACTCTGGCTTGGTAGTAAGGCACTGGGCTGAAGGGTGTATGATTCCCTGCTCTAGAGTTTTTCTGAACACTTCCAATGCTCCTTCCAACCAATCAGGCTCAAGAGATGCTGTCCATTGGCAACCAGCTCCCAGTTGCCTGCCACCTTCAAATCTTGCTTGTAGTTATTGCAGTCCAGATACAGATGTCCATCAAGCTATGGAACCAGTGGACAGCTCTCCTGACAGAAAAGTTGTGTGTATGTCTGTACGTCTATACGTGGAGCCATTGTAAATCTTGTCGGTTTAGTAGTGAACGTACAGTATGTGACTGAATTATAATGGTCAGAACCTCTGAATTAGTGGCTAGAGAAAGTAATAGATATTGGCCTCCTTGGTTCACAATATTTCATTGCAGCTGCTGGACTGAAAAGATTCTGGATTTTCCAGTTCTGAAATTGCACTGAAATTTGGGATACATCTGCAATCCGAAATAAGCAACAATGATAAATATCCTTCCCACAATTCTTGACAGGAAAATACTTCCAATGTTCTTGCAATTACTGCAGTTGCCCTTATTCTTGCAAAAGATGACATGCTTGACACCATGCAAATCCTAAGACACTGCCTCTTCCTCCAGCAGAGACAGAGAAGTCTGCGCAAATGATAGAGGAGCATCAGTCTTACACGCTTGATAATGTCAGGCTTATAGTCTAATCAGCTGGGTTTGCCAGTAGCATGCAAGTCAACAGATTTGCTAAACTTTTGCAACATATGTTTCCATGATAAAAGGCTACCTACACAGTGTCTAAAGTTCCTTTGGTCACAGTGCTTTCCCTGGAATACTACTCAAGTAGTGTGCCATTTATTGATCTGTTTATTGCAATCAACATAATGTTGGCAACTTATTAAGATGGCAAGATATGAATGGCAAGACCAAATGTACCACCCTCAACACCAAACCAGATTCTGATGGAAGACTAGCAAGTGTAAATTTCCAGCTTTGGGAAAAACACTTTCGTTCCAATTCATTCATAAAATAAGACATTCTGATCAGGAGACTCTATGAACCTCTTAACCTTGGCAAAATCTTAGAACCATTCTATCCAACATTTCCAATTTATTACGTCCATACATTCATGATGTAGGATGACCAAAACTAGGCAGTACATTTGTCATAATTCTAAGAACATAATAAGCAGGAGGAGTAGGCCATCAAGCCTGCTCTGCCATTCAATAAGTTCATGACTGGTCTTTTTGTGGATTAATCTCCACTTACCTTTCTCACGTTCACTTTCCCGGTCACATTTACTTTGCACAAGCTCATTTTTGAAAGACATTCATTTAAGTTCAAAGTGAATTTGGAAAAGGATGCAAATAGAATTTGTGGCTATGAATTAACTTCTGGGAAGTTATACTTTGGTTGAGATCGCTTTGAAGACGAGAACTAGTTAACCAAAACAAAGGAAACAACAAGTAACTGGACAACAACATACAACTTAAGGTAGAACATGTAAAGTCACCACCGTCTTCTCAAGAATAACTGGGGACAGGCAGCCAGTTGGCCAGCCAACGACACCCATTCCCCATAAGAGGAGTCAGCAATAACGAAGCTCATTTTCTTGAGTCTTTCCTAATAACTCCATCATCTCATGCCATGGATCAATTGTTTGGATTTGATTGCACTGCCCCATGAAACTTGACTGATTCCTTTATGACATGTTGTTTAAAACGGTGTGTAATACTTAACAAACAGTCTAATTTAACTGGATTGCATTCCATCGGTCATCATTTTGAGCCTAAGTTCTGTGGTAACTGCCCTTCTTTTCCCTTTCTTCCCAGTTTGGTATCACCTTCAAATTTAACCAATTTACATTGATTTAACATGGGAGGAATGCATAAATGCATGACCTCCCAGCAACTCTCATATATGTTTGTATACATTCCCTCCACACATCAATTCCTACAAACTGTATGTAATTTATGTAATGATATAAATGATTTGGATGTAAATATAGTTACTAAATTTGCAGATGACACCGAAATTGGTGGTGTAGTGGACAGCAATGAAGGCTACCTTTGAGTACAACGAGACCTTGATCAGGTGGGCTGAAGGACGAGGGAGTGGCAGATGGAATTTAATTTAGATAAATGTAAGATGCTGCATTTTGATAGGACAAATCAGGGCAGGACTTATACACCTTAATGATAAGGTCCTGGGGAGCGTTGCTAAATAAAAGGACCTTGGAATACAGATTCATAGTTCCTCGACAGTGGAGTTGCATTTAGATACGATAGAGAAGGTGGTGTTTGGTAAACTTGCCTTTATAGGCAATAAAGGCAATAAACAATATTGAGTATATGAGTTTGGAGGTCATGTTGCAGCTGAACAGGATATTGGTTAGGCCACTTTTGGAATAGTGCTATTCAGTCTGGTCTCCCTGCTATAGCAAAGATGTTATGGAACTTAAAAGGGTTCAGGAAAGATTTACAAGGATGTTGTCAGAGTTGAAGGGTTTGAGCTATAGCGACAGGCTGAATAGGCTGGTGCTATTTTCCCTGGAGTGTCAGAAACTGAGGGGGGAATACTTATAGAGGTTTATAAAATCATGAGGGCATGGATAGGGTGAATAAGTCAAGGTTTTTTCCCCAGGGTAGGGGAGTTGAAAATGAGAAGGCATAGGTTTAAGGTGAGGGGGAAAAGATTTAAAAAGGTTCTAAAGAGGCAACGTTTTCACACAGAGTACTGAATGCATGGAATGAACTGCCAAAGGAAGAGGTGCAGGCTGGTACAATGACAACATTTAAAAGGCATCTGGATGCGTATATGAATAGGAAAGGTTGAGAAGGATATGGGACTAGATTAATTTAAGATATCTGGTCAGTTTAGACGGAAGGGTCTGTTTCCACACTGTACTTCTCTATGACTATTTCCTAATCCAGTTTATTTTGAATATTTTTGTTGTTACTCATTGTAACAAGTATACGAACATTATTGAAGGTACTTATCATTTGTCTCAATTTCTCCTGCAATTGCAGCTGTCATGCCTTAGAACAAGTAGGAACAAACATATAATTGAAAAGATGTTCAAGCATATTTTTCCAAACTAATCCTGTAAAATTAGCATTGCCATTTACTTTTCACAATTCATTCAATCTCCTAAGGCTTGCATTTCACTAAAGGAATATTCTTAATCCTGATGTATTTTCTTCCAGATCTGTCTTCATTTAATAATACAAAACTTTGATTTTATGCTTGAATTACCTTAAGTTCAATAAATGAAATGATTTTACCTTTTTTCCCCCCCCCACTGTTAAATAGGATTATCATCAGTGGAGGCTTATAATTACAAAAATCAATAATGGGTTTCTCGTGGCACCCATGAACACGAGTAGTAGTAGTGTTGGTGTTGGAGTTGTGGAAGGTAAGAGGAAAATATGATAAATGTTTTATAGCTTTGTGTGTTTCCTGAAAAGATTGCTATTAAAACTATTATTCAGTAAAGAGAGAAATGAATGAAATAAAAGGAATGCACTTGCTCAAACTTTGAGTCATATTCCTATGTTGTTTAATAGTTCGAATAAAATAAAAATTAATTCATTTTTCACCTTATCCCTGACTCAAAATTGTTAAAATTCTATCCTGATTATGTAAATTTAAGCATTTTGTTAGAGGATCCTTAGTGGAAAGTAAACTTTTAATTAAATGAAAAATCCAATCAGACATCATTTATTGCTTTCTAAAGCAAATGCTTAAAGATTATTGTTTTACAGTTTTTTTTAAAAAAAGTGGGGGGGGGGAACAGTTCTCCTGAAGGCTGTAAGTCAATATGTGGCCTTTTACCTTGTGCATGCTAAATGTGAGTTGATCATGAAGATGTCGTCTCTGGTATCATATGGCATGATAACACAAAATTCAAACGTGCATAGCACGTGAAAAATGCACACTATGCACTGCACGTTCTGATGAAGAAAGTTAGCTTTTAATTCAATGAAATATCCAATCTGACATAATTTATTGTTTTCTAAAGCAAATGGTCAATTTAAAGATTATTCTTTTATAGTTTTTTTTTAAATGGGACAGTTCTCCTGAAGGCTGTAAGTCATCATGTGGCCTTTTACCTTGTGCATGCTAAATGTGTGTTTATCCTGAAGAAGATGTCTCTGGTATCATATGGCACGATAACACACAAAATTCAAACCTGCGCAGCAGGTGAGAAATGCACACTACGCACTGCACCCACAGCATGTTCTGATTGAGAGAACAATATAAATGTGAGTTTCACAAAGATTAGTGAATTGGTGTTGATGATTTCAAACCCCACATGCATCCAGAGACCCTTCTTGATTGTGTAATTTTGTTTTTTGATCTTCCCTTTTTTATGAAAGCATCTTGTATCTCCCACATTTCAAGATCCACATTTAAGTTGTTCTTCTTTGATATATCTTTGCTTTTAGCTGGAGAAGAGAGACTATTGAAATCCACTTCTTCCAAATTAAGGGTATTTTGTTTAAACACTGGATTTTTGCAAGCCTGGTTGGAACTTTTTATTTACAATAGGTTTCCTTACTTTTGAAGTGCTCATTGCATTATTGATTACATAATATATTAATCAATCATATCAAATTCAGCTTGTCAGAGTTAAAAATTCATGTTATTTGCAAATTATTCACAAAAAGAAATCCGGAACAGCATTTACAATTCCAGTCTACTCAAGCTTAATAATCAGTCAGATTTCTAGTCTTCAGGAAGGAGGTTTCCAGCCAAACCATTTAATCTGAATGAATACCTGTATTCTAAATTTAAGTGTGAGACAGTCTTTGTGATAACTTTCTTCATGGAAATTTTTCACTCCAGCTGTTCGAACATGCAGCCAATTGGTGACCTCATTCAAAACACATCAGGTTCATGTACACTGGTGACACCCCACTATCTCACTACAGCCTTCCATGGTTCCTCAAATTGTCTCTAAATTGTCATGCTGCTCATTTGTTATCCTATACTAAATGAGCAGAAATTTCCTCAAATCAAATATTTGGGAGATCAAATTAAAGCTGGCATTTTTAGGCCTTGCTACTTCTCAGCTACTCTCCCTTTGGTACCTGTTAGGTGCCATTATTAAAGATATTAATTAAAGCATTGAGTCATGAAGTCAGACAGCACAGAAACAGACCCTTTGGTCCAACCAGTCCATGCCAACCATAAACCCAAACTAGCCTCACCTTGTCAGCGCTTGATCCATATCCCTTCAAACATTTCTTATTCATGTAATCATCTGAATGTTTTTTTGAAGTGATGTAACTATACCCGCATCCACCACTTCCTCAGCAGTTCATTCCACATGCAAACCACTCTGTTAAAGAAAACAACTGTCCATCATGTCTTTTTTAAAAAAATCTTTCTTCTCTCACCTTAAAAACATGACCCCAAGTCTTGAAATCCCCCACTCTAGTGAAAAGACACCTACTATTTGCCTTATCGATACCCCTCATGATTGTACAGACATCTAGAAGGTCACCCTTCAACTTCCTATGCACTGGTGAAAAACATCCCAGCCTATCCAGCCTCTCCCTTTTACTCAAGCCCTTCACTCCCAGCAACTTCCTTGTAAATCTCTTCCGAGCTCTCTCCAAATTAATAATATCCTTCCTATAACAGGGCAACCAGAACTGCAGTGCTCCAGAACAGGCCCCAATGTGTTATAGCCTTCACATAACTTCCCAATTCCTATATGCAAAGGTCTGAGCAAAGAAGGAAAGCATGCTAAACGCCTTTTAACCATCCTATCTACATGCGATGCAAACTTCAAAGAATCAAAGGATGTTGTGGAACTTGAAAGAGTTCAGAAAAGGTTTACAAGGATGTTGCCAGAGTTGGGGGGTTTGAGCTATTGGGAGAGGCTGAATTGGGTAGGGCTGTTTTTCCCTGGAGTGTCAGAGGTTGAGGGGTGACCTTATAGAGGTTTATGAAATCATGAGGGGTATGGGTAGGGAAACAGACAAGTTCTTTTCCCAGGGGTTGGGGAGTCCAGAACTAGGGGGCATACGCTTAGGGCGAGGGGAAAAATTTAAAAGGAACCTTAGGGACAACTCTTTCACAGTGTGGTGTGTGTACGGAATGAACTGCCAGAGGAAGTGGTGGTGGCTGGTACAATTACAACATTTGAAAGGCACCTGGATGGGAATATTAATAGGAAAGGTTTAGAGGGACATGGGCCAAGTGCTGGCAAATGGGACCAGATTAATTTCGGATATCTGTTTGGCATGAACAAATTGGAATGAAGGGTCTTTTTCTGTGCTGTACAACTCTATGACTAATTCTTGAGAATGTGGCTGCTTCTCTACTTGATACGATCATGGGTTTTGAATACCTGGAGATTATTTTGACTCGTTACCAAAATTAAATTACAAACTAGAAAAGTGAAATCCAGACCAATGATCACAAGAGCTTTATGAAATCATTTGAGGTTAGCAACTAGGATCACCCCCTTACACAATGCAAACTCCAGGGAATTAAACTCTTACCTCATATCATAAGTGCTAGTCTACACTTCACATTAAAATCTACCATATCTCAATATAATGCTCCAAGCCCCTCTATAGATAGTTGTTCGACTTTTTACTCATTTCTTGATCACGAAGTTTGTGTCAGCAGCAAATTTCATGATACAACTGCTGTCCATCATTGATGAATACTACAAAAGGATTTTTTTTTCCTAAACAGATCATGTCTTCAGTGTTGATTGCACACCACCTCTCTATTTAGCCAATAACAATATGTACTTACACAGCATATTTAACCTGGTAATTAGTCACAAAGTGCTTCACTGGAGCACTGTCATACAAAATGTGATAACTGCTCCATAGCTTTAAAAAGTTCCTCATTAGCTTCATGGAGTAAGTGCATCAAGAAGCTTTTGAAAATTTAAGTGAACTAGGTTCAGTGGAATATACATTATCCATTTGCTTAAAATACCCCACAAAATATCAAATAAATTAACAAATAAAAACAGTACTAGCGTTACTATTAAGCAGTACAGCATCAGGTCAAGCAAGCAATTCATAAACATAAACTTTCCAACATTGGCTTTGAAATGTTTTGCCTAATTCACACCATCAATAAGTTTAGGTTCGTGCAAAGGTTTGAAGATAATCAGGATTGTACATTTGGGCTTCATACTGTAAAGACAAAAGGTTTATCCTCCAACTTGCATTGGACTACCAAGATTGTTATGAATACAGTTTATGTTTAATAATTTTGGTGGACAGGTTTGAGGGATTGTGAAATGCTTAGATTATTTTTCTATGTATGGTTAATGAAAAGATACAACATAATTTCATTTTTAAAACAAGGCGTTTTCTTAAAAACTACATAGTTCCAGATAATTGCTGGCCTTGGTTGCCTGAACTCACTCAGGGAAAACAGACTGTTTTATGACTGGGTATTACAGGTGTTATTTTTGGACAATTTTTATAGACTTGGAATTTCCATTTGAATTTTTCAGTTCATTATAACAACTGTCACAGAACAAACTGCTCAGCTCTTATCACCTGTCTCTGACATACCTTTAAAAAGAAGAGAACACGGTGAAACCTGACTGTTCTTCTGGAAATGTAATTGAAAAAGTTTCTTAATATTGTATTTCTCACATAAGAACATATGATCAAGGAACTCCAGTAGGCCATGCAGCTCTTTGAGGCTGCTCCGCTATTCAATAGGATTATGGTTGATCTAATGTAACCTCAACTCTATATTCTCCAAACCCTGACCTTTCATCTCCTTGGTAATTAAGAATCTATTTCATTCTGCCTTAAAAGTATCTAAAGGTTCTCCATCCACTGCCTTTTGAGGATGGGAATGCCAAAGGCTCACAATCATGAGAGAAATAAAAGCTTCCTCATTTCAGTTATATACGGGCAACCCAATTTTTTAAACACAATCCGAAGTTCTAGAATCTTCCACAATAGGATATGTACAACATCTACCTGATCATGACCTCTCAGGATCTTATTTGTTTCAATTAAGTCATCCCTTTTTTTTTAAACCCCAGAGAAAGATCTAGCCTTTCATCAGAAAGAACCTGCTAATTACAAGCATTAGTCTATTATTAAATCTTCTCTGAACTGCTTCCAATGCATTAACATCCTTTCATAAGTATGGTGACCAATACTGTCTACAGTACCAGATGCGGTCTCACCAATGCCTTGTAGAACTGCAACATAATGTTCCTACTCTTATATTCCATTCCCTTGGCAATAAATCATAACACTCTATTAGTTTTCCTGATGACTAGCGTTACCTACATCCTAATCTTGTGACAACCAGATCTCTGAATCTTCTTGAGCAAGGGGTGTTTCCCAATTTCCCAGAGATAAATGGGCATAATTAGTGATGACCACAAGTTTTTTTCTTTATAATAAATCAATACTTATGTGTAAATTAAAATTCTTGGTTGATAAATCTTTTCAATCCAAGTCTAATTTAGAAAAAACAAAATTAGCCACTTTGGGATTTAAGTATAACATTTCTACTTTATATTACAATTAAGTTGAAAGGCAGGAGATGAAGAGGGGATTTGTGAACAAGATTTTTCACCCAGAGGGTGATCAAGATGTGGAATGCACTGCCTGGGAGGGTAGTTGAGGTGGGAAATCTCACCTGGTTAAAAAGTACTTGGATGAGCACCTGAACTGTCATAATATTCAAAGGTTTGAGCCTGGTGTAGGAAAGTGGGACTAATATAGGTAGGAGTATATTTTAGCAGTACAGATTCAATGAGCTGAAGGGAGTCTTCTGTACTGTACAATTCTACAATTTTAACCAATCTAAATTCGACAGCATAAATTCGTGTTTATAAAAGTTTAAATAGAAGGGTAAAAGCTATGAAGTTGCTGAAAAAAAGTATTTGGCGAGTGACAGAATAGAGATTTAATGAATTTTTTAATGTCACATTTATGATATTCTGGTACAGAGATGGTAAATAACCATTTTCAAAGATAGTGGATTTACAGTTTTACTAAAAGTTTTTAAATTTAACACAGTTTGGATGATAGATACTATATACAGCATAGATACATAATGTCTGTTTCCTTTCATTAATGTATCAGCAAAATATTCTAAGACTATAACTGGGACATTTAAAGTAACCTGTTTTTTTTTTGTTTGTGTATTATACTGAAGGTAAAATGTTTAGACAGCAGGAATCTGCACTATGATGATGTGGATTCTGTTTCCTCGCCCTTGAGTTTGACACGGTACATGTTTGAGGTACAATAGTCCCCAAAGCTATATTTAACTACACAATCTAAATGAAAGTATGCAACAGAAGCTAAAGTAAATCACACTTCTCACTTTTTCTTAGTTAATCATAAAACTTTACTGCTGGAAACACACGCATAAAGGCTGACTATGACCTTCTAGTAGATTTATTTATTGAGCTAAGCAAAGATTAAAGAGGCTTTGTAGGAGCAAACACCAATAATATTCATGAATAAAGCTGTGAGTGTCATGATGGTATAAATATGTTCCATATTTTCCAAAAAAACTAATCTCACTTTAAGTTAACAAAAGTGCCTAAAACAATGGTTCCTAAGAATCACAGGACTATCAATTCTTGACTCACTTCAGTCAGTAATCATGATTTGGAGATGCTGGTGGTATACAAAGTTAAAAATCACACAACACCAGGTTATAGTCCAACAGGTTTAATTGGAAGCACACTAACTTTCGGAACGCCGCTCCTTCAACCATCTGATGAAGGAGCGGCGCTCCAAAAGCTAGTATGCTTCCAATTAAAACCTGTTGGACTATAACCTGGTGTTGTGGGATTTTTAACTTCAGCCAGTAAGGCAGACAGACTGATGTGTTATTTCAGCATCCGCCACAAAGGGAGACATTTAAAATTTGTTTAACCCTTGGGCAACACAATCAGTCCTTTGAAATATGTGAGAATTCCAAGCTTTTGAGAACAAGAGGAAACTGGAAGGTCTTCAACATACAGAAGGAATAAATAATTTAAAACTAGCAGCAGCACAAAAAGAATGTTCCCTTACAATATACTAAGGGAGATAGGGCTCAGGACAGTCAGGACACACATTTTTCAAATACTGACAAGGAGAATCCAATTGCAGGAGTTTTGAGTACTCGGTCTCTGATAGGAGGGTATTATCTTATGCTTTGAATCAAGAGATAAACCAATAAAGATATTGAAGACACTGGACCAAGTCAGTTGCTAATGCTAGCTGATATTATTTGTCTTCTAGAGGGCTTAATGAAGGAGAAAATATTAATCAGAGGTGAACATGGAGGTTACAAACCATCTTCAATATAAAGTGTTGGACTAAAGAATGACCTGGTAAATGGAAATGTTGTAGTAGAAGATGTAATGTGAAAGAAATTCCTACAGAAAGAGCTGCATTTGTTTTGGGAAATGACCTGACAGGTTCAAGAATACTGGCTTCACCATGGTTGGTCCAGCAACCAGTGGGGGTAAAAGCAAATAAATATTACAACAAGATCATCATGGATTGTTTCCTGACTGTGTTGTAACTAGGTCTCAGGTTCACAAAATTAGACATGAAGAAAAGGAGTTTGTGAAACAGGAAAATTATTTGGAAATTCTGTTATCACATACAATTTTCAAAAATGAAGGCATTGAGAATGCAGCTGATACATTTGTGTTAAAGATGGGCCAAATGTAACGAATGGACTAGGAACTGAAATAGCCATTACCAAACAACCTGCTCCGAGACAGAGTCAAAAACAATACCTGAGTCGAGTTACTTGAAAGAGAATGCCTTAATGAGGAAATGGAGACCAATTCAAATACCAGCAACTGAGGAACAGGCAGTGATCCATCAGTTGATAGTTCTGAGTACTGTTCTGAAATTTCATGACGGGCTCACAAAGTGCCAACAGCAGGTTGCTTGGTTATTAGGAAACAAAGCTTAAAATATCAAAACATTTTTATTGCCCAGGATTACGTAACATATGTAGTCATTTTTTGAGGCATGCCACACATGTCAGGTAATGGGGTGACCCCAAATTTCAATTAAACTGCACCTTAAATTTTGATACCAACTTTTGAAGAACCATTTAGCAGAGTCTTAATAGATTGTATAGAAACCCTACCTAAAACCAAGAGTAGGAACCAGTACCTTTTAATGATTATGAATGTTGCCACAAGATTTCCTGAAGCAGTTCTTTTGGGGAAAATTACTGCAAAAATGGTATCAGAAAAATTGTTCAATATTTTACAAGATATGGATTCACAATGAAATACTATCATAAACATTCACAGTAATAATGACAAGTTTAGGTATACAGAATGACCTCGGTTATCCGGATGTCGACTATCAGAATTTCAGATTATCCAAACAAGATCTTAAGGTCCTGTTAAAAACGTCATTAGGCAACTCTGCATTCAGTTATCAGTTAAATTGCATTATCATGTGCATTGCCAGATAACTGAAGCATGTTCAGATAATTGGCACTGATGAATTACCACTTGTTTACAATCAGATCAATTATCCGAAAATATTCCCCGCCCATCTCGTTCGGATAATCGACGCTGTTCTGTAAATAATTTATATCTTCTACTCATCATCCACAATCTCAATGTGTATTGGAAAGATGACAAGAAATTTTGAAGATAATGATTCGTGCCTATTGTTGAAAATATTTTAATAATTGGATAAGGGAATTCCTTTGTCCCTCTTTGCCATTAAGGATATTCCTATTTTGCATGAATATATAAGTATGAAATCATAAGTCTCAAACCAGAAAGATTAGCTCAAGTGATGGAAAACAGAATGTTTAATCTTGCTTTATCCTATTAAAATCAAAAGTTATAGCAGGTGTAGTTCACCTATTGCGATGTGGCCAAAATTAGATCACCAATAAAGATTCTACATTATCATAAAATCAACATCGAATCAAAAGTGGAGACATCTCCTATTCCAAGGAAAGTGAATTATATTGAACAATTTGGACAGACAGGATTAATCACAAAAGATCGATTTACCAAGGCAATACTGACAAGATCCAAACACAAATAAGGCCAAAGAAATATCTGTTTACGTAACACCAGATGGACTTTCAGTGCAAAATCATGTCATTTGGAATGAAAAATACATCAGCAATGTTCCCTTAACTAATGAATAATGTAATGCAAGGTATATGTAATTGCACGCTTCCCATCAATGATTTGGCTCTTTTTAGCTAGATCAGGGAAGAACATTTACACCACTTGACAGTGACCAGCCACAAAAAGCCAATTTAGTTATAAATCTGCCTAAGAATGAATTGCCCAAAGCAAAGGTAACTTACTGGGGTCACACATTTACCTGATGGGGCACAAAGGGCCTCAGTTTACTGCATCATCCAAAAGCTAGTACATTTGATCGCTGTGATGCTAATCACTGAGCTAAGTGTCAGCTTCGATTAAAATATTAAATCTCTAGAAAGAGACTTGAACTACAACCTTCTGATTCAGAAATGAGGCCACTACCAATGAGCCAAAGCAGACACTATCGCTGTATCAGAACTGCATCTGAAGGATATTTTGTTTGGTTTGGTTTGTTTACAATTAAGTCAGTGATCCAGACTGAAACACAAAGTTAAGTACCTCTTTTCACTCTCGACACTAAGAGGGGCAAACTGATGATACTGGACACAAATCCTCAGACAGCAAATATCCCTCTCCTGGAGGAAAAGCAAAAACAACCACTGCTGTGGTGACAGAAAGACTGTTTCTTTGTTAACCACAAGCAAATGCTGGTGAGAATGAATTTGCTATTTGAAGGGACAGGATGTGTGGAGATATAAGAACCAAAGGGTCACCAGAGAGTACTGTGTGACTGGAAGCCTGCTTGATGAAGCTTAAAATATTGAGTTAAGCAACTTTCGAAGGATGCTTGACTACTCATCCTGATGCAACATGGAGAAGCGGACTTGCTGAATAACCAGGAGGAGATGGACACTTTATCGACAAGGCTACATATCCATTGAGTGTATGACATAATGTATACATTTGGCATTAATTAAATCAGCATTGCTGAAAAGTATTTTATGAGGAAACAACTTTTCAGTAATTTGGCATAATAATGCTTAATGTTTAGTCGACATTTGGGGCGACACGGTGGCTCAGTGATTAGCACTGCTGCCTCAGCACCAGGGACCCAGGTTAGATTTCAGCCACGGGTGTCTGTCTGTGTGAAGTTTGCACATTCTCCCCGTGTCTGTGTGGGTTTCCTCCCACAATCCAAAGATGTGTACGTCAGGTAAATTGGCCATGGTAAATTGGCCATACTAAATTGCCCACAATGTTAGGTGCATTAGTCAGAGGGAAATGGGTCTGGGTGGGTTACTCTTCAGAGGGTTGGTGTGGACTTGTTGGGCCAAAGGGCCTGTTTCTATACTGTAGGGAATCTAATCTAATCTAAATGTCAGAGAATGTGAAATTTTGTGCAATCCTTGCTGCTCATAGCTTGGAAATGTTTACCACTTTTTAAAAAGAAAACTTCACAGAATTAGTTACAACATTTAGATTCAAGCCTTCATCCATTAAATTAAAAACATACCTTTTCTTCTGAAGCTACTGTGAGCTTATCACTTGATATCAAACTGCATACTTGATCCAGATTCAGACTAAGAAATTCTTCACCTAGCATAACATCAGGAAAATGTTGCTCTGTTCAGGAAAAAGAACAGGAAAAATGAACATAAAAGTAAGCTTGTAGAAACAACAGATTTGGTTAATTTCTTTGAAACTTCAAAATTCTCATTCTAGTTAAATAAGCACCATGTTTTCTTCCATTATTGACAAGATATAGCCTCTGAAATGCTTCAGGAGTGCTCACTATTATTAGTGGTGACATGGCTACAGTACTCTAAGCAAAGAGCTTTTTTGAAAATGTCTTGCTGTTTTACATAAATGTACACATATTCTTAAGTCATTGCGCAGTTTTTTGGTACAATGTACTTCAAAAAAGGTTTGTCTGGACTTTTCATTGCTCATAATGCAATTCAAGTTCAATTCAAGAATCCAAGAAAAGCCCCGGAAAAGGTATTTTTACTAAAGAAGAAAAAAAGATATTGCTACATTTTCTTTTCCAAGTGAAAGAAATAATGATCTATTAAAATGAATTCAAAAGTTATTTAAGAAATATTTTTCTCACTTTTTAAAATTAATGGGTGTGCAAGATACGAGAGAGATGATAACCTGCTGATTAACAGTAGAATCAGCCACTCGATTAAGAAAGGATGCAAAAATTACATATCCTAGTACTCAAGGGACCATGTTGATTGTCATAAAGATATAAGCCATACAAAGAGTACTCGAATGGATATAAGTAATTAAGCTCTAAAAGTTGAATTCTAGCAAAACATTGCCTCAAGTCAAACAAACTGTGTAGATCTTTCAGCAAATCATGTAAATTATTGGAGAGGCGATGGCCTTGTGGTAGTATCACTAGACTATTAATCCAGAGGCTTAGGTAATGTCCTGTGGTGGAATTTGAATTCAATAAAAATCTGGAATTAAGAGTCTAAATGGTGAGCATGAATCCATTGCCAATTGTTGGAAAAACTATTTGGTTCACTAATGTCTGGCTTACATGTGACTCCAGAACCACAACAATGTGATTGGGCAATTAGAGATGGGCAATAATTGCTGCCCTCGCCAGCTATACCCTCATCTTGTGAATGAATTAAATAGAACGCATAGTTTTTAAAAAACATTCCAAATATGGGCTTTACCAAAGCTTACTTAATAACTTTTCTAATGAGTTATATAGACAGCCAGCTTAAATGAACATACTTCTGCAATGTGAGCTATATACAGGATGCACTCAGATTTAGAACGGACAGACATGGAAATAGTAATCGCATTTCTATACTCATGACAGAATCTTATCAGGTTTTTTACCCATTCCCATTTCACTTTGGCAGGCTTTAATTTAGCACAAGAAAATACCATATTTGAAACAATAACTTGAGTTTTTCACTTGTAAAATGTCATAGTCCACCTATGAAATCTCTGCACTGCTTCAACCAAATTTCTGTGATTGAAATTAAGTTGTGGACTTTGCTGGCGACATAGTCAGGGGAATACAAATCTTAGGAATGCAATTTTCTTAGGCTTTGCTTACATTTGTATAAAGAGAAAGACGACTAGGTGGACAAGATTTACTTCACTTTTCTCTAGTAAGAAAATCTTTTGTTGAGACTAGAGCTTTGGGGACTGAGCTAATTTTAGTTTACAAGTAATCTAATAAACGCAGTGGACGGTGAAACCCAAAGGCACAACAATGAGCTAGATGTATGTGAAGGAACACTTGCCTTGAAGGGCACTTTAGAAATTAAGAAAAAATAGTCCAGTTCAAATGATCTAACAACAAACAAGATTTGCTGCAAAATTTATATTGACGTTTCAAGAAGAAACACACTAAAAAAAGTCACACAAATTAAAATGGAAAATAATTGAAAATGTTTATTATTTACAATTAGGTCTGAATTTATTCTGATTGTTGCAAAACATGGCCTAGATTTTTCATTTTAGCAGAATTGAGGCACATCTTCTGCCTACCAAAAATTTGCATCTCATATCAACAGATCAATATTCTGACTTCTA
The DNA here is from genome assembly GCF_047496795.1 of Chiloscyllium punctatum. Taxonomy (NCBI): domain Eukaryota; kingdom Metazoa; phylum Chordata; class Chondrichthyes; order Orectolobiformes; family Hemiscylliidae; genus Chiloscyllium; species Chiloscyllium punctatum. The sequence goes on from NC_092758.1 coordinate 40,844,360, forward strand.
GGTCAAATACATAAATTTGGCAGGAGTTTCAACCTCTTTCACCAAGCATGTCTGTACTGGGAGGAAAGAGTGGCTAATGCAAGTCTCTCATATCAAATTCAGTGAACTGTCACCAGTATCCACAATTCCAAATGATATATTGTGCTTGCATGACTATAGCATTGCACAACTGAAAATAGAAACCCCTTCCTCAAGCGCGACTATAGCATAAATAATGCAAAATGTGTCAAATGATATATTGTCATTATTTGTACATTATTATATTATGCATCTCCATAAATGGAGAAGAGATTTATTTCATTCATTCATGGGATGTTGAAGTCACTGGTTGGGTCAGCATTTACTACCCATTTCGAATTGACCCCAATAAGGTTATGGTGAGCTGCCTTCATGAACCACTGGACTTTATGTAGTATAAGTACACCCACAGTGCTGTTAGGAAGAGAGCTTCAGGACTGTGATCCAGTGACAGTGAAGGAACAGCAATACACTTTTAAGTCAAGATAGGGAGTGGCTTGGAAGGAAACTACTAACTGGTGGCATTCCCATGCATCTGCTGCTCTTGTCCTTCCATAATGGTAGAAGTTGCAGGTTTGGAAGGTGCTGTCAAAAGGAACTTTGACAAGTTCATTGCAGTATATCTTTTGGAGGGCAAGTTATTTGCTACAGAATTTCAAACACCTAACTTACTCTTGTAGTCACAGTTTATTGGAACTAATGTTGACCATTGTGAAAACATCAGTAAATATCCCACTTCTGAAATTATGAGAGAGGGAAGGTCACTGAAGAAGCAGCTGAAGATGGTTGGGCTGAGAACACTACGCGGAGGCACTACTGCAGTCCTCTGGCTGAGATAATTTACCTCCAATAATGATAACTATCTTCCTACATATGTTGCCAACCAGCAGAGAGAGTTTTCCCAAATCAAACTGAACCTAGCTGAGACAAAGTTACTTCTTCCACATTTAATCAAATGCTACCATGTTGTCAAGGGCAGTCACTGTTATTTCCCCTCAAGTTCAGCTCTTCTGTCCATATTTGGAAAGGAGTTGTATTGAGATCAGAGCAGAGTGAGCCTGGGTAGATACATCAAACTGAGCATCAGTGAACAGGTATTTCCTGAATAAGTTATGTATTGTGACAACGTCCATTAGTTTGCTGAGGATTGACAGTAGACTGATTGAGTGGTACTTGGCTAGACTGAATTCCTCTTGCTTTTGGAGGTCGGGATATACCTGGATAATTTTCCACATTGTCAGGTAGTGCCAGTTTTGTAGCTTAGCTACAGGCACAACTAGTTCGACAGCACAAGACCTCTGTATTACTGCTACAGTATCCAGTGCCTTAAGCCAAGTGTTGATAACATGGAGTGAATAGAATTGACTAAACACTGTTATCAGTGTTAATGAGGATATCAAGAGGAAGCACAGAATGATGCTTCTAAATACTCCAGGCTTGACAAATTTGCAGGGCTCCTTCATCATTAAACATAGGGATACTTGTGGAGCATCCCCCTCCATTGATTGTTAAATTGTGCAATGAATGTTGCCAGTGAAAAGCCAATGACTAAGAAAATGTTCCATGACATATTACAGCATAACCATGGACATTTATCTGCCTCTGGTTCATCCAAAACCCAGTAAAGGTTGATGGATTTCATTCGCATATACAGACCAAATGAACATTATCTGCACACACCCTGACAATGGGGGAGAAAATTGGTATAGCATCTATCTAAACCACTGACAGAAATCTGGCAGTACCATGCTATATTTCACTAACACCAACCACAACTCTCAGATTATTGAAATTCCTTAAATCAGTCAGACCTATTATGGATCACAAGACCATAGAGGTAGAAGTAGGCCATTCAGTGTATCAAGTCTGCTCTGCCATTCCAAGAGATCATTGCTAATCTGATAACCATCAGCCCCAATTTCCCAGCTTTTACCCATAACCCTGGATTCCCTTCCCGATTAAAAATCTATCTATCTCAGCTATTAGTCTACTTAACCACCCAGATTTGATAGCCCTCCGCAGTTGAAACAATTCGAGATTCACCACCCTCAGAAGAAATCTTGGTCTTAAATGGGTGACCCTTTATTCTGAGATCATGTCTTCTGTTGCTAGAACCAACTTCACCACATCAACCCTGTTAAACCCCCCCAAAATTATTTTCTATGCTTCAAAAAGGTCAGCTCTCATTCTTCTAAATTTCAATAAGTTCAGGCTCGTCCTACTCAATCTCTTCCCATAAGACAGTCCTTTCATGTATCTGTCAGCTGAATGTTCTCAAAGCTGTTCTTGTCTTTCACCTAATCGGCTGACTAGTGTCATATTTAGTTTTAGCAAAATCTCCCTGCTTTTATATTCTATTCCCTCTAAAGCCATCACTCCATTTGCCTTCCTTATTACCTACTAAACTCGGCTGCTAGCTTTTAGTAATTCATGCAATCTGTCTGTGCTGTCGCTTTCTGAAGCCTTTCTCTATTTAAATAATATTCAGCTCCTCTATTCTTCCTGCCAAGGTGCATAACCTCATTTTCCCACATTGTATTCCTTCTACCAAGTTTTTACCCATTTGCTTAATCAGTCCATATTCCTCCGCGAATTCTGACATCCTCACCATTTGCTTTCCACCTAATTTTGTGTCACCCACAAACTTGACTACAGTACATTCACTTTCCTCTAAGTTACAGCCTGCCATCCTAAAAATGGGCCCCTTATCCCAACTGTGTTCTCTACCCATGCTACCACCAACACCTTATTAAACAGCCTAACATGTGGTATCATATCAAATGCCTTTTGAAAATCCAAACATAATACATCCACAGCTTCCCCTTTATCTATCCTACTTGTTACCTCCTCAAAGAATTCTAGTAAATTTTTCAGGTATGATTTCCCCTTCATGGCACCATGCTGACTCTGCTTGATCATATTACGTATTTCTAAACACTCTGCTATTACATTCTTTATAATAGACATTCCAGCATTGTAGTGAAGACCTGCACTCCAGAATTTGTCACACCACTTGATAAGCTGTTCCAGTACAGCTATAACACTGGCAGCAATGTGAAAACTTTCCACATGCTGTCATTAACAATGCTATCAAGCAGCACGTGCTTAACAATAACCTGCTCAGTGATACCTAGTTTGGGTACTGCCGAGGCCACTCAGCTCCTGAGCTCATTATAGCCTTGATTCAAACATGGACAAAAGAACTCCATTCCAGAGCTGAGGTGAGCATGACAGCACTTGATATTAAGTTCACATTTGACTGAGTATGGCGTCAAAGAGTCCTAGCTAAAGTGGAATCAATGGGTAGTGTCCTAGGCCCAATCATCTTCAGTTGTTTCAATAACCCTCACTACAGCATAAGAGCAGAAGGGGTGAATGTTCGCTGATGATTACACAATGTTCAGCACTATTCCCGAGTCCTGAGAGCCAAAACCAGTCCATGTTCAAATACAAGAAGACCTGGAAAACGTCCAGGTTTGGGATGACAAGCAACAAATAAGTTTCGCGCCACACAAATGCCAAGCTATGGCCATCTCCAATAAGAGACAGACAACCATTGTCTCTTGACATTCAATGCTGTTACAATCACTGAACCCTGGACAATCAACATCGTGGGGACTGATCAGAAGAAACTGAACCAGGCTTGTCATAAGTATAGTGGCTACAAGAGCACATTTGAGGCTAGGAATACTGTAGTGAGTTACTTACTGTCTGACTCCCTGAAGTCTATCCACAATCTACAGATCAGGGGTGAGATAGAATACTCCCCACTTGCCTAGATGAGAGATCCAATAACACTGAACACACCTTTGAACATTCGGGACAAAGCAGTATATTTGATTAGCACTAAGTTCACAAGGATCTACAGTCTCTGCTACCTACCTATACTACTAAGATGACTATCCAGAAGATGCCCTGCAGAAATTCACCAAATCTTTGGATAGCACCTTCCAAACAGAGTCACTTCCACTTAGAAAGACAAGGACAACAGATACATGGGAACATCATCACCCAGGAGTTCCTCCACAAGCTAACCTCCATCCGGACTCGGAAAATATTGCACTGCTTCAGTGTCAGAATTCTGAAATTCCCTCCCCAAGGGCATTGTGGGTCTACCTACAGTAGATGGACTGCAGCAGTTCACAAGGAAGCTCATGATCACCTTCTCAAGGGCAACTAGGGATGGGCAAGTGCCCCCCATGTCCCACAAGAGAATACAAAAATGCTGATAGGAAAAGCGGACAGATGAAAGATATTTACTATTTCACTAATGGATCATCACACAGGAGTCAAGACAAAGTGTGTAATCAAGATAAAGATTTTAGGTGGGAAAACAATTAAACTAGAATCCTGATGCGTTGCAATATTAGTGAGAGGCAAGTTCAGTGAGATTATCTTCACTTGCTTCCACTTACACTACCAATCAAACACAACATCTCCATCAACTGCTCCTCTGCCTACCCTTGTACTATTACCCAGAGTTTCCCGAGAATGCATCACTGGACTTTTCTTTCCCTCACATAAAGTATAGACTATATCTGCAGTCATGGGACTTCACTTCTACTTTTCCACCCACTCTCTTCATCCCTCCACAACATTTTTGTTGCTTTGTATTTGTCCCACACCAATTATAGATGACCCATAATCTCTTTCAGTTAAAAAACATTGAAGAAATTATGCTCATCCATACCAGAATCCATATCCTTCCCACTGTTATGAATGACACTGGAGATATGCATTCTTGCTGTAGTCCCACTATTCAATAGGTCACAACATATTTTTATTCTGTTTAGCCTTTTCGTAGTACAGAACCTCTAGTATTACTGTGTAAATTTGTCAAAGCTTTTTGTCTTGCACGCAGAGCAATTTGCAAGAATATCAATTCAATGGTGAAACTAACATTTATAACACGAGAGGTAAATACTGATTTGTAGAGGTGCTACCATTGAGAATGCACTATTACTTACGATCAGCAATTAACTGCCAGGCTTTATTTAAATTATTTGATTGTCCTTAAGGTGTGAAGAATTACACTGACAACAAATTTAAGATTGGCAACTGGGTTTGCTGTGTAAATTCCTGCATGTGCTTGGCAGGTGCTGGAAGCTCCACATTTCTACATCTGTCCCTATGTACTAACAGAAAGAATACATATAGACATACTGTTTTTCTTTCAACTCAACAAAATAGATGATTGAATTCACTGTTCCATTTCTTAGGTCAACAATCAGAATCAATTTATCTGTCTTAAAATTTATAGAAAGCCTAACATTTATGAATGCATTCTCTAGGATAACACCTTTACCAAATGGAAACCACTTATTAACCAATTAATACTCTCCTCTCATACTGTACAAGATGTTGGTTTTCCCCTCAAATTGGTACTTTTATGAATTGTCCTGATGAATACAAGGCAAAAAAGTACCTAGAAAGCATGTTTATTTCCAGCAATACTCAAAAACATATTACCCAGTTACAAAGTTAACCAATCAAGTACCTTACCTATAAATAAGTTTTAAATAACAAGATCCATCAACCGGCTTTCTTTACTGAATGCAATTACTGGTTCATTAACAAAACAAATCTTATTAAATGAAGATACAATAACTGGTTAACAATCTGCAAAATGAAAGGGTAAAGGTTTATTCCTCTAAAATAACACCAAAGTGCAGATACAAACACTTTTTAGGAAAAAAGAATATCTCTGCAGAGCTTCACATCAAAGCAAAACATCTTTCTAGTCGTTAGAAATATTCTTGAAGACAAAAAGGATAAGGCATAGAAAATTCTTATGTTGTCACTGATTAGATTAGATTAGATTAGATTCCCTACAGTTTTCCAGATACCAAAGTACACTCTATTTAGTTGAGAGAAGTCTGCAGCACAATAAGCAGCTATCACTAGTTGCGGTTTCTAAAAAAACCTTGGTAAAAATATCTCCAGTGTCCACAGAGACCATTCACCAACCTCTTAAAAGAAACCACAACAGGTAGTTTCACCAAACTTGAAATGAATCTATTTTTTCACAAAATTTCAAAACTTAAGTCCAAGAAATATTAAATATGGAGGATCTTCACACTGTCAATTCCATCACTTCCCCAATCTGTACCTAAACTGAAAATAGGTGTATAGGTATTTCTTCTATTACGCAATGGTTGCATTCTTGTGCAACCTCTCATTATAGAAAAATCATGCTTTAGAAACATTGCTTAAAGTGTTGGCTATGTAATCGCATTACAGCCAACAAACATTTGAAAAGTTCAAGCTTTAGAAACAGTGTCCCCAATTTATCAATCATGTTCCAGTGAATGCACGTTAACAAAATGCACATTCTAGCAGAATGACCTGCATTCAAAGCTGGCCTAATCAGAGTCCTGTAGAGTGTGAGCAATCCTTAATAATGCTAAATATTAAATGCCACTGTTGGGGTTCCTGTAGTGCATCCCTAAGTCTGAACCTGGAAGCCAGGGTGCAAATCCCACATGCTCCAGATCAGGTTGATTAGGTAAATATCTTAAATGCCATTAACTAGTGTTGGATTAAATCTACTTAGACCAATTCACAAGTTGTTAACATAATATTCGTTTGGTTTGAATAAAGCTTTAAAAATTGATTTCAAGTAAAAGCCAAAAGTTATACAGCAGCATGCAAGGGTTTAAGCAAAATCCAAAGAATGTTAATTGCATCATGTAGTGTGTGTAAAGTCATGTATTACAGAGAATTCTGTACCATTAACGTTGACCTACAGTATCACGGAACTCGCAGCAGACCAGCTAGATTCAAGAAATGGTTTCCTAATTATTAAACAGTAGAAATTCACCTCCGTGTAGCAAATTACACAACTTGACTAATTTATGTGTAATTATATCACCTTTCCCGTAAAATGTTCAAACCTATTCAATATATTTCATAGTACCAAAGGATTACGGGTATCTTGATATCATACCTAATCCATATTTTTGATATAACATGGAATGCAGACTTGAAGAAAACAGGACATATAAATAAGATACAAAATATTTCATTGGCAGCCACTGGGAACTAAACTTTTAGAAACAAGGGCACACCAGAAGTGAGGTGCGGAACAAAACTGCGTGGAGGTGCTTAACTGCAAGTCATGCCTTGCAGTTTAAATTCCATCAGGAATGCAAACAGTTTGATTTTTCTTTCTCTAAGCTCGCTTTCCTTAGAACTATCCAAGTTACAAATATTAGTTTAAGTAACAAACTACCTGACATATGCTCCATAACAAAGCAATTTCACATATCTTTCAGGAAATGAATTTAAATGCTTCTTTGAAAACCTTTTGAACAGGAGTGCCAGCAAAACAAAAAATTGGCAAAATTACAATCTTTAAGTTTATTTTTCTCAAAATGTTTAGTCATTAGGTAGGAAAACTAAAATAGAATGTAATATTTTATATCAGAAGGCGTTGAAAAAAATACATTCTTTGGAAGACAAACTGGTAAATTGACAACCTTGAAAACCTGAGGTAGGGGTTGCAGAGCATGATTATCCATTGACTGAAATGCAGGCACTGAGCCAAGTTTCTGCTGCTCCTTTATAAATGATTTCGGTGTTGTTTTGCTGGTCTGAGCAAGGAACAATATCATAGTTGGTGGTCAGCCCCATTAAATCCTGCTACACCTCTTAAAGGCGAGGCATATCGTGGCTGGAGCAGGCACCGATAGTAACTTGTCAGCTGGAAAGACAGAATGGCGTGACATAGTTACAAAGTTTTCCATGCTGCATTGGAGGTCTGGAGAGGGAAATACAAATGAGGAGAGAAGTTGCATATCTGCAGGGGACTAGAAAACTCTTCAGACATGTATTCATTAGGCAGTGGGAGCAGACTGCCATGATATAAAACCAGCAGTTAGACTCTGTGTCATACTTCAAGTGGTGCTGTTCTCATGCATCTGCTGCCCTTGTCTTTCTAACTAGTAGAGCTTGTGGGCTTGGAAGATGCTCTCAAAGTTGCTGCAGTGCATTCTGTGGATGCTACATATTGCTGTGGGGACTGAATAATCAAAGTAGCAGACAGGATTCCATCAAGTGGGCTGGATGAGTCAAGCTCAAGTGTTGTTGAAGTTGCAACAATCTAAGCAAATGTTGAATATTCTATCACACTCTTGACAGGTGCCTTGTAAATGGTCAGGCACTGTGGAGGCAGGACAATTTATTTGCTGAGAATTCCTAGCATCTGACTTACTCTTTCGGCCATTTATACAGCTAGTCCAATCCAGTTTCTATTCAACAGTAACACCAGGATGTTGATAGTAGACAATTCAACGATGAAAATGCCAATGAAGGTCAAGAGGCAAAGTTCACTTGTTGGAGATAATCATTGCATTGCATGTGGTGGCATAAATGTTTCTTGGCACTTAAAGATCAAGCCTAGATGCTGTCCAGGTCTTGCTTCAAGACGACTTGAACAGCTTCAGTATCTGAAGCATTGCAAAATGTTTGTCATTTGTAATCAGCAGTGAACACCCTCATCTCTGACATCATAGCTGAAGATGTGATAACCTTATGAACGATGTAGCTGAAGATGAGAGATTAGGCACAACCTTGAGGAACACAGTGACTTCCAACAACTATAGCCATGATCCTTTGTATAAGGTATGATCCCAACTAACAGAATTTCACCCCACACCCCAATTCACATTGTCTCCTGTTTTGCTATGATTCCTTGAAGACCCAGTTAGTCAAACACAGCCTTGATGTGTGGAGTTCATCTCTGGAGTTTAGTGCTTTTGTCTATGTTGTACCAAGGTTGTAATGAGGTCAGGTGCTAAATGGTACCGGCAAAACACAAACTGAGCTCAGGTGGGCACTTCATAGTACTGCATGACTGCACGGTTGTTGGCCCCTTGCATCATTTTGCTGATGATCAATGGTGAATCAATGGATAAGATGGTAATTGGTTAGGTTGGATTTTTCCTACTTCTTTGGGATATGACATACCTGGGTCGTATTAGAGCTGCACTGCAACAACTTGACCTGAAGCATTGCTCGTGCTAGAAAATAAATCCTCAGTACGATTGCCAGAGGTTGTCAGGGCCCACAGACTTTACAGTATCGAGTTCTTTCAGCCATTTCTTGACATCATGTGGAGTGAACCAAATTTGCTGCAGACTAGCACATGTCATGGTGGGGACCTCAAGAACAGGCCAAGATGGATCATCTATTTATTACTTCCAGATGAGGATGTTGCAAAAGCATGAACCTTGTCTTTTACACTGATGTCCTGTGATCTTTCATTCTTGAGGATGGAGATATTTGTGAAGACTGCTCCTCCAGTGAGTTGTTTAATTGTCGATCACCATTCATGACTAGATGTGGCAGGACTGAAAATTTTAGATCTGGTATGTTAATTATGGGTTCACTTAGTTGTTCTTATTACATGTTGCTACCGCAGCTTAGTTTGCAAGTAATCCAGTTTGACACCTCACTTTTGTGTCTGCCCGATGTTGGCATACCCTCTTGCATCCTTCCTTGAACTAGAATTGATCCTCAGGTTTGATGGTAATGGTGAAGTTCTGGGCTATGAGGTCTGCTGATGGCCCTAACACTTCACAATTGCTCAGTATTGAGTTGTGAATTCTGTCCATTTAGCATGAGGATAGTGCCATGCAATATGCTGCATGGTATCCTCAAAAGGGACTTTTTCTTGCCTAGAATTCTGCAGTGATCACTCCTACCAATGTGGCTACAGATAGGTGCATTTGCTATAGTTAGACAGGGAAGGATAAGGTCACATTATGTCTTCCCTCATTAGTTCTTTCACTACTTTCCACCAACAGTGTATGAACCAAGCTTTTTAGAACTCTGTCACCTTGGTTAATACTGGTGCTTACTAACCAACTCTCTAACCTTGCCACCTTCAGTGCTTCATCTAGATGGAGTTCAGCATGGAGGACTGCTGAACATGCACTACATCATAATCAAAAGGAGATTTCCTTGTCCATGTTTAACTTGATGTCTTGAATTTGCATGGCCCACAGTCAATGTTGAAGACTCTTGTGACGAAGCTGCTCTTTTAACAAGGTTGTTTTCCTTGCAGCAATTCTGAAAGGTCTAGTTTTAAAGGGTTTTAGGGTCAATTTGATTATAGCTAATTATTGCCAGGAAGCATAGTGGCTCAGTGGTTATCACTGCTGCCTCACAGCACCAAGGACCTGGGTTCAATTCCTGCCTCAGGCGACTGTGTGGAGTTTGCACATTGTCCCTGTGTCTGCGTGGGTTTCCTACAGGTGCTCCGGTTTTCTTCCGCAATCCAAAGGATGAGCAGGACAGGTGAACTGGCCATGCTAAAATTGCCCAGTGTTAGGTCCATTAGTCAGGGGTGTATATATAAGGTAAGAGAATGGGTCTGGGTAGGTTACTCTTCAGAGGGTCGATATGGACTTATTGGTCAAATGGCTTGTTTCCATACTATAGGGAATCTAGTCTAATCTAATATATCTATCAGATGAAAACCTGTTGCCTGAGGCAGTAACTGTTAGCTATGATCAAACTGGCCCTAAAACTCTTCAAACCTAGACCTTTCGGAATCACTGTTTTTATGACCTCACTGAGAAAAAAGAGCCAAGGACAGAATAACCTTGATAAAGGAGCAGTGTCATCACATTCTAAAGGCAATGCCATCTCAACTGCATTTGCCTGCTCTCAGCTTGGATAGGTCTATCATGTTAGCAAAACAGAAAAGACCTAGGAGTGGTGATGACATATCTGTAAACTATGATTGTAAAACTATGTCAGACTGCTGCTTGATAAATCAGTGGAAACCACCACATCCTCTATTCCCAAAATTTGGCACAAACTCACAGACATTACTAAGGATGACTGTTCAGGGTCAGTAGGGCTGGGTTTGCCATAGTTGGTTCCAATACCTAAACCAATGCTGAGTAATCATCCAGTTTTAGTTCTTTCCTTTAAAGGCTTTGTTGCAGTTTTATACAACTAAGTGGCTTGCTAGGTCATTTCAAAAGACAGTTGAGAATCAATCACAGAGCGTGGATCTGGAGTCACATACAGGCCAGACCAGATAGATCAGCAAAATTCCTTCCCTGCAGGCCTTTAATGATCCACATAAGATTTTACAAATCTATCATGGTTACGTGGTTGGCATTTGGCAAGCTTTCTGTTCCAGATTTTATTAAATTCATATTTCATCATCTACCTTGGTGGGTGAAATGGTGTCCCCAGTTTGGACCTCTGGATGACTCATACATTGCCATGACCACTAGACCTTTGGCAAAATTGCAGCAAATGGATTTTGTTATGCATTTTGGGCTATTAGTAAAAGGACTATTTTCTAAAGTATCAAAAATTAGAGACAGTGGAGATCCAAAGAGACTTGGTGTCCAGGCACATATCTTCATCAAGATATATTGAACAGTATAGAATACAGTCAAAGATGTTAATTTTGTATCAATAAGATGAGAATGCAATGTGGCAGATGTTTGTGTGCAAAGCCTAGATAGGCTAGACCCAAACCAGCGTGAATGATTCTGATCACCACAATTTAGGAAGGCATATTCACCTCAGAGGACTGCAATGTAGATTTATCAGAATGACACCTGGAGGTGGGAGATTAAATTAAAAGGAAAGGTTGCATAAAGTAGAGTTGCATTTCCCAGAATTTAGAAGGCTAAGAGGGGTGATCAAAATCAAGGGGACAGACATGTAGCATGGGAAAAAAAAATCTTTCTGGTTAGGAAGGCGATAGTTTCAAGAATGGAATTTGAAAACAATACTACACTAAGGATGGTTGTAGTTTGGAACTCTGATCTGTTGGATGTAGGTTTGCTCGCTGAGCTGCAAGGTTCATTTCCAGATGTTTCGTTACCCTACTAGGTAACACCTTCAGTAGGCCAACTAGCCATAAAAAGACACAAACCTCTCTCACAAGTATCCTCACAAACGGATGAGGAAGGACACCACTTTGACTGGGACAACACATCCATCCTAGGACAAGCCAAACAAAGACATGCACGAGAATTCCTAGAGGCATGGCATACCAACCGGAACTCTATCAACAAACACATCGTGTCAGACCTCATCTACCATCCCCTAAGAAAAGGAACAGGAAGTGACTTCACCACAGGAAATAATCACCATAGGAAATGATGTCACCAACCCAAAAAAACCCAAACATGCAAATAGAAAGCAGGAATTTTTAGCATTGCTTTGCCTGAGGCCCACTGAAGATGTTACCTAGTAGGGTAATGAAACATCTGGAAATGAACCTTCCAGCTCAGCGAGCAAACCTACATCCAAAACTTCAACCTGAGCTACAAATCTTCTCAAAACTCACTAAGTCTGATCTGTAAAACAGCAATTCATGCTCGATGAATTGTCAACTCTAAATCAGAGCTTGTAGAGTTTTGCAAATGAAACATATTTTGGAAAATAGGACACCATATGCTTGCTGAGCTAGGCTACAGATCAACGTGCTTAGACAGCTAAATCACACTAAGTTCTGCTGCAACATACTCAGTGGAGGGCTCTATGACATGGCAGAATACAGACAATGCTGATAGATCCATTCAACAAAATATTTGGAGTACAGAGAAGCCTGTCAGAAAGTCCAAAGTCAATATCAAGACAAAGAGTTGGTGACCATCTCCATCTGCGGACCCAATCACAATCAGGTGCCCTGATGGACATGGTTTCATTTTCCACTGCTGCATTAGTACTGTCTACTGGACGTTAGAGTGCTGCACTAAACGCTCAATTTGAAATCTGCTTGTATGCAAAGTTAGCTTACTGTTGTCATGGTTGAAGACAGCAGTGTGTAAAGGGACAAAGCAATCTAGCGATTGGGTTTTGAACAGAATAGGAAGATTGCAGTGTTTCTATCTGTGTCTCGTAGGTTGCCTGTCAAGTTTCTTGAACAATTTTCTGGTTTTGTTTCGTTTTCTTTCTTTTGTTCTTTTCCGACCCTTCCCCTTTTGAAAAAATAACATCTTTAATGTTTCCAAATTTTGCTGAAAAATTATCAACCTGAAAAGGTGTCTTTGTTTCTCTCTCCGTAGATGCTACTCAGCCTATGCATTTCCAGTATGCTGTGTTTATATTTCAAGTTTCTAGCATCCACAGTATTTTGAACAAAACTTGTCATTAGTTCAAAAAGGCAGCTACATTTTCAAAATGCAGGATTAAGAAAACGCTTACATTGTTCTGTGCTTTGTTTTGGAGGTTTTATTAAAACCCAAACAGTCCCCACCTGCATATGCATTGGCCTCATCTAGCAGCTCTGTACACGTATGAACATCTGCAAATGCTCGAATTCCTAGACAGTTCGTTGGATGCAACTGGGATTGCAGAAAATCACAACAAGCAGTTCTTACATCCATTAGCTGCAATAGACTGGCTGCAGGTAAAAGCACCTAGGAAAAAGGAAAGGATGAAAAGCAAGTTAAATTCGAACTTCAAAAAGGTGTAACATCGCTCTTGTCTAAAGGGAAAAAAAACTCTCAATTCAAAAATGTTATAATCAAATACATAACACAAATAAACTTATTCTCTTGCATTTAACGGAAACCACAAGTGATGAGGTATTTTAATTCCATTGCAGGGAAAATTAAAACTTCTACGAACAGCTAGTAAAGGTCTTATAAAAAGGAAATTATACAGCATTACTATAATAAAATTTAGGAACCTTTTAAAAAAAAAGGACTCAAAGACAACATAGCTACCACTCAATATTATTCATATCTTACAGGAGGATTAAAATATTATTGACATATTACAAATTAAATCTAAAATTCCAGTAGATTACAATAGCATTGAAATACTACAGATTTAAAACAGCTTTAAATGGAAGAATAATCACCATATTAGGAAAATTGAAGAAGAAATCATACCTTAAAAGGTTTAGTATCAGATCAGTGAAACAGAACAGGATTGGATATCTTAGAAAAAACAGCTTTTAAAGGTACAGAATTGCTTTGAAATTAAATTAATCTCAAACTGAACAAGTAAATACACTGCTGAATTGAAGAGAACCTTCAGTGGCTTATGTTATAAATCACCAAAATATAAATTTAGGCAGAGATACCTTTGGAAAAAATTTTTCAAGCTCCTGATAATTACTTTAATCAGAGGAAAAGCAAAATTCTTGAAAGGGTAAGATTTAAACAGAGATGTTTAGCATTCATAGGAATCTGTAGATAAATTTAATTAATGATCTCTACACGTTGGTGGAAAACAGAATTATTGATGAGCCTTGTGAGATTTATATATCCAAGATGATTTAATTTCAGACAAAGCTCTTCAAATTATTCTGGAAGCAAACATCAGGAAGACTGAGATATATTCTGAGAGGATAAACACAAGCTTATAAACTATAAACACTCCAGAGAGTCAGAAATGACATGCCAAAAAAGGGTAGACCAAACAGCAGGTATCAAAAGAAACTGTCAGCACTGTGGAACAAAAAAATCCGGAAAACACAAGCAGTGCCCAGCTTTAACTAAAAAAAAGGCTATCTGTAAAACTATAGATTGTTTTTAGAAAACGTGCAGATGTACTGCATCATTTCTGCTTCACAGAAACAATGGCAGTTACACATACAAGGAATTCAAGATATTAGAGCAATGACCATTAGAAAAGCTAATCAAGGCATTCTAGGGAGAATTGGTGATTCAACTGAGTTGCGTTTGACAAAATCTGTTAATGTCAATGGACATCTCATTAATTATAATCTTTATCAAGAGTTGAGTGTCACTGTTCTATCAGATCAAATGCAATAGCTGAAGAAATATAAGTTACAGGCCAAAGAAATGAAATTACATAGTCTAGGTGGAATAACTCCCAAGATCAAAGATATATTACAAGTAACAAGGCAACTCAAATAATGTAAGACAGTCAACAATGTATACATAATTCACAATGAAGACTTTTCATTTGAGCCCACTGCGTGTCTCAAAATATTCTTGGTAGGAGGAATTCAGAAAGTTCCAACTGATGTAGGAAGAAACCACTGCCAAGCAACCAGTCAAGGGGTAACTGGCAGAAGACTTCACAGGTCTTCTTAGACCCTTGGTGGAAGCCAAAAAGAAAAAAAAAATTGAATGAGATGACCCACGATGGTATAAAAACATATTTTATATGGCAAAGTAAAACCAACAGGCAACGAGCTAAAAGGAGCTCAAACAAATTCAACAAGAACAAAAAAGAGTAATCAAGATTGTACTACACATCAGCAATGTTGAATTGAAGGCTATCTAGACCACCCGAAGCAGCAACAGCATTTCAGACTCAGAGACAACTTTTTAGTGCATGAACAGCAACTGATTATGCCAGCTTCCCTTAGGTAAAATATACTGGGTGAGAAAGGTAACTAAATCTGTGAACTGACTGTGCTGTTCAGAAGTGATTCAGTTTCCAGAGGCTATATGCTGAAAAGATTGCCGCTAAAGGGCTTCGTGCTATTGCTCAGGCAGAATCCCTACACTTTAATAGGCCTAGCAGTTTGTAAAGCCTGCCATTGTGTTCTTTGCTTCATTATGGAAAGTAAGGATAGAGGCTAAAGGTGGTGGTTTCCAGAAAAGCCCGAGACCAGAGGGTCAAGTCCATTCAATATGTTGGTGGTCTGATAATCCACAGTGGTGCCCAATGAACTACTATGTTGATATAGCTGGATGCCATGTATTGCTAAGACAAGGTGTTTTGGGAATTAAAAGTTAAGATCATGCTGCCATGGGCCCCAAGTAGTAAAAGTGAACCAAAGAAACCCCTGCCCGATCCTTGTCAGCATTGTTGAGTCCAAGTATGTGATCTTGCCAACTACATTTATTTCAAAACAGAAGGGAGGCAAACCAGGGCAGCCTGGACCATAGTTGGTGAATCAACACTGAAGAGCAATTTCAAACTTTCTGTATTTGTTCAAATAAAACAAAAGAAAACAAACAATGTTATCGTCTATCGTGAGAAGAATGGAATATTAAGCAGGGAAGTTATGCTTCAGTTATACAGGGCACCGTGCACTGCAAAGCATCAGTTACTTTATTGGAAGGATGGAAATGCATTGGAAGCATTTCAGAAAAGGTTTACTAGACTAATATTCCAAATGGGCTGGGCTTCCTATGGAGGAAAGGCTAGGATTGTATCGACTGCAATTTAGAAAAGTAAAAAGACAACATTATTCATTTGTGGGATGTGGGCATCGCTGGCTGGCCAGCATTTATTGCCAGTCTCTTCTTGTTCTTGAGAAGGTGGTGGTGAGCTGCCTTCTTGAACTGATGCAGTCCACCTCCTGTGATGTGACAGGGTGGGGAGGGGGAGGAGTTCCAGGATTTTGACCAGCGATAGTGAGAGAACAGTAATATATTTCCAAGTCAGGATAGTGAGTAGGTTAGAGGGGAATTTGGAGTTGATGGTGTTCCTATGTATCTGCTGCCCTTGCCCTTCCAGATGAAAGTGGTCATAGGTTTGCAGCACTACTGAGGATCTTTGATGAATTTCTGCAATGCAACTTGTAGATAGTACACACTGGTGCTACTCAGCATCAGTGCTGGTCTACATGCATATTCAACATCTCAAGCAGCATAATAAACAGTGTGAGTCATGCCCAAAACCAAACAAGCAGATCAAAGGTCTGCAAATTTGCCATACCCAATTTTCAATGCTGGTGGCCAAACAATTAACAGAAGGACGGAACTCCATGGACACTCCAACCTCAATGATGACAGAGCCCAACATGTCAATGACAAAAGAGAAGACTGAAGAGTTTGTGAACACCTTCAGCAGGAAGGCTAATCATCACCCCATTAGTCGACCCTTGATCGTCAATAAGGTGTTGGCAACAGTGCTATCAAGCAGCACCTGTTCAGCAATAATGTGCTGCTTGGTTTCTGCCAGAGCCACTTAGCTCCTGACCTCATTACAGTCTTGGTTCAAATATAAACAAAAGAACTGAATTCCAGAGTTGAGGTGAAAGTGACTGCCCTTGAGGTCAAGGCCACATTTGACCTAATGTATCATCAAGCAACCCGAGCAAAATTAGAATCAATACAAATCAAAGTCAAACCCTCCATTGATTGGAATTATAATTGACATATCGGAAGATAGTTAAGGTTACTGAAGGTCATTCAACTCCATTCCAGGACACCTCTGCATGAGTTCCTCAGGGTGGTGTTCTAGGCCCAACCATCTCCAGTTGCTTTATCAATAACCTTCAATTCATCAGGTGGTCAGAATTGGAATGCTTGTTGATGGTTGAACAATGATCAGCAGGTTTCACAACTCATCACATACTGAAACAGTCCATGTTAAAATGTGATAAGATCCAGAAAGTACCCAGACTGGGGCTTACAAGTAATATTCATACCACACAAATGCCAGGCAATGAATATTTCCAATAACAGACACAATCTAACCACCACTCCATGACATTCAATGATGTCTCCATCACTGAATCCCCACTATCAACATCCTGAGGGGTTATTGTTGACCAGAAGCTCAACTGGACTTGTCATATAAACACAGTAGCTACAAGAGCAGGTCAAAGGCTCAGAATGCTGTGTTGATTAACCTCCACACTCCCCAAAGCCAATGCACCAGCTACACAGCATAAGTCAGGATTGTGATGGAATACTCCCTACTTGCAGCTCCAACAACACTCAAGAAACTTGACATCATTCAGGATAGAGCAAAGTGCTTGATGAGCACCACGCCCACAGACATTCACTCCCCCCACCACCAATGCTCAGTAGCAGTTGTGCGTACGAATTACAAAATGCATTGCAGAAATTCACCAAAGATCCTTGGACAGCACCTTCCAAACCCACAACCATACAGTCATAGAGATGTACAGCATGGAAACAGACCCTTCGGTCCAAACCGTCCAGGACTTTCATCTAAAAGGACAGCAAATATATGGAAACACCATCACCTGCAAGTTCCCCTCCAAGCTACACTCTATCCTGACTTGGAAATATAATGCCATTCCTTCAGTGTCATCAGGTCAAAATCCTGGAATTTCCTTTTAACAGTATTACGGGTCTACCTACAGCACATACACTGTAGCAGTTCAAAAAAGGCAGCTCTCCAGCATCTTCTCAAGGGCAACTAGGGATAGGCAATAAATGGTGGCCCAGTCAGCGATGCCCAAACCTCACAAGTGAGTAAAGGAAAAGCTGCTAATTCCCTCACATTAACAAAGGCCAGTCTTCAGCTCGAGATTATGTCAAGGAGCAGCTGAATGTATTGCTCTATCCAATGATCCCAAACATCATGGCTATGCACAGAAGACTTGTGCTCTAGAACTAGCAGCACTCATGCCAAATTGTACATAAGCATTATTCATAAATAACATGCTCATGGAGATTCAAGTTTGCACTCACCAGAGCCACTTGGCTCCAGACTTCATTACACCTTTGGTGGTCAAAACAGGTGAATTCCAAAGGGGGATAAAAGGCTACTTTCCTGACATGCGGACAATACTTGACTGAGTGTAGAATCAAGGAGCCCTTCAAAATTATTAGTCAACAGGAATAAAGGGAAAAATTTCCTGTTAGCTGAAGTCATATTTATCATAAAGGAAAATAGCTGAGGCTTGTGGGGAATAATCCCAGCTCCAGGAAATTACTGCAAGAGTTCCTGCGAGATGGATCCTAGGCCTCACTATCTTTGGCCATTTCTTCAATGAAGTTCCCACAAAGATAAGAATAGAAGTGACTATATTTGCTGATGAAAGCAGAGCATTTAATTCCATTTGCAATCCCTCGCAGGAAGACATCAAAAACATTCTGACTTATATTGATAAACTGTAAGTAATGCTTGATTGAACAAGTACCATATTCAGAGCGAGCATGACAACACCCCTTGACATCCAAAGACAACGCCATCATGAAGTTCATAATCATGAATCCAAGGGGGGTTCAACGTGCAGAAATCTCAAATCTGCTGTACACTCTTCAATGCATTTGCATTTTTCCTACAAAATGTTAAAAAAAATTACACAACACCAGGTTATAGTCCAACAGGTTTATTTGGAAGCACTAGCTTTCGGAGCTCCACAATCACCTGATGAAGGAGCAGCGCTCCGAAAGCTAGTCCTTCCAAATAAACCTGTTGGACGATAACCTAGTGTTGTGTGATTTTTAACTTTGCACACCCCAGTCCAACACTGGAATCTCCAAATCATCCTACAAATGTGGTATCCAGAACTGTAAACAACAGTCCAGCTGAGGTCTAACCAGTGTCTTATGCAAGTTCATTATAACCTCCTCACTCTTGTACTCTCTAAACCTGTTATGAAGCTTAGAGTATTGTATTAACACCTCACTCTAGCTGTCCTGAACAGGATATGAAACATTAACTCTTTCTATCTCCACAGATTCTGGCAGACCTGCTGAATTTCTCCAGCACTTTTTCTTAAAATAACCTATCACCTTAAATGACTTAGAATATAAACTCCCTGCTCCTGCACAAAAATACATCACTTCACATTTATCTTGTCTGAACTTTATCTATCAACTATCCATCACTCCACTAATGCAAGAATACACCCTTTTGAAGTTCTACGCTGCTCTCCTCAAAGTTTATAATTCTCTCAAGTTTTAATTAATCCACAAACTTTGAAATTATTCCCTGTGCACCAAGTTCTATATAATATCTATATATTGAAGAAAAGGAAGGGTCTTAACACCGGCACCAAAGGATACCACTACAAATGCTCTTCTAGCCTGAAAACAACCCATTAACTATTACAGTTCCCTAATGCCTTTGACAATTTTGTACCAACATTGCTACTATCTGTTTTATTCCATGATTTCTAACTTTTCTCAAGCCTCCCATGTAGCACTAACAATGCCCTTTTCAAATACTCATACACCATATCAACAGCCGTTCCCCTCATTAACCCCTTCTGTTGTCTCTTCAAAACCTCCAGCAACTTATAAAAGGTAAAATTTTCCCTTAACAAATATATGCAGAATCTTCTGAATCAATCCACATGCTTCAATGTGTTCCATTTAGAATAACTATTTCTAGGAGGTTGCCCCAGCACTGAGGCTTAACTGACTGGTCTATAATTGCTGGGCTTTTCTTTACAATCTTTTTTGAACAAGGGTGTAATGTTTGTAGTTTAAAATCCTCTGGCCTGATCCCCAAATCCATGGAAAACTGCAAGATAATTGTCAGCACCTCTGCAATTTCCAAATTGTTCATTATCCTTGGGATGCATTTAATTCTGCCCTGGTACCTTATCAAGTTTAAGCATATCCAAACATTTCCAATCACGAAGTATTCTCTTGTCGCAAAAGCACTTTGTGCAAAATAAAAGCAGATTTCACTCAGGCCAATGATTTCACATTCACTTCTCCCTAAAGGAGAGACTCAATGTTGCAACATGATTCCATGGATGTCCTTTAGGTTCTTCATCCAGGCTGCCATCATTTTCACACGTGCATAGATGAGAATGAAAGCAGTTACTTGAATGCAAGAGGAATTATATTGACAAAGCAGAAATCAATGAATAATTTTCACAAGCAGATACATTATTGCATCATCCAATCCAGATACTCAACCTCACAGTGGCATCCTATACCACACTGTCTGAAGTCAACTAATGCCAAGAACATTCAGGAATTTGAACAGTCAACTTTCCAGATCCTGGCTGATTGGGCCCTCGGCCACGTCCAATGCTTTTTCATCATTCTGACCTTACCCATTCTCCTCTCGCCCAGAACAATAAGGTATCCCCTCAACCTCACTTTTCAACCCACCAGCCTCTACATTCAAAAGAATCATCCTCTGCTATTTCCAGCATCCACACCAAATATCTTTCTGCCCCTTCTCTTGTCAACATTGTGCAGGGACTCTTCTCTCTGCAACATCCTGGTCCAATCATTTGTCACTCCAAAACCCCTTCACCCTGCTGATGGCATCACATAAATAGTTGCAGAAAATGCATCATTTGCCCTTTTAGCGCCTCCTTCCTCAAACAATTTCTGGGTGAAGCAACAATTTATATGTACTTCTTTAAATCTAGCCTACTATATTTACAGCTTACAATGCTGCTCCTCTACTTTGGCAACACCCAGTGCAGATCTGCTGACCACCTTGCAAAATTCCTCTATTCTGTCTGTAAGAATGACCATGACCTTTCAGTTGCTTGCTATCTTTCTCTCATGCAAACATTTCTGTCCAAGGCATGCTGTAATGCTCCAGGTGAAGCCCAATGCAAGTGGGAGGAGTAACAACTCATTTTCCACTCTTCAGAACATGAAGCATCCTCCATTTTGATTATACCCCAACTCTTGTATTATCTTGTTTGCATGGGTTTGCTCTTAGCACAGGCCTATTTTCTACCATTCACATCCAAATAACCAATCTGCATATATAGAGTGCTTTCACTATCATTAGCACGCCCTTTTGCCCTATGCTGTGGGCACCCTCACCATCTGCTCATCCTCCCACAGTGTCAACAATATAAAACCTATTTTCCAGTCCTCTTCAGTTCTTAAGTAGTAATATTGGACTTGAAACATTATGTTTCTTTCTCCAAAATGCTACCAGACCTGCTGAGTTCACCAGGACCTTCTGCTTTCATTTCAGATTTCTAGCATTTGCAGTATTTCGCTTTTATTAACCACCCATGTCTGCTTGGTTTAGCAAGTCTCTAGATGAAGTCACTGCACCATTAAGGAAACTAGTACAATATGTTTTTTTTCCCCAATTTCATTGTGTCCACTGCAAAACTGATCATCTCCCAAAAAAATTTAATTCACACTACATAGGGTTTAGAGGGAAATGGGCCAAATGCTGGCAAATGGGACTTGATTAATTTAAGATATCTGGTAGGCATGGATGTGTTGGACCAAACGGTGTGTTTCCATGCTGTACATCTCTATGACTCTATGTCAATAAGAGAAATACATTCTTTAAATATTCTAACTGACATCAATAACAAAAACATGAAGGAAACTAGTCATTCCTAGGAAACAATAATGAACAAAATCTTAACAGGAGTTTGAGTTATATAAAAAGATATTCTTTGGGGTTAAGTTTAATGGCATAGTAACTATGGTTGCACAGGATATCCTCCAGCAATCTACTCATTTCCTTTAAAAGAGATGAGAGGAAGTGCTTGCCAACAAGGCCAGCTGTACAAGGAAAAAAACAAAATTAGGATTTGTTCACAGCCTGGCAGTTTAAAATCACTGTTTCAGAACCTATAGTTCATATGAAGTATGGAATTTCAGATCAGCCACCACTAACACACACACCCCCACACAACACTTTAATCACTTACATTGTCATTGATTCATAACCTCTTACATTTGCTCATTTCCTGCACTATAACCCAGCAGGAAGTTTAATTTTGCAGCTCTTGACAGCATTTCTATAAGCAATTATTTCTGCAAAGTAAAAATTCTTAATGTTAGATCGCATAACATATCATTCTACAAAGAAAAGAAATGGTCAAAATTCATGCCACATCCAATCTGATGTCGTCATGTATAAGTAATGCAATTACATTTTTATGCCAATAGTATAGTTCAAAGTCAGACAAAATTATCACATCCAAGAAATTCTGGCCAATTTTGGGCCTAAAATCGGGACCTTTGAGGGCAGAAAAGGGAATTTGAAGTGTAACAGTTTCTACATGGGTTTCACCCATCCTGGACAAGAGAAGAATTCTGACAGGAGTCCAAAGCACTTCTTTCAGCTGTACATTTGCTGTCATAATGCCAAAATCAGAGTCAAGACTGGTTGAAAGTCAGGCTCACTTGAAAATTCCACTAGTTTCACCTAGGATATAGCTAAGGTTAAGTAGGCCTGATTATAAAAGACATATTGCTTTCCATACAAATACGTTAACCGGGTCACAGAATCCCACTGACAAACTCGCTCAGGTAAAATAACTAAAAGCAGTACAAAACAAGTTGACACTGATTTTTCAATCAAAAAAGGATTTCTTTAAAAGGTGGTGTACTGCAGTTTATGGACAATCCTACTTGTCTCAACTTTCCTGCTCATTGTATTAGAACATAGGACATAGAACATAGAACAGTACAGCACAGAACAGGCCCTTCAGCCCACGATTTCAGAGAAATAACAGTACATATATAGGTAAGTCTTATTTTCAAATTGGAAGTGATAATCTGTGATCACAAAGCAATGTCTTATGTGACAATCCATACCTCTTCTCTCATACTGTGTTCAATATTTTCTTTGTGAATCCATTAAGTCATAATTGCTGCAAAGTCCAGGTGGCTTCCTTTCCAGACAACTTTTATAATTTTTTTTATAGTTCAGAGATAAACTATTTTCTTAAAAGCATTTAAAAACATTTTCCTGATCTAAATACAAGAGTTACTTAGCTGTTTCTCAACTTAGAAGAATAGTAACTCTATTCAAGATCAGCCAATAAAAGACAAATTGGGCTGCCCATTGATACCAGAAGTGGACTCAGGTATCTAGCGACAACATATTAAATGGAAGAACTAAGACTTTATGTATTACAAAAAATTCAAAATAAATGAAAAGAATGTTTTATAGAAGGCTTTCTACCTTGTCAATTTTTTCCACAGCATGTTGCAGGTAATGAAATATTTTTGAAGTGTGGTATCTATTTCAATGCACGTGGTTGTGGGGAAGACATCACACAGTTTACAGACAGCATGACCACAAATGGCTACCTTAACTGCTTTAGTGCAGTTTAAAATTTGTTCACTGAATATGGGAGTTGCATTTATTGCCCATCCTTAATTGACTGAGAGGACATAGTAGCAAACCGAGGTCTTGAACCACTGCAATTTTGGGGTGTACATACAACCACAATAGCGTCAGGAAGTGAATTCTAGGATTTTCACTCAGGAACATTGAAAGAATGGCAATTTAGTTCAAGGACAGAATAGTGTGCTGTTGGGAAGGGATCTTGCAGGTGAAAGTGCTCCCATGCATTTGATCGAAAGCTCCTAATTATTTATAAACTCCTTGAAGTGAGACTATAAAACTCAATGCTTGTTTTTAGAATTGCCTAAAGTAATAAAAGTCTAACCGTGATGCAAATGTCTAAATGTGCCTGATTTTAAAAAGTAGCGAATTAATCAATAAACATAAGAATTTATTTAATCTTAAAATGTACATTGGGCATATCAATGATGGATACAGGTGAGTTGGCATTGAGAATTAATGGAAAATGGGTGGTAGCTTGGGGCAGGAATGTGTTGACATGAGGCACAGATAGCACAGGGACTATAAAAGGCCAGGAAGAGAGGGATTTGTTGGCATAGAGAGTACAAGGGGTCACAGAGGGTAGGTGGAGTATAAGTTGGCATGGAGGGTTATGTGGGCAAGTCGAGGGAACAAAGAGGTGTGAACGGTTAGGGGCTGGAGTAATATTTAGTTTTATTGTAAAATTTCATAGCTTTGACAATGTGCTGATGCATCAAAGTAGGCCATCATCTGACCCACCTTCAAATTGGAAAGCCTCAGCACTCCTTCTGAGGATGCCTGCCGTGAAACTCAAATTCAAAACCAACCTCCTCCCTCCCCAGAAAAGACACACCTAATTCAGATGCAAATATTCAAGCCAAAATGTTTAAGTTTGTAAATTTTCCATTCCAGGAGAGAATGTTATACAATTGAATGGAACATTCCTTTCTGGGTCTTCAGTAGTGCCCTGTGGGTGTACATTACCTGCACATTCTCTTCATTGACTTCTACTTCAGCAGTGTATATATAATCAATTAG
Source organism: Chiloscyllium punctatum (assembly GCF_047496795.1). Lineage (NCBI taxonomy): Eukaryota > Metazoa > Chordata > Chondrichthyes > Orectolobiformes > Hemiscylliidae > Chiloscyllium > Chiloscyllium punctatum. The sequence continues at coordinate 40,869,095 of NC_092758.1, forward strand.
TTTACTTAGTGTGTGTCCATCTATGTCTTTTATCTCGACTTTCTTTGCTTTACTTTCAGCCATGTCTCCTGCAAAACAAAAAACAATTACATTCTTTGCAGAGGCAAAACTGTTTATCACATACTTTAAATCATTTCATGCTCCAAGACTCAAACATTTGGAGTGGTATTTTTGCTGAAGTGAAAGTGATATAACTTGAATTAATTTGAGCAAGACTTCCACAAATACACAAGAAAGTTCAAGTCCACAGCAACTCCATTTCCCATTTGATGAATTTAGAAACAAAGGAAACAGGATCACAAATAGGCCATTCGGACTGTTGAGCCTGCTCTATGGTAAAATGATGTTTGTGTGATCAGTTTGTGTTTCAAATTACACATTTCCATTTAACCCCATAATCTTTGATTCCCTTCCCTAACAAGAACCTATCTACCTCTGCCATAAAAGAATTCAATAACCCCCACCTTCTATAGCAGTGTAACATACTCGCAAAATTCTAATCGAGAAAAATAAATTACATCACCTCTCATAAAAGGTTGATCCTCAATTTAAACCAACGTTCCCTAATTCTGGATTAAAGAGGAAACACCTTTGCCACATCCATTTCATCAAAGCTATTCAGGTCCTTACAACTTCAATCAAGTCACTCCACATTCTTCTAAAGTCTTGTGGAATGAGCCAGTCTAAGCTATCCTCATAAGCCTCTGCTTTTTCATTCTTCCTGCCAAAGTGAACGGCTTCATATTTTCCCCACATTATATTTCATTGGCCAGATTTCCGTTCTCTTACTCAACCTCCTTCCCATCTCCTTCTCGCTTATCTTTGCATCATCTGCAGATTTAGCCACATGCAGCCGCTGCCCTCATCTAAGTCATTCAGTTAGGTCGAAAATGTTGAGACCTTGATACAGATCTCAGCAGGACTCTATTTGTCACATCCTGCCAATCAGGCAAGAACCTATGTTGCATACTCAGTTTTCTACCAACGAGCCAGTGTCTCTCTTATAAAAGCTAATACACTATGAACTTTTACTTTCCGTAACAGGCTTTTGACGAAGTACCACATCAAAAGGTTTCTGGAAATCCAATTGAGTACAGTGACAGGTTTTGCTTTATCCACAGAGTATGTTACATATTCAAAGGAAATCTCAAATTACTGAAATATGGCTTCCATTTCATAAAACCATGCTGACTCTTCCTGACTGCCTTAGTTTTTTCTAAGTACCTAGAAATTACCTCTTTAATAATCAGTTCCAATAATTTCCCCACTACAGATGTTGCGCTAACTAGCTTATAGCTTCCTGTTTTCTGCCTCCCTCCATTCTTGAAGAGAGGGATTCTATCTGTTACTCTTCTGTCTGACAGAACCTTTTAGGAATGTAGTTAATATTTCATAGTCACATTGGAATCACAGCACAAAAACAGACCATTTGGCTTAATCTATATATTCCAGCTTTTACACTCCGACTGATTCTCCTCCCATCCTTCCTCATGTAGGTCTATTACCATAACCTTCTATTCCCATTAGTCGCATGCTTGCCCTAGACATCGCTTAAATGCAGCGATAAAATTTCCCTCAATCTCTCACTGTAGTAGCAACTTGACACAACTCAGATGACTAAGTAAAAAAACATTATTCTGAACTATTGATGTGATTTCTTGTGACTATCTTATTTTGATGGCCTCCAGCTTCCTGACAAATGAAAGCACTGTGTTTATTATGCTTATAAATATTTTCAGAATTTTAGTTCTCTATCGTTCACCTTAGGCAAGAAAAGATTTATTCTGCATTTGACCCTTTCCAGATAGGTATATCTTTCCAGCTTTGTATAATCCCTGTAGTCTTTTATCCTTCCTGTCCAATACTTTTATGTCCTTCCATTGAGATAGCAACATAGAACTGCTCCAAATACAGTCTAAATAAAGTTTTACACAAATTTAGCGTAATTCTATATTTTTTAATTCTATTCATCTCTAAATAAATCCCAGATAATGGTTTGTTTTTTTAAAAAATAAAAGACATTGCCATATTGATCAAAATAATTCATTCCATGGAATAGCATCAATTTTAAAAACTTCAGATGTGGTGGATGTACAAGAGTCCAGTGGAGATGCAGGAGAAAAGGAAGCACGCAGTCAGATCTTCCAAACAGCAGGGATGTCCCAGTCACTGGAGCTGACTGCAGAGAGTACTAAAAGAAATCACATCAATAATTCAGAATAATGTTTTTTTACTTCAGTCATCTGAGTGGTGTCAAGTTGCTACTACTGCAAGAGATTAAGACAAATTTTATTGCTGGACTTAAGCGATGTCTAGGGCAAGCATGCGACTAATGGGAATAGAAGGTTATGGTAATAGACCTACATGAGGAAGGATGGGAGGAGAATCAGTCAGAGTGTAAAAGCTGGAATATATGGATTAAGCCAAATGGTCTGTTTCTGTTCTGTGTTTCCAATGTGTCTATAAAATATTCACTACATTTCTGAAAGGTTCTGTCAGACAGAAGAGTAACAGATAGAACGCCTCTCTTCAAGAATGGAGGGAGGCACCTTTTACCTGCCCACCCTTTTGTGCGCTAAGGCTTCTGAGCCAAAATAACAAAGCCTTAGAGGTGTGGTAAGGTGCATGGCTGGTAGCTGTGGCATCAGGCAGGGATCTAAGTCAAAGGAGTGTGCAGTCAGGCTGGTGGGCTGGATGTGTAAAGCAAGCAGCATGGGTTACATTGCTAATCCCCTAGTTAAACCAGAGATTGAAAAGACTAATAATTCTAGGCTGCGTTAGGGTAATTAACACATACACACACAATTAAAGCTCAATACATCACCACTCTTGATGCTGGAAATTCTGGCCCCTGGTGTTTCAAAAGTGGTATGGGAAGCTGCTGACCAAGCCATTGCCTTTGCAGTCAGAAAGTGGGGGGGCGGGGGGGTTTGAAAAATATGGTGCTGGAAAAGCACAGCAGGTCAGACAGCATCCGAGGAGAAGAGTCGATGTCTCAGGCATAATCCCTTCATCAGGAAGGTGGAGGGGAAAAAAGTGATTGACAGATAAATGGGGGGGTGGAGGAGGAGAAAGGTATCTGGCAAGGCGATAGGTGATGCATGTTAGGGGTAATTATGATTGGTTGGTGGGGAGGGTGGACAGGGTAGATGAGAAGGAAGTTGGATAGATAGGAAAGGCTTTGATTTGCTGATGGAGGTGGTCCAGGACTTGCACGTTCTTGGGAGAGTGGGAGGAGGAGTTGAAGCGTCCGCCACAGGGTATTGGGGTTGTTTGGTGCATGCGTCCCAGAGATGAAATGTTCTACGAGTTTGCGTCCTGTCTCCCCGATGTACAGGAGAACACATTGAGAGCAATGGACACAGTAGATGAGGTGGGTGGAAGTGTAGTGGATCTGCGGTCAGCCTGTCAGAACATAATGCTCACTTTCAAGGCATATATTAGGATACACCACAAATCTTTCTGCTAACTACTGACAAATTAATCTATTGCTATCCAGTTAAAAATATTCTCAAATCATAAATTGTAATGTATAACATAAAATAATTCATATTACAAAGGCTTTGAAGTGTTTGGAACCTTCTCTTCTGCGGATACTAGTTCATACTTGCCATTTTCGGGTAATTCAAAATATTAATTCACTTGTAAAACAGGACAAAAAAGGTCAAAACACAATAAAACTACACTCATCCATCAACCCATTTTCCAGAACATGTCATGGAAGAATCAAGTAGCTTTGGAAATCCTGACTGTTTGTAAAGACTTTCAGAGTTCCATAATGGATAACCATTATAATAACCTCTCTGTCACTCAGCTCAGGTCAACTGATCACTGCATCAGGATCTTCAAAACGCTCAGGCATACAATGTACCTTAATATTCAAGAGGAAATGCCTTAGCGGGAGACTAAGCTAAAGACCTTAGACATTGTTGCTGTCAAGCCAATCACAATTGGGTATCCAAGAGCGGCAGGGGTAAACTAGGCCCAACTGAGACTAAGGACTCTGGGTCATAAAAATTATAGGTAATGCCTTGTTTCCTTGATTCTGTCAGCCTATTAACAGGGCAAAGTTAAAAATCACACAACACCAGGTTATAGTCCAACAGGTTTAATTGGAAGCACACTAGCTTTCAGAGCGACGCTCCTTCATCAGGTGGTTGTCATCAGGACAATCACCTGATGAAGGAGCGTCACTCCGAAAACTAGTGTGCTTCCAATTAAAATTGTTGGACTATAACCTGGTGTTGTGTGATTTTTAACTTTGTACACCCCAGTCCAACACCAGCATCTCCGAATCATATTAACAGTGCAGCGGTGTTGAGACAGCAAATTAAATGCCTAATACAACCCTTACCCTAAAATCTGAAATCCGTGATTAATATTGTAAAGTTTACAATGCTTTCATTCAGAAAAATTGCATTAACTAATTACTGCACAAATTATCACCATGAAACACACAAAAAAAACTTTTTTGTGAATTTAGGTATATAACAAGAAATTCTTACCAAAGATTAATTTACCTGTTACTTCAGCATTTCTTCATACCTAGTCTTGGAACATCAGTACTGGCATTAGCAATTAGCCCACAATCTAATGTAGATTTGCTAGGTGACACATGACCCAATTGGATCTCAACAAATGTGCTTCAATTTAGAGACTTTACAAAGTGAAAAGATATACTTCAGTTGGAAGTGGGGATTTTCCTCACTGCAGCAAATTGGAGGACTTCAACAATTTGCGATGGGGTACAGCTTATTCCAAGTGTTTCAATAGCTCACTCACAGTTTGGTTCACTGAAAAAGCAGTTCAGGGACACATAGTTGGAGAAAGAGACACAGTCCAAGGCAGAATCTGTGTTAGGTGTGCTGCTTTTTAGCAGTTGCATAGCTCTGTTAGAATCAACACAAAAAGAAAACTCTGGAATATGTAAAAAAAGCTAAAAGAATTTGTGAGGATAAGATAACAAGGATGCAGGCTAATGACAACAGTTTAGATTCATGGACCAAAATCTGGCAGATGGATTATAATAAGGTTATAATGCTGGAAATTTATTCATTTCAGCAGTAAGAATAAAAGAGCAAAGTATTATTTAAACAGAGAACAAGTGCAGAAGGTTCTAGAGATTTTAATGCATGCCCTTTTAGGACAAAAATGAGGCAATTTTCTTTTTCTCTCAAAGGATTGTGCAATATTGCAACTCCACCTCAAAGTGTTGAACGAGAAGTCATGAAACATTTAAGGCAGAGCTAGATCGATTCTGTTAAGCAAGGGAATGAAAGGTTGTTGTGGATAGATGGGAATGTGAAATTCCGAACACAAACACATCAGCCACGAATGAGTTAGCAAAAGAGAATGCTTGAAGAGTTGAATGGGCTACTTCTGCTCCAAATTTGCATTTGTGGTTGGAGCGAGGGACTCCGTAGTCATCCTGGGAAAATAGGAATATCAATGGCTGCATATAAAAGTGGACTCCAAAGAAACCAGTGAGCAGTAATACTTCAGTACAGCAGCATTTGAAAAGCAAGAACCAATGTTGTTTGATGCAACTGAGGAAGATTAGAGCTGAGGGAAAATCTAGGAGCAGTATTTATCTTCAAGTTAGCTGCCATCAAAAACTGGACTTGTCCCCGAGAATAAATACTAGAGTAGAGTTTTCAGGGATCATGGACATTGGAGTGTGATCAACCAGAACAGGAGCAATTTTTGACCCTGCCACACAATTCAAAATTACTTCATATCAGTTGTGAAGGATCTCATAAATGCAAAAAGTGGGAGTATGGTGGAAATCACTTGCATAATGAATCATGGATGTGAAACCTCACAGTGCTGCTGTCCACACTCCCCTTGTCAGCTTAAAATTATCAGAATGACTACTTGTACAAAGTAAAGGTTGTCAGTACTTTTGAAACAATTTTCCAGGGGGCGACAGTGACTTTTAGGACAGGAGAAAATAAAATTAAATTTAAAAATCTGGGCTTGATATCTTCCATTACAGCTTCTCAACCAAGCTAGAAATTCATTGGTGGATCATGGAATAACATATTTTCTCTCCCTCCCATTGAGAAGTTCCAAGCTTTCAATCAGCACTTCTCTCATTGGCATGTCTAGATCTGAGATTCATAAGTATAGAAGAATGTGTGGGACTGTGTGCCTATTTCTTTATAAATTTTCACTTCACCTTCTCTTAAGGCATCAAGTATTTGCTATTTATGACTTCACTGATGCCAATGAGCTCTAGTACTTCCCACAAGTTGCATTATTCATATCCACCATCAGATCTCTCAATCAATCAAGTATTTGATAACGTGAGGCACTACAACTAACTCTGCCGTGTTCTCATCAGTCCAAGTAAATAGACATTGATTCAAAGTAGTAAATGCCACTTGATAGTCTTCAACAAAAGCCCCTTGCCCAGCATAATTTCAGGTTATGTTGCAGCTGGCTAAATCTAGAGCATTATTTTTCATTACTGTAGTTAACAAGCCCTATTCCAAAGTTATAATAAATCACGATCCACAGAAATAAAATGCAGTGTCACTGAGGAATTAACAAGCAGCTGCCTCCCTCTGCTGTAAAAGCAGATTCTAGAATATTTTAGCAAAATCTCCACAAAATTGAGAAAGTATTAACAATTACAAACAAAAACAAACGAGTACCTGTAAACATGGCACAGAAATAAGGACTGCAGGCTGCCAGGACAATACGATGTGCTTCAATTTCCACATCCTCAGCAACAATGGTCACATCACACAGTGTGCTTTTACTGCAAGTTCACCAAATAATCTGTTAGAATTCACATTTATATAACAGATTGCAATAGAAACAAGGCTACTGGAATTAAGATCAGAGTTCTGTTTCAGAAGAATAATCGGTTAAATACAAGCAGAGACACATCCAGTCAGCACTGACAGCAGGTGGCACAGGAGGGAAAATAGCAACAATTGATCTGCTTTTCCTAACTTTTGACAGGAAATTTCCTTATACACTTCTTATTTTTGCACTGTGCAAAGACAAAGAAGATATCAAGACAAGAGGAAGAAATTAAATTGACATGGTCGTTATATTCAATATTGCTCGCAGGAAATTGGAGACATAATAAATGTTTCAAATTAACTTAATCATGGCTGAAATTTGACCATAACTCTTTTTCCACACCATCCTTTAATGCCTTTAAACCTATCAAAGTCTGTTTTGAATATGCACAATGACTGAGCCTCCACAGTCTTCTGAGGAGAGAATGCTAGAATTCACCATTGTCTGAGTGAAGAAATTCCTCCTTATTTCAATGTTATGGCCTACATTTTATTCTGAGACAATGTCTCCTCGCTCCACACTCCCAGCCAGGGAAACATTTATTCTGACAAAACTCTTATCAGCAACGTATGCTTTAGAATACAATAGAATAGAAATTTACGGTCATGTGTACCTTATATAAAAAATACAGTGAAAAGTTTATAAGTCGCTCCACCAAGGTGCCGAATTCAATGACATAAGTCATGCATATTAATAAAGAAAAGTAACATTAAGACAAAAGGTCATCACAGCTCAATTAACAGATCCTGGGCTCAGAGAAAGCTGATTTAGGAATGATAGAATACCCTGAAGACACAGCCGGGACAGACTGCCACGCCAGGCTGCTGAAATACTGGGCCAGAAGCCTGCAACAAAGACAACCACCATGCCAGGCCAAGACCACTAATCCTGAATGAGACTGCCTGCCGGGCTGATGGAATAACTGGACAAAGATGAAGACCACCTCCACATGGGAACAACACCGGCACACAGGGCTGAGACCATCTTTCTTCTCCTTCAGGTGCCTGGTCCTAGCTGCAGACCTGGAACCTCGGCCTAGCCTGTGGGTCCAGGCCAGTGGAGCCAGCCTGAGATTTATTTCTCACTCGCCAGGCAATCCTGGGTTAGACTGGGCTGTGTCCAGCTCGCCCTGGCTTTGCTGCCACTGTCAGAGAGCTTCTCCTTCACCTGCCACTTTCCAGGCTTTGAAAAAAAGGAAAAAAAGAGCAAAAGTAGAAGAAAATAAAAGAGAATGAAAGCTGTTTGGAGCAGACAAGTCCCAGGCTCACCTTGGAGAAAATAATTAAGTTTTAATGAAATTACTTAACTTCTTTTAAAAGACTCTAGAAAACATAAGTCTGGTCTCCTTAATCTCTCTTCATAGAATTATTCCACCATTCAGAGGATTATTCTCGTGAAAGCTAATTGCACTCCGTATATGTCAGACTAGAAAACCACAACGACACAGAAAAATACTGCAATTCCATGGAAGTGCAATTTAACCTTTTTTTAAAAACTTTACTGCATGTTGTACAATTCAACAATTGTCAATATACCCCTATATATCAAAGAACCAAAGTAACTACTCACAATTTCTAAATTGAACATAGAACATAGAACATAGAACAATACAGCACAGAACAGGCCCTTCGGCCCACGATGTTGTGCCGAACTTCTAACCTAGATTAAGCACCCATCCATGTACCTATCCAAATGCCGCTTAAAGGTCGCCAATGATTCTGACTCTACCACTCCCACGGGCAGCGCATTCCATGCCCCCACCACTCTCTGGGTAAAGAACCCACCCCTGACATCTCCCCTATACCTTCCACCCTTCACCTTAAATTTATGTCCCCTTGTAACACTCTGTTGTACCCGGGGAAAAAGTTTCTGACTGTCTACTCTATCTATTCCTCTGATCATCTTATAAACCTCTATCAAGTCACCCCTCATCCTTCGCCGTTCCAAGGAGAAAAGGCAGAGAACTCTCAGCCTATCCTCGTACGACCTACTCTCCATTCCAGGCAACATCCTGGTAAATCTTCTCTGCACCGTCTCCAAAGCTTCCACATCTTTCCTAAAGTGAGGCAACCAGAACTGCACACAGTACTCCAACTGTGGCCTAACCAAAGTTCTGTACAGCTGCAACATCACTTCACGACTCTTGAATTCAATCCCTCTGCTAATGAACGATAATACTCCATAGGCCTTCTTACAAACTCTATCCACCTGAGTGGCAACCTTCAAAGATCTATGTACATAGACCCCAAGATCCCTCTGTTCCTCCACCTGACTAAGAACCCTACCATTAACCCTGTATTCCGCATTCTTATTTGTTCTTCCAAAATGGACAACCTCACACTTGGCAGGGTTGAACTCCATCTGCCACTCCTCAGCCCAGCTCTGCATCATATCTAAGTCCCTCTGCAGCCGACAACAGCCCTCCTCACTGTCCACAACTCCACCTATCTTCGTATCATCTGCAAATTTACTGACCCACCCTTCGACTCCCTCATCTAAGTCATTAATAAAAATTACAAACAGCAGAGGACCCAGAACTGATCCCTGCGGAACTCCACTTGTAACTGGGCTCCAGGCTGAATATTTACCATCTACCACCACTCTCTGACTTCGACCGGTTAGCCAGTTTTCTATCCAATTGGCCAAATTTCCCTCTATCCCATGCCTCCTGACTTTCCGCATAAGCCTACCATGGGAAACCTTATCAAATGCCTTACTAAAATCCATGTACACTACATCCACTGCTCTACCCTCATCCACATGCTTGGTCACCTCCTCAAAGAATTCAATAAGACTGGTAAGGCAATACCTACCCCTCACAAATCCGTGCTGGCTGTCCCTAATCAAGCAGTGTCTTTCCAGATACTCATAAATCCTATCCCTCAGTACCCTTTCCATTACTTTGCCTACCACAGAAGTAAGACTAACTGGCCTGTAATTCCCGGGGTTATCCCTATTCCCTTTTTTGAACAGGGGCACAACATTCGCTACTCTCCAGTCCCCTGGTACCACCCCCGTTGCCAGTGAAGACAAGAAGATCATTGCCAACGGTACTGCAATTTCCTCTCTTGCTTCCCACATAATCCTAGGATATATCCCGTCAGGCCCGGGGGACTTGTCTATCCTCAAGTTGTTCAAAATGTCCAACACATCTTCCTTCCTAACAGGTATCTCTTCTAGCTTATCAGTCCGTTTCACATTCTCCTCTTCAACAATACGGTCCCTCTCGTTCGTAAATACTGAAGAGAAGTACTTGTTCAAGACCTCTCCTATCTCTTCCGACTCAATACACAGTCTCCCACTACTGTCCTTGATCGGACCTACCCTCGTTCTCGTCATTCTCAGGTTTCTCACATACGCATAGAATGCCTTGGGGTTATCCTTGATCCTATCCGCCAAGGATTTTTCATGCCCTCTCTTAGCTCTCCTAATCCCTTTCTTCAGGTCCCTTCTGGCTATCCTGTATCCCTCCACTGCTCTGTCTGAACCCTGTTTCCTCAACCTTATGTAAGCCTCCTTCTTCCTCTTTACTAGACATTCAACCTCCCTCGTCAACCAAGGCTCCCTCACACGACCATTTCTTTCCTGCCTGATCGGTACATACATATCAAGGACACGTCGTATCTGCTCCTTGAAAAAGTCCCACATTTCCACCACATCCTTCCCTGACAGCCTATGCTCCCAACATATGCTGCTCAAATCCTGTCTTACAGCATCGTAATTTCCCTTCCCCCAATTGTAAAATCTTCCTTGTTGTGCGCACCTATTTCTCTCCATAACCAAGGTGAAAGTCACAGAATTGTGGTCACCATCACCAAAATGTTCACCCACTAACAAGCCCACCACTTGTCCCGGTTCATTACCGAGTACCAAATCCAACATGGCCTCCCCTCTGGTTGGACACTCTACATACTGCGTTAGAAAAGCTTCCTGGACACACTGCACAAACACCGCCCCATCCAATCTACTTGATCTAAAGAGCTTCCAATCAATATTTGGGAAGTTGAAGTCGCCCATGACTACGACCCTGTGGCTTCTGCACCTTTCCAAAATCTGTTTCCCAATCTGTTTCTCCACATCTCTGCTGCTATTGGGGGGCCTATAATAAACACCCAACAAGGTGACTGCACCTTTCCTATTTCTGACTTCAGCCCATACTACCTCCAGAGGCAGATCCCCCTCAAACTTCCTTTCTGCAGCCGTTATACCATTTCTAATTAGCAATGCCACCCCCCCTCCTTTTTTACCACCCTCCCTAATCTTACTGAAACATCTGTAACCAGGAACCTCCAACAGCCATTCCTGTCCCTCATCTATCCATGTTTCCGTGATGGCCACAACATCGTAGTCCCAGGTACCGATCCACGCCTTAAGTTCACCCACCTTATTTCTGATACTCCTTGCGTTGAAGTATATGCACTTGAGCCCATCTCTGTGTCCGCAAGTAGTCCCTGTCAGTGCTACCTTCTCCACAGCCTCCCTACAGTCTTGGGCATCCTGACACACAGCTAGCTTACTTGCTGGACTACAAGTCCAGATCCCATCCCCCTGCCAAATTAGTTTAAACCCCCCCGAAGAGTGCTAGCAAACCTACCCCCCAGGATATTGGTGCCCTTCTGGTTCAGGTGCAACCCGTCCTGTTTATACAGGTCCCACCTTCCCCAGAATGCAGTCCAATTGTCCAAATATCTGAAGCCCTCCCTTCAGTTTGCAATATGTAAACTAAATTTAGAAATAGCAAAAACTATCCTATGTAATCTGTCCCTCCTCTCCAAAAGGTCCTAAGCAGGCTTTCATCACTCAATACTCTGCTCATCTCTTCCAAACATTCCAGTCCAAACCTATTCCATCTGGTTAGTGTGTCTTCCGTAGCACAGAACGTTTAACAGACCTACCACAGAATACTTGCAGCAGCAACCATAGCACATTAATCCTGCTTTTCCTCCTGCACCAAGTATTGCACTCTCCTTCCATACATCTCCACTGTGATCCACTGGTAGAAACATCCCTGTTGTTTACACACATATTTATTCAAATAGAATTACTTTCCCCTCAAACACCAAAAAGGTTAGTTTAAGAACACAAAGGATTAACTTTGATCCCCACCCAACCACTCCTTTCCTCATTCATATACTGATGCACTGAATGCAAACAGCAGGATGAGAAAACTCAGCTTTCTTCCTACATGACCACAAATGTTTCAGATCCTCTGATATGAAACGATGGATAAGGTAGAACTTTCTGTAGATGAACATCAAGCATCTGCTTCCCTGGTCTCAAGCTAAATTAGCTGGTATATTACTTGAATGGACTGATAAATCTTGCCAGTTTCTAATGCCATATCTTATCCATCATCATTACCTTTCACACCCATCTCTTCATAATGCACTGAAGGGTTTATTCTTATTTCCACCAACATCCTATCCTATTCAAAGACCCCTTTACCAAGCATTCATCTTTGCTGACGTCAATTGATTTTTGATCCACCAATACAGAGTTGAAAATCCCTGCATGCACTTACAAATAGTTCCATGGCTTTGCTGTCCACTCATTTTTATCAACTGTCAACTTTGCCAGGGGGTCAAAATCTGGGATATCCACGTCATATAAAACTCAAAATATAAATTTCATTTCTCTTTCCCCAGATGCTGCAAGATCTGTTGATATTTTTTCCAGGCACTTTCTGCTTTCATTTCAGATTGTTAGCATCCAAGATATTTTGCATTTACATTATAGACCCCCAATGCCTCAGCATGATGTCTTCTCATCTCACTCTGGCATTGACTGTTCGCCATTGTTTCACAATGGTTCAACCACTTGTTTCAGTTTTCTGAAACATTTGTACTAAATTTCTTTCATCTTGATACACAAGTTCTTATTTTCAAAAACATCCTCAGTTTTTCTCCAAACACAATTTTGATCAGCTTCCCTAGCTATTTTACATTACAGCATTTTTTAATTTAAATGCCTTGTGATAGTTATCTTAAAAAAAAGGTGTTGCATCAATGTTTATGTTGATGATGGTGACAGAAAATTGGTAGAGGACGGTAGCAATCTTATACATGATGCAGCCTTTTGCATTAAACTATGATTAAACAGATTTGACTAAGGGTAAGCTGCATATGTGCAGAATGGGCTATCCTCCATTTCCAATACTGTTAAAATGTAGTATATTTACAAAAATAATGCAATTTTGTGTAAAGTACATTAACTTAAGTCACTGGTGTATATCTGACCATCTACTCTACATCTGATATACTTCCATTATCAGTCATCTGTTTTCTTGTATGGGATATACTCTACATATTCTTCAATTTGGTGCTGTTCCTTGTATCATTAAGCAATATATACTGGAGTTGTTATATATATGTGGTCATTAACCAGTGATTAAAGTTCCAGTAGGCACTACTTCTTTCTGTGCAACTCTGACTTGTATTTAAAGATTTAAAATAGCTGTTTTTGACTGCTATCTATGGACCATACAATGCAGCAGTTAACAAGAAATGAAAAACTGCTCAGACCAAGTCAGAACTGCAATGGTGGGTTAATGCCATTTCTGAAGTGGCTGATGGCCAATTAAACATTTAGCTGAGTTTTAATTAGTGAGCTTAACACTGATACATAGCAATATTATCTGCAAATCTTTGATACTTAATTGGCTATTTTTTTTTAAATTGCTTCACTAAGATCTATTCATAATTTTGTCAATGTCAGAATAGAATAATTTGACAGTCAGGCAGAAAGCATTGCTTGAGAGATCAAAACTTACTATAATTAAAGTCAACAACTTGTTTGTAAACAAGGTGTTTTGAAAAAATATTGAAAAATTCTGTCTTCATCCAAGCATAATCAAAACAAAAATCATCAAAGCAAAGCAGGTATTAGGAGGACAGCCAAAAAGGCTCAAAAGAGATGAGTTTTTTTAAGTACACACTTGCTCCATTTTGGCACATTTGCCAGTTGAATTGGGCGCATGGGAGAAAGTGAAACAGCAAAAACTGCTCACAGAATTCTAACTATGGGCCAGGTCATCAATTACACTGGGTCCATGTTTCCACAACTTATATGCTGACTGCACGAAGGACTCCTAAATCAAATCAGGAGCCAGTAAAGTAAATAAAGCATTGCTTAACAAGCTGAATTGAACTTTCATTTATTAGAACTTTTAAAATGTCAGAAATCATATTACAGGAGCTTTATCAAACAAATTTTAACACCAAGCCTAATATGGAAGTATTAGGATAGGTGGTTAAGTATTCTCAGAAGAGGCAGATTTCAAGGGCTGCCTTAAAAAGAAGGGAATTCCAATGCTTACAACCTTGGTGGTAAATTTGAACATCAAGTAGTTCAAAATGAAACAATGCAAATAAGTACTGGTGCAGATTGACTGAAACATGATGCAATAGGTCAAAAATGACTGCATTGAAAAGCATCCAGTTTAAACATGATGAAAAGAGAAAAACAAAAATTGTAATTTGCCAACCATAATAAACTACAATAACACTAGAAATAACAAAGTACGTACTTGCAAAATCATTACTTTACCAGTCTGACTCAGGTTTTAGATTCCTTACCCAAGGAAAGAAAGTTGCCGCAGAAGGCGTTTAATGATGGTTCAACAGACTGACTGGTAAGATGGCAGAAACCTCCTATGGAGGAGAGGTTGAGGAGGACGTATAGTCTTTAGAGACTCAGAAGGATGAGCAATGATAATGAAACATCAAAATTCTTGCAGAACTTGGCAGTATAGATTCTGAAAGGACTCTTCTTCAGGCTGGGGTCAGTGTCTTAGAATAAGAAGTAACCCACATAAACCGAGATAAGGGGGAATGTCTTCACTCAGAGGCTGGAGAATCTTGGAAATTCTCAACCTCAGGACTATGGAAATTCAGTCATTTGAATACATCAAACACAGATTGATAATACTGAAGACATCAAGGGAAATGGAATCAGTCAGAAAAATGATTTTGACATAGAACACCTGCAATAATCCAGTTGAATGGAAGAGCATTGGCAAGAGACCAAACAGATGAAGGGCTTTTGCCCGAAACGTCGATTTCGAAGGTCCTTGGATGCTGCCTGAACTGCTGTGCTCTTCCAGCACCACTAATCAAGAATCTGGTTTCCAGCATCTGCAGTCATTGTTTTTACCTAAGAGACCAAACAGCCTACTGCTGCTCCTATTTCCTCCATAGCTTTTTCTCAGGTAATAGCACCTTTATGTTTTGAAATAAAACATCTAAAATAATTTGGTACGTAAAATGAATTGACCAGGGAAACTACGTTGTGGAGTAAAGTACTGCATGAACTGAAACTCTTTTACCTCAGTAATACCTCAAACCTAACAATCAAGAAATTGGTGGAACATACCATTTGAAATACAACAATTACTTAAAATAAAACAAACAACAGATTTTCAGAGCACAGCCTCATCCTGAATCCCTGAATGATGTGTGTTTTAGATATTTTAGACACTAAAATTGGGTATTTAACTAGTTTTGGATCAAACTATTTAACGAGTTCTCTTAAATCCCAGAACAAAACTCCAAATTCAGCCCAAATAAATACAAAAGCCTGCCAATTAACATAACTGAACTCAGACCAAATCAAGAGAAATATTGTGAGGTCTTGTCAGATTATCTCTAGTACAAGAAACTGGGGAAAAAAAAACTCAAGCCACACAATTTAAGCATGCGCATTGAATCATTCACACAGCATTGTTTACGGGACAACTCAATTTGTAAGGAAATCAATTATACAAATCCAAGAAACTCATGCAACTGTTTCAGTACTTGAGGAAGCTGCATTGTTGAAATCAAGGGAGAATTAATTTGAAATTTTCAAGAGCTAGTTGAAACTAAATGTCGATTCCAAGGTTGCATAGTATTTTTCAGTTGAAGAGAAATCATAATTTCTACTGCAAACATAAATTTTGGAATCTCTGCTTTTTGCTCATTTTGCATTTAGTGTTTAATTATCTAGTGAAATAGTTTTAAGTCTGAAACAAAATCTAATATATTGCTCTGTTGGTTTTCAAAGAAGAATTATGCTATGGTCGATAGGTTTCTTCCAGGGCACCCCATCGAAAGCTAATGTTAAGGTTAGTAAAAACAGTCTGAGATCATGGAAAATTACAACTCATCTTGAAGGATGATGTAGAACGAAGATGCACAAATCAAAGGTTTGCAGAATTTTTAAAAAATCACTGGTACCTACTTCTGACTCAGAATGCTAGAAAACCACCAGTTCACACACAAAGACCAAACGTACTGCTTAAATAGAAATGAATTATTCAGAGGAGCACTATTACTGATGGAAGATATTCCCTTGTAGACTGCATCCATCCATACATTTACTTTCTGAAGACAATTGCTGTGTAAAATATTCATAGTAACTGAATTACTTCACAGGTTTTTTTAATCATCTATTTCATTCAATGTGGACCAGCCAAACTCTGTAAATTAACAGTCTAGGATTATTTAATATTTCTTTTTTTAAAAAAAAGAGAAAAATAAAGCATATCATCAATTACACAGTGATAACCTACGCAGTTGGCATGTTTCCATGCTGTATGACTATGGGAACCACTTAGTTAGCCTCCTTTCCCTGAAAATGATAAGATGGTGATCAGAGATGGGGGAGGAGAGAAAAAAGTAAAGATTGATAAGAAGTGATTCAAAAACAGGGAAGGAAAATATTTTTAAAGCATTACCTTCGTAGCTCGTTCATAACTTTGAAGGCTTTCATCATATGTAAAGTATTCATAGTAATCGGGGCCTGATCCTTCTCATCTTCATTCAGCTCCACAGTTCGTGCAGGTGAGGATTTGGCACTGCTGATAACAAACGTAAAAACATATATTTCAAGACAAAATGAATAAAATAAGAATATACAAGGAATATAATTAAAGGAGTATTGTTCATTATTGCATAGGACAGGTGTTCAAATAGCCAAACGTTAAAATTTATCAAAATGGCATTTTTATGATGGGTCAGTTATGTGACAAAAATACCATTACAATATATAGCAATTTTCATTTTAATATTTAACACATAAATGTTAACATATATTTATCTCTGGATAAGTAGTTGTATAATATTCAGTGTTTTTCCAAATTATACTCTTTAGTCCTTCCATCACTCTTCAAATTAAACTTAACACACCTTGAAAAGAGGCCTGAATAGTCCACATCCACCATCATCCTGTTTCACCTGGCTGAGCTTGTTCTCACTTTGGACAACTGTTAGCTGGCTACATTTTCTGTAAGTCAAAAGATGTGCCTATGCGTACCTCCATGTGTATGTGGTATATTCCTTCTTCCAGTCCTATTTGGGCTCTCACTCACAACTCTTTTTCCAGCACCAGACCAAGTTATGCCTTCTTCCTTCTTGAGTCAAGAACATACTGATCAAGGCAATTATCCTGAATATAGTTTTAGAAATCAAGTAACAATATCCCAATTTTCAGTAGCTGCCACTTCTTCATATTTTCACAATGCTATTTCAGTGTGTAGCTTACCAAACTTCTCAGTACACTTTGCACTCCCCACAGTCAGTCAGTCAGTCTTTACCTACTTCTAAACTAGTATGAAACTATTCTCTTCTCAAATACTCTCCAACCATTTTAATCTGTGCACATTATTCTTCTTTTCTACTTCAATGTGCTGGTGCTCATCTTATGCCAATTTAGTTTACACCTTTCAAACCACAATAGCAAACCTCCCCACAAGGGCATTAGCATCAGTCCTGTTGAGGTGCCTATTGAAGAGGTGACTTCTGTCCTAGAACAGATTAATTGAGCATCTAAACCAGAAGCTCTCCCTCCTGCACCATGCTTCAAATGACATAGATCTTCCCCTCCTTATTACTTGTCAGCATGTGGCACATGGATCAATCCAAAGATTACTGCCTTCAAGGTCCTCCCCAGCTCCTGAAAATCTGCCAAAGGATTCTTAACAACCATCCTTGCTATGTTATTGGTATCAGATGTTGAGGACATGTTGGCTCACTCCCTTCTCCCCAATAGAATATTCCCTCCTTTAAATTACTGTCTCAATATGTCCAACCAGCTTCAAACAAAAAAAAATTATGCCCATGCACCTCTCATCTTTTGTCACTGCACATTCTTTAGAACTGTAACGTTGAATCTATATTAAGTCTGCATATCCTTCCTGTCAAAATACATCACCTCATACTTCTGAATTAAACATTGTCACCCATCTGCCAATATATCTAGTTATTCGTTGCAGCCAGTTAGGATTATCTTTACTGTTTATGTCAGTTTCATGCCATTGGGGCAAATTATGAAAATTGTACTATGTATTCGAACTCATTTAAACACAGCAGAAAAAAAGTGTTCAAGCACTGACCTTGTGTGAAAACCACCATATAGCATTCTCCAGTATGAAACAACACTTACTGTACCATATCGGTTTCTTTTCGTTCAGCTGGTTATAAAATTCAAGTTGACAATGACCCTCCTTTTCTGATAGTCTCAATTTTGTCAATAACGATCCATCATACTGGAGTGACATGTTCAATTTATAAAGAAGTCTTCTTTACTTCTCAAAAGCAAATAAGTATAAGAATCAGCAATTCCTATCCATAGGATCTGTCCATCTCAGAAGGCGAATAATGACAACAGAGGTGTATGTCACTTCTGGACTGATCCTCATCTGTTGTGACCATAAAGGCTAATTCAGGAGTTAAAAATCACATGCCATCAGGTTATAGTCCAACAGGTTTATTTGGAAGTATTAGCTTTCAGAGCGCTGCTCCTTCATCAGGTTGCAACCTGCATTAGAATGCAGCCCATTCTAAAAGATGTAAGACTTAACAGCTGTCTAGGTTTGTTCAATATATCATTTTCATTGCATGACACGGTGATCTTTTACTATAAATTCTGTGTCTTATGATCTTGCCCCACTAGTTACCTGATGAAGGAGCAGCACTCTGAAAGCTAGTACTTCCAAATAAACCTGTTGGATTATAACCTGATGTCATGTGATTTTTAACTTTGTCCACCCCAGTCCAACACTGGCACCTCCACATCATAACCTCATGAGGTACAGTCCCTTTTGCACTTGGCTCAAATGAATAAAATGGCCCAAGGTAAACTGATTTCTTCTTTCTACTGGGCATTCTTTTCCGTCACCTGACAATTTAACTTGTCTCCTGCTGGACTCTAAGTACACTGATCAACAAGGACCAACTTGATCCCAGTCAACTTAAGGTCTAACTGACAGACTTTCTTATGTCACTGGTTTCATTCCAACAGTAGCTTGCCACAGAGTACATCTTTAAACATGTGGCTGCCATCCAATTCAGTTTGCAGAACCAGCCAATGGAGTGGCCACAGACTCAAGTAAGTAAAAATGATGGGGCTGTCTGCACATTGGGGTGGATACAGAGACGGAAACTCAGCCACTTTTTTTAAGATTACAGAAGTTGTTCTTGCTTTGTTACTGTCGAGGGTGCCAGGAACACCTATTGGTATACACAGAACTTTGTATTTTTGACTAGTTCGCTGTTTGCCAAAGTTGAGAAGTTTAATATGGACCATGACAGATGTAGCCTCAGTAACCCTGGTGTTAACTTCAAAATTAAGAGGCAAGTTGTTAGTAATTGTTTACCCAAGGTATGCAAAGCTGTTGATGGCCTCCAGAGAGAGATTTTCATTGTTGATGGAAGATGGAGTCTCTAGATCCTAGCCAATAACTTTGGTCTTCCTGACAATGACTGTTGTCTAGAGGAATTAAGGGCTACGGGGAGAACGCTGGTAAGTGGAGCTGAAATGCGCATCAGCCATGATTGAATGGCGGAGTGGACTCGATGGGCCGAATGGCCTTACTTCCACTCCTATGTCTTATGGTCTTATGCCAGTCCTAAGTCCATGTGGGTCCAGATGTTTTCATGAAAGATTAAGACCTGGACTTCACCAATCTGGTCAGTTACCAGATTGCAGCTGATGATATTTTCACTCAAGAGGTGCACTAATAAGAACTAGGTCATTAGTTTAAAGGATATGAACAGCATTCCCAAGTTGAACTAAAAAATATTAATTACTAGACATGCTCAAACAGCCAGTTTGGGTCCCACAAGGGCCACATAGCTCCTGACCTCACCACTGCCTTGGCTCAAACATGGACAAAAGAGCCAATTTCAACATCAACACTGACATCGTGTGGCATCAAGGATCTGTAGCAAAATTGGAATCATACTTCACACAAAGGAAGATGGCTGTGATTACTGGATATCGATCATCTCAGTGGCAGAGCATCTCTGCAGGGGTTTCTCAGGATGATATTCTAGAGCCAACCACCTTCAACTGCTTCATCAATGGCAGGCTTTGGGTTGAAAAGTGGTAAGTAATATTTGTGTTATACAACTGCTAAGTATGACCATGTCCACTAAGAGAAAATCTAAACACTGTCCCTTGACATTCAATGGCATGACCATCACGGAATCTCTCACTATCAATATCCTAAGGGTTACCATTGACCAGAAATTGAAATGAACTAGCCAATTAAGTACAATAGCTCCAAAGAGCAGAATAGAGGCAAAATAAATACTGCAGCAAATAACTCATCTTCTGATTCCCCAAAGCCCATTCAGCACCTACAAGGCACAAGTCAAGGGAATGATGGAATACAGCCCATTCGTCTGGATGAGTGCAGCTCCAACACCACTCAGGAAACCAGATTTTATCGAGGATAAAGCAGTCCAGATGACTGCCATCATAATCGCAAACATCCACACCCTTCAACACAAAACATTGCAGCAATGTGTGCCATCAACAAGACACACTGCAGATTTGACCAAGGTTCCTCAGATTGCACTTTTCAAACCCACAACCACTTCCACCCAGAAGGACATGCAGCAGATACATGGCTACACCACCACTTGCAAGGTCTCCCTCAAGTCACTCACCACCCTGACTTGAAATATATTGTTAAAAATCACATAACACCAGGGTTATAGTCCAACAGGTTTAATTGGAAGCACTAGCTTTCGGAGCACTGCTCCTTCATCAGGTGGTTCTGGAGTACACAATTGTTAGACACAGAATTTATCGCAAAATTTTACAGTGTGGTGTAACTGAAATTATACATTGAAATATACTTTGATGGAGGATGGGAAAAATTTCTGGTAATAGCTGCTCCATTTTTTGAGGTATTTTAGGTGCTGGAGGTGATTTCCTTGAATTCCAGGAGCAGCAATTACTATTTTACATGCTGTTGCATTGTTTTGGAACTTTGGGAAAAAAAGTCAAAACAATAGCAGTTTAAAAAGGGAGAAAGACAGACAAAGGAAGCACATGGTGAGGTCACTGCAGGAGAAAGAGAGAGAACCTGCACAGTTACTGCCTTTGCTGTGTGAATTTATGTATCACTGGACAGTAGAGTGCATCTGGGAAAATTAACAAACAGTGAAATTCACAACTAATCTTGGAGGAACTGTTGGACAAAGTTCACAGAACAGAATCAGATAAGTCAATCGTTGTTTTAAGTGTGGCCTAAAGAGAATCTGCATAGTGAGTAGAGTGAGTTCTTTCTTGATTATATACTTTTGAAGATATATTTTAAGTTTAATCAAGAAACATAAGCCATAACTGTTAATTTAACCTGGGGCAGTGTTTGTACAGGAGTAAGACGGTATTATTTTCTGGGTCTATAGAGTGTGAAGGAGCAAAAATGGCCTTTAATAGAGTGATATGTACTTTTTATCAGATGTGGGAGTTTAAAGAGAGTTTAAGGGTTACTGCGGATTATATCTGCCATAAAAGCTGTTGGCTGCAAATCTTATCAGATCGAATGGATCGGTTGAGAGACAGTTAGAAGCAATGAGGAATTTGCAACAGCAACAGTATGTGATGGATGGCAGTTATAGGAAGGGGGAAAAGTCTAAGATACAGTCACATAGATGGGTTAACTCAGGAAAGGTAAGAGAGGTAGGCAGCTAGGGCAGGAGTCTTTTGTGGATATACCCATTTCAAACAGGTATGCTGTTTTGGAAAATGTAGGGGGTGATGGATTCTCAGGGGAACGTAGCATGAACAGCCAAGCTTCTGGTATTGAGACTGGTTCTAATGCAACAAGGGGTACGTCAGGTTCCAAGAGATCAATTGTGTTAGGGGATTCTCTAGCCATTCCAACAGTCAGGGTAGGAAGGGACAAAGTAGGACTAAGAAGTTAAACTGCATTTATTTCAATGGAAGTGGCCTAACAGGGAAGGCAGATGAACTCAGGGCATGGTTTAGATTAGATTAGATTACATTACATTACAGTGTGGAAACAGGCCCTTCGGCCCAACAAGTCCACACCGACCCGCTGAAGCGCAACCCACCCATACCCCTACATTTGCCCCTTACCTAACACTACGGGCAATTTAGCATGGCCAATTCACCTGACCCGCACATCTTTGGACTGTGGGAGGAAACCGGAGCACCCGGAGGAAACCCACGCAGACACGGGGAGAACGTGCAAACTCCACAGTCAGTCGCCTGAGGTGGGAATTGAACCCAGGTCTCAGATGCTGTGAGGCAGCAGTGCTAACCACTGTGCCACCGTGGTTAGGAACATGGGACTGGGATATCATAGCAATTACAGAAACATGGCTCAGGGATGGGCAGGACTGGCAGCTTAATGTTCCAGGATACAAGTGCTACAGGAAGGATAGAAAGGGAGGCAAGAGAGGAGGGGGAGTGGGATTTTTGATAAGGGATAGCATTACAGCTGTGCTGAGGGAGGATATTCCCAGAAATACATCCAGGGAAGTTTTTTGGGTGGAACTGAGAAATAAGAAAGAGATGATCACCTTATTGGGATTGTATTATAGACCCCCTAATAGTCAGATGGAAATTGAGAAATAAACTTGGAAGGAGATCTCAGCTATCTGTAAGATTAATAGGATGGTTATGGTAGGGGATTTTCTGATTCAGTACGTGGATGAACCTACTCTTGGGAAATAACGCAGGGCAGGTGACTGAGGTGTCAGTGGAGGAGCATTTTGGGGCCAGCGACCATAATTCTATTAGATTTAAATTAGTGATGGAAAAGGATAGACCAGATCTAAAAGTTGAAGTTCTAAAAGTTGAAGTTCTAAATTGGACAAAGGCCAATTTTGACAGTATTAGGCAAGAACTTTCGAAAGCTGACTGGGGCAGGTGTTCGCAGGTAAAGGGACGGCTGGAAAATGGGAAGCCTTCAGAAATGAGATAACAAGAATCCAGAGAAAGTATATTCCTGTTAGGTTGAAAGGAAAGGTTGGTAGGTATAGGGAATGCTGGATAACTAAAGAAATTGAGGGTTTGGTTAAGAAAAAGAAGGAAGCATAAGAAGGAAGCATATGCCAGGTATAGACAGGATAGATAGAGTGAATTCTTAGAAGAGTATAAAGGAAGTAGGAGTATACTTAAGAGGGAAATCAGGAGGGCAAAAAGGGGACATGAAATAGCTTTGGCAAATAGAATTAAGGAGAATCCAAAGAGTTTTTACAAATACATTAAGGACAAAAGGATAACTAGGGAGAGAATAGGGCCCCTCAAAGATCAGAAAGGCAGCCTTTGTATGAAGCCACAGAAAATGGGGAGATACTAAATGAGTATTTTGCATCAGTATTTACTGTGGAAAAGGATATGGAAGACATAGACTGTAGGAAAACAGATAGTGACATCTTGCAAAATGTCCATATTGCAGAGGAGGAAGTGCAGGATGTCTTGAAACGGGTAAAGGAGGATAAATCCCCAGGACCTGATCAGGTGTACCCTAGAACTCTGTGGGAAGCTAGAGAAGTGATTGCTGGGCCTCTTGCTGAGATATTTGTATTATTGATAGTCACAGGTGAGGCGCTAGAAGACTGGAGGTTGGCAAACGTGGTGCCACTGTTTAAGAAGGGTAATAAGGACAAGTCAGGGAACTATAATCCAGGAGCCTGACGTTGGTGGTGGGCAAGTTGTTGGAGGGAATCCTGAGGGATAGGATGTACATGTATTTGGAAAGGCAAGGACTGATTAGGGATATTCAACATGGCTTTGAGAGTAGGAAATCATGTCTCACAAACTTGATTGAGTTTTATGAGGAAGTAACAAAGAGGATTGATGAGAGCAGAGCAGTAGAAATGATCTATATGGACTTCAGTAAGGCGCTCGATAAGGTTTCCCATGGGAGACTGATTAGCAAGGTAAGATCTCACAGAATACAGGGAGAACAAACCAATTGGATACAGAACTGGCTCAAAAGGTAGAAGACAGGGGGTGGTGGTCGAGGGTTGTTTTTCAGACGGGAGGCCTGTGACCAGTGAAGTGCCACAAGGTGCTGGGTCTCTACTTTTTGTCATTTACATAAATGATTTGGATGCGAGCATAAGAGGTACAATTAGTAAGTTTGCAGATGACACCAAAATTGGAGGTGTATTGGACAGCGAAGAGGGTTACTTCAGATTACAACACGATCTTGACCAGATGGGCCAATGGGCTGAGAAGTGGCAGATGGAGTATAATTCAGATAAATGCGAGGTGCTGCATTTTGGGAAAGCAAATCTTAGCAGGACTTATACACTTCCTGGTAAGGTCCTAGGGAGTGTTGCTGAACAAAGAGACCTTGGAGTGCAGGTTCATAGCTTCTTGAAAGTAGAGTCGCAGGTAGATAAGATAGTGAAGAAGGTGCTTGGTATGCTTTCCTTTATTGGTCAGATATTGAGTACAGGAGTTGGGAGGTCATGTTGCAGCTGTACAGGACTTTGGTTAGATCACTGTTGGAATATTGCATGCAATTCTGGTCTCCTTCCTATCAGAAAGATGTTGCGAAACTTGAAAGATTTAAAAGGACGTTGCCAGAGTTGGAGGATTTGAGCTACAGGGAGAGTTTGAACAGGCTGGGGCGGTTTTCCCTGGAGCGTTGGAAGCTGAAGGGTGACCTTATAGAGGTTTATAAAATTATGAGGATAAATAGGCAAGGTCTTTTCCCTGGGGTTGGGGAGTCCGGAACTAGAGGGCATAGGTTTAGAATAAGAGGGGAAAGATATAAAAGAGACCTACGGGGCAACTGTTTCCACACAGAGGGTGGTATGTCTATGGAATGAGCTGCCAGAGGAAGTGGTGGAGGCTGGTACAATTGCAACATTTAAGAGGTATTTTGATGGGTATATGAATAGGAAGGGTGTGGAGGGATATGGGCCAGGTGCTGGCAGATGGGACTAGATTGGGTTGGGATATCTGGTCTGCATGGACAGGTTGGACCGAAGAGTCTGTTTCTATGCTGTATATCTCTATGACTCTATGTTCAGTCTCTCATCTGTTAGAATGACCATGATAGTTTCAATTCTTTCATATGTAAATCACAATACTGTTTTTAAAAGTTACATGCTCAGGTTAACTGTAACAATGATAAGATGTTGAGATGTTGAAGGTGTTAGCCCCCTGTGTTCCCTGTCTGTGCCATAATGTTTAGACTGATTATCATTCTTTCAAAGATGCTGGGTCAAAATCCTGGAACTTCCTCCCTAACAGCATTGTGTATGTACCTACAACACATGGACTGCAACAATTCAAAAAAGGCAGCTCACTACCTCAACGGCAACTAGGCATGGGCAATAAATGCTGGCTCAGCCAGCAAAGCCCACATCCCACAAACGGATAAAATAAAATTCTACAAGCTCCACTTCTGGACAACTCTTATAGTAGCATTTTGGTTTTAACTGGATGTTGTAAAATTGTCTTCACACACTGTTGTATTGGAGATAGCTATTGTTCTGACCAGCAGTACTTTCTCAAATGGTTACTCCTCTTGCTAGTTTTATATGCAGCAGGACTGCACAATTTGGGCTTCGAATACAATTGGCAGCTGACTCTTCCTTAGTAATGTCTGTGCTGGACTTGTTGGTGAAGACTGATTACTGCTTAATTCTTCAGATGATGCTTAATGCGCTCCAGGAGAGGTCTAGCAAAGTGGTAGTAATGTAGGTGAATGTGGAAGCATCAGTAGAAGGACAAAATAGAGAAGCAGATATGTTCTTCAAAGAGGTGTTGTAGAGGAGTGTGAATTCTGCAATTGTTCTGTTTAAATAATACTCTTTTCATTCTTCCTACCAAAGTGAACACTATCACATTTTCCCACATTATACTTGACCTACTTTTTGTCCATTTACTCAACCTATCTATATTGGTTTATATCCTGGTTTGGACATTTTCACAAATATTAGATTAGATTAGATTACTTAGATTACTTAGTGTGGAAACAGGCCCTTCGGCCCAACGGTCCACACCGCCCCCGCCAAAGCGTAACCCACCCATACCCCTACATCTACATCTATCCCTTACCTAACACTACGGGCAATTTAGCATGGCCAATTCACCTGACCTGCACATCTTTGGACTGTGGAAGGAAACGGGAGCACCCGGAGGAAACCCACACAGACACGAGGAGAACGTGCAAACTCCACACAGTCAGTCGCCTGAGGCGGGAATTGAACCCGGGTCTCCGGCACTGTGAGGCAGCAGTGTGCCACCCACTTAAATATGGGTAGGATGTTATGTTGTGTCATTTGCAAATTTAGCTATCATGCCTCTGAGCCCTTCATAAAAGTCATTTATATAAATGGTAAAACATTAACAGGTCAGCATAGATCCCACTCGTTACATCCTGACAATCTGAAAAAGACCCATTTAAGAATATTTCATTTACCAACCTGCCATCTACTTTTTGATCCATGCCTGTATGCTATCCCCACACCATGAGATCCCACTTTGCGTAATATCCAATTATGTGGAATCTTGTCAAACAGAATCTTTGAAATCCAAATGCAATACATCAACAGGCTCTCCTATAATCAAAGTACATGTTTCTTTTTGAAAAAATTTGAGAAATTGGTTAAATGCCATGTTGGGTTTTCCTGATTACTGTGGATTTTTCCAATTGCCCAGTTATAATCTCCTTATAATCAATTCTGATATCTTTCCCAAGACAAAATCATACTTTCATATTCTCTGCCTCTTGACTATAGTGATTGTATTTGCTCCTTTTGAGTCTAATGGAACCTTACCAGAATCTAATGAATTATGGAAAATTAATACCAACTCATTGACAACCTTATTAACCTTCTGAAGAGCATATGAGTGAAGTCTAACAAGATTCAAAGATATATTAATCTGTAACTTCATCAGTCAGTTCAGTGATTGCCTAGTTTCACCAAGTTCCTCTCTACTTTCAACCTCATGATTTATTGGCATAACAGATACTTTTTGTATCCTCTTTGGTGAAGCTGAAAGTCAAATATTTATCTCATTATTATTGTTATTTCATCCTCACTAACACTCAACACTCAGTCCCCTACCATACTCACTGTATACCCATGATTGCATCCTCAAATACCAGACTAATGTCACTTACAAGTTCGCTGATGACATCACCACAGTCGATCGAATCTCACATGGTGACGAAACAAACTACAGACAGGAGGTGGAAGACCTGAAAAAAAATGGTGCACTGAGAACAACCTAGCTCTCAATGCCAGCAAAACCAAGGAACTCATTATTGATTTTCAGTGGGATGTTACATGCCCCCCTACACATTAACAGCACAGAGCTGGAATGACTGGAGAGTGTCAAGCTCCTGGGATGGGTCATCCACAACAAGCTTTGTTGGACTCTTCATGTGGACGCATTGGTTACAAAGGCCCAACAATGTCTCTTCTTCCTCAGGCAACTGAGGAAATTTAGCATGACGGCGAAAACCCTTACCAACTTTATAGGTGCGCCATCAAGAGCAACTGTACCATTCAAGATCAGAGATGGTTACAGAGAGTGGTGAACTCGGCCCAGACAATCACAAAGGCCAACCTCCCATCTATAGAATCCATCTACCAGGCCCACAGTCAAGGAAAGGTCGCCAGCATTCTCAAAGATCCACCCCACCCTGGGAATGTTTTTCTATAACTTCTACCATCGGGGAGAAGGTATAGAAGCCTGAACACATGCAACAGCCAGTTTCGAAAGTTTCAACCCTACTGTTGTTAGAATACTGAAAGGACTCAAATTCTTAACATGCGCCTGTACTTGTGTGTTTGTTTTGCTGCTGTTTACCTAATATATTATACACTATCTATGCTATTTAACTATGTGATCTGCTGTATTGCTCGGAAGACAAAGCTTTTCACTTTGCCTTGGTACACGTGACAATAAATTCAATACAATTCAATTAGCATACTGAAAGATGGAGCAGATTCGATGGGCAGATTCACCTTCTTCTGTTCCTGTGCTTTATGGTCTACCACACTCTCATCCACAACTATCCATTTATGATAAGATTTAACTGCACACAATTCAACCAGCAAAATTGCATGCAGGGATTGCGGGGGGTGTTAAATTGGTGTTCATTCAGTCATTATTGTACTGAATGGCAGGGCTGGCTCAATATACTGAACAGCCTATACTTGTTCGGATATTCCTAAATTCCTAACCCCCAATCAACCACAACCCAACCACTCTATCTAACCCTACTGAATTTCCATGCTAAATTAACTACTCACCTCACCTGCCCTAATCTCACCCATTCATCAGCTTTCAGATCAGACCTTAAAACTTACCACACGGAAGCTAGTATGATAAAATGTGGGCATGCTCGGTCTTGTCCTAACTCCAATTTATGTCATTGTGGACACTGTGGTTTGCATCGGTTTGTCAGCAGGGATCAGAATCATTAAAAAAAACACATACCAGCATCAGGTTGGGGAAATCTTGAACGCAGTATGAATCTGACCATCACTGCTGCTACTGGAGAGATCTGGCCACTTTGTTTAGTTAATCAAAGCAGTCAGGTTTCAACCGGATTATTTCTACAGAAACTAAAGAATACATAGGTCCATATTTGGAACACATATTTAGTAAGTTAATTGTGAGCTCATTATTCGTCTATGTTTTCATTTACTTCAGTCTAACTGAACTGTTAACTTCTTTATAGACTCAACAATTAAAGTACAATATTGTGAATGGTTACTGCATCATAAAATTCAAATAATACAACTAAAGTGGTTACTTGGCACATCGGGTTTGTACTGGCTCTTTCAAAGAATAATCCAGATGCCCTCATCTCCTACCTCTTTCTCCATGGCCCTGCAATTTTTTTTCACTTTATCAAGTATTTATCCAATTCTCTTTTAAAAGCTACTATCACGACAGCTTCAAAAGTAAATTGGAAGAGTTTTGAACATATTTAAAATGCAGCAATAGGACAGAAGCAATGAAGTAGGATTGACTAATTACACTCAAAAGGTTTGGCGTAATCTTGCTGTACTCTGGAGTATTATTTGATTCTACTACTCAGTACACAACAACAGTTTTGGATTAACTGCAGTCATGAGAGGAAGAACAATACTCTTCAATTTCTCTAAACAAAGTTAAGGGAAGGCAATGACCTTGTGGTATTATTACTAGACAATTAATCCAGATAGCCAGGTAATGTTCTGGAGCCCCAGGCTTAAATTTATAGCAGCTGATGGAATTTGAATTCAATAAGAATCTAGAGTTAAGAGCCTACCAATGACCATGTTGATTAGCAGGGAAAAAAAACATGGTTCACCTGCTTCCTTCAAGTAAGAAACTCAGCATTACCTGGTTTGGCCTACATGTGACTCCAGACTCATAGCAGTGGGCTGATTCTTATCTACCCTTCAAGCAATTACAAATGGGCAATAAATACTAACACCACCCCGTCCCATAAATGATTTTTTTTAAAAGAACAAAGCTCTGAAATGGACTAATGTTAATTCAGCTATAAATGCAGACCATAACCAATATCAATTACCAATGTTCAAATATTCAAAATCCAAAAACTCAATGATCATTAATATGATACATACAGTCCAATCACCCAACAAGTGTTTGGAGATTCTTCCCAATCTACTTCATTTAACTCAATCAACACAGATTTTTACCCTTTCCTTCTTTTGTGTCAATGCTCACACTGTCATCACTTGGGATTTTTCCTGAATTTCCCAATGGATTTATTGATCACTACCTAGCTCCAATGGTCCCTCTCCACTACATACTTGTAGTTATATTGATCGATTCCAAAACTGAATTGATGGTTGGAGAAACATTGAATTAAGGTCAGAATAGAAATTTCACGATTTTCAATGCCAGCATTGAAGACTACGGATGAACGGGCACCACACAACAATCAACAGACAGGAAGGTTTCCTCCCAGTTGGGGAACACGTCAGTCGTCCAGGACATTCAGCCTCGGACCTTCAGGTGACCATCCTCTAAGGTGGACTTCGGGACAGGCAGCAGAGGAAAGTGGCCGAGCAGAGGCTGAGAGCTAAGTTCGGTACCCATAGGGAGGACCTCAACCAGGACCTTGGGTTCATGTCACATTACAGGTGATCACCATTGCACTACACACACCTACACACACACACACACAGACACACACTCCCACAGACTTAAGACACTCTGCACTCACCCCACACACACACACACACACACACACACACACACACACACACACACAGACAAAGACCCACATGCACACATACTTTGTGGGGTGAATTTGTACTTGCAGAGTTACATTGTACTTTGCTCAAACACTGCATGAATTTATGTAAAACTCCGTTTTCTCACTTTTTAGATTAGAATCAATCTAAACATCAGGTCATAGACAGTGAACACAGGGGCCTAACATCCTGATGAAGGGCTTTTGCCCGAAACGTCGATTTTGAAGCTCCTTGGATGCTGCCTGAACTGCCGTGCTCTTCCAGCACCACTAATCCAGAATCTGGTTTCCAGCATCTGCAGTCATTGTTTTTACCTTCAACATATAGTCTAGCTATCACCATTGTTAACAGCTAACCTGAGAATGCAACTTTAAAAAAAAAGGTTTTGTGATTTACACATGAAAGAAGTGAAACTATCACTATACTCTAACAGATGAAAGGCTTAACAGACAATCAATTTTTCAATGTATAATTTCAGTTACATTACACTGCAAATTTTTGCTATAAATTCTGTGTTACGATTGAGCCTCATCGAAAGCTAGTGTGCTTCCAATTAAACCTGTTGGACTATAAACCTGGTGTTGTGTGATTTTTAACTTTGTACACCCCAGTCCAACACCAGCAAAACCAAATCGTGTTGAAGACTGCATTTAGCGACAACTCTGGATGATGAGATACAACACATATGCAAATTTGCCAAAAGCACAAAGTGAGGCAGCACCATATGCAAGTAATTTCATGCTTCCACTATTAACAGTAATATAAATAGGTAATCAGGTTATCAAAAAGGCTAATGAAATGCTAAATAGCTGGAATACAAAGGTGGTAGATATTACATCTCATCTACAGAAAGCCCTAGTTTGATCGCACGTGGTGTACTGTTAGCAGTTCTGAATTGATAGACAAATAGAAATAAATGGGCATGATTTGATGGCCATCACAGAGCCTTGGTTGTAAGGTGATCGAGAATGGGAACTAAGGGGTATTTGATATTTCAAAAGGATAGGAAGAAAGAAAAATGAGGTGGGATAGCTCAATTAATTAGAGATGAGATCAAAACAATCATGAGAAATTATCTTAGCTTGGAAGATATAATTGTCAAATCAAAGTACAAACAGGAAATGTTGGAACTATCCAACATATCTGGCAGCTTCAAGGTGGAGAACCCGCTTATGTGGTGAAAATATCAAAAAGCAAAGTCACTGAGGGAATTACTTCATAAACCCTTTAACAATAGACAAAGGGTACACTGCTAGGAGTGTGCATTGAGAAATAATTAGCAAACTTACAATAAAGATACTGAAATAATCATGTGAGTGAATGAATGCATGATTAATTTATTGTCACATATTTTGAAAATATAATGAAAAGTGTTTTGTCACCATAATACGACACCATTTTGCGATGTAATTAGGATAAAAAGAAATTATCTAAATAAAAGGAGTGAATCATCTGTTCAAATTGGTGTCTCAAGCACAGCTTCAGAGCTTCTGCAAGGTATTCTGCATCTTAAAGAGTCCCAATCAGGGAACAGGAACGATGACACCAATACCCCCCATCTGCCGCCAACAGTCTTAGCACAAGGTACCGCCGCTATCGGTAGTCCCAGCCCATACTGTCGATGCTGCAACCAGCCACGGTCCTGCTAACACTGCTCCAGCCTCGAAGATGAAGAAAGGAAGAAACAAAGACGATACATACATAGAGCAAATTATGCTGCCAGCCTGGAGCCCAAACGCTACCTACCATGCCAGTGCTATTTGAAAAAAAACACAGGGGTCATGTGATTTCAATCTTCATCAGTAGTGGATAAGTTGTTGGAGGTGATTTTGAAAGATAGGATTTACATGCACTTGAAGAGGCAGCGACTGATTAGAGATAGTCAGCATGGCTTTTGTGCAAGGAAACCTGTGTCTCACCAACTTGATTTAGTTTTTTGAGAAAGTAACCAAAAAAATTTAGGACAGAGTGGTAGACATTAGTGAAGCCTTTGACAAGGTTCCACATGGTAGCCTAATTTTGTAAAGTTAAATCACATGGGACTCAGGGTGAGCTTGCCAGTTGAATACAAAATTGGCTTGATGGTGCAAGACATAGGGTGGTGGTAGAGGGTAGTTTTTCGGAATGGAGGCTTGTGACCAGCGGTGTTCCACAGGGATCAGTTCTGGGTCCACGTTGTTTGTCATTTATACAAACGATTTGGATGAGAAAATAGGAGACATGGTTAGCAAGTTTCCAAATGACACCAAACTTGGTGGAAAAGTGGGCATTGAAGAAGATAATCCAAGATTACAAAGAGATCTTGATCAATTGGATCAATGGGCAAATGAGTGGCAGAAGGAGGTTACTTTGGATAAATGTGAGGTACTGCATTTTGGTAAAGAAAACAAGGTAGGATGTATACAATTAAGGGTAGGGACCAGGGTAGTGATGTAGAACAAAGAGATCTCAGGGTTCAAGTACATAATTCTTTGAAATTTGATTGACCAGTAGACAGGGTGATTAAGAAGGTGTTTAGCACTGTTCCTTTTATTGCTCAGACCTTTGAGGAGAAGAGTTTGGATGTACAAGACATTAGTAAGGCCTCTTCTGGAGTACCGTGTCCAGTTCTGGTAGCCTTGCCATAGGAAGATTTTTAAATTGGAGAGCGGTCAGTAAAGATTTACCAGGATGTTGCCAGGACTAGAGGGTTTGAGTTCTAAGTAGAGGCTGGGACTTCTTTACTGGCATGTAGGGAGTTGAGGGGTGACCTTATAGAGCCATGAGGAGTATAGATTAGGTTTAGAAAGAGCAAAGGCCTTTTCCTTAGGGTGGGGGAGTTCAAAACGAGGGAGCATATTTAAGTTGAGGTGAGAGGAGAAAGTTTTAAAAAGCACAAGAAGGGCAACTTTTATTTTTCCACAAAGAGTGGTTTGTGTGTGCAATGAACTGGTACAGTTAGAATATTTAAAAGAGATTAACGGCCCTATTTTCTCTCTGCTTACTTTGTCCTTAAGGTATGTGTAGAGTCTCTTTGCATTCTCCTTAACCCTATTTGCCAAAGCTATCTCATGTCCCTTTTTTGTCCTCTTGATATCCCTCCTGAGTTTACTCCTACTGCCCTTGTACTCCTCTAGGAATTCACTTGATCGCAGCTGTCCATATCTGACATATGCCTCTTTCTTTTATTTTACAAAGTGAATCAGGTATTGCGTTCAGACTACCCTAGCACCTTTGACTCCCAAAGACTCCACTTGTTACATGACATTTTTAAAGAAAGCAATAAGTTTGCATCGAACGCTCTATTTTAAAAAGTGAACATAGCAGGGAGTGGAAGGTCGACATAAAAGGAGGGGTAGCAGAGCAGTGAATGGAGGCTGGACATAAAAGGCGAGGATAAGAAGCCAGAAATAAAGGGACAAGAGCAAAACAGCAGAAGGGTTCTGGGGAATGGATAGAAATTTAACAGACACAGAGCGTAACTTTCAATTCTCCTAGTACCAGAGGTCTGGAGAATTGCAGATGATAGATTCCTGTTCAAATATAGGTACAAGCACAAGTCCAGCAATTACAAACTAATCAGTTTATGCTCAGTTGTAGGAAGCTTTTAGAAACATTTATTCAGGACAAAATTGAACACTACTTGGACAAAAGCAGATTACGTTAAGGAAATCCAGCATAATCTGTTAAAAGCAAAGAGTATTTAACTAATTTGAATTTTCTGACAAGGTTACAGAGTCAACGAGGGCAATCTTGAAGACATGGTATACATGGATCTCAAATTTGTATTGATAACAGGCTTGTGAGCAACATTAGAGGGGAAAAAAGGGGCAATAGCAACATAGATAAGACCTTGACAGTCAAGAAGTAGTAGTTAATGGTTGCCTTTTGGACTGGAGAAGTTTCATAGTCATTTTAGATCTTCTCGATTTATGAACTTGATTGTGCAGTATAGGAGACGATTTCAAAATCTACAGATGCCAAATCTTGGAATTATTTTGACTGAGAGGAGAGTAGTGTTAAACTGCAAAAATATAGATGGGTTGACAAAGCAGTAGGTGGGTACATGAAATTTAATGCAGAAAGTTTTGTAGGAAAACAGGAAGCAGATAAAAACAGCATAAAGGTGCACAATTCTAAAAGAGGTACAGGAGCAAAAGGATGCAAATCATTTGTGCACAAAATCACTGAAGATGGCAGGATAAGTCAAGAGCATGTTTAACAAAGCACAAGTACAAAAACAAGGAAGGTATGATAAAACTACTAAAAACTGGTTCAGTGTCATCCTGAGCATATAGTGTTCAGGGCACTACACTTTGGAAAGAATGAGTAAACACCAGAGGTGGTGCAGAAAAAAAATCATGAAATCAATTCCAGGAAGGGGAGTCTTCAGTTATATAGATTATTAGAAAAACTGAGACTGTTGTCCATGAGAGGTTTGAGAGGAGATTTGATGTAGGGGTTTGCAGAAAAGCAGATAAGAAGAAATGGTTCCTATGGTGAAAAGATTAAGAACCAGAGACACAGATTTAAGGTGGTGATTAGCCAAACAAGCAATACCGACATGGGAATAAAGCATTTTTTTAAGCCAGTGAATGATCTGGAATGTAATGTCTGAGTGTGGTAGAGGCAGATTCAATCATGGTTTCAAAACATAATTGTATGATTATGTGAAAAAAGGCAGACTTGCTGCTCTGCAGGGAAAGTGCTAAACTGCAGAACTAGTTGAACTTGTGTGTACCAACTGCTTATATGATGGGCTGAATGGCTTCGAGCTGTACTGTA
Organism: Chiloscyllium punctatum; assembly: GCF_047496795.1. Lineage (NCBI taxonomy): Eukaryota > Metazoa > Chordata > Chondrichthyes > Orectolobiformes > Hemiscylliidae > Chiloscyllium > Chiloscyllium punctatum. Next base: position 40,904,161 of record NC_092758.1, read on the forward strand.
ACATTTGATAATTCTATTGAGTATTCAGATTAGTGTGAACAGCAAAAATACCATAATTTTGTTACTGGCTCAGCTGTCCCCCAATCAGAATACTTCAACTTGTCACCCATCTTAAATCTACATTCTCTGGTTACTGATCCTTCTGCCAATGCAAACCAGTTCACTTAATTATTGTCAAAAACATTCAGGATTTTCAGCATCTTTAGTAAATCCTCTTTGTTGTAAAGAGAAGAACCCCAGTTTCAAACAGTTGTTTGGTACTGCAGATCTGGAGTACGGCTGGGGCAAAAAAAAAGTCATTTTGTCAAGCTTTTCAGCTTGCACTCATCAGGATAATTCACAAGGAGGTATCAAAGGGAAGGAAAAAACATCATGAATATAGTGAAAGAGGAGACTTGAAGTTTGAGCAAGATGAACACTGACACTAATGTTGTCCTGCAGGTGAGCTGGAACTGCAAATGCCAACTTTTAAAGGAAACATTAATGAGTTACTACTACTACCTCGCAGATCTAGGAGTCCAGACTTGGGTGACTGTTTGTGTAGAGTTTGCATGTTCTCCCCATGTCTGTGTAGGTTTCAGCTGGGTACTCCATTTACCTCCCACAGTCCAATGATGTGCAGGTTAGGTGGATTGACCATGTTAAATTGTCTCATAGTGTCTAGGGATGTGCAGTCTAGATGGCAAAATAAGATGTGGGGGGTCTGGGTGGAATGCTTTTTAAGAGGGATGGTGCAGACTTGATGGGCCAAATGGCTTCTATCTGCATTATTGGGATTATACGATTCTGTTAAAAAGAAGTTCTTCTGGCCTTAAACGTGAATCTAAAAGATTTAATGCTATTATTTAAAAGAGCAGAAGAGTTCTCCTTTATGTCCTGGTCAATATTTATCCTTTTATCACATGATCAAAACAGTGCATTTGATCATTATCATGCTACTGTTGGTTGGAACTTTCTGTGTAAACATTAGTTGCCATGCTTTCTCTCTTATAAACAGTAAAAACACTTCAAAAAATATTCAATCAGCTGTAAAATGTTTTGGACATCTACCAGTGAATGCTGCTCATGAACACAAATCCTTTGCTCTATAAACAGATTTTACACACTCAATTAGACAGTCCTAATAAAATTCTATTTCTTTTCGTTATAGGCATATTCATTGTTCACAATTGGCTTTGAGAAGGCGGTGAGGAGATGGAAAAAGCACAGCAAGTCAAGCAGCATCAGAGTAGCAGGGGAGTCGACATTTCAGGTTGGGACCTTTCATCAGGTCCTGATGAAAAGTCCCAACCAGAAACACTGACTCTCCTGCTCCTCTGATGCTGTTTGACCTGCTGTGCTTTTTCTAGCTCCACACTTTATCGACTCTGACTCTGCAGTCCTCACTAACTCCAACTTGAGAAGGTGGTAGTGAACTGTGTTAAACTCCTGCAGTACATCCACAGTAGGTCCAACTAAAGTGCTGTTCAGAAGGGAGGTCCAGGATTTTAACTCGCAACAGTGAAAGAAGTCTTACATTGCCCAGCCAGGATAGTATGCAGCTTGGAGGGGAATTTGAAGGTTAACGTATTTTCAGGCATTCACTGCTCTTTTCCAAAAAGCTAGTAGCAGTCATGTATTTAGAAAATACTTTCGAAGGTTCCTTAGTTACTTTCTGAACTGCATCTCCTAAATGGTACACAATGCAGCCACTCTGCACTACCAATGAAGGGAGTAAATGTTTAAAGTGATTAATGTGGTACTCTTAAATCAGCTTGCTTTGGCCTGGCTGGTTTAAGATTTTCCCAGTGCTATTGAAACCGCACACACCCATGCAAGTGAGGAGTGTTTTATCAATCCTGTCTTTGCCTTGTAGATCGTGCAACAGTAAGGGATGAAAGTAGTGAATTACTCTCTGCAGAATTCTTAGCCACTGACTGGCTCTTGTAGTCACAATATTTCTGTGATTTGTCCAATTAAGTTTCGGGTAAATGTTGACAATGGCGGATTCATCATCAGGAGCTGGTTAGATTCTTTCTTTTACTGGAGATCTCTTGCATCTATGTGATACAAACATTTTTTGCGCAGTTATCACCTAAACCTGAATATTGTCTAAGTATTGCTGTACCAGTCACAGATTCTACATTATTGGGTAGACACTAGTGCTGTAGATTTACTGGAATATTTGGCTAAGAATGAATTTAGAGTAATTAAGATTCGCTCTAGATTTGATTTCGTAATCAGTTAAAGTATATATTATCTCTCAAACTCTTCTTGTACTCGGTCATAATTCATTGATTGTAAAAATTGTAAGCAAATTATCTGCAGTTCCACTCAGAGACATTAGGAAAAAATTTAATCCTTAGTAAGTCTGATTTTACATTATAACAATATTTTTCATGTGATTTGGCTGTTATAACCCTTTGGCAATGCTTGTAATTGCACAGTGAAAAGATAAAATGAAGCACAAGGACTTAAAAAATCAGAATCAATTTGTGTCTTCTACTGACTAATAAGAACCCAGTTGAAGGAAGACTTGATACACTGCCTTAGATCACTGCATTAGGAACAGGAACATAAATACCTGGGTTCTCATTTCTGATTACTGTCCATTGGTCCTGTGTGACAGCATAAGAGTGCCTGTAGATGCTAGGTGCTGACAAGATGATAGGGTTGTGTTAGAGGTATAAAAACAGTTTTACTTAATACTTAGGTTTATAAAATAAAGAATGACTATTTGGGTAGGTTACTTAAAAGTTTCCTAGTCTAGGAACCATAAACAGCAATAATAAAACAGTCAAATTTTCTTCCCGTGAAAATGAATCAATAAAATTGGTTTATACCATTGTAAACACTCAATAAGGCAGCACCATACACAACACTAATGAGCGAGACTGTAAGCGACATTAAGGAACAAACTGCTTGGAGTCATAGAGATGTACAGCACGGAAACAGACCCTTCAGTCCAAATCGTCCATGCCAACCAGATATCGCAACCCAATGTAGACCCACCTGCCAGCACCTGGCCAACATCCCTCCAAACCTTTCCTATTCATATACCCATCCAGATGCCTTTTAAATATTGCAATTGTACTAGTCTCCACCATTTCCTCTGGCAGCTCATTCCATACACGCACAACCCTCTGCGTGAAAAAGATGCCCCGTAGCTCTTTTTTATATCTTTCCCCTCTCACCCTAAACCTATGCCCTCTAGTTCTGGATTCCCCCACCCCAGGGAAAGACTTTGCCTATTTATCCGATCCGTGCCCCTTATGATTTTATAAACCTCAATAAGGTCACCCTTCAGCCTCCAACGCTCCAGGGAAATCAGCCCCAGCCTATTCAACTTCTCCTCATGATTCAAATCCTCCAACCTTGACAACATCCTTGTAAATTTTTTCTGAATCCTTTCAAGTTTCACAACATCTTTCCAATGGCTGAGACCTGACAGTCTCAGCAGGTCAAATGGCCTCCTTCTGCACTGTAACCACTCTATGATTCTACAAAAATGAATGGTCACATTAAAGGAACTCTTTAAAGGGTGTGTTAAAATTTAACTGCAAGATGTAGGCAGGTTAGTGAAGAAGGCATTGGCAGGCTTGTCTTCACTGGTCAGTGCATTGAATAAAGGAGTTGTGATGTCATGTTACAGCTGTACAGGACACTGATGAGGCCCGTTTGGAATATTGCTTTTGAATTCTGATCTCCCAGCTGTCAGAAAGTTGTGAAACTTGAAAAGGTTCAGAAAAGACACAAGGATATTGCCGGGATTGGAGAATCTGAGCTATAGGGAGAGGCTGATTTGGCTGGGGCCATTTCCCTGGAGCATCTGAGGCTGAAGGGAGAACCTTATTGAGGTTTATAAAATCATGAGGAATATAGATAGGGTAAATAGCCAAGTTTTTTTTCCTTCAGGGTAGAGGAATCCAAAACTAGAAGGTACAGGGTTAAGGTGAGAGGGGAATGATTTAAAAGGGACCTGAGGAACAACATTTTCACGCAGAGGGTGGTGCACGTATGGAATGAGCTGCCAGAGGTGGTGGTGGAGACGGGTATAATTACAACATTTAAAAGGTATCTAGATGGGTATCTGAATAAGAAGGATTCAGAGGAATATGGGCCAAATGCTAGCAAATGGGACTAGATCAGTTCAAGATATCGGGATAAGGTGGACTGAGGGGTCAATTTCTATGCTGTCTAACTCTATGTCATCGGTGTAGATTTATGTAGCAGTTTTAGGACTGTAAAACTTGCCATGATATTTCACACAAATGTTCTCGAACAAAACATCACTCAGCATGGGGGGCGGGGGGTGTGGCGGCGGGGGGCAGCAGCATGGTGGCTTAGTGGTTAGCCCTGATGTCTCACAGCACCAGGGACCCAGGTTTGATTCCATTCTCGGGCGACTGTTTGCGTGGAGTTTGCACATTCACCCCAAGTCTGCATGGGTTTGCTCCAGTTTCCTCCCCCAATCCAAAGATGTGCAGGCCAGGAGAATTGGCCATGCTAAATTGCCCAAAGTGATATGTGCATTAGTCAGGGGTAAATATAGGCTAGGAAATGGGTCTGGGTGGGTTACTCTTCGGAGGGTCAGTGCGGACTTGTTGGGTCAAAGGGCTTGTTTCCATACTGTACAGAATCTAATCTAATCTATACAGAGTTCTGAAGAAGGTTCACTGGACCCAAAATGTTGACTCTGCTTTCCGTCCGCAGATGCTGCCAGATCTGAGGTTCCCCAGCAACTTTTGTTTTAGTTATTAAGGTGTAACCTCTGCATCCCTCAGCATCTGTTTGCAGTGGTAAGTAAGCTAAATGCTTTTTAGGCAGTCAGGCTAACTTTCACGAAACATACACCTTTCTAGGCAATAATTACGAGGAAGACAATAGAAAGTTACAGCTTAACGTTGACTGCATCTCAAACACCATTCCACCACGTCAGTACATTTTTGGTTTGAAGTTTTCCAACTGAAACTATTACACCTACATGAATATTGAAATACGGAACGCCTTTAGTACTAGTCCTGCTTAATATATGATTTGTAATGGACAGTACTGGAATTGTCTGAACCTCAAATAATGACATTTGCTAGTTCATGGTAATGTTCCAGGTTTATGAAGCAGCTTCTCGAATTTTGCGCACACATGGATTACTTCGACAACTTAAGTTGCAGCAATACTAGGGAAATGGCATTTTAGAATTTGTTTTTAAAAATCCAGAGGTCGAAGCGCAATCATGATCAAGAAACCTCTCGGCATAGAATCAGAAACGGGAGGGACAAATTTGTCAGTTCAAACGGGCAACGGATGCATCTGCAGAACAGGATGCAATCAAGTGATTCCTCGAGTTAAGAAAAAAGTTGGGTTTACATACAAAGAGAGATCTCACACGAAGCAGATAAACTGCACGCGTATTTTTAAAGAGCGCGGTGACTGTCACGGATTTGAGAAAGGGTCGGAAAGCAGCCCACCCCTAGATCGGGGACAGGACGGAGATGGGGAGCAACTCGTTCAGACGGGGAGAGAGTGTCAGGGAGGTGGATGAAAGGGGAAATAGTGCCGGTTGCTCCCAACCTACCCTCCATCCTCCTCCATAGTGCGGAGTGTTGGTGCTCGATGGCCGCATTCCTTGGGCCCAGCTCCGAGGAGAGGAGTAGCCGGCCGGGGAGAGGGAGTTGGTCCGGCCCTGCTCGCGGAGCCCGGGCTGAGGGCCTTAGCGCGGCGCCATGGCAGCGGCTCGCGCTCTCTCAGGACCCTGCCCTTAGCTCCCCGCCGCAGCGCCTGACTCCACGGTGTTGCCCGGTTGCCTGGCAGCAGCAGCAGCGGCGGCGGCGGGAGACTCACCTGGCTCCTGGGCACCGTCCACCGCCGCTGCGAGATTCCGCAGCATTTCTCGCCGTGTTACAGGGATTCATACAGCTCGCTGTGCGGCGGGCAAAGGGGGAGGGGGGTGGCTGCGCTTTTTGCTTCACCCTCTTTTCGCCACCCGCAGCCCTAAACAAATCTGCCTCTCCAGAAGTTTAGCTTTCGAACGACTTGCTGCCGATTCTCAGTGGAAACTCACAAGTTGCAAGCAACGGGGTAAAGAGTGGCCAATGTGAGCAGACTGAGGTCAACAAACCAATCAAAGAAGTGCAACGTTCAACTAACAAGTAAATATTTGCTGATGTAAATTGAGTTGCTCTTGGCTAAGGAAGTAGGTACAGGGTGGCGTGTATTCAATCAATAAAATATAACTGCCTCTGGGAACAACTTCGGGACAGTTGACCTTTCGTGGGAATTCCTAAATTCCACCCCTTCCTCTCTACATTTTGTGGTATTTTGCGGTTCGGAAGAATGATCTCACGTATTCAATAATTTCCAGAGTTTTATTTTTCTCGAATACTCTGTTTTAAAGTGGTCGGTGAACTCTGTTTCTCTTTCCACAGATAGAGCCAGACCTGCTGATATTTGAAGCAATTTCTGTTTTTATTTCATGAGAATGTATTTGTTCATTTCCAATTTACTGCCGGTTCTTAAAAGTACAAAACTCCCTTATAACCAACAGCTATCCCTTTTTTTCCCCGTTCTCTCCATAACTGCCAGTCTGTGCCTTGAGGATTCAATATATACAATAACAGGAATTTTGGCTAAACTCCCAGGTGATGTTTGGGTGTGTTAAAGGGTCATTCGGAAGATTATACTGAGTAAAATTGGAAGATTACTGATTATAAAGAGCTATGCAGCTAAAATGTACAGGTGTTGCACATTATTTCTGGTAAAGGCAAATATCCAATATGCCTTCCTAACCACCATATTTCCTGAATGATTCCAAAGCTTATGTCCCAGGGCCCTAAGTGAGAAATCTTTCCAGATATTATTTTTGTGTGATGATTACTTGTGTGTGCCTCAAACTTTTTTTTCAGTACATGTTTAAACCTAATCTGGTGCTCTGGAGTTAATTGAACAGAAAAAAAAACACCTTTAGTTGCTCTATCAGGTTCCGTTTAATTCTTTTCAAACTAAAGATTCGAGATGTTTTAACCTTCTCTTGCAATATTCTGGAACAGGTCAGCTCCGCTTCTTGCAGTGCTTTCCTTGTGTCTCAGCGATCAAAAGGTGAATCTGGCCAGAAGTGAGTTTCACATTAAAAGAACTGCAGCTGCTGGAGATCTGGAACAAAATCTGAAATTGCTCTGGCAGCATTTGTGGGGGAAAAGCAGAGTTAATGTTTCAAGTCCAGTGACTCTTCACCAGAACTTGTGCCAGTTTCAGGTTCAAAAGCAGAAATTGCTGCAAAAACACGAGAGATCTGGCAGCATCTGTGCAGAAAAGGCAGAGTTAACGTTTCGGGTGCAGTGATCCTTCTTCAGAACTGGTTGATGGCCTCAAATTTCGGTGACTGATTAATGCCTCAGCATTGTTTACAATTTTGATTACTGGTGTATCATAAATAGATTCCTGTATTAGCTGACGTCACCATGAAGTCCTGCCTTCTCAACCTCTCCCCTTGCCTGAAACCTGGTGCTCCTCAGTTTCATCTCACCACAGTTGTCTCTTTCTAATGACAGACCTCTGGGACTATGGCAGCTTTTCCTTTTATCTTACATGAATAGATATTATCATTCAGAAACATACTTTAACCACTTACCTAAGTATTTTGACAACATTGATTAAGAATGTTCCCAGTATTTTCTGCTGACTTGTAATATTTTTCACTTACCTGTACTAAATCTCATTTGCACTTTTTGTCTTGATCCTTTGGTAATGTGTTGATTAATTGGATTATTGTTATAGAATCATACAACACATAAGATTACTATTTGACCCACTGTGCCTGAGCTGGCTCTTTGGTAGAGTCATCCAAATAGTTATTTTTCTCAGTAATTTTTTTCTCTAGTATTTATCCAATCCTCTTTTGTGAGGATTGTATTCAGAGCTGAAAATGTGTTGCTGGAAAAGCGCAGGTCAGGCAGCATCCAAGGAACAGGAGAATCGACATTTCGGGCATAGGCCCTTCTTCAGGAATGAGAAAAATGTGTCCAGCAGGCTAAGATAAAAGGTAGGGAGGAGGGACTTGGGGGAGGGGTGTTGGAAATGCGATAGGTGTAAGGAGGTCAAGGTGAGGGTGATAGGCTGGAGTGGGGTGGGGGCGGAGAGGTCAGGAAGAAGATTGCAAGGTAGGAAGGCAGTGCTGAGTTAGAGGGATTTGACTGAGACAAGGTGGGGGGAGGGGAAATGAGGAAACTGGAGAAATCTAGGTGGAAGATGAGGCGCTCTTCCTCCAACTGTTGTGTTGCTATGGTCTGGCGATGGAGGAGTCCAAGGACCTGTATGTCCTTGGTGGAGTGGGAGGGGGAGTTGAAGTGTTGAGCTACGGGGTGGTTGGGTTGGGTTGGTCTGGGTGTCCCAGAGGTGTTCTCTGAAATATTCCGCAAGTAGGCGGCCTGTCTCCCCAATATAGAGGAGGCCACATCGGGTGCAGCAGATGCAATAGATGATGTGTGTGGAGGTTTGTATTCAACCTGTTTCCACCATCCATTCAGGTAGTGCCTTTCTAATCAAAAATAATCTCTCTTCAGATCAAATTATTTTATCAATCCTCTGAAACCTATGTCCTTTGATCATCATCCATTTTGCCATCGAAAATTTTCTCCTCATTGAACCATTCATGGTCTTGATCATCACTACCAAGTTAAGATTCTCTGCTCAAAGACAGCAGCCTGTGAATTTAATTAACTTACATTTTAATTTTAAAAAGAATCATATGCCTGTTTTTGATCATTATCCAGTCTTGCTTTATAAAAAAATATATGTAGGCATAAGGGGAAATAAGATCACAATTAGCTAACAATCAAAATTCATTGATTCACCTCATTCATAAATAACAGTTTAGATACAAAAACAGTAGCCACAGAAGCATAGCCACCATGATCAGAGTTACACTGGAAGTAAATGGGACAGGGTTTCAAGCAACCCTTTTTTTTCCCAGGCCTAGCATCAGCATTATTTACACAAAGAGGTTTTCTATGCATCGGACCCCTTGTTGTCCTCAAGAGTTTCTCAGTAGCGCTTTGCTGATCCATGCAGGAAGGGGGAATGTGTTTGCACTAAAGAATGACAAAACAAATTGAAAAAAATGTTGCATTCACAATGTGACATTTTCAATGTTTGTGATACACTTCTACCAGAATCCATATGTCATCTCTAAAATTCAGACATTTGTGTGACGAGATTAAATTGCATATTGAGTTTTCAGAATTTCATTGCAGACTTAATTTTTTTTACAAACTGTTTTCATTTGGACTCCAGTATCGCTGGCAAGATCAGCATTTATTACCCCTCTGTATTTGCCCTGGAGAAAGTGATGATGAGCATTTGAATCTTTGCAGTCCAGGTGATCATTTGCAGTGGTATGTTAGGGAAATAAAGGAGTACGACACAACAATGAAGAAGACATTAAAACACATAATATTAAGCAGCTTGGACTGAAAGTTGGTGAATGTACTGAAAAAGGAAATAATGGTTAATGGATTTTTTTGGATTAGAGTCAGTTTCCTATTAGTTTTTACATCTAGATGATCTGGAATTAGGTGTCAGGGCATAGTTTCAATTTTTTCCACCAGTACAGAAAAAATGCATTGTAAACCAAAGTGCCTTCAAAGGTACATGGACAAGTTAGCAGGTTGCTAAACAGACTTGACGCATCTTATTGCTGAGAATGTAAGTGGTATGCAAGGAGTAGCAGTATATACTAAAATGATTGGGGAGTACAGATTGGTTCAAGAATATGCATTTTTCAAAAATTAAAAGCACGCAGGATAGTAGGTTTGTAAATGAAGATTATAGATTATTCAACAATGATGCAACACTAAACCCACAAAACTCATAACTATGGCCAAAGAAATCACACACACCCCACCCCCTCTCCAGGTTACATCTTCTCATACCTGCCTTATCATATTACTTGGCTTAAGTAAGATCCTCAAATTTGGTTTCTCCTAGTATTTCTTTAGCACATTATTTTTGTTTCAATACCTAAAAACTTTTGCTGTCTAAGCCTCTTATTTTAAAATCATTGTCTACTCACCTCCAAGTTATTACTGACATGAATGAAAATGTCCCTGACCCTTGGCTTCATATGGAAGTGGCAATCACATAAAATTTTACAATATAGACACAAGGTGTGTGGCCCATCACTCTTATTTTGAGATTTAAAATCCAAACAAACTTTTCCCTCACCTATACTTAATTTGATCCCATCATTACCCTCTATTCTTTTCACCATCATGTTCATATCTAGCTCCTCTTCAATGCATCTATTTGCCTCATCCATTGTACCCAACAGGAAATTGCACATTATCTGAATTATGAAGTTTCTTGTATTTTCCACAAAGTTAAACCCCTTAGAATAAAAGTGGTAACAATAAGGATGCAAAGTTGGTTCAGTGACAGAAAAGAGAATGTTGGTAAATAATTGTTTCTCGGACTGGGTCAGTATTTGGACTACATGATCTATATTAATTATCTTGACTTAAGTGTGGTGCAGGTCACAATTTCAAAAGTTGCAAATGACCTAAATGTCATAGAGAGCGAAATGATCCCACAAAGGCAATAAAATTTAATGCAAGGGAATGCGAAAAATAGCAAGTTTGGTGGCAGAATGAGAAAAGGCAAATAAAATATAAAATCCTAAAGGGAGTGCAAAATCATAAACACTGGGGTTATGGGTGTACAAATCATTTAAGGTGACAAAGATTCAGGAAGTAGTTAATAAGACATACAGGATCCTGAGATTTAAAGGTACAGGTATACAGTACAAAAGCAAGGAAGTTATGGTGAACCTTTATAGAAAACTGGTTCAAGCTTAACTTAAGTAGGATTCAGTTCTGGCCAGGACATCATGAAAGATCTGAAGGCATTGAAAAGATGCAGAAAACAATTATGAGAAGGTCTTGAGAATGAGAGATTTTAGTTACGAGGATTGATTGTAGAAGCCAGAATGCTTCACTTTAGATAAAAGTAAAATATTTTGGATGCTGGACATTTGAGACAAACACAAAAAATGCTGGAAAAATTCAGCAGATCTGTTAGCATTTGTGGAGAAAGAAACAACATTAACCTTGAGTCCAGAATGACCTCTTCAGACTGAAAAAGAGCTGGAAAATGAAACAAAAACAGATATTGCTGGAAAAGCTCAGCAGTTCTGGCAGCATCTTTGCAGAGAAATTAGAGTTAACATTTTGGGTCAAATGACCCTTCCTCAGAACTTCCTCAATTCCAATAATCATACATGGTTGTCTCTGAAGTCTTGGAAATACAGCTTACTCGGAAAATTAATTAGAGAATTTCTTGCAATCACTGTCGCAGAAGAGTGAATAAACTTCACCCTGAATTCCACAAGAAAGGTTTCTTTTCAGAAATAAGAGAACAGCTAGGCAGCACTTCCTAGTAGACTAATTATTTCCCATCTATTTCCAGATACCACTGTACTTCCAAGTAGAGTGGGACACGATGTCAAGCATTTTTTTCCAGGCCTAGCATCATGGTCCAGCAGGTCTACAGCAAAGCAAGCAGTTCTCACCATCATGCAATTTTTAGGAGGTGTCATTAAAAAAAATACAATGTCAACAGTGATCTTTTAAAAACATATTTTAAATAAATCATTCAAGGTATTTCCACAAAACTTAAAATACTTTTCTACAATCATTAAAAATTCTAGTCTTCCATGAAATATTGACCCAGATTTTCTAACACCACACAGTTGTTATTCCAGCTAAGAATTGCACTTGTAGAATTCCCATTGTTGTGGATGGCAAAGGAGTTGCCTGGGAAATATAATTCAATTAATAGGCATTATTCATAATGATTTTAGTTGGGCAGCAAAAAAAAACAAATTCATTTCAAAATTTCACTATTTGTACATATTAAACTTCTAGATAAAGGATAGTACAAATAAAATGTTTTAAAGATAATGTCACACACAAGATATTTCCAGGAAAGATCTATAGATTCAATCCAATTGAGCAGAAATGTACATCAACACTCGTACAGAACATGAAAGGTACCCATAGGTTAGCATATAATATGGTTTTCTCAATGAAATGATAGTTTGCTAGTTGACTTAACACTGAAAATGTCAGCACATTATACAGTTGCTCTCTCTAAACTGAATTTGCTGTGCATCTGAAGAAATTACAATTTCCTTGAACACAGTTTAAAAAGCATCAGTTAAATCATAACTGGTCTACAGTAACTAATTTACTTACAAAAGATTGCGGACACCACAAGAAAAGATTCACAATAGAATAACAAAATGGTGGTGGCATTAAGACAGTGGCATAAAGTGTTAAATGCAAGCGACAAAAAGGCTAAAATGGAGGGAAGACGACACATTTGAAGTTACGAAAGAAATCAGCAGCAGGATCATGTCAAAATTCTGCAAACCAGAAAGTTTACTACTATCAAGTACAGGTATTACAGTACATTGTTAGCTTATGGAATAGACTGCCACCTAGTGCAAAGTTGAAAATTATACAACACCAGGTTATAGTCCAACAGGTTTATTTGGAAGTACGAGCTTTCGGAGTACTGCTCCTTCATCAGGTAACTAGTGGGTCAGGATCATAAGACACAGGAGTGTCACACAACTGATACAATATATTGAACACACCTAGATTGTTGTTAAGTCTAGTGCAAAGACGGTGCACTCAACTGTAGTTACTTTTAATCAACCTATTTAGACATGTTATGACACAAATCTGGAGTACTTGGGTCTAATAACCCAGAGAGAGGAACACTACAGATGCACCACAAGAATCCATGTACTCAATTGTATGGTAAACAAATTGATTTCTGCTCCTACAGGTAGGTACACAGCAATAAACAAGACAAAATTTATCTACTCACATTACAAGTTCAGAACTAAACAAATTGGTCAATTGAACTATCCTTATGCAGTACACATATTGCATATTGTCACTTTATTTATAGGAGAAATCAACAACCAATGCCTAAAACACTCAATGTACCATTGTTTCTCCTGTTGCTAGCGTTGTAGAACTTTCAAATTATATTTACATAGATTTGAAAGCTTAATGGGTATTGTATGACTGGATAATGATTTACAGTGGGTTTCTGCAAGGCTCAATATTAGGTCCCATGCTATTAAAGGTATACACCAATAAATTGAAGGCAATGCATTGCCTTGGTGGCTAAATTTACAGATACTCAAAAGATAGGTAGGAAAGTATGTTATGACGATGATATAAGAAGAACACAGAACAATAGATAAAGTGAGCAAAACTCTGGCAGATGAAATATATGGGAAAATATGGAATTGTTCACTTTGACAGGAAGAATTTTAAAAAACATTATTTAAATGGAGAAATGCAAAATTCTGTGGTGCAGTCATGGGTGTTCTAGCTATGAGTCACAAAAGATTTATATGCATGTACAGCACATGAACAGAAAAACTAATGGGATGCTAGCCTTTGCGATGAGGGGAATGGAACATGAAAGAAGGATGTTATGCTTCAGTCAGACAGGAGTATCACCGAGACCACACTTTGAAAACTATGACAGTTTTGGTCTTATTTAAGGAAACGTGTAAATGCATTGGAGGAAGTTCAGAGGAAATTTGAGAGTTTGATTTCTGGAATTAGTGGGTTGACTTAAGAGGAAAAATTGAACAGACTGGGCTTACTTTTGCAAGAGTTCAGAAGGTCAAGGAAGGATTTATTTGAATTATAAAAGACCCGAAATGATCTTGACAAGGTAGATGTGGAAAGGATATTCCATCTCTTGGTTGAGTGCAGAACTAGGGGACAGTGTTTCAAAATTAGGAGTCTCCCATTTAGGACAGAGGAGATGAGAGTGATTTTTTTTTGTTCCTCAGGGTTGTGAAACTTTGTCTACCACAGAAGGCATTGGAGATGGGAGTCACTGAATATCTTTAAAATGAAGATAGATATTCTTGTTAGGTAAGAGTATCAAAGGTTATCAGCAATAGCTCGGAATGTGAAACTTGGAACACAAACAGATCTGCCATAATCTTATTGAATGGCATAGCAGGCCTGGGTGAAAAGCCTTTTTATGCAAATTTTTATGCACATGTGCATATGTGTGTATACATCTGATGTTTAAACGTAGGGGGCATAATTAGGGAGTTTGCAGTTAAACAACTTTTTTAAAAGGCCATTGCTAGTGAAGGAGGAGGATGCAGGCTGCAGAAAGAGAAAACTAATCTCAGGGACAACTTTTCCACATGGAATGATGCATATATAATGGAGAAAGTGATAAATGCAGGTACAGTTATAACATTTTAAAAAAAATTGGACAGGTACATGAATAGGAAAGATCGAGAGGAATATAGGCCAAGCACAGGCAAATGGGACTAGTTTAGTTTGGGAAACCTGGTCAGCATAGATGAGTTGAACCAAAGGCTCTGTTTTCAAGCTGTATGACTATGATCAAGTGGACACAGAAGCAGCAAATGAAATTCAATGCAATGAAGGTTAAAGAAATACATTTGGAGAGAGCAAAGAAAACTGAGAAAATGTTAGTATACTGCTGCATAAAGGAAGGACAGGACCTTTGTTTGCATGTTCACAGATCCCTGAAGGTACAGAACAGCTAGATACGGCAGTCAAAAAGGGTTATACAATTATTTTAACATACGTTTTTTGGAATTTAAGTGTAGCCAAGTTTTGATCTTCAAAAAATACCCATCAATTGTTGCATAGCATTCTTGATCAGTGCATTAGAGGAAGTACGTGATTGCACAGGAGCAGGTACCAGAGAAAGTTTTGAATTGCCAAGATTCAGAAAATTTAGGTTATCAGGTTAGTTCGTTCCAAAGAAAGCAAACAGCCTAATGAAGTATGTTGGGAAAACTAATTGAGTTGTATAAACTTACGACAAATTTCTAAGGACAGCTATTCCATAAACCTTTACGATTGAGAGTCAACGGCTTTTGTGAGGTCAAGAAAGATTATGTACAGCTTATTCAAATTGTTCCTTAGTTTCCTCAAATTTTCTGTGAAGTACGGACCATGTCCGTGGTATCTCCTTAAAGAAAGCTATCCATGCTGAGACTCTGGGAGGAGTTAGTCAGTCATTCGGAGGTGATGGTTGAGGAATATCCTTTCAATAATCTTCCTGTTGTCAGATAGTTGGGAGACTCCTCTGTTCCTGCAATCAGAGTTGTATCCCTACCTGAATATAATCATAAGCACCAGTTCCCTGAGATTCTAAAGCATGTGTTCATTTCAGAAGAGGAATAGTAGATTGTGCAGCAGTCTTAGGAATCTTTCTCTGCCATGGTTCAGAATTTCCATTCAGTGGCCCTGTTTAATTTCTACTACCAATTGCTTTTTCATATTCAGTCCAGACAGAGTAATAATGACTTGACAGTATATTGAGGGATGGAATTGAAGACTTTCAAGTCAAATAATCTCTGTTGAGGAGTTCTTCGAAGTATTATCTCTAGTGAGCACTTACTATATTGAGCTCTCTTCCATGCTTGGCCCTCAACATAGTTGATCATTTAGAACTTAGTTGGGCCAAAGATAACCTGACCACACTGACAATACTATGTTAGTAAGTTGTTGGACTTGTCGATTCTTGTATCCTTTCTACCCAATATTTGTTCTTTATGTTGCAGATTTTGTATTAGACTAATGCCTTCAGCCACTTGAGTGAAGTAGTTTTCAGTCAATAATAACTTTGCACTTAGGTTCAATTTCTGTAATTTTCAAAATCAATCACACCATTTCCTTACAAAGCAAACAAAGGATCTCTTCACAGGTGCAGGTTACCACGGATTTTCCAGTTGATTAAGCACTATGAGCTAACTAGCTCCTGATAGCTGGTGGTTAAGAGGTTGATAGTGAAGCATCAACTGAGAAAGAATGCTTTGTTGGGATCTTTGGGGCCTGCTATGTTAACTTTTGTTGGGGGGGGGGGGATGAAAAAGAGGGGAGAAGTTTGGCAAAAGGGGAGTCTAAATCTTTTCAATAGGAGCAATGAAAATCAGGAACTCATGGCCTACAAAAGGGTTGTTGAAGCAGAAACTTACTACATTCAAAAAGTACTTGGATATGCACTTTGAAATGTTATAATTTACAAGGCTAGAGATCAATACATTGGAAAGCTGGATTAGTTTTCTTTTTGTCCAACACACTCACTAAGGGCAGAATGTCTTCTTCTGCTGTAAATTTTCTATTAAATGGCATTTTTTAAAAACTGGCAAAGTGTTTTACGAAGTGTGCACATGCAGAACTATCTGCAGGTGTAATGTGAACTTTTTGGGAGGGTTAGGAAACATAGCCTATTGTCAATTTTCAGACATAGTTATAAAAGCATCTGTCCCTTAGCTTTGGGCTTCATTGTCCCCCAACTTTTACACCTACTTGTTCATGATTGCCATCCCCAGACTTACATAGGTGTAATTCACTCCCAAGTGATCTCTTCATTGCCTCTGGTTACTCTGTACTCTGAAAGGGCAGCATGGGGGCTCAGTGGTTAGCACCGCTGCCTCACAGCGCCAGGGACCCGGGTTCAATTCCCACCTCTGGAGTTTGCACATTCTCCCATGTCTGTGTGGCGTTCCTCTGGGTGCTCCAGTTTCCTCCCACAATCTGAAGATGTGCAGGCCAGGTGAATTGGCCATGCTAAATTGCCCATAGTGTTCAGTGCATTAGTCAGGGGCAAATAAAGGTTAGGGGAATGAGTCTGGGTGAGTTACTCTTCAGTGGGTCGGCGTGGACTTGTTGGGCCGAAGAGCCTGTTTCCATATTGTTGGGAATCTAATCTTTCCAATCTGATGGAATATCATCCACTTCCCTGGCTCATGAACTTGGAATGAACATTACTGTAAATCCTCTCATTTCCCTGGAACAGGTTGGTTCTCAAGTTTAAAGGATTGTGAGTTTGTATGTAATTAGTCATTGCGAATGCATCCAGGACCTTCCACATTTCAGTTTTTGCCTATTGCCCATGCAAAAAAGTATACAAAAATTAAAAATATTTAACAAACCAAAAACAGACCTACTTCAAATATTGTTAATATAAGCATTATTTTGAGATGAAATCTATGCTTTACATAAAAAGTAAAATAATTAAAAATTCAAATCTTAAGTTGCTCTTACAGTGGCACTGAAGCCATGATGACAGTTGACGTTTAAGTTGAAAAACAAGAAAGAAGAATCACGTCAGTTTTCTCCAGTGCTTTGTAGCAGATGTATCAAAAATTGGTACATTTTGTACCTTAAATGTTATAATATCCAGTTAACCAACTGTCACCTTCACAGGTGCTAAATTACAATGGCTCAACATCCTCACTTGGCTCTCCATAAAGCAAGGCCATGCAAATTCAATAAAAATATGGATACTTTTGGTACATATCTTTCTGCCTCCTTCAGAAGCAATGAAGTACTTTAGAAGTGCAATCCCTGAATTAATGTAGGGAAATGCAACAAACAACCTAGATATAGCAAGACTCTACAAATGGTGATAAATAATGAGTTAAGCTGTTTAGTCAATACCGCTCAAGGGATTGGTTGGCTTGGATACCAGGAAGAATTTCCTACTCTTCTCTAATAGTGCCCTAGGCACTATTTTAGGCAACATTCCAGTTTGAGACTTCATCTGAAAGGCAGGATCTCCAAAAAGTGTTGCATTCCTTTGGGACTGCACTGGAATGTCAGCGAGATTCCTAAATCTTAAATCTCTGGAATGGGGCTTGAAACAATCTTCTGGCTTACAAGCAAGTGTGCTACCAAGGAAAGGTTCTGATATCTCGACAGAGAGGCATTTTTCAATAGAACTTGCATCAAGTGTCAATTTAGACACTGCATGTCATAACATGACCTTGGCAATCATTGGAGTTACAAACTAGAAGATGTGGTGGCGAAACAGGATCAAGAGACTGTGACTGCAGAGCAAGAGCAAAGCCCAATTTGCTGCCAGAGCTCTCTGAGGTAGTCATTCATTTCCTCAATGCCTCAATAATTTCTCCATCCACTTGTCCCAGTCCTCAGCTGAAAACCTCAATTTAATTCATTGGAGTTAACCAGAAAGGAAAGTGAATCCAGAAAAAGAAAGTTCACTTCATCTTCCATTATTTTTCACTTATCAATTCCTTATACTGAACAGAGAGAACTAAATATTGCTATGCCTTTACTAACACTACTCTACTTCTCCTACAAGGAGAATCAATGTCTGCAGCAAGGAAAATGAAACAAATTCATTTCAATGGAGTCCTGCAATGGCTATGGTAGGGCACATCTAGCAGCTCTGGCCTTAATGAGGCCAGTTATAGAATTTAGACAGCAGCCTTGGCATACAGGCACAGATGCCAACAATGAAACTAGACTGGAGTATGTGTTGTGGCGGTAGGCAAGCTATCAACCCAGGACTGACAGTATAGAGAGGATATTATCTGGAGACAGTCTCAGGTCACCCCTGCTGCTCTGCATGAGAACAGAATGCAATAGAGAGAGACTCAAAACCTTACCATTACATTTAAGTCAGAGACATACTGGGTATGACAAGATGGCCAAATTCTTAGCTTCTATCAGAACTGTCAACATATACTCTATGACTGAGGGTTTCATAGCAGTGTTCACAAGAATTTACCATAAACTCCGTCGTGGACGTCATAGTCTGGAGAGACTTCATAGTCTTCATCTTCTGACATGCTACAAGTTCATGTTATACTTCTCCATGCTTACTGCCATTTAATGGAATTTCACTGGAAGATACCCAGTGTACTTAAAGGTTCATGTTTCTTAGCCAACTGCTGTATTCTCATGTAGGCTGTATCCAAGGTCTGAATATCTGACCTTAGCCATCCTGCAGCGGGAATCATCTGGTGACATAATTCTTGGGCCATCCTGTTCATCTGCCTTTGCCCCTGTAAGGTAAATTTCTCCGTGCACCCCTCTATTCTACGCCCACATTACAGGAGAGCATTACAGTCTCAAAACTGCTGCTTGCTTGGCTAAAGTAGAGTGATGTTGCATCTTCTGGCAGGTTCACTTCTGTTCTGCAGCTCTTGCTGTCCCATCCAAGTTCACTATCTGAAAGGGAAGAGAGGAATAAGGTATACCAGTTAATGGCAAGGGTAGACAGAAACATACAAGTGACTTGTAAAAGCAACAGTCCTTTCATAGAAGGAAATTTACAACACAGAAGGAGGCCATTTAGCTGATTGCATTTGTGCTGGCCAAATAAGTCACCAGATGAATCCCACTTTCTAGCTCCTTCTGGCACTTCAAGTACCTAGCAATGTATTTTTATAAATGCAAGGGTTTTTCCTCTAACGTTTTCAGACAGTGAGTTCTACACTCCCAGAAATTTCTGATCAATTGTCACCTAATTTCTTTTAACAAGTTACTTTAAATCTATGCAGTCTAACTACTGACATCTAAGAAAAACAGATATTTCCTAACCACTACCTGCAATTTAATATACCTCAATTAAACCTCCCCTCAACCTCCTTGGTTTGAAAAACAAACTTCAGTTTGTCCAATCTTTTCACAACTATTTCTTTTTAATTCCTGGCAGCATCTTCTAAACGTCTACTTAGGCGAAGCTTATATGCGCAGTTGCTGCAATAGCACGGACATATGGGTTTACAGTGCCACAGAACGGCAGCTGCAGGAACAAAGATGGCACTGCACATAAGATCACACCGCAGGCTGGCACTATATGGAACCTAAGCAATCATCCAGGGTGGAATTAGCCCCCAGGCTGCAGAGAATAAAGAGAAGCAGGAACAACAGTGGTGCCACTGTCAACAACTAGGAGCACAACTAGTCCACTTACGGCTGCATCGAAGAGAAACATTACCACTGTTTTACCTGTTATTTCAATGATGCCTTGCTCGTTTCATTTCGTTGTACCATATGTCTTGGGGCTGTGGATATAGTTCATTGACTAAAAATCTCACTCTCCTCGAAAATAAGCTTTATAGATGCCAAAAACATGCAGCTGAATCGACTTAGTAAATTGGAATTAAACATGTCCCATTCACAGCACTAGAAATACTCCTACTTAAACATACCTGCATGTGAACATCAGTTGACCCATTTGTGGATGCACTAGTGGCCATTTTGTTTGCTCTCAGCAGTTGGACCAATTACTCCACTCTTATTTCAGTCTCTAATGCAAATTGGATCCTTTGTGTGATACCACGTCCAGAATTATAGACAGTATGCTAGCTCCAGCCAATGGTTAAACAGTTCTAACTCCTCTGCTCTTATATTAATATCCAAACTTCTTAATCGTGCTTTGCACATTTTAGTACAACTTAATTCATGATATCTACCAGAAACTAAGGATCCAACACTGAGCCCTATGGGACTCGGCTGGTAATATCCTTCCAGTAATAAAACAAATCATTTACTCTGCAAATACATATTCACTATCATGTGCTAACTTTCCATTGTTTTTACCCTTGCCAAGAAATTTTGAAATTGGCAGATTTAACAATAATACTTCATCTTTATCAGCCAAATTTGACATTTCCTGGCTGTAATCTTATCTTTGGTCAAATTTTTAGAAGACTGTTGCAACACAGTTGCAATGGACCAACTCAGAGTCCAGGGAGTTCCATGGGATCTGAATTTCACGAATACCATCAAGTCAAGTTAATTTTTTCTCAATTCTCAAGGTCACATTTGAGTTTACTGGCCGAAGTAGGAATGGTCGCTGATGATTGTATAACATTCAGCACCATGTTTGACTCTTCAATATCGAAGGAGTCAATTTGCAACATGGCCTGGACAATATCAAGATTTAGGCTGACAAGTGGCAAAAAATATTTATGCCACACAAATGCCAGTTCATAACAAATCAACAAGACCCCCCCCCCTTTCCAGTGGTGTTATGCCATGAAGTGGACTGCAGCAGTTCAAGAAGTCAGCTCACCACCACTTTCTCAAGAGCATCCAGGGACAGACAATAAATGCTGGCCAGCCAGCAATGCCCACATCCCATTAAAATAAATGAATAAATAAAAACTAACCAATTGCACCTTGATGTTCAATAGCATTATCTCTGAGTAGGATGGGGTATTACTATCAACCAGAGACTGAACTGGTCAAGCCATATGAACACAATGGCTTTCAGAGCATGGCAAAAGCTAGGACTTCTGTGATAACTTATTCACTCCTGTCTTCTCAAAGCCTGTCTATCATCTAGCAGGCATAAGTTATGAGTGTGATGGAATACTCCCCAGTTATTTGGATAAAGTGCAACTCTAACTAAAGAACTTGAATACCACTTTGGGGAGAACAGCCTGCCAGATTGATATCTGCTACCTTACATTCACTCACTCTGCTATTGATGTATATTGTGCACACTACCACTATGCAAGATACACAGCAGCAACTCCATCAAGCTGCACCCATCAAATCCACAAACTCCACCACTTAAAAAACTCCACCCGCAAGTTTCCCTCCTAATCATGCTACCCTGACTTGGAACTTACTACTTCACTGTCAAAATGCATAAAAATCCTGAAACTCCCATCCCAGCAGCTGTGGGTGAACTCGCACAAGATAAAATGCAGGGGTTCAAAACATCCATTAATGTCCAGGCTAGTATGGGATGGGAAGTAAATGCTAGCTGAGCCAGCAATGGCCCCATTCTAAGAAAGAATATAGTAAAGTTCTGCAGTTCACAAGGGATGTGAAGCGTGCACATCTGCTGTTTCCTGGGAGTAAATGTGCAAACACTGGGAGTCACCATGGGCAAAAAGTATCAAGCAGTTATGCAAATTTGCAAAAGGGCAGAGATGTAAACGGTGGGACTTTACTGTGAATAAAAATGTTTTATTCTTTATCCATTTTATTGCTAAAGTAATTGTAACAGCAAAGAACTACTCTACTCAATGTTATATGAAATCTTTTGCTTTAATATACAAGGTTTG
The DNA here is from genome assembly GCF_047496795.1 of Chiloscyllium punctatum. Lineage (NCBI taxonomy): Eukaryota > Metazoa > Chordata > Chondrichthyes > Orectolobiformes > Hemiscylliidae > Chiloscyllium > Chiloscyllium punctatum. Next base: position 40,926,053 of record NC_092758.1, read on the forward strand.
GTGAACTACTTTGGCCTAGATATTGTATTGGGCTATGATAGGGATGGTTACAGTTGGATCTGTTCCCCACCTTCTATGATCTCAAACCCTAATTCTGCCAGAATAAGGGAGGTCATTGGCAGGACACCAGATCAGTAATGGTCTAGTGGGTAATTATAGAAAAATGTATATAACAACAAAAAGAAAATGCTTTAAAGTTAGCATTCAGTTTTACCTTGTAAAAACTAAACAATTTTTAGTGGGATGTTTACCATTAAAATCAATTAAAGGGATCACAGTGACCTATTACAATTGTTTGATTTCTTCTAAAATTTAACCACTTTGTGGTTTTACAAGTTTAACTCAGAAGCACTGCTTTAATTTCGGCATGATCTGCCATTTTTGTTATGTGTAGGTTTAGGAAGAAATTCTCATTGTTAGCACTCATGCACAACCTATACTTCACTTGTCAAAAGGTCATACTAGGCCCCATTTGATTGGGAATCTAGATGTGAACTGTATTTCTGATTACTATAAACAGATACCGTTAATAGGCATGTGATCTTCGGCAAAGTGAAAATGAATTGTTAACACTATGGAAAGCAAAGCAATATATTAAGCTCAATTAATTGTAATAAGTAGTTTTGATGAACTGGAAGCAAGCAAGTACAACTGACAACGGAAATGGCAGGGACACAGGCATGGAAGAAATTAAGTCAATATTCTCAGTAATTACAGGAAAAGTAAAAAGGACAGCTACCAAGTGCAATGCAAGTTACATTATAATGTTCTGTTTCTGACAAATTCATGCCAGAATTTGAAATTTCAGTGAAAGAGGAATCTGCAAAGCTCACATTGCTTGGTGGTCAATGTTTGTTAAGTTATTGTTAAAAAGAAACTTGAAATACAAAACAGTGCCTCTAAAGCCATGCTCATTGCTTTTCAGTCATTTTGCTTCAATGGCATTACCAAAAATCCTAAGTTGGTACTATCAAACTGTGTTTCAATTTCAAAAATCTGTGTCACATTTGGGACCACTTGTGCGGCTATTATGAACTGACCAATTTGACTTCAATTCCACAGACATAACCAATTGTTAGAATTAATTACCATTAATTATGAGGTGCAGCCAAAACAATGTTTTTCAGTTCATAACAAAGGAAGATTCCTGGCCAATTACATATTCTAGTGACCATCTGATTTTAATCCTTCCACCATTGTACGCAACTGATTGTTCTTGGTTGGACTGGCTTTCTTTGCCTAGTTAGGTAGCAGTCATTATTATTGGCACCTCTGGAGTAGGCCATACTCTGGAATTAATCCCTTAACCTTCTCCACCTATCTCACATTTTGTCAAAAAGACACTCCTTTAAACCTGTTCTATCCTATTCCTCCTGAGACTCAGTATCATTTTGTTTTGTAATGTATTTTTAATGTACCAACATATTGCAATGTATTTCATAAATTATAAATACAAGTTAAGTAGATAATAGTGAGTGAAACAATTACTTGGTCATAACAGCCAAGGAAGAATTGGGAGATCATAAGCACTGAAGTTTTGCCATCTTATTCTTCAGAATCTGACAATGCAGAAGCCTGACCGCAACAGAGTTACATTTACTATATACCCTTCACTACCAAGTTCTCAGATTTAAGAAGATGTTTGCCTCCACTACTGATACAAACTTTACGTCCAAAATCAGTTTACTTCCGGTATTTGTAGCTAGTAAAATGTTTCCAATCAGCTCTATTTATCACAAATTACTACAACCAAGAATACAAGGGTCTACAATTTCTGCTGAGCTGCTCTGGGTTTTTGGGTGGAATGTTTGCCAAAAATCAGTTAAATTTGACCCTTTGCACTGACTTAAGAGCAATTTACAATGTGTGACTCAAGTTTGAGATCTTTGAACTAATTTAAAATAAATAAAGCTTTACAAATTGGCTACTCACTCAGATTGAGTTATCATTGAAAGACACTATTTACCTCATTTTAATGTCTCTTCAATATAAAGCTTCACCAACTGCGTAAGAACATTTTTGGTATGCAAAGATATCCACACTATATTCAAAGTTTGTGAGAAGATTTGTTGCTTGGGTGCTCATTGTTGTGGTTCTATTCGCCGAGCTGGGAATTTGTGTTGCAGACATTTCGTCCCCTGTCTAGGTGACATCCTCAGTGCTTGGGAGCCTCCTGTGAAGCGCTTCTGTGATCTTTCCTCCGGCATTTGTAGTGGTTTGTCTCTGTCGCTTCCGGTTGTCAGTTCCAGCTGTCCGCTGCAGTGGTCGGTATACCGACCACTGCAGCGGACAGCTGGAACTGACAACCAGAAGCGACAGAGACAAACCACTACAAATGCCGGAGGAAAGATCACAGAAGCGCTTCACAGGAGGTTCCCAAACACTGAGGATGTCACCTAGACAGGGGACGAAACGTCTGCAACACAAATTCCCAGTTCGGCGAACAGAACCACAACATCCATACTATATGACTAGACAGAGATATTTGAAGCTTTGCATCTGGACCAGACTCTGCACGTGCCTGAAATATGTATACATCGTCTTCCAAAAGAAATTGCCTGTCAGAAATCAGTAAGAGAAAACACAAAAGTCAAATATAGTGGTGTGCCTTCAGTTGAGCTCAGTTAAATTAATTGGCCCAAAACGTGGCTCAAGTCAAAAGCTTTTGTAGAATAGAGAAGGGGCAACTACATTGAGCTCTTTTGATGTTTCAGCTGGTTCATGTCCATTTTGTAATTAACAGACAATTAAAATATACAAATAAACCAAGGAACATCTTAAGACTTGCTTACCTCCTATGGAATGCATTACATGCACAACGCTTATGAATTGTGTAGGAGTATGGAGCTCAAGGGGAGGGGGCATTGATTGATAGGCTGTGGAAATACGAAATACTAGAATAGTATTCTTATTTCTATGGGCTACTAAAGGGGAAAATGTTAAAATAAATCAGAAGAGATTTCAGTCCAATCAATATTGCATGAAAATTGTAGAATACCAATATTTTTGCCACAAGACAAAACATGGGATGTTTTACTGTGCAAATGAAATACGTAATGATTCATGCAACAGAACATGCACCGAGACATAATTTGATTTGTTCTTCAGTCACTTCACTTAAACTGCTTTTCCAAGGGAAATAATGCAGGTTGTAAACTCGTTCAAAGATTATTATAGAATCATAGAATCCCTATGGTGTGATAAGCTGGCCATTCAACCCATCGAGTCCACACCGTCCCTCCAAAGAGCATCCCACCCAGATCCACCCATCCTGTAACCCTGCATTTCCCATGGCTAATCTACCTAGAATACACATCCCTGGACACTGGACAATTTAGCATGGCCAATTCACATCTTTGGACTCATTAGTAATGAGAAAAACAAAAGTAGCGGTCACAGCGTACCTTCTTGGGCAATAATTCATAGCACTTAATACACTAGATTCTAGTGAGGCAGAATATGCATTTAAAAGATATAGGAGCAGAATTAGAACATTTTGCCCATTAAGTCTACTCTCCCACTCAATCATGGCTAATGTTTCTCAACTCCATTTATCTGCCTTCTCCCCTTAACCTTTGATCCTCTTTCAAGAGCCTTTCTAGCTTGGCCTCCACAGCCCTCTAGAGCAATGGGTTTCACAGATTCACCACCTTCTGGCTGAAGAAATCCCTCCTTATCTCAGTTCTAAAAGGTCGTCCCTTCACTCTGAGGCAATGTACTCGGGTTCTAGTCTCACCTACTGGTGGAAACATCTTCTCCATATCCACTCTATCCATGTCTCTTCAGTACTCTATAAATTTTAATCATATAACCCCCATCCTTCTAAAATCAGAGTACAGACCCAGAATTCTCAACCAATCCTCATATGGCAAGTCAATCATCCTTGGGATCGTTTTTGTAAACCTCCTCTGGACCCTCTTAAAATCAGCACCTCCTTCTTCAGATACAAGGCCCAAAACTACTCAATATTCCAAATGAACTTCATGCGACATCTAGATGCCACAAAGCATTTTATGACCATTAACATACTACATCCAGATTTAGTTCTAATGTAGTCAGAGTCTAATGCTGTCATATCAAACTCTCGTTTACGGGTCTGTTAATGCATAAGTTTACTAAACCATTAATGTGGTGGTACCATACAAATTAGGAAAACTTAAAAGTTAATTTGTGATCTTGCTAAGCCAGGCAGCACTGCCAAAAAAAATCAGCTGCCAAAAACTTCTGTACATTGTACTTTTCACAATTGGACAACATACAGTAAACTTATAAGAATGTGGAAAGAGGAATTGTCAAAGGCATGGTTGAATAGAAAGGTCTTGGGAGCATACAACAAGGCAGCTAAGTAGAGAGAACTGGGTGCAGAATAGTAAATTGCAGGAGCGCACAGGGTGAGCATACTGGCTGAATAAAGGGCCACCAATTCCTAAGTGAAAGGAATGAAACAATACCCAGCATTAGAACAGGTGAAAATTGGATCATCAAGGGATCATTGACATTCAGTGGAACAAAGCAGAGAAACAGACAGACAGAAAGAAAGAGACAGAGATGGTAACTAAAAAGACTTAACAACGGACATATTGGGTATGAAGATGTGAACGTACATTAAATAGCACATGTTCTGAAATATTATTTATAAAATGTTGTGGAAGGTTCATGTTTGAAAGTGGGGGAACTGGCAAACTCTAGGTTAGAATGAAGAACTCGATGGATTCAGATATCAGTGAAAAAGACCAATGAGGACAAAAGCATACAATATTAAAGCAAACAGGAGGTAGCAGAACAGTTCCTAATTCTACATGAAACCATGGTTTATATGACAAAGGCAACAGCATCAATGTCCTCAGTCTTTCCAATATTCAGTTACAGGAAAGATTTGGCTCATTCTGATGTTGTTCTCGAGTTCTTTGTCCAATATAATGACCAAACAATTTTACATAGATGACAAATATTATCAACATATTTAGAAACTGGCCTTGCGGTTCAAGAAAATATCACTGAAGGGGCAATATTTAAATAAGGAGTCGCAAGAATAGACCTAGAAATATATTGATGATAAACATGTGAACAGCCATGTAATGGCCTAATGACGTCAGTTAGGGACAATAGAAGAGAGGGCGCTCACCTGCAAGTCAGGTTACTATTTCAAGTTTCATTCCAAAGACTTGAATAAAATCCAGACTAACATCAGTTCAGTAAGTAATGAGTGCATTCTGCGAAGAATAAGGAAAATTTACAGCCCAGGAACAGGCCCTTTGGCCCCCCCAAGCCTGTGTCCATCCAAATCCACTGCCGAAACCTATTACCCAATTCCTAAGCATCTGTAACCCTCTGCTCCCCACCTACTCATGCATCTATCCAGACGGACCTTAAATGAATCCACCCCTGCCTGCCTCTACTAGCAATGCATTCCAGGCACCTACCATGCTGTGTGAAGTACTTACCGCGTGTATCCCCCTTAAATTTTTCACCTCTCACCTTGAACAGGTGACCTCTCGTTTGTTGAATCCTTCACCCTAGGGAAAAAAAAACTTATCTCTATCCACCCTGTCTTTACCTTTCATGATTTTGTAGAACTCAATCAAGACCCCTCAAATCTCCTTTTTTCTAATGAAAACAATCCTAACCTACACAACCCTTCTTCATAGCTAGCACCTTTCCTACCAGGCAACATCCTCATAAACCTTCTCTGCACCCTCTCCAAAGCTTCCACATCCTTTTGGTAACATGGCAACCTGAACTGCACACAGTATTCTAAATGCAGCCAACCAAAGTCTTGTACAATCTGCCAGCTCTTATCAGTACTCCATCCGATGAAGGCATATGCCTTCTTGACCATTCTATCCACCTGTGCAGCCCCCTTCAGGGTACAATGGACCTGAATTCCCAGATCTCTCTGCTCACCAACTTTTCCCAAGGTTCTTCCGTTTACACTATAGTTCACAGAAGAATTAGACCTCCCAACATGCATCATCACACATTTGCCCGGATTGAACTCCATCTGCCACGTCTCCGCCCACCTCTCCAGTCCACCTATATTCTCCTGTATTCTTTGACAGACCCCTATGCTTTCACCTACTCCACCAGTCTTCATGCTGCACTATTGGAAGTGCTGTCTTTTCAGTGAGACATTCACTCTAACTTTAAGGTAGACTTGTTTTTAAATAAATAGGGATCAGATGGTGCTGCAAATGTTAGCATTTATCACACATCTAATTTCATCCTTCAAGAATGAAAAGTTTTTATCCTGCGATTACAACTGAAGGCAGTTAAAAGACACCCACATTACTGTGTGCTTGTAGTCACATATAGGACTGAGTATAAGTGACAGATCTACTTTCATAAAGAATAAATGAAGCACGTGGGCCTAAGACAATGCAGCATTTCAGTTAACATTACTGATACCAGCTTTTTAAAAACTGGATTTTGTGTTATAATCGGTCTTTTGCCACAATGGAAATTGATGTTTAAAATAAATCTAGAGTTAAAGATTTATTTAATTAGTTGAATTTAAATTGGCTGGTGATTCTCATGACTGCTTGTAGCAAAGGAAGCTTGCACAACTGGCATTGCATTTCTTGCATTAAGTGAATTACTCTTCAAAAGTATTTAATTCTACATAAAATGCTTTAGAATATGCCAAAGGAAAAGATGAAATGGAAGGAGTAAAACTTGTCACAACAAAATGGAGTTTGGGCAAAAGTCATGGTAGGATTTTCACATATGCTACGCTGCTGAAACATGTGACAGGACAAGAATCAATAGCAATTTAAGGATTAGACTGGATGAACTCAATTACGATGGCTACCAGGCTGAACCTTACTGTATTACCATAATACCAAAACGGAGAGTAGTCATAGAGTGATACGAGTCATACAGCATGGAAACACACCTTTCAGTCCAACCAGTCCATAATCCCAAACTAAAGTAGTCCCACCTTACTTCGATAGGCCCATATCACTTCAATGTTTCTTATTCATGTAGTTGTCTAAATGTTATAACTGTACCTGCATCCACCACTTTCTCTGGAAGTTAATTCCACACACGAACCAGTATGAAAAAACTGCCTCTTGTCTTTTTTTAAAATCTTTCACCTCTCACCCTAAAAATATGCCCCCTAGTCTTGAAATCTGCCACCTTTGGGAAAAAAAAGACACCTGCCATTCACCTTATCTCTATTCTTCATTGTTTTATAAATCTGATTTTATAAAATAGAGACTTCAACCTTCTGTGCTCCAGTGGAAAAAATAGGCTTGAATCATTCCAGGAGGAATATAGAGCAAGGTGGGGATGGAATACATTGTAGGCAAGAATTGAGCTGATGCAGGAAGAGAAAAGACTAAGCTAACTGTGATGAGAGAAGAGATGCAATAGGTAGGAGTGCTAGAATCCAGCAAACATTCCACACATTACGACAGTTGGCTTTTAAAGAAGTTGGTCTGCTTTTTGTGCTGATTATTTCCCATCGTAAAACACCTCCACATATTCCTGGCTAACAGCAATGGTGAGGAAATAGAACTGAAGTTAGCCATCCATAGGCTGTTTTTGATACAGAACTTTTTTTTTCCCTGTCCCATTGATGCTGCTGTACATGAAGGGAAAAGAAATAAAAAAATCAAACACAACACATACATAGGTCACAGACAAATCTGATAAGTAAAGCCTCACTCCAGGTCTCATTAGTAGATCAACTTGTAGCAGGGTACTTACCACCAGACTGTGACCACAGCTCAAATGATCCTCATTCTGGACTCTGCATCAGATGAATGGGGCTCAGGCTCTCATGGCAGATTGCTCTAAAACAGATTCAAGTGCCAGCTCTTACAATACCAGATTGATATCCAGTCACGATCCAATGATTTGATTAGCCCAGCGTAGCCCACTTGAATGAAGACTCAAGTGCAAGTCCTACATTTGCTTCTCAGAAGAGTGTATTCCTATTATTGCAGACTAAGCAAATTGCCCTGTTGTTTGACCTAATTGAAACAGAAGACTCTGAAAGGGGCTTGACAGGCTGTACACCAAGACTATTTCTCCTCACTATGGAAATATAGAATGGGGGCGGGGGAGGGGAAAAGGAGAGGATGAAGTCAGTTTAGAATGAAATGAGCACAGATTGCAAAAGGGCCATGAATATTAGGAATTCTCTTTCAGAGAATTATGGATGCTCCATTATTGACATTTAAGGCAAAGCCAGATTCTTTTGATCTTTCAAGCCAGCAAGAGATTTGTGGAATGGATGAGAAAAGGAAAATTGGGTAGATGATCTGTCATGATTGTACTGAATGGCATATTTTGAGAGGAAGGCAACGGGAAACTCCATCTCAGCTACTCAAATTAATAACTCAAGACTTGAATTCAGATCTGCCCCATCTAGGGAACAGGCAGGCAAATTCAAACTGTGTTTGGCATTCCCACATGAATTATCTCCAGAATGCTCAGTGACCAAAAGTTACATCCACTTCGTCAAATTCTAAAAGTCCCATGTTTTCTAGACAAGTTAGCTGAATACTGGACATAATGGGAAGAGACTAAGAAGTTCCACCCACTAATCATTAGCCTGCTTGACAGATCCATCCCGAAGTGAAAACATTTGTCGACATTTTTCCATACTATTACTTCACATGTGTTTTTGTAATGAAGAGCATTTACCAAAATGTGAATAGAACCATCACTGATAGACAGAAGCTGCCTCTGCTCAACTGGTAACGTCTTTTAGACTTGAATTAAGTATCTTGACCTTAAAAACTTTCAAATCCCAGCCTTATCAATACCAAAAAGGAAGCCACTCAAGAGAAGAACGTCAGGATTTTAAATTTAAAAGCATTTTCTTCTAGAATAAACATGTCTAATCTTTTAAAAAAAAGAAACAGGATGTGCTCACTTACTAACTTCCCAAATGGTTATAAATGATAGTGCTAATCACAAAAGTAATTTCAGACTTGCAAGGTAAACTGGACAGACTGTAAACTCAATTTTTTATTGTGAAAAAGTATACAATTATCCTTGATTAGTTGAATACATTATGTAGCTTTGTAGCTACATATGTACATATCAAATACGTCCCCCTTACACAGTTTACACACAATTCACTTTTAGTTTGAGCCATTTGTGTACAAATCAAATACTCCCCCTTACATATTAAATTCATGCGCATGTTAAAAGGAATATCCTCCATAATCTCTGGCTCTGCTTCTATTACTAACACCGTAATCTCCCCTGTAAGGTCCAGCATATTTCTCCATGCCACCCCCTCCTCTCATGGGACCATAGTTGGACTGCTCAGGGGAGTAACTCCCAAAGTTGTCATACATGTCATCGAAATGGTCATTATTGTATCCTCTTTCTCCTCCACCATAGCTCCCAAAGCCGTAATCCCGAATTCGATCACCGTAGCTGCCTCCCGAGAAAGAACGATCACGCCGAGGATACCCCCCATCACCATAACCACCATAGACGTCGCCTCGATTTCCTCTATCATTGTAGTAGCTGCCTCCGCCGCCATACCCGGCCGCGTTTCCAAAATTGCCATTACTCCGACCGTTTCGCTGGCTAAAGTTGCCAGCTCGGCCTCGAGGTCTAGTTCCGCTCTGCATCTCCTCCTTCGACAAACCTTTCTTGACTTCACACCGGTAGCCATTAATCATGTGGTACTTCTGTATTACCGCTTTATCAACAGAATCATGGTCATCGAAGTACACAAAGGCAAAGCCTCTTTTCTTGCCAGTCTCTCGGTCACAGATCACATCTACTTTCTCAATCATACCATAGTCTGAGAAGTAGCTTTGTAAATCATTCTCGCCAAGGTTCTCTTTTATACCGCCAACAAAGATCTTCTTTACCTTCATGTTGAAGCCAGGTTTGTTGGAGTCTTCCCTTGGCACAGCTCGTTTCAGATCCACCGTGCGGCCATCTAAGACATGAGGCCTAGCAGCCATTGCAGCATCCGCCTCGCTCGGCGAAGAATATGTGACAAAGCCGAAGCCTCGGGGGCGCCGGGTGATCGTATCTTGTACGACAACACAGTCAGTTAGCTTCCCCCACTGCTCAAAATGGTTCCGCAGGTTCCCCTCCACCGTTTCGAAGCTGAGCCCGCCAACAAATAGCTTACAGAGCTGTTCCCTCGCCATGTTGCAACAACTGCTTTCACTTCACACTGCGGGAGACTGACTGCCTGCCTAATGAGCGCTTTATATAGCGGGGAGGGAGGGGCGCGGCTACACCCCCGTTCCACCGTTCTGATTGGCTCCTCCCTGGCTGCTAGGTAACCTCAGCCCCATTCTGTGCTGCAGTTGAGGAGCCCTGTCTGTTCCATTGTCCTCCAGAGAGAGAGAGAGAGAGAGAGAATCATCACCTCAAGCTGCAAGCTAGTGCTCACCCCAACAGAAACACAAGCTTTATTTATAGTAACGAACAGAAATGTTCAGGCTTGGCTTTGCTAATCAATTTCCAATGTAAATTAGCCGTGCCTCCAATTTGTACCTTACCTTTCATGAATCACTACAAAGAACACAGATGCAAGAGGCAAGCTGGTGAATTTTGAATCTAAAACTGAAATATTTAAAGTGTAATAATGACTGAGAAATGTTTGTTAATATCATAAATTGATCTGGTTCCCTATTGCCCTTTAGAGAAATATAAATCACTATTTGCACCTGGTTTAGTCTTCATAGGGCTACAGGTCCAGAGGAGGTAATCAACTTTTAAGTCTTGAAACCACTTTTTAAAAAGTCTCCAAAAAAAAAACCAAGAGCACCTGATTTCTACCTATGCAAGAAAGCAACCAGGAAAGGCACAAGGCCTAGTAGGGATCAAAGTGGCAATCTATATGTGGAGCTAGAAGACATAAAACTGAAGTTGAGTTTTACTTTAGATACAGATGGGGGTATTGGGGTACTGTGATATACTTGAACACAGTCGCATCAAAGAAACATTAGTGGCTTGGAAATCATCAAATCCCCAACCCCAAATGGAAATGTATTCTAGTCAGCTATGGAAGGAAAAAGATTACAACCAAAGTTTCACCATTATGTGTGTGTGTGTGTGAGAGTGAGAGAGAGAGAGAGTGTGTGAGAGAGAGAGAGAGAGTGTGTGAGTGTGAGAGAGAGAGAGAGAGAGAGAGAGAGAGAGAGAGTGTGTGAGAGAGAGAGAGAGAGAGAGAGAGAGAGAGAGAGAGAGAGAGAGAGAGTGTGAGAGAGAGAGAGAGAGAGAGTGTGAGAGAGAGAGAGAGTGAGAGAGTGAGAGAGAGAGTGTGAGAGAGAGAGTGTGAGAGAGAGAGAGTGTGAGAGAGAGAGTGAGTGTGAGAGAGAGAGTGAGTGTGAGAGAGAGAGTGAGTGTGAGAGAGAGAGTGTGAGAGAGAGAGAGAAACACAACAAATTTGGTTGAAGGTGGTGACAAGTATGCAGATGGCAAGTACTGCAATTTATGTAGTCAATGTAACATTAATTAAATGCTTGCTAAAGTATTGCATGGTAGGGCTCTTGCTTTTTAAACTCACCTGTGGAGGAGATGCAAGGTAATTTAGTTCCAAAACTAGTTAAGTTGCCAGAAGTAGAAAATGGTAGTCAAAGGAAGTTTTTAAATAAGGGGAAGCCTATGTCAAGTGATGTAACACAAGGTTTGGTGCTGGATCTCTTGCTGTTGGTGTACATGAATGAAATAGCATATCACCAATTTTCATGTCTAAGTAGTGAATAAAGTTTTAGACTACAGGGTGACAGATGGGCCAAACAGCAGCAAATTTAAATTAATTCTGAAACGTGTAGAAGTCTGTGTTTGAGGACAAGGAAGAATATGTACTTACTATTCAGCAGCAGGTCAGAGGGTTCTTAAAATATGCATGTCCATTGATTTTTGAAGGCAATAGTACAGGCAGAAAAGAGGTGATAAAAAGGTAAATTTCATTTCTATTTTAAATTAGTTAAGGCATTGAATACAGAGCTAGGAGGTTTACAAAAAAATGTTAGCATTCTGCTTAACTATCTGCAATTCTGGTTGTCACACTAAGATAATTGCCAAATAGAGTAGAAGCAGCCAAACAATACCCTGATTGAAGTCTACAAGATGTTTGAGGGGCATAGATAGGAAAGATGTTTTCCCTCCAGTAGAGCAGTCAATAGGGTCAGCTTTCAAAGGAAGATGATTTAGAATGGATTTGGAGGGGAAAAAAATTAAAGTCTCTCATCCAGAGGGTGGCAGACATCTGGAAATCTGCCTAAGAAATGTGGCTGGAGGAAGGAACCAACAAGACATTCAATGACCACTTGAAACCCCATATTTACATGGTAACCATCTAGAAGATGCCCTGTTGTAACTAGACCTCAGCAGCGCCTTCCAACATGCCTCTACCACCTGGAAGGACTAGAACAGCTGGAACAATACCACAACATTAGCTCAGGTTAAGGTTCTGAATGAGAGTTTGCTCAGTAAGCTGGAAGGTTCCCCTTTTAGCCATTCGGCATCCTTACTTGGAACTATACTTTATTCCTTCATGCTGGTGAAACAAAATTGGGAGCTCCCTTCTGAACAGCACTATGGGAGTTCTTGCACACCAAGTACTGCAGCAAATAGACATCCCTAATTGTGCTAATGGCTAATAAATGCTGGCCTGGCCAGTGACACCCACATTCAATGAGCAAATAAAATGTTTGTGGATAGTAGGGAACCAGTAGATGTACTGTACTCAAGACCTCCAGAAGGCATTTGATAGTGACTCAAATGGTATTTGGGAAAGAGCCCAGTACAAGGGTATCTTTGTTAGCATAGAATATTAGCCAGCGTACAGGAAACAGTGCATATTACATAGCCATTTGAATTGGCAAGATGTAATGAGTAGTGTGCCACAAGGATCAGTGCTTGGGTCTGAAATTATTACAATTTCTTTAAATAATGTAGGAGGGACTGAAGGCAAGTTACTAAATTTGCTGATGACACAAAAAGTGGTATCTACAAAGAGGACACCAGGGAGTTTTAAAAAAAAGTACCCTTGGATTAGATTAGTGAGTGGGCAAAGATCTGGCAAACCGTAAAGTATAGGAAATTGTGATATGGTCAGTTTTACTGAAAAAAAATTATCTAAAACGAAGAGACTGCAAAGGACCTGATTATACTATTTCATGAATCCAAAAAATTTGAGGGTATTGGGGAGAACTCAAGTACTGTCTCCAATACCAGTTTCTGTATTCAAAAGGCTCTAAACACTGGCAATAATCTAACAAATCTTCTATGAAGAAGCAGAAGCAATTGGATTCTTCAAAAGCAAGGGGTTAAAGGTCAGTGAGGCAAGAAAGTCAAATGGAGGTTAAAATCAGATTATTCATAGGTGTTATGGAATGGCTTGAGGTGTCAGTAACCTACTCCTGCTTCTAATGTTTGTGTTTGTGTTTGTTCGTTCATACCTCAACCCTTCAAGTCTCACTTACCCTATAATCATGTTCCTTTTAACCCTCCCTTCTGACCGAAGCTGATCTTTGCAAAGGCCTCAGTTTCATTCCTGTATGTCAAAACTTCAATGAGCTAAGCCAGTCATGACTCTAGGCTCATCTGTCACCTTCACCTAAACATAGATTTCATAGAAACATAGGAAATGGGAGCAGGAAAAAGGTAATTCATGTCACACTTCCACTATCCCCATATCCTTCAATAACTTGAGGTCTAGAAATCTATTCATTTCTTAATTATGTATGAATTCTGGGCCATTCTTTGTCTTTTTTGGTAGGGAATGCTACTGGTACAAATGCCTTCATGAAGGGTAGTGAATCTGTTCAAAATAGCCCATCTACGAGAGACCTTGATCCCTTGTTCTAGAGCCCTGGTCAGGGGAATAATCCCAACATTCAGCTGTCGGAGTTATGTTTCAGAGAGACACACCCCACCCGCCCATTCTTCCAAACTCCAGTGAATACATGCCCAGTCACCAATTTCTCATACACCAAACATACTATCCCACAATCAAATCCAATCCCACAATCAAATCCAATGAACTTTCTCTGCACTCATATGGAAAGTATTTTTTCTTCCCTCAATAAGGAGACCAAAATTGCCCACTATTTACAAGACCATAAAATGTAGGAACAGAATTAGCCATTTGGACAATCAATTCTGTTCTGTCAAATCAATCATAGCTGATGTTCCTCAAGATCATTGTGTTGCATTCACTCTGTAACTCCTGAACCCTTTACCAATCAAAACAGGTCTTAAATACAAATCAATAATTTGGCCTCCCAGCCTCCTGTGGCAATGAACATCACTCTGAAGAAATTACTTAGTTCTAACAGTCATGATTTCATACTGAGGCTTCTAGTCTCTAATGGAAACATCTTCACATCCATTTTACCCAGGCCTCTATTTGGAGAGTTTCAATCAGAACTCCCCCTCATCTTACTAAATTCCATGAACAACAGACCCAAACTCTTTAACGTTCTTTAAATGACGAGTGCATCACTCCCAGGATCATTCTTATAAACTACTAGTCAATGCCAACACATCTTTCATTGATACAGGGCCCAAATCTCTTAATATTCCAAATGATCCCAGTGTGGTCTAACCAAGGCCTTACACCGCTACAGTAATTCTATTTTCCTGCTAGAATGAAATCCTCTGGCAATGAAGGTGAACATACCATTTGCCTTAACTCCCAACTGCATCTGCATGCTTGATTTCAGTGACTGATGTACAAATGGACCTAGGATTCCTTCTACATTAACATTCCCCCATTTAGTGAACACCGGAACAATAGTTCGCTGTTCTATTTTTTGTACTCAAAATGTAGAACTCTTCACTTACTCCTTATAGTGCAGCCATATTTTGTCCACTCAACTGGTCTAAGTCACCTTGAAGCACTATAATCCTCCTCACCACTCAATACCGTCAGTCAAACTTGGCAGTAGTGCATTTTATTCCCTCAAATTGTTGACATTTGTGCAGCTGGGTCCATACTCAGATCCTACAGGTATCCTTTCACTCTAAAAAAGGAATTCATTTCTGCAGTTTCCTGCCTGCCAACCAATTCTCAAATCTGAGTATATTATCCTTGACTCCATTTGCTCCAATTTGCACTCTTGCCTCTTTTTGATTAGAAGCTTTGAAAGTTCAAATACACTTCATCCACTGGTTCATCCTTCTCTATTTTATCAGGTAACTCCTCAAAACTCCCAGGTTTAATTTTTTTTTGCATAAATGTGACCTAGACAATACCCAACAGGATTACAGTGACTTGTATTCTTTCTGCTACCGAAGTTATGCTAATTAGTCCATAATTCCCAGTTTATTTTTTAAAATTAATTGTTTACATTTGCCAAATCCAATCCCCAAAGACTGTTCCAGAATTTGGGATGAGAACAGATGTATCCAAAACTTTCCAGTCACCTCCATTAGTAACCTAGACCTTGATGCCAGCAATTACCTTCCTTTCTCCTACTGTTTCAGTGCAAGGGAACCACAGAATCTGGGTGTAATGGAGACAGGTACTCAAATCACTCTTAACACTGACTTCTCCCACCAACCAAACCCTCTCATTTCCATTCAAGTGCAGGAGATGTAACATCTGTCCTTTAGCACCCCACTTCAAGGGCCCCCAAAACAATTCAGGTGAAGCTGCAACTTACTTGCAATTTAAATTTACAATACTTGCTCTTGAAATGGCCTCCTCTACATTGAAAAAAAAAGATATACTGGATCACTGAACAGAGCATCTTCAGACGAGAAGCGCAACTCCAGATGTTCTGACATACCTACAATTTTAATTCTCCATTTTGCGGAGACCCTTGTCCTGCAACTGTTCCAAAGCAAATCACCACAGGCAAAAAAGGAACATCACCTCACCTCTTGAATAGAGGCTCCAAAAGTCAAACAAACTGCAGTACAATTTTACATTTAACTTTCTTTCAGTTCGTTTCATTTCTTTGCCAATTTGTTTTTCCTCATGACTTTAATAGCTGCTGTCCAACTGAAGATTACAAATTACTCAATTTTTGCCTAGTCTCAATACCACACACTAGCCTTGCACCACGTATTTCAAGTTTCCAATTCTTCCACCTAAAGGTTTTTTCTCCCCCTTACCTCTCACCTCTTGTTGAAAATGACTTCTGATCAAGTATCACAGGCTTGAAAGATTAAATGTTTTCCAATGATGCTGCTCGACCTGAATATTCCCAGCTACTGTTTTAGATTCCTAAACTTACAGGATTTTTGCTTGTATATATTTTGTTTAGATGGTACTTTTACAAAAAAAGGTGTTTGAGAGTTAATAAAGCTTCAGAGTTCAACTCAAGAACATCAAGTGTGTCTGTAGGCAGATGCTAGAGAAAGGGGGAACAAAAGTGCAAGAAGTTCTCAAATATTACTTCTAATTAGATGAAGGGAACAGCATTTTGGAGTTTAAGCTTGAGAATAGATACATATTTCAAAAATGTTTCAACATCTTATAATTTTAAAATCCACCAAGATCCAGCATGACAACATTCTCCCAGTTTTCCACACAAAAAAGTGATCAAACTGAAAACCATTCTATTTCAATCTTCCTTTTCCTCAACAGAAGGCTCCCTGCTATGTCGTTGGCAGAGACTATCATATAACTTCCCAAACTTTTGAGCCTTATCTTTTGCCAATCAGGTTCCACAATAAGGTTTCTTTTATGTCACTTATCCCCACAGTCAATATTCAATGCATCATCCTCATCCATCTCAGACATGCCAAATACCTCCCCCTCATTCAACATTCTAAACCATTATCCTATGCTTTAAGTCATCTCTTCACATGTACAGAAAACTAAATTTCCTGCCCTTCTGCCTTCTCCAAACACCTTCCAGTCAAAAAAGACTTCATAATCTTTCAATTTACTTAGTTGTAATCACTACATGTGGCCTTTCAATTAGGCTCTCTACAGTCACCCAGGTTGAACATCTGTTGATCTTTGTTCCTAGAATTACAATTTTGGAAAAGGTCTGCTTCTTTTAGGGAGGATATTGATTCTGCTTTTTTCCCCCCAATTTACAACTTCCACTTTTAAAAATCATGTTCCATTACCATCTGTTTGCCCTGTACCATCCCTATCATTTAAGCTCTCTTGTCTCCATTTGACTACAGATCTCCTTTTGCCCTTCTAAACCTCACCCCTTTCGGTACTTAATATTTGTATGAAAGCATTTTCCTCAGGTCCTACTAAATGGCGCTCAGGAAAGGTTTAACAGATTTCTTTCCACCATTGCAGTCTGGTCTATGCAGGT
This sequence comes from Chiloscyllium punctatum, assembly GCF_047496795.1. NCBI lineage: Eukaryota > Metazoa > Chordata > Chondrichthyes > Orectolobiformes > Hemiscylliidae > Chiloscyllium > Chiloscyllium punctatum. The sequence goes on from NC_092758.1 coordinate 40,943,278, forward strand.
GGCTGTATTTGATTGCCAGTACCCACAGTATGTTTTTGTTTCACTGTGGACATAGCATTTGTCAGTCCTTAAAAACAAGTTAGTTAAATTGCAAGATATCATTCTGATCACTTTTGTACCAAGTGATTTTGGCCTCCATCCTTTCTAGTAAAGCATCATGCCACTATTGGATCATTGTCAGCTCATCCATTTGATGTATTGGAAAGAATGTTTACATTTTTTGAAACAGGCTTTTGCAGGATAGAGCAAAAAAAAAGTTTAAATAAAGCTATGTTGCACAGGCTATGTTGTACTTGTTGAAGTTGTCTGATGTTTTTAAACTAAAAATAGTGGACCTCAAAAATCCACATCTGCCATTGCAATTTGGTTAAAACTGGAACTTGGATTTCTGAAGAAATTATTTTTCAATTTTTTGTAACAATAGTAACTCCAGTTATTCCGAGTGGAGATCATCAACTGAAGTTGCAAATGAATGTGTGGTTTGAGTGTGTGGTTAATATAAAATCAGACAGTTAAACTTTGAAAGATATAAAATCAAACTCTCATTGTAATTTAATGGCTATAAAACCAATATTTTTGAACAAATCTCATGAGACTAGACATTAAGCATTATGCAATTTTTTTCCTCTTCCTGGTGAAGCTACATTATCCCTTTCAAACACTAGGATAAGCCAGCTAACACTACATTTTATAATCTTAAACGAAACAAGTCAAGTCAATAATTCAGATGAACCACCAACTTAGTAGTTTGCTCTTCAATGGATTTAAATCATGAACACAATATTTTGCTCCTGCCTTCACTATGGAGGAAGCAAAACAAGAATCCCAGTAATTCCTATAAGTAGTTGAAGGGAGAGAAATTTGGTGAGATCATAAATCACGAGTGAAATGGTATTGAACACTGATGGAACCATGGGTTGATGAGTTTACAAGACCTGATGGACTTCATCCTAGGGTCTTCAGGAGTTGGCTCAAGTAGCAGACATGTTAGTTTTAAATTTTCCGAAGTTTCAGATCCTGAAAAAAGGTTGCAAATACACCAAAAACCACAAAAGTAACCCTTTTACGTCAAGGAAGGCAAACAGAAGATAAAAATCCCTTTGCTGGTTTGATGTCTGACTCAGGAAAGCTGTTAGAATTGATTAATAATTTAAAAAAACCTATACTTGGGCATTTGGAATAATTGAGCTATTAGAAACCAGTTTACCTTTCAACAGATGATTTTAGAAATTTTTGAAGGGATAACAGGTACAATGGATAAAAGAAGCAGTGATAAATCTTGCACAAGGCATTAACAAGGTTCCCCATAAACTTAACATACTAACAGGAATGGAAGACTGGCTGTCTAGCAGAAAACAAATAAACGGAGTTATATCTGATGCATGAGGCAAGTGCGTTTCACAGGGGACTAAGCTGGAGTGTCAAATGTTTTACATTTTATATCACTGACTTAAGGGGATTAGAGTTTGTGCTCAAGTTTCAAATAAATAGCTCAGTAGAAGAGCAGGTTTAAGTTGGCATACCCATTTAAAAAGTCATTAAGCAGATGGGCTTAAATCTGGCAGTTGGAGTATAATGTGAAAAAATGCAAACTTATTCCACTTAGCAGGAAGAATACAGAACTACTTAAATGGAGAATATCTGCATAACTTCAAGGTGCAGAGCTATATAGGCATTCTAAAGCAGAAAATCAGCAAGAGGTTGGTGTGCAGGTACAGCACGAATTCAATACACCTAATGATACTATTCTTTGCAGAGAAAGCAGAACAGAAAAAAGGATTGACACTTCATTTATACAAGCCATTGTCAGAACCTCATCTTGAGTATGTTCTGTTTTGGACCATAAAAGGAGGTGATGGCGAGAGGATTCAAAGGTTTGCTAGATTGGTATGAATGACTACCTCATTAGCCAACTCAGAAGATCTCGGATGTCCAAACCCAATTTTCAGGATGAGTATGGCACTTAGTGTGCTTTTGATAAGAGTGGGAAAATAAAAAGATGAAGAAATGCAGAGGGATATGAAAGAAGTAGGTAAACAAGACTTGTAGATAGCAGGCCAGGATGGAAGAAAAGTGATAACTAAGAGGATGGGTGAGTTCTGCTGGACAACCCATTGATGGGATGTGAATCTAGGAACATATGAGAATGGTGACCATTCAACCAAAAAGCAACCATGTCAAAACAAGAACAGGTGTGGGATAGGTATAAAACATGGAAGGATATAAAACATGGAAGGATGGAATCAGGCTCTAAAGTTATTGAACTCAACATTGCGTCATAGAGATTGCAAGATTCCCAGGTAGAAAATGAGATGTCTCTTCAAGTTTGATGGGAGGCTCATTGGAACACTGCTGCAGGCCGGCAACAGAAACGTTGGCATGGGGGAACAGTGGTGTGTTAAAGTGGCAGGCAACTGGAAGCTCTGGGTCATTTTTGGGGAGAATTTAGGTGTTGCACAAAGCAAAAGCAGCCATATATTTAAAAAAAAAAGAGCTGCCCTCTGGTTTGAGACAATTTAAAATCAGGAGCTTCAAATATCTGAAATTAGTACAATTCCACTGAATCAATTCTTTACGTGGAGTCAATACCTGCTCACCAAAACAGAAGATGCAAAACAAGTACATCTTCCTATAGCATGAAAAACAGAGAATGCAACCTACTCCAGAAAGTCAAAAATGAATAGCATAGATTTCACAATACTTTTCTATTAAGTGCTCTTTACACATTCGTTAATACCTGAAGGTATAATGTGGAGAAAGTCCAGAGCTTAGTTCCTGAATTAAAAGGGGTTTTAGTGGTTATTTACTGGAAAAATAACCTTATTCAGAAAATCAGACTTGCTGAATCTTTCCAAAGGTTTTACTTCAACATGAGCATGTAGTTAACTCATTTTCCTTCTTAAAAAAGGATTTAATTTTATAACACAGCAACTGACCATTTGGTCCAACTAGTCTACACTTTTACTTCTACTGCACCTGGAGCACTGTACAGTTGTAGTTCCTTAGAGATATTGTCATTGAAAAGAAAACAGTTACATGGATTTGTTCACAAGCTATCAGAAACATCCTGTGGACAGGAATTAGAAAAACAGCCTCTACCTCTCAGTCTTAGTCTAGAATGATCTCACTGAAAACTAAAATTAGTCCTGTTGACCAACTTGCCACCATTTCAACAGCATCACAGGCAGCACGGTGGCACAGTGGTCAGCACTGCTGCCTCAGTGCCAGAGACCCAGGTTCAATTCCCACCACAGGCTGTGCCGAGTTTGTACGTTCTCCCAGTGTCTGCGTGGGTTTCCTCCCACAGTCCAAAAATGTGCAGGTTAGGTGAATTGGCCCGTAGTTTTAGGTGAAGAGGTAAATGTAGAGGAATGGGTCTGGGTGGGTTGGGCTGAGCTGAAGGGCCTGTTTCCACACTAAAAGTAAACCTAATCTAATAACCAGAATTTATTTTAACTAGAATTATATGTTTTTACAAGGGACACTACTCCCAGCACTGATGGTTTGTTAATTTACACCTTCAGCGAGTCAGTGAAATGTTTCCAACTTCACCTTATTTGGGTTTAATCATTCAATTCAATCCAATCTTAAAATCAAATTCCACAGCACTGACTGATCATTGACATCATGGCCATTTGTCAAACACCTGAAATAGGACATCCAATATTACCAGCATCTCTGGAGATGGCTCTTGTGGTGCAATGGTAGTATTCCACCTTTGAGCCGGGAGGCCCAAGATCAAATCTCACCTGTTCTGGATGCTGGATAACATTTTGAACAGATCGGTTAGAAAATGTGACAGCATCTTTATTTCTTCATGGAATTAAACTTCAGTGCTTTCTTTTTAGCTGGCTGGTCTATACCTCCATTAAAATTCTAAACTTTTGAAGACTGGAACTGCATTCACTTCACTAGTCCTGACAATCCCTTCTCAAAAGAACAAAATATAGTAATTCTACAGCATCCACCATATCTTCCTTAAAGCTAGGATTTCTAGTACCAGCTATTTCCTATTGAAGTGGGACATTACTCTTCTGGAGATGCAGTGTTTCAGCTTCTATTCTACATCCCCGCCATTTCAGTACAAATTCCAAGGAATAAGCTAAATAACCTCAGTAGCATCATAATTTTTCTTGTTACTTATATCCATTAACACATTTCTCCATTTCTTCACTTTTAAAAAGGTGTCTTTTTAGCCTTCAATATTTAACTGCTAACTAGGTTAAGTCAGCAACTACATTTGTCACTAACCCTATTTGATTCATCATACTTGCGACAGCTTGGAGAGCAATCTAATTCATTCAATCTCCTGGAGCTTCTCCCTTTTCCAAGTATTAATTCAATTCCCTTTTGCGAAGTTCCTACGGAATCTGATTTCACCATCCTTTCAAGTATTGCTTTCCAGATCGTAACTTGCAGTTTTTCCACTAGGCCTCATTCTTCTGAGCAATGGTTTCAAATTCCTGATCAGCCCTTCAGTAAATGGTACTTGTCTTTGTATTCTTGATTTTGAGGATCTCCAATTAACATCCCTCCAAGGATGGAAACTCCACAGAAGTCCCTCAGCCAAGGTATTAGTCTCATTTGTTGCACCTGCTCAAGGATATTTTCCTCAATTGCACTTTTAATGAAATGTAGAGACTTTCAGTACAAGCAATCTAGTGCTTATTTGTTCCTAGTAACTTATCAGGCAATTTAAGTTGTGTTTTGTTCCAAATATTTGTTCTAAACTCTTCCATGCACCTAATTCTAAACATCTACCTGAATGCTTGTGCACTGTGCATAAACAACTTAATATTTTAATTTTTTACACTGACTACTTACTTGAAATCTAGGAGTTCAAACTGGTAAAGTTCCTGTACCATTATGTCACCAATTAGAAAGGCTTCAAACTCAGACCATGATCTACACAAGTCTGGTCACAACATGATCTGCTTCTACCAGCTTCCCATTGGATTTTCAAACTAGAAATTGAATAAAACTGAAAAGCCAGGGAACCAGAACACTCCACATTCTGGGGAATCCCTGCAATGAGGGCAAGCAATCAACCAAAAAATGATAAATTGCTGTTCACGAATGCTAAATCTGCTGAGCCCTATTTCTAGTGTAGGAAGTTCTTTCATAACCGCCCAATATAGGAATTATACACATCATCCTGCCACGATGAGTGAATGCCTGTTCAAGCTCAACAACTCCTTTTCCTTCAGATGCAAATAAAATGTCATTGTGCATCATCTGCACTACATACACTAATATAGTGAACAAACCAGACAGCTATAGTAAACAAACTTGGTTTAAAAAAAAAGTGCAAAATCCAATGCCATTAGAAATCAAACATACAAAACCAACTCTATTTTACCTTCATACATAGTTGAACTGGTTGTGCAAAAATCTCTTGGCAAATGCTTAATTAGCCATCTTATTCAGAATGCATTAGAGACAAAATAAATAATGAATTTTTCATTTATATTTCAGAAATTAAAAAGATCTGAATTCAAGATATTTAGAACAAGTGGTGAATACTTTATGCTATTGTATTAATTCAACCTAAGCTGAAAGTCAATACTGACAGCAGGAAGGAACACATTTTAAAACAGACACCAAATCATTTCTGCTCAAGTTGAGAGAAAGGCAAAATAGTGGCAAGCTTCTAAAAAGCAATGCATGACCACTACCTTCAATTTGTCTCTAATAGAACTGCAGGTCAAATTTGAAAGGTTTGGATTGTGTAAGCCACAGTTTTTAGAGTCAACTCTCCCAAGTTCCATTTAAAAATTATAAATCTGATGTAAAGATAAAATCTTGCTCTTCTCACGCTCAGGAAACTCCAAAGCATTTTGCAGTCATTAAAATGCTTAAAGTATAGCCAGTTACTCTAAAATCTCATGAGTTAAATGACAAAAAAAAAGAGACAAAAATGTCAGTACACCAGGGAGAACTCCTCTGTTCTTCAGAGGACTGCCAGCCACCAAAAAGCAGGAGTGTCCAAGTTATGACAAGTGTAGCATTTCCTCAGGTGACATGTTAGAGTGTGTTATAACTAAATTTTGCCCTGTGAACTGAGCTACAGGTATACTGCAGCAGGTGAATTAATGCTTGAAGGCAGGTCCTTGGTCCATGTCCTGATAATTCATCAGGAAGAATTTTTAAAACAAGTGGTTTACCATTACTATTCATTTGCAGAGGCAGGTTGCAAATCCACCTCTGCTTGAACAGCTGAGCTTGCATGGCTGACTTTATTCTAAATCCTAGACATCCAAATGAAATCAGTTGTTCCTTAAGCTACAAGTAAATACCCAAAACAAATCTGATTGTGTGCAAGAGATCAGTTTTATTCTTCCATAATACAATAAATATTCCAGTTATAAACTTGCAGAGATGTGTACTAGACCCTTAAGACTAGGTACACCAAAATCACTACCTGCCAGACATTCCACAAGGAAGTACAGTGCCAATTTAGAAATTAGATTAGATTACAAATTAGATTTTCCTATGCAGAGTGACAGTGTGGAGATTTCAGTGGAGGCACAACACAGGATGCAAGAGAAAACAAATCAAACATCTTGACAAATAAAAAAAAAAGTACTTAAAAACTTTAGAACTGGTCAGACTATAATGATCTTCTGATCCCTCAGAGTCCACATTTTCAAGATAAAAAGATCACCCACGTATTCATTAGTAAAACATATGTCAGAAATTTACAGTTTATTTTAGCATAATGTTGCTTTAAAACTTTTAATTGAGCTTAGATTCACCAAGATTCATGCACTGGTTGACCAACACTTCAAGTCAGGTATACTGTCACCATCATGACCTTCATTTCAGTTTTGGTTTTGCAGTTTCTCCACCTTCAATTTTAAAATCACTGGAGTTTAAACATCAGTTTTCTTTAAAATATTTACACTGTTACAGAGAAAACAAGATCTAGATTACCAAAACCAGTAAAATGAAGTGATATTCTCATTCCTTGAACTTTCATCTGTAAGCAAACCAGAATAGGTTATTGCAAAATAAAAACAAACTACAGATGCGGTACATCAGAAACATAAGTTACTGGAAAAACTCAGGTCTGGCAGCATCCATGGGGAGAAAAAGAGTTAATGTTTCAGGTCCACTGACCCTTCCTCAGAAATGCTGGTGCAGTTGGAACATTAATATTTCATGGATTACATCTAATGAAGGATTCCAATCTATTTATGATCTCCAGTGAACTCATTTTCAAATTTTTGGCCATGGTTTTTAAAAGCAGAAAACCTGCAGTCAGCAAGATTTTTAAAAACCAGGAACTAGCAACACTTCTGTACTTCCCATTGCCTGTTCCTGCCCCTTAAGAACATACCTCTTCCTACCTCTACCTCAAATTTTCTCTCCTGGTCTAGCCCTTGCCCACTTAGATCAGTGATTCCTCCGACAGTTTATGTCAGTTTCAGAACTCCAGTTTGCAGGCACCAAAAGCCTCTTTACCAGGAAGATGCAATCCCTTTACACATCCTGATGGGGGAATGTCATCTCTGGGTTCTCTACTTCTTCCTAGAAAAGCAGCCTGAACCATCTTCAACCACCTCCACCTGGCTAAGCTGTCCTCCCCCTTAGCAGCTTCTTTTAGCCTCATTTATTTCAGGTTGAAGAGGTGGCCATTGGGACCCATGCAGGTACAGTTATGCCTGTCTTTGTTCCAATGCTATTCTGGACCCCACCCACAACTCAATGATATCACTGGTACTGCATTCCTCTCTCCTCTGGATTTGCTTCCAATTTCTACCCTGCTCTCAGCTTCACCTGGTCCATTTGACTCCTCCCTTCCTAGACATCTATTTTTATTTCTGGGGTTAGGCTGGTCACCAATATCTACTACAAACCAACCAACCCCCAGTTACCTTGACTATATATCCTCTTATCCTGCTTCCTTAAAAAGGTTATCTCATTCTCCAGTTCCTCCATCGCTGTAGCATATGTTCGGACAATATCAACTTTGACAAGGGTGCCTCAGAAATGTCCATTTCCTCCTCAGAGGATTCCCCAGCACCCTTATGGTAGGGCCCTCTGCACACAGTCTGATCAAATTTCCTATTCAGCTCTCTCCTCTCCTCCACCCCCTTCCACACCAGTGACAGGGTTCCCCTGGTCCTTACCTACTAGCCCACCAGCATCCATACCCAGACAGGATCATTAGCCACAATTTCTGACACAGACACCTACAGAAGGCTGACTGGAAACTGTTCCCTCTGGGACATCCTGGTGCACTCCTCTACTTCCAACAAACACCCACAACACCTTCCCCTCAAAGTACAGACAGTTGGTTTGCTTCTCTCCAGTATCCATGGGTCAAATTACCTCCCAACAAAGTAGCGCTTTACCTGCACTTCATTCAATGAATATTGCGTTTGCTCCTCAATCTGGTCTCTGCAATATTGGGGAAATAAAGTGTAGACTGGGCAACTGCTTTACAGAACATCCTGCCCACAAAACAGAGCTTCCAGATGCCTGCACTTCAACACCATCTTGCTCCCTGGTCAATCTGTCTCAGGCTCTCTGCAAGGCTCCAAAAGCAGTGCAAGCTGGAAGAACAGCACATTTGCCACTTGGGAAATCTCGGGTCTTCCAGACTCAGTTCAACAAATTTTAGGACTGGAGTTGTTCCATGTCCTTACCCTGATCCACTAGGCCATATCACATTGTGGGCACACAGCCTATTGTTAGCCATTAACAATCCCAATTAATAGCTCTTCACTCCTACGATTTCATTAGCCATCCTTTGGTCTGTCCAACTGTTCTTCCTCCTGCCCCCAACAAGTTATCTTCTGCATAAAACCAATTTCATAGCTGCCATCAGTTCTGATGAAGGGACAGTGGACTCAGTATTAACTTCTCTCCACAGATGCTGTCAGACCTGTTGAGACTTTCCAACCATTTGTTTTTGTTTGATTTCCAGCATCTGCAGTTCTTCCAATTTCTACTTCCCTGCATCACTTTTTACATTTGATAGTGAAACTTTTCATATAGTCTGTTGCGTTGCAGTGAACTCCTGCAACTCTTTATAGACTCCAAATGAAACATCACAAAAAGCTGTTTGGCCAAATAATGCCTGCAACTTTTGAAGGTAGTATTTTTGGAACAGCTTCCAAAACAATACAATACTTGAAGCGCAGTCACAATCCAATTAAATTGCTGTGATTTTTCTTGTAACTAAAATTTCTACATGACTACTTTGGTGATCCTGTGGTTAAGAATGAAACTAGAAAATTTGCAACTGGTCATACAATCATGACCCCACCCTTTCAGGTACTGTTCAAATGAAAAGCTCTGTACTCTTCTTTTACCAGCACTGCTAGCAAAAAATGTGGTTTCTCATCTACTGTAAAACCATGCACTATGTTGAGAAGCACAAAGTTTTTAGACCCTCTAACTTGCTATTTGGAGGAAATCAGCAACTTTTCTAGTCTGTCTAGTAACTGAAATCCTGAATCCCTGGCACCATTTAAAAATCAACACTTCAGTACAATTCAAAAGCCTTAATATCCTAAAAATGGGCCAAAACAAGAATATTGCAACTGCAACCTAATCAGATTAAAAACCACTGCTCTCAATCTTCCACTATGTTCAGAATGCAAAATTTGTAGGCTTATTCACCATTAACTTATTGCACATTTTTAAAAGCAACATTCATACACTCCCAAATGGCAACAATATATCTTATATTTAAAAAACCCACTTGCTCAGGCCAGCTATTGTAGTGTTCCAAGTGTATAGAAATAGGTTCTGTACCTGGTTCCTTAACTGAAAATTATTTTCCTTGAACAAACCTTTGGCCAGAAACAAGACACTTCATTATTTGAAGCTCACAGTTCTTGTACAAACAGAGAGGACAGCATGGAGGGCTTTATTATTAAGTCATAGATGGGCCTAATCAGCATCTGATCAACTATGAACTGGTTGTAAAGTCCTATTCCTCTGTTGGATAGATGGTAAGCTGAGAAAAAGCTTCGACAGGGAACAAAGCCTGCTACTGGCCAAGCCTAACTGTGCATTCCTAATTTATAAAGAAAAACTGATAAGTGGTCCTACTTCTGATCCTGGTTGTATTCTATTTTTATTCTATTTTTTTTAAAAAGAGTAACCAAATGCTTTGAAGAGAATGCTGAAAATAATTTGACTAATTAGTTTGCCAAGGCAACTCAATACAGTGACAACAACCACAGTAGTTACAGGTGCAAGAGATTTTGTTCTGTTTGTACGACATAAGTTAGTTACCTTACAGCAAGTAGTCCAGTTGAAATTTCATTTGACATCTAAGCTCTTAAATAGCCTAATTTGCAGTATTAAAAAAGGAGTTTTAGTTAGATTATGGCATTTGCCTAGTTCAGGCTTCACTAGAGGTTGTGCTCAGGATTGTAACAGATGTTCATAGTACCCAGTTACTTTTCAAACACATGAAAACAAAAAAAAAATAAGTGGGCACAATTGCAGCTTGGCAGGAAAAAAAATAGGTCCAGCCAAGACGAGGAGTAGATAACTTCTCCACATCTTAAAGCACGTGCAAATGGCAGCTGCCAGAAAGGTAAGCACATCGCAAGAGTTGGAGCTACTGCCATATTCATAAGTATGGATGGTTATAGCTCAGGTTTAGTGGCTCACCATCTATATTAATTCAGTTGTAGGATGCTTTGTATCAAATCTTTAGGATTTGAATGTCACTGCAAGTTAGTATTTTTCTGCATGGATTCCAAAGGGGGAAATGTCCCAAATATGCAGTTGATAAATACAGTGACCATGAAGTCACCATGTAGCAGTTAGTTCTTAGATAAGTGGGTTGGAGTACTAGCTTTGCAATGGATCAGGAAACTGCTTTATCTACTGCACTACAGGACCAGTTTTTGCTGAATGGAAGAAGCTGTTCTAATCACCTCTTGTACAATAATTATCAATTTTAAAAGTGACACATGCATGATACTTCAGTGTCATGTTACTATAGACTCAGATCACCAATATCTGTAACAAATGACAGTGAAGTACACACTGGCATTCAATCATTGTTTTTACCTGCTTGAATTATAACTGCAGATGCTGGAAACCAAAGTCGGGATTAGTGGTGCTGGAAGAGCACAGCAGTTCAGGCAGCATCCAACAAGCAGCAGTACTTAGACCACATCCAGCTAAGATAGCAGTTAAGAATTGCATTGTTGCTGCATACCCATGTTCTTTGTCTTAAGCAGAAGTAGTTGAAAAGGAGTGACCTTGTTGACTTAGTGTGGATCGCCATTACTGGCAGGTAGCAATGCAATTTGGCCTAGAAAGAGCTTTGGATGCTGAGTAACTGCTCCATGAAACATCTTGCATTATTGTACTGCTCTGCTCAACGACTAGATTGCCAGCATTTGAAAAACTAAAAAATGACAATATGCCATTTTGCCTCAAGACAAAAACCTCAAGCTATTTTCAGTCTGCTCAGGTTACTGAGTCTTGCACAATGTATACTGTAATTTTCAGTTTAAGCCAACTTTCAGTTCTTCAAAAGAAACTTTGGTGATCAGCCTTAAAAAAGGTATTGAAGATCCTAACTTAAAGTCAGTTATGCACAGAAAGAGACCTTTTGGTCCAACTCATCCATGTCACCCAGATATCCTAAACGATCTAGTCCCATTTGCCAGCATCTGGTCCTTATCCCTCTAAGCCCTTCTTACTCATGTACCCACCCAGGTGCCTTTTCTAAGGTTGTAGTTGTACTTCCACCAGCAGCTTGTTCCATATACTCACCACTTTCTACGGGAGGTTGCCCCTCAGGTCCTTTTTAAAATCTTTCCCCTCACCTTAACCATGCACCCTCCAGTTTTAGACTCCCCTACCCTGGGAAAGGGACTTTTGCTATTCACCCTGTCCAGGCCCTTCAATTTCATAAACCTCTTAAGGTCACGCCTCAACATCCAATGCTCCAGGAAAAAAGCCCCAACCTATTCAGCCACTCCTTGTAGCTCACCCTCTAATGCGGGCAATATTCTTGTAAATTCTCTCTGAACCCTTTCAAGGGTAACAGTTCCTATCAGGGAGACTGGAACTGTACACACTCTTCTAAAATGTCAATGTCCTGTACAGCCACATGACATCTCAACTCCTATATTCTATTCACTGCTTAATGAAGGCAAAACATGCCAATGTCTTCTTCACCACCCTGTCTACCTGTGCCTCCACTTGAGGTATGCACTTGCATCCCTTTGGTCTCTTGCTCAGCAACACCCCCTAGGACCCTACCATTAACTGTACAAGTACTGTCCAGGTTTGCCTCACTAAAACGCAACACCTCATTTATCAAAATTAAAGCCCATCACCACATCCTGGCCTTTTTGATCATCCAATCCGGGTCCTATTGCACGGAGGTAACCTTCACTGTCCACTATGCCACCAGTTTTGGTGGCATCATCTGCAAACGTACTAACAAGACATCCTATATTCACATCAAAAATAATTTATATGAACAAAAAGCATTGGTCACAGTTCCAATCCTTGCAGCACACCACTACTCACAGGCCTCCTGTCTTAAGTGCAACACTTCACCACCATATTTCCTACCATCAAGGAGATGGCGTCCAGTTATATAGCTCCTCCTGGATTACATATGATCTACCGTGCTAACAAGTCTACCATGCAGAATCTTGTCAAACACCTTCCTGAAATCTATATAGATAGTATCTACTACTCTACCTGGAATCTTCTTTGTCACATCTTCAATAACACCTCAAGTTAGAGAGACACAGTTACCCACATACAAAGCCATGTTTGGCTATCCCTAAGCCAGCCATTTCCATTCCAATGGAATGTATGTCCTGTCCCTCAAAAAAATTCCCCTCCAACAATTTACCCACCACTGGCATCAGACTCAGTCCCTGGCTTTTTCTTACCACCTTATACAGTGGCACATTAGCCAGTCAGTCCTCCAGCACCTCACCAATGGTGGAGGATGATGCAAACATCTCCGCAAGAGACCCTGCAATTTCATCTCCAGCTTCCCGCAAAGTTTGGAGACACACCTGATCAGGTTCCAATGATTTATATATCTTTGTTTTCATACTTCCAGCACCTTTTCTGTAAGATGGACAGTTTAAGAGATTACTATTCATTCCCAAAGTCCACAGCATCCATGTCCTTCTCCACAGTAACTAGTGACATGAAATATTATCTCAATGTCCTGTGGTTTCACAGACTGCCTATTCCAGCATTTGGCAAAGAGCAATATAGCTGGTCATGATACAAAAAAGGAACAGGTCCTGATACAGCACATCAGATAGGTATGTTGGAAATATCCATCACTACCTTGGCTTTGGTTATTAAAAGATGTGAAAGACTTGGCAAATTAAACCCCATACTGACATGTTTCTTGTGGCTTTGCCTGGAGTAACTTCACTCATGTTAAGCATATTCAGGAGTTGTTACGGTTGCTTCACCCAATGCATTAATGCTCCTTTCTGGGCTCTGAGCTGCACTTTAGGCCTTCCTTTACTTGATGTTTTCTACTAGAATCAAACCAAACCAGTTGTATTGAAATAACAAGCCATTTCAAAAACAAAAAACACAACAAGTATTTGGCAAGACAACTTAACTGAATACAAATGTGAAATTTTTAAAGTGTTTCTCTCCCAGAAGTTTCCTATGGATACAGCAGCACAGAAGGTAGCTTGGCTGTTTCAGCACTGCAAGAGCAGCAAAACCAGTCTCACCCTGGAGAAGCTCATCCTTTATCAGTCTGGCAGACATCATTGGTGACAGGTGTTGAGAAGCGGAGACCCAAACATTGTTCACTCCTGCTTGAGGGCTGCATAAGAGAAGAGTGTGCAGTTAGTGACCTATAAAAAAAGTGCAAAAACAATCAACCACTACTTCACTAAAAATGTGACATTAACAACATTATTTAGAGGGTTTTTTTAAAGTCTTAACATTCTATCTATAGGATAAGATCTTGATCTCACAGGAACAACAAAAGACTTACATTACTGGGATGTAAAAGGTCAAGGGTCAGTTCAACATACTCCCGCTCAAAATGAAACAGATGAAAAATGAGTAGAAAGCAACTTAATATTTGCACTTCACTTCCTATAATCTAGAGACTAGGCAAAGTGCATGGTCCAACACGACTAAAACAAACATGAGAATTGACAGGTATCAAAGAAATCACAAGCAATTTGATTTCTAATTCTGAAAAACGTAGTAATTTAATAGGTTACTAGAAAAGTGTTACTAGATAGATAGAAAACCATAATCCTAATGAATATCCAAGTTCATCAAACCTGTCCTTCAGATGTTAGGCCTGTCCTCCCAATCCTCTGGTGTAGGTGAGTTAAAGGTTCGTTGATACTATTTGGTCAGACAGGGAGACTCCTCTGTTGCATCTTGCTCTTCACCCTACTATTGGCAGGGATAACCTTCAGGAATCTAGGCCCCACATTCTGGAATTCTCGCCTTAGAAACCATCTCTGACCAAGACTCTTCCTAATACTGTATCCATGTTCTTCCTTTATGGCCGTGATAATCAAGGTAAAAAAGTTCTATATAAAATGCAAGCAGTAGTTATCTTGGCCAACATTTTGTTTTATTAATAAGCACAAATCATTCATCCTACTGTTATTGGTTGAGTCTTGTTAAATATAAAAATGGCTCCAACAACACTGCACTTGAACTGGAGTACAATTAAGCAGAAGATCCTCAGTGATCATTAATTGCAGTGCATTTTTTTAAGGCAAAGCTCAATGTTAAACTGCAAATTCTTACTTTTAATCAGTGACTTATCATTCTATCTCCCATTCAACCCATTTTAGTATAAGAACTTTTGCTACAGTAAACTTTCTATAAGTCCAAATCATTTATCTACTTTGCTTCAAAATATCGAAGCTGTCTTGAGAACTGGTGGAGTACAATTATGTACTTACCCAATGTGATGACCTTGAACATATGGAACTACAAGGAGAACAATGTTTCCAGAGTCAAAACTTCAGTGATCAAGAAACCAACTAGGAATTCAGATTCTCTTAACCCTTTTCAACTGGTAGGCGTCACCTAATTTGTACATTAGTGAAAATTTCATTGCTGAAGCTGAATATTCTAAAGCAATTTTATTTTTAGCAACCAGTGACAAGTGATAAAGGTGCAGGCTGCAGCAAAGCCTCTTGAGAGCACCCAATATGTACATTTGCTCAAAATGTTATTTCAAATAGAGTTGGGAATTTTCTTTACATAATTCTCAAGTCTTTATTTCTGCCAGACCCTCTATGCCAACCCAACATCCTAACTCAAACTTAAACATGCAGCATACTCAAGAGCAAGTGAATTGTTGTGCTGATGTATGTGGCCAAGGAGAGCTAGGAGCCAAAATCAGGTTTTGCAGACAAGGTTGACTGCAATGTAGTAGCTTAAAGGAACTTTCTGCAGCAGACATGTGCAGGGAATAAGGCTTAACTGTTCTTTTTACTGAAACTTACCCAGTAACTACTTGTTTGGTTTATATGAAGTAACAAATCAAAAGACTCTGTGTTCACTCCTAAATTTGCTGATTTGTGCTGCCTATAACTTTAAATTACGTTATGCTGCAGCTGAAAAAAAAACCCTAATTAGATTCCATTTAGAGTACTGAGAGAAGATCTGGGTACCACACAGAGGGGAAAAAAATGTACAAGGTACAACATGGTTTACAAGAGAGATACCTGGATTTTGGGATCATACAAATGAAGCCTGTTTTCTGCAGACTTTAGGTTAAGACACTTCCTAAAACTGCTGTTGATACTAGATCACTTGTTAATTTTAAATGAGGCTGATATCCCTTTTGCTGAACAAAAATTTATGGGCCAAAGGCACATATGTACAGTTAAGCCACAGATCAGCCATGATCTGATTGAATGGCTGAGGCGGCTCATGGGGCTGCATGGTTAACTGTCAGTATAATCAAATTTAAAATTCCAGTAATCTCCAATTTCATCCCTACATCTGAATCTTAACCGTAGCGATCACTGGAAGAACTGTACATTTACTTAAAACCAATACTAAGCCTCAGTAACACAAGTTGAACAGATAGAATTAAGTTGCAGGTTACACCCAGGGAGGTTTCAATTGAAACAGGAAATGCTTGAGCAAGAAAGGTTTGGCAGCATCTGTAGAGAAGTAGTTAATATTTCAAGTCTACTATGAAAGGTCATATTGGATTTGACATGTTAACTTGTGTCAGATGCTGACAGAGCTACATAGTTTCGCCAGCACCTTGTTCATTTCAAGTCTTCAGTATTGTGCATCGGAAGCTTTTTGAAATAATTTAATTGAAATTTCTTTTGTGGGAAGCAGACAATCCAGTAGTCTACACCAATATATTGTGAAGAGTCACTTTAAAGCAATACAGTCAGACACAAGGAGTTCGTAAAGTACTTAACAGGGGTTAGTGTCAAACCTCAAAAAAACTGGATGAAAGGTCACACAAAAACATTCACACCCTTCAAAAGAGAAATCAGAACAAAGTCAGCAATAGTAGTTGCAAGAGGAAAAAGGTACAATTAGGCCTAAAGAACATTAAAATGTTTCAGCACTGCAAATGTGCGAAGCTAAAATTCCACAACCACCACCTCCAGAAAGTTAAAACTGGAATTACTTGTATTGACAAATTATCTTCTCTATCCCATAGCCTTATCAATGGATCAACTCCACCTAATCCAACCAATCTGTACTTTTTTTAAAAAGGTGACAACTACGTTTATTCTTCAGTGTGCCTGGGAACAAGTTTAGCGTAAAATAAAATACAAAAGAACAGGAAGCACAATCAAATTGCTACAGACAAAAAAAAAGTTAAAACCCTCAGCATCTTCAAGTATTGCACCCCAGAAAGAGACACTACAGACAAAAAAGGAGATAAATTCAATGTAGTTTATTATGAAAAAAGTTAAAACAAAAAAGAATGCAGATTTCTTGGTATGCATTACTCGTGTACATTTTGTAGCTACGCAACCCCCCCCCCCACCTTTTTAAACCATCACCCAACCCCACCCCAAAAAGAACTAAAAGGCATATCCTCCATAATCTCTGGCTCTGCTTCTATTACTAACACCGTAATCTCCCCTGTAGGGTCCAGCATATTTCTCCATACCACCCCCTCCTCTCATGGGACCATAGTTGGACTGCTCAGGGGAGTAACTCCCAAAGTTATCATAGGCATCTTGGAAATTTCCACGATCGAAGCCACCGCCTCCTCTATAGTTCCCAATCTGATCACCGTAGCTGCCTCCCGAGAAAGAACGATCACGCCGAGGATACCCCCCATCACCATAACCACCATAGACGTCGCCTCGATTTCCTCTATCATTGTAGTAGCTGCCTCCGCCGCCATACCCGGCCGCGTTTCCAAAATTGCCATTACTCCGACCGTTTCGCTGGCTAAAGTTGCCAGCTCGGCCTCGAGGTCTAGTTCCGCTCTGCATCTCCTCCTTCGACAAACCTTTCTTGACTTCACACCGGTAGCCATTAATCATGTGGTACTTCTGTATTACCGCTTTATCAACAGAATCATGGTCATCGAAGTACACAAAGGCAAAGCCTCTTTTCTTGCCAGTCTCTCGGTCACAGATCACATCTACTTTCTCAATCATACCATAGTCTGAGAAGTAGCTTTGTAAATCATTCTCGCCAAGGTTCTCTTTTATACCGCCAACAAAGATCTTCTTTACCTTCATGTTGAAGCCAGGTTTGTTGGAGTCTTCCCTTGGCACAGCTCGTTTCAGATCCACCGTGCGGCCATCTAAGACATGAGGCCTAGCAGCCATTGCAGCATCCGCCTCGCTCGGCGAAGAATATGTGACAAAGCCGAAGCCTCGGGGGCGCCGGGTGATCGTATCTTGTACGACAACACAGTCAGTTAGCTTCCCCCACTGCTCAAAATGGTTCCGCAGGTTCCCCTCCACCGTTTCGAAGCTGAGCCCGCCAACAAATAGCTTACAGAGCTGTTCCCTCGCCATGTTGCAACAACTGCTTTCACTTCACACTGCGGGAGACTGACTGCCTGCCTAATGAGCGCCTTATATAGCGGGGAGGGAGGGGGCGCGGCTACACCCCCGTTCCACCGTTCTGATTGGCTCCTCCCTGGCTGCTAGGTAACCTCAGCCCCATTCTGTGCTGCAGTTGAGGAGCCCTGTCTGTTCCATTGTCCTCCAGAGAGAGAGAGAGAGAGAATCATCACCTCAAGCTGCAAGCTAGTGCTCACCCCAACAGAAACACAGGCTTTATTTATAGTAAGGAGCACATTGTAATCTTGGGTGCAGGACTGCACAGCCTCTTAACAGTTTAACGTTGCCCGTTGTGGGTGTGTTCGAGTGTGGAGGCTCCTTAGGCCCGTTTGGTTTCCTGTGGCGCTGAGAGAGCAGGAAACCGCCAGATTGCCTCCCCCACGGGCGGGCCTTTTTCGAAAGGCCGGACGTCAAGCGAGCGGGCCCCCGCTCGTCAAAAATATGAATCGCGCCCACGCGGCCCGGCCTAAAATGGGCGCCTGCCGCCCCCAAATGTCGTGCGCACTTTGCCACTTCCCATCTCAGTCAGTGCGACCCCTCGGGCGGGAGGGGCAATGGAACAAGTGACATAGGAAGTAAATTACACACAAACAAGAAGTGAACTCCAGGAGCAAGTTTCTCTTTCCATATTTTAACACGTGTGGTGTAGATGGAGCGGAAGGATTAGATAGATTTCCTGTGTTATCTCGACTAGAACAGACACATGCAATCTAGTTGTTACTGAAGTATTACATTCTGTCCTTAGTTTCTGTTATCGCGTAGGAATTTATAAAGCGAGAAATTATCAATGCAAACCTAATAATGAGTAATTACAAGGACCATTAACTGTGATGCAGTGGAAACTAGGGTTGCCAAACGTGATTAATCGTAATCCGGTACGTTTCATCGTTTACCCTCACCAGTCCCTGTGGCACACTGATTCTTACAGCAACTGGGAAGCAATAAGACCCATCTGTGGATGAGAATGGACTGTAAATCAACCACAACGCCACCGTTCTCCACCCCCCTCCGGACAACACACACCATCACTTCTCATTTCCGGAAATTTTATATCTGGCAAAGAATGCGTTCAAAGAAAATGACAGAAATAAACTTTATTTTCAATATCACAATGATTACTCGCCACAGTTGTATCCCGGAAATTGATCTTCAATTCCTAAGAGACTCCAGTCACATTCTGGAGGGTAGGGACCATTGACGCGTATTAACGAGTTGATATGATTTGGAGATGCCGGAGTTGGACTGGCGTGGACAAGGTGAAAAAAAAATCAGACGACACTAGGTTCTAGTCCAACAGGTTTCTTTGAAATTGCAAGCTTTCAGAGCGTCGTTCCTAGCACCTATGGTATGATAGGGAGGTATAAGCAAAAAGTTAACTTTAAAACGAGCTGCCCTTGTTGACTCCTTTAATTAGTTAGGAAGTAGGCTGCTGATTAATATTCAAAATCCAGATTCCTTACAAGTCTTTGTCCCTAGTTTCAATGTACAAGATGTGATACTCAGGTTAGACAATGCACTATAAGTGTGAGATCATGCTTTGAATCTGTCTATGTTTAAAGCTGAGGTGCAGTTTTATCTTTTTGACAACATAATCTGCTCTGAAAGCTTGCAACTTGAGTAAACGTGTTGGACTGTAACCTGGTGTCATTTGAATTTTGAACAAGTTGATAGAGCTTGTATGTATATAAGTGATACAACATTTCACAAAATAATTCCATAGAATCTCTTCTTCTCCAAACATTTCCTGGTGTCCCAAAACCAGTAATGGCAAAAGACTCTTTGCAGTTTCCACCACAATGGACAAGCAATGGTCCTATTCCCATTTCTAGGAATAATCTAGTTACAATATTTTTGATGAGTTCTGAGCAGTGAGGGGAAATAATGTGTTGCTGCAGAATTTAAAGACTTGAAGGAAATAAAATAAATTTGGTTCCTTTCGGTGTCTTATTTTGCACAAGTTTCGAAGTTTGAGATTGCTATTGAATGCAGTTTTTGCCCTACTAAACAAATTCTCTAAAGGAGGAGTGGAAGCATTGCTCCAAATATGGCTGATTGATACTCTTAGCTGAAGCACTACAAGATGGTTTCATTTAGTTAATTTAAGCATTGCATTGATTACAGTTCAGGGGACTATTTGGAGTACAGTAGTTAGCATTGTTACCTTACAGCACCAGGAACTCAAAGCTGGGATTGAATCTGAGTGACAGTCTGTGTGGAGTTTGCTCATCCCCCCCTATTTTTGCAAGGGTTTGCTCTAGTTTCCTCCCACAGTTCAAAGATGTGCAGGCTAGGTGGATTGGCAATACTAAATTGCCCAGGGATGTGCTGGCTAGGTGAATTAGCCATGAGAGATGCACGGTTCAAGGGTAAAAAGAGGAGTCTGGGTGGGTTACTCTTCAGATCAGTGTGGAGTCAATGAGCTGAAGGGCCTGCTTCTACAGTGTAGGGATTCTATGATTCTATCTTGTCTGTATTGGACTTAAAACATAAGAAATAGGAGCAGGATTAGGTAATCTGGCCCATCAAGCCTGCTTCACCATTCAACAGGATCATGCCTGATCTTTTCGTGGACTCAGCTCCATTTATTTACCCACTCACAATAAGTTTTAATTCCTATACTGTTCAACACTATATTTATGCCTTAAACATTCAACACAACAGTCTCAACTGGTTCACTTGTGGTTCCATTTGAATTTAATTGAATTTATTGTCATGTATACCGAGGCAGAGTGAAAAGCTTTGTCTTGCGAGCAGTACAGGTAAATCACAGAGTTAAAGTAGCATAGATAGTAAATAATAGGTAAACTGCAGCAAAAACAAAAACAGTTACAAGCAAAATGTTAAGAGTTTGAGAGTCCATTCAGTATTCGAACAAAAGTAGGGTGGAGTGAGAGTGAGAGTGGGCTTCTGTACTTTCTCCCTGATGGTAGAGGTTATAGAAAACCATTGCCAGAGTGGGATGGATCTTCGAGAATGTTGGCAACTTTTCTTTGACCATGGGCCTGGTAGATGGATTCCATACATAGGAGGTTGGCCTTTGTGATTGTCCAGGCCGAGTTCACCACTCTAACTGTCTCTGATCTTGAATTGTACAGTTGCCATACCAGTTAGTGATACATCAAGAGATTGGTCTCAATGGCACACCTATAAAAGCTGGCAAGGGTATTCACTGTCTTACCAAATTTTCCTCAGTTGTCTGAGGAAGAGACATTCTTGGGCCTTTGTAAGCAGTGTGTCCATATGAAGAGTCCAAGAAAGGTTGTTGTGGATGACCACTCATTTCAGCTCTGTTCTGTTAATGTGTCATCAGCAAACAGTCTTGTTAATGTGTCACCGACTGTGTCATCAGCAAACTTGTAAATGGCATTGGGGTGGTATTTGGCAATGCAGTCATGGGTATATAGTGAGTACAATAGGGGGCTGGAGTACGCTCCAGTGCCACCTCAGTCAAAGCAAAGCAAAACACTCAGACACAGTATAGAATAAAGATGGAGGTAAAGCTGAGAGAGAACGATCGCCCACATGCACATTAATGTGAATTCTCAGTCTTCTCTCGCATAGCAGATTCTTAAGGAACTATATAGTCACTTACAGGGAGCAGCATCCAAATAAGACAACATCTATATTGATTGATTGTAATGATTACACAATGAGCAACAGTAGTAAAGATTAAGTCATCTGGCATTATACAATGGATGTTTTTAAACCTTGTTAACTGGCTTCACATAATGAATTCTTTTCACCTCATTACACAAACCAAAACTTAACTCTTTTCGTACCTACTCATCTTACACTTTCTCATTCCCTCCTTTTATCATTTCACGATAACCACTGAAATGGTGTTGTGAAGAAAATGTAGAGAATCACCAGGAGATGCAGACAGTCCTTCAAGGAGGAAGTCTTTTATTTGCAAAAAAAAAAGACCGTGACACTGAGAAAGCAGATTCTAGAATGCACACGAACCTCAGGGGTCTTTTTTTTAAAAAAAATTATCTTTATCATGGTTTTGTTTGATTAATATAGTTGGACATGCTGATAAGCTAAGTACCTCATTCTAGCTACACAATAAACCAATGATGTTAGTTTCCATTATCTCTTTAGAATAATATTAAGTAGAATGTACAACTAATGTCATGGTTAGATATTTAGTACTAACTCTTGCAACGATGGTCTTTCATTCCAGACCCTAATTAATATTTTCCTAATGTCATTAGATATTTATTATCACCTCTGCTACAGTGATCTTCCGTTCCAGACTAACCTGTCATGATAGCTATTTAACTATCCCATCTATTACAGTAGTCTGTCTCAAGCTGACTCTACTAACTATTTAGATATTTAATGTCATGTCCCAAATATTTATGGTCCCAGTCTTGTCATACTGACACTTAACAGGGAAACTACCTCTACTAATTGTTATCTCATCCCACCACAGTGACCTTTCAGCCTTAAACCAGACTCTGCTAATTAGCGTAAGAGCATTCCACTATTCTTATCCCATCCTGCCTTCCACAGATTGCCAGTGGTCTTCATGCTTTAACCCTTTCCATGCTCTTTATTTTCCATATTCCCCTTTTGAGGCCTACTGGTCTCACCTAGAGAGAAAGAAAACAATAAGCTCAGCCCCAATACAAACAAAGTAGTTCCCAAGACAGACTAAATTTTTGGATGCTGAGACTTAGAGTTTTTCCTCCATTCCTGGGGTCCCTTGGGCCAAAACTCTGTCCTCCAATAACAAGAACAGGAAAAAAAGACTCAAGATCCCTCACAATCACAATCGAAACCCATGCTTTCTACAGAAAGATCATAGACGTCCCCACGTAGAAATACTCCTTGCACCGTGGCGGTTGTCAGATCATAATAGTTCAGCAGTGGGGTTCTGTCAGAGGAGTAAGCGCTTCTTGGGGTAGCTGAAATGACAAGTTGCCATGTAGTGACGTGAACTAAAAAAAGGACTTCTAAAAGCACAAAAGACACAGGCAACAAGTAAAAACACACCTACAATAAGACCAATCTTGACAAGCCATGCTCCCCCAAGTCATTATTCAACCAATCAAAAGCCTGATGACCAAACCCCACATTGTCTTTTAGCTCCAGTCTTAGATTATTTAGTAAGTGATCCCCCAGGGCTAGTGTTGTTAGGTATAAAGGCACAGAAGTGCTCCCCAAACATCACACAAACCCCACCTTTCTTCTGCCAGTATCCAAAGTTGTCTGTTTTGCCATGTCATTTTGGTAGTAGCATCCAATTGTTCTCCCAAAACCACAAGGGCATAGTCAGTATAATTGATAAATCTCTGCTGGTTGTAATAAAATGTAATTAATCCATTCAGCACTCTTGCTAACTCCTATCACTGCGATGAGAGCCTCCCCTCCCACAGCAATCTCATTGTAGGCCTTAAACTCATTAGAATATTTCTTGGCTGTCCAATACCATCAATCTGAATTGCTGGATCAGGGACTTACCATTGCTTAGTTCAGTGCAAAGCTGACTGTGACATAGCATCAAGCTGCACATGTAGCGATAACTACCTAGTGTAGGAGCATTTCACAGGCACAGCTGCCACTCCAGTCAGCGGGCAGCAGTGGGTAAAACCCACCTTTCTTACCACACAGCCACCATGTATCTGCCAGTGGGATGCATTGAGAATTTAAAATAACCCCAAATGTGGTGTCCACCTCTAGTTCAATCGTATACCCGTAAGGACCCTTAAAATGGCCTACTGGTGTGGAAACATTTCGCTTAAAGCATTCAAAACCCAACCCTTCCCGTATTCTAAAAGCAGCCATGGGGAACATGTAATTAGTCTTACTGGTGGACCACGGGGTACAATTGCCACACCACCATTGGAGTTGATGCCTGCTCATGTCATCCTGCTGATAGAACATAGAGACCTGAAGTAGGAGGCTCCAAAACAGGCAATGGGATTGCCTGTAAGTTGATGAATCATCCAGGTTAAGAGATCGGCTAGAGTGCCGCAAATGCCATTGAGTACAGGTGGTTGAGTTATAGGGCATAGGGACAACAGTTGAGGGGGTTGCCTTAGTACACAAGAAACTGTGCTGTCTAGCCATCATTACGGCTGTATAGTTTGCCCATTGATACCAGTGATTGTCATGGGTGCATACCCATGTTAGGGCACAAGGTCTGCACTGATACATCTTTGCCTCCCAACCAGAGTGACCCTGGCATTACCAGTCCAGGTCTGCCAAGTTAAATGGTCTCCAAGTCTGAGTATGCAGGCCTGGCAGAGAGGGGGGGGGTATCAGGGGCCTCACCCATGTCTTCCCCATCCCTGCTGCTCAGGGAACTATGCTCCACATCTCCAACACTATCATTTCTGGCATGGAGTGATCAGTATCCCCTGCACCTTGTTCAGAACCCTGCTGAGGGGTACTAGCCTCCTCTGTGCCCTGCCCGTATCCAAGTTCCTCAGCCTCAACTCCACTTAGTGTTAGAGTTAGTTTGTGCCGGTGGGAGAGCTTTAGTACAATGATTAAGGTGGTACCATGTGTGTGTTGTCCTTCCACTTGGATGGTGGTAGGCGATGCCTTAGTCACTACAAAAAAAAAGGTCCCTCTCTCCTTGGCTCATTCCAGAATCTTCAAAAAGCTGCATGTACACCCAATCCCTGGGTTTAATAGGTCCTTCCTCATTGACAGGTCTGTTCCCTTTGTGTTTCCTGCAGGTGGGTAGTCTCATGTATCATAGTTAGAACTTAAGCAATATATGCAGCAGCTAAGCTTAACTGCTCCAAGCTAGGCCCTTCATATGGGCCTTCCCACCTAGGTACTGGCATAGGTTTACCTGTGAGCATCTTATGCAGTGTTAGATTGGTCACGCGACAACTCATTAGCGCCAGTGCATCAACACAATTAAGGTTGGTGCTTGCGCAGATCTTGTTTAATTTGGCTTTCAAGTGTCCCATTAATTCTTTCCACCATACCCTGTGACTGGGGATAATACACACATCCACATCTGTTTGATTCTCAAAGACTGCAGCACCAACTACTTTCTGAATGAAGGCAGACCCATTGTCTGAGCTGATTTCATACGCTATACCAAACATTGGGATAACTTCATTTGAAAGAAATTTCACTACTGTCCCTGCTCATCTTCCTTCATTGTCACTGGTATGCTCCACTGGGGTGTTACCTTCAGATTCCCTGTCAAGTTGCAGCACACTAGGATTTTAATTTTGCCATCCCCAGACTCCCAAACCCCTGTCATGAGCATATGCCATTCCTTAATTGTTTCTACATGCCTGGCTATAGGTCTTTAGATTGATATCTCTTATTTACCAGTAAGGTTAAATGTGGTGCAGCACCTGGTACACTATACCATTTTTCCAGGAACGCATTGGTCTCTATTTGCAGGATCACTCCCTGCTCCCCTAATACTATTGCTTCACTTCTCAAATATTGTGGACCAGCGACTTCCTGCTGCCACTGCCTCTCTAATACCTCATCCGGAGACTCAAATATCACTGTACAGTGCAGCTCAGACTTTGGTGGTATTGCTTTAGTCAATACTTCTGCTTCCCACATCACCCAACTGTGTTGAATATCACTTGCTATATCCCCTATCACATAAACATCTTTAAACTTCTTGCATCGCTAATTATGTATTGGCCTTTTCCATAACAAAATCTTACTTCTAACTGTAATAAAGCATCCCTACATAAGTTAATTGACATCTCTTTATACACCAATATTGGCAGAACTATCTTCCATTTCTAATCTTACTGGAGCTGTAAAGTGAGTTACCTGTGATTTCTCAGAGAACCCTGCAGTCTTAACAAATTTACTTGACACTGGAAGGTGAGGGGCATACCACGGCTATATGCAAATGTAGCTCCAGCATCTACTGCCCTTCTACATTAACTTGTATTACTGGTTCTTGATCAGCCTCCCATGCTACTACAGGCTAGTTCCCTGTCTCACCCAGGTTCTCAGGGCATCCCTAGCACATCCCATCCGGGTTAACAGGTCCTGCTGGGTCTGTAAGTGTCTGGGAAGTGGCCACTAGGGATTCCTGCTGTCTAGGCCTGCTGTGGGGCAGAGGGGGCCTGGTCCAATAAGGGTAATTCCTCCTCGAGTGGCCTGGTTGATGGCATCCCCAGCACATCATTTCTGCCCCGCCCCCCCCTCCCCCCTCCCCTTGAGCCTGATTTATCATGTACCTTAGTCTCCTATTCCTAGGTTCCTGACCTTGGACATTCCAGTTCTGTTTAGGCTGTTTAAATCTGCCCTGCCCTGGGTACACCACCTGTGGGGAAGCTTCTAAGAAGCTCCATTGCTGGCATGGGACTTTCTGGCCCCTGTCTGGCTACCTGATAGGACCCCCTTTGCACCAGCCCTTGGTTCACGCCAGTGTTGATTATTGTGTCAGTTCTTACTGGCAAGACCTTTGTAGCCTTCTCTTATTCTTTCCATTTAAGCTCTTTGAGCTGCATTTACACCTCCTCCTGTTCAGACAGTTTTTGTCTTTTCAAAACCTTTCAACTGCATGAGCTACATGATTTCTAAATTCCTGGTGGCTCACTGATGTCAGATCCATCTCCTCCAGTCTTGACCAGACTTGGGAGGGCATTGCCTCAATTGTGGAATTTCAGAACATTGTGGTCTGCAACTGATTAGTCTGTGTGTTGCTTGGTTTCCCATCTCCACTTTTGTTAAACTGTTTCTCCAAGGAGGCAGCCGGGTTTTCACTTTCTCCCAGTGGATCCCTTCAAAGCCTGGGGTCCATTTGGGTGGATAACGAGTCTCTTAAGGCCTGCCATACATTGTCTCACTTGATCAAACCTGACTCCATCAATCATTGGATTGTCTGCCAGGCAGGTCCAGAGTTCCCCAAGGAATGTATTGTGGGTTTCTCCCCTCTTTTATAAGCAGTGGTAGCAGCCTTCACTGTTGGCCCTTTATCCCTTTGCCTGTGCTACTTCTCCATAAATCCCCCTCAGGCTCTGAATCCGATGCCATTTCTAATTCCTCCCATCCTTTAGCTACTTGGGCCTTTTTCTTTCCTCGTCTGTCATCATCCCTTTCTGCTTGCTCTGTGCCACTTCTCTTCAGCCCACCTTTCATATCGGCATGAGTATTCCTTAATTGCTTTTTGTTCCCTTAGCCCACGCAGCACACTAATCTCATGTTTCAGCTTTTCTTGCTCATGTTGTATGGCTTCTATTTGCCTGTCCCTTTTCTCTCAGTTCATTTGTCTTCCGCACTTGCATCCCATTCTAACTATCCCTCTATTTCTGCTGTTCCCTTTATTACTGGACACTGCTTCAAGGTCTCTTCAACTCCTCCACATCTGGGTATGTATGGGGGGGGAAAGAGAAGGGGAAATGCCAATTCCTGTAACTGCTCAGCTTGTTCTTTTGCAGCTTTCCTAGTCACCACAGGTGCCTGACAAGCTACCTTCAGTTCCTCACCCTCTTTCCTGAAAAATTTCAGTTTTTCCATTTCCTGATCCCTCTTTTGGTTTCTATTTTTAAGATTTATCTTTCAGCTTATAGACACACACACACAAAAGGTACCTTCTTTTGGCCATTTCCCTATTTTTCAGAATTTTTTACAATATCATTTCTTGCCACCAGAAATTTCTTACTCAGTATCTCAACTGCAATCCCTTTATCCATGTTAACATATATTTCAGTCCAGCTAATGTATTATCTCTGCTCTCAAAAAACACTTCCTCATACCATTCAAGTCTGGTAGGGCTTTGTCAACAGTATAAACAATCCCTAACTTTATAACTTGCAATTGTCCCTTACCAATCTATCAATTCCTAAATATCCTCAATTGCAGCTAGTTAATACAAACTTATTCTCATTCAGCCTAAACCAATCTAGCACTCCATTTTCAAAATGCACCAATCACTAACAGTTTCTTGAAAAATCTGTCAACCAAAAAAAAAATTTACATTCTTACAGTGCAATATAAAATCAAAATACCCCTGGATCTCAAGCTCCAGTGAAACAAAACATTTAGCCACCAAACAATTATGCATACAAGCCAGATCACAATGATTAAACTATAAAATCTCTCAGACACACCCACAAGCATTCTGCAAACTACAGCTGCTCTCTCTCTCTCTCACACACACACACATATTCAGAGCCTTGCTGCGAACAGCCAAGAACTCAGCCATAAATCAATCTCTCTCGCAGCCAGAGCCTTACTTAAACAGACCCTTTGTTCATTTCTAAGAGTCTAATTATCCTGCAAGCCTTATATAAAAGATTCAACAGTCTAGTAACACTAACACTGACTATTCTCTGCTATTTTACTTTTAATCATCCACTACCAATCTGCTGGCTTTCTAAACAGATCTTTCAGCGCTTTTTGTAAAACTATTTCCCTTTATTTATTTTGCCCTATCTATTCAGGCCCTCGTTTCCTGCCAGGTGTTATCTATATGGTCTTATGTTCACCACATGGACTTTTAGCTTCAACATGTGGACCTTTTACTCAGACAATTGCTACATTCTATTCTTACTCACCCCTTAACCCACTGTGCAGTTTTGTTGACCAATTCTCCACGTCTTCTTCAGCTGCAATTTACCCCTCACCTTTGGATCTTGGATCAGAGACCCTTTGGCAAGTTCCTGCACCTCCAAGTCCCCACAGATTTCTCCAAGCCAACAGAATATAGTCCAAATTCACAGCAAAAAAAAATGCTAATTTTTTTTGTTGGGTACCCTTATTCTGTCAGTCTTGGGGAGTGCCCCTGGTGGACCAAGAAGCACCCTGTCACTGCTGCCTTCTTTCCAGGTGGGTCTCTGCACAACTCTGCTCCCAGCATCAAATTTGTTGTGGAGAAAATGTAGAGAATCACCGGGAGATGCAGAGAGTCCTTCAAGGAGGTCTTTTATTTGCAAGCAAAAAACCATGACACTGAGAAAGCAGATTCTCAAATGCCCATGAACCTCAGTGTCCGTGGTTTTTAAATTTTTTTTAAATCATGTTTCTGTTAGCTTATCAGCATGTCCAACTATATTAATCAAAGTACCTCACTCTCGCTACACAGTAAACCAGTGATGTTAGTTCCCATTATCACTTTAGTTGTATATTCTACTTAAATGTTATTCAAACATCACGGTTAAATATTTAGTGCTAACTCTTGCAACGATAGTCTTTCATGCCAGACCCTACTTAATATTTTCCTAGTGTCATAATTAGAATTTATCATCACCTCTGCTACAGTGATCTTCCATTCCAGACTAACTTGTCATGATATTTAACTAAAAGAGAAAATGCTGGAAAATCTCAGCAGGTCTGGCAGCATCTGTAAGGAGAGAAAAGAGCTGATATTTCAAGTCTAACTGACCCATCTATTACAGTAGGCTGTCTCAAGCTGACTCTACAAACTATTCATTAGATATTTAATGTCTGTCCCAAATATTTATGGTCTCAATCTGGTCATACTGACACTTAACAGGGAAACTACCTCTACTAATTTTAATCTCATTTTGCCATAATTTTTATCTCATCTTTCAGCCTTAACCTTACTCTGCTAATTGGTGTAAGAGCATTCCACTATTCTTATCCCATCATGCCTTCCACTGATTGCCAGTGGTCTTCATGCTTCCATGCTCTTTATTTTCCATAATTGCAGTACCAGCTTTCATAAGACTCTTGACAGCCAGTATTTAAGTTATTGACACAGCATACAAATGATTATAATGACAAAAATTACTAATCCATTACAGTAAATAGAGTTTGAAGAATCCTCTCATGTGGAAAAATATTCGCTAGTAAAAGTTCTTAAATCCATAGTCCTTAGTGACCATTCCATCCCCTCCAAGTTGAGTGGAAATGAGCCAGTCAACCAAAATCTCCTTCAATAAAGTCCAACCTGAAAACAAAATTCAGTCTGTCCTTGCCGACCACTTCATGGAGAAATCTGAATTCTACTATAAAAGGACAGTTAAATACTTAACTAAACGGACGAGGCTTCCATCCTTCCAGAGATGCTGCAGATAGAGGATACCAGTGTATCGGAGTGTGAAGTGCAACAGCAGGATAGGTGAATACAGCATTCTTTGCTGCTTCTAATCCTGCTCTGCTGTCAAGTGTAACAAAGCCAGTGTTGTGATGTTAGCTTTGTCAGTGAACAATCATACCCCTTAAAATGATCGAAAGACAAGGTAAATCCCATATGATTTACTGTCCAAAGGAAGGCCACTGTCAAAAATCATACCAACCTCCTCTTCACTATTGATAGCTTCTTCACTTTTCATGCTTATGACTGGGGAGCTGATTGAATCCATTAGATCAGGTTGTGGAAGAGTGGGCTGTGGTCTGAAAGCACGCTTTACCTGTGAGTGGAGAAACTCTAGAGACAATGTTAGCTGCTGAAAGTATCTTTGCATTTCCTGTCATTCCTTCCTTGCCAAGGTGGTTATTAGTATGAAGACAGTCACACATTTAACTACACCAAATTGTCTCTGCCTATTTCAACATTCTCAGTCATCTTGAAGTCTGTTACTCTGTTCACTATTTATGACAGTCTAGTTTTATACAATCCATAAACTTCTAAATTGAACTGCCTAAACAATTCAGGTAGTTCTAAAACAACGGTGGTCCTAAAAATCAAACCCTCGGGGGACCCCTTTTAGGTTATTCAAAAAAAACTTTCCTTTAACAAATTAATACTTAGCTAACATGAAAACTGTCAGGAAAAAAGTATTTCCAAAATCTAGAACAGCAAGAAAAATAAGATATTTCCTGTGAAGAGAGAGAATTGAAGAGGCAGTTTCAGTTCAGATTTAACATGTCAAAAATTCATTGGAAACAAATGCTGAATATTTTAAAATGTTCTCCAAATGAAACTTCTCAAATAAAAACAAAAAACAGTCAGAATTACAGTGGCAATCTTGGTAGTGATCAACATTTTTTGAGTTTGCAATATGAAGGGGGCCAATGAAGTCTTAACAATAATTCACAGAACTGAAACATCTCAGCCTCAAGTTCAATATTCTCTAAAATCAGAAAACATCAAACTCAAAGTGCACTGTTCTTTTTGAGAATACTCTGCATTAAAAACACAGATATTATGATACAATATTCTCAAATGGCTAAAGCATGACCACTGACCCAACTGTTTTTTTTTAAAACAGGCATTGTAGAATTTGAAACAAATTAGAGGCTTAAGGTACTCAATTTGTTTTAAGGTTACAAGTTTGATAATTTTTTAAAAAGGACATAATGTTGTACAATTTCAATGTAAAAACAAAATCTGCCCTATTACATAGCCAACAAAACACATTGAATTGAGATCCTAATTCAAGCAAGGCAAAACACATTCACTTAAAAGGATTCTCTGAACCAGTATTTTAACAAACCAACATTTTTAAACATCAAACACACGCAGCATGGTACAGTTTACATTGAAAAAGGAAAGTTTCAACACAAGTATTAGTACAACCTTAATTTCAGCATTTTTCTTTGTTTTTTTTTGCATCCTCTCACTGAACTGAGAGAGAAAACCCTCACAGCAGACCACACAGCACTGCAGTCCAAGCCACTGTCTTCCCTCAGAACAAAGACTGGCAGAGCCTCAAATTTCACTACTGGGGACTTTAACCCCTTTCTCAGTGTATTCCTCATGGGGGCTGGGACCCCAATCAGACACAGAGGTCTCAAATCTCACTTAAAAACACAAAAAACTCAAATCCCACTCAAACATAGATGACTCGAATTACATTACAGCAAGAGGACTTGATCCTCAATAAAAATGAAGAGACTCAAACCCCACTACAGCACAGAGGACTTGAACCTCAATTAAAACCCAGGGAACTTGAACCCCAGTACAGCACAGAGGACTTGACTCTCAATAAAACCCACCCAATACAGCATAGATGGCTCAAACCTTAAAACCTAGGGGATTCAAACCCCAATACAGCATGGAGGACTTGAACCTGAATTTTACCCAGGGGACTCAAACCCCAATACAGCACATAGTATAGCTTTACCTCCTTTATCTCAGATCCAGGCCAGTGAGAGGGAACAATCACTCATGTACACAGGGACATGAGTTCTCAGTCTTCTCTCAAACAACAGATTCTTAAAGAATCATATAGTCACTTGCAGACAGTAGCATTCAAATAAGGCAACATCTATATTGATTGGGTAACCATTACAATCCACAGTAAAGATTAAGCCGTCTAGCATTATACAATGGATGTTCTTAACCTTGTTAACTGGCTTCACATAATAAATGCTTTTCACCTTGTTAATTGGCTTTACATAATGATTGCTTTTCACCTCGTTAACCCACTACCCTTGCTTCCAGCACCTCATTGTTTACTGCAAGTTTTTATCTAGTCAGTCATGTTAGCTGAGCCTTTGTTGCACAACCCCAAATTTAACTCTTTCCCTACCTGCTCATACCTTTAAATGGAAGCACATTGTCAATCACCTGATGAAGGAGCGTCGCTCCGAAAGCTAGTGTGTTTCCAATTAAACCTGTTGGAGTATAAACCTGGTGTTGTGTGATTTTTAACTTTGCACACCCCAGTCCAACACCGGCATCTCCAAATCAGGCTCATACCTGATACACTTTCTCACACTGGGCAGGGAATGTCACAGATTCACAGCCCTTTGGGTGACAAAGTTCTTCCTCAACTCAGTCCTAAATCTGCTTCTCCTTATTTTAAGGCTATGCCCCTAGTTCTAGTTTCACTTGCCAGTGGAAACAACCTTTCTGCATCTATCTTATCTACTCCCTTCATAATTTTATTTGCTTCTATAAGATACCCCTCATTCTTCAAAATTCCAATGAGTCTAGTTTCAGTCTTCTCAATCTCTCTTCATAAGCCAACTCTCTCAACTCCAGAATCAACCTAGTGTACCTCCTCTGCACCCCCTCCAGTGCCAGTAGATCTTTTCTCAAGTAAGGAGACCAAAACTGTGTGTAGTACTTCAGGTGTGACATCACCAGCCCCTATACAGCTGCAGCATAACCCCCTATTTTTAAACTCCATCCATCCATCTAGCAATGAAAGACATTATTCCATTTGCCTTCTTAATTACCAGCTGCACTGCAAACCAACCTTTTGTGATTCGTGTGTAAAGACACCCAGGTCCCTTTGCGCAACAGCATGCTGCAATTTTTCACCTTTAAATAATAGAGGAGAAAGTGAGGACTGCAGATGCTGGAGATCAGAGCTGAAAATGTGTTGCTGGAAAAGCGCAGCAGGTCAGGCAGCATCCAAGGACCAGGAGAATCGATGTTTCGGGCATGAGCCCTTCTTCAGGAATGAGGAAAGTGTATCCATCAGGCTAAGATAAAAGGTAGGGAGGAGGGACTTGGGGGAGGGGCGTTGGAAATGCGATAGGTGGAAGGAGGGTCAAGGTGAGGGTGATAGGCTGGAGAGGGAGTGGGGGCGGAGAGGTCAGGAAGAAGATTGCAGGTTAGGAAGGCGGTGCTGAGTTCGAGGGTTGGGACTGAGACAAGGTGGGGGGAGGGGAAATGAGGAAACTGGAGAAATCCGAGTTCATCCCTTGTGGTTGGAGGGTTCCTAGGCGGAAGATGAGGCGCTCTTCCTCCAACCGTCGTGTTGCTATGGTCTGGTGATGGAGGAGTCCAAGGACCTGCATGTCATAGCAACACGACGGCTGGAGGAAGAGCGCCTCATCTTCCGCCTAGGAACCCTCCAACCACAAGGGATGAACTCGGATTTCTCCAGTTTCCTCATTTCCCCTCCCCCCACCTTGTCTCAGTCCCAACCCTCGAACTCAGCACCGCCTTCCTAACCTGCAATCTTCTTCCTGACCTCTCCGCCCCCACTCCCTCTCCAGCCTATCACCCTCACCTTGACCCTCCTTCCACCTATCGCATTTCCAACGCCCCTCCCCCAAGTCCCTCCTCCCTACCTTTTATCTTAGCCTGATGGATACACTTTCCTCATTCCTGAAGAAGGGCTCATGCCCGAAACATCGATTCTCCTGGTCCTTGGATGCTGCCTGACCTGCTGCGCTTTTCCAGCAACACATTCTCACCTTTAAACAATAGTCCATTTTGCTGGTATTCATACCAAAACGAATGACCTCACATTTAATTCTGAATGAGTAATTTACCTATGCCACTTGTCAACTATTCCCCATAGCTCACCAAATCCTTCCTTTTCAGATAATCATTAAATTCCTTTTAAAAGCCTGAATTGGCTCTGTCTATATCACACACTGAGTCAGTGTGTTCCAGATCAAAGCCACTTGCTGTGCCATTCTTCATGAGGCCATTGTTTCTTTTATCAGTTAGTGTAAATCTATGCTCTCTGGTTCTTAATCCTTCTACAAATAAGAACAGTATCTCCCAAATACTATGTCATGAGAAATAACGAGAAATTTTATGCTCCTAATCTTTGAGGGCAGGTGGGCAACATGAACAGCAGCACAATAATTAACTCACCACCATCCCACCCACCTCTGAGTTGTGCTCCATAATATGATGGATGCGAAAGACATCGGTCAGCCCACATATGCTTAGGTCATTTGAGGCCCTAAAACCATAAAATGTAGGAGCAGAAGTAGGCCATTCAGCCCATCAAATCTGCACTGCCATTGAGAGAATTGCTGATCTGATAATCCTTAACTCCATTTTCCTGCCTTTACCCCATCATCCTTCATTCATTTCATTATTGAGTGTAGTTAACAACCCAGCATCCAAAGCCCTCTGTAGTAAAGAACTGCACAAATTCACTACTTTCGAAGAGTAGAAATGCCTCCTCTGTCAATATAAGATTGAACCCTTATTCCAGCCCCAGAATCAACATCTTCACATCTACCCCATCAAGAATGTTATATGTTTCAATTTGGCCGCTTCTCATTATTTAAATTCAAAGGAATAATAGACACACCCTACCCAATTTCTCCTCATATGACAATCCCTGTATACCTGGGATCCACTGAATGAGCCTTCGCTGGACTGCTTCCAATGTCAAAACACTTTTCCTTAGATTATGGGACCAAAGCTGTGTTCAGTATTCCAGCTACAGTTTGACTAGTGTCTTGTATTTTTAGCAAGATCTACCTATTTTTATATTCTGTTCCTTTTGAAATAAAGGCCAACTTTCAATCTGACTTCCCTGTTACTTGTTGAACCTGTAACCTTGTGGTTTATGCAAGATGATTCCTAAATCCTTCTGTCTCGTGGCTTTCTGCAGTCCTTTACCATTTGAGTAATACTGGACACTCTACCTTTCGCGCCAAAGTGCATAGCCTCACATTTTACCACATTGTATTCCGTCTCCCATATTTTTTGCTGAGTCACTTCACTTGACTGTATCCCTCTGCAGACTCCTTGAGTTATCCATAGCACTTGACTTCCGACCTATTACTGTGTAATCCTGGCTAAATACCTTCACTTCTTTTTAATTCAAATCATTAATATATATCGTAAATAATTGTGACCTCAGCACTGGTCCCTGTGGACTCCACTAGTTACAGATTACCATTCTGAAAATGCCCTCCTTGTCCAAACTTTCTGTCTTCTATTCGTTAGCCAATCCTCTATCCATACTCATATACTACCTTCAATCCCGTGAACTATTATTAAGTAGCCTAATATGAGATATCGTATCAAACGCCTTCTGGAAATCAAAATGTATTACATCCTCAGCTTCCACTTTATCTGTCCTCTTGTTACCTCCTCAAAGAACTTGAATCAGTATCCCCTTCATGAAGCCACGCTGACTCTCATTTCTGAATGTTCCATATTACCTCCTAACATTTTCCCAACAGACGTTAAGCTAACCAGCCCACAGTTACCTGTATTTTTGTCTCCTTCACTTTTTTGAATAAGGTGTTACATTGGTATTATCTAATCCTCTGGCACTTTTTCAGAATCTAAGGATTTTTGAAAGATCAATAGAAGTGTATCCCCTTTCTCTGGTTACTTCTTTTGACATGTTTGCATGCATCCCATCAGGCCAAGAGGACTCATTGGTCTTTAGCCCCTAGTACATTTTTCTAGTGATAGTTATTGTTTTTATTTCCTCCCCCATTTCTGCTCCTTAATTTTTTAGTATTTTTGAATGCCATTCGGGTCTTCTACTGATGCAAAATATTTATTCAACTCCTCTGCCAGTTCCTGTTTCTCCATTATTATTTCCCCAGTCTCATTCTCTAATGGGCCAATGATCACTTAAGCCTCTGTCTTCATAGAATCCTAACAGCAAGGAAGCAGGCCATTTGGCCCAGCAAATCCACAACGAGTCTCCGAAGTGCATACCAACCAGACCAACCTTATCCCTGTAACCATACATTTCCCATGGCTAACCCATCTGATCTGTACCTCCGTGGACACTATGGGAACTTTAGCTTGGCCAATCCATCTAAACTGCACATTCTTGGACTGCAGGTGGAAACCAGGACACTCAGAGAAAACCCACACAGGCACGGGGAGAATATGCAAACTCCACACTGACAGTCGCCCAAGGGTGGAATTGAACTCAGTTCCCTGGTGCTGTGAGGCAGCAGTGCTAAACACAAAGCCAATGTGCTACCTTCCTTTTTATATATTTAAAGATGCTTTGGCTGTCCATCTGATATTACTTGCAAGTGTTCCCTCAATGTTAATTTTCTCCCTTTTCTTTGATCATCTTTTGTTGCCTTTACAATTATCCAAATCATCTGGCATACCACTAATCTTTGCCACTCTGCATGTTTTTTCTTTCAACTTGATGCTGTCCTTAACTCCTTGGTTAACTGTCATGATCCCATTCCTAACTTGGAGGTGCCGTTGTTGGACTGGGATGGACAAAGTTAAAACTCACACGACACCAGACTATGGTCCAACAGGTTTATTTGGAAGTACTAGCTTTCGGATCACCTCTCCTTCATCAGGTGGTGGTCCACAACCACCTGATGAAGGAGCAGTGCTCCGAAAGCTAGTGCTTCCAAATAGACCTGTTGGTCTATAACCTGGTGTTGTGTGATTTTTAACTTTATCTGATTCCTAGAATCCTTCTTCCTCACTGAGATATGTCTTTGCTGCAAGCCATATTTTTTCAAATATCTGCCATTGTTAATCATGAATGTTTGATACTAAACTCCTTTTCAAATCCACTCCAGCTAGCATTGCCCTATTTCTTTCTAATTACCCTAATTTAAATTTAGTACAGTTGTTTCTAACCCACCTTCTCCCTCTCAAACTGAATGCTAAATTCTATCTTGAAATGGTCATAACTTTCTAGGGGATTTTTTACTCTGAGATAATTAATCAAACTTGCCTTATTGCATGTTACCAGATCCAATATAGCCTGATGCTTGGTTGGATCTACAGCATATTGTTCTGGGAAACTATCAGGAATACACTCAATGGATTTCCCTTGTGCCTCCCTCTGCCAATTTGACTTTCCCAATCTACGTAAAGATTAAAGTCACCTGTGATTTATCAACAGCCTTTTTTTACATGCCCTCATTATATCCTGATAATGGTATCCTACTGGAAAAGTGTGGTGCTGGAAAGGCACAGCAGGTCAGGCAGCATCCGAAGAGCAGGAGAATCAATGTTTTGGGCATAAGCCCTTCATCAGGGCTATTCTTCTACTGGTCAGCTATTTTAGAGCCCTATTGACTACTCCTTTCAGTGAATTTTTCCCCTGGTTAGTTTCTACTTCCACTCATATGTATTCTACATCTTCCACCTCAAAATCATTTCTTGCCATCAACCTTATTCCAACACTTACTAACAAAGCTATCCCCCCCCCCCCCCCCCCGCATCCTTACCTCCTTGCCTGTGTTTTCCAAAAGTCAAATGCCCCTGAATATTTAGTTCCCAGCTTTGATTTCTTTACAGCAACGTCTCCATAATGGCTATACTCCTGAGATTTGGCATTGTAGGGATTAATCAGCCATTAGACAGTCAGTTTGATCACCAGTTTGATCACCAATGAGATTCCCTGTCTCACAGACAATTCACAACTAACCTTTCTATTGGGATGGCAAGCATTATCCCCATATGTCTGAAAATTTGAACATAATATTTCAAGTCAATGTTCTTTTATTAGAATTTATTAAAGGCCATTGACCTGAAAATTAAGTTTTTCTCTCTATAGATGCAGCATTTTCTTTTTCTATATCAGGTTTGTAGCATGTGTAGTATTCCTTATTGTTTACTGCAAGCATTTCATTTTAGATACCCTGAAATTCAGCGTTCTCAGCCTTGATTGTGAAAAACTTACACTCCATTCGTGACATTGAACAAGGTCTGTTATAGTCACCCTGTTAATCCAAAGGAAGTGTCAAGGTACAGTTACTGGAGTTGATTGTGGCAATTATGATTCTTCTAACAACCTCCTATCCTTCCCCATCATGTCCTGATGATGATAAAAATATCAATGACAGGTCAATTAAAAGTAGGGACCTTATAACAAAGAATTTCTATAAACATGATTAAATATTATGATCATTTTGTTTCAAAGTGCTTCATCATTTAATCTCTAATGATTAGGAGACACTGTAAAACTACACCCAACACCTTTATCTCTTATTCCTTAACTTGCAATTGAGTTCATAATAGTTTCAAGTAATTGTACTTGCTCTTCTGTGTATAGTTCATTAGCCTATGAATATTTGCTTGCTAACAATTATGTGGAACTAAATATCATGGCAACCAATTGCTGCGCTAAAACAGAAAGTGTCACTTGTAGTTATCCAGCATTGCCCAGCATTTGGCTTTTAACTATCTACTAGAAGGAAACACTTAGATGCCAGGCAACAGATAACATAGAAATTGAGAGGTAAGCAGCTATGAGGCTAAATGATGGCTGTAGGTTAGTACAGTATTCATGTTCTCATTCCTCCTTTGCTCATACAGCACATGTAATTTATTATCCAAATTTGAAAACAAATCTTTACTGAATTGTATCACTATTAACAGTTAACAATCTGCATAGATAGATAACGTATATAAAAATTTGAACTTCCAATTAATAGTTGAAAAGAGGACAAGATTTCAAAAGAGCAAAAGCTCTATTGAATAAACACTATCTTTATGAACAACTTATGCTTTAAAGCACATCATGGAATATTCCTCATTTTTAGCAAAATTGAAAAACCACCTTTCATAGTTGTAAATTACACTGACCAGTAGATGGTGAAGAATGTTTTCTAAGATTACAAAGGGATCTTGATCATTTGGGTCAATTGGCTGAAAAATATCAGATTGAACCTGATAAATGTGAGGTATTACATTTTGGTACAACAAGCAAGGTAGGGCTTATACAATTAATTCTAAGGCCTTGGGTAGTGTTGTAGAACAGGGGAACTTAGGGGGTGCAGGTATATAATTCTCTGAAGTTTGTGTCACATATAGACAGGGTGGTTAAAAAGGCATTTGTCACGTTCGTCTTCATTGCTCAGTCCTTTAATGATAGGAATTGGGAAGTCATATTGAGGTTGTACCGTACATTGGTGAGACCTGTTCTAGAATACTGTGTCCAGTTCTGTTGCCCAGTTATAGGAAGGATATTATTAAGTTGGAGAGGGTTCTGAAGAGATTAACCAGGATGTTGCCAGGTGTGGAAGGTTTGAGTTATAAAGAAATGTTGGATCGGCTGGAACTTTTTTCATTGTAGTGTAGGAGGTTGAGAAGTTTATAAAATAATGACAGGTATAGATAGATTTAATGGTAGTTGTCTTTTCTCTCGGATGAGGGATTTCAAGACCAGGGTGCACATTTTTAAGGAGAGAGATTTTAAAAAGTCATGAGGGGCAATTTTTTTTACACAGAGGTGGTTCACGTGTGGAATGAACTTTCTGAGGAAATGATGGATGTGAGTACAATTACAATGTTTAAATGACATTTGGCTAAGTACATGAATAGGAAAGGTTTGGAGGGATATGGGCCAGGAGCAGGCAGGTAGGACTAGTTCAGTTTGGGATTATGTTCAACATGGACTGGTTGGGCCAAAGGGTCTATTTCCGTGCTCTATGACTCTGTGACATTTAGTTCTCCCAGAATCAGTCCAAAATAATTCTTAACTCTCAATACTTCACTTCTCTAACCACAGAAGTGCCTTTCACAACGCAAGTATTACTGTAAATCCACAAGTGCAAGCTATGTGGATTGTCCAGTGTGGATTTAACTTCACATAAATTTGGTCTTTTCATTCCAAGCATAATCTTCCACCCACATTCTGACACCGTGTGGCCTCTTGTTCTTTTCTCACTCTCAGAAGCTGGCAGACCAATCCCACAGTCTGAGATAACGTGTAAAATTTTAGGAAAGCATTTAATCTATTACAGTGATTTCATCTATGCCTTTTCCATATTAAAGCCCCAAAGGAACATGAATCATATGAACCTTGTATGAGGTTAGAGATGTGGATTCCTTGATTCCTGTTTAGATGTTCTGTACTGGACAGTGACAAGATGAGAATGACCACTGAGCTTTGAATAACAGTACCAGGGTCTTCAGATATAGAAGGCCAGGTAAAGTGTGTGGCCTCATTGTGAACGACAAGGGAGTGTCTGCCATTCTGACTTTATTCTGTGAGCAGTATGGCACTGTGGCTGCTGTGCCATTACACTGCTGGTGACAGCACTGAATTGCCAATGCTTGTCCAAGTGCACAGTGACTTTTTTAAAAATTGAAACATGTGCAAGGGATATTCAAAGGATATCCAGTGACTGGCACATGTTCTAGGATTGGTGTGTGATGTGAGTGGAGAAGCAGAGGTCATTCATGAAATTTGTTTAGTAATGTACTACAAGAAGTTTCACAGAGCCTTGCAGCAAGAATCCTTCCAAACAAACTCGATTTAATTCACCCTTAGCCAAAAAAAAGATCAGCTCCAACTGTCAGAATTTCCCAGTCCCATTGGTTGCATACAAGTTTGCTTCATTGGAGGAACCCATTAACCTCAGCAATAGAAAAGGATTATGCTCCAAGATTATATCAATTATATATGATGAACAACATTGAATCATACACACAATAAGATTTGGTGAGTGGATGGCAGGTGTCTGACCACCTTTCTCTCCCTGCAATTTTTAAATGATCCTTGAAGTAACATAAGTAAAGTCATGTTTAAAATGAAAAGTTTTGTTCCTTCTGTTAAATATATCATTGGTCCAAAGGCAAGTCCACAGCTACAGATGTAAACTGGGAGGTTGCAATGAGTAGGCAATATAAGCGAAATAAACAGGAAAATATTTCCATTATACATATTTTCAAAACTTTTCTTATTTGTTGCAATTACTCTTTAAATGTCCTGCATTTTGTTATTATTATCTGACAGAGTTGTGCCTTTCATGTAGGTGGCTGCTTGGCATTGGCTGGCAAACAGATAACCAATTCTGATATCAGGATGCCATCAACTTAGATTGAGCCTCCTTTATTTGGGTAAGAGTTTCATTCCACCAATGTCATCTTCAGTAGAAACTTCTGAGTGTAATTGCTGTCTTTATTTGGTCTGAAAAAAGGTCTGTGGTCTTGGTCTGTGACTCCAAACCTACAGTAGTGTGGTAAACTCTTAAATGCCTTCTTAAGTGGCTGAGCAAACTATTTGGTTCTATCAAAACACTACAATGTTGAAGAAGAGTCATGAAACTGGACAAACAATCTGGCATCGGCTTAGGTATTGGAAACAACAATGGCAAGCCCAGTCCTATTAATACTGTAAAACCCACCTGACTAATATCTGACAGCTTGTGCCAAAAGTGGGAGAACTGTCTTGCAGACTAGTCAAACAACAACTAGGCATTTAGTATAGTAAACTATGAAGGTCTGTACAATTATGGCTCCCTTGAAAATTTCATCACGATGATCTATTAATTTCTTGATGACCAGTATGGTGCAGAATGGTGCTTCAAGAGACCACTTCCTGTCATTAAAGCGCCAAGCAAGACTGCATAATGGGTGAGTTCTGTTTGTCATCCATTCTTTAGTTATGTTTTTGTGTACAGTTAAAGATCTCAACATAGGGATGCACACCCAGTTCAGACCAATGGAAATTGATTCAAAATGTAAAGGCTTATGATTGTACAAAACATTTATAAAGTTAATTTTTGTGCGCCTTTGACTGTGCTTTTAGCATACACTCCAAAGGGCATATAACTGTTGGTTGATTGATTTACCAAAGCCTTCAGATGTTTTGGCCTTGTGATAAATTTGAAAAAGACATAGGACAGAACTTTTTGCTTGCTTCAGCAGCTTGAACAATGGCAAGAAATTTGAGAATATGTAATGAAAATGGAAAAATTAGAGTTCTGTATCTAACTAATGTGCGACAGCTACCTTATTTCCATGCACTTACATTTTATTAATGCTAATCTCGGCTCATTTCTTTGCAGCGTCCAATTCTCCTGAGAAACCTGACCACAACAATTGTCAAGGTGGTTTCCTGATGAAAGCAGTTTGCCACTTGCTTCTCTAGACCTTCTGACACAACAATGTCCCTGCATGTGCCATGGACATCATTCTCTTCCACCCTTCCTTCATGTAAGTGAGCATTGCTAACATCACTGCTCTCAGACTAACTTTCACATCACTTAAGAACCT
This sequence comes from Chiloscyllium punctatum, assembly GCF_047496795.1. Lineage (NCBI taxonomy): Eukaryota > Metazoa > Chordata > Chondrichthyes > Orectolobiformes > Hemiscylliidae > Chiloscyllium > Chiloscyllium punctatum. The sequence continues at coordinate 40,985,815 of NC_092758.1, forward strand.
CACTTTGAGTGCAGGGACACTTATGACATGCACTCTTCTGCTACATTGCTTTGCCTGCAGAGTCACACATATATCAATACTGGATACACCTTCTAGTTTTCAGTTTACTTTCTTAGCATTACTTAGGGACTGCCAGCCTCTCTGGCTTGCATTGCTTTTTAGTGCACATGGAGAAACAGGTAGTTTGTCATGGCGAGGAGAACTGAACAGTCAAGAAAATGGAAATAAAGCTAGAAATTAATGTTGTAATGAAGAGTCATCAGACTTGAAACGTTAACTCTGCTTTCTTCCCACAGATGCTGGCAGACCTACTGAGTTTCTCCAGTAATTTCTGATCTTTTGAGACTTCCAGCATCTGCAGTTCTTTGTTTTATTTATATAAGGAAGTGGACATGTTGTTATATGACACTATGCTATGTAAATGACATGCTTGCAGCATTTGTTGCAATTTATGTGGCCACACCCTGCATGTACTTCAACCATTTTGTAATGTCCGAAAGTCAATGGGGATCATTCCTTAGAGAGCTCAGGGGATCTACAGTCAGTCAGCAGCTCCCATCACTGTCAGTCAAGGGGCTCATCCAATTCCAGCCCAAGGGGTGGATTAATTTTTCCTGTAGTAAGATAAGCAGAAGGATTTAGCATCATGGACAGGGATGGAGAAACAGTTAGTAACGATGCATGAGCAAGACAGAAAGACAGTTCCCAAAGAGTGAATGAGAAGCGCAAAAGGCAGCAAAAGCTAGAGTTTGGGAGGATGAGGAAGGCGAGAGCCAGTGAGTCGAAGTGATGCATGGAGGCAATGGCTGAGTGGTACTACCACTAGAATATTAATCCAAAGACCATCATGGCAGACTGTGGAATTTGAATTCAATAAGAAAAAATTTGAAGCTGAGAATTTAATGGTGACCTTGAAACTCATAGCTGATTGTTGGGAAAATTCCATCTGGTTCACTAAAGTCTTTAAGAGAAGGAAACTGCCATTCTTCCCTACTCTAGCCTACATGTGCCTCTGGACACATAGCAATGTTGGTGACACATAACTGCCCTCTGGACAATTAGGGATGGGTGATGAATGCTTGCCTAGCCAGCATAACCCCATCCCATAAAAGAATAAAACGTTTTATATGAACCTTGGTGAGATGTGTGTGCAGTGGCAGAGTTTGAGTGAGTGGTGGCCCTGTGAGTACAAGATAGCAGAGAACAGATTGTGGGACTTATCCTTGCAGTGTGCAGAAGATGATTAATTTATTCTCTGTATTGCTGTGCATTGCCTTTTACCTGCGACACTGCAATGAGGTAGGCCACTATCTTGGTTTGGGCTAACTGAGTCTGGTAGTATGGTCTCCTTTGCCAGTCAGGACAAAAAAACATGGCCCTCCTTTCCATCATTCCATCCACCAGAACCTTCAGGTCCCTGTCAGAGAATAGAGAAGTTAACTTGCCTTTCTGGGGTGTTTTGTTTGGGATAATGATGCAGGACTACAATGTGAAGATCAATTCCTGAGGTTTAAATATTGTTCCAATGGGGTTAATGTCACCAAGTCCCAGCAGCAGGGAGCACTTCCATCTCTCCTGCTTTGCAATTCCATGAGTCCGGCCTCGGAGGTGCCAATTGCATAATTAATGAACAGAAATTTGCAAAAGAAAAGTCAACATGGGTCATAAGGACCAGCTGCCCTAGTTCTCACTGAAACTTCATCGCATATATTTTGTGCCAACTTGCCCATGGCCATACACTCCAATGCCCATTTGTCATCATTAACAATATAATCCTTAACTTGATTCAGGAATTTTCCAGTTTCGAATGTATCATTTCCAAGATCCTGCATTGAATAGTGAAATTGCACATTGTCTAGAAAAACAAGCTTATCATTTAGTAGGTTCATCCACAGTTTTTACACAGAATATAAATCTGTGTCAATAAAAATCAAAACCTAACAGCCAGTTTCTCACATCATTTCACCATAGTTTTGAGGCATGGACAACTGGTGGTATTACACAAAGCAACAAGATATAGTCCACCTTTGTACTTAACATTTGTTGCAAACATTGACTGGCAAAACAAAACCATTAACATTAGTATTTTTGTAAGATACAGCCTGTGTCTGTTTGTGACTCTACCCTATACTCGTAGCAATGTGATTGCTCTGTTTTTGTTTTCAACTCAATCATCTCATTAGATGTTCTTTCCAGCATAATAGCCCTCCTCATAGCTGTAGCTGTTTCTTTGGTCAATGCTGTGACACCCCTTGCTTTTTTATATATTCACTTGTGGGATGTGAATATTGCTACTGGCCAGCTTTTATTGCCTATCCCGAATTGCCTTTGAGAAGGTGGCATTAAGCTGCCTCTTGAACTATTGCAGTCCATTTACTGCAGGTTGACTCACAGTGCCCTGAGGGAGAGAATCCCAGGACTTTGACCTGGCAGTGGTGAAGGAGCATCAATATATTTCTAAATCAGGATGGTGGGTGGCTTGGAAGGAAACTCAAATGTGGTAGTGTTCTGACATATCTGCTGTCCTTGTCCTTCTAGATGGAAGTGGTCATGGGTTTGGAAGGTGCTGTTTAAGAATTTTTGGTGAACTTTTAATGCTCTCCATTCCCTCTGAAAGCCCTGTAGCAAGAACTGTAAAATTGCCATGCCTGCCCTTCTTTGACCAACCGTTCAGTAATAACCGTATCGTACTGTATTTCAAATGTCCATCCTTGCCTTCAACCCATCTGCTTTGTTTAATAGATTTCTTGCTTTGATACTTATTCTATTAATCATTCAATGACTCCTTTTTTGTCTATTTTCTAGCTTATATTTCCTCTGCCTTCCATTTTTATAGACCCTTCAGTCCAACTTGTCCAAGCCGACCAGAAATCCCAAACTAATCTAGTCCCACCCTGCCAGCACTTGGCCCATATCTCTCCATACCCTTCCTATTCATATACCCATCCAGATGCCTCTTAAATGTTGCAAATGTACTAGCCTCCACCACTTCTGATAGTTCATTCCATATACGCATGACCCCCTGTGTGAAAAAGTTACCCCTTGAGTCTCGTTCATTATCTTTCCCCTCTCACCCTAAACCTATGCCCTCTAGTTCTGGACTCCCCCACCCCAGGGAAAAGACCTTGTCTATTTACCCTATCCATGCCCTTCATGATTTTATAAACCTCTATAAGGTCAGCCGTCAGCCTCAAGGAAAACAGCCCCAGCTTTTTCAATCACTCCCTGTAGCTCAAATCCTTCTTGGTTGGTAACGTTTTGCTTTCCATTTCATGCTTTGCACCTATCCCTTCTGAATGTAATTTCAAGTTCCTATTCCCTTAACAAACAAGTTTAAACACTCCCAACATCACTAACAAATCTCCCCATGACAATATTTATTCCCATTTGTGCTGGTTCCTCCCACACCAGGACATGAACCAGTGCCTCAGGAGTCTAAATGCCTTTTTTTTTGCTCCAGCTACACACTGATCTGCACTTTTCTCCTATTTTTATACTCATCCTGCTTTTTAATTTCTTTCATATTTTTCTCATCTGTCTTTCTGTGTATGTTTATTTACCATACTTACAATTATATAGTCAGTGATAACTGGTGTAAGCAGAAAAATTAAAATTCTCTACACTAGATGGTGCAATTGAACTGTTGAACCAATGTAGCCTGTATCAATGGGATTCAACTCTTATAGATAAATCCACTAAGTAGTTTGCACTTAATAAGTTTTTTTAAACATTGCATCTTATTGTAATGTCTTACTACTTATTTAGTTCCTTGAATAGTACATTGAATGTAGAAACTGTAAGAATTAGTACTTCAAGTCTACGAAAATGCTTCCTCCTCTGTGCTCCACATTCTTCAAACACCTCTTCATTTTGTGATATGACAATAAAGTTGAAGTGAAAATCTATAACTCATATATTTAATTCATTTATCAATAGATTGTAAAATTAGAGAAGCTGTGTTAGATTCTAATAAACAACAAGCAATTGACAAAGACTCTATCCTACTTCCCATTTAGTTCCATTATATGGGGTTTATCCTTTCACCTCAAACAGTATGTAATTCTTACCTTTGTAATTATGCATAACAAACATATATATTTATGATAGACCTCTGTGTTTTTTTAAATACACTTGTGGAGCTGGCTAGCATTTTATTGCCTGTCCATAGATGCCCTTGAGAAGCTGTTGATGAGCTGCCTTCTTGAACTTCTGCAGTCCACATGCTATAGATTGATCCACCATGAAGGGAGTTCCAAGATTTCAACCTATCAACAGGGAAAGAATGGCAATATATTTCCAAGTCAAGATGGTGAGGGGCTTGGAGGGGAATTTGCAGGTGGTGTTCCCATGTAATGGCTGCCCTCATCCTTCTAGATGGAAGAGGTCGTGGGCTTGGAAGATGCTGTCTGAGGAACTTTGGTGAATTTCAGCAGTGCACCTTGTAGATAGTACACACTGCTGCCACTGAGTGTTCGGTGGTGGAAAGAGTGGATGCTTGTGGAGATGGTTCCAATCAAGCAGACCGCTTTGTCCTGGATGTTCTCAAGCTTCTTGAATGTTGTTGGAGCTGAATGCATCAAGGCATGTGGGAGTATCCATCACTCTCCTGACTTGTGCCTTGGAGATGGTGGACAGGCTTTAGGGTGTTAGGAGGTGAGTTATTCGCCACAGTATCCCTAGCCTTTGACTTGCTCTTGTAGCTACTGTGTTTATGTGATGAATCCAGAGAGTTTCTGGTCAATGGTAACCCCAAGGATGTAATAGTGGGGAATTCAGAGATGATAACAACATTGAATGTCAAGGAGTGGTGATTAGATGATCTCTTATTGAAGATGGTCATTGCCTGGCACTTGTGTGGCATGAATGTGACTTGCCACTTGTCAGCCCAAACCTGGATATTGTCCAGATCTTGTTGTATTCGAACGTGGACTGCTTCAGTATCAAAGGAATCGCGAATGGTGCTGAACATGGTGCAATCATGGGCAAACATCCCCACTTCAAACCTTATGAGGAAGTAAGGCCATTGATGAAGTGGGTTAACATGGTTGGGCCTAGGACACTACCTTGAGGAACGCCTGCAGAGATTTTCAGAAGCTGAAATAACTGACCTCCAACAACCACAATGATCTTCCTATGTGCCAGGTGCCTGACTCCAACCAGCAAAGAGTTTTCCCCCGATACCCATTCATTCCAGTGCTAGGCCCTTTTGCTAGAGCTCTTTGATGCTGCACTCAATTGAATATGGCCTTGATGTCACAGGCTGTTACCTTCATCTCACCTCCATGTCTGAACTGAGACTATAATGAGGTCAGGAGCTGACTGGCACAGGCAATACGCAAACTGGCATCAATGAGCAGGTTATTGCTGAGCAGATGCTGCTTGGCAGCACTGTTGGTGGCACCTTCCATCAGTTGTTAAGTTTGAGGAGAATCTTACTGACGTGGTTAGAATGAAAACATTGAGCATGGACATATGGCAAATAAAGATTTCTGATGTTGTATTTTGTTCTCATTACAAAGTTTTCTATCATTCACAATTACAAACAGATGTCTCAGGTTTTAAAGTGTGAAACATGGGCTAGAAAATCAAACTAATAGTCTGGTATTTATACTTTGTTTTTGACCATTTTCAAGCTATGATGTATATATTATTAGGCTTTACATTCCTATTAAAACAAAAGTAGAAGCATTACAAGTTGGTGCTTTGCAGTTCTTTGACTCCCCACTCACCAGTATTTGTTCAAACTGTCATGTAGTAGATGTGTAAGGGCAATATAACTGTTTGACAACTTACAGTGACTGCATCAAAATCCACATAGATAATTTATTTTATTCCTAGTATTCAGCAGAAAGTGGGTGAAACAACCATAAACAAATGCTGATAAGCAAGCAGACCAAGAATACTTCATTCTGGATTAGTGGTGCTGGAAGAGCACAGCAGTTCAGGCAGCATCCAAGGAGCTTCAAAATCGACGTTTCGGGCAAAAGCCCTTCATTAGGAATAAAGGCAGTGAGCCTGAAGCGTGGAGAGATAAGCTAGAGGGGGGTGGGGGTGGGGAAAAAGTAGCATAGAGTACAATGGGTGAGTGGGGGAGGGGATGAAGGTGATAGGTCAGGGAGGAGAGGGTGGAGTGGATAGGTGGAAAAGGAGATAGGCAGGTAGGACAAGTCTGGACAAGTCATGGGGACAGTGCTGAGCTGGAAGTTTGGAACTAGGGTGAGGTAGGGGAAGGGGAAATGAGGAAACTGTTGAAGTCCACATTGATGCCCTGGGGTTGAAGTGTTCCGAGGCGGAAGATAAGGCGTTCTTCCTCCAGGCGTATGGTGGTGAGGGAGCGGCAGTGAAGGAGGCCCAGGACCTCCATGTCCTCAGCAGAGTGGGAGGGGGAATTGAAATGTTGGGCCACGGGGCGGTGTGGTTGGTTGGTGCGGGTGTCCCAGAGATGTTCCCTAAAGCGCTCTGCTAGGAGGCGCCCAGTCTCCCCAATGTAGAGGAGACCACATCGGGAACAACGGATACAATAAATGATATTGGTGGATGTGCAGGTGAAACTTTGATGGATGTGGAAGGCTCCTTTAGGGCCTTGGATAGAGGTGAGGGAGGAGGTGTGGGCGCAGTTCAGGTTTCTTCATATAAACTTCATATAAACCTCATATAAACTTCATATAAACTTCATACTTCATATAAACCTGAAATAAACTCACATTGTTTAAGTACAACATATACATTACACATAATCATATCTTGAAGGAAATTGTGAAGCTTGAAATTTGTAATGATTTTTAAAGAAATCTGAACATTTGGCAGACAGATCACTTCAATATGAAGATAAGTAATGAAGATTATCTAATTGTCTTTTTAAAAATGTAGAACGTTTACAACATTTAAGTGTCTGAAGACTATAGATATTGTTTAAAAACTGTCTCAACACATAACTAAATATCTTGTATATTTTACTTCATTATAATTATTTATGAGGTTTTGAATTTGTGAAGGAATAGATGTCTGAAACATTGAAGAAAGCTCCTCTCCCGCCAACATTTTTATAATTATATTGGATGTTGGAATTGTGAATAAACAGGTTTTGATCTCCTAGCAGTTATATTTCTGAGACTGTACCATTTCTAAAATGTTTTTCATATTTGCATTTCAGATAGAGTTTATTTAGCAATCGCATATTCTATGGGAGGGATGCTAAGCATAATCAAGATTTAATCCTATCTTGATGTGGACCAAATTCTGATCCGTGCACCTATTGAGAACTGCTCATTTGCGAGCAGCAGACTTTTAAGCTTTCCTCAAGGACTGTTTGTTTATTTTTATGACGTGCTGTCCACTTACATTTTGAATGATTTGTTTTTGTTGCATTACTGCTGCTGTATATGTTCATCACATAATTTAAAAACAGTTTAGTTGCTGATGAAATAAATATTTTCATTTTGTTAAAAAGTACACATGTATTTACAAAGAAGAACATTTTGAGACATTAACATGTTATTGAATTAGTCCTAGTTCAGGATTCTCTTAAGGTTAACATGCAGGTCAATTGACAGTTAGGAAGGCAATTGCAATGTTAGCCTTCATTTCAAGAAGGCGAGAAAGCAAGAGCAAGATATAATACTATGGCTGTATAAAGCTTTGGTCAGACCACATTTTGAATATTGTGAGCTGTTTTAGGCCCTGTATCCAAGGAAAGATGTGCTGGTGTTGGAGAGGGTACAGAGGAGATTTACAAGAATGATCCTGAATAATGGAGGGCTTGTCCTATGAAGAGAAGTTGAGTACTTTGGGTCTGTTCTCAATGGAATTTAGAAGGATGAGGTGGGATCTAATTAAAGCTTGCAATATACTGAGAGGTCTGGATAGCATGGACATGAAGCAGATGTTTCCACTATTAGGAGAAACTAGGACTCAGAGACACAGCCTCAGGGTGAAAGGACAAGGCGTTAGAACAGTGATGAGGAATTTCTTCAGCAAGAGAGTCGTGACTCATAGAGTCATAGAGATGTACAGACCCTTCAGTCCAACTCGTCCATGGCGACCAGATATCTTAACCTCATCGTCACATTTGCCAGCACTAGGCCCATATCCCTCTAAACCCTTCCTATTCATATACCATCCAGATGCCTTTTAAATGCTGTAATTATACCAGTCTCCTCCACTTCTGCTGGCAGTTCATTTTATACACGCACCACCCTCTGCGCGAAGACGTTATCCCTTAGGTCCCTTTTATATCTTTCTCCTCTCACCCTAAACCTATGCCCTCTAGTTCTAGACTCCCCCACAAGTTTGTCTATTTATCCTATCCATGCCCCTCATGATTTTATAAACCTCCTATATGGTCACTCCTCAGTCTCTGACACTCCAGGGAAAACAACCCCAGCCTATTCAGCCTCTCCTTACAGCTCAAATCCTCCAGCCCTGGCAACATCCTTGTAAATCTTTTCTGAACCCTTTCAAGTTTCACAACATCCTTCCAATAGGAAAGAGAGCAGAATTGCACACAATATTCCAAAAATGGCCTAACCAATGTCCTGTACAGACCAAAATGACCTCCCAACACCTATACTCAATACTCTGACCTATAAAGGAAAGCATACCAAACACCTTCTTCACTAACTACCCACCTGCGACTCTACTTTCAAGGAACTATGAACCTGCACTCCAAGGTCTCTGTTCAACAATACTCCCTAAGACCTTACCATAAAGTGTATAGTTCCTGATTACATTTGCTTTCCCAAAATGCTTTACATCACAATTATCTCTCCGTTTTGATGATATGTACATGGTTGTGCTGCATGAGGTACTTTTGTGGAGATTGCCCTTTTTGATACACTACAGCCTTATCCGATAGGTCAGCATTACAACATGGATGCGAGGAGTTATATGGCTAGGTTCAGACCACAGCTGGTCAGTACAATTCCTGCATGCGTTAGCCTTATGTCTTGTAGCAGATGGCACAGTTGGCATTTGCTTCTATGCTGACCTAAACCTGAGAAACCTGTGTCCCATAATCACTGCCAGGGACTTGTGCAACAGTTCCATAAATAGTTGGTAGTATCATGGTGTTTGCAGCCAATCAGGCAAAGCTGACTCTTGACGAATCTGTCATTCCCCTTTACATATACTGTACGACTGAGGGAAGGACAACATGCAGTTGGAGAGTTAACAAACTATTCATATGATGGGGCTTTGGGATGGGATAGGCAGTTTTAATCTGCAAGAAGGGAAACAGGTATTGGTACCTGTGGGATAAGTAAAGCACTGAAGATACTGGCATTTCAAGAACCAGGCAGTTTTGGGGCTCACAGGTCTGTGAACTAAATACAATAGAATGAATTCAACCATCATTCTGATTTTAACTGCATTTTACAGATTAGCCAGGCTGTCAGAAACTCATCAAGGACAACAAGGTGAGGTGACACAGTGGTCCTCCAAGCTGTGGAATTGACGAGCAGGAAAGCCTTCAAATTTTGAACTACAGTGGAAGTCTGTTATAAAACAAATGTCAGAATCCCAGAAGTGAAACCATGTTATAGCAAAACCATGGATAGATATTGGGTAGGATGCTGTCAAAAATAATCTGCTTAGAAACTATGCCTCCTTTCATAAGGTACCAAACTCTCTTTCATATGCAATGCTATTTTCAACTTTCATTTGTTATCACAGTAACAATATCAGTAGCTGTCATGCAGCAGAAGTATGTTATGTTACAAACACATCTGTGATAAAAAGAAGATGGTTTATCACTCTAAAAATTCTGTAAATAAATGGAAAAGATCATTGCTATTTAAATATCCATCCACAGGTGGAAAAATCTAATTGTGAAAACCAAGGAGAGGAAATAAGTGAGCAAAGTAAGTATGTGAGGCAAGGTGCTGAATGGTTAAGTTGTTGGGAGCTAGTAGATTCAAGGTAGATTTGGAGAGTCAGGGATGTTGGATTAGGGTTGAATCAGAAAAGGCCAAGAGGGGAGTCACGGCCAAGGTGGCAGTCCATGCTGAGACCCTGAGGAGTGAGTTAGGATCAGGACTGGGACAAGGGAGTCAAGGCCAGAGTGGGGGAATCAGGATTGGTGGGGAAGCTACGCTGAGGAAGTATTTGACTGAGGCTGTGATGGGGTGTTGTATTGGCTGGGGATAACAGCAGAGTTGGATTGGGCTGGAGTTGAGAGTGTTGGGCCCATCACCAAGGGGTGCATCATGTCCAGGGCATGGTGGGGAAGTGCAGTTCATGTTGGTTCAATGAGAATGTTGCGATGGGCCAGGGCTGGGGACAATGTCAGGTCAGACTAATTGGGAAGTATGACCAAGAGGAGGAGTCAGGTTTTGGCCAAAGGGGCAGGGGTCAGATTGGGTTAAGCTGAGGTTAGAGTCAGGTCTAGCCAGTGGTGAGGGTTTTTGTTTGGGCAGGGACTGGTGCGAAAGGGATCCTGCAAGATTTACCTCAATTGGGATTTCTGCAATATAAGCAAATTTATGGTATATTGATCCATATTATGTCAGAGATTCATTGTAAATTTCAATCATGCAGTTGCCCGAATGAAAGACATTGCTCACAGAGCTTGACGTAAAGAGTGTGTTTTTCACTATGTCACAGATATTTTTAAGATGACCTACAGCTGACATACAGGATAAGGCTGTAGTGTATCAAAAAGGGCAATCTCCACAAAAGTACCTCATTTAGCACAACCATGTACAGATCATCAAAATGGAGAGTATTATGCTCTTGTGTCATTATTTTGTTTGCCTCTATTCGACAGATATTCCAAGTTGGTAATAAAGCATCTTGATTGCCATATTCTTGTCAGAATCTAATCATTGCAACAAATCCTTTCATTTTTGAATAGCCTTAATTGGTGGCCTTGCCAAACATGGCAATAGACATTCTGGATGCACCTGTGGACCGAAAGATGTTAACAACTACAGATGTCACCAACAGATCTCTGGAAGGAGAAAGAGGCGAAGAATTTCAGGGCTGTGATGCAATTCAAAAGCCGTCAGCAATGCACACCTATTTGGTCTACTCTGAAGATGGTTTTGTTCCAGGAGGCTGCAGACATAAGCAATGGCCTGCTTTGAAAATCTGAACTCTTGAGGTAACACTGGTGTTTTGTCATACCCTGCAGCTGGTCTGCTGCCTAGATTCCCTATGTAGGGATATTGCCTACTGCAAGCTTGAGATCTGTGTCCATCCACCTTATCCTGTGGAGTGGCAGGTGGCTGAGAAAAAAAAGCAGCTGCTCCTGCTGGCATTGCTCCTGCAGGTGGTGCTGGTCTTCTTGTTCCTCATCCATGATAGAGCATTAACTGCTCCCGTGCTGCTGAGTAGGCTGACGGCAAGGAAGTGCAGAAAGCAAACACCCTTTCAAGATTGTAAAAATCACAGTTCAACTAACCTGAGGATGTGCAACCAAATGGCACAAAATTGCTGGATTCATTAGCCCTCCCAGTCCACCACTCTCAACACAAAGCATTCCAGTAATCTTTTTATTCACTAATGCCAACTCCTCATCTTCCATTCTTGTTATACTATTTTTCTGAGAGGTGTGTGTGTGATTCTTGCATTTCAGTGAGATGATAAATGACTGCGCTATGGTTTTCCTCTAACCTGTTGAAACTGTCAGACTGAATGTAGGGCCATTGATGAGGGAAACATACATTCATTTCACTACTGTTTCTGATGCTCCAAGCAGAGGCTTCAATTTCTGTGGAGGTGGAAACCAGTACAAAGACCTAGAACATCATGGCACACATTCTGTAGACAGGTACTTCTCAACTCTCTTGTATTGCCCACTGCACCTGAAAATACTTTCAGGATTGCAGACATTTTCTGCTGCTGGTCCAGAATAATTGTCTTTGTTGATGATCCATGAGGCTCAGCTTCTGTGTTGAGTTGAACAAAGCTTGAAATAATATCTGCACCCACAATGGGGATGCTGCACTGATACCCTGTTTCCAACACCTGCTCCTGCTCAGTGTGATTCATGGTGTGCCATGTGACAACCCAAACTCCATATGCTGCTAGTCTACTAAGATGTGTGCATTTGGAGGTTATGTGTGAGTCATGCGATGATGTTTCCTTAGAGTTTGTAGCCTCCTCTGATAAATCCTCGGCCTTGTCCTGCACTAGCTCCAGCATTATGCTTGAAGGTCCTGTGGAAGATGAAAGATATAAATTAGAAAAATACAAGGGAAAAGGGTTCAAAACTATACTGGTGACATTAATTCAACATGAGAGATAATTGTGTGTCAATTGTGGCGTGGCCGGACGGGCTGCTCAAAATGGTGAAGTTTATGGTGGATTTGATGAAAATGGACAAGGACTAAAGCATGCTGGGAAATGGAAACCAGCCTTGACCAAAGTGACTGTTTGGATTCTGCAGCTCAATCTGCAGTGCGTAACAGACAATTTGCAACAAACCTGATAGCCGCAGACCCTACAATACACACCCAAATTTGGGTTTGAATGGAATCAATAGAATGTCATCCTCAGGGCATTTGGAAACATCAAGGTGTGTACCAGACATGGGAGCATCTCACACTCTTATTTGGAGGAGACAATGTGCACCCAGCGCTTCTAGGAATGGATGCCTAAGGACCACCCTGCAATCAACATGCCAACACCTGGTTGGGTCCGATCAGTCAAGGTGATCGAGCCTGATTGAATCATTGGTGAATGGTGAAGACCCTCCCAAAAAGGTGTGAAGACTTTGGAGTATAAGTATTGCTACAACACCACGCTCAGCATGGAAACTCGAGAGCAGTAACTCGAGACCAACTATCGAGAAGAGAAGGCATTGGGAGAAGAAGACCAGACAACATCACCACATGGAGCACAGCCAAGTTCTGGTGTGTTGGTATATTATCATTCAGAGTTAAGTTAAAGCACAAGATAGATATGTCGTGTAAATTGTTAACTTACAGTGTATTTTGTTCTGATAATATTAATTGTGTCAATAAATGAGTATTATTGTTTATTATTATTGAGTCGACTCACAGTTCTTTTGCTGGATATAAGAGTTAAAATACACTGTTTGGCAGGTGCAACAGTGGTATTTAATACTGTCAGCAGGTATCTGGAAGGCCTCCATCTCTTCATCTCCAAAGGATATGCACTTTTGTACTTCACTGATCTCCAGTTCCATCCCTTACACAGCAGTCAGGGTGGTGATGATTGAAGGGCTGCATCTGGTTCTCTGCCTCTCCTTACTATTCTGCACAGTTTCCTCCTGAAGGAAAGGAGAGAATTATGAGTGAAATGAAATTACATGTTTTGAAAAAAATGGACTAGTAGAGGGGAATTGTGAGTGTTGAGTATGAGAAGGCAATAAGATGAGGGTGAGTGGGAGTGTTGGCTTTTCAGATGAGGATGTAAGAAGAACATTGAGAGAGATAAATTCTGCAAGCTGTGTTGGTCTTAGGAGTGCTTTGCAGGAGAAGGCTGGGGATATCAGTGTAAAGGGTTTGAGAAATGTGAGAAGTCTTTCCTTTTTTGCTCTTATGTGGTAATTGAACCACTTACAACACTGTATCCATGAGCACAGAACTTCTCCTAGTAACCTCCTGCACGACATTCATATTTGATTGCTGTGTTTCAGATGTTGGCCTCTTCCTCTCATTTGCCATGATGTTTCTTTCCCTTTGGTTCTCACAGCCCACAGCAATACCACCAAGAATGCTATCAAGAAGTGAGGCATTCTTCCCATGTTGAGGCATTCTCAGTATATTTGCTGTCTCTGTCTTTTTAAATATTGAAGCTTGATTGCAATCGCATTGGTCAAGAAACCCAAAAGCAAGTTCTGTGTCTGAGTTAAGAAGCCATACCAAAGCTCTCTGCCCTGTTTTTTTTGGCTACTGACCCATTGCCAGCCTTTTCCACTGTGAGCAGCTCAAACAGTGAAGAATTTGTCCATTGTAATGTTTAAAACTTTGTTGGCACAATGTTTTGGGGGAAAAGTGAGATAATTTCATTTTCTCTGCAAATGTGGGTCCAGATAACAGTTGGAAGACAGAAAGTACCTGTCTGTCACTCTAATGTCAGACATGACTTCATAGATCCTTGAATATTACAGCTTAGAGACCACCCCTTAGCGAAATCTATTGTATCAGAAATGGTACCTGTGTAAGGGAGGGTACTAGTCAATAACAATTGTTGACCTCTGGCAAAATGGCCCATTAAAATGTTAACAGGGAAATAGTAAAATTAGCAAAACCAGTCAATGAGTCTTAAAATGATACCTACTTTCAACACATCGGACATTTTAACTGACCTCTCACCTGAAAGATTCATCATGAGTGAGCCCTTATTCCTGGAAATCAGTATGGCCAGAAGCTGGGAGATCACTTGGAAGACTTCCACACTACTATTATATTCACAATGAAAATTTTATTTCTTACCTCACACCTGCCCAAAAACTTGTGTGTGGCCAAGGCTGGACAGATATCAAACAAAACTGTCCAGCCTACATTATTTTTCATGCACATTTGAGTTAACGAAAATCTTCCTTATATCTGAACATGCACACCCATGAGCAATGGTTACTGAATAATGAGCAAAACATAAAATTTGTAATGTGATTTCAGATAAACCTGTTGGACTATAATCTGGTGTCGTCTGACTTCTGACCGTGTCCACCCTAGTCCAACACCGGCACCTCCACATTAAACAATGTTGACAAATGATGCTAAATTCAACATGCAGTCATTTTTTTTCAGATCATGAAGTGAAGTAATGCTTCACAGGATGATTGCTATTCAAAAGTACTATGAGTAATTTTCTACATTTTTAAGTGTGAGCTGCTATGGGATTTTTAATATTTCATACAGTTTAAGAACCAGACTAAAGGATAAATATGGTAAGGGTCATTAGCTTTCTATGTTTATTAATGTTGCTGGGAAAGGTTGATATTGTCCAATTCTTTTTCAAAAAACTTGCATAAATACCATGAAAAGTATTAATTATTCTGTTTAATTCAGCTGCTCTTCAGTTTAAAACTGAGCACACTATTTTTAATAGAACAATTTTTAATAGTACAATTATTACTAATTTGTTTTCAAATAAGCCTGTTGGACTGTTGCATTATCTGACTTCTAACATTGTTTGAATTTACGATTCCAATTTATAGTGGATTCAACATAAGGCACAGTCTCACCTTTTAGCTTATATATATATTTTTGGTTGAATTGTTTACAAAATGTAATTTAGTCAGGTTTTTACCCTTACCAAAGGCAACTTCTTTTTTGGAATGCTTTAAACCACCTTCATTGCTTTATTCATGTGTCTACACAACTACAACATAAAAAGATAACAAAGATCAATGTTACTAACAGACAGACCTTAGTCCTTTTCTATTTCCTAAATATTTGGTGTTCCGCAAATCTTAAATTCGGTTGCAAGATGGTGCTAGAGAATCACATGAATCACTCTGCTACTGCCATGCTAAAAGCTTGTTATTAACAATTTACAGCACTATATTACCTTTCCTCCATCCTCACGATCCTGGGAAGGACTGACAAATCATGTTGTGAAAATAAACCACATCCTATCCTGTGCTGAGCTGATTGGTGCTGCTTTGTATCCATTTGTACTATTTTTGATTATTGCTGAGACTCTTCAGATTGTCTCTGTGGTTGTGTTTGTGTCAGTTACAAAACGTCAGTGCACTCTAACTGGATTTGGACAAAGTGCTTTGCACACAAATGAAACGCACATCTTCAGAAATATCACCGTATCGTTGAAAGCAACTATAGTGCAATTCCAAGAGATTTACTAGATAAATTAAAGAAATATTCTGTGAAAGTGAACGTACTGAAATACAGTGTTCCTCCTGCATCCTCCTAGTGACTGGATAAGCCGCAAAACAGGAAAAATCTAACCTCAGCAGGTAATCATGTTTCATTTTAAAATAGATTAGTTGCAAGGTGTAGGTTTGTTATGAAAATATTTTGATTAAACTGTAGTAGAAATGTAGTGTGATAAATATTAATATATTTGAGTCAATTATATTCTGAAAGTAAACCAAATTACATTCTGTGTTATGCTTATTGGTGCTGCAATATGGACATATGTCTTGAATGATGATTGTTGAACCATTTCAAGTCACTTGAGTAGTTGCTTTGGCATCAATTTGGTAACAACTCAGTGCTCAAATATAATAATCAAACTTAGTTACAGTAATTTACAACTACATATTGTCAACTTGATTTACTTGATGATACTCTGAGTCAAGGGTCTTTAAGTGGTATTTCACTATTTAAACAAATAGTGAAATTTAACACAGTGTAGGAATCAAGGAAGTGCTGCACTGTTGTGAATATTGTCATTTGAATCATGTTTGACCAACAGCTCTGATTTCTTGCTCTACTCATATACTGTACATGGAAAACACGGTATCTAAGTGACATTGTTTGAAAAAAGAGCAAAGGGCTTCCACCACAAGCAAGTCAAAATTTCTTCCTTTGTCGGTGTCTTCAAAAATATTGTTGTTGTTCACTCTTGCACAGCTCACACAGAAACACCATCATTGTTCTTGCTGTTTAGTAGGTTTCTGAGACACAAGATAAAGTAGACTGTAAATTCAAAGTTTTTCTTTCAGAGTAATGCAAATCAAACCTGTGTCCTTTTAATTGTGTCAAATTCAGAATCTAGAAGGTATAATCTATTTTGTATACTACAGTTTAATACTGTAAGCTTACTCTTAGTTTGCATTCAAATATACTTTACATCCCTTTTTTATCTTACATCACTTTTCTAGAGGTTCTATGACAACATGTTATTTCAGGAGTTGAAAGCCAGAAAATAAAATTTATGCCCTTTGTTGTAAGTTCAATTAATGCATAGTGGGGATTATTTTGTGATTCTCTGATTCAGGAAAGAATCTTAAATGCTGTAAGTTTCACAAATTTTGGAACATATCACCATGAATTTCTTTTGTAAGCACCAAGCATGATTTTTTCATGTGTTGTTTTCAGGTGAGGTTCCTAACTGCTAGAGTTGGCTTGTAAAATTGTTCCTACTGTGTAATTATACAAACTTTCCATTGTACAATGAAAAACTATGGCACTGTTTTCTTATATTAAACATTCCCCATCCAACTTTAAAAATTATGATCTGTATTATTTCTGTGGGTGTAGACAATTCTTCATTCCTTTCTGCAAAAGACTTTGAGACTATTCGGTGCTGATCTTGTTTGCATCATCTCCATATTGGGAATTAAATGATTATTTGGAAATTAATAACATGCAGGGTTACAGGGGAAAAGCAGGAGATTGGCACCAGGTGAGCTTTTTATCTGGAGACATGATTGGCTAAATGGTTCCCTTCTGCGCAATAATAGTTCATTGATTCTATACTACATTGGTATAGTAGCCAAGGCATGTCTGCACCTACAATAACACGCCTTCAAACATTTATAAAATTCTTTCACAAAAGTGTAGACACACTGGCCAAGCCAGCATTTATTGTCCATCCTTTATAGTAAAGAAAGGTTCATTGATAAACAGCTGAAGGTAGTTGGACAATGGACACTATTCTGAGGAACACCTGCAGTGATTTCCTCGAACTGAGATGATTGGCTTCCAATACTCACACCCATTTTCTTTTGTCATCTTCTTTACAAACCAGTGAAGAGTTTTGCCTGATTCCTGTTGAGTCTGGTTTTGCAAGGGTTGTTTTAAACAACCCTTGCTCAAATGATGCCTTCATGTCAAGGGCAGTCACTATCAGCTCACCCCTTGAACTGCATTAGTAAGCAGGTGATTGCTAGGTGAGCACTACTTCTAACACCTTTCATTACTTTGACGGATGACTAAAATTAGACTGCTGGTGTGGTAATTGGCTCAGTTGAATTTGTCCTGCTTCAAGGGACAGGTCAAACCTGAGCAATTTTACACATGGCAGGTAGATGCCATTGTTGAATCTGGCACAGCTTGACTACAATAATTCCAGAGCACAAGTTTTCAATTCTATGGCCAGAATATTGTTGGATTCCATTGCCTTTGGAGTGTACAGTGTCTGGGCCATTTTTTGATATTATGTGGAGTGAATGATGAATTGGTGGAAAACTCGTCTATCTGATGCTGAGGACATCAAGAGAAGATCAGGATGGACCATTCAGTTGAGGCATGGTGACCCTCAAGTTAAACCATCACCAGTTGTCTGTCTCTAATGAGTCTACTAGATTATTTTACTATATGCACTGCCACTCATGACTGAATGTGACAGGACTGCACAGCTAAAATTGTAGGAAAACGTTTAAACTATCTTAAAGTACTTTCAAACCCAAGCAGAAATGCACATGAGGTAGTCAAAAGCTCTTTGAAGGTAAAAAGAGGTAAAAACCTGATGAAGGGCTTTTGCCCGAAACGTCGATTTCGCTGCCTGAACTGCTGTGCTCTTCCAGCACCACTAATCCAGAAAAAGCTCTTTGTATCTGAACCATCACCTGCAAGCATTTCTTCTCTCACAGTCATTGAGAATATTGTTAGATAGCAATGAAAGGCAGGTACCAAGGAAATGCTCTTCTCCGTGCCCAGATAAATTGAGACTAATTTTGATGTCCTTAAAGTCACCCCACATTACAGAATAAGCTCAGCACAGTCTGAAGACTATGCCTGAAATGTTTTGATCAGTTACATCTTGATTCTATTGACTGAACTACCAGGGGACTTGCAGCAATTACTTTGGAAATAAGTATCGACAATCGTATTCAGAATTAATTCTTTATATAAAATGCAATGATGATATTGAGTTATGCTGAACCACATTGTAAATTCATTGTTTTCCCACAGTTTCAAAAATGTCAATGTAATTGGCAACATTGGTGCAATATTCAGATAGTGCATATTCCAAGCCAATAGCTAAATGTTGCAGAAACTGAACCTGCCTATCCTTCAGGTGGTTGATCTTAACAAATTTCACAGGCAAGGCACAGGAATGGAAACTGCTTCTAAGAAGATGTTTGCCTGTTGTGAAGCACCATGTTGTTGCAACTTAGACAGACAAGTATGAAAACCTGAACAATTGATGAAACAAGGTAGTTGCTAACTAATTGATGTCTGCAGCAGCCTCAGAAATCCTGTTTGAAGAAGTCAGGTTGAGGGTAGAGAGGAAGAACTTGCTTCTTCGCATCAGCGCCATTTTAGCAGGGTTACCAAAGCCTGGTACTTTACCACTGTCAACACTCACTGTGTCATTCATTTGTGTTTTGTCAGGATAACGGTGCAAGCATGCTTTGATTTGGTGCTATGCTGATCTTTTTTAAAATCACTTGTGGGGTGTGGGCATCACTGGCTGGCCAGCCATTATTGGCCATCTCTATCTAGCCTTGAGAAGGTGGTGGTGAACTGCTGTGTTTCCAGACTCCCAAGTCTGAGCAATGAATGTTCAAGCAGAGTCTATGTTACAAGCACAAAGCTGCAAGATGATCCCTGAATTAATATTATTTATAGAGGGTGAAACTTTAAAGTGTTAACATCAAATGAAAAAGATACACCCAAAATCAATAGAAAGTATTTAAAAGGTGTCTAAAAATTAGTTAGCTGGAGGTTTTGTTACCAATTATTATTGTTCTTTCTTCTCATCTCATTCTACCATTAATGGCTAGTGAGGAATTTACCATGTCACTGATACTAAAAGCTAGATATGAAAGGTACTCATCAGGAAACTACAGTTCTCAGTCATCCTCTTCTCTTTCTCCAGATATATCTGACAATAATGGTGAGTCATGCTTCCTTCCAACCAGCCATACTATCATTTCGCAACCTGCACTGTCACACTGCTTATGTTCAACCCAAGTGATTCAAGCAGGAAAGAACACTGGAGGCTGCTTGCTGCTCTCATTCTGAACTGGAAAAATTCATCAGTTTTGCTTCTGTTTTCCATCCTTTTTGCACCTTCACTTGGTCCATCTCTAGCTTTTCCATTCCTTTCCTTGACTTAACCATTTCCATTTCTGAAAATTAGCTATCTACCGATATCCATTACAAGCCCATTGACTCCTAGTTATCATGACTACGCCTCACGCCCTACCTTTCTTCGTCTCCATTGCACCTGCTTTGATGAAACCATCTGCCACTTGCCTCTGACTGAGGATTTCCTTCACAGTGGTTGACAGGGCCTTCGGTCATGTCCGGCTATTTTATCGCACGTCTGCCCTCAATCCTACCCCTCCTTCCCAGAACAATAATAGGAATCCCCTGGTCCTTATTTTCCACCCAATTAATCTTCATATCATAGGATCGCTCTTTGTCATTTCTGCAACTTCAATCAGAATGGCACCACCAAACACACCCTCCGCCTCTCTCCACGCCAGCATTCAGCAGGAACTGTTCCCTCTATAATATCCCAGTGCACTCCTCAATTATTCCTAACACTTCCTCACTCCCCATGGCAGCTTCCCATGCAAATACAGAAGATGTAATACTTGACCATTCACCTCTCCCCTCCTCAATCTCCACGGCCCAATCACATACTCCGGATGAAGTAGTATTGTACTTGTACTTCTTTCAATTTAGTTTACTGTATTCTTTGCTTGCAATGCAGTCTCTTTTACAGTGGTGGCACCAAATGCAGTCTGGGTGACCGCTTTGCAGAACACCTCTACTCTGTCTGTTAGGAATGACCCTGACCTGCCAGTTGCTCATCATTTCAGTGAACCTTCTTGCTGTCGTTGTAAACATTTCAGTCCTGGGCCTGCTGTGATATTCTCACAGTGCACAACACAAACTCAAGGAGCAAAACAAAGGTGGCAAGGTGTCTTGATGGTTAGAACTGCTGCCTCACGGTGCCAGGGACTCAGGTTCAATTCTGCCCACAGATGATGCCTCTGTGGAGTTTGCACATTCTCCCCATGTCTGCATAGGTTTCCTCTGAGTGCTTCAGTTTCCTCCCAAAGTCCAAAGGTGTGCAGGTTAGGTGGATTACCATGGGGAATGCAGGGTTACAGGGATAGGGTGGGAGGGTAGAATACTCTTCAGAGGGTCAATGTGGATCCAGTGGGCTGAATGGCCTGCTTCCATACTGGAGGGATTCTATGAAAACGTCTTTTTCTGCTGAGGCACTTTCCAATCACATGGTTTCAAGAGTAAATTTAATAACTTCAGAAACTAACTGCATGATATCTGTTTTTGATTTTACTTATACTCTTCCCCTAGCCTGGGCTTGTTGCTCTCAGCAGTGAGGATCCATTCTCTCTCTTAATTTATACTCATTTTATGTCTCTTTTTCTCTTTCACACCATCAACAACCCCTTTGACTTTTGCACTGTCTCTTCACCTTCTGTTCCATTCCCCCCCAGCTCAACATTTTTCAAAATCTTTCAGTTCTGAAGAAATCAGACTCTCAATTTTAACTCGATTTGTCTCTCCATAGATGCTGCCAAACCTGCTGAGTTTCCCCAGCACACTCTGTGCTTGTTTCAGATTTTTAGCATTTGCTGCATTTTACTTATATTTGAGGGTCAGGTTGGGTTTCCTACGCCTTCAGATGTTAAAAGGCTGTTGAATGCCCTTAAAAGCATACCAATTTCTTAACTACATAATGATTGGTGTCAGAATGATACTTTTCAGTAGTTAGCTTTTGAAAGTTGTTCTGCCAAAACTCTTAAAGGATGAAAGACCACTCTGAAATAAGGAGCAAAGCCAGAAAAATCAGCACGGATGAAGATGGCATAAATCTCACTTTTGACATGAAGTTGGAGATAGAAAAGGAATGCTTTGTGTTGCCACAGTTAGTGTACAAGAAAGCAGAAATGTTGACACAGGATTGGTCATAGAGTCATAAAGATAAACAGCACAGAAACAGACCCTGTGGATCAATTTGTCCATGCCAAACAGATACACTAAATTAATCCACTCCCATTTGCCAGTTCTTGGCTCTTATCCCTCTAAACCCTCCCTATCCATATACCCATCCAAATGCCTTTTAAATGTTGTAATTGTACCATCCTCCACCACTTCATCAGGCAGCTCATTCCATACATGCACCACCCTCTGTATGAAAACTTTGCCCCTTAGGTCCCTTTTAAATCTTTCCCTCTGACCCTAAACCTATACCCTCTAGTTCTGGACTCTCCCATCCCAAGGAAAAGACCTTGTCTATTTACCCTATCCATGCCCCTCATGATTTTGTAAACTTTTAAGGTTCCCTCTCAGCCTCCAATGCTTCAGGGAAACAGCCCCAATCTATTCAACCTCTCCCTTTAGCTCAAACCCTCCAACCCTGGAAAAATCTCTGTAAATCCTTTCTTATCCCTTTTCAGTTTCACAACATCCTTCATATAAGTGTATATTTGCCTTTCCAAAATGCAGCACCTCACACTTATCTAACTGCATCTGCCATCGACCAAAACCTCAGTTGTTCTTGTCATCCAGCATTTCCTACACCTACCAGCCTTGCCTTTCATCCTAATAGGAACATGCTGTCTCTGGACTCTCATCTCATTTTTAAGTGCTTCCAATTTTCAAGCCATCCCTGAACCTGTGAACATCTGCCCCCAGTCAGCTTTTGAAAGTTCTTGCCTAATATCATCAAAATTAGCCTTCCTCCAATTTAAAACTTCAACTTTTAGATCCAGTCTATCCTTTTGCATCACTATTTTAAAACTAATAAAATTATGGTCACTGACCCCAAAGTGCTCCCCCACTGACACCTCAATCACTTGCCCTGCCTTATTTCCCAAGAATAGGCCAGGTTTTGCTGCTTTTCTGGTAGGTACATCCACATTCTGAATAAGCTCTGAATATTATTGCACTCCCAGACTAAGTTTGGAAAGTTAATATCCCCGGAGGTTATCACTCTATTATTCTTACAGATAACTGAGAATTCCTTACAAATTTGTTTCTCAATTTCCTGCTGACTACTGGGGAGTCTATTGTACAATCCCAATAAAGTGATTATCTTTTGTTAGTTCTCAGTTCCACCCAAATAACTTCCCTGGATTTATTTCGGGGAATATCCTCTCTCAATACAGCAATAATGCTATCCCTTATCAAAAATGCTACTCCCCCTCCTCTCTTGCCTGTCTTTTTATCCTTCCTATAGCATTTGTATCCAGGAAACTAAGCTGCCAGTTCTGTCCATCCCTGAACCATGTTTCTGTAATTGCGATGATATTCCAGTCCCATGTTCCTCACCTTGTCCTGAGTTAATCTGCCTTCCCTTATGGGTCTCTTGCATTGAAGTAAATGCAGTTTAATTTATCAATCCTCCGTCGTCCTCTGACTTGTTCCTGCCTGCCCTGACTATCTAACTTACTCCTTTTCCCAACTGTACCAGTCTCAGACTGATCTCTTTCCTTACTATCTCCCTGGGTTCCACCTCCACCACCCCCACCCCAACCAATCTTACTTATTTAAATCCTCCCGAACAACTCTAGCAAATCTCCCTGCCAGTATGTTAGTTCCCTTCCAATTCAGGTACAATTTGTCCTTCTTAAACAGATAATTTCTCCCTCAGAGATTCCAATGATCCAAAAATGTGAATCCTTCTCCTATGCACCAGCTCCTCAGCCACACAATCATTGCTCTGTCCTATTCTTACCCTCACTGGCTCATAGCACCAGGAACAGTCCAGATATTACTACCCTCGAAGACCTCTTTTTTTAAATTCCTGTGTAACTTTCTATATTCTCCCTTCAGAATCTCATCATTTTCTCTTCCTATGTCGTTAGTTCCAATGTGTACAATGGCCTCCTGCTGATCCCCTTTGAAAATATTCTGCACTTCTGCCTTGAAGCTGACACCAGAGAGGGAACACGCCATACTGATTTCTCATTGTCAGCTGCAGAAACATCTGTCTGTGCCTCTGACTAGAGAGTCCCCCATCACAATCGATCGTTGAAACCTGATGGAGACGTCATTACATTAGAGCCGGTCTTGGAACCAGAAACCAGGCTGTTTGTGTTCATTCCCCTGAGAGTCCATCACTCCCTACATTTTCCAAAACAGCATACTTCATGAAATGGGGATAGCCACAGGAGACTCCTGCACTATCTGCCTACCCCTCCTACCTTTTCTGGAGTTAACCCATCTACCTGACTGTATCTGTGGTTTTTCTCCCTTCCTAAAACTGCCATCCATCATAACTCCTGTAAATTCCCCATTGCCTCTAACTGCCACTCCAATTGATCCATGTAATCTGATTGGATTTGCAACCAAACACATGTCCTGCTGACATAATCCATCAGTAATATGGAAACCCACCCTAACCTTCCACATGCGACAGGAAGACCACTCTACTAAAAGCCATCTTTGCACCTTAACAGACCCAGAAAATAGCACAGTCTTACTGCATTAATAAATACTACTCCAAGCTAACTTAGTACCTATGTTTCATATTATTAAAGTTTAATCAAGAGATAGATCTCAATAAAACATATAATCGATAAAGAACCCGTTCTACTCACTATTGTTTTGTCAAACATTTTACTGCTCATTATGAGCAATGAAAGCCATTACAGAAAGACCATACATGAAACTTTGTCAACTGTACTGTGAAGCCAATTAATTTGTTCTGTGTCATTGTCTGTGTTGGAATATTATATTGTTCCCAAGTTGGCTGTTCAATGGAACTAATATATGATACCAAGCACAACTGATTAATTGTGTTTCATGATACGTAGGTGTTGAGCATTAATTGTGTTTTTACTTGAACAAGTAAAAAGAGACGCTTATTTAAAATGTGGCATGATTGAGTTATGACTCTGTAAATAAATGTAAACTTAATAAAGATCGACTCTTGGAACAAATTACTGCAGATGTTGGAATCTGGACTGAAAACAACAAATGCTGGAGAATACTGTGGGTCAAACAGCATCCGCGGAGAGAGAGCAAGCTAACGTTTCAAGTCTCAATTACTTCATCAGAGCTGTGGAGGGGACAGCATTTATGCTATACTTTGGGAAGGTGGGGGTAGTGGGTAGTGGGTGTAGCATGTTGATGGAGAAAAGATGTTGATAGTTCAGATTAAATGATTGGAATGTGAGAATGGCAGAACAATGGTGTGTCTCCTGTCAGACTTGAAAAGACAGTAAGTGGAATGGAGGGGAGGGGAGGACATGATAACAAGCTCAAAGAAAGGGAAGAAATCGTTCACAATTTGAAGGTGTTGAACTCAATATTAAGCCCAGAAGGCTGTAAAGTGACTAGTCTGAAGATGAGATGTTCCTCCAGTTTACACGGAGTCACTAGAATACTGCAGCATTCTGAGGACAGACAAGTGGGTATGCGAGCAGGACACTGTGTTAAAGTGGCTACAGGGATGTCGGGATCCTGTTTGCCCACAGACTAGAGGTGTTCCACAAAGCCGTCACCCAGGATTCTCGTGTAGAGTAGGTCACATTACGTGTAACGAATACAATTCACAAGATTGGAGGAGGTACAAGTGGAATGCTGCTTCACCTGGAAAGATGGTTTAAGTCCTCGGATAGTGAGTAGGGAGGAAGTGAAGGAGCAGGTGTTGTACCTTCCGCAGTTACATGGGAAGGTGCCATGGAGAGGGCAACATCTTTAAATTGTGAACCAACTCCCATTTCTTCCCTTTCTTTGTGCTTGTTGTCATGTCCTCCCCTCCCCTCCATTCCACTTATTGACTTTTCAAGTCTGGCACGAGACACATCATTGTTCTGCCATTCTCACATTCTAGTCATTCTGATAAAGAGTCATCTGGACTTGAAATGTTAGCTCAATCTCTCTCCATGGATGCTGTGATCTCCAGCATTTGTTGTTTTCAGTAAACATTGGTTCTGATGCTATGGTTCACCATTGGCTTTCAAGAAGAGAACATACTGTTGTAGGTTTAAATCCAGAAGCTCATATACATAGTTTAATTTAGATAAATGCGAGGTGCTGCATTTTGGAAAAGCAAATCAGAGCAGGACTTACATACTTAATGGTAAGATCCTGGAGAGTGTTGCTGAACAAAGAGACCTTGGAGTGCAGGTTCATATTTCCTTGAAAGTAGAGTCACAGGTAGATAGGGTAAGTGAAGAAGGCATTTAGTATGCTTTCCTTTATTGGTCAGAGCTTTGAGTATAGGAGTTGGGAGGTCATGTTGCAGCTGTACAGGACATTAGTTAGGCCACTTTTGGAATATTGTGTGCAATTTTGGTCTCCTTCCTATTGGAAAGATGTTGTGAATCTTGAACAGGTTCAGAAAAGATTTACAAGGATGTTGCCAGGGTTGGAGGATTTGAGCAACAGGGAAAGGCTGAATAGGCTAGGGCTGCTTTCCCTGGAGCGTTAGAGGCTAGGCAGTATGATCTTCTAGAGGTTTAGAAAATCATGAGGGGCATGGATAGGATAAATAGACAGAGTCTTTTCCCTGGGGTGGAGGAGTCCAGAACTAGAGGGTATAGGTTTAGGGTGAGAGGAGAAAGATATAAAAGAGACCTAAGGGGCAGCTTTTTCACACAGAGGGTGGTATGTGTATGGAATGATCTGCCAGAAGAACTGGTGGAGGCTGATACAATTACAGCATTTAAAAATCATCTGGACGAGTATATGAATAGGAGGGCAAGGTTTGTGAAGGTTTGTAGCTCAGGTTGAGGTTTAGAGTGTAGGTTTGCTCGCTGAGCTGTAGGTTTGATATCCAGACGTTTCATTACCTGGCTAGGTAACATCATCAGTGGCGACCTCCAAGTGAAGCGAAGCTGTTGTCTCCTGCTTTCTATTTATATCTTTCTCCTGGATGGGGTTCCTGGGGTTTGTGGTGATTTCATTTCCTGTTCGTTTTCTGAGGGGTTGATAGATGGCATCTAGATCTATGTGTTTGTTTATGGCGTCGTGGTTGGAGTGCCAGGGCTCTATGAATTCTCTGGCATGTCTTTGCTTAGCCTGTGCCAGGATAGATGTGTTGTCCCAGTTGAAATAGTGGTTTTTTTCATCCGTGTGTAGGGCTACAAGGGAGAGAGGGTCATGTCTTTTTGTGGCTAGCTGGTGTTCGTGTATCATGGTGGCTAACTTTCTTCCTGTTTGACCTACATAGTGTTTGTGGCAGTCCTTGCATGGAATTTTGTAGATGACATTGGTTTTGTCCATGGGTTGTATTGGAAGGGTTTAGAGGGATATGGGC
Organism: Chiloscyllium punctatum; assembly: GCF_047496795.1. Classification (NCBI taxonomy): domain Eukaryota; kingdom Metazoa; phylum Chordata; class Chondrichthyes; order Orectolobiformes; family Hemiscylliidae; genus Chiloscyllium; species Chiloscyllium punctatum. The sequence goes on from NC_092758.1 coordinate 41,012,887, forward strand.
CGGGTGCTGGCAAATGGGACGAGATTATGTTAGGATGTCTGTTTGGAATGGATGAGTTGGACCGAAGGGTGTTTCCATGCAGTACATCTGTATGACTCTATGACTATGACATACGATTGTGATTGTCCTACTCTAGTAGAACTCATTCTCTTTGTATAAGTGTTCTTTGTTCAAATTTGCTTATAGGAGAACATGGCACACATTAGGAGAGTCTCCAAAGTTATGACATATGATTCTTTATGATGAGAGCTTAGGACTAAATATTCCCAAAAGTCAGCTAAGTGTCAATTTCAGGAAGTTTCATGATGATTTTCCTCTGTGAGCCCTACAAACTTTTCTTGTGCAGTTTTACACTGTTCACCCCATTAAGTATGCACCACACCTCCACAGTGCTGCTCGTGTGCTATCTTGCACTCAGTCAGGGTGAAATGCTCACCAGTGCTGGCATTTTACAACATTCACACCATGGCACTATATTTAAATGCCAGCTGCACACTATGTCAAATTTAACCAGCCTGGTTTGAACAGCTACCTGGATCAGTGAGGTGTCTATGGTCCAAAGAAACACACAACAGGGCCACAGCAATGCCACTTTTGCATGACTTGGGCAAGAACCATTATTTTCTCTCTGCTACCTCACATTCACTCTGACTTTTGCATTGCACCTATCTTCCACCAAGGCTCCCAGTTGACTACTTTGAATATTGTATGCATCTTCCCTCAATGGCTCTCATTTCCCCAAACTACAAACTCTTCCCACCTTCTGAGATTTCTACTCACTTATCCAGGACACAGTTTCCTGGCTGCTGACAGACCAATACCCTGACTGACCATATAGAACAAAATACTGTGGATGCTGAAAATCTGAAGTTAAGACAGAAAGTGATGGAGAAACTCAGCAGGTTTGGCAGAATCCATGGAAAGAGAAACAGAATTAACATTTTGAGTCCAGTGTGACTCCAAAGAAAACGTTTTGAGTTTGGGTTGAAAACATTAACTTGGTTTTCTCCCCACAGATGCTGCCAGACCTGCTGAGTTTCTCCAAAAATTCCTGTTTTTGGCCCAGATAACCTAACATAGTTTTAGTGCAGCCTGTCATGTACAGCTTTATAGACTTGTGACAGAAATCACCCTAGTTTTCAAATGTGTATATGAAAGCAACATCATAAGGTGAAGACACGGTTCCTATGTTCCTGAATCTCTTTATTGTTCTCCACCTGTTTCCAACTCACCATTCAACAGTTTTCTTCCTCTTACCAAATGTTTATGAATTGAAATCCTTTCCCTCTTATTTCATGGTTTCCTTATGTGATTTGTACATCAATTATGTATATATTTTCCATTGAAGGTTACACATCAGGATCAAATGACATTGTTATAACTCAACCACTATTTTCAGTTCTATTCATCTTGCTACCAATAAGTTCTTTACCCTTTCCACTACTATAGGCAGTAGCATGGGTAAGTGACCATTTTCAAAACTATTTAGGCAAGTAACCTGATCAGAGTTAACAGTCTGCAAGGTTATGACAGAAACATTGTTTGATGATGTGAGTACTTGCTTATCAGGTTGTGAACTCTTAAGGGACTTCTAGTAATGCACATTTTTCTTTGTCTGGATCTCACTGACATTCCTCTGGTAACTACTGAGCAGAAGGAAGACAATGAACAATCACAGCCACTGCAGCAAGGAGATCAAGTAGAAGCAGTGAAGATTATTGTCCTAAAAGACCATAGAAGCCCAGAACAAAATTGCTATTGACCTCTGTGAAGCAGTGGATAAAGTGAGAGCATTTCACCAGGATGGATGTCCACAAATTGTGTTACTTCATTCAGAAAGACCAATAACCAATTGTCACAGCTAGGAGGGCATTAACTGTTGTGTTTAAGCTCACTACAGATTTCAACCCTTTCCCTTGCTGCAAGAGCAATATCAGCAACTTGAATCTGTGTGCAATTAATGCTTATATGTGTTCAGAAAGCTTGAATTATGTTTGGAGAAATGCAACGTGTATTGGCTGGATGTGGTCATGTGACCTCTACATCTGCTTAAGTGTCTTTCTGTACAGTTTGGCAGTTCCAGTTGCTGATGTCACTCTGGCAGCCTAGGATTTCTAGGCAAAGGGTTGGAACTGTAGTGGCACTTTCATCATGCAATCATATAGCAGGGAAGGTGAAAGTCCTCATCACTGCAAAGACACTGCAAACCAGGAACTGCACCTCACACTGTAATGCTGGATCATTATTACATAGAAAGGAAAGCTAACACCCTGTGTCTTGGCCTGAGAATTGGAGATGCAGGTGGACAAGCTGGTAGAGAGGAGGACAGTCCTTTATCTCAGTTAACCCCACTACCCACCAGCTGCTACACCAGCCAGCATGGGTTCAGATAGCATCCCGGGTTAATGTAGTCTCCTGCGTGTAGTGGACTCCCAGCAGTGCAGGAAAATGGTCAATAATCTGTGCTGTACAAGGGTAAGGGCTACTATCTTCTCTCTATCACATCACACTCAAAGGGTCATCACCCATTCTAACTCTAGCCCTGCATGCTCATCTCACCAAGTCTCATGACCACAACTCGCACTATTGCATGCATCATATCAGTCAATGGCCATCACCCACCTCATTCTCCCATATTCCTTACTCTTCATGCCTCCGCACTTCCTATTCATCTTGCTACCAATAAGTTCTTTACCCTTTCCACTACTATAAGCAGTAGCATGGGCAAGTGACCATTTTCAAAACTATTTAGGCACTCCTCACCGTCTCTCCTTCTCATGCATCAGCATTAACTGTCCGTCTACCCACTTCCATCACACTCAATTCTGCCACTACCCCATCACAAGAAAAGTTGACCCATTCCCCAAACAGTTGACTCCATAGCACCCCAACTGATCTACATCTAATCACTGGATTGGTTACACTGGACCTGCAGGACTGTCTGTATTACAATTCCTTTGATTGCCTGGATCTCACTGTATTATAGTCTAGCTCAGAGGAGCACAAAGGACATTGAGGGGTTTTGCAGGCTTTGAAGACATACATTGAATTCAGAATTAATGTTACTTATGAACAGTCCTTGTTGTATATTGAAGGTTAAGGAAATAGGGAAACTATTCATTAATATGTGACCGCACTGATACATCCAGCTGGATCTTATGAGTTTGGACAACTGAAAGATGATTTCATCAGAGATGGGACTCTCTAGGCATAAGAAGCTCCTGCAGTGAGAGCACACCTTGTGAGAGAGGAGAAACTTACTCTCAAGAATGCCATGTGCAGAGGCTTTGTTGTTGTCAATCACCAGATTGTGTGTATTGATGGGGGAACAGCCAAAGCTTTGCATTATGCTGAGAGAAATTGCAGTTCAAATAACAACAATCAACTGGAAAAAAAGAAACCTAGCTGCAGAAACATCAAGTACAGAGGGCAGAATCTAAGTATCGCAGAGGTCATTCATATAAAAGAAAAGGTAGCATGCCCAACAAGAAGCAATAGTTCTTCAACCTGCAAAAAGTTGAAACGTCTTGCTTACAGTACTAAGCTAGAAAGAAGCAAAACAACTACAGAAAGATGATTGCTGGGGAAATAATTCTAACAAAATATTCTACTTCATACAAACGATTGACATTGTCAAATCTAAAGGTATTGAAGACTGTTAGAATGATAACTAAAGTGATTGTGAAATGTCAGGTTGACACCACTGTGATGGCTATCTTTATGAGCTTCACAGAATTGTGTGAAATCTGTCATTATATTGTCCCAAATGCCCTTGAAAATAAGGTTGAGGGTGTATGATGGAACAATTCTCATCCCGAGAGAACAATGAAGCTGAAAGCCCAATGTAATTGGAAAAATAAAAAATCCCGAATTCCAGATAGTAAATGTTAACCAATTCAACTCATCTTAGCTGAAGCAAGTTTAAAACTTGGACTATTGACCCTAAACATGTCAGGAGGGATTTGCTTTGTTTTGCAGGCTTCTATAACAATGACTGCTGAAGAGTTGACCTTACAGTTTTCCAGGTTAATAGCACCTTAAAGTAGATGAGAGTGTGAGACCAACACACTGTTTGCCAAAGAGAGTCCCAGCCACCCTCAAATTCTCAAGTACAGCTTGAAAAATGAGACAGAAGAATTGGAAGAGAAAAACAGAAATTAAAAAACAATAATTCCAACAGACTGGATCAGCAGCTGGGTACCAATGAAATAACCTGTAAAACTAAAATTATATATGAATCCAAAGGCTCTCAGTAAAGCTTTGAAGTGACTTCACTAACCCTACCAACTATTGAAGAAACTTTGCCAGGACCTGCCAAAAAAAATAAATATTTTCTACCCTTAATGGTTACTAGCAAAGTGAACTGGATGGAAACAGTAGTTTTCCAATTACATTTTAGTGACCTTCCCAAAGTGAAAGCTATTGAGGATGATCTGCAAATCTTGGATGTGGAGACACTATGAAAGAAGCCATTTGCAGGCCATCCAAATCTTCTATGACTACTGGAAAGACTCTGGATAAACCTGAAGTTGAACAAGGAAATATGCAATTGAAGATGCCTGAAGCCAAGTACATAATCATGTGTTGACAGCAAAAGGACTTCACATAAATCTTGACAAGTGAGAGCTATAGCAGAGATGTAATTACCAAAACAGTGCAATGATTTGTTGGACTCACGAACTAGCAAAGCTTTCTAATGTCATCAGAATGTGAGCCTCTACACAATATTGGGGCACAGAATAAGAAATAGGTTTCACGAGAATCAAGCAACTAGTGATGACAAAACTGTACTGTTACTGTAATTTCAAGGGTGAAATCACCATGCAGTGCGATGCCAACAAAACAGGATGTTATTGGAATAGCTCTTAGGCAGTAAGGATAACTGGTTACATTTGTGCCCAGGGACATAAACACAAGCTGAACAATACTAAGCTCAGATAATGAATGAATGCCTACTTATTTTCTTTGCTTGTGAATATTTTAATTAATAACTGGGAGAGACAAAGTGACAGAGGAGTCCAACCACAAGCAATGTCAAAGTATCTTCCTCAAACTATCTGCTTTCTTTCTCCTCAAAAGCAAATGCAACAATTGTTACTTCTCTTGCAGAGATATCATATGGAAATGAAATACAAGCAAGGGAAACAGATGTAAATTCCAAACATGTTGTCGAAAACTACGCCACCAATGAAGAAGGTTGAAGATACTATAATACTTTCTGAAATCCTCCAGATTTAATGAGAAGCTACAGTTTAACATGATCTGAAAGTCATAAATCAAGCAAAAATTTGAAAGTGAAGTTTCTTACTCAAATCAAACAAGCCATGAAACAAGATGCAACTCTCCTGGTGCTATAGCAAGATGTGATGATAGGATGGGCTGAAAGCAGGAAGGACATACCTGTGCTTTTAAGAGCATATTATGTATACAGAAATGAAGTGCTAACCCAAGACTGGATTGTAGAATCTGGAAGGAGGATGAGAAAAGGGATGCTGATGTACATTCATGCAAACTATCAAAAAATTGAGGTACTCCAAGGAAGAGAAGAGTAGGGCTCCACTGACCAAACATGAGCAATGAGATTTAAGACCACATTGGCCAGTGCAGTGTTTGTAATAAATACCAAACCAAGCAAAATAAAGAGCCACTTATGATGCTTGACATCCTTGAGAGACCATAGATGAAATTACAACAAATCTCTTCATATTTGTAGGAACTGGTTACCGTGTCAATACTGACTAGTATTCTGTCCACTGAGAATTAGATTGTTTGATATCAATGATTACCAGTGAGACGTTAGAATTCTTGAAAGCATACTTCAGTCATTATGGCATTGTGATGAGTGACAATGGCATTCAATTCATAAGTACAGAGTTCAACACCATTATAAAGGATTGAGAAATTCAACACCATTCATCCACACTAACCCAGTCAAATGGAAAGGCTGAGGTAGTAGTGAAAATCATCAAAGAGATCATTTGAAAAATCAAGCAAATCCAGCATAGACGTAGACAAAACTGTCCCTGAGTGGAAAAATTACCCCAAGGAAGGCATGGAAAGTAGTCAAATCTAAAGACAAATGTCATAGTCTATAGTGTAACCCAGACTCTTTTGTTTTCAATGAGGAAAATCTACTGTAGCTAGAAGTATAAACTGGCACGACTAACAAATTCAAGGTGGAATGACAGAAAGCCAATTTTCAGTTTGATAGAATTATCAAGTCATTGCCAACCAGAGCATTAGAGAACCAGTTTGAGTGCAAATGTTCAAGTGTCAACATCAGCCAACTCACATGACAGCTTGGGATTTTTGTGAGCAGCTGTCAGCTCAATTGTGTGCAGTGAACATAGTACAGTACAGCACAGGAACAGGCCCTTCGACACATAAGACCATTGTAAACTAATGCTATCTGCCTGCACATGGTCTATATCCCTCTATTCCCTTGCCTGTTCATGTGTCTGTCTAAATGTCTTTTAAAATTGCTATTGTATCTGCTTCTACCACCTCCCCTGGCAGCACATACCAGGCTATTCTCCAGTCTTCTGGGATCTTGCCTCTGACTAAAGAGTATACAGAGATCTCTGTCAAAGCCTTGCTGCCCTCAGTGTCCTCAGCGTAAAAAAACTTGCCTCGCACATTTCCTTTAAACTTATCCCCTTTCACCTTGAACCTATGCCCTCCAGTATTTGATATTTCCTCCCTAGAAAAAAGTCACTCTTCAGCCTCTGACACTCTAGCGAAAACAAATCAAGTTTGTCCAAACTCTGTTTATAAATAAAGCACTCTAATCCAGGCAATATCCTGGCAATATCCAAAGCCTCAACATCCTTCCTATAATGTGGTGATCAGAACTGCACACAATACTCCAAATGTAGCCTAATTAAAGTTTTATCCAGGTGCAACATGACTTACCAACTTTTATACTCAATCCCCTGACCGGAGAAGACAAAGATGTCAAATGCCTTCTTTCCCACTTTATTAATTTGTGTTGCAACTTTCAGAGAGCTATGGAGTTGCACTCCAAGATCCCTCAGTCTATCAATGCTCATAAGGTCCTGCCATTTAGTTTATACCTTCCTCTTGCATTTGACCTCCCAAAATGCTTCACCATTAAACTCCATCTGCCATTTCTCCGCCCAACTTTCCAATTGATCTATATCCTGCTGTAACCTCTGACAACTTTCCTCACTATCCACAACTCCAGCAATTTCCATGTCACCTGCAAACTTATTAATCATACCTCTTACATTTTTATCCAAATTATTTTTATATATTACAAAAACAAAGCTCCAAGCACTGATTCTGCTGGAACACAAATGGTCATAGACCTACAGTTAGAAAAACACCCTGTACAGTCACCCTCTATCTTTGAAGCCAATTTTGTATCTAACTTATCAACTCACCGTGGATAAATGGCAATCTTCTAGACCAGCCTACCATGAGGGACCTTGTCAAATGCTTCAGTAAATCCATGTACACAACATCCACTGCCCCACGCTCATCAATCATCTTTGTCGCTACCTATATCAAGTTTGTTAGCTAAGACCTCCTCTGCACAAAGCCATTCTGACTATCCCTAATAAGTCCATTCCCTTCCAAATGCAAGTAAATCCTGTCTCAAAGAAATTTCTCTAATAATTTTCCTACCACTGATGTAAGTCTTACCAGCCTATAATTTACCGTATTTTCTAAGTTGCCTTTCTTAAACAAACAACATTGGCTATTCTGCAGTCTTCTGGGATCTTGCTTCTGGCTAAAGAGTATACAGAGATCTCTGTCAAGACCTTGCTGCCCTCAGTGTCCTGGATAAGACCATAAGACCATAAGACATAGGAGTGGAAGTAAGGCCATTCGGCCTATCGCGTCCACTCTGCCATTCAATCATGGCTGATGGGCATTTCAACTCCACTTACTCGCATTCTCCCCATAGCCCTTAATTCCTTAATTCCTTGTGACATCAAGAATTTATCAATCTCGGCCTTGAAGACATTTAGCGTCCCGGCCTCCACTGCACTCTGCAGCAATGAATTCCACAGGCCCACCACTCTCTGGTTGAAGAAATGTCTCCGCATTTCTGTTCTGAATTTACCCCCTCCAATTCTAAGGCTGTGTCCACGGGTCCTAGTCTCCTCGCCTAACGGAAGCAATTTCCTAGAGTCCACCCTTTCCAAGCCATGTATTATCTTGTAAGTTTCAATTAGATCTCCCCTTAATCTTCTAAACTCCAATGAATACAATCCCAGGATCCTCAGCCGTTCCTCATATGTTAGACCTACCATTCCAGGGATCATCCGTGTGAATCTCTGCTGGACATGCTCCAGTGCCAGTATGTCCTTCCTGAGGTGTAGGGACCAAAACTGGACATAGTACTCCAAATGGGGCCTAACCAGAGCTTTATAAAGTCTCAGTAGCACAACGGTGCTTTTATATTCCAACCCTCTTGAGATAAATGACAACATTACATTTGCTTTCTTAATCACAGACTCAACCTGCATGTTTACCTTTAGAGAATCCTCGACTAGCACTCCCAGATCCCTTTGTACTTTGGCTTTATGAATTTTCTCACCGTTTAGAAAGTAGTCCATGCTTGTATTCTTTTTTCCAAAGTGCAAGACCTTGCATTTGCTCACATTGAATTCCATCAGCCATTTCCTGGACCACTCTCCCAAACTGTCTAGATCCTTCTGCAGCATCCCCACTTCCTCAGTACTACCTGTCTGTCCACCTAACTTCATATCATCGGCAAACTTCGCTAGAATGCCCTCAGTCCCTTCATCCAGATCATTAATATATAACGTGAACAGCTGCAGCCCTAACACTGAACCCTGCGGGACACCACATGTCACCGGCTGCCGTTCCGAAAAAGAACTTTTTATCCCAACTCTCTGCCTTCTGTCAGACAGCCAATCCTCAATCCATCCCAGTAGCTCACCTCGAACACCATGGGCCCTCACCTTGCTCAGCCGCCTCCCGTGTGGCACCTTATCAAAGGCCTTTTGGAAGTCTAGATAGACCACATCCACTGGTTTTCCCTGGTCTAACCTACTTGTCACGTCTTCAAAGAATTCCAACAGGTTTGTCAGGCACGACCTCCCCTTACTAAATCCATGTTGACTTGTTCTAATCCAACCCTGCTCTTCCAAGAATTTAGAAACCTCATCCTTAATGATGGATTCTAGAATTTTACCAACAACCGAGATTAGGCTAATTGGCCTATAATTTTCCATCTTTTGTCTTGATCCTTTCTTGAACAAGGGGTTACAACAGCGATCTTCCAATCATCCAGGACTTTCCCTGACTCCAGTGACTTTTGAAAGATCTCAACCATCGCCTCTGCTATTTCCTCAGCCACCTCCCTCAGAACTCTAGGATATAGCCCATCGGGGCCAGCAGATTTATCAATTTTAAGACCTTTTAGTTTTTCTAGCATTTTCTCTTTTGTAATGACAATCATACTCAACTCAGCCCCCTGACTCCCTTTAATTGTTGGGATATTACTCATGTCTTCCACTGTGAAGACTGATGCAAAATACTTATAAGTTCTCCTGCTATTTCCTTATCTCCCATCACTAGGCTTCCAGCATCAGTTTGAAGTGGCCCAATGTCTACTTTTGCCTGTCGTTTGTTTCTTATGTATTGAAAGAAACTTTTACTATCATTTCTAATATTACTGGCTAGCCTATCTTCATATTTGATCCTCTCCTTCCTTATTTCTCTCTTTGTTATCCTCTTTTTTTTTTAGCCTTCCCAATCTTCTGATTTCCCAGTGCTCTTGGCCACTTTATAGGATCTCTCTTTTTCTTTAATACATTTCCTGACTTCCTTTGTCAGCCATGGCTGTCTAATCCCTCCCCGGATAATCTTTCTTTTCTTGGGGATGAACCTCTATACAGTGTCCTCAATTTTACCCACAAACTCCTGCCATTTTTGCTCTACTGTCTTCCCTGCTAGGCTCTGCTTCCAGACTATTTTCGTCAGTTCCTCTCTCATGCCCTCATAATTACCTTTATTTAACTGCAACACCATTACATTCGATTTTGCCTTCTCTCTTTCAAACTGCAGACTGAACTCTACCATATTATGATCGCTGCTTCCTCAGTGTTCCCTTTCAGATTTTTTATTAAGTCTAGTTCATTACATAGCACTAGGTCCAGAACAGCCTGCTCCCTTGTGGGCTCCGTGACAAACTGTTCCAAAAAGCCATCCTGTAAGCATTTCATGAATTCCCTTTCTTTGGATCCACTGGCAACATTATTTACCCAGTCCAGCTGCATATTGAAGTCTCCCATGATCACTGTGACCTTGCCTTTCTGACATGCCTTCTCTATTTCCCAGTACATGTTGTGCCCCTGGTCCTGACCACTGTTAGGAGGTCTGTACATAACTCCCATTATGGTTTTTTTGCCTTTGTGGTTCCTCAATTCCATCCACACAGACTCCACATCATCTGACGCTATGTCATTCAGTGCCATAGATTTAGTTTTGTTCTAAACTAACAAGGCAACCCCGCCCCCTCTCCCTCCTCCCTGTCTTTTCGATAACTTGAAAATCCTTGGATGTTTAACTGCCAGTCCTGACCCCCCTGTAACCATGTCTCTGTGATGCCTACCACATCATAATCATGCACGATGATCTGTGCCATTAGTTCATCTGCTTTGTTACGAATGCTACGAGCATTCAGGTAAAGTGCCTTAATGCTAACTTTCTTATCATTAGAGATTTTGGAAGTCATAAGATGTCCTAAGTTATCCTTCCTTTTTGCTGCATTCCCAGTCTGCCTCAAGTTTAAATCCGCCTGCACACATGCTATCCTGCTGCTTATCTTTCCATTGAACTCCATACTCCCTCTCGCTTTCACTTTCCCTTCCCCCCAACTCATAAATTTAAAGTCCTACTGACCACCCTATTTATCCTCTTCGCTAGAATATTGGTACCTGATCGGTTCAGGTGAAGACCGTCCCAACGGTACAGATCCTCCCGGTTCTAAAACTGATGCCAATGCCCCATGAAGTGGAATCCCTCTTTCCCACACTAATGCCTAAGCCACGTGTTTACTTCCCTAACTTTCTTATCCCTATGCCAATTGACATGTGGTTCGGGCAGTAATCCAGACATTATGACTCTTGAGGACCTGTACTTCAATTTCCTTCCTATGCTTGATAATCCCCATACAGGTCCTCCACCCTAGCTTTGCCTGTGTTGTTAGTCCCAACATGGACCACAACAACTGGATCCTCCCCCTCCCACTCCAATATCCTTTCAATAGATCCCATCAAGCCTTGGGTATTATCTGTCTTTAATGTTTTTCAAGATACCCAACAGCTCCTTCTTCTTATTATTGACATGACCTGGAATATCAACATATCCTCCCTCCCTAATCTTATTAAGATCCACGTCCTTCTCTCCCTTCTACAGTACTGGACATTTTAATCCTCTATTTTCCAAGGTTTTGTAACTAAAGAAGCTGTCCCTAGATAGCTTTGTACTCAAGATGGTGCTGTAAGTGGCAATGTATACACTTTTCACTGTACTCATTGGGTATATGTGACAATAAATGCTAATTCTAATTCTAAATTGTAACAGAACATCATTCCAAATCTATGGATGACTGACTTCTGCTATTATCTTACCACATGACCCTCAGTACAATTCTGTTGCATTCATAAATCACTAGTGCTTGAACCACATTAGTTAACCTCAGATATGACATCATGAGTAGCGCATTGTGGAGATTTTTTTTAGATTCCCTACAGTGTGGAAACAGGCCCTTCAGCCCAACTATTCCACACAGACCATCTGAAGAGTTACCCACCCAGGCCCATTCCCCCTAACTAACACACCTAACTCTACGGGCAATTTAGCATGACCAATTCATCTAACCGCACATCTTTGGACTGTGGGAGGAAACCAGAGCACCCGGAGGAAACCCACACAGACACGGGGAGAATATGCAAACTCCACACAGACAGTCGCCCGAGGCTGGAATTGAACCCAGGTCCCTCGCACTGTGAGGCTGTAGTGCTAACCACCAAGTACTAACCAGGCCTGAGTCTGCTTAGCTTCCAAGATCAGATGAGATCAGGCGTTTTCAGACTAGTATGGCCGTAGGCCTTCCTCGCCACTGTACTTGCTTTCTTAGCTACTGCAACTACACTTTCATGTCACGTTTTAATTTCTTACACTCTTTATCTATGCGCAAGTGAAAACCTGTTAATTCAGGGACAAGGATGATATTAACAGAATTGAGTGATGGCTTCTCTCAGAGTCTGAATAAAGCTATAGTCATATTCATGGGTCATTTAGAACCCTTATTCAACAGACAATTGAAATCCTTAAGGAAAGATTCCTTACCCTTAAGCCTCAAAGATAAAGGGTGGATAGGCAATTAAAATTGCCCAGCATATGCTAGAAGCTGACTACAGGTTTTAGTCTCTCCATTAAGCAGGTGGAAAAGATCCAAACCGGCTGGGTCTTGTTTTTACATTTGTAAATTTGGATCCATTTATGTCATTGACACTCAACTACAATTTAAACTGTACAACCTGATCAGGAAGCTGCATTGGCTTTCCTTTCAGATGAAAACAGCAGGGAAGTGGATTGTGGCTGAACGAGGCCAAAACAGGTCAGTATTTTTAGCTTCCTGGCAGTTATACCAACTACCTACTTAATGCCATTGCAATTTACTGCTGCATTCTGCCTGGAACAAGTTGATGTCATCTTGTCCGAGTTGAAAGAAACATGGCTCTTAAAACCAGCTGGATTTCATTCCCTTACAGGTGGGTAGAAAACCAACCTGTCAGGATGATCTCCTACAGAAATCTATTGACAGTTATAATCCAGGCCACACTAATTTGCATTTGTAACTTGACAATAGTTGATTTTGTTAAACCCAGGAATAGAGATATTGTTAAATCTCTGTCTCCCCTATTCTGCATACTCTTGTTTTTGCTTTATGTAAAATGATTTCAAACTTTAACAAATTTAACTCAGTTCATTTTGCTTCGAACCCTGAATTATTAAAGGAGGTTGAACATGACAATGAACAAAGTGATTGAGGGTCAAAAAGAAACAAGTGTAATGCATAGAAAATTATAGTAATTATCAGCACACTGTCTTTCACTGGAAAATAATATAAAATTGTTAAATTGTATCCTCTAACTTGTCCTTGGGTGACTAAAGATTTTTGCATAAAATTTGAGATTTAAATAATGAATATTTTCCAAGCTCTTGAGCAGATAAAAGTGAATATATGTGAATATTTATTTTCTTTGTACAAATTGTATTAAGCATTAATAACGTCTTAACCTTAAGGGAGTAGAATCTGATATTGGTTCTAATTATTCACAGACATAATGTAATCCTAGCTCTTGTGTGAAAGCCACAAATTGAACCAAATATTGCATGTAGAGCATTTTTTTTGGAATAGAGCCAGTATAAAGAACTCTGGCTATTATCAATGCTTGTGCTAACTTGCCCTAGTCTCCACAGTATTGTAAGTATAGGACAAACATGGGAGGCTTTTTAACACAATTGACATGATAATAGTCCTTTATGAATTATAGCTAATTACTTTCAAGGTAAGGAGAAGCCAACTGGACCAAGCAAATGAGGATATGTTAACCTAAGCAACATAGTAAATAGCATATTTTAATTTTTTGCTAAATTTTCAACCTAAAGGTTCAAAGGACAGTAAAATATCTATAATAAGTATTTAAAAAGAAAATGTAAATGCAGGAAATCTGAAATAGAAACAGGAAAGTTTGTGAATATATAATCTGTGTTATCAAACCTGTTGAAATGTTTCCAGTACTCTATTTTAATTAGGAATCTAATAACATTGTAATATGATGACAGAAATGCTTAACTTCTGTGAAATTCATCTGAGCACTGTTTTAAGAGTAGAGGTGACTAAACTGACTTTTTCAAATCAATGGTGTACTTGTGCTGCTATCTGGATGCTGCAAGTCCATCCCACTAGCAAATCTGATCCTGCTGTAAATCATAGGGTTAAATTTAATTCCCTAGATGGAAACAGTTTAGAAAAGTAACAATTCAGTGAGCACTGTGAGGAGATTCAGCCTATTTATTTTTACAGATGGATCTCAAAAATATTGTGCAATTTATAACCCCCCTGAATCTCGGCAAAATTAAGGAGTGGTTAGCATGTGGGTGTGGCCTTTTGGAAATCAATTGACTGACTTCTGCTTGGTCTGAAGAAATTGGTCCACAACAAAAGATGTGGTTAAGTTATGAGGTTTTGAAGAAGGGGTGAGAAACGTGAAACATGGTAACCTGTTTGTGAGACATGGAGAAACACTGTTGCATCCTTGTTGCTTTTGTCTGTGTCTTTATTCCAAGGTGGATGTTATGATCCAGTAGAAACTGTTAATATTTAGACAGAGAGCCAAATGCCCAGTAATTAACTGGATGACCACATTTTAAATCTCACATTTTAAAATAAAACAAGCTTTATTGCATCTATTGGATATATTGTCACAATGTTGGTCATTTTACAAGACCACTATGCCCTTGAGCTTTGTTTTCCAGAAAGGGGATAATTGGCCAGGCTCCAAATAGGAGAAAGTGAGGACTGCAGATGCTGGAGATCAGAGCTTAAAAATGTGTTGCTGGAAAAGCACAGCAGGTCAGGCAGCATCAAAGGAGCAGGAGAATCGACATTTCGGGCATAAGCCCTTCTTCAGGAATGAGTAGGGTGTGCCAAGCAGGCTAAGATAAAAGGTAGGGAGGAAGGACTTGGGGGAGGAGCGTTGGGAATGCAATAGGTGGAAGGAGGTTAAGGTGAGGGTGATAGGCCGGAGAGGTCGGGAAGAAGATTGCAGGTCAAGAAGGCGGTGCTGAGTCTGAGGGTTGGGACTGAGAAAAGGTGGGGGAATGGGAAATGAGGAAGCTGGAGAAATCTGCATTCATCCCTTGTGGTTGGAGGGTTCCTAGGTGGAAGATGAGGCGCTCATCCTCCAGGCGTTGTGTTGCCATAGTCTGGTGATGGAGGAGGCCAAGGACCTGCATGTCCTTGGCGGAGTGGGAAGAGGTGTTAAAGTGTTCAGCCACGGGGCGGTTGGGTTGGTTGGTGCAGGTGTCCCAGTGGTGTTCTCTGAAACATTCCGCAAGTAGGCGGCCTGTCTCCCCAATGTATAGGAGGCCACATAGTGTGCAGCGGATACAATAAATGATGTGTGTGGAGGTGCAGGTGAATTTCTGATGGATATAGAAGGATCCCTTGGTGCCTTGGAGGGAAGTGAGGGGGGAGGTGTGGGAGGTGTGGTCCTCCCTACCTTTTATCTTAGCCTACTTGGCACACCCTCCTCATTCCTGAAGAAGGGCTTATGCCTGAAACGTCAATTCTCCTGCTCTTTTGATGCTGCCTGACCTGCTGCACTTTTCCAGCAACACATTTGATTCAGTTCAGCAGCAGTGTGTGTGAAGAAAGGTTGCTGGATCTCACCCTCCTTCTGCCCTTCTGACTTCATAACCTGTCAGCCTAGTTTGGTTCATTTTTACTCTTTGTGCTAAGGAATGTCGTTCAGGGGATTGTTGCAAGTATTTTCAGAACAGCATCATTATGTTGGGCTGGTCTGTTTGGTTTTGGATAGGACACGTTATCTGGTGATCCATTTTTTGTTCTTTGTGTTCATCCTGTAATTTTGTAAATAAATTCTGTTTGTTTAAAACTTGGCAGTCGAATCAGCTAATTCACTCCAGGAATATCCCCTATACACTTACATAACACAAATAGCAAATCTATGGTCTGGGCTACCTGCTTTAAAATGTTTGAGGGGTCGGGCCTGATCAATAATAATATAAACTTAAAGAAAACAAGTGCTAATAACAGCAATAATTTATAACTATGTTTTAAGAATCCAAGTTCTCTTAACTTATAAATTCTTAAAGGTTCATACTCCTCTTCAGGAACTAACCCAATAGCGTTAGACCTCCTGATTTCACTTTAAGGATTGACTAGATAAAATAACAACTTTATTACTTTTCCTGGGGGCTAGCAGGCAATAAGATCGCTTTTCTTTAAAAAAAATCATAAAATCTTGTGATTAGTTCCTACTGCTACAGTAAAAATTTGTCAATTACATCTTGATTGGAGAGAGCTACATCCCCATATTAAAAAGAACTTAAAGTATTATTAATACTGACTAAGAAAGTTGAAAAGGTGGGAAATGGTTCAATTCTTCTCACGTAGCTTTGGTGGAATCCATATGGAATTTATCAGAGCCAAAAACAATTAGAGTCATAGAGATATACAGCATGGAAACAGACCCTTCAGTCCAACCCGTCCATGCCGACCAGCTATCCCAACCCAATCTAGTCCCAGCTGCCAGCACCTGGCCCATATCCCTCCAAACCCTTCCTATTCATATACCCATCCAAATGCCTCTTAAATGTTGAAATTGTACCAGCCTCCACCACTTCCTCTGGCAGCTCATTCCATACACATACCACCCTCTGTGTGAAAACATTGCCCCTTAGGTCTCATTTATACCTTTCCCCTCTCACCCTAAATCTATGCCCTCTAGTTCTGGACTCCCCAACCTCAGGGAAAAGACATTGTCTATTTACCCTATCCATGCCCCTCATAATTTTGTAAACCTCTGTAAGGTCACCCCTCAGCCTCTGACGCTCCAGGGAAAACAGCCCCAGCCTGTTCAGCCTCTCCCTATAGCTCAGATCCTCCAACCCTGGCAACATCCTTGTAAATCTTTTCTGAACCCTTTCAAGTTTCACAACATCTTTCTGATAGGAAGGAGACCAGAATTGCATGCAATATTCCAACAGTGGCCTAACCAATGTCCTGTATAGCCATAACATGACCTCCCAACTCCTGTACTCAATACTCTGACTAATAAAAAAAAGCATACCAAATGCCTTCTTCACTATCCTATCTACCTGCGACTCCACTTTCAAGGAGCTATGAACCTGCACTCTAAGTCTCTTTGTTCAGCAACACTCCCTAGGACCTTATCATTATGTGTATAAGTGCTGCTAAGATTTGCTTTCCCAAAATGCAGCACATCGCTTGTATCTGAATTAAACTCCATCTGCCACTTCTCAGCCCATTGGCCCATCTGGTCAAGATCCTGTTGTAATCTGAGGTAACCCTCTTCGCTGTCCAATACACCTCCAATTTTGGTGTCATCTGCAAACTTACTAACTGTACCTCTTATGCTCACATCCAAATCATTTATGTAAATGGCAAAAAGTAGGGGACCCAGCACCGATCCTTGTGGCACTCCACTGGTCACAGGCCTCCCGTCTGAAAAACAACCCTCGACCCTACCCTCTGTCTTCTACCTTTGAGCCAGTTCTGTATCCAAATGTCTAGTTCTCCCTGTAGTCTGTGAACTCTAACCTTGCTAATCAATCTCCCATGGGGAACCTTGTCGAACACCTTACTGAAGTCCATATGTATCACATCTACCGCTCTGCCCTCATCGATCCCCTTTGTTATTTCTTCAAGACACTCAATCAAGTTTGTGAGACATGATTTCCCATGCACAAAGCCATGTTGACTATCCCTAATCAGTCCTTGCCTTTCCAAGTACATGTACATCCTGTCCCTTAGGCTTCCCTCCCATCGACGTCAGGCTCACTTGTCTGTAGTTTTCTGGCTTGTCCTGCTGGGGAAAGAAATGTAGTTCTGAAAGCTAATTTTAAAGGACTAAATTCAATTCAGTGTTCTTTGCATCATAGTTCCATTTCTTTGATCAGACACTTACCCTCACACAGGCAATCCATTTCTTCCATCTCCAGAATTCTCTTTTCACCTGTATTTTCCTTTCTTGGCCCTTACTCTGTAGACCTTTTACTTACAGTAGTCTAATCCCTTAGAACTTTCACACATAATCTTGATTTCTATTCAATCCAGCAGCCTGGCACTAAATTAGCTTGCCAATTTAATTGTTTGAGTTGAAAACAATGGCACTGGAAAAGCACAGCAGCTCAGGTGGCATCCTAGGAGCAGGAACTCACATTCCTGATGAAGGGCTTATGCTCTTTTGCTCCTGCTCCTCGAATTCTGCCTGACCTGCTGTGCTTTTCCAGCTCCACACTTTTCAACCCTGACTCTCCAGCATCCGCAGTCCTCACTTTCTCCATTTTAATTGTTTGCTCCACTTCCATTTCATTCTCTCTGCCCTCAGTGTCTTCTAATGTTCCAATGAAGTTCATCAGAAGTTCAAGAAATGGTATTACATTGTTTAATTTGACAGTTTACAACCTTTCAGATGTGACATGGAGTACATTATATTTTTCCAGACAGCAAGTGTCAGTAATGGTTCTGTAATTGCCATTGATATCTTGTCTAGACCACTCTTTTGTTATAGCACAATCCAGCATCATGCCTTTTGCCTTACACCATGTCCCCTTTGTCATTTAATCTCCTCTTAATTTACGAATTACAGATTTTACTAATCTTACCATTTTTTTTTCTCCCCTCCCTTAGTGTTTTTTTAACAAACAACGTATGTTTGATTTCTTCTAGTTATGATAAAATGTTATAGGGCGGAATCTTGATGAGGTGTTATGAATCTCACCTGCCAGATGTAGAGCTGGGAACCACCAATTAGACAGTAGCAAGGCAACCGTTGGGCCTTTCCCGAGGATCAAGACCTGGGAATGGAAGCCCTGCCCAGTGAGAGCTTTTGACCAAACAGAGACCAACAGATCTTGCACTCAATAGCACCACAGAGGAGATGGTGGCTGCTGATGAAGAGCAGCCCTGTAATCCTAGGTTTGTGAAGGGCTCAGGCCCGAGAAAAGTGATGCAAGGGGTGAGGTTCTCAGACTCGAAGTGAGGACAACCAGGGCAGAGGAACCTGGTGTCCAGTTCTTTGAACTGGTCTGTGATCAAGCACCATCCCCTATTCACAACCCCCTCCTTCTCCCTATTAGCAGAGTAAACTGTGAAGGCCAGACACTCTGAATGTATCACTGTTCTAAAGAATGGTAGTCTCATACAGGTCATATCCAGCTGTTACCAAACTACTAAACACTGGATTAAGAATTGAATGTGCTGAAGAAGTGCAGCATCTGTGGAGAGAGAAGTTAGTGCTTCAAGTCCGAAATAACATTAACCCTGTTTCTCTTCCCAAGTGTTTCTCCAGTGCTGTTGAGCTGCTATAGACTGACCAAGTCTCTGAAACGTACAGAAGCATGGGGATAACTGCAGCCACCCCATAAATCATGACCCAGTCTCCATTTCTTAATACCTTGTCTGGCTTAGTCTCAGTATAATCCTGGTCTGAAGTGAAATTGAAAAAGCCATCTGATAAACACAAAGCCACTGGAGCAGAGGTAATTCCTGCTGAAACTTTGAAATAAATGGGAAATCCACTTCTGACACAACTGCATAAATTCATATCCCTCATCTGGGTACCAAAGCATCGCAGGCATTATCAAATTACTATATTTAAGAAGGGCTCCAGCGAATTGATGGAACATCGGAGGAATCTCCATGTTACCTGCTCCATAGGAGATTTGTCTGGCAAGCTGGATTCGTCAGACATCTATTCTGATTTCCATGTCCCTCAAACTATAGCGATCAGCAAGCTTAGTCAGATAGAAAGCTAAATTTTTTTGAGGCAAGTTGGGCCATTAACAAGGCATTTAGCAAACAATAGTCCCCCAATTTGGCAACTTGTCACACTGCTTGTGAAAAGTGAGCTGTTCCTAAAATTGTGATTAACCTCACTGGACCGCTCATCTAATTCTGTCATATATCTCACCATAGTTGCTCAGATCCCTATAAGATTCCATCCTTATTCTTTCAATGAAATCTTAATGGAAAAGTCAAAGGGTTGTGATCCACATAAATAATAATCTCTGCAGTCGTTTGATATGTAGCTTTCAAAATGCTGTCAATACAAAATTTTATTTTCCACTGGTGAATCCTTCCATTGGCTTGACATTTAGTTTGTGAGTAAATGACTGCTTTTCTCACCTTCCTGGAACAATATTGCACCAATGCCAATGTCTCTAGCATCAACAGCCAGCTTAAATTGCTTTGCATCATTGCACGAAGTCAATGGCTCACTGACATTCTTTTGTCCATCCGAATTTCTTGCCTTTATTTAACAAGCCAGTACTCTTGAAATTTGGGGCCAACTTCAAATAAAATCCACTTATGCCAATTTATTTCAAAACTTGTGTTTTTTATTTCATCAAAGGGAATTCCAATGTAAACCATGCTTTTGATTCCCAAGGTGTAAGTTGACCTTCTTCTGCAGTGAGGCCTAAATAAGTCACTTTTGCTTTGGCAAACTTACTTTTGGAAAAATTAAGACCATATTTGTTCTTTGTAATGACCAAACAAATTGATAAATTGATTATGTGCAATAATTTATTCCAGAGCTGTTCTTCACTTCTTTGAACATTTGAGGCATAAAATTTGAACCTTGATTTGATTATATTTCTTTAAGTAATCCATATCTTGGACAAGAAACCTAAGATTCAGTCCTTTCTTGGACATACGTAGGACATCATTTGCCATAGTATATTTGCTCATGTGATTTGACCAATATATATGTTTATTTAAATCATCTTTGACGTGGTACTACTTTTTGAAGCCCTATGGATCAGGCACATTATTAATTTAAAGCCATTGTTGCTTCTTAGCTCCGTTCAAACTGATTCTACATCTAGATTTTATGAGCCAATATCCTTTCTCACCGTTGTGTCCTTAACTAACAGAACGCCAACTTCTATTTCTTTTTGGCTGTCTTTCCTAAATATTAAATACTCTTAGATGTTTAGTTCCTAGCATTGGTTACCTTGCAGCCAAATCTCTGCAGTTACTATCATAATGTGGCTATGAGCAAAATATTGCACTGTTAATTCATCTACCTTATTGCAAATACTCTGTGCACTCAGATACATTCAGACTTATCTTGTTAACATGTCAACGTATCTGTTTTTGTACTCTGGCCTATTTGCAACTAGTTTGTGTTTCCTCAAAAAAATCAAATCCACGGTAGCTCACTGTTTACAAGCAATAATAATGTATTGATTGGTATGAAAATGAGAATTAAAATATAATTTGTGTTGTTGGTAACTCTACACATGACAATGACATGATGGCTTTAAAGGTGATAACAGACAGAATGTCTGATTGCCCATTCTCTCAGCTCTCACAATCCTTTAATCTCACATTTTGAACCAGAACATTTATGCCAATGTATTTAACTATCACCAGAGACCAAATTATTTTATCCACCCTGTTGCTGTTAACATCCTGTGTGTTAGTGAAAATTATAAACTTTAATCCATGAATTCATTCTGTTTCAGGAACAGCAGGATACAGAGACTGGGGGATTATTTTCAAGTAGACACTTCGGTGAAAGCCTTGTTTTTCTGGTAAGACCAAGTCATTGAGAAAGAATTGTAAAGATTGTTAAATGCTCCATGTTTTAAAAAATTAAAATATGTTCTATATGCTCTGCAAGTGTGTACTTAATAAGATGCTATTTAAAGTTATTTTTAAAGTCAAATTTTAAAAGACTAACTTTGACCTGTTGAGATTTATCCCTTCTATTTACATACTGTGAAAAGTTACTGAAATAAAGTTTACCACTCCTACTGCAATGAACATTGTTACTGGGAATATATGACCAATGATACATATAATTTTACATAAAGCTATCAGTATTAATTTTTTGATGATTCTGTCAGCTACCTTTTTCTTTTATCATCTTTGTTTTAATACATGAGAATAAGCTAACATTGTAAAATTATTCATCTGATCCATATTTTCTTTGAGAAGTCCTCAGGGACAGTTCTGACATTTGTCCCCTCCATTAAAACACCAGCTGCTCTTTCATCCAAAACAATACCCTCATTGAACTGTCCCTCTTAGAAATGCAACACCACCTCACCTCTGTCCCCTGACCAGAATTATGAGCAGCTGCAAAATCTTCATGTTGATCACAGGAAACAGACAAGCAAGGTTCTGTAAAATCTTTACCTCTCTTCCTGAGCTCCAAGTGGCACAGTGGTTAGCACTGCTGCCTCACAGCGCCAGAGACCTGGCTTCAATTCTCGCCTCAGGCGACTGACTGTGTGGAGCTTACACATTCTTCCCATGTCTGCGTGGGTTTATTCCGGGTTCTCCAGTTTCCTCCCACAGTCCAAAAATGTGCAGGTTAGGTGAATTGGCCATGCTAAATTGCTCATAGTGTTAGGTGAAGGGGTAAATGTAGGGGAATGGGTCTGGGTGGGTAGCGGGTTGGTGTGGACCTGTTGGGCCGAAGGGCCTGTTTCCATACTGTAGGTAATCTAATCAGACCCCATTTATAAATATCTCAGGGAGAAGTTGATAAAGGTGACTAGGATGGAAATTGATTTGTATGTTCAACTGCCTTTTACCAAATGCTGATTTGCAACCAGGTGGAAATAACCCTGAATAGGGTCCACTGGTGCTTGGAGAAGAGATGGATTGGAAGGTTTGGAAGAATCTATGGATGATTGGATGACTGCCATCTTTTTTTCAGTGCTGCTGACCCATTATATAGGCATCTAATGGAGGAAGCAGCTGGATAACTGCCAGCTGCTGCCTTCCAAGGGCATTAAATAAGCAGAGGGGAATTGCTCTGAACAGAATGTGAAAGAGGTGAGAAACGGGAGATGCATGAACAGCTGACACCAATGGCAGCAGCCAAACCAGAATACCTGAACTAGTCCTTTAACCTCTTGTCTATGAGCATTTAAAACTTCCTGTACTTAGGCTGAGAGCATATATTGCTGGGGACACTAACATCAAATTGACAGCTTTTATTGTTTGTTCATGTGTGTGCATACAGTTCTAACTTTGAAATATACTACTCCTCTTTATGAAATCTGAGCAGTATCAATAAACTTAGTTTTAGGTGACATTGCTTTCAGTTCGTCTGAAACTGTACTCTTGAAATAAATCAGAGTGGTGTGAGCTAAGCTTATCTATTTAGATTTTACGTGCAACTATAACAGCTGTTGGCTCACTTTAGTCACTTTAGAAGGTTGTATTCTTGAGGTCTGAGTGCAATTTTACATGTGGCACTTACAAGACTGATCAATTACTTTCTAGCATTGTAGAAAAAAACAACTATAGATTGTAAGCGTACTGCTTTATATGGATTATTTTGTATCTTTCTAGAAATGAAAGCAGACAGTTGTACAACATTTTGTATAAATGCAGGCAGAAGTTCAGTAAATAATGTGATGTGTGAAATTTGTCTGGTTATATTTCTGGTACATACATAAGGAGAAATGGAATCACAGTTTGCACCTTTTGTGAAGTCTTCTGATTTACTTTCAGTAACTTGATAATGCAGTGAACATAACATGAAGTACGAGCTCTATGGGTAGCTTGCTTGGATGAATTCCACAAAATTAGAAGTGTCATGTTCATTATGGTTGTGCCAATGCATGGCACAAGTAATTCAATTTATCTATTTCACCACAATGTTTATTATTTATATCTGTAACCAAAATGATTAGCAAACACCTTCATGAGGTGAGATCTTGTTAATACACTTTTAAGTTATTGCCCAAATAGAACTAATTGGTGTTTGACTGAAAAATAATTGAGGTTTAAAAAGAGTACTGTAAATAATTACCATGCACCAAAAGACTACTATCTTCAGGAAAAATATTCAATAAACTTATTTTTATTTGTTTACAAAATCTGGAATTGCAATGTAAATCACATCAGAAGTGAAGTGTTGTGTCATTCCATCAAAGCAGTCAAGACAACTGTTTTGACTCTTCAGTCTCACATGTGCATTTTCATGAATATTATGGGTCCTTAGATCACAATGAGGAGAATGATTTGTTAAAGGCTCATACCTTCAAAGAGAAATGGATGTGAATAAAATTGCATGTGTCAGTTTGTAAAAGCAATATGTTTTGAAAAAGCCATCACATGCTCAGTGAATTAACATTGGTTTGTTCTTTTACTTACAGGATAAATTTTTGGAACCAGAAAAGCATTTTGGATTTACAAGTGAAATTCATTAATTTGTGCAAGTATCAGAGATGAAACATTGCTTCATCTCAAAATTGACATGCAAGTATTTGTAAATAGGTTGAATGATGAAAACAGGTAAAATGGAAGAAGTAATGTACAAGCACAGCATAAATATTTCTGAAGTTATCCCTAATGGCTCTAGGCCTCAGTTTACAGATTTTGACTCATGTCAAGCTTCTTCGCCTGTAATGTTCCTATTGATCCTTGCATATAGTGTAGTGACCATAATAGGACTTTTTGGTAATCTCTGCCTCATATTCATCATAAAACGACAGAAAGAAAATCATAATGTTACAAATATCTTGATTGCAAATCTTTCTGTATCTGATATCCTTATCTGTGTCATGTGTATTCCATTCACTGTTGTGTACACACTGATGGATTACTGGGTGTTTGGAGATGTAATGTGCAAAGCAAACTCTTTTATTCAGTGTGTATCTGTCACAGTGTCTATATTTTCCTTAGTTCTGATTGCTATTGAAAGGCATCAGCTAATTGTAAACCCACGGGGCTGGAAGCCTGCTGTCTCCCATGCCTGTTGGGGGATTGTATTGATCTGGTTTATATCCTTAATAATCTCGTTTCCATTTATTGTATTTCATCTGCTTACAGATGATCCTTTTCGAAATGTTTCTTCCCATTCAGAATTCTACAAAGACAAATTTGTATGCATTGAGATCTGGCCTTCAGAAATAGATAGACTTGTCTTTACAACGTGCCTTCTCATTCTTCAATACTTTGCCCCGTTGTGTTTCATATTTGTTTGCTACCTGAAAATCTTCATATGCCTAAAGAAAAGAAATGGTATGGTAGATAAAATAAGAGAAAATGAAAGTAGAATAAATGAAAGCAAAAGAATAAACATGATGCTGATCTCAATTGTAGTGGCATTTACAGTCTGCTGGCTGCCTTTGAACATCTTCAATGTTGTCTTTGACTGGAATCATGAAGCTCTGATGAACTGCCACTATAATCTTGTATTTACACTGTGCCATCTTACTGCAATGATATCGACCTGTATTAATCCCATTTTCTATGGATTTCTCAATAAGAATTTCCAGAAGGACTTACATATGCTAATTCATTGCAAATACCAATCTACCCAGGAAGAGTATGAGAATATTGGGCTCTCAGCCATTCACACAGATGTGTCCAAATTCTCACTGAAAGTAAACAATTCCTCCCCAAATATATAAAATAAATTTGAAATGATCACATTTTACAGTAATACTTCTAATTATTTGATAGATAATTAACAGACACTGGATTTTGATATTGACAGTTTTATCTATGATTTTGAAATGTTTCTTAAAGTAACAACAGAATTAAAAGACTATTAGTAGAATATTCATTGAAAGAAGTTTATTCAGTCCTAAATTAACTACATGAACACTTGATGAGCAGATATCATGTCTAGAACAGTTTGTGTTACAGTTTCTCCCAAGTTTTTGTATTGCTTACATTCAAGGTATTGCTAATAATGTACTTTATAATTACTGTCAGTATATCACTATTGCATTCCATAACACTGAATTTACATAATTTACAAATGCTTGATACAGATATTCACATAGGCAGTTTTATTAAGTTCCTGCATGTGAGTATTTTTTAATGTATCAATATTGGTTATATTTACTGCATTAAATAGTAATCGATCATATACTGCCTTCATAGTAACTAATCCAACTTTCAAAGAATACAATGGACAAGTTCAGGATTGAACATTTTAATAATATTCTTCAAGCAAAGACACCATACTGAATTATACATAAAACAAAATGGAACTTTACAACAAAACAATCGCAACCACATTCATGATTTTCTTAATGTTCATGTTTCAGCTATCAGCCAAAGCTGATCAGACCTATTTTTAAATGAACATTGCACTTCAGAAATATTATACATGAAGTAAAATATACACTAAATAATATATACAGACAAGTGGCATTGAAATGGAACTCTTAAGTGGGTTAATTGCTTAGTGGTTTTGGAAAAATTTAATGATAATTATAGATATGTAATTGAATTAGAAACACATGGAGATGGAACTCAATTTCACTCCTGAGGCAGCAGATTTCCTGGCTTAGTGCTTTCATTTCAGGAAAGTATCCTGAATGGGCACGAGATGGATTTGATCCTGCTCGCAGCAGGGACGGCTCAGTGGTGAGACAGGCTTTTTAAAAGTCTAGCCTTGTTTCTTTGGTTCTTTGTCTGAGTTGTTTTGTTAAATATTAGGCCTTCTCATCCTCACACTTCATCATATCCCCATACAATCCCTCTATCCAATCAATGCCAACCAATGCTGCCACCTACCCTCTATAGACCCTTATCGCATTCATGCCAAATTAATGCCAACTCATTCCATCTACCCTCACCCTTTTCCATTGCATGTTCAATGTGAATCTCTCCATAATCCACACTGGGCAGACC
Organism: Chiloscyllium punctatum; assembly: GCF_047496795.1. NCBI lineage: Eukaryota > Metazoa > Chordata > Chondrichthyes > Orectolobiformes > Hemiscylliidae > Chiloscyllium > Chiloscyllium punctatum. Next base: position 41,039,342 of record NC_092758.1, read on the forward strand.
TTCAGAGCTATGTTAAGATGAAATAAATTAAAGGCCTAAATATCAATTGCAGCTTTCACAATAATAAACACTCACACTCATTAAAGCCCATTAAAGATTTTGTAAAACGCCCCTTATTTAAACAAAAAAATTTGTTTTCATAACCCCATATCACAACAGATAAAGCTTTAATAATCTCTTTGAATTATGTACCACTGGGAGAAGATTTCAAAAAGCAGCCAAATATTAAAAATGAAATAATGATTGCCCCTGAGACATTATTAACCATCAGCGTTGTAACTACCTGGACAGGTGTTTTTGAACTCTCACTGACACAGGCAGGCTGCTTTTTGTTGATTTTTTGAAGGGCAGGGAATTTAAATAACCTCACAGCTTGAGTTTTGTTTCGGTACTCATTGACACAGGCAGGCTCTGCTTTTTGATTTTTACACGTTGAGGATTTAAAAAATCAATATCTTGACAGTTCTATATACTTTACCTATCCTTCAAAGGATTTATGTATGTTCATATATTTATGGCACATATAATATTGTTAAAACCCTTTGCTGCAGTGAAAATGATGTCTAATTAAACTTAACAGTAAGTTCTGATGGCCCTGCTGAATTTGGTGTTCCCGCCTTGCCACTTTTCTCCTACCAGTGTCACTGGGTTAGAATGTCTGAAATGTTCTTCCCTATGCCTGTGAAATTTTCAAGACTCTATGAGATCCATGCCCATGGCTGTAGAGAACATTTTTCAGTAATGATGCAGCAATTGGCCAATTTTACAACTCAATAGCTCAAATGTTCATTCTACTGGCCATTGGAATCTGAATGGATTATATGAAAGACATCATGGCGAGTTAAAACAACATTCTCTACATCCCTTCATTCAAATAGATATCTGATCAGTGAAACTGAGTTTTAATATGCACTGACTACTTCATGCAGGTGTATAGTACTCATAAAAATATAATTTTAAACTGATATATCTCCCTAATTTATTTCTATATATTATCAATTTACACTTATTTCAAACAGTAAGTTATAATCTGAAACTTTCCAGTACTGATTAGATTTGGTGAATTTCAATGTTCCTTATTGCTTTGATATCAAAGACGAACAGTGTCTGTAAATCGACAAAAATATTTTAATTTTACAGCATCACTCAGAAGCTACTAAAAGAGCACTGACTTCATACGCGAAATGTTGGCAAACCTTTCTCGTACATTCACTAAAGCAATGCAATGACACATAATTAGAAATTATGATGACTAAATTAATGTGTGACCTCTCTCTCTTAACTCCCAAAGAACTAACCATGGTGTCCTGAAGAGAATGTATTCTCCAGACCTCCTCATGTGTATAAAATAAGCAACACAATAAGAATACTGCAAGGCAAATAGACAAGAAACAATGGATGAGTTTAGAGGAATATAATAAGAAGCCCTTTACCTTGTTTGTGAATGATCACATTGCTGAATCACTCATGCTGAATAATATTACTGTTAACATAATGCATACATTTATGTCAAATTCCATTATGAAGTAACTGAAAGAGATATGCAGATTCATTTGAGTGTTTGGGGGGAGTTTTCATTTTTCATTTGAAAACTAGAGGTAATAGTACAAAATCTAATTTTAGTCAGTAAATGGATCCTTAACTTGAATGTCAATACAATGCTACAGATCATCAAGTTATTGTATTTCTTTACATTCAGGCATCCATCAGTAAATATTTGATATAGTGTATAAAGTATGCAATTTAGTGAAATTGTGGATAATTGTATATTTTGTTTAACATTGTTTAATGGAGAAAGTTATTTTTGCATGGAAACAATATTATAATCAGAGAAATATTTGGCCTTCCTGTGAAGCATAATCTGCTGACAGATTTAAACCTGTTCTATCAATATTTGTTGTCAGCAGTTCAAGGTAACCACTCAATTTTATTTCAACAGTATATGTCTGATTAATGGAGGAATAGACGTTTAACACCCAAATACTGCAAACCACAAAAACCTTCTTGTAAAGTAATGACTTGGTTGATTTATATTTTGTGCAGAAATGTAGTGGGTAATAATTATTTGAACACTAAAATGAAGATTAAACTCTAACCCTAAAAGATGCACAGTCTATAGCCACAGTGTTATTGTAATAACTTGCATGACATCTGTTGATGTGCTTGAAACTTAAATATTTCACAATTATTACCTTTCCATCCTATTTGCATAAATTAGAATATTTCATTCAGCAAATAATATTCTGACGTAAATGTTTCTGCCTCTTAACCGACTAAAGTGATTATATTTTCCAATCATATATTTTGGATTGATGGAGTTTACATATAAGACTTTATCAAGATTTTTTTCCATTTTACATTACATTTTGCAATTGGACATCCCATTAAAAGTTTCAGCCAGATGTTATAAGAAATCTGTGTGCAGAATTGCCATTAGAAGTCTACCTTTAATTGTAATTGCTATAAAAATTACATTACAAAGTGAAATATTCTTTAAGTTAACAACCATAAGTCATGCCACATAAATAAAGCTGATATTTACATTAATAGTTGGTGAACACATATCAAACTAATCTATTTAAATCTTAAAATATTAATTACTTTTCACTGACTTTGAACTAATGATCAACAACTACAAGAATTGGCAAGTTGTGAGAAGATTTGTAACTCAGGTTGAGGTTCTGGATCTATGTTTGCTTGCTGAGCTGCAAGGTTCGTTTTCAGAAAACTAGGTAACATCATCAGTGAGACTCTGGTGAAGCATTAGTGTTATGACCTGCCTTCTATTTGTGTTTAGATTTCAATGGGTTAGTGATGTCACTCAATGTGATGATGCAATTTCCGATGATGATGTCATTTCCGGTTATTTTTCTCAGAGGGTGGTAAATGGGATCCAAGTCAACGTGCTTGTTGTTAGAACTCCGGTTGGAATGCCATGCTTCTAGGAATTCTCATGCATTTCTCTGTTTGGCTCATCCTAGAATGGATGTTTTGTGCCAGTCAAAGTGGTGACCTTCCTTATCTGTATGTAAGGATACGAGTGATAGTGGGTTATACCTCTTTGCGGCCAGTTGATGTTCATGTATCCTGGTGGCTAGTTTTCTGCCTGTTTGTCCAATGTGGTGTTTGCTTCTGTTCTTGCAAGGTATTTTATAAATGATGTTCATTTTGTTTGTTGTCTGTATATGGTCTTTTAAGATCATTAGCTGCTGTTTTAGTGTGTTGGTGGATTTGTGGATTACCATGATGCCAAGAGACCTGATTGGTCTGGCAGTAATTTTTGAGACATCTTTGATGTATGGGGGAGTGGCTAGGGTTTCTGGACGTGTTTTGTCTGCTTGTTTGGGTTTGTCGCTGAGAAATCGGTGGACTGTGGTCATTGGGTATCCGTTCTTTTTGAATACATTGTTTAGGTGATTTTCCTATGCTCTTCATAGTTCCTCGGTGCTGTAGTGTTGTGGCTCATTGAAATAATGTTCTAATGCAGCTTCGTTTGTGGGTGTTTGGATGATTGCTTCTGTAGTTCAGTATTTTGTCAGTTTTCCTGTAGAGGCTGGTTTGAAGTTCCGCATTGGTTGTTTGCTCTACTGTGACATCTAGGAATGGCAGTTTGTTGTTTTCGCCCTTTATTGTGAATTTTATGCCAGTAAGGATATTATTGATAGTCTTGGAGGTTTCCTCTAATTTGTTTCATTTAGTGATGACAAACGTGTCATCCACATAGCAAACCCAAGGTTTGGGTTGGATGGTTGGTAAAACCTTACTGCAGAGACTCAAACAAGCAGCTCTGCCAACCATTCAACCCAAACTATGTGTTGCATCATGGTAGCCCACAAACCCACCAACATACTAAAACAGCAGCTAATGATTTTAAAAGACTGTATACAGACAATAAGCAAAACAAACATCATTTATAAAATACCTTGCAAGAACAGAAACAAACACTACATTGGACAGGCAAAAAACTAGCCACCAGGATACATGAACATCAACTAACTGCAAAAAGACATGACCCACTGTCACTCGCATCCTTACATACATATAAGGAAGGACACCACTTCGACTGGGACAACACATCCATCCTAGGACAAGCCAAACAGAGAAACACATGAGAATTCCTAAAAACATGGCATTCCACCCGGAACTCTATCAATAAACACATCGACTTGGACCCCATTTACCACCCCCTGAGAAAAAGAACAGGAAATGACATAACCACGGAAATGACATCACCAATCCAAGGAAACCTAAACACATAAAGAGCAAGCAAGTCATAATACCAGGGCTTTACTGGAGGTTCACTGATGATGTTACCTGGTATGGTGGGGAAACGTCTGAAAATGAACCTTCCAGCTCAGCGAGCAAACTTACATCCAGAATTACAAAATTTCAGAACAGTGCACCCTATTTTAAATGATTTAACTGTTCAATCTTTTATTTTATGCAAAATAGTTGCAGCAATTTATAATAATGAATAGCTGTTTCAATGTTTCCATGTAATGTGTTGGTTTGCAGTCTAGAAGTTAAACATGAATTTGTCTAAAAAGTATTGCATGGACATGTTGTATAATTATGGGTGTGTGTTTTATTTGCTTGCTTGACTGTATGGTGTATGAAATATGAAAACTAAATTTTACCGTGCATACTTTATTGTGCTTTATTCAGCTAAACTTTCTGTGGACTGCATTTAACTTGTTAATTGTTCCAATAAAATATCTGGATTAAATCATTTTGGTGTACATACTATAATTATTAGATGTGATTGTCCCTGCATTGTATACATGTTCACAATTTAGCTCATTTTTATCAGTCCATCAGTAGTTTGCCATAGGTGATATTATGTATCTTATACAATTGCATGGACCACCAATGCTTGCTAGATTATTGTGAAAAAAAAGCTAAACAGCTAAAAGTTTCGCCTCCTGGTAAATAACCATCATTTAATAGTGTCATCTCATGGCAGCCCAAGGCAACAAAACACCATACAGTCCCAATTTAAACTGCAAGAAATCTTGCAGGACTCATGGCCCCAAGAAACCTGCAGGCACACAGGTTGTTAACTAGGGCCCAGCTATGAGCCAGATAGTATCCATTGCCTTGTGGGTCTGTCTCTGGAGAGTGAAAAGTACTGGAGTGGAGTCCAATGAGCAACTGATGAACACTTTAAGCACGCACCTCCTGAAACTGAGTTGCGTCCAGAGGTAGCAGCTCCTGAACATGTTAGAACAAGCATCTCAGTGCAACTTATCACTGTGTGAATTTGACTAGAGTACTGTAACATGGGTAGGTAAAGAAACTCTTAATCTCTTTCTAAAAGTCTAATTTTGTTTGCATTTTATATTTGACATTTAACAGAAGTTTAATGTTTAAATTTTAAATTTTATTCGGGGTTAAGCTGGAATATACACTGGGGTGCGTCTTAATTTAGTTAATTAAGGAAACTAGCTTAACCTTTTTTTAGTATTGCTGAAAATAAAGACACAATTTGTTAAAGCTTATCATCTTATCTTCAGAACATTTTCAGAAGAATCAAATTCACATGGAAAACCAACATTTATACTGCATGAGAAGAGAGACTTGATTTGTTGGCAAATGTCCATCAGGCTGAAAAGATGTTGTGCCTATCACATAAATGAATAATGGTATATGCAGTTCAATGTCTGTGTGATGCCTGGTACGTAAGCTATATGCCCCAAAGACTAGTGGAACATATTAAACAGCCTGTCCTTTTGGCTATTCACAACAAGCAATGTACTGGCCATACTGAAGCAACCTGCACTTGAACAATTCGCAAGTGTCTAACATTAGAATCTGCAACTGGCCAACGTTTTCTGCATAATTCTGACTGTACAAGGAGTTATGTGAACAACCAATTTAGGATTGTCAGTTGGGCTTGCAGTATGATTCACATGCACATACTTGAGAGCAACGTACATTAATACACAAACCATTTACTTTGCAGAAGAAAGGACACTGACTTCTTATCTCAACCTCAGCAAGGAACAGCATGTCCAAGACCGTTCTGAGGAAAGGTCACTGGACTTGAAACGTTAACTCAGTTTTCGTTCCATAAATGCTGCCCGGTCTGCTGAGTTTCTACAGATTTTTCTGTCTTCATTTCAGATTTCCAGCATCTGCAGTTCTTTATGTCACTAGACAAGCATGTACAAGGCATTCGTTATAAAACAGAGGTGTGAAACTGGTTCCGGACAGTCTTATTACCTCAGAACAGGCTAACAATGAAGATGCTACTTGTATGTATGATATGGCGATTTGTATCTGTATCCTAAGGAGTGGAATGAGAAAGTGACACCTTTAATATTTTATAGTTTCACATCCGTTGAGGAAAAGGGAGATGTCTGATACTCTGCATGTTGAGGGAGCAAAGAAATATTTCATTCTTTCTTTCCAGCAACAAATATATAAAATTGTGTGAATGGCTTTGTCATATAAAGGATTTCCCATTGATTATAAACAAGCTTCTTTTCAGGACCCGCATCTAAATGCAGAGAGGCACCACAAGGGGCACCACTCCTTGAATGTGCAGCCAGAGGAAGGCTATGTTCAAAACTTCATTTTGAAGTTAATTCTATATCCCAACAGTCAATCATGATGCCATTTATCTGAGGCAGTTTTTTTGAACCATTCATATTTGACCCTATTTCAAATCAGATCACCTTTCAAAACCCGAGAGAATCCAACTTCTCTCAATTTCTTTTCATAAATCTATCCCACCAACCTAAGAATGGGTTTGAGAAACATATCATCATTGATTGAAAGGCAGTACAGATTTGATGGGTCAAATGGCATAATTCTGCTCCTATGTCTTATGGTCTTACGGTCATAGTCCCACATTAGAGAGAGAGACAGCTGATGGTGGTGTAATATTAGGGCCCCTACACTTCAGAAGATTGGAGAGGTTGAGAAGGTGAGTTCTTCATGATAACTTCTACCCATTGGGAATTGAACCCATGCTATTGGTCCCCCCCCAACATAAACTAGTTATCTAGCTAACTGACCACGCACAAGTAGTAGTCTGACATCCTAAGAATGATCCTTTTATTTCCTACTCTCCGCTTTCTCTCTGTCAGCCAACTCTTAAATCATACTAGTATCTTTTTTTCCAATCCCATGAACTCTAATTGGTTTTACTGAACTCAAGTGTGGGACATTCTTAAAAGCCTTCTGAAAATCTGAATACACTGCACCCACTGATTTTCCTTTAGTAAAGCTGCATATTATGGCCTCAAAGAACTCAAACAAGCATGTCAAACATAATTTTCCATTCTTAAATTTGTGCTGATTCTGCCTAATTTTGCCATTCCTTCCTAAATGTCCAGTTATCCCATCCTTTATAACATTCTAACATTTCCACTAGTATCATGGGCAAACATCTGTAGTTGTGAATTCACTCTCTTCTTCCCTTTTTAAATAGTGTGATTAAATTCGCTACTTTCCAATTCATAGGAATGTTTCTAGAATCTAAATAATTTTGAAAGGCAATCACAAATATATTGACTATCGCTCTTGCTATCTCTGTCAACACTCTGGGATGAAGCTTATCCGGTTAGCTGATCTATCAACCCTCAATCCAGTAAACTTTTCTTTGTTAATGTGAAGTTAAGGGAATGGAATTTATATAGGGAGACAGATGACAGGAAAACAAGAGCAAAGACAAAAGAGCATGAGAAATTAGGCAGAGCACTCAAGGACAAGAATCAAACAAAGCCACATTTTGAAATAATGTGAATGTAGCTAAAAATGTTAATAAGCTTAAAGCCTAAAGCCCTTGTTTCTTAATGCACAGAATATTCACAATAAAGTGGATGAGTGGAAGTTGTATATACATTCCCAAACTATAGTGGTAATACTGGGAAAGACATTTAACAGGAAACAAGAGGCACAAGCAATGAAGATACAGCTGTAATTATGGACAATTTTAATTTACATATCGATCGGGCAAATCAAACCAGTAGCAACACCATAGAGTAGAGATTGCTGGAGTGTGTACGAGGTGGTTTTCTAACGCAAATTTGAACGCCTTTTGTTCATTACAATTGAGTTATCTTTCCTTTCAGGGATGTATGTCTCTTATTCACTAGATACTAACCATTCCCTGTCTACAGTCAACTCTTTGTGCATTTTATCGAATCCACATTATCTAATCTGCTGCTCACAACTTCATAACTTCTTTCATTAGATTTGATTAGGTTCCCTTCAGTACAGAAAGAGGCCCTTTGGCCCAACAAGTATACACTGACCCTCTGAAGAATAACTTACCCAGACCCATTCCCCTATCCTATATTTACCCTGACTAATGCACCGAACACTACGGGCAATTTAGCATGGCCAATTCACCTGACCTGTGCATCTTTGGACTGTGGGAGGAAACCGGAGCACCCATAGGAAACCCACATAGACACGGAGAGAATGTGCAAACTCCACATAGACAGTCGCCCAATGTGGGAATCAAACTGAGGCAGCAGTGCTAACCACTGAGCCATCGTGCCACCACATGAAAGAACCAAGCTTCAAAATGAACTATATTCCATTAAATACAATGCAAAATTCTATCATGTTACATTCGCAGTTTCCCAAAGACTTCATTGCAGCAAAGTCAGTAATTAGCCAAACTCCATATCCTGATTCCTGATGAAGGGCTTTTGCCCGAAACATCGATTCTCCTGCTCCTCGGATGCTGCCTGGCATATTGTGCTTTTCTAGCACCACACTCTCAACTCTAATTTCCAATATCTGCAGTCCTCACTTTCTTTACATCCTAACTACCAGCTATATCCATCTCTTTAGCAACTGGCTGAGGCTGACTCTGATTGTTTGCAACTTTAATGTCAACATTGTCAGTGTGAAGAGTTTCCAAACAAAACTAGAAAGGGAAATTAGCCTCTAACCTAGTGGAAAGGGACCTTGAGGAGCTCATTGAAGGGGTGATGGAGAGAACAGCCACCCAGCAAAGGAGGCCACACCTGAACTGAGCCAACCTGACTCAGCCAATCTGAACTGAGAGACCTACCCAGGTCAGTGCAGTGTGCAGCTGAAACGGAATGCCCAGCAATGCAGGAAGAAGGTGACAGTTACCTGCACAGGTAACTGTCACCACCTCCTGTCTGTTACCTGAAGGAAAGAAATGTTTCAGGCAACTATAGATGTCAGCTGAGATTATTTCCAAACAGAACCAGAAAACACATCATTTTGAGCAGCAGATGTTGGAGGGAAAGCCAAAAACTCATGCGTACCATCACAACACATAAACATTTGAAACATTTGTGTGTTCTGCATGTGCAGCTACTGACGAGAATAATAAACTGTTAAAGCTTCAGAACGTATGTGTGGATAGTGGGTAACATGGATAACTCACAGTGTCAATGATAAAGCATGCAAATGTTGTTGTTTTATAAAAGGGGGATATCTGGGTTGGAAATGTCCATTGAATTGTTTGCATGTGATTGCTTTTGTTATGTGCGATTGCTTTTGTTGTGTGAATTTACTGCATAGAATCATTCTGATAGAAATTATTGTCCTTATATTTAAAGGTAGCATGGTCTACTTTTATATTAGTGAGGGAACCCCATATATGTGTATGTCTGTACACTTGTGTATGCTTGCTTGTTAATGCAAGGTCCTTGTTAATGAAACAAATAGGTCAAGCAACATAGTGGGAGTGGGAACTGCAAGGCTGAAGATTCACCTGGGCTGCATAACATACTTGGCTTTAGTGCAGTAGCTCAGAATTTCATTCCATACTCTGCACTTTCATGATTGGATTGTTCTGTTCTGAACTGCATTCACATCCATATTGATTATTAGCACCTCCAGCTACCTCAGGAATACATGTGTACAGAAGAGCTACAAAGATAGGTGTAATTGAAGAATTTCCCATGGTCAAATAAGGCATTATTCTGTAATTGCAGGGACTGGAATTACAATGGATTGTGATTTTTCTCTATACATGAAACTTAGATAGTTCACAACTCACTGAACCCATCATTGTTGAATTATGCCACCTACTCAAGGAACTTAAACAAGGTGGCAATCAAGTCAAACTTTGGGATCACTTTTTATTGAGACAGGTCTCACAATTGGGAATCCACTGTTGACATCAGTATCAACAAACAAATGGTTACCACAGTACAAATTTGTGAAATCGTCACAAACCCTAATCCATGGTCCTGGAGGGAGCTCTGACATCTTGAGGGGATCATAAAGATTTGACATTGTGGTTACTTGAGATGGCGAACACTGAGTTTGTGTTCAATTATGTGGTCAATTCATGGTAATCAAACTTTTCTGTAAGCAGTTGTTTGGTGTTGATAATTCCCTGGTGACCTTCATGTGATATATCGACAACACATTCCTTCAATGATTGTGGCATAATAATGCAATTGTTGCACAACAGAAGATCAGAGGTGATTGCAGCAGCAAGGTCGTTTGAGCATTCTGAGGACCTTGTAATGGATAAACAACTGTCTGCAGATGCAAAGCCAGGCAATCTGTCATGGTTGCCAGTAGTCAGCAGTCACTGGGATGAACATGTTGCATGGCACTGTGCAATGTCAACCTCACACCTACATCATGTGCCAGCAGACTGCATGAGAAACAAACACTGCATAAGCTTCAACCAAATTGCCACATCTCAAAGTTGTAGGGACCTGGTGTTCAGTTAGATCAAGGAGGGGCTGCTGCTGTCTGTCTGGGGTGGCCTGGTGCAGTAATTTAAGGACAGCATCTGCTCTCAGTTCAGGACCTTCGAACAGTAAGGCATTGGTATGGGGCACTCTCAGTCCAGGGATCCTTCCTCCTACAGTCTGGGGAATAGGTCACAGTCAGTCCTGAAGTCCAGTGCAACCAATTGGAGGGGGTGTGTCGGGGGGTGGGGGGGGGGGGAATGTGGTAGGTAGTAGATTGTCAGTCAGGGAGATGCAGAGAGGTTGGGGTAAGGGGTCTGGTCAGTCATCAGTTGGGGCTGTCAGGAAGTATGGAGCATGGTCAGTCCTGGGGGTCAGTGGGAATAAAGAAATAGGTGGTTATCTGGGGAAACTACTGCATAGGGAGGCCAGGATCCAACACTGATGTTTGGAGGTAGCAACCTGGGCTAAGGTGTGTACAAAGGCAGTGAAAGGGGTGGGGGGGGAACCATTCAATATTAAGAGGGGAGCAGTTGTTTGGTGTTGATAATTCCCAAGGAGATGGGATGCAACAGGAGGGGCTGCGGTAGTCAGTCACTTCAAAAGGGCTATAGACATGACCAAACTGTGATGCCTGGGCTTAGAGAGTAATGGTGAGAGCTGGACTCACAATTCAGGTTGGTTGGTGGGAACATATGGGAGTTTACTGGAGATGGCCAGCGCGAGGAGCATGAGGTAGAGAGGGATCTGGAGCTTCAGGGTGGAGGTACCTGATGACCAAGCTGAGCCTGATGTTCAGGAAGTTCAGTGTGATCTGATCTGCTTTCCGTGATTTGCCGATTGTTAAATGTGACCTGCGAAGTGATGTTGGTTGTGACTGGGTGGCTCACTGTCTGTTCGCTGTAACAAAATAAGAAGGTTCCATTTCTGGGCAATGGGAGATCCATCAGGGGGCTGATTCCATCAACCATACATGTGCGTGATTACACATATTACTGTGTCTGTGAAATACACACACAGTGTACAAATGTGTGGAGTGCAAATGGCTAGTCACAGGCTACGTTAATCACAGCACTAGTCCTTGCATTTTTCAGATAGATGCACCTGTGATGCAGAAGTTAATGGAGGCAGTCTTAGAAGAGGTTCCCATAGACTGCAACACACACAGCTAATGCAAGACCTACTGGGGTACACAGGGGCACTGAACTGATTCCCTCCCAAACTAAACTACAACAAGATCTTTCATTGGGAGGAGAAGGGTTCAGCTCTCATGTAGCACTTACACCTGTCTGCCATCTCCTCATCACACGACATGATGCACAGTCATCATGGATGACACTCCAATGTCAAAGTGCCATAATGCATCATTTCATGGCCCTCCTTGTCTGAATGCTCCACATTACACGTGGACAACTATATAAAGCCTTTGTAAGTGATGTGAATACTGACTGCTCACATTGAGAAGGACTTGATCAGTTTTTTCTGCTCCTCACATAGCCTCATTACAAGTGTGACTGATGGATCCAACCACATCAGGAGTTACCATCACGATTACTGTGACGCAGAGAAAAGGAAAAAGAAGAGAATTGCCACTGAGCCCAGGACCAGCAGCAAGCTACAGTGGATGCCCAACAGCCTCCACATGAAGAGATCACAGTTGAAGGGTCCATCAAGGGCCACAGTGAAAACTGAGCCTTTTCTCATTAATGTCATTTCTTCTGGATGAGTGAAGTACTAAGAACATCTTGAGAAATTGTTACTGAACTGGGTCAGGACCTGTGTCCTTGAAGGAGCGGGTGGCCTCTCTATCCTGTTGGCGATTAAGTTTACAGCTGAGTTGAACTTCTATGCACTGGCTCCTTCCAAGGAGCCACTGGGGGGGCTGTATGGGATCTGTCAGTTGTCACCACAAATGCACCAAGACTGACCAATGCCATTTGTGCAAGATTACACTGTTTCTTCTCATTTCACCATGTCAAGGTCGGTGTTGCATCTCAGGCAGTAGGACTGGGTAACATAGCTGGCCTCCCCAGTATGATAGACTGTATACATGCTGTCCTGAAAGACCATTCCATAATGGATTCTATTCCATCAATGTGGAAGTAAACTGTGACCATCATTTCTTATTCTCAGAAGTGTGCACTTGGTACCCTTGGGCAGTACCGTAGGACCTATATCCTCGAAAACTCTCATGTTCCTGATGCGTTTGAGGGTCCATATATGTAACAAAGATGATTAGGGGGAGACAAAAGCTACCCTCTATGACTACGGCCAAAGACTCCACGACACAACCCCCTGAGGCAGCGCCAAGGTACAATGCAGCCCAATCTTCAACATGGGTAATGGTGGAGCATTCTTAGTTGGTGCATTTGTTTGGCTATGGAGAGTGGGAGAACTGGGCTACCATCAGATATGCGCAACACCCCAGGGCAGGTAAGGTAGTTAATGAAGCTTGTTCACATTGATCATGTGAGAAAACTCGCTAGGCCTTGCAGAGAGAAACCCTCCATGAAACTTGATGAAAATAACACTTTGCCCAAATACAGTAAGATTCAGCCTACACTTTTGTTTTGTGATTTGTCCAATTTTCTGAAGTTGTTCCATCATAGAGATGAAGATAGCTGTTTATGTTGATTGATGGAGTTTGATTGAAGAATTTTCCTCCTCTCTCTGCAAGAATCTCAGGGAGTCCCTCTCCCACTGCAACTCCCAGGTCATTTCCTCTGCCCTGAAGCTCTTCAACCAGTCAGCCCTACCTCAGCTGAGGGCCACACTCTCTCAGAATTGCAAAGGACCCACTCTGTACTACATCCTCAGGAGAATTCATACTCTCAACAAACAGTATTTCAATTCCCTTTTTATTCCTGATGAAGGGCTTTTGCCCGAAATGTTGATTTCGAAGCTCCTTGGATGCTGCCTGAACTGCTGTGCTCTTCCAGCACCACTAATCCAGAATGATGGAAATCAAAACCAGGTCAGGAAAAACCTGCTCGACACTGCAAACATTAATTTAGTTTTCTTTAGCTGACAAAAATTAATCTGCCTCAGATTGCCAGGATTTTTCATATTACCTTTTATACTGACCTATTTGCAAAAAATGTCTTGGAGTATTAGATCACATAGAAATGTTTAATTAATTATTTTTATGTTAATGTATTAATTAAACATTTCTAATCCTCATAGAAAAACTTATTTTTGTGGAAATATAGCTCAATGTCAATTAATACAATTGACACACTCTTTCAAACAGCTGATGGAATGGACTCCTGTTGCCTTTATGTTAAGCAGTGAAAATGATAAAATCATAATGTTGTGTAATCATTGAAACTAGAAGGATTTGAATGACTGAAACCACAACAAATATTCCAATAACAAGTGAGAACTGAAGACAATAAATTGAAGAGCAGCAGAAAATTGTTACTTTGTGGCTCAAAAAAATACCTTCACTATTTTATATGAGTAATGCTTACAATATATCAAAGATGCATTTTCAGTGAGCTCACAATTTCTTCAGAGAACCAATTCCCTTTCCAATATAATTCAAATGGCTACTTGTCAGCTGTGAGTGTCAGTTTGATCCTGATGTAAACTGCAGTGCAGGATTTTTAATAAGATCAAAAGAAATAGAGGCAGCAGTAGGTCATTTATCCTCTTGTGTCTGTTTCACCATTCAATAAAATTGCAGTTGCTCTGAGTTTAACATCGACTCCACATTCCTGTATATACACTGATAACCTTTCACCACATTGGTAATCATTAATCTGTCCACCTCTGTCTTAAAAATATGTAAACATTCTGCATCCACTGCATTTTGAGGAAAGGAATTCCAAAGATTCTCAAACCTCCTCATCTCTTTCTTGAATGGGTGACCGCTTATTTTTAAAGTATAACTCCAAGTTCTAGATTCTCCTCCGAGAGGGAACATCCTTTCCTCATGTACCCGGTCAAGATCTTGTATATCTCAATTCATTAATCACTGATTTTTCTAAACTCCTGAGGATACAAGCCTAGCCTGTCTAACCTTTCCTCATAAGACAATCCAGACAAACAAGGCTGCCCCCTTCATAGCTCTATATCACGGAAACTTTAGCTTGCAAACACTTGATTCCTTTGTCCAAGTCATTGATAAATAGTTGAGGGTCCGTCAATGATCATTGTGGCACCCCACCAGACAGTTTGCCAATCTGAAAATAATTTGTTTATCCTGACTCTCTGCTTCCTGTTAGCTAACTGATCCTCCAGCCATGCTTATAAACTACCTCAATACCATGAGTTCTAATCTGTGATTACACAGATTCTATCAACAAACACATCGACCTGGACCCAATATACCGGCCACTGCAGCGGACAGCTTGAACTGACAACCGGAAGCGGCAGAGACAGGCCACTATAAATGCCAGAGGAAAGATCACAGAAGCACTTCACAGGAGGCTCCCAAGCTCGAGGATGTCACCTAGACAGGGGACGAAACGTTTGCAACACAAATTCCCAGCTCGGCGAACAGAACCACAACAACAGAGGGGTTATTATTTCAGTCCATTTGGATCTGTCACACATCCTTTATCCAAACACAAGGCTGACCAGGATACCAATTCCATCGACTTCAACCAGTTAGCAAACAAAAGATAATTGATGCAAAAGTACACCTGTGCAATCATTTGGCTTTCCTGATGATATTTTTTAAAATGTGCTCACTCAAAATATGTAAATATTCAAACTGTTGTGGATAAAATTCTGAAAATCTGTATCACCAATACTTGCACTGCAATTGTATCCATTACCATTGATTTTAGTGAACTATTTAGGGCTAGGCATTTTTGTTCTCATTAACTTTCATATTGCCTTGACACACCAGGGGCATCAACTGCAGAGGGTAAAATGCTAGCCAAAGACTGGCATGTCAATGTGATGGGCTGTTTCCCTGAAGGATTGGGGTTGCCTCAAACCTTCCTAATATGAAGACTACTTCAAAAATTGCTGCTGGTAAAATTAGACTTTTTTTGTGTGTGTCCAGGTGGGGTCCATGGACTCAGATGATAGGTCCAATATCTGCTGGTCAGAAGTTATTCTTTTTGCTGCTTTGACAAAATTATGGATAGGTCAGGAAGCTGGAACATTTAATTTCAGAAGCTCCTGCCCTCTGTTCCAAACCTTCAGTCCTACCCCCACCTACGTTAATAGCTTGAATGGAGCAAATTTGGGCCTGAATCCTGACTTCCTTTATGTATTCCCTGCTGCATTGCCAGTCAGGATATGGGAATAGGTACCAGAATACACTTTTTAATTATAAAACATCCACTTAAAAGCTGTGCTGAAACAGAAGCAAAACTCATCAGGTGGAAGCTCTGTAGAACTCTCACTCGATCTGGTAATATCAGCTAAAACATCATCAGTTGTATTAAATGGGCGAATATGGATTGACAACGAATGGTGGCCCAGCTAGTTAATGTTCACATTCCATGAGTGAATAAAAAATAACGTGCACTTTCATTTCTCTATACAGGTTTAACTCTTCTTTGTATCAAATTTTACTTTGGTCTTCTCAGATGTGATTAATAAAGTGTGAAACATGCAATGCAAAATTCCTACTGAAAACGATGATCAAAACATATTTTGGACACTGCCATTGTTTATAATGAACAGAGAATTACAGTTGAGTATCTGCTGCACTCTAATCTAATCTTATCTTGTTAATATGATTATACATGTTTTTCTGAAAGTGCAAATTATATTTCTGGGATATTGCAGGAGCCTAATTACACCTCCAAGCTTATCCTAAGCACTTAGAAATCTGCAGTACAGTTTGTAACAAGCTGTGGCTGGATCTATAATGTAGATATGCTGGTGCTGAAACTTAATCAGGATATTGTCCTGTGTGCTGGCAATAATCATGCTTTGGAATAGTTGAATCTGGAGTCTGGATAAGGGTTTCAGCAAATGGCTGAAGGGGAACAGCTGGACAACGATATGGAGAAGATATAAAGTTGAGGGAGATGAGGCAGAGTTCCCAGAGGAAATAAATAGTAAAATAACAATAATACATGGAGATGAACATACTGCAGCTCCTTTGAAGTATGCATTGCAAATCAGATCAATATTCATCATTCACCAGTCTTCCTGGATTTTCTTGCTTGGTTCAAAGGTCACCTCAGAGTTGAACAAGACACAGTAAGGTTGCACAATATTTGTTCAACTCATGGCATCCAGATAACCCAAAATGGTGGAGCAATAATATGGCCAAGGGCTTTGTAGTAGAAAGCATAGGTGGAAATGGTGGGTTGAAAAAATAGAGGGGTAAAGATTTTTTTCTGAAGGAAGCGAAAGGACAGCAGATTTAAAAGAACAGTGCCCGAGTTGAGATAACCATTTACAGTGTCAAGAAGCATGGGGTCTTGGAAAGGAATTGGTTGGTCAGTAGCATGACATTTAAGAACATAACTGCTCTTTCTGAACATTTATCCTCACTTACTGTCATATTTACGCCTTTATAACTCTTAAGTTTTCCATCTTTCATTTCACTTTCCTCAAAGTTGCGGGGACAGACGCACCTGTCTGTCTTTGCTGTCACTTCCTCTGTCTTCTCTTCATATTGGGAAGAGTGACTTTTTATTTCACAGCAAGAAAACATAACAGCCAGCATTTCTAGAGAGCATTGTCACTGAAATTCAGTTTACAGTAATATTGTGGAGCAGTTTGCAATTCTTAGCTGGGATTTTGAGCTTTATGAAATTTACAGGGATCAGGTGGCTTATTCTTGTTTCATAAGACTGAATAAAATGTTTGCTATGGACAATCATCTCTGACAAATACTTTATTGTTGCTACTGAAGACTTCACACTTCTTACTGTTGAAAATGTGACAACAGTGATGGAGAAAATGCACTGCCGACTACTCCATGAGTCACACGATAAATGGAATTCTTTCACCCGATTCCTGAAATGGCCAATCAGATGCACTCACTATATTAGACTTGCAGTAAAACGATCTATCATCCAGGTTTCTTTATTAACAGAAAAGTATTGATTTAATCTAAAACAAACCTATTCAACAAAATGCAAAACTGGTAAATACATAGTTTGTGATATGAAAGTATGAATGCTTCTCCCTCTTAAAAAACTCAAAACACAAATCAAAGTAAAATAAAAACAAATTCTCCCAAAGATTCATTTTGTGGAATGAGATGCCTTTTGGCCAACAGTCGTTAGCTCCTGCAGACAAAAAGGACAAGGTTTGTGACATCCAAGTTGGTTTGTGTCCTGGTGCACAAAGAAGGATGTTGTTGACCAGGAAACATGAAGGAAGGAGAATTCCCTCAAACCCTTCTCACTAGAGCAGCTGAATTGACAGTCACTGGGTGCACAATAAGGGTTTCTTTCAGAGATTGGAGAGCTGAGCTCGAAAGCTTATTTTCTACAGCAGACTGAACACCAACTCCCCAAATGAAAACCAACTCTCTTTCAAATGCTGACAAAACATTGTTCAAACAGAACAAACATAAAATCCAATAAGATGAACCCAGCAAACAAGTCCAACAATAAGTTGGAACATGTGGCTTCCAAGAAAAGTCTTATTTTTAAAAACTTACATTATGCCATTTCCTTTACCTTTAAAAGAAACTCCAGATAACTCCACTGAAACTGAATTAAACCAGCTCATAATCCTTCACACTCAGAACCAAAAGGAAAATTACATATGAAGCCTTCAGAGCACTTCCACCCTTGTAGCAAATGAAACAATGTGCCCATTCATTCTCATATGCTTTTTCTATGTAACCTATATAGTTATCTCTAATACCTTCTTGGAATTCTTGGTATATAATTCAAATAGATGCATATTCTTGAAAAGTATTGGCAGTTATATTGTTCACATTGCTGTAATGATCTTTAAGAGTTAAGCCTGCCACAGCAGAACAGCCTGCATATTGATTTTTGCATTCTTTCATAAAGGCTAAGGGTTATGAGCAGTATCTATCAATGTATCTATTCAGCCATGGCACACATACACTTCAAAATATTTAAGAGCCATCCTGAAGGCTTCTTTGCCCATTCTAGAGTATCTGTTATTAAGCTGATTTAACTTTTTGGCAAAGTAGCCCACCCTGTGAGCTATATCTCACGGCCTGGCCCATCTTCTTGTAACAGAATCTCAAACACACCCTACTCACTTGCATCAATTGCAATGCTGCTTTGTTAATCAAAATGGTGTTGAGCTTCTCAAAAGTTGCCTTCCTTTCCCGACCACTTGCCTTGGCTTTGTTTTGTCATACATCTGTCAGTAAAATAGCTATAGTCCTGATGTTTTGTACACAATACGATACACATCACGTATCCCCAAAACTTTGATAAATTCTGACTTAGTTTTAGGGGTCAGGAACTCCAATAAACCTTCTGGGCTGAATTTCATTTTCTTTTAGCCAAGTCCAAGTTGGGTCGTGTTTTCTTGGAGGATATTTTGCCGCACGGCTGCATGTGTTTTACTGCTATATCTTACCAAACTTGCCTTATTTATTATCATCCGTCATGTCCAACTCTAGCCTCATCGTACCAAACACCATTTCTGGAAAAACACACCATTCACCAGATATCCTGTATTTCACAAGCATCCCTCTGTTATCTCGGAAGGCCCGTTGTACATTTGGAGAAGCACTGTCAGTCTGGAGGTGCCCTGAAAGGTTCCTGACATTTGCCCCAGACATGGTAGATAGGGGGAAATCAGAATCCTGCTTTGTGGACAAGGTCTTGGAGGTACTGCTGACCTTCCTTCAAGACCACCAGTGTAGGGCCCAATCCCAGGCCATGACAGCCTAGTCCAAGGTTGTCACCCAGGTTAGAGCAGTCTCAACCATCTGAAAGAATACACAGCCCAAAAAGAAGAAAGTCAGTATACTTCTCCACTCCATCAGAATAAATACCACCATCTTCTGTACAATACCTCATGTTTGGTTTGAAAAAGAAGGAAGCAATAGTCAGGTATAGACAAAATAGATCGAGTGAATCCTTAGAAGAGTCTAAAGGAAGAACAGTAGCACCTCGACAAATGAACGACCCCGTTCACGAACAAATCAGTTTACGAACAGGATTGTAAGCAAAATTTTGCTTCAAAGTACGTGCGAAATTCAAGGTACGAACGAAGTTACAAACGCAAAAAGCCCGTGGTTTCATTGTCATTGTTCTGCTTTTCTACGCGCGCTTTGAACGCAAAAGCTCTCGGGCCCCGCGTGATCTCATTCAGTTCATCTTTGCCGCGCGCTGTGAACATCCAACGTCCAAGCATTCTAACGCTTTTTTTTGTTTTTTGCATTAAATTCGCCCTCATTATGGCTCCCAAGAAAGTGAAAAGTGGTAGTGTTAGTGGTGTTAAGAAGCCTAAACGTATTAGTGTAGATACAAAGAAGGAAATAATAGCTAAACACAAGAATGGTGCTTGCGTATCTGATCTCGCTATGCAATACGACATGGCGAAATCGACTATCTGTACTATCCTAAAGAACAGAGGCACTAAAGGCAGCTGACGTGGCTAAAGGAGTGACTATTTTAATGAAGCAAAGGCCTAAATTGTTAGACAAGGTTGAAAAATTATTATTAGTTTGGATAAATCAAAAAGAGCTTGCTGGAGATAGTGTTAACGAGACTATAATCTGCGAGAAGGCTCTACACATACACCGTGATTTGTTGGCGACACCGCCGAGTACAAGTATTGCTAGCGTTGAAGAATTTAAAGCCAGTAGAGGCTGGTTTGATAAATTTTGTCGACGAACTGGAATCCATAAGGCATGGAGAAGCGGCTAGTTCGAACAAAAAGGCAGCGGAGGACTTTGTGAAGGAATTCAATAAGTTTGTTGAAAATGAAGGTTATGTCTCACATCAAGTTTTTAACTGTGATTAAACTGGACTTTTCTGGAAAAAAAATGCCCAAAAGGACCTACATAACCCAAGAGGAGAAGGCACTACCGGGCCACAAACCAATGAAGGACAGGTTAACGCTTTTATTGTGCGCAAATGCAAGTGGGGATTGCAAGATTAACCCTCTATTAGTCTACCAATCTGAAAATCCTCGCGTTTTTAAACACAACAATGTGTTGAAAGCTAAACTCCCGGTAATGTGGGGGCGAAGAGCAAGGCTTGGGTCACGCGAATGATTTTTATGGAATGGTTGATGGAAGTTTTTGCACCAGCTGTCAAGGAATATCTTGAAACAAATAATTTGCCACTTAAGTGTCTTCTAGTAATGGACCATGCTCCTGCCCATCCTCCAAATTTGGAAGAAGACTTGGACATTGAATACGACTTCATAAAAGTAAAGTTCCTTCCT
Organism: Chiloscyllium punctatum; assembly: GCF_047496795.1. NCBI lineage: Eukaryota > Metazoa > Chordata > Chondrichthyes > Orectolobiformes > Hemiscylliidae > Chiloscyllium > Chiloscyllium punctatum. The sequence goes on from NC_092758.1 coordinate 41,060,296, forward strand.
CCCAACACCAATCCTCTCATCCAACCCATGGAGCAGAAAGTCATTGCAAATTTCAAAAACTTATATACGAAGGCTCTGTTCGCCAGGTGTTTCCAGGTCACCAACAACACAGATTTGACCCTTGGTCAGTGCTAGAAGGACCACTTCAATATCCTCCACTGCATAAACCTGATTGATAAGGCATGGAACGAGGTCTCTTTCCGTACGTTGCAGTCGGCCTGGAGGAAACTTTGGCCAGATTGTGATCCTGAGAGAGACTTCGAGGGTTTTGAGGAGGAGACACCAGTAAATGTGGTGAATGAGATTGTGACCCTGGGCCAAAATATGGGCTTGGAGGTCGATGAGGATGATGTGGCAGAGCTGGTGGAGGACCACAGACAAGAACTCAGCACAGAAGATCTTGTTGAATTGCAACAGAAGCAGGTGAAGGTTATGCACCAGGAGCATTCTGGAGAGGAGGAAAAAGAGAGGGAAGATGTATCAAGTGTTCATCAAAGACATTTGTAGCAAATGGAGTGAAGTGCAGGCATCACCCTAACAAAACTGTGACCAACAGAGCAGTGAATATTTTAAATGACAATGTGATGTCCCATTTTTGGAAAATTCTGCAACAAAGAAAAACACAAGTTTCTCTGGATCGTTTTCTTGTGGCATCACCAACCTCCAAGAGACAAAAAAGAAAAAAGACTCTGGAAATATCCGAACAATGGGAAAATTGATTCAGTTCGCGAACTTTTCGGTTCGCGAACTGGGTCCTGGAACGGATTAAGTTCGTAAGTCGAGGAGCTACTGTAGGAGTATACTTATGAGGGAAATCAGGAGGGCAAAAATGGGGTGCGATAGCTTTGGCAAATAGAATTAATGAGAATCCAAAGGGATTTTACAAATATATTAAGGACAAAAGGGTACCTAGGGAGAGAATAGGGTCCCTCAAAGATCAGTAAGGCGGCCTTTGTATGGAGCCACAGAAAATGGGGGAGATACTAGAACATAGAACATTACAACGCAATACAGGCCCTTCGGCCCTCGATGTTGTGCCGACCAGTCATACCAATCTGAAGTCCACCTACACTATTCCATGTACATCCATATGCTTGTCCAATGACGACTTAAATGTACTTAAAGTTGGTGAATCTACTACCATTGCAGGCAAAGCATTTCATACCCTTACTACTCTCTGAGTAAAGAAACTATCTCTGACATCTGTCCTATATCCATCACCCCTCAATTTAAAGCTATGCCCCCTCGTGCTCACCTTCACCATACTTGGAAAAAGACTCTCCCTGGTAAAAACAATGACTGCAGATGCTGGAAACCAGATTCTGGATTAGTGGTGCTGGAAGAGCACAGCAGTTCAGGCAGCATCCAAGTACCTTCAGGGCTTTTGCCCGAAACGTCAATTTCGAAGCTACTTGGATGCTGCCTGAACTGCTGTGCTCTTCCAGCACCACTAATCCAGAAAAAGACTCTCCCTGTCCACCCTATCTAACCCTCTAATTATCTTATATGTGTAGAACATAGAACATAGAACAATACAGCACAGAACAGGCCCTTCGGCCCACGATGTTGTGCCGAACATTTGTCCTAGCCTAAGCACCTATCCATGTACCTATCCAATTGCCGCTTGAAGGTCACCAATGATGCTGACTCTGCCACTCCCACAGGCAACGCATTCCATGCCCCCACCACTCTCTGCGTAAAGAACCTACCCCTGACATCCCCCTCCATACCTCCACCCTTCACCATAAATTTATGTCTCCTTGTAACACTCTGTTGTACCCGGGGAAAAAGTCTCTGACTGTCTACTCTATCTATTCCCCTGATCATCTTATAAGCCTCTATCAAGTCACCCCTCATCCTTCGCCGTTCCAATGAGAAAAGGCCTAGCACTCTCAACCTATCCTCGTACGACCTATTCTCCATTCCAGGCAACATCCTGGTAAATCTCCTCTGCTACCTCTCCAAAGCTTCCACATCTTTCCTGAAGTGAGGTGACCAGAACTGCACACAGTACTCCAAATGTGGCCTTACCAAGGTCCTGTACAGCTGCAACATCACCTCACGACTCTTGAATTCAATCCCTCTGCTAATGAACGCTAATACACCATAGGCCTTCTTACAAGCTCTATCCACCTGAGTGGCAACTTTCAAAGAGCTATGAACAAATACCCCCTGCTCCTCCACCTTACTAAGAACCCTACCGTTAACCCTGTATTCCGCATTCTTATTTGTCCTTCCAAAATGGACAACCTCACACTTGACAGAGTTGAACTCCATCTGCCACTCCTCAGCCCAGCTCTGCATCATATCTAAGTCCCTTTGTAGCCGACAACAGCCCTCCTCACTATCCACAACTCCACCAATCTTCGTATCGTCTGCAAATTTACTGACCCACCCTTCAACTCCCTCTTCCAAGTCATTAATAAAAATTACAAACAGCAGAGGACCCAGAACTGATCCCTGCAGAACTCCACTTGTAAATGGGCTCCAGGCTGAATATTTACCATCTACCACCACTCTCTGACTTCGACCGGTTAGTTTTCCTGATGAAGGGCTTTTGCCCGAAACCTCGATTTTGAAGCTCCTTGGATGCTGCCTGAACTGCTGTGCTCTTCCAGCACCATTAATCCAGAATCTGGTTTCCAGCATTTGCAGTCATTGTTTTTACCTAGCCAGTTCTCTATCCAACTGGCCAAATTTCCCACTATCCCATGCCTCCTGACTTTCCGCAAAAGTCTACCATGGGGAACCTTATCAAATGCCTTACTAAAATCCATGTACACTACATCCACTGCTCTACCCTCATCCACATGCTTGGTCACGTCCTCAAAGAATTCAATAAGACTTGTAAGGCAAGACCTACCCCTCACAAATCAGTGCTGGCTGTTCCTAATCAAACAGTGTCTTTCCAGATATTCATAAATCCTATCCCTCAGTACCCTTTCCATTACTTTGCCTACCACTGAAGTAAGACTAACCGGCCTATAATTCCCGGGGTTATCCCTATTCCCTTTTTTGAACAGGGACACAACATTCGCCACTCTCCAGTCCCCTGGTACCACCCCAGTTGACAGTGAAGACGAAAAGATCATTGCCAACGGCTCTGCAATTTCCTCTCTTGCTTCCCACGTAATCCTAGGATATATCCCGTCAGGGGTGGGGGACTTATCTATCCTCAAGTTTTTCAAAATGCCCAACACATCTTCCTTCCTAACAAGTATCTCCTCTAGCTTACCAGTCCGTTTCATACTCTCCTCTTCAACAATACGGTCCCTCTCATTTGTAAATACTGAAGAAAAGTACTCATTCAAGACCTCTCCTATCTCTTCCGACTCAATACACAGTCTCCCACTACTGTCCTTGATCGGACCTACCCTCGTTCTCGTCATTCTCAGGTTTCTCACATATGCATAAAAGGCCTTGGGGTTATCCTTGATCCTATCCGCCAAGGATTTTTCATGCCCTCTCTTAGCTCTCCTAATCCCTTTCTTCAGGTCCCTTCTGGCTATCCTGTATCCCTCCACTGGTCTGTCTGAACCTTGTTTCCTCAACCTTATGTAAGCCTCCTTCTCTTTACTAGACATTCAACGTCCCTCGTCAACCAAGGTTCCCTCACACGACCATTTCTTTCCTGCCTGATAGGTACATACATATCAAGGACACGTCATATCTGTTCCTTGAAAAAGTTCCACATTTCAACGACATCCTTCCCTGACAGCCTATGCTCCCAACTTATGCTCCTCAGATCCTGTCTTGCAGCATCGTATTTACCCTTCCCCCAATTGTAAAACCTACCCTGTTGCACGCACCTATCTCTCTCCATACCAAGGTGAAAGTCACAGAATTGTGGTCACCATCACCAAAATGGTCACCCACTAACAAGCCCATCACTTGACCCGGTTCGTTACCAAGTACCAAATCCAATATGGCCTCCCCTCTGGTCGGACAATCTACATACTGAGTTAGAAAAGCTTCCTGGACACACTGCACAAACACCGCCCCGTCCAATCTACTTGATCTAAAGAGCTTCCAATCAATATTTGGGAAGTTAAAATCACCCATGACTACTACCCTGTGGCTTCTGCACCTTTCCAAAATCTGTTTCCCAATCTGTTTCTCCACATCTCTGCTGCTATTGGGGGGCCTATAGTAAACACCCAACAAGGTGACTGCTCCTTTCCTATTTCTGACTTCAGCCCATACTACCTCCAAAGGCAGATCCCCCTCGAACTGCCTTTCTGCAACCATTATACCATTTCTAATTAGCAATGTCACACCCCATCCTTTTTTACCACCCTCCCTAATCTTACTGAAACATCTGTAACCAGGAACCTCCAACAACCATTCCTGTCCCTCTTCTATCCACATTTCCGTGATGGCCACAACATCCTAGTCCCAAGTACCGATCCACGCCTTAAGTTCACCCACCTTATTTCTGATACTCTTTGCGTTGAAGTATACGCACTTGAACCCATCACTGTGTCCGCAAGTATTCCCGGTCAGTGCTACCTTCTCCACAGCCTCCCTACTTTCTTGGACATCCTGAAAAACAGCTAACCGACTTGCTGGACTACAAGTCCGGATCCCATCCCCCTGCCAAATTAGTTTAAACCCCCCCGAAGAGTGCTAGCAAACCTACCTCCCAGGATATTGGTGCCCTTCTGGTTCAGGTGCAACCCGTCCTGCTTGTACAAGTTCCACTTTCCCCAGAATGCAGTCCAATTGTCCAAATATCTGAAGCCCTCCCTCCTACACCATCCTTGCATCCACATGTTCAACTGCACTCTCTCCCTATTCCTTGCCTCACTGTCACGTGGCACCGGCAACAACCCAGAGATGACGACTCTGTCTGTCCTAGCTTTTAGCTTCCAGCCTAACTCCCTGAGCTCCTGAATGACCTCCCCACCCCTCTTCCTACCTATGTCGTTGGTGCCAATGTGCACCACGACTTCTGGCTGCACACCCTCCCCCTTAAGGATTCTGAAGACACGGTCCGAGACGTCTTGGACCCTGGCACCCGGGAAGTAACAAACCAACCGAGAGTCACGCACATGTCAACAGAACCGCCTGTCTGTCCCTCTAACTATAGAGTCTCCTATAACTAGCGCTCTCCTCCTCTTCCCCTTTCCCTTCTGAGCCTCAGAGCCGGACCTCGTGCCAGAGACCCAGTCACTGCAGCTTACCCCTGCTAGGCCGTCCCCCCCAACAGTATCCAAAGCGGTATACTTATTGTTGAGGGGAACGACCACAGGGGATCCCTGCGCTGCCTGCTTCCTCGCCTTCCCACCTCTAACTGTTACCCAGCTACCTCTGTTCTCTGGCGTAACTATTAAGTCACTATTAAGTCTGTCTCTATTAAGTCACCTCTCAACCTTCTTCTCTCTAATGAAAACAGCCTCAAGTCCCTCAGCCTTTCCTTGTAAGACCTTCCCTCCATACCAGGCAACATCCTTATAAATCTCCTCTACACCCTGTCCAAAGCTTCCACATCTTTCTTATAATGCAGTGACTAGAACTGTACACAATACTCCAAGTGCGGCCGCTCTAGAGTTTTGTACAACTGTAGCATAACCTCATGGTTCCGGAACTCAATCCCTCTATTAATAAAAGCTAAAGCACTATATGCCTTCTTAACAACCCTGTCAACCTGGGTGGCAACTTTCAAGGATCTGTGTACCTGGACATCGAGATCTCTCTGCTCATCTACACGACCAAGAATCTTACAATTAGCCCAGTACTTTGCGTTCCGGTTACTCCGACCAAAGTGAATCACCTCACACTTGTCCGCATTAAACTCCATTTGCCACCTCTCAGCTCAGTTCTAAAGCTCATCTATGTCTCTCTGTAACCTACTACATCCTTTGTCACTGTCCACAACTCCACCGACCTTAGTGTCATCTGCAAATTTACGAACCCACCCTTCTACCCCCTCATCCAGGTCGTTCATAAAAATGATGAACAGCAGTGGACCCAACACCGACCCTTGCGGTACACCACTGGTAACTGGACTCCAGGATGAACATTTCCCATCAACCACCACCCTCTGTCTTCTTTCAGCAAGCCAATTACTGATCCAAACTGCTATATCGCCCACAATCCCATTCCTCTGCATTTTGTACAATGGCCTACTGTGGGGAGCCTCATCAAACGCCTTGCTGAAATCCATATACACCGTATCAACCGATTTACTCTCATCTACCTGTTTGGTCACCTTCTCAAAGAACTCAATAAGGTTTGTGAGGCACAACCTACCCTTCACAAAACCATGCTGACTATCCCTAATCAAATTATTCTTTTCTAGATGATTATAAATCCTATCTCTTATAACCTTTTCAAACACTTTACCAACAACTAAAGTAAGACTCACTGGTCTATAATTACCAGGATTGTCTCTACTCCCCTTCTTGAACAGGGGAACCACATTTGCTATCCTCCAGTCTTCTGGCACTATTCCTGTAGAAAATGACGATTTAAAGATCAATGCCAAAGGCTCGGCAATCTCCTCCCTGGCTTCCCAGAGGATCCTAGGATAAATCCCATCCGGCCCAGGGGACTTACCTATTTTCACACTTTGCAGGATTTCTAATACCTCCTCCTTGTGAACCTCAATCCCACCTAGTCTAGTAGCCTGTATCTCAGTAATCTCCTCGACAACATTGTCATTTTCTAGAGTGCATACTGTTGAAAAGTATTCATTTAGTGCTTCCCCTATCTCCTCTGACTCCACACACAACTTCCCACTACAATCCTTGATTGGCCCTAAACTTAATCTCATCATTCTTTTATTCCTTAAGTACCTATAGAAAGCCTTAGGGTTTACCCTGATCCTAACTGCCATGTCTCCTCCTGGCTCTTCTGAGCTTTCTCTTTAGGTCTTTCTTGGCTACATTGTAACCCTCAAGCGCCCTAACTGAGCTTTCACATCTCATCCTAACATAAGCCTTCTACTTCCTCTTGACCAGAGATTCCACTTCCTTTGTAAACCATGGCTCCTGCGCTCTACAGCTTCCTCCCTGCCTGACAGGTACATACTTATCCAGGACACACACGAGCTTTTCTTGAATATGCTCCACATTTCTAATGTGCCTACCCCCTGCAGTTTCCTTCCCCATCCTATGTTTCCTAAATCTTGCCTAATCGCATTGTAATTGCCTTTCCCCCAGCTGTAACTCTTGCCCAGTGGTATACACCTATCCCTTTCTATCACTAAAGTAAACATAACAGAATTGTGATCGCTATCACCAAAGTGCTCACCTACTTCCAAGTCTAACACCTGGCCGGGCTCATTACCCAGTATCAAACCTAATGTGGCTTCGCTCTTGTTGAACTATCTACATACTGTGTCAGGAAGCCCTCCTGCACACACTGGACAAAAACTGACCCATCTATAGTACTTGTACTATAGTGTTCCCAGTTAATATTTGGAAAGTTGAAGTCCCCCATGACAACTACTCTGTCTTGCTCACTCTTATCAAGAATCATCTTTGCTATCCTTTCCTCTACATCTCTGAACTATTTGGAGGCCTATAGAAAACGCCCAACAGGGTGACCTCTCCTTTCCTATTTCTAACTTCAGCCCATACTACCTCAGTTCACAAGTCCCCAAACATCCTTTCTGCAACTGTATTACTGTCCTTGACCAACAATGCCACACCTCCCCCTCTTTTACCATCTTCTGTTTTCTTACTGAAACATCTAAATCCTGGAACCTGCAACAACCATTCCTGTCCCTGCTCTAAACATGTCTCCAAAATGGCCACAACATCGAAGTCTCAGGTACCAACCCATGCTGCAAGTTCACCCACCTTATTCCGGATGCTCCTGGCGTTGAAGTAGACACACTTCAAACCAACTTCTTGCTTGCCGGTGCCATCTTGCAACACTGAAACTTGGTTTTGGACCTCCCTACTCGAACGGCAATTTTGGTTCCCATGAACATTTTCATCAGTATTTACTGTGGAAAAGGATATGGAAGATGTAGACTGTAGGGAAATTGATGGTGACATCTTGAAAAATATCCAGATTTCAGAGGAGGAAGTGCTGGATTCTTGAAAAGGTTAAAGGTGGATAAATCCCCAGGACCTGATCAGGTGTACCTGAGAACTCTGTGGGAAGCTAGAGAAGTGATTGCTGGGCCTCTTGCTCAGATATTTTATCATCGATAGTCACAGGTGAGGTGCCAGAAGACTGAAGGTTGGCAAACGTGGTGCCACTGTTTAAGAAGGGCGGTAAAGACAAGCCAGTGAACTATAGACCAGTGAGCCTGACGTCGGTGGTGGGCAAGTTGTTGGAGGGAATCCTGAGGGACAGGATGTACATGTATTTGGAAATGCAAGGACTGATTAGGGATAGTCAACATGGCTTTGTGCGTGGGAAATCATGTCTCACAAACTTGATTGAGTTTTTTGAAGAAGTAACAAAGAAGATTGATGAGGGCAGAGCAGTAGATGTGATCTATATGGACTTCTGTAAGGTGTTCAACAAGGTTCCCCATGGGAGACTGATTAGCAAGGTTAGATCTCACAGAATACAGGGAGAACTAGCCATTTGGATACAGAACTGGCTCAAAGGTAGAAGACAGAGTCGAGGGTTGTTTTTCAGACTGGAGGTCTGTGGCCAGTGGAGTGCCACAAGGATCGGTGCTGAGTCCTCTACCTTTTGTCATTTATATAAATGATTTGGATGTGAGCATAAGAGATACAGTTAGTAAGTTTGCAAATGACACCAAAATTGGAGGTGTAGTGAACAGCGAAGAGGGTTACCTAAGATTACAACAGGATCTGGACCAGATGGGCCAATGGGCTGAGAAGTGGCAGATGGAGTTTAATTCAGATAAATGCGAGGTGCTGCATTTTGGGAAAGCAAATCTTAACAGGACTTATACACTTAATGGTAAGGTCCAAGGGAGTGTTGCTGAACAAAGAGACCTAGGAGTGCAGGTTCATAGCTCCTTGAAAGTGGTGTCACAGGTAGATAGTATAGTGAAGAAGGCGTTTGGTATGCTTTCGTTTATTGGTCAGAGTATTGAGTACAGGAGTTGGGAGGTCATGTTGCGGCTGTACAGGACATTGGTTAGGCCACTGTTGGAATACTGCATGCAATTCTGGTCTCCTTCTTTTCGGAAAGATGTTGTGAAACTTGAAAGGGTTCAGAAAAGATTTACAAGGATGTTGCCAGGTTTGGAGGATTTGAGCTACTGGGAGAGGCTGAATAGGCTGGGGCTGTTTTCTTTGGAGCATCAGAGGCTGAGAGTGACCTAATAGAGGTTTACAAAATTATGAGGGGCATGGATAGGATAAATAGACAAAGTCTTTTCCCTGGGGTCGGAGAGTCCAGAACTAGGGGGCATAGGTTTAGGGTGAGAGAGGAAAGATATAAAAGAGACCTAAGGGGCAACAATTTCACGCAGAGGGTGGTACATGTATTGAATGAGTTGCCAGAGGATGTGGTGGAGGCTGGTACAATTGCAACATTTAAGAGGCATTTGGATGAGTATATGAATAGGGAGTGTTTGGAGGGATATGGGCCGGGTTTTGGCAGGTGGGACTAGATTGGGTTGGGACATCTGGTCGGCATGGACAGGTTGGACAGAAGGGTCTGTATCCATGCTGTACATCTCTATGACTCTATTTGATATATTTCTGATACCTAGCTGTTACCAAGTTTCATGCTCTAATTATCCTTATTGCCTGCTGCATCTTCTCTCACACTCTCTCTCCCACCCCAACACCCAAAACGAATAACCCTCTGTGCTGCCTAAGAACTCACTCGGGGCATCCTTCAACTTACACAAGTAACAGCTGTGCAACCCAATTTAATCTCCTTTAATAGCTGCTCTCTCCCATTCCAGGAGAAATACCATCTACAATAGGGCAGATAGAGTCAAGATGGATGTTGAGCTGCCTGACACTTGACTCCTTGCCTCTTTTGGAGAAAAATCATGACTCTCACAAACCCCAATCTCTATCCTGAGCAGATCCTTGAGTTGTATCAGAGGCTGCTCTTGACCTACTGTGCTTGGACCCCCAAGCGAAGGCTATTTCCCTTGACTTATACAGCCATACAGCATGGAAACAGACCCTTCAGTCTAACTGGTCCACACTGACCATGTTCCCAAACTAAACTAACCCCACTTGCCTGCATTTGGCCCATATCCCTCCAAACCTGTCTTATTCATGTACTCATCCAGATGTCTTTTAAATATTGTAACTGAATTGCATCCAATAATTCCCCTGGCAGTTCATTCCCCACACATTCCCCTCTATGTAAAAATGTTGACCTTCATGTCCTTTCTAAACCTTTCTCATCTTAAAAATATGCCCCCTAGTTTTGAATTTTCCCACCCTAGAGAAAAGACCCTTGTCTTATCCAAGCCCTTCATGCTTTTATATACCTCTGTAAGATCACCCCTCAAATTCCCCCGCTCCAATGAAAAAAGTCCCAGTCTAGCCAACCTATTTTTTACAATGTTAACCCTCCATTCACAGCAACATCCTAGTAAATCTTTTCTGAACCCTCTCCAATTCAATAATATCTTTCCTTGACTGAGGTCTGCTGTGTCTGTGCTCAATGCTAAGGGAAGACAAAAGTAATATGAACTTGGCATCTCTAGCGGAGGGGACAAAACCCAAAAAAGGCAATGAAGGCAGGGATGGTGTAAGAATCGATGTTTGTTCAAATTGAGGGATTACAATGTCTGCAAGAGAAGAACCTCTAGATATAGCCTGGGCCAATGCCTGAGCTGGGTGCGTGTCTCTGAGAACACAATGTCTTTGCTAGTATTACAATAATAGTTGCTAGTGCAGCCTGAGTTGCAGCATTGAAGGTATAGATATGAGGTATTGCAGAAGAGTCCTGTAAGTGAACCTGGCTGAGCCATGAGGGTTCTTAGAAGCTGGCACATGTCAGATACCATGTCTGTGGATAAGGGATGTGTGCAGCCAGTGTCCATGAATCACTCTCTGAGATATAGGTGTTTGATGTCCAACATAAAGATCCTCTGCAGCCAGCGGTGAGTTGAAGTCATCAAGTACTTGCCCGGGTTTCCAAACTGAGTTTTCTGAAATCCAGCTTGTTTGGTGAATTTGGTAAGATTGGAAGCTGACTATTAATGAGTTGAGTTGGAACACAAAAAATGTATTTAAACGGCAGGAATCTCCCTTAATTGACAACCCGTTTGGCAAAAGTGTCAAAAATGCAGTGAGTCCAATCTCGCCAAATTTCTCGTCCAATTCTGCCACAAATCTCGGAGTAGACCCCTAAAAGATTCCACCCCAAATATCTGTCTGTGCTGCCAATTTGATCTCTGATGATGGATTTTGTTTAGCCATTGCTTAGGTCACTGGAAACAATGGAAAAATTCTGGAACCTTTCTGATAACTTCTCTGTCTCTTTGATGTTACTTGGTCTTTTGGAGGAGCTATTACGTTTGGTCTGACCAAATCCCTCCCTAAGAGTTAGTCAACTCCATTTACAGGAAAACTATGGAAGGCCATTTTAGTTACACAAATCACACAGGATGCACCAATACAAACTCACAGTGTTTAATTCCCACCAATTCCATTTATTAAAACCTTGGCACTTAATGCAGGCTTTGGTGGAAAAGATTCCCTTGTGAAAACTGCAGGTCATTTCAGCAATGAGGTGTTACTTTTCCTTTTGACAAGAATTCACTGTTACTTTCAAATACCTGAAATGGACTAAACCCATCTGCTCCAGGCCACCCACATTCTTTTTCACTCTCTCCTTTTCATCTTTTTTCTTTTCCTTTTTCTTTTCTTCATCTTCCTGACATCACGGGGAGGCCAGAGCAGTGTTGGCAGTGATTCCTGGTTTGTAGGCCCGATGCTTGGAGCCCTGGAATGGCTGTGGAGCATCGGTTACAGCAATGGCAGAATGAGGGCTCTGTGGCAGCCCAGAGCATGGACCTTGCAGAAATCCTGGAGTTGTAGTTGGGACCCCAGCCGATGAAGATGAACTCTATTTCAGTATCACTGTTGTTTTCTTTTGTACCTCAAAATGGCACCAGATTGTGGTGATGGAACACTTTTCACTGTTTCTCCCCAGATATATGGGACAAAAATCATTCATACCATGTTTGCCACCCCTGCACTCACAGCAGTGTTTGTACTTGATTTTACAGTTGCAGTTAGAGCTAAATCTTGGTCTCTTATACTTCTAGTTGAGGCTCTCTTCTGTTTTGTCCTTTTGTATCCTAATTACTTCCTTGGATTTACACCACAATGTCCAACAATCCACCCAAATGTCTCCCACTTCGTGACAAAGGAGACATTTCCATCTTCAACATTTTCCTTACTGGCCTAATTTGGAGATCCTCAGGCATTCCCAGCTGTCCATTCTTTTCACTGGCTACATGCCTTCCTTTTAATCTCTCAGCTTCTGTCCTTCCTGGATTTGTGGGTGTGACAGAAAAAAGGTTTGGACCTGTAAGCCAACTCATAACCATCAGTCATTTTAGTGGCTGGTTGGCAGTTGTAACCTTCTTATTCTCTATGTGAGTTTTTACAACTGGGGAGAGTGAATTTTTGAATTCCTCGAGGAAACATTGTTTCTCTGACGGTCTTTAATACCTGCATCCAATAGTCAAAATTGTTTTGTTTTACTGTCTTAACTTCTGTACAAGTCTGCCCAGATTGCTTTCAATATTTCTGTCTTATGTAAGGTTCAGGGCCAACTTGTATGCACTAAGAATAGTTTTTTTTTATGCCACCTCATCATCTGCAGAAGTATCTTCAGAAAGCAAGATGTAAACATCATGAGCTCTGCTAGTTTGCCTACTTTGCACAGGGAAAATTCAGATTTTCTTCTAGCCACCCTACCTGGTTGGCTATCATTTAAAAAGAAATGAAAAATATTTCTAAATCTTTTTCACCAAACTTCTGTAGGGCTCACTAGAAATTCAAACATTTCCCCATTGTGTCTTGGGTTGAACTCAGATTCTTTCCCATCAGAAAGTTCCAGCTTTCAAAGATGGTATTCCCTTTCTTGCTTTTTTAAATTCTCTTTCTCTTGCCTTCTTCCTCACCTGAAACTCCTGCTCTAGTCTTTCATGTTTCATTTCCTCTCTTTGTTTTTCTTTTCTCTCTGAAGTTCAGGTTATCTCATTTACTTTTTATGTTCAAGTTTCTTTATTCTATCTTCTTGTACAAGTTGCTTGATGTGCAGCTGAAGTCTAGATAATTCTACTTTCTCACCAACAGAATAGTGGAGTCCAAGACTAGAAGGCATAGGTTTAAAGTGATAGGGGAACGATTTCCAAAGGATCTAAGGGGCAACTTTTTCACGCAGAGGGTGGAGCATGTTTGGAATGAGCTGCCAGAGGAAGTGGTGGAGGCTGGTACAATTACAACATTTAAAAGGCATTTGGATGTATATATGAATAGGAAAGGTTTGGAGGGATATGGGCCGGTGCTGGCAAGTGGGACTAGATTAAATTGAGATATCTGGTCAGCATGGACAAGTTGGACTGAACGGTCTGTTTCCATGCTGTACAGATGAATGATTTGAGGACTCTAACTGGCTTGTCTTCCTCTCTGTGGCTTTCAAGAAATACCTCATGAAAACAAAAGTTCCGTTGAGCCGTTTCAATTTTCTTGTGAAAAGAAATTCCAGATATCTCCATAGAACCTGAATGAAATTCACTTTCTTTCAAAACTCAACTTCTAAGAATGTATTAAATATGAAGCAGTGATAACAGAAATGAGCAATATTCTATGTCCTGCGATTTTGTTGAAATGATCTGTCATGTGCATTTTGCTTGCTTTTCGATCAGGGAATATCAGGTCCTACACCTTCTGTCACTAAATTAATTTACAGGTAATGAGCAGTGCTTTGTTATTGTGAATCAATATTGTGAAACCTTACACTAGAGTAAACATTAAGTAAAACTTTCTCTGCTGTTAAATTTCCCTGACACAGCTTGCAGAGCAAATGGAAAGTCTGTGAAAGCTAATGTGCACATTATTCTGGCTGAGATGTTAAAATGGATAAATCATTGTTGCTGTTTGGAGATTGCTTTAACTCAATGTGCAAAAAGAAGCCACTGGGAAATCAATCTGTAATCATTCAAACATGTGGATGCCTCAAAGAGAATAATATAATGAAACTAAGAAATAAATATATTAGCAATAGTGTCCCTCTGAGAATAATTTATTACATGCAATATCTCAGTAATATCTATCTGTGTTTTATTACCAAAGCAGAAATATAAGGGCACAAGATACTGATATCTGAATGATTTTCCATTTCATGTACCAATAGCAAGGTGGGATTTACACCTGTCCATTTCTCTGTTGCTAAACTGCTGACTTTTTTCTGGAGCTTACACGTTGAGAGGAGATCAGTAACAGTCCTGTTGATCTTTATTGGTCTATTGCTGCTAGGGAGCTCTTATAAGAATACTCGGCTAGGGGTGTTTATAAATGGACTGAAACTGTGTGGGAGTGTTTCATAAAACACTGAGCTCTCCTAATCTAGTCCCATTTGCCAGCACTTGGCCCATATCCCTCCAAACCCTTCCTATTCATATACCCATCCAAATGTCTCTTAAAGATTGCAGTTGTACCAGCCTCCACCACTTCCTCTGGCAGCTCATTGCATACACGTACCATCCTCTGTGTGAAAAAGTTGCCGTTAGGTCTCTTTTATATCTTTCCCCTCTCATCCTAAACCTATGCCCTCTAGTTCTGGATTCCCCCACCCCAGGGAAAAGACTTCATCTATTTCTCCTAACTATGCCCCTCATGATTTTATAAACCTCGATGAAGTCACCCCTCAGCCTCCGACGCTCCAGGGAAAACAGCCCCAGCCTGTTCAGCCTCTCCCTGCAGCTCAGATCCTCCAACCCTGGCAACATCCTGGTAAATCTTTTCTGAACCCTTTCAAGTTTCACAATATCCTTCAATAGGAAAGATACCAGAATTGCACGCAATACTCCAAAAGTAGCCCAACCAAAGTTGAGAGGGGAAAGATATAAAAGAGACCTAAGCGACAACTTTTTCACACAGAGGATGGTACGTGTATGGAATGAGCTGCCAGAGGAAGTGGTGGAGGCTGGTACAGCTGCAACATGACCTCCCAACTCGTATACTCAGTGCTCTGACCAATAAAGAAACGCATATGAAATGCCTTCTTCACTATCCTATCTACCTGCGACTCTACTTTCAAGGAGCAATGAATCTGCACTCCAAGGTCTCTTTGTTCAGCAACACTCCCCAGGACCTTGCCATTAAGTGTATAAGTCCTGCTAAGATTTGCCTTCCCAAAGTGCAGTGCCTCACATTTATCAGAATTAAACTCCATCTTGCCATTCCTCAGCACATTGGCCCATCTGTTCAAGATCCTGTTGTAACCTGAGGTAACCTTCTTCGCTGTCCACTACACCTCCAATTTTGGTGTCATCTGCAAAGGTACTAATTGTACCTCCTATGTTCATATCCAAATCATTTATATAAACAACAAAATTGACCCAGCACCGATCCTTGTGACACTCCACTGGTCACAGGCCTCCAGTCTGAAAAACAACCCTCCACCACCAGCTTCTGTCTTCTACCTTTCAGCCAGTTCTGAATCCAAATGGCTAGTTCTCCCTGTATTCCATGAGATCTAACTTTGCTAATCAGTCTCGAGCTACAGTTTGCAGATGATTCTTGCGCATGTACAAACTCAGACAACAAATTCCACACCACTATCAGTACCTTTATGGAGGCATATGAGAGCATGGGTCTCACCCTGAACATTCACAAGACCAAGGTCCTCCAGTAACCTGACCTGGCATTGTGAAGTGAACTCTCAATCTTCAATGCTCTTGGGGAGGCCTTAGAGAATTTTGACCATCCCAATACCTCGGGAGTGTCCTTTTGACCAAAGCAGTTATTGATGAAGAGATCCAGCACTGCCTCCATGGCGCTAGCGCAGCTTTTGGCCACCTGAGGAAAAGGGGGTTCAAGGACAACAACTTCAGATCCAACACCAAGACCATGGTGTACAGAGCTCTGGTGGTTCCCACCCTCCTAGATGGCTCTGAGATGTGGACTGTCTACAGCAGACACCTCAAGGCACTGGAACAGTATCACCAACGCTGCCTGCACAAGATTCTGTGAATCCACTGGGAAGAAAGACACATCAACGCCAGCGTCTTCAACCAGGCCAACGTCCCCAGCATCGAGGCACTGACCACCTTTGGTCAGTTATGATGAGCTGAGCACATCGTCCACATGACTGACACAAGTCTACCCAGCTTTGAAGTGGCAGGCAAGCCCCAGGTGAACAGAGGAAGCACTTTAAGGATACCCTCAAGGCATCATATCCTACTGACAAAGTGCTGCATTCCCACAGACACCTGGGAATCACTGGGCCACGACCTTACAAAGTGGAGGAGGAGCCTCCGTGACAGCGTCGAGCACCTCGAGACTGGCTGTCAGGAAAAATCCAAAGCCAGGGAAAACTCCACAAGGAGTGTATTGCCACACCAACAGTCCACAAGCCCCTTTCCATGACCTTCTTCTGCCCCAAGTCTAACAGAGGCTGTGGTAGCCACATCTGACTGTACAACCTCATATGGACTCACCCTGAGAGTGGAAGAGAGTCATCCTTGTCCACGAGGGACCCACAATGATAATGATAGTGCTGCTAAGAGAATGAAAGTACAAGGCTTTTGCAACCCATAAAAGGTTGCAACCAGTGAAGATTGGTGGAAGTCACATGTTGCTTGTCTCTGGGAGACCTGAGACAATTTAATTGTAATCGGGCACATAACAAGCCAGGATTAGGCCTCCTACATGATCACCTCCCCAGTCCTGTATGTACTGTCCCTCAGAGACCAGTGGAGTTATAGAGAGTGTGGCTATTGTGTGTAATACAATAGGATCATCACCAGAGACCACTACTGAATCCAGAGAGAGTGGTAAATGAAATTAATGGTTATGATCGGAAATTGTTGAATTCAATACTGAGTTCAGAAAGCTGTAAGTTTCTCAGAGAAGCAGCAGAATCTAAAAATGCACTTGTACCATTCTGTGTCTATGAGCTTCTGATGAGTTTCAATTACCAGAGTGCACTATGGCAATCTACATGCTACAATGATAAACATCTACTCCCAGTATAAAGATCAAGTCCATGACTTCAGTTTAATAAATGATCAGGTCTAGAGAACTTGACTCACATGCTCTGTGAATAACGAGCACTTCTTTCATGAATAGAAACACTTCTTATTTGTAAGGGACTGTAGTAAATGTAACAAGGTCAGCCTGGTGGACCACATAGAATAAGAGTCCATTGTGTGGCTGTTAATCTGGTGTAATCAGAGAGCCTTATCTGACCGATATAAAAAGGTGTCACAGCTAGATCTTCGGAAGTCAGACCATTGTCAAGTACTATACATATGTAGTTTCAAAGGTAGAAGACAGAGGGTGGTGGTGGAGGGCTGTTTTTCAAACTGGAGGCCTGTGATCAGTGGAATGCCACAAGGATCGGCGCTGACTCCATTTTGTCATTTATATAAATGATTTGGATGTGAGCATAAGAGGTACAGTTAATAAATTTGCAGATGATACCAAAATTGGAGGTGTAGTGGACAGCGAAGAAGGTTACCTCAGATTACAACAGGATCTTGATCAGATGGGCCAATGGGATGAGAGGTGGCAGATGGAGTTTAATTTACATAAATGCGAGGTACTGCACTTTTGAAAGGCATATCTTAGCAGGACTTCTACACTTAATGGTAAGGTCCTAAGAAGTGTTGCTGAACAAAGAGACCTTGGTGTGCAGGTTCATAGCTCCTTGAAAGTAAAGTTGCAGGTAGATAGGATAGTGAAGAAGGCATTTGGTATGCTTTCCTTTATTGGTCAGAGTATTGAGTATAGGAGTTGGGTGGTCATGTTGTGGCTGTACAGGCTGTACAGGACATTGGTGAGGCCACTGTTGGAATACTCTTGCAATTCTGCTCTCCTTCCTATCAGAAGGATATTCTGAAACTTGAAAGGGATACCAAAGATTTACAAGGGTGTTGCCAGGGTTGGAGCATTTGAGCTATAGGGAGAGGTTGAATAGGCTGGGGTTGTTTTCCCTGGAGCGTTAGAGGCTGAGGGATGACCATATAGAGGTTTATAAAATCATGAGGGGCATGGATAGGATAAATAGACAAAATCTCTTCCCTGGGGTGGAGGAGTCCAGAACTAGAGGGCATAGGTTTAGGGTGAGAGGGGAAAGATATAAAAGAGACCTAAGGGGCAACTTTTTCATGCAGAGTGTGGTACTCGTATGGAATGTGCTGCCAGAGGATGTGGTGGAGGCTGGTACAATTGCAACATTTAAGAGGCATTTGAATAGAAAGGGATTGGAGGGATATGGGCTGGGTACTGGCAGGTGGGACTAGATTGGGTTGTACATCTCTATGACTCTGTGACTCTAAACCAAGGGTGACTTCGTGATGGGATACTGGCCTCTGTGGTATTACTTTAGGGACAAATTCTATTCTGTCTGCCTGCTCTATTAAAACTCCTTATAATTTTAAGTGCTATTATTAGGTCTGCTCTTAATTTTGTGATGATGCTGTCACTTTAAAAAGCTTATTTTGTCCTTGCTGTTTTTGAAGAGAGGTCATAAAGGCAGAGATGCTGAAGAGTCTTGGTATCTTACAATTTAACAATGGAAGGGAAGTGGCCAGTTCTCATAGTTCAGGTTTATTCTAGTTTTTTTAGCTGTAGTATTCACAAGATGTTGGAGTCCAGGGGAGTTGCAAGATTCAACAAAGGATTCCTCTGACTTTCTATGAAATCTCTCTCTGGATATTGGTCCCTCCTGCCTGTAAGAATTTGTGTTTGAATTTACCTTTTTGCCAAGTGGTGTGCTTATTGGATGTTACTTTATTGGAACAGTTAATTAGTAATACAGGTGCACAATCCTTTATCCAAAATGCTTGGGACCAGCTGGTTTTCGGAATTCAGAATTTTTCGAATTTCAGAATAAGTGGCAGTTTGATAGTGAAATTTTTAAAAAATCTTTCCAAAGAATAGACTTACTGTGAGTAAAATGGGTCTTGAAACAAAACTGAGGCCTGCCAGTGCTGGGCCATGCCTCCACACATCACATCTGAGTGACATGCATCGAGTGGGTGTGAACTTGGGTTAACTGTTTGCATGCCAAATAACCTTGTTAATGAGAAAAAAAACTTCGCAAAAAAACCTTTGGACTTTGGAGCTTTTCGGATTTTGGGATTTCTGATAAAGGGTTGTCGACCTGTAGCTACTGTATCAGGTCGGTTAAGTTTCCAGTAGTTAAGTTATTTTAAATTCTGCCTTCTTTTGTTTGTGTTTCAATTATAGTGTTTAAATAAATTCTGTTTTGCTTAAAGCTGAGTGGTTTGACCAGCTGCATCACACCTAGAATATTCACTTCACATTTCTGCATTTAAAATAAGAAAAAGTTAGGGTCTAGGCTACCTTCTTAAAATATTTTGAGAGGATCTGGCCTGGCCCATAACAATTTTCACTTCATAAGAGCCAGAGTTTTCAGGCACCTCTGTCATGCACCCAATGGGGCCCATACAATTCTGTGAAATTCAGTGGGTAACTTGCTAGCCATCTGGATACATGCCCCTTACAGTACCATAATGCTATGGGTGTTGGACAAGGCTGAGATTATCGCCTCCCTGACCCTCATCCCATTTGAGGCTCTTCATTGGCCAATTAATGGCCAGCAGGAGTAAGTCAGGCAAACCCAACAAGGTGGCCTACTTAGGAATCAGGCAGGAAATGGAGTTGCTCCATCACAGATCATCTGTTGCCACTGGGAGCCATGATCTCCGAAATGCCTGCTCTTTACCCACCCTTCCAACCCACTACTCTATTACGCTCCTGCTGCCCCTTTATTCAACATCCCCCTTCTGCCTCAATCTGCTATGAGGCCCAAAGACCTCCTTTGTATCCACTATTTTGTTGTTCTTCATTGGAATTGGCATGCAATCACAGTAGTAGCCATAACTCTGAGAGATAGCAATCAGATATCCAGACCAACTCTCAGAGACAAGACGTCCTCCACAGTTAAGCTTCACCTCAGTTAATTTTCACTCCTCAGAGGTTTAAATATTTGTAAGACAGCAATACAAAGCAGAGTTAAGTTCCCAACCGACTTTATTTGTGGCTGCTGTCCAAGGGGAACAATCCCAGTTTCTCTAATCTCTGGAAATAACTGAAGTTTCTCATCCCTTCATATTATTTTGAAACAATACTCTAGCTCCAGTTTAAGAAAGATTTGTGAAAATTCACATGGTTGATATTAGCTAGTTCTAACTTTTCACTCCTCAAAAGAAATGCTAATTGGATTATTTCTTTAACCGTTAAATCAAGTAATTTTCTTTTGCTGAAGAAAACTTGAATGTGCAAGATAAGAGAGCAGTGCTTCTGAAGTGATGCTTTTTATCTGTGCAGTTGCTCTGTAACTGCATCTTTCAATTTCAAGGACAGTATTATCTGCTAGCAGTTGACTTAGAACAACAATCTAAAGGATACAGCTTTATAAGGAAACTCTGTTCATAATATGACCTTCACATGAAAAGATTCTATGCAAATTTACCAAGTTGCTTACCCAGGGTCAGTTGGAGTGTATTCTTGTCAATGGTAAACACTGCTGCCACTATACGTTGGTGGTGATGAGAATGAATGCTAAAGTTGGTGGATCAAGTGCCTGAAGCAGGCTTCTTTGTCCTGAATGGTGTCACATGACTTGAATATTATTGGTACTATACCTATTCAATCAAGTGGAAAATATTCTATTACACTCCTGACTAGTGTCTTCAAAATGGTGGATAGGCTTTGGGGAGAAGGTGGTGGGTTATAGAGTCACACAGAACAGAAACAGACCCTTCGGTCCAACCAGTCCACGCTGACCATAACCCCAAATTAAACTGGTCGATTCTGTCTGCACTTGGCCCATATCCCTCCAAACCTTACTTATTAGAGACAAAAATAGAAATTTCTGGGAAAGCTAGTCTTGAAATTCTCCACTTAGGAAAAAGATCCCTGTCATTCATCTTATCTATACCCCTCATGATTTTATAAACTTCTATAAGGTCACCTCTCAATCTCCCACACTCCAGTGAAAAAGTCCCAGCTTATGCAGCCTCTCCTCATAACTCAAACCCTCCATTCCTGGCAACAGCCTGGTAAATCTCTTGTGAACCCCCTCTAGCTTGATAATACCCTTCCAAATGAGGGAGACCAAAACTGGACACAATACCTCAGAAGCCATCTCATTAACACTCTGTACTACCTCAACATAACATTCCAACTCCTATACTCAAAGGTCTGAGCAACAAAGGCAGGCATGTTAAACACTTTGTTAACCACTCTGTCTATATGTGATGCAACTTGGAAAAGAGATAGTCCATAGGTATTTGAAAATCCGAATGCCACTTTTCTTCATTTTAAATCAAAAATTTTAAAAAACACATCTAATTATGCTGAATGCAAACCAAATGTATTTCTGAATGTGAAGATTCAGCCCTTTCTGTGACAGTATGTTTTCTGAGGTTACTTTCTGTCCTTTGTGATTTTTTTCTTTGAAGCCTTGATGTGTTTATGTTTTTTACTTGATGCAACGCAAATGAACAAAACAGAAGATTAATCAGGAGAAATACATATATATATGTGTGTGATAACAGGAATTAGGATAAATGACTCCAGAACTTTCTACATTTAACAAGTCACAAAGAAACTGAAACCCAGTAAACTCTCTACAGAAAGAAATAAATAGGAAGAGCTCATCTGGTTTCAACAGGAACACAAGAAAAAAAATTAATATGTGGCAAATTATGGATAAAAGCATTGCCACTTCTTAAGTGTCATTTTCTACCTGATAAACTGGCAAATATATTTCAGCAGAGGTAGAATAGATGGATCTATAAACAGTTCAAATGTAGTTTAGAACCCTTTCTAAAATCCATTTCATCTCACCTTTGTTCCTTTGAACAAAAATGTTTCTAGGATTCTTTTCATGCACCTGAGAAATGTAAAATAAAAGGACCATAAAATCTATGCAAGTTGGAGGAATATCTCTGAAGACAATGAAGCATTGCTATTTGTAAGATATTTGAGGCAGTCACTTACCAACATAGTGAAGTAAGATTATGATATCCCCACTAGTGTGAAGCCTGAAGCAAAAAAATGGAGGGAGGGATTCAAGCACCAGGTTAATGTTGGACCGTGTATAAAAAAATCAAGTGCAGAAATGGCAATTAAAGAAAAGTAAATTTACTCCATGAAAAACTGTTTGTGCGACTTGTTTCCAAAATATAAATGTATTTATTCAAATCCTGAAAAGAGAGCCCTGTTTTAAGTGAAATTTCTGGGTCACTGAGATTGCCTTTGCTTCTGATAGATCATAGTTTGAAAAAAGATAAAGAAAAATGATCAAAAAGGTCCCCATCTCTGACTGTGACCTTCATGTACTCTAATAACACTGTGATTTGTTGAGAATAATGGACTTGCCAATCAGCACTAACAGCTTTGAAGAAGGTTGTCATAGGTTGTTGATAATGTTCCTCCTCATTTCAGCCATATTATTGATCATAATAGCTGTCACACAGAATCATACGTGCACCACTCTTCAGCTTAGCTTGTCCTTATAATCACTGAATTGCTGGTTGCACTCTGCGAGGTAGGAAACAATCTTGAAAAAAGCCTCAATGGTATGAACTGCGTCTGTTTCCATTTTCTTCGTGCTACTTTCAGTTTTATTTGTCTTCCTTTGTTCCACAAGAACAAAACAAACTTGTATTTATATTATCCTCTAAAAGGTCTCAAGCCATTTCACAAGACTTTTCAAATTGTATTTTCACCATGAGTCACCGAAGGAGATATTAGGGAAGATGACCAAAAACTTGGTCATGATGTGAATATATTAGAAGCATCTTGAAGGGGAGAGAGCTAGAGAATTTTAGGGAAAAAAAATCTGGATCTTAGGGCCTTTGCAGTTTAAGGCATGGCTGCCTGTGTTAGTGCGACTAATAGTGGGAACACATAGAGACAAGAATCGGGGTAGTGCAGATATTACGAAGGCTTGTATACAGAACAACCTCAGTTATCCGAACATCAGTTATCCAAATTTTGGATTATCTGAACAAGATCTCAAGGTCCCGTAAAGACATTACATCAAAGAAGTGTTACTGACATTGGTGTGAGGATTGCGTCTTTTGTTTCCAATAATTAAACGTAAATTCAGATTACCTCTAGTGAAGAACATTTGAAAACACTGGCAAAAACAAAGAAACACAAGCACCTCAACCAACAGTGACTGGATATTTTTTTACTTAAGGGATAGTTACAAAGCTCTTTGCAAAAGTAAGTACTTTTTTCCTGTCGCTTTACTGGACTCCCTCCCAATCGGTCTCAACAATATTTTTATTTCTTTTTTAACTTGTAGCTACCACACCTCAATTAAAATGAGCTAACCAGATCAAAGCTGAAGAACAGCTAGTTACAAGGCTTCTATGAGTGGAGTTTTATTATTTTCCTCTGGTTGAACAGGTGAAGGAAACCTGACATTGAACAATATACATAGCACGGTAATAAGCTTCAAATGAAGGGGAAGGACAATATCAACACAGACAAGTACAGACAGGTTCAGATTTATTTTCTGATGAAGAGTCAGTGGACTCTGTTTCTGCTTACTCCTCACAGGTACTGCCAAACCTGCAGAGTTTCTCTAGCAATTTCTGTTCTTTTTTTCCAGATCTCCATGTTTGCAGTTTTTTGTCTTATTATATAAGATTCAGGCAGTTGCAATTTAATCTATTTTTCAGTCTTTGAGTTGCAAATGTGAAACCAAAATGGCAATAGATTAGATATTTCCTCAGGATTGGTGAAGCTTATCGATAATCGTGACGTTTTGGTGAATATGTTTTGCTTTTCCCATGTTACTTTTATACCAGACACTGAAATTTTGATGAAGAGTGAGACAAGCAGAGGTGATGTCTTCCTGTTCTTGCTATCTAAGAGAGGTTCATTTGTATATTTCGGAATTTGCTCATTGCTGTCCCATATTGAATACCCTCTAGACATTCTTTCCTCCAGAAAGATGTGAACAGCTGGGAGACAGAGATCTGAGTTTCTGTGCCCATTATAACCAATATAATTTCAGCTCAGACTGGTCTTTGGTTATTGATGAATTTGTGAGCTTGGCTCAGCCTAGTCAGATGATCATAGTGTGCATTTTAGATTGGTATTTATTCTTATTTAAAGCTATTTGTAGTCCACAGAGGTCTCAGGGTGGCACAGTGGCTCAGTGGTTAGCACTGTGCCAGGGCATGGGGTTGTTTCCACCCTCTGGTGATTGTCTGTGGGAGTTTGCATATTCTCCCTGTGTCTGCATACATTTATTCCAGGTGCTCCAGTTTCTTCCCACTGTGCAAAGATATGTAGGCTAAGTGAATTGACCATGCTAAATGGTAATAATGCCTAGGGATGTGCAAGCTAGGTGGATTAGCTATGGGAAATGCAGAGATAGGGTGGGGTGGGGGGAGGGTCTGGGTGGTATGCTCTTCAGAGAGTTAGCGTGGATTCAATAAGCCAAATCGCTTGCTTCCACACTAGGGATTCCATGATTCTATTCTAAAGTTAAATGATGTCAGTTGAATATTGATCCATTTTCATCAGGATTGTAGCAAGGGAAGGAAATTGGCTGCCCATACCTGGTCTGGCCTTTTTGAGATTCCAGACCACAGCAGCGTGGTTGACTCTTAACTGCCCACTGAAATGGCTGGTAAGTCACTCAGTTGCACCAAAATGTAACAAAGTCTGAAACAAAGGAATGACACTGAAAGGACTGTCCAATATTGACCTACAAATAACAACCCTATCCTCTTGGCCTTGCAAAGTCCTTCTTACTAACAGCTGGAGGCTTTTGTTATAATTGGGAGAGCTGCCACACAGACTGGTCAGCAACAATCTATCGTAGCCTTAATTACAGAGTCACAACCTGCAAACATTGTCCCAGACACTACCATCAATATCCCTGGGTAGGTTTTATCCCAACCTAAGGATTGACCTAGTGAAAGTGGCAATTCAATAACATAGTTAAGAGAAGTTACACTGAAAGACTTTGAATCTGGATCCCATTCAGTCTCATGGTATCAGGTCAAATATGGGCAAGGAAACCTCCTACCTATTACCAAATGTAGGCCCACTCAGTTGCATTGGGCCTGGATTACTGGTGAGTCAGTAATCCCTCGTGTTGAACAACACTTGGAGGGAGCACTAAATGTAGCAAAGGAACACTCTGGATTGGGGACTTCAAAGTCCATCACTAACGGTGGCTCAGCAGCACCACTCCTGAGAACGTTGGTCAAACGTGAAAGAACATAGCTACTAGGCTAGGTCAGTGGGAGGTGGTGAGGAAACAAACAAGAGGGAAAAAACCTTATCCTCACTAATTTACTTTTCACTGATTCATCTGCCTATCACAATATTGATAAGAATGGCATAAAACCATACAAAATTGGAGCACAAGTAGACCATTCAGCACCAATAGCCAAAAATAGACCACATCGCCCCTCCCTCATCTGTACAGCTTTCCATGGAAGATGAGCAGCTGAGGCTTTCCTTTGTTTTTGTTGCATCCTGAGGGCACCTTTTGGCTGGAAGCTCTGCAGTAGGACGTGGCTCCATGGGAGGTTGATGCTGGTCCCAAGCTTCTAGATGCCTGTATAGTGTTTCCCATCTATTCATGTAGCAGCTCTCTCTGGTGCAGGG
Source organism: Chiloscyllium punctatum (assembly GCF_047496795.1). NCBI lineage: Eukaryota > Metazoa > Chordata > Chondrichthyes > Orectolobiformes > Hemiscylliidae > Chiloscyllium > Chiloscyllium punctatum. Next base: position 41,086,062 of record NC_092758.1, read on the forward strand.
ATGATCAGAGCCACTGTGCCTGGATCCACTGGAAACCTGAATGATCCTATGAGGGTAATATCAGAAACAAAACAGTTCTCAGTCACGTGGTCATTTGGCAGTCACAACAAACACAAGTAACATTGAGCAGTTTTCTCCTAACAATGGAGACAATGAGCTCAGGCGATTCCTCTACAAGGATGTTGCATATTGTTGCCCTGATTCAGACATTCCTTGCTCAAGCATTTTGGCACATGTACAATAGGAGCTTGTATGGGTGGCAGTAATAATGAGAATCTCTCCCTGCCCCTCCCAACCCAAAAAGAGCAGAATTGCCACTCGGATGTTTGTGGTCCAAGATGTGAAGTGAGCAGCTCTAGCACTCTGTGCAGGTTATGGAACATTGGAAGGTGATTGTGACATTTGAATTTGAATTCAATTTTTAAAAATGAAAGTCTAATGATGACCATGATTCCATTGTCAGGGAAAAAACGCTATTGAACCAGATGAGCTTTTCTGACAATGAATTCATGATCACCATGAAACCCTCAATTCCAGATTTTTTTTTATTGAATTCAAATTCCGTCATCTACCATGGCAGGACTTGAACCTAGGTCTCCAGAACATTCCCTGGGTCACTGATTTAACAGGCTAAACTGTCACTTCCCCAACATTGAATGCCTTGCACATAGATTTTTCCAAGTAACAGTGGTGTTATTTTCAGCATATCCCATTATGCTACCTCATGTTGTAGATTCACAAGATGACAACTAATTTTTAGGAATGTCTGATGCCCTCCTGCACTCTTCATTGATCAATTATTGATTTACTGGCTTGATGGAAATGGTAGAGTGAGGGACAAGCTGGGCTGAGGTTACATCCTGTGGTTGAATACAATTCTGCTGCTGCTATTGGCTTGCATCGTCTTATGAATGAATATATTGGGCTGCTAGATTTGTTCTGAATCTGTCCCATTTGGCATGGTTGTAGTACCACACAACACAATGCACAGTATCCTCAGTGAAATGACAGGACTTAGTCTCCACAATGACCATGCAATGGTCAGCTCATCCAATATTGCCAGGGACAGAAGCATTTGCAGCAGATAGACTAGTGAGGATGAAGAGGTTTATCTCTCTGATTGATTCCCTTGCTGACTGTCACAAGCCCAGCCCGACAGCTTGTTCGATTTGTAGTGGTGCTGCTGAACCACTTTCGAGGATGGGCATTGAGTTTTCCCACCCAAAATGCACTGTGCTCTTATCACTCAGTGTTGCTCCCAAATACAGTTCAAAATTGATTTCTTTTTAAATTAAATAAATTCAGTTTCCATCATGGATGGATGTTTGTTACAGTTTCAGTGAAATTAAGAAGAAAGAAGAGAATCAACTTTAAGTTTATTCCCAACCGAGAATCTGTCCTTCTCGTCCCATGTCTCATTGTGTCACCAAGAACATTTTTTTTGGAAATATTATGTCCTGTGAATGTTTTAAATTAAAACTAGGCATGGACTAATTCAAATAAGTTGAGTTTAAACAAGTTTATCATGTTTAAGAATTTGTGGAAAAAATGTTTTTCGTAACTAATCTGTTTCAGTTCATGAAATCTGATTTATTTCCTTTTCCTCCTTCCTCCATGCAAATAAAATCCCTGTAACAAAATATTTCACTTATCTCTTGCTTCACGGTTTAGATAAACACTGACATAATTTCAGATGCCTCAATGGGATCAAAAGTCTTTGAAGCACGTGAAAAGGATTATGAAGCAGCAAATAGATTTTTCTTCTTTGCCATCTGAAATGGGCCTTTTATTATAATGAACATGTCAGATTTTAAATGTTAAGGCACCTAATGACAGTATTTAGAACTCCCAATACTGACACTTTAAGAGTTCAGTAGCTTCACAGTCGCACTATGCCTGATCCTTCAGAAAGAAAACACTTTTCTGCTATGTCAAAATCGATGGAGAAACCTCACTTTTCACTCCAAGGTTCAAGTAGTCCAAATCAAAGGTTGTTTCAGTTCAGTGCTGCACTTAAGAACATTTATACCAGTTGTAGAATTCACAAGCTCTTGGCCAGGATCTCAAACATCTCATAAATGCAGCAGATGTTTTTTGAGGATAGAAGAATATGGTACTCATCAACTGCCTGAGGGAGAAAATAGTAGGAAGGTGAAAATTAAATTTAAAGCAATTACATTGCTTTATTCAAACAGAAGTAGTCTTTGAAAAGCCAGTAGAAATACATGATACAACAAATGATTCAACTTTTGTGGAAACTGATCATGGATCGGAAATGTTAATTTCGGATTCTCCATGGATACGGCCAGAACTGCTGAGTACTTCAAACATGCTGTGTTTTTATTTCAGATTTACACCTCTGCAGTATTTTGCTTCTGTAAGAGGGATGTAACATTGGGAAAAAGTGCCACTGAATAAATCATTTACTTTCATTGTCCAGTGTTTCAAAGGTACACTGTAGACAAAATTGACGTCAATGGATTGCAAAATGGAAATTAGTGTGGACTTAAGAAAAACCGATCATTTTCTAAAAGATGGGAAGGTATTAATTTAAAGGAGCAGAAAAGTTTATTAGCCTGAGTAAAGAAATCACAAAAATCTGCTGGAAGTGTGCAAAAACATGTTAAAACAATCGTAGAATGCTAGGGGTGGAATTGCAACTGGAATACAAAGGGTTATGTTGCAACTGTTCAAAGCTTTGTTTCTTCCCTTGTGGAGTACTGCTTTTAGTTTGGGCACTGCACTTCAGGGAGATGATATTTGCCTTGGACTGGATGTAGCTCAGGTTGACCAGAATAGTTGGGAACAAAAAGGGTTAAGTTGTGAGGACAAATTGCAAAGACTAGGCTTGAATTTTCTGTTGCATAGGGAAAGTTAAGATGTGGGCGGCACGGTGGCACAGTGGTTAGCACTGCTGCCTCACAGCGCCAGAGACCCGGGTTCAATTCCCGCCTCAGGCAACTGACTGTGTGGAGTTTGCACGTTCTCCCCGTGTCTGCGTGGGTTTCCTCCGGGTGCTCTGGTTTCCTCCCACAATCCAAAAGATGTGCAGGTCAGGTGAATTGGCCATGCTAAATTGCCCGTAGTGTTAGGTAAGGGGTAGATGTAGATGTAGGGGTATGGGTGGGTTACGCTTCGGCGGGGCGGTGTGGACTTGTTGGGCCGAAGGGCCTGTTTCCACACTGTAAGTAACCTAATCTAATGTGATCATATTGAGATGTTTTAGATTATTAAAGGATTTGATGGGGTGGAATAAAAAATATTTCCTTATAAAAAGTATAAAGAATGGTGGTTACTTTACAACAAAGAAACATCACAGTAAAACTATAGCTTAATAATTCAGAGGGTTGACATCATGAAACGCTGGAACTCTCTCCCTCAGTAACTACAGTATCATCACAGAAGTAAAGTTGTGAGGATAGTAGAATGGGCAGAGAACTTTGAGATGGAATTCAGCGGAGGACATGGAGGTGTGAGATGATACATTCTAGCAACAAGGATAGAAAAAGACAATCTGCACATAATGACAAAATTCTAAAAGATGCTCGGGGCAGAGGGATCAATGGATTCATGTGTATGCACCTTTGAAGGTGATAGACTACATTTTTACATCATATTTATCGAAGTACAGAGAATCTTAGGCTTCATAAAGTGATGATACTGTGGCTTTAAGAGGTGTACTTTATCCTTTTTTATGAAGAAAGGTTAAGACAGAGGTGGGAGCAGTTTACTCAAAGCCAATAACGAGATGTTTTGGGTTTTTTAAAAAGTTGGAACCATAGAAACAACATGAATGGGTGGGGTTCTGGATTAGTGGTGCTGGAAGAGCACAGCAGTTCAGGCAGCATCCAAGGAGCAGCAAAATCGACGTTTCGGGCAAAAGCCCTTCATCAGGAATGGGTGGGGGTCAAGCTCCCACAGAATCAGGATTTCAGCTTTCTGTAGTTGCTGGGGTCTTGAAGCTGGATGTGGAACTTCTTATACCTTCCCTGTTACAACTAAAAGCTGCAGTTCTCTTCCTGCTGCTCGAATTTCATGTGAAACAATCTATTTTACTGAATTTGCTTTTGCAAAGGGTGTGTTTATGGGAAACATAAACAGAAATTGCTGGACAAGCTCAGCAGGTCTGGCAGCATCTGTGGAGAGAAATCAGAGTTAACATTTCAGGTCCAGTGACCCTTTCTCAGAACACTGGACCCAGAACATTAACTCTAAATTAAAGCACATTTTTCAGCCCTAAACATGAATTTAAATGACAGGTTAAATGGGGTGAAATTCTGATAACAACAGACATATTCTGTTTGCAAGTTTCATTATATATAGTAATGTATTGTTCATGTGTTCAAAGAATGTCCAATTAGGTTTTAACCATGAATCCTTTCTCTTTATTTTAGCATTGGATCTTTAACTAGAAGGTTCATTTCATATACACTGTGGCTTAGATTAAGGGAAAACCCAATTTGCCATTGCACAGTTGGTATGGAGGCTCAGTTCTAAGGCTTCTCTTATTTTTAGTATTTCTTGACTAAGTGAGTAAGCAGTTGCTGATCCAAGGCCAAGAAATCTGAGATGACTCTGAGATCACTTCCTAGTTTTATTTCTTGGATACATACATGACAAGCACTGACTGAAGGATCAATCTGTAGATTTCTAAGTTAAGACAATGTGGTGGACTTTAATCTGCCTCTCCTACCTGTTCCTGCTGGTTTGAATTCAATCAAATTTGAATGTTGGCAATAATCTTGACATTGTGAAAGCAAGCTTCCAGTTCACAAACAATCAGAACGTGGAATTTGACAGAGGCTTTCTCCATATCCTTCTCTACTGCTTACTGGTAAGAACTAATTACATTGAATATTTTCAAAAACGCAGGATACAGGTTTTTTTATGAAATCTATCATTTGGGAACAAAACAGTTATTCCACTAATTGATTCAACCTTAAGTCTGTTTATTAAATTTACGGAATTCATTAGTGAAACAATGTTCACACATGTGAATTCAAGTTCCATGTCAAACCATGTTTTGTACAGACCCAAAATGTTAATAGTTAGAAACAGTGAAGTTAAAAATTGAGTAAAAATAAGTTATACAAAATAAGGGAGTCAGTTTTCAAAAATATAAATCACCAAGAACGCTAATAAAATATGAAGCCTGATTAAAGGTTTCTATCCTCATTTATCTTTCATACTTCAGCAACACCAACTTAAGTTGCACTTTTAACATACAATGCAAAGCATTGATTATCAGTCAAAATCCGACACTCAGTCACTTAAGGCCATATTCGGATAAGTGACCCAAAGCTTTGGCAAAGGGATAGATTTGAAAGAATATGTGTAAAAGAGGAGAGCCAGAGAGCTTGAGGAAGGGAATTCGGAACTTGGGCTCTCGGCTACAGGAAGCAGGACCAGTAAAGAAGAGTCAAAGAAAATTGGATGCACATGTGACCAAAACTGGAGTAATATAAAGTTCCCAGAGGGTTGTTAGGGTGCGAAAGGTATTGCTGGACTGAGAGTTAATATCGGTTGATGAGTGATCTGAACTTAGTATGTATTAGAAAATGAGAAGCTCACCATTATGGAGGGTGACGAATGAAAGGCCAGTCAGAAGAGCATTAGAATAGTCAAATCTGGAAATGAACAAAGCACAGATGAGGTAGGGATAATGCAATTGTACACAAGGATATGAAGGTAGTTGAACAGATCTGGGGTCTGGGCGGAAATTACAGCTCAGGGTTGAACAGTATCTGTTGCAAACAAGCTGGCTTAGCCTCAGACAGTAACCAAGAAGGAGCAGGGAATGGTTAGTCAGGGAATGAAGTTTCTGGCAGGGAGTGAGGTTATGGATTTGATTTTCCTAACTTTTAACTGGAAGAAATTTCTGCCTCTCCATTGCTGGATGTTAGACAAAGAGTGATAATGTTATGAACAACGAAGATATTGAGAGAGGTTTGTGGTAAAGTTAATCTAGGGTGTTGTCAATGTACATGTGGGATCTAATCCCAGAATATGGATTAAAAGGAAGACTTTGTTTTAGTGTAATTAGGATAAAGTTTGAAAAACAACGGTATTCTGTATTATTTATTGGCATCACAACCCACAGATGGATAAGATCTTCAAAGATACAACTGAATAGAAAATTTCACGTAATTACTAAGTTATTAATCTATTTTGTTGCATATATCAGGACATCTAACAACAGACCATCAAGAAGAACTTGACGTTTGATTCTGAATTTAAAAAATCAAAGTACACACCCATCTCTATATTTCATTTATATACTACTTCAATGTAGTATATAATCTGAAGTTGCAGCATTTCAATTGATCCTTACATTGGGTGATAGATTCTGAATGTCAAGAGCTGGTGACAACAGATATATCCAAATTTATGTCTCTGTTACTTGAATAGACCCAGAAAAATAGGATTATTCATGTGTGCTCAGAGGTTATATGGTTGAGACATCTCAAATTATGCAAGTATTAGATGTAATAAATTTAAATATTCAAAAGTAAACATTGCTAATAGGAGCAGGCATTATGTTACATTATATGTCAGGAAGAGATAACTGGTGACAATGATGAGTACAGGTTCGATACATGAAAACGTAAGAAATAGGAACAGGAGGAGACCATTTGGTCCTTTAAGCCTGGGCTGCTATTCAACAAGATCATACGTTATCTATCCCAGGCAGATAGGTTGTTTAGTTCTGTGCGGGCTTTCAGAGTAGCAGGATATGGATGTCAGGGCAGTTGCATGTTCCTCCTGCAGAATGTGGCGGGTGAGAGACACTTCACATGTCTCTGTTGACTACATCTGCGGGAAGTGCACCCAACTCCAGCTCCTCGAAAACCGAGTTAGGGAACTGGAGCTGGATGAAGTACGGATCATTCGGGAGGCTGAGGGGGAAATTGTGAGGATATACAGGGAGGTGGTCACTCCCCAGACACAGGATAAGAACAGCTGGGTTACTGTCAGGGAGAGGAAAGGGAACTGACGGTCAGAGTAGGGATCCCCTGTGGCAGTTCCCCTCAGTCGTAAGTATACTGTTTTGGATATTGCTGGTGGGGACTGCCTACCAGGGAAAAGCCATAGTTGTCAGGTCTCTGGCACTGAGCCTGGCACTGTGGCTCAGAAGGGAAGGGGGGGAGAATAGAAAAACGCTAAAGGTAGGGGACTCAATAGTTAGACAGACTGACTGGAGATTTTGTGGTCAGGAACGGGACTCCTGGAAGGTATGTTGCCTCCCTAGTGCCAGGGTCTGGGATGTCGCCGATTGGGTTTACAAGAATCTGAAGGGGGATGGTGAGCAGCCAGAAATTGTGGTACATATTGGCATCAATGATATAGCCAGGAAAGGGATTGAGGATCTGAAAAGTGACTACAGAGAGTTAGGTTAGAAGCTGAAGAGCAGGACGAGTAGAGTAATGATCTCAGGTTTGGTACCAGTGCCACGAGATAGTGAGATGAGGAAAAGTCAGCGAATGCAGCTTAACATGTGGCTGCAAGGCTGGTGCAGGAGGGAGGGCTTCAGATACTTAGACCATTGGGATATCTTCTGGGGAATGCGGGACTTGTACCTGAACTGGAAGGGTACAAATGCCCTGGGTGGGGGATTTGCTCATGCGATTCGGGAGGATTTAAACTAGTTTGACAGGGGAGTGGGAATCAGAGCCACATGTCTGAGAGGGGGTCAGTTGCAGATGGGGCAGTGACAGGACGTATTGAATCTATCAGTTAAAGTGTATCTGCTTTAATGCAAGGAGAGGCCGGAATAAGAGTGACGAACTTAGAGCACGGAACAGTACTTGGGGCTACGATGTTGTGGCCATAACGGAGACGTGGGTTTCACAGGAGCAGGAATGGTTGCTTGATGTTCCAGGGTTAGAGATTTTAAAAAGAAGAGGGAGGGTGGAAAAAGAGGAGGGGGTGTAGCATTACTAATCAGAGAGTGCATCACAGCTACAGAAATTAAGATTGTTGAGGAAGGTTTGCCATTGAGTCAGTATGGGTGGAAGTTAGGAACAGCAAGGGAACAGCCACCGCATTGGGGGTTTTCTACAGACCACCTAAGGGCAGTAGAGAGTTTGAAGATCTCATAGGCGAGCAGATTCTGGAAAAATGCAAAAGTAGCAGGGTTGTTGTTAAGGGTGATTTCAACTTTCCCAATATCAACTGGAACCTCCTCAGTGCAGATGGTTTGGATGGAGCCGTTTTTGTCAGGTGTGTTCAGGAGGGTTTCCTTACTCAGTATGTAGACAAACCGACGAGGGGAGAGGCCATATTGGATTTGATGCTCAGCAATGAGCCAGGACAGGTGTCAGATCCCACGGTGGGAGAGCACTTTGGTGAAAGTGATCACAACTGCCTCACATTTAGCATAGTCTTGGAGAGTGAAAGGAGCAGTTACCGAGGGAAGATATGAAATTGGGGCAAAGGAAATGATAACACTATCAGACAGGAGTTGGGAAGTACAGACTGGGAGCAATTGTTCCACAGAAAGGACACAGCAGACATGTGGCGACTATTTAAGGCGCAGTTGTTGTGAGTGATGACCAAATTTGTTCCTCTGAGACAGGTAAGAAGGGGTAAGAGCTGAAAATGTGTTGCTGGAAAAGTGCAGCAGGTCAGGCAGCATCCAAGGAACAGGAAAATAGACGTTTCGGGCATCAGCCCTTCTTCAGGAATCTTCCTGAAGCCCTTCCTGAAGAAGGGCTGATGCCCGAAACGTCGATTCTCCTGCTCCTTGAATGCTGCCTGACCTGCTGTGCTTTTCCAGCAACACATTTTCAGCTCTGACCTCCAGCATCTGCAGTTCTCACTTTCTCCTCGAAGAAGGGGTAAGATTCAGGAACCTTGGATGACGAAAACAGAGGAGCTTCTCGTCAAAAGGAAGAAGGCAGCTTACTTAAGGTGGAGGAAACAAGGATCTAGCACAGCTTTAGAGGATTACAGGCTTGCTAGAAAGGAGCTCAGAAATGGACTGAGGACAGCCAGGAGGGGGCACAAAAAAGGCTTGGCAAGAAGGATTAGGGAGAACCCAAAGGCTTAGGGAGAACTCAGAGGAATAAGAGAATGATCAGGGAGAAAGTAGGGCCGATCAGGGATAGCGGAGGGAACTTGTGCATGGAGTCTGAGGAGATAGGGGAAGCCTTAAATGAGGTTTTTGCTTCGGTTTTCACCAAGGAAAGGAACTTGTTGTAAATGAAAACTTAGAGGAGTTGGGATACAGTCTTGACCAGATCAAGATTGATGAAGATGATGTGCTAGAAATTTTGGAAAACATTAAGATTGGTAAGTCCCCATGGCCAGACCAGATTTATCCTAGGCTGCTTTGGGAAGTGAGAAAGGGGGTTGCTAAGCCGCTGGCGAGGATTTTTGCCTTCTCACTCTCCACGGGAGTCGTACCGGAGGATTGGAAGGAGGTGAATGTTCCACTTTTCAAGAAGGGTAATAGGGAAATCCCTGGCAATTACAGACCAGTCAGTCTCACGTCTGTGGTCAGCAAAATTGTGGAAAGAATTCTGAGGGATAGGATTTATGACTATTTGGCAAAGTATAGTGTGATTAAAGGCAGTCAGCGTGGTTTTGTGAGGGGCAGGTCATGCCTCACAAATCTTATTGAGTTCTTTGAGCAGGTGTCAAGACAGGTCGACAACGGTCAAGCAGTGGATGGGGTGTATATGGATTTCAGCAAAGCATTTGATAGTGAGCCATGATAGGCTCATTCATAAACTCAAGAAGTATGGGATACAGGGAGATTTGGCTATCTGGATTCAGAATTGGCTGGCTGACAGAAGGCAGAGTGTGGTTGTAGATGGAAAGTATACTGCCTGGAGGTCCGTGTTGAGTGGGGTCCCACAGGGCTCTGTTCTTGGGCCTCTGCTCTTTGTAGTTTTTATAAATGACTTGGATGAGGAGGTTGAGGGATGGGTTAGTAAGTTTGCAGATGATACAAAGGTTGGAGGTGTCGTTGATAGTATAGAGGGCTACTGCAGGCTGCAGTGTGACATAGACAGGATGCAGAGCTGGGCTGAGAAATGGCAGGTGGAGTTCAACCTGGATAAATGCGAAGTGATGCATTTTGGAAGGTCCAACTCAAATGCTGAATATAGGATTAAAGACAGGATTCTTGGCAGTGTGAAGGAACAGAGGGATCTGGGTGTGCAAGTACATAGATCCCTCAAAGTTGCCACCCAAATGAATAGGGTTGTTATGAAAGCATATGGTGTTTTGGCTTTCATTAACAGGGGTATCGAGTTTAAGAGCCACGAGGTTTTGCTGCAGCTCTACAAGACCCTGGTGAGACCACACTTGGAATATTGTGTTCAGTTCTGGTTGCCCTACTATAGGAAGGATACAGAGGCTTTGGAGAGGGTGCAAAGAAGGTTTACCAGGATGCTGCCTGGACTGGAGGGCTTGCCTTATGAAGAAAAGTTGAATAAGCTTGGACCTTTCTCTCTGGAGAGAAGGAGGAAGAGAGGAGACCTGATTGAGGTATACAAGATAATGACAGGAATAGATAGAGTCAATAGCCAGAGACTTTTCCCCAGGGCAGGATTGACTGCTATGACGAATCATAGTTTGAAGATATTAGGAGAAAGGTATAAAGGAGACGTCAGAGGTAGGTTCTTTATGCAGAGAGTTGTGAATGCAAGGAATGTGTTGCCAGCTGTGGTGGTGGAAGCAGAGTCACTGGGGACATTTAAGTGACTGCTGGACATACACATGGATAGCAGTGAGTTGAGGGGTGCATAGGTTAAGTTACTATATTTCACATTAGGATTAAGTCTTGGCACAACATCGTGGGCTTAAGGGCCTGTTCTGTGCTGTACTTTTCTATGTTCTATGTTCAAACAGTCTTTTAAAAATAAATTTGGTAAACTGATGAGTGATGGTGATGATAATAACCATCCTTGATTTTCTACCTGGTCTGCGTGATGTTGAAATTGAATTGTATTGAAATTGTTTTATTTTTATGCCATTGAAGTTAGTATTATTATTCATTGGGGAGAGGCAACCAAGTAATCAGTTTAATGGGTGAGATATGCATATTCTTTGTTGCCTATCTATACTTTGCCATAAGCATTGCATTAGGTCAAATGGTACAAATTTCTCGACTTATCAGCATTTAGTAATTAATCCTTATATTTAAGAATGCAAATACTGTGGTATGCTTACCATTGTCAGCTAATCAACTTCTACTGCAATACCAGAATTCTACTCCACAAAAATGATAAAATATCTAGGTTTTTACAATAACATTACAAGATGTGTTTATCCATGAAAGGTAAGCTTTTTTTGAAAGTCTTGATTTGACTTTAATCATATTTGATACAACTTTAGTGACACAACAGAATGGCATCTCACTGGTTAACATAATAAAATTAAGTCTGGCTTGATAGGACATCTGATCCAATTAAAATATGCACTTAAAACTGAATGCAAATGCATCAATGATTTGTTTTTCTAATGATCTCACGTGTCCTATGATCAGTTTTAATGTTGTATATTTACAGATGAAAGTCCAATACCTTTTTTCACTGGTGAGATTCTGCCAGGGTTTAGCTGGAACTCTTGTTAGGTTCATGGCTAGCCCTCTCAAACTGGCAAATTGCTGGTGGGGTAGGAAATGGACTTTAGTTCTACCCTTAAACAATTCAGTTTGCCACTTTTTTGGCACTGATGTTGCTGAAGTAAAGATTCCCATAGTTGGCCACATGCCGTGATGGTGGAAAATATATTTCTCCCATTCTGCCAGCCTACCCACTTCACAGGCTATCTCCAAAGGGCTGGGGATATTCAGCCATGCAATAACATTTCTCATGGGAGAACTTGGTGCCTATTGTGCCTATTTCTTGGGTTAAGAAAGGAAGTTGAAGGAGTTAATATTGAGATGCAATTTCTCATACCCTTTTCACTCTGGAAATTCATGGATGCCTGCCTAAAACAGGATCATTGAATATGTTAAACCCAGCATAAGTCGTCTGGTTAAGACCCAAAGCAATGGATATAATATATTAGGATTTTCAGAATGCATTTGATAATGTACATTAGGCATATAGTGAGTTAAGAGCACATGGAGTTGGTGGTAGTACATTAGCATGGATAGAGGATTGTCTAACTAATAGAAGACAGAGAGTTGGGATAAGGGCAGCATTTTCAAGATGGAAACCTGCAGCTAATGTCATTCCACATGCATCAGTTCAATTATTTACGATATATATTAGTGAAGTCACAATTATTTACAACATAGATTAGTAATTTGGATAAGGAAAGTGAATGTACCACAGCCAAGTTTGTAGAATACACAAGAGATGGGAAGGCACGTGATGGTGGGAATACAAAAAGTCTGCAGAGCGATATGGACAGGTTAAGCTAGTGAGCAAAAACTCCACAGGTGGAATATATTCTGGGAAAATATGAGATTATGCGCTTTGTCAGGAAGAATAAAGGAACTGAATATTATTTAAATGATGTAAGACTGCAGAAAGTTACCTCACACAGGGATCCTAATGCATCAATCACAAAAAAACTAGCTTCTAAATTCAGTGGTAATGGGAAAAGCAAATGGAAAGCGGGCCTTGACTTCAAAAAAGAATGGAGTAGTCAGGCACAGTTGAATACTGTGCACAACTTTGGTCCCCTTATCTAAGGAAAGATATACTGACATTAGAGGCAGTCCAGACAGTGTTCACGCAGCAGATCCTGGGAATGGAGGGACTGCCTTATGAGGAGACGTTGAGTATGTTGGGCTTGTCCTCATTGGACTTCAGAAGAATAACAGGCAACTTTATTGAAGCATAGAAGAATGCTGAGGAATGTCAGGGTAGATGCAGAGAGGTTGACTCCCTTATAGGAAAGTCAAAGGGGCACAGTCTCAGAATAACGGATCACCTATTTAAAACAGAGATGAGGAGCAATTTCATCTCTGAGAAGATTGCAAATCTGAGGAATTCTTTAACACTGAGGGCTGTTGAGGCTGGGTCATTAAGTACAATCAAGGCTAGGATAGGCAGATTTTAAATCAATTAATGTAAAGCCACCATATTCATATCTGCCCCTAGAGCTACTTCCTCCTTCATCAGAAAGATGACTGGTGGTGGTTCAACCTGAGGGTCACCACACCTCAGGTGAAGGAAGAGATTGAGGACAGTCCTATATGGTAACATCAGGGAATCAAGGCTTATGGGGAAAAGGCAGGAAGGCACAGTTCAGGATTATCAGATCAATGAGCATCTTCTACTTATCTCTCTCCCTCCTACAAGCTGTGAGTGGATTGGCTCCATGTTAGAAGTGGATGAACCTTTTAAAATACGTAAATAGATAAGCTGTACCATGTCATTACTGGAACATTCTGGTATTGAGTAAGTGAGGCCCAAGACCAAATTTCCAGGAAATTTTAATTGTCATCCCTAAGCCAATGTTACAGGCAAATCACCTGATCCATGCTGGATTTCAGTGCAGGACCAATTAACTTCTGCTCAGCTTTCAAATTTACTTAATATAACCATTTGTAACCATCATACAGTGATGGCTGAATTGATAGTTTTGTGGAGTTTGAATGTGGATAATTGGATAGTTTCCACTCACTGTCATCCGTACTGAATTGTGCTGTCTCTGCAAAAGTATCTGAATATCAAAACAACATACTTAGAAATTCGGAAAAGCCCCAGCTCATGTTTCTTCATAATGACATTCCTGCCTTTGCACCAGTCTCGAGAGGAAAGTGCTATACAAACAGTGCATCAACAAGTTTCAAGTTCCAGCAGAGAAAGATCTGTATGCAGTTGTAGCTGCTAACTGCTCAGAAACAGCAAATCACTGGGAGAATTATGTACCTAAGTCTGCACTCTTTTGCACTTTCAGATACCCAGATTAGTGAAGTTGCAGGTATTTGATGCTGCATTGGTCTTATGAGCTTTTTTGAGGATCTGCCTGTTATGATGGGATAGCGATGTTGTTGCAAGATGTAACATAAGCACTTATGAACTTAAGAGTTAGGAACAGGAATAGACCATTTGGCCCCTTGAGCTCACTCTGATATTCAATAATCATAGGTCATCTAATAGTGGCCTGAACTCCACTTTCCCACCTATCCCTCCTTAACCCTTGACTCACTTATTGGTCTAACTTCTGTCCACTTCAGTCTTGAGTATACTCAATGGCCCAATTCCACAGCTTAAAAACCCTTTGAAAGAAGAAATTCATTCTCATCCCTATTTTAAAGGGAAACCTTCTATCCTATTTCTATCCTGATTTATGTCTGTAGTGGGAAAGCTTGTGGACAATGTTCCTATTCCACTGCCAGTTGTGGTGCTTACGATGCACGATGGGGCCAGTTAGCTCAACAGTTGCTTTGTAATGCAGAGTGATGCCAATAGCATGGGTTCAATTCCTGTACTTGCTGAGATTACCATGCAAGTCTCACCTTTTCAGCCTCTCCTCTCACCTGAGGCATGATGACTCTCAGGTTAAACCATTACCAGTCATCTCTCCCTAATGAGGGTAGCAGCCCTGTGATCTGGTTGGACTAAAGTCCCTTCATCTAAACACAACACACCCACCTGAGGGATGTATCCTGCAACTGCTGGTATTCACCATTAAGAAAATGTTTTGATCTAATGTTCTTAAATTGATGTGGATGACGTTACACTTCCCCACATTGATATTGATCTGCCATGGTTATGCCCTTAGTCTTCTAATAATCCTTTGTAAAAGTCTGCTCCAATCTGTACTATTTATAACAATGCTGCTGAGATAATTTAACTTATTTTGGAATTACAGCCATAGTGTGGGAGCTAAGCATTTTACATTGAACTCCTTAATGACCACTTTCCATTGGTGTTTATTAAAAATCTTCCGTCTACTCTCATTGCCAGTCTGCACAGCTTGATTTCCTTTTGTCATGATTTCATCATAGCTTTTGTGTCAACTTCCCTAACATCAACTGTAAACTCTTTGGTCAACATTTATGCTGTACTTAGGTTACAAAGTCGAAAGATGTCTGTTCACTTTAAGATAGGTGTTTTCTGAATTTTAAAGTACATTTAAAGTACAGCTGCAGCTGCCTGAATACAGAACAGCTAAAGCTAAGGGCTGTTCCAAAATAGATACCTGTAAAAATTGGCTTTTAAATGAATACCTGAGTTTTGGTTGCTGTTTTGATAACCATTCAAATTTAAACAATTAATTTAAATATGCCCAGGATACTAAAACTCAATTGAGTTTGAATTTATTGTATTGACAACATCGGACCAATGAAAGGGAACAATGTTGGGGGGGTATAAAACCAGGGCATTTTGAAAATTGATCAAAGCAACTACCACCAAACAGCAGAGCAACTGCCGTAGAGTCAGCAAGCCCATCTCATATCAAAAGCTCTCAAAGAAATCAGAAGGCACTTATCAAAAGGTGTCTTTTCCTGTAAAAAACACTTGCAGTACAAAGAGGGAAGTAGACCCAGGGAGAAAACAGCAGAATTGGAAAACCAGAAGGAAGACAGCATACAAGACTGTGTGGATTTGAGATTAAGTTAATGTAATGTTCAATAATTGTGTTATTGGAACATCATCTTGATAGAATTGTTAGTTAGGGAAAAGAGTGTTTGGTTTATTAATAGTTTTGTTTAGTGTTCACTGTTAGAGTTAGGAAAACAAATTGTTAGTTTTCTTTAAATAGTGGAAATTAGGAGTTCTGTTTCATTCACTCACACGTTTTAACAGATTACGAGGTGAGGTGAATATTTCTGGGTGTTTGGTTTTAATTAACAGAGGGGTTCGACCTCCACGTCACAACACTTAACACAACATAAATGTCTTACTGTGACTATGCAATTCAACACAGAATATTAATTTAGCTGTGGAGGAAGTGGGGGGGGATGTGGGCAGCAATTTCCCATTGCAAACCATTGCCTCAGGAGCACTTTGGAAGTTGGAGTGAGCCGGTAGACTTTTAGACTAATTAAGAGAGTTAATAATGCTACTCTCAATATCCAGCCAGCATGTTGACCCCTACTGAAGCTGGAGGCTGTAACAAGGGTGATGAATGACCTTACAGTGGTAGACTTATGGGCCAATGTTCCATCATGCAATTAATGTCACCCTTCACCCATCATTCAGCACATACTAGAGAGCCCCAGTTATGCAACAATGAGTTTTTTTTAAAAAGAATTACAGTGGAGGTACCCTTTCCTTCTCCTGCCTAGAGTGGTAATGTCTCTGATGATGGAACTTGCAGAGCTGAAGGACCACCTCTCAGCCCTCCAGCTGCAGGAGCCTACCCACCACTTTAAATTGTACAGCAATTGTGCCTCCTGTCTGCTAATGGACTGACTACTTGAAAGTTGTGTTCGATGTCAGATGCTGACACGATACAGGATCTGAAAAATGTGTTGCTGGAAAAGCGCAGCAGGTCAGGCAGCATCCAAGGAGCAGGAGAATCGATGTTTCGGGATTTTCCTGCTCCTTGGATGCTGCCTGACCCTGCTGCACTTTTCCAGCAACACATTTTTCAGCTCTGATCTCCAGCATCTGCAGTCCTCACTTTTTCCACGATACAGGATCTGGAAATGATCCTGAGGTCCCACCTAGAAAGAAAAATCCTACCCCAGATTTTTCATTTACACATTAAAATATTTTCCAATTTCTTTTCATCTGCAATTTCTTTTGCTGTGAAAAATATTTGTAGTATCCAAATTAGGAGAGCTTTATTTACACTCAGCACTCACAATCATCCCAACTCCATTGTAGAGTGAGCAAATCAGACACTCCACAATTATGATGGTTTGGGCTAGCTTTTGCAGGAGGTCATGGCTCTTAGGGGAGTCATGAAACAGTGGGGAGCCCCATCTGATATCACCTTTTTAACATTGAACATAGAACTATACAGCACAGAAACAGGCCCTTTGCTCCACCAGACCTGTGCTGACCATGATGCCATTCTGAACTAATCCCATCAGCCTGCTCAAGGTCTGTATCTATTCCTTGCTGGTTCATGTATCTGTGTATCTAATCGCCTCTTAAATTTTGCTAATGCATCTGCTTCTACCACCTCCCTGGCAACACATTCCAAGCACTTACAATCCTCTGTGTAAAACTAATGCCCCATGCATCTCCTTTAAACTTTCCCCCTTTCACCTTAAAGCTATGCCCCCTAGTATTTGACGTTTTCACTCTGGGAAAAAAGTCGCCCTTCAGCCTCTGCCACCCTAGCAAAACCAAATCAAGTTTGTCTAACCTCTCCTTATAACTAACGTACTCTAATCCAGGCATTATCCTGGTAAACCTATTTTGCACCCTCTCCAAAGCATCAACATCCTTCCTATTTTGTCATGACCAGAACTGCGCACAGTATTCCAAACGTAGCCTAATTATAGTTTAATACAGCTGCAACATGACTTGCCAACCTTTATACTCAATGCCCCAATGGATGTATGCAAACATGCTGTATGCCTTCTTTGCCATCTCCCCTTGTGTTGTTACTTTCAGAAGCTAAGAAGTTGTATCTCAAGATCCCTCAGGCTGTCAATGCTCCTCAGGGGCTTGCCATTTACTGTATATTTTCCTCTTGCATGTGACCTCCTAAAATATATCACCTCACATTTGTCAGTTTAAACTCCATCTGCCATTTCTTTGCCTAACTTTCCGACTGATCTATACACTGCTGTTTCCTTACAGAATCTTCTGCACTATCTACAACTCCACCAATTTTCATGTCATCTGCAAACTTACTAATCAAACCATCCCCGTTTTCATTCAAATCATTTGTATATATATTGCAAACAACAGAGGTCCCAGCAAGTATTTCCAAATGCAAGTAAATCCTGTCTAATAATTTCCTTACCACTGATGTAAGGCTGACCAGGCTATAATTCTCTGTATTATCCCTGTTGCCCTTCTTAAACAAAGGAACAACACAAGCTATTCTCCAGTTTTCTGGGATCTCACATCTGGCTGAAGAAGATACACACATCTCAAGCCCCAGAAATCTCCTCCCTTGACTCCCTCTGTTTCCTGGGATAGATCCCATCAGGCTTTGGGACTTATATATCTTAATGTTTTTCAAGAAAAGGGAAGCATTATGTAAGGTTTAGAAAACCTTGAGGAATATGAAGGAAGCAGAGAAAAGCTTGAACAAGGAATTAGGAGGGCCAAAAGGGACCATGAAATCCCCTTGGCAAGTAAAATTAAGGAGAATCCCAAAGTATTTTATATATAGTTTAGGAGCAAGAGTGGAGTTAGCGAAAAGGTAGATTTACTCAAGGGTGAAGAAGTGAACTTATGCATGGAACCAATATAAATGGCACTAAGGGAGACTCCATCAATATTGGGAAGGTTAGAATCACCATTACATGTTGTCTTTACATCTTTCCCTAAACTGACTACATATCTGTTCCTCTATCACCCGCTGACTCTTGGGAAGCTAATATTATAACCTCATCACAGTGATTACATCTTTTTTATCCCTGAGTTCTGCCCGTCTCACCTCACTGGATCCTCCTCCTGACTCTGTCAGAGTCCTGATATCTGGAGGCAGGTCTTTAAACCTGTCCATTATAGCATTCACCAGGTTCCATTGCCATCATGGGCCCATGTCAGGAGGCAGTGAGCCCATCTCCAGCCTGTGCCCCATATCTCTGGCAATGCCAGGATGGAGGCAGAATCATAGAGTTGTGAAAATTCCCAACTACTGATTGCACTTAAGATGCAAAGATCTGGCCCCAGATGTTTTATGGAGGTAATATTTACGTTGTTTTTAAATAAATGTATGTTTTTGGGAGACTGAGAGGGAAAATAACAATGACCTACTTTATGATACGTTCTTTTTCCGTCTTGAAAACTTAGGAAAGTATATTAAGCTGACAGAGAGAGGCAATTGTTTTAAATATATAGAATATGAAGAACAAATTGAGTATCTTTTTGATTTAAAGCTATTTCTGTTTTCAAAGTATTTCGACTCGCTTGCAATAGCCAGCTAATTATTTCATCTATAAAAACATAAGAAATTGGAGCAGATCCCATCTTTTGTCCATTCACTTTACCTGCTGTTACCCCCTGCACTCTTTGTGTCCTCTTGCCAGTTTACACACCCACACAGCTTTGAATAATCTACTCGCCTTCACCGATGAATAATAGATTCTAGCACTTTCCCAATGATTGATATTCAGTTAACCGGCCTGTTATTCTCTGTATTCCCTTTCCCTCCTTTCTTAAATAGCAGTGTTACATTTTCTAACTTCCAATCTGCTGGGACCATTCCAGAATCCATGGAATCTTGGAAACTTATACCCAAATATCTCTGCAGCTTTTTCTTCTGGAACTCTAGAATGCAAGCCATCAGATCCTCAGGATTTGTTGGACATTAGTCTCAAGTTTCTTCTCTGGACCTTGTCTGCTGATATTAATTACCTTAATTTTTACACTATTTTAATCCCTAGATTACCTTCTGAATCTAATATTTTATTTGTGACTTGCACTGTGAAGACACATATTAAATATTTGATCAGTGTCATAGAGTCATAGAATTGTGGTGCAGCATGGAAACAGACCCTGCAGTCCAACTTGTCTGTGCCAACCAGATATTCTAAATTAATTGAGTCAGGGAACATCTCTGGTACCAAACAACCCCACTGAAGTGGCTGACCACTTCAACTCTCTATCCCACTCCACAAAGGACATGCAAGTCCTGGGCCTCCTCTATTGCCAAATCCAAGCCACCTGATGCCTTGGGACCCTCCAATCAAACAACATCAACATCAACTTCATCAGTTTCCTCATCTCCCCTCCCCCCATCTCATCCCAGGTCCAATCTTCCAACTCGGCACCACCCTCTTGAACTGTCCTATCTGTCCATCTTCCTTCCAGCCTATCTGTTCCACCCTGCCCTCTGACCCATCACCATCACCCCCCCACCACCTGCATCTACCTATCACTTTCCCAGCTGCCTCAACCCCACCCCCACCCCACCTATTATCTCTCAGCCCCCTTCCCAACACCCCCCTACATATTCCTGATGAAGGGGGTATGCCTGAAATGTTGATTCCCCTGGTCCTTGGATGCTGTCCGGCCTGCTTTGTTTTTCCAGTGTCACACATTTTGACTCTGGTTTCCAATATCTGCATATGTCACTTCCTCCTGGCAGTCTGGGTGACCATGTATACAGATGGTGGCTCCGGCTGGAGCAACTCAAGTTTTGAGCATCGGGGCTTGTGGAAACTGGAGGCATTATGGTGGATTGATGACGATGAGGGGTTCATGGGTAGGACAGGGCCACGATGTAGAGAGGAAATGGGTCACTGCAAGACAGAAGAAGGGGACCAGGCAGATAGTGAGGGAACCTCCCATGTGCATCGCACTTGTAAACCGTTTATTGGCCTCGGAAAATAGTGTGAGAGAAGGCTTCTCTGTAGACACCAGTCAGAGCCAAGGCCATAGGACTATGGGTGGTCCACCTGCTTGGGGGATTGGAAGTGTGGAAGGACAATAGTGGGAGGGCTTTTGTTAGTGAGGGGAATAGACAGTTGCTTTTGTAGCCATAGAGGTGACTCCAGAGTGTTGCCTCCCAGGTACCAAAGTCAAGGATGTCGTGAATGGCTGCTGCAATTCTGAAAGAGGAGAATGAGCATCAGATGTTAAGCTCCATTGTGGTGCTAATGACATTAGAAGAGAGGGAAATGAGGTTTCTCTGTAACTCAAACTTTCCAGTCCTTGTAAAGCTTTTTGTACTTTTTAAAATTGCGAGCTGAAATAAGAAAAGACTATTTTAAAACCAGTGTTTTAAAGGATCATTGCATGTCTTGAAAAACAAGTAACCTGACCCTTACTACAAGCATTGTGTAAAACAGTGAAGGGCCCACAAGCCTCATTCTTGATGAAGGGCTTATGCCTGAAACATCGATTTTCCTGCTCCTCGATACTGCTTGACCAGCTGTGCTTTTCCAGCGCCACACTCTCGACTCTGATCTCCAGCATCTGCAGTCCTCACTTTCTCCCATTGTGTAAACAGTTGTTTGAACAAGCAATAATTGAAGTGGTTGCAGACAAATCAGAGCCAAGGGGCTTTGTATACAGATGGGTGGCAACAAGATTAGATTAGATTAGATTAGATTAGATTAGATTAGATTAGATTAGATTACTTACAATGTGGAAACAGGCCCTTCGGCCCAACAAGTCCACACCAACCCTCCGAAGAGCAACCAACCCAGACCCATTACCCTACATTTACCCCTTCACCTAACACTACGGGTAATTTAGCATAGCCAATTCACCTAACCCACACATTTTTGGACTGTGGGAGGAAACCAGAGCACCCGGAGGAAGTTGATTGATCAATGGACTAGTGACCAGTTATTAATATCAAAAGAAGTTCTGTCTGCCCACAACCATGTGATTGGTTCTCAGGTAACTGAATGCTCACAATACAGCGAGAAGTGTTCTGATCTCCACCAATACAGGAACTGTGTCTCTGTTCTCTGCAGTAAAATCCATTTTAAAACTGAAGCAAACTGGTTCATCTTTGCTTCAGCAGTTGTTGTAAAATGTGACAAGTCAGGGACTTTTATTAAGTGAACCACCCACTGTGTGTCTCTTGCAAATCAGGGGAAGCATCTGCAAAAAGATGATTGGAAAGCAAAGTACTGACGAGTATAAGAATCATCGGATGATCTCAGCAATTCGTGAACAGGATCCACTAAATTGCCTTCCAGCTCTCCTTCACCCCTAATTACTTTTTCCTGTCTATGTGTGTTTGTGCTTAAGGGGGAGTTGATAAGGAGATTAGAGTTTTAATTTGTAGTGACTAGATTCCCTAAAGGAAACAGGCCCTTTGGTCCAAGTCCACATCGACCTTCCGAAGAGTAACCCACCCAGACCCATTCCCCTATCCTACGTGGGGAAACCCACGCAGACACGGGCAGAATGTGCAAACTCCACACAGACAGTGGCCCCGACACAGGAATCGAACCTGGGTCCCTGGCGCTGTGAGGCAGCAGTGCTAACCACTGAGCCACCGATGCTATATGCTATGGTTTATAACTATTTGCTTGTACCTAGGTTCAAATTACTTGTAAGATATAGTAATTCTTGTTTAGTACAGAATCCTGGCCCATGCTTACTGTCAATCCGGTTCTGAAAATCAGGTAAATTGGGGAATTCTGTGGACTTATTTTAACATCTTCAACTTTTCTGATGATTCTGGGAATAGCAGGGTTTGTCTTTCAGTGTGCTACCCCAGTGAATCACGACATAGTGCAGAAAATTGCTAACTGGAACATTCTTTCAGTGCCATGCTCTCAGTAGGACCTGTGAAGACAACTGCAGCCACCAGTCTCACCAGAACTACCTGTGACCAGCATGTGTGAACTATTTTGTTATTGTTATCTTGTAAGAAGAAAGTTTAAAAACATATGACAAAAGGGAACCTTCCCTCACCGGCAACAAACTTGAAATTGGCTTGAGGATACTAAGTACTGAAGGGCTGAAGCTCTTACTAAATTTAAGGGCTAGAGTGCAGTTGGAAATAGCTACATCTTAGCAACAGAAAGTTACATCCTACACTAGGTTGTCTAACATCACTCTCGCTAAAAGGTTGAACACCATATGACTTACAAAAGCAATCCCTTAGGTGATATTTGTTAATTATAACTGTCCTGAAATTGAGAAGCAGTCCACGAAGAATTAAATATCTTACAAAACATAGTTATGCAAGATATGAGTGAGATGTAAAGTTTTTAATGCTCTTGAAATTTGTTACCCTGGAAGTAAAATGGCAGCAACCTGCCATGTCCAAACAGAAAAGAAAGAATGGTTCAGAAGACTGGATTGCAAAGTAATCAGCTTCTTGCAGTTCCTTCAGTCACATTATAGATTGAAGTTTGTGGTTGGTTGACATTCTCCCTGGTTCACAGCCAAGAGAAGGAGCTGGAAGACTGTTGCAGCTGTTATAAATATCTGCCTGTCTCCTTGGCAAACCAAGAGACAAATTACAGCCATATATCAAAAGAATGTGTAAGAAGAAGCTGTTCTTTTATTTATCAAACAGTACAAGAGCTTTTTTCAATCCAGTTTAGAATTATTCCATCATTTACCTTGATTTCAAGAAGCACTTTATAATTACAACTCCTGGGCACAAAAGGTATTAGTAGCACACTTAAACCTTAGTAAAAACTTTCAAAGCGAAGTTCTAAATTTAATATGATTGATAGAGCATAAAAATAGTACAAGGGTCTACGAGGCAGGATGGTGACAAACTAAAGCTGTGTGAAATGTCTGATTTTCAATTATTGTCAAACATTTAACTGTGTGAACTGTATCTTGTAAACATGAATATTGTGATCTTATTTATTGAAAGTGGCTCAAATTGAAGTTAAGTGTGACAGAAATAACAATTTTTGTTTATAAGTTATCACATTACTGTCTTAATTTCTTTCATATGGTTCCAATTATAACCAGGTGCAGCGGAAGGAACAAAACCTTTGTGGCTAATAAATGTCAACATCCAGATCTATAGATTCTGTAGCAATAAGTACTTGCTGTGAAATGAGATGACTTGATCATGTTAACAACGTTTAAGTAGCCATGCTTTACAATTCCAATTGACTAGCATGTAAACATTTTTTAAAAATAATTCACAGGATTTGAGCATTGCTGAGTGGGCCAGCATTTATTGCCACCCTTAGTTGTCCTTGAGAAGGTGGTAGTGAGCTGCCATAGAGTCTTACAGCTTGGAAACAGACCCTTTGGCCCACGCCAACCAGACATCCCAATCGGACCTAGTCCGTTTTTTCGGCATTTGGCCCTTATCCCTCCAAAGCTTTTCAATTTACATTTCCATCCACATGCATTTAAACATTGTAATTGTACCAGCCTCCATCACTTCCTCTGGCAGCTTGTTCCATATACACACCACACTCCGTGTGAAAGAGTTACCCCTCAGGTTCTCTTCAAATCTTTCCCCTCTCATCTTAAAACCTAATCCCCATAGTTTTGTATCCTTGACTCTGGGAAAAAGATCTTGTCTATTCACCCTGTCCATGTCCCTCTTGATTTTATACACTTCTATAAAGTCACCCCTCAGCCTCCAATGCTCCAGGGAAAATAACCTCAGCCTATTCAGCCTCTAAGTCAAACCCTGCAATCCTGGCAACATCCTTGTAAATCTTTTCTGCACCCTCACAAGTTTAATAACATCTTTCCTATAGAAGAGCAACCAGAACTGTACACAGTATTCTAAAAGTGGCCTCATCAATGTCCTGTACAGCCACAACATGACATCCCAACTCTTATACCAAATGCACTGACCAATGAAGGCAAGAATTCCAAATTCGTTCTTCACTATCCTATCTACCTATGACTCAATTTTCAAGAAACTATACACTTGCACCCTAGGTCTCTTTGTTTGGAGTCACTCCACAGGACCCTCCTTAATTGTATAAGTGCAGCTCTGGTTTGTCTTACCAAAATGTAACACCTGACATTTACCTAAATTAAACTCCCCTGCCATTCCTCGCCTACTTGAACTATTGGATTCCACTTGCTGGAGTTGAACCCACCATGCAACTAGGGAGGGAATTCCAGAATTTTGACCCAGCAATGGTTAAGGAACGGCAATTTATAGGTCAGAATGGCGAGTGGCTTTTGGAGGAGTTTGTAGGTGGTGGCGTCCCTATGTATCTGCTGTCTTTGTCCTTCTAGATTTAGTGGCCATGTGTTTTGAAGATGCTGTCAGGCCTTGGTTGATTTTATTGAAGTCCATCTTATAGATAGTACACACTGTTGACACCAAGGGTTGCTAGTGGAGGGACCGGCTAATCAAGCCGACTTTTTTGTCCTGGGATGGTGTCAAGCTTCTTCAGTGTTGCTGGAACTACACCCATCCAGGCATGTGGGAGTATTCAATCACACTCCTGACTTGTGCCTTGTAGATAGTGGACTGGCTTTGGAGAGTCAGGAGGTGAGTTATCGCTGCCGTATTCCTAGCCTCTGACCAGCTCTGTTGCCACGGCATTTATATGGCGAGTCCAGTTCAGTTTCTGGACAGTGATAACCCCAAGATATTGATAGTGGGGTGTTCATTGATATTAATGCCATTGAGTGTCAAGGGATGATGGTTAAATTGTTTTGTGTGGAGATGGTCAACGCTTGCCACTTGTGTGGCACTAATGCTACTTGCCACTTGTTAGCACAAACCTGGATATTGTCTAGAAGTTGCTGTATTTGAACACAGACTGCTTCATTACCTGATGAATTGAGGATGTTGCTGTACAGTGTGCGATTATCAGTGAACCTCCCCACTTCTGACTTTATGATGGAGGGAAGGTCATTGATGAAGCAGCTGAAGATGGTTGGACCTAGATGCTACCCAGAGGAATTCCTGCAGAAATGTCCTAGAGCTGAAATAATTAATCTCCAACAATTACAACCATTGTGCCAGGTATGGGTCCAAATAGTGGATAGTATTCCCTCTGATTTCTATTGACTCCAGTTTTGCTACGGCTCCTTGATGCCACACTCGGCCGAATACAGCCTTGATATCAAGGACTCTCACCTCATTTCAGGAGTTCAGCTCTTTAGTCCATGATTAACAAAGGCTGTAATGATATCAGGAGCTGAGTGGCCCTGGTGGAAAACAAACTGGGTGCCACTGAGCAGGCTCTTGCTGAGCAGGTGCTGCTTGATAGCACTGCTGGTGACATCTCCCATCATTTTACTGTAGATCAAGACAAGGTGATGGGGCGGTAAGTGGCTGGGTTGGATTTGCCCTGCTTTTTGTGTATAGGACATACCTGGGCAATCTTCCACATTGTTGAGTAAGCTGTACTGGAGCAGCTTGGCTAGGACTGTGGCACATTCTGGAGCACAAGTCTTCAGTACTAATGCTGGAATGTTGTCAGGGCCCACCACCGTTCATGACTCGGTGGCATAAAAATTAAGACCAACTGTAACCTTGATAGCCATCCAGCCATCCCAGCAGATGACACAGTCCAGTGATGATATCCTGGGGTATCCTTAACCTGTATCTGCATTGTGTTGCTGAGATGTAGAAAATGACAGTGAGGCCGGCAGATATGGTATTGCATTATTATCCTCGAATTCCTTGTGGATTTTTAGTTGCTGTTTCTCCCCCTGGAGGATGTGTAGCAGGTGATGGAGGTTGTTGTTCTTGCTGGCACATTTTAATTGCTGTCTCCTTCAGTGTAGTCTTTGAATTTGAAGCAAACCACTAGGACTTCAGCTGGTGGCAATGTTCATGTCAGATACATGAGCAGATAATCTGTGGGGAATGTCAAAAGAGACATTTTATTAATGGTACTACTGAACTATCACATCAATCATAATGAAACCTCATGTTAGGCCCTAACACTGTGGGAAGGAGATTTCACAAGGAGGTCAATATCATGCCTGAATAAGGAGCTCTGATATAGTTTAAATATATGTTGTACAATTGAAACATTCCTGCTTCAATGGGGCAAGTAGAATTCTGCCAGTAAGCCACAAAGATTGGCTTTCCCCTTGCAAAAAAGGCAACCTTACACATTACAAACATACTCTCACATACTTACAATTCAGCGTGTAAATGTGGCAGCTCTGAAGTGTTTTCTTTAAGTGATAGCTATTTTTCAGAAATGCTAATCTCAGGTGATTTTTTTTCAATAAGTGTCTGATTGCATTTGCTTCACTGATGTGACAAATAGGTATTAATCAGAACAATTTAAAAGTCATGTTTTATAATATACATACTTGGACAGTGAATGACCTGCTAATTCAATCTGATGCCAGATGAGTTGCATTGGAATTAGTAGATACATGATTAATAGAACTTCCCCCAGCAGGTGCAAACAATTGTACACCACCCATGAAGAGAAAAACAGTAATTAATCCATCCAATCAACTGCATTAGCAGCCATTTTGAATGATTATTGCATAGTTGTCTTTGGATCAAAGTTAACAAGGCTTCAACTTTGTGCCCTTGTGAGGGACTAACAGGCTTTGTCTGCCATGTAAGTTGATTACCCCATTCCCCCATCCCTCACATTCCTTGTGTGTTTAGTCCCCAATGACCCTCAGCCTCTCCTCATTTCTGTTCAGCTCTTTTATATTGTCATTAATGTCTCCAATTTACTCCCAGAGCCTTGTTGCTTTGCCCTAGTTTGCCATAAACTCCCTCCATCTAGAGACTGGAATGATAGCAAGTTTTTTTTTAGATTAGATTAGATTACTTACAGTGTGGAAACAGGCCCTTCGGCCCAACAAGTCCACACCAACCCGCTGAAGTGCAACCCACCCAGACCCATTCCCCTACACTTACCCCTTCACCTAACACAATGGGCAATTTAGCATAGCCAATTCACCTCACCTGCACATTTTTTGGGGGATTGTGGGAGGAAACCGGAGCACCCGGAGGAAACCCACGCAGACACAGGGAGAATGTGCAAACTCCACACAGTCTGTCACCTGAGGCGGGAATTGAACCCGGGTCTCTGGCGCTGTGAGGCAGCAGTGCTAACCACTGTGTTGTGAAAATCCCCCACTTCTCTGAGTCCCACTCTTTCTTATCCTCTATAAGATCCTACACTTGTGTTTAGCATTGTTCCCTCTCATTGTATTTAATACTTCAGTGACCCAGTCCACTGAATCCCAAAACCAAATTAGAGTTGCCTGCTTTCCCTAGGACTCTATGGATGTACCCGACTTGCTAATTGACCATTATCAAGTGAAACACCAGGAATAGTCACGGTCCACCACCCAGACTGATACCTCCATAGTACCTCAACAGGCCTGTAATTCCAGGATGGATGCACTTGACCTGCGGGACTGACTGTGGCCAAAGCCCCAGACTGGAAGGACAGGAATTCCTGGACTCTGGTAGGACCAAGTGCTTGATTGGTTGTGACCAACCCTCTCGACTGAATCAGCTAACACCCTAAACTGACTGTAGTCCCCCATAACTCCAGTAAGGACTAGTCTTCCCCTTTGCCTTTGAGACATGGTCATTTGCTCAAAGCACATGCAGTGTGTTTGCCAAGTAATCTGCTGGCATGTGGTGTAGATGTGACATTGCCTTTTTTAATATTTCAAAAATATACTTTATTCATAAAATATTTTGATGATCTGTACAATTGGTCATGCCATACATACGTAAACATTCCATTTCTTGGCATACAGAGACAGAGTAATCATTCATATACACAGGTCTGTACGATTACTATCCACATATTTAGCTGGGGGGGTCAGCGGAGCCCCCTTACTGCGTCGGCCCCCTGTGCTTAGGCAGGCAGATGTTACACGGTGGTCTTTCCCCACCGCACCTTGGCGGCAGCTGCCCCAAGTTTCAGCACATCCCTCAACACGAGGTCCTGGACCTTGGAATGTGCCAGTCTGCAACACTCAGTCGGGGTCAACTCCTTCAGCTGGAAGATCAACAGGTTTCGGACCACCCAGAGAGCGTCCTTCACCGAGTTGATGATCCTCCAGGCACAGTTGATTTCATCTCGGTGTGCGTCTGGGGGAAGAGACTGTAGAGCATGGAGTCCCGCGTCATGGAGCTGCTCGGGACGAACCTCGACAAACACCACTGCATTCCTCTCCAGACTTCTTCTGCATAGGCACATTCCAGAAGGAGGTGTGTGACAGTCTCGTCTCCCACCGCAGCCGCTTCGAGGGCAGTGTGCGGTGCGGCTGAGAGTCCTGGCATGCATAAAGGATCTCACAGGCAGAGCCCTTCTCACCACCAGCCAAGCCATGTCTTGGTGCTTATTGGAAAGTTCTGGTGATGAGGCATTCTGCCAAATGGCTTTGACAGTCTGCTCAGGGAACCGCTCGATAGGATCCTTTTCCCGAAGGGTCTCAAGGACACTACATGCTGACCACTTCCTGATGGACTTGTAGTCAATGGTGTTTTTCTTCATTAACTTCTCCACGAAGGACAGGTAATACGGAACGGTCCAACTATTTGGAGCGTTCCGCGGCAGCGAGGCCAGACCCATCCTTCACAACACCGGGGACAGGTAGAACCTCAGTACATAGTGACACTTGGTGTTTGCGTACCAGGGATCCACACACAGCTTGACGCAGCCACACACAAAGGTGGCCATCAGGGTGAGGGTGGCATTGGGTGTATTTTTTCCCCCGTTGCCCAGATCTTTATACATTGAGTCCCTTAGGATCCGGTCCATCTTTGATCTCCATATAAATTCGAAGATGGCCCAGGTGACTGCAACGGCACAGGTTCTGGGAATAGGCCATGACAGCAATGACAGTGCCTCACACCTGATGACCAGGATTTTTCCCGCAATGGAGAGCGACCATAGCTTCCATCTGCCCAGTTTCTGCCTCACTTTGCTGATACGTTCCTCCCAAAACATGGCGCACGCCCAAGCCCCCCCGAACCAAATACCCAGCACCTTCAGGTGGTCAGTCTTGACGCTGAAGGGGATCGAGGATTGGTCAGCCCAGTTCCCGAAGAGCATAGCCTGGCTCTTGCCTCGGTTTACCTTGGCCCCCGAGGCCCATTCGAACTGGTCACATATGCACAAGTCTGTGCACGGACAGCGGATCCGAGCAGAAAACGGCGACATCATCCATGTACAGGGAGGCCTTAATCCGCAGGCCCGCGCTGCCAGGAATAGTCACCCCTCTCAGGCTTGCATCCTTCCTGATGGACTCGCCAAATGGCTCTATGCAGCACACAAACAAGGCAGGAGAGAGAGGGCAGCCCTGCCTGACTCCAGATCTGACTGGGAAGCTATCTGATTCCCACCCATTGATTGAGACTGCACTGACAATGTTGGTGTAGAGCAGTCTGATCCAATTGCAGATTCCCTCCCTAAAGCCCATTTTGGAGAGAACATCTCTCATATACGTGTGTGATATCCTGTCAAAGGCTTTCTCCTGGTCCAGGCTGATCAGGCAGGTGTCCAACCCTCTGTCCTGCACGTAGGCAATCGTATCCCGAGGAGTGCGTGAATGACATTGCCATGGCACAGTGCTGTAGGGTGACATATCCATCCTTGACTGTTCGGTCTCTCACACACACACACACACACACACACACACAGTACAGGCCACCTGACTCTCCATCTTCACTAAAACAAAATGTTATCTACGGAAGCTGTCAACCTTCAAGTAAACCACAAAGTGAGTGAGTATGAAGAAATGAAGCTTCATAAGATAGATCCTGTTAACGTGCTTAAAGTGTGTGTGTGTGTCTGCGTGCGCCTTCCTGCACACAGGGTAACCAATCAGAAGCATGCAAATATTAGGGGCCCCTGAGCTCTGAAGTCAAATCTGGAAGCATTGTGTGAGTTGGATAGGATGATGTGGTGAGGATGATGGTTTGCTAATACCAACTTGCATGGATGAAGGGAGTGGGGCAGGATAAATCATGTCCACAGATCCTGCATGGAAATTGTGGTGAAAACAGAGTTGGGATAAAGCTCAGGATAGCCAGCAGAAATCTGCCGTGACTTTCAGGTCAATAATTTGTGGCCATCAATTTCCTTGAGGAAGAAGAGAGAATTGGAAATGGTATTTAAATGAGGGGAGTCAGGTTATACATGAAATGTAAATGAATGGAAATTGGGTCATTCGATAATGAGATTCTGAAATCATCATTTAAATCTTAAGGGGAAAACATCGGGAATCTTTTTCTTGATGGCGAGATTCTGATTTTTTAAATTTCTTGCCATATTTTCCTAAATTTCTTGGGAGGAGAGAATTCTGCCCAAAGGCTGGTTTGTTTGAAACCTGAGCAAAATATAGTAATGACCAGTGGAACTAACCACAAGGTGAATATAGTGTATAAAAATCTTAAACAAGTAATGGCAAGCTTCTGAATGTCGACAGTGATCAAATTTATTGTCATGCATGATGGGTGTTATTCATTTGCCATAGTTGCACTATGAATAAATAAATAACAAACCCAAAAAGGCCTGTTGGATGTTCTTTCACAGCTGCACAAGTTTGTATGTTACAACATGCAAATGCCATGCAGTGCTCTGGAGTTTGACTAATCCCAGTTTAGCAAAGTGAACTCTAAGGTCTATGAAACATTAGAAGAGGTTAATGTTAGCTGTGACTCACATGTTCACATATTATTAACACGACGGAAGCAACGACATGTAAATAAGGCACAAAACTTTCAATTATGTGAGGTACAAGTCATTCAGCTTAACATAAAATCATTTTCACTGTAATTTTAAATAGGACGCAGTTGATAAGATTATAATATTACAGTTGTTTACTGGAGTTTGGAAAATTTCAGTGTGTTATGTTGTTTTGTTAAATTTAACTAAAATCTATGTTTTGATTTCTATTTTTGTCATCTGTTTAACACATCCAAAAATCTCATTGAATTAAAGTGGTTTCAAATTACAAGGATTGTGCTCCCGGATACAAGGGGTCAAATTCTGTCCTTTTCACAAGAGTTACTGTTACATTTATTGTGCGCAACACGTATTGCAAGTAGTATATCTTATATCGTGCTTTTAGATATGATGGTTATAAGCTGAAAACAACTGTCCAAAATGTGTTGCAAGAAAGATTTTTAAAAAATATTGCTACCTGATACATGTAAGGATACAATACTATTTTTATTGTAACTGTTTGAAACAATAATTGCACCAGCATTCAAATTTTAAACCTAACCAGCTACACAGAGGTTCAAAATGATTTATTCGGCAGCCCGATAACAACAGAACACTCTAGCAAATATAGATCTGGAAATTCAAATCCCAGCCTGAAGTGATATTTGAACCGAACTGCTATGACGCGGAGAGGAGTGATTGGAGACATTTATCTGTGCCAACCATTAGATGCTGTGGAGGAGGAATAGAAAAAAGACCAACTCTCTGCTTTGTATTAATGTAGTGTGGTGCATGGAAGAACAGAATTAATAGTGGCACAACCAGTTGGAAAATATGCTATTTGATTTGCACGGCTAATGTTGGATTTACAACAGTGAAAGGTTAGAAGATAAAGTGAAACAATTCAGTAAAAGGTCATTATTAAGCTTGTTACCAGACGTGTTGTAATTTAACATTGCAACTTGTAGAGGAAGTACTTGGAGTATCGAATACATGTCATGGTATAGGAATACAGGTTAAATTCCTCCTTCTACCTAATACGTGCTGCTGGATTGTAGTTTAGTTGCATCAATAGAGGTACACCTGACCTCTCTTTGATAACCTTCATGGTGAAATGGTAGACTGGGGACATTACAGACAAATGCTAGCTCATTCAATCACTCTCTCTGGAATTGCATTACCAGCAAAAGCTGTACACAAAGAAATGTTCTTGCAGAACAAAATTCTGCAAGAATAGGAACAAAATTCCTATTAATCAAGTAGGAAATATTTTTAAAATATTGAAGGAAATAGAAAGCTACAATATTGTAGAACTAAACTTTTATGTCAATACTTAAAATGTAGAATGCGACTGAAAGTGATAACACTTTACCAAAGCCAAACTATATGTGATAAAACAGATTTAAAATGGCTTACTTTAAATCGTTTTGGTAGCACATGTTTAATTGTGTGGGAGCAGTAAATAGTTCTGTGAAGTTGTAACCTGATTTAATTGTATTCCATAGGAGCCACTGAAATTGATTCAGCGAAGAGAATCAACATCTGTGATTCATGTATTACAGAAAGCATCATGCCACAGTAAGTATGGAAAAACTAGAAGATATTATAGAATAAATAATATTTCCTATTATGGTCCAAGGTCAAGGCTACAATGTCAAGGTGATCATTTGCAATTAACTCAAACTTGAGATCATTCAAAACTCTGCCCATGAGCAGGTGTTCTAGTTCATACCATGTCCTCTCATTCACTTCCTGTATACACACCAACTACAAAGCCTCCCAGGTAAGTGCCATCCTGAGTTTAAATATGCATCCATTTTTATCCAATCCCTCTATAGTTTGCTCTGGGTGTGTAATATTTTCTAACTATACAAGCCCCCAAGTTAGAGTCATAGGGTCATAGAGATGTGCAGAAAGGAAACAGATCCTTCAACCCAACTTGTTCATGCCAACCAGCTATCCTAAAATGATCTAATCACATTTGCCAGCATTTGGCCCATATCCCTCTAAACCCTTCCCATTCATATATCCATCCAGATGCCTTTTAAATGTTGTAATTATATCAGCCTCCGTGACTTCATCTGACATTTCATTTCATACATGGACCAACCTTTGCATGAAAAAGTTGTCCCTTAGGTCCCTTTTAAATCTTTCCCCTCTCACTTTAAAGCCATGCCCTCTATTTTGGACCCCCCTATCCTGGGGAAAAGACCTTGACTATTCATGAGATCTTTACACTCCTCCCAATTCTGGCCTCACTTTATTTGCTCCACTAATGAAGGCCTTGCCTTCAGCTGCCTAAGGCTCTAATTCCATTGTCTGAATCTCACTATTTCTATTCCTCTGCCCCTGTTAAGGTGTTCCTTAAAACCTATTTCTTTGACCAAGCTTTTGGTCATTTAGCCAGTTTCTCTTTGTGGTTCAGTGTCAAACTTGCTTGATAATATTTATAAAAATATATGTAAGTATTATTATGCTAAAGACTCTATGTAGATGCAAATTGTAGCTGTTTGTTACAGTCAAAATTGAAAGGTAAATTTCTCATCAATATTTTTTCTACAATTCTGGTTGTAAGGTATGCTCTTTGACCCACCATTACAGAATGATTTGAACTAATGGTCTGGTTTTAAAATTTCCGAATTATCAATATCCAATCTCTCTCTATAAGGGCTGAAAAACTCAATCATATCTAATCTTTTTAAAATTGTATTTCTGCATCTTGGGACAAAAAATGATGCATCTTCTCCAGATTGCCTGCTTTGCTAAGTGTTTCCCTTCCTGAACAGACACAGGCACACTATTTGAAATGTTGTCTCAGATTGCAGTATGCTTGAAATAGCTTTTCCTAACGTGTAGCCTATAATGTTGACTGTAGAGTTCTACATTCTATTTGCTCGGTTAATTGCTTCTCCATTATAGTGCACCTATTGATATCAAGTATATTATCACTCCCTAATCATATTCAAATTCACGCTTTAGTATTTCGAGACCATTCATGGATTAACTCTGTCATTCATTTTTCTTCTAAATGCAGTACTTAAGTATTTAATTTTCTTCATATTAAATTTCATGGACAATTTAAATGTTTTGCCCAATTAGTTTTGTCGGTTTGTCACCTCAGATTCAGCAGCCTTGACTAATTTAGCAGCTATCATGAATAGAGCAGCTTGTGCTGGGCTTCTGGATCAGTTGCTAATATTAAAATAAAAGGGAATGGAATTTGAGATATGCCAGACGCGGGAAATGATAATACACAATAAATATTCGGGTAAGACGTGGTTCCCCATTCCACCTGTAGTGGCCAGTATAACCTATACAGTTGAGTGGCTGGGGAGCCAGCCTTCTTCATGCGTGAGAGCCTGGCAATATGCAAAACAGGATACAATTCAGACCCACATTAGGACAGTATTAATGGGACGTTCACTGTCAAGTACCCGTGGGAGGTCTCAGTTCAGGTGTCCAGAATCAGTATCAGCATCTGGTAGCATTTCACAGTGTCATACAGCATGGAAACAAACCCTTTGGTTCAACTCATCCATGCTGACCAGGTATCCAAAACTGAACTAGGCCGATTTGCCTGCATTTGGTCCAGATCCATTTCCATTCATGTATCTGTCCAAATGTCTTAAAACATTCTAATTGTATCCGCCATTCAATATACACACCATCCATTGTGTGAAAAAATTACCCTTAAGGCCACTTTTAAATCTTTCACCTCTCACCTTAAACCTATGCCATCTAGTTTTGGGCTCCCCTATACTTGGAATTTGGATACAACAAAAATGCAGCAGAAATTTCTTTCACTTTTCTCCAATAAGGTGCTGAAATTCAGAAAATCACCTCAAAAACATCATTTGGACCCACACATAAAGAGTTAGGAGTGGTATTGATAATTAATTCCATATTGGGGGGAGTTTGATACTGTTGGCCCATGCAGGACTAGATTAACCCACACTAATTTCCCGATGACTACTTACAATGAGCTGAAGGCCAAGCATTCCATGCTGTATTAAAGTTCAGGTCCCAGAAAGACCAAAATATAATCTACTCTTGAATCAACAAAACATATGCATTTCAATAATAAAAGCTAATGATGTTAGAAATGTACAGCAGATCCATTGTAACTTAGAAGTGCTTGGTTAACATCTTGGATAAAGGGGGCTAGGCTGGACAGTCACTGAACTTGCAAGGTGTAGTGAATCTTTGCTCATTACCATGATTTCAGTTTGCAGCCTAAATGGCTACAGATGTCAGTCAGCAAGGGGCCCACAATTATGAGGGACTAGCACTATAATGCCCATTGACATCTTTTAAAAGAGAAGGGTATTGTAGCTAGAGCAATTTGGACATCCATAGGTATGTCACTGAAATGTGGAAAAGAATGAATAGCAGCACTACCTGGGAGATAGAGAGCTGCTTCAGTGGAGGAAGCATAAAGGAGGGAAGTACTATAACCACAGGGTTTCAGAAAGTCCTCCAGGCAAATGCTTAAAAGGCACTGGTACCTAATAGCCACAACAGTCAGTGCCAGGAGCCCATCCAAAACCCAGAAACAATACTACAAAAAGGACAACTACACAGTGGGTACAGTGAGTGAATTCTCCAAATGCCATATTCCACAACTGCACCAATCACCTCAGATTCTCCTCAATGCACCACATTCCTATCATTCACCTCTCAACATTGGCCGTTAATGAGGAATTGAAGCTTACATTCTTATCTCACCTTCACACATTTAACATTGTTCAAAGCCTCATACCCACTACTCTCAGCTTGCAACTCTGCCAGCCATATCACACAAACAAACTGCATCGCAGTCACACTGACACACTTGCTGCACTCTAGCAGGGGATTAGGTGGGCATGGAAGAGCAACACCCACTGATGATGAAATAATCCCTGAAGATACTGACACAGCATGCAACTTGGGTCTGAAAGAGTTAGCGTTAATTGAGAGCCATAAACACCACACACGGTGATGATGTCAGGAGGACTGGTGTGGAGAGTAACAAAGCTTGAAGAAGTGAGACCTCAGACCAGGTCCTCCCAGCAGTCTCTGCAGAAATGTATTCTTGTAACAAGCAAATAATTGCAGAGATGCAACAAACTAGATCATACTTTCTACAAGATTTGCTTCCAGTTAGACCAGAAAGTGATTATCCTCATTCAAGATAAACCTAGAGGAATGTATACCTTAAAGATGGTTGTGGATGGACATAAGATGAGAGAATAGAATAGAAGCAAGATCAATTGAAATCTGAGGAGATGATCAACACTACCATTTGTGAATTGCCCTGGGTCAAGGTAAGGGTGCTGTGCTCAGGTTTTCATGATTTGGAGATGCCGGTGTTGGAATGGGGGTGTACAAAGTTAAAAATCACACAACATCAGGTTATAGTCCAACAGGTTTATTTGGAAGCACCTAATGAAGGAGTAACATTCCGAAAGCCAGTGCTTCCAAATAAACCTGTTAGACCTGGTGTTGTGTGATTTTTAACTATACTCAGGTTTAACAGCCATGGTCAATGATGACTTCAGTGAAATTTCCATGGGGATGGGAGAAGAGGTAGAGCATGGACAGGCCATGACTGCTGCTACACAAATTCAAACTGCTGTCATCATGACCATGGTCATAGTGTCATAGAGATGTACAGTATGGAGACAGACCTTTCAGTCCAACTCATCCATGCTGACCAGATATCTTAAATTAATCTAGTTCCATTTGCCAGCATTTGGCCCATTATCCCTCTAAACCCTTCCTAGTCATGTACTCATCCAGATGCCTTTTAAATGTTGTAATTGTACCAGTCTCCACCACTTCCTCTGGCAGCCCATTCCACACATGCACCACACTCTACGTGAAAAAGTTATCCCTTAGGTCCCTTTTATATCTTTTCCCTCTCACCCTAAACCTATGTCCTCTAGTTTTGGACTCCCTACCCTGGGAAAAAGACTTTGTTTATTCATCCTATCCATGCCCCTCATGATTTTATAAACTTCTATAAGGTCACCCTTCGTCTTCTGATGCTCCAGGGAAAAAAAGCCCCAGCCTATTCAGCCTCTCCCTATAACTCAAACCCTCCAACCCCAGCAATATCCTTGTGAATCTTTTCTGAACCCTTTCAAGTTTTATAATATCTTTCCCATAGCAGGGGGACCAGAATTGAATGCAGTGATTACAACAAACCAGCATTTAGTCTCCTAACCTTACTAGGATTGTCAAGGTGATGCCAGAAGAAGAGGTGGTAGCTCCATGAAGCAGAAGTCTGCTATCCTCTCTCAAGATGGCAGTATTCATTCTCCTCACACTGTGCCCCTACAATTACCTGCCAGTCAGCTCACACAGCTGCCCTCTGCAGTGCAGTTTGAAAGTTGAATCCTCTGAACTCGGAGCTGTCCAAGGCTACCCTACAGGGCCATCTTCAGACTCCCTCCCATTTGAAAGTCAGCAGCTTTCCAGCAGTGATGTACTAACATTGCAAAAGGACAGGCAAAGACAGGTGGAAGATAGCCATCAAGGGATGCACAAGGGAGATTAGTTTACAATTGTATGCAATATGGCATGCTTTGTTTTATAAATGTAGCTTAGCATTGCATCAGCATTTGTTTGTAAGTTGTGGAAATGTTCATGGCCACTGACAAATGAGAGATAAGGTGTGGTACACTTGGCAAATGGGGATTTGACATTGTGGCATTAGAGGGATATGGGCCAAATGCATAACAGTCAATTGAGTTGTTCAAAGCCAGCCCAGGCAAAAACGTGCTGCATGTTTCCTCCTCCTCATTCTGTTCCTTGTACTATTCTTCAGTTGTTTGGTGTGTAGCAGTGGGAAGAGCAATGTGCTCAAAGCCCTGGAGTTGTGCAGAATGCTGCAGATCACCAGAAATATTAACAAGCGTTCCTTCATTTACTGCATGACCCCACCAGAACAGTTTGGTTTGTTAAAGTATTGTTTCAGCCCTCCCAATGGCCTGCACACTCACATTCCAGATGGCAGTATATTATATTCATGGTAGTCACTCATACAAGAGATGTGCAAGAACCAGGAGCCATTTATTCAATGGATCACACTTGTCTCTCTGTAGCCATCCGTTGGTTTATTTCAGTAGCTCAAATACAGGTAGAATAGTGAGCTGCATAGAGGGAAATCATCATGACTGCTGCCAGGTTAGTTGGCATTGGCATATGGACATATCAACAGATAAACTAGAAACAGGACTGAGCCATTCAGCCACTCAGCCTACTCCTTTATTCAATAAGATCACTACCTGATTTGATTTTGGCCTCAAATATACACATTCCTACCTACCACCGATAACCTCTGACTCCCTTATTAGTTTGACCTGTGTGAAACTCTCTGTGTAGCCGTGAGCCACAGTTGAGGAAGTGGGATCTGTTTTAGTATTCAAGTGTACCTTCGCATTGAAACATGATGCCTGCAGATTGGTGCAGCAGTGGCACCTTGGCCAATGATGAAACCTGAAATTCTCAAACAGCCATGTGATCGTTCTGGTTCCATTTTCTCAGCTCTTGTTGATTAAAGAGTCTTGAACCTTGGCTGAAGCTGCAGATAGCAAAATATGAGAAAATATTTCCAGCACCAGCCTGAAGGAACCAAATGCATAAAGCATTGGGGTCTTCCTTCTGATTCTCACTATAAGATCATCTGATTGTGTGGTTCTTTTTGCTATGTAGCCATGTAAACTTAAAAGCTCACATCCAATGCCATTTTGGACTTTGCCTTGCTCTGGGTTTGTGTTGTGGCTATAACAGGGATCAAGTTTAAGTGAGGAGATTCTTCCTGAAGTGCAGGTGGTTGCACATTGTTTCTCATTGAAATTCAGGCGGAAGAACTTTTCCAGAACTTCCTGGGTCTCTTGCTGAGAATTTTTCTCCCTTTCCTTCTCCTCCCACTTCCAACAGCTTGTCTTTCTCCATCATCTCTGCTCATTCCCCCTATCGTGCTGTATTCCAAGAAGAGAACTGGCCATTTGATCCATATTGACAGCAACTAGTTTGTGCAGAAGACTTGAAGTCAAGGCAAAGTCTTTCAGCACTTGGCAAACCACTCTGTTGACTTTAGTACTTTGAAAGCACTCTACAAAGCACAAAACGCCTATACAATCAGAAGAATTATTAAGCTGGAGAGGGTTCAGAAGAGATTTACAAAGATGTTGCTGGGAATGGAGGGTTTCCGTTATGGGGAGAGACTGGATAGCGTCATAGAGTTGTACAGCATGGAAACAGACCCTTCGGTCCAACCTGTCCATGCCGACCAGATATCCCAATCCAATCTAGTCCCACCTGCCAGCACCAGGTCCATACCCTCCAAACCCTTCCTATTCATATACCCATCCAAATGCCTTTTTAAATGTTGCAATTGTACCAGCCTCCACCACATCATCTGGCAGCTCATTCCATACACACACCACCCTCTGCGTAAAAAAGTTGCCCCTTAGGTCTCTTTTATATCTTTCCCCTTTCACTCTAAACCCATGCCCTTTAGTTCTGGACTCCCCCACTCCAGGGGAAAGACTTTGTTTATTTATCCTATCCAAGCCCCTTATAATTTTGTAAACCTCTCTAAGGTCACCCCTCAGCCTCCGACGCTCCAACGAAAACAGCCCAGCCTGTTCAGCCTCTCCCTATAGCTCAAATCCTCCAACCCTGGCAACGTCCTTGTAAATCTTTTCTGAACCCTTTCAAGTTTCACAACATCTTTCTGATGGGAAGGAGACCAGAATTGCACACAATATTCCAATGTTGGAAGTGGGAGGAGAAGGAAAGGGAGAAAACTTCTCAGCAAGAGACCCAGGAAGTTCTGGAAAAGTTCTTCCGCCTGAATTTCAATGAGAAACAATGTGCAACCACCTGCACTTCAGGAAGAATCTCCTCACTTAAACTTGATCCCTGTTATAGACACAACACAAACCCAGAGCAAGGCAAAGTCCAAAATGGCAATATTAGTGGCCTAATAGGATGGGACCTTTTTCACTAGAGCGTAGGAGGTTTAGGGTGACCACTTAGATGATGAGGAGTACAGATAAATGAATGGTAGATGTCTTTTCCCTAGGGTAGGGGCTTACAAGACTAGAGGGCATATTTTAAGGTGAGAGGAGAAAGATTTTAAAAAGACACCAGAAGCAATTTTTTTACACAGACGATAGTTCATGTGTCAAATGAACCACCAAAGGAAGTGGTGAATGCAGGTACAGAAACAACGTTCAAAAGACATTTAGATAAGACATGAATAAGAAATGTTTGGAGGGATATGGGCCAAGTGCAGGCAGGTGGGATGGGTTTGGTTTGGGATGCTGGTGAGCATGGACTGGTCAGACCAAAGGGTATGTTTCTGTCCCCTTTGACCTATGACTCTATGACTATAAATCAATCAGTAATTAACCTGAAAGGAAGTGATGATTCCTTTAAATAATACTGATGTGGAGTCATTCATAACACTAAATGCATGTTTGAGTATAATTAATAGAAAACTGTGGAGCATCAATGTGTTAGCACTGGCATTTAATCAACATTGCATGCTGTTTGCCGCCATAATCTCTTTCTCTGTACATCCAGCCAACACTCACTGCACGTGCTCTATCCCTGTCCCAGTACAGTATTCAGCATATCTCATACCAAAAATATGTGGGTCATTTTAGATCTTTAAGGGGACCTGCAATGCTCATTTTCTGAAATTTGCTCCCAAACATTTTACAGGGTCTATAACTAATCTGTTAAACATGACTTTCTGTTTTCAGATACTGTGAATTCAGTTTTTTTGTATTTACTTCTTCACCCCTATATTCGCAATTTTTAAAAGTTGTTTCACATTTTAATCATGATCCTCCAATTTTTCCCCACAGACCTGAAATATAGACATGTACTTAAGGTATTGTCAGAGCTTTGGTGTAAGAGCCTGGCAGTGAACATAATAGAACGTTGTATTCAAAGAGCTGGTACAGTCATGCAAGGTTGAATGGATACTCTGCATAGTGTATCATTCTGGGTGGGATTCTGCTTCTCCTTCATTCGTTCCACTAATTTAATCTATTAAAGGTAACCATACTGTGGGAAGCAATAAACACTTTTATAACATTGACTATTTTAAAAACTGCTTAATTGTTTCAAATAAATCCAAGCAAATGTTTATGATCGTGAAAAGACGAAAGAAAGACTTGCATTTATATAGCACCTCACGCAATATCAAAATGTCCCAATACGTTATGCTGTACATCTCTATGAATCTATGAAGTTTTTTTTAAAGTGCAATAATTGTTACAAGAGACAAAGCAGTCAATTTAAGAACAACAAGGTCGCACATAAAGAAATGATAGTGGCTAAGTTATCTGTTTTTATTGATGATTGAGGTAAAAATATTGGTCAGAACACTGGGGAACTCCAGCGTTCTTCCTCAAAATAGTGTCCTGGAATATTTTACATCGACCTGAATGGCAACCTTGGTCTAATGTCTCATTTGAAAAATGGCACCTCTGAACAACGACATTAAGATGTGTGCTTGAGCACCTGGAGGGAGCTTGACCCCACAATGTGGCATCGAGAGCAGGAAGCCTAAGATTTCCAAGAGTGCGAGCCAAAACAGAGGAGACTGAGCCCTTGCAGGGAGTGCACTTAAGAAAGACAGCTGAATGTTTACCTTTATTCTTTTATTTCTCCGCTTATTATTAGAAGGACTGTAAAGTTAACTCAACGTTATTTCTTTATTTTTCTACTTACTCTAAGAACAGCGATAATGCTTTACTTTTAACTTTGTTTCTCTATGCGACTACTTGTACTTACGTTTCATACTGAGATACCTTTGTACTTAGGTCCCTGTACCATAGCTAACATGGCACCATGTGTGGCGACATTGTACTCCTGTACTTGAGTATATGTGACAGTAAAGCTTAAATCAAATCAATGATCTGGCTCTAAGCACAATGCACAGAGTCACAACTGACTGATTGCATTGTAAATGCTGACATTTCCATAGAACATCTTCATTAATATGCATTTTGTAAAATGATTCCTATCAGGGTGCAGAGAAAATCAACAACAGTGTCACTAACTTTAGCCCCTTCTTCTGGAAGTGAAGGTTCTGCAAGCCCGAGAAGTCCCCAGATGTACTCCAAACCTGTTCAGACTTTATCTGTCAACACCCAGCAGGTAACGAGTAACAATATGTCTCAGTTAACTCAGCAATCAATTTTAAAATACTACATTAAATTGAGAATTCTGATTACTTTGCAAGATTATCATTTGATTGTGAAGAACTAACTTTTGTTTTACACTAAATTGAAGCTTTTAAGTCATGAGATTGCACTGACAACAAGAACTGTGCAAAACAGTAACTTTACAACTAAATTATTTTTGTGAAATCATTCCGTTTTGTTAATTAAAAATAAAATTCTCATGTGAATTACTCTGGATGTAACTACCAAATTTAGATCAGTAAAACTGTATTAAAGAGCCAGAATCTTTAGAATGTGTATTTTTCAAATGTTCTTTTTCATATGTCAAGAAACAAATGACGCAGCAACTTTAAATAATATTTGCACATTACATTGAAAGAAAGTCATCATTTATGGCTCTTCTGATGTTGAAACATCCTCTAAATGGATAACAAAAAGTTAATTCAACATTTTTTGGGAGTCATTTATTACAAAAAAATCTTTAAACTTTGAATTTACTTAATTTCAACAGAGTGAAGAGACCCCATTTACTACCCATTCAGGAGTTTCAACAGAACTTGCCCCAGTGTTTACAAAGGTAAGAGAGGCCTCAATCATCTGAATGTTGTTGCATTTCCATTCACCACACTTTTTACAGCATATCTCAATCCTGGAACACCCGGTTCAACAATATTGCGTCACAATGCTGTGCAAATATTTTCCCATCCCATGAAGAGTACTCATGTTTTGTCAGTAAACTGATGGATAGACATCCTGACTTTTGTGCTTCAAATCTCCTTGGCAATTGGGATGAACTGGAGCTGTAACCAGCATGATGGAGACAAAATCAGAAGCATAAAGGGACTTGGGAGTCCTAGTTCAGATTTCTCTTAAGGTTAACACATAGGTTCAGTTGACAGTTAGGAAGGCAAAAGCAATATGAGCATTCATTTCAGAAAGGCTAGAATATAACAGCTGAGATGTATTGCTGAAGTTGGCTAAGGCTTTTGTTAGACCACATTTGGAATATTGTGAGCGGTTTTGGGCCCTGCATCTAAGGACGGATGTGTACAGAGGAGGGTGTACAGAGGAGGTTTACAAGAATGATCCCGGGGATGAAGGGCTTGACGTATGAGGAGCGGTTGAGAACTGTAGATCTGCACTCAATGGAATTTTGAAGGTTGAGGGAGGATCTGATTGAAAATTACAGAATATTGAGAAGTTTGAATAGAGTCGAAATGGAGAGGATGTTTCCACTAATAGAAGAGATTAGGACCCGAGGGCACAGCCTCAGAGTGAAGGGATGATCCTTTAGAATTGAGGTGAGGAGGAATTTCTTCAGCCAGAGGGTGGTTAATCTATAGAATTCATTGCTGCAGAAGGCTTGGAGGCCAAGTCATTGGATGTATTTTTATGTTCCTAGAATCCCTACCGTGTGGAAACAGGCCATTCAGCCCAACAGGTCCTACTCCGACCCTCCGGAGAGCATTCCAGACTCACCCCCCTATCTTATCCCTGTGGCCCTGTATTTCCCATGGCTAAATCAACTAACCTACACATCCCTGGACACTATGGGCAATTTAGCATGGCCAATCCACCTAACCTGCATGTCTTTGGACTGTGGAAGGAAACCAGAGCACCCAGAGGAAACCCATGCAGACACGAGAAGAATGTGCAAACTCATTTAAGACACAGATAGATAGATTCTTGATTGGTAAGGAGATCAAGGGTGACAGGAAGAAGGCAGGAGAATAGGGTTGAGAAATTTATCAGCAGTGATCAGATGGCAGAGTGGAATAAATGGGCTGAATGGCCTCATTCTGTTTCTACATTTGATGGTTTTATGAAGATGGGATGGGGTCAGAAACTAAAATGGGTCAAAATCCAATTATTCTATGTCACTGTGATGGTGTAGTAGTGTTTTTGGTGGACTAGGAATCGAGAGACTCAGTGCTCTGAGGACTGGCGTTCAAATCCTAGTGTTGGCACAGGATCTCAGAAGGAGGCCATTTGGCTTATTGTGGGAGAAAGTGAGGACTGCAGATGCTGGAGATCAGAGCTGAAAATGTGTTGCTGGAAAAGCGCAGCAGGTCAGGCAGCATCCAAGGAGCAGGAGAATCGACGTTTCGGGCATGAGCCCTTCTTCAGGAATTTGGCTTATTGTGTCTGCTGCAGCTCTTGAAATGAGTAGCTTGTCTTTGTGTCATTCTCCTGCCTTTATACAAAGACTTGATTGCAGGTTGAACAATACTGAGAACTGAACACCCAACAGTATTACTAAGGCAAAGGAATAGCTCATTTGACCCTTTGAGCCTGCTCCACCAGTCATGGCTGATCATCCAACTCAATAGGCTGTTCCTGCTTTCTTCCCATAACCTTCAATCTCTTTATCAATTTACATAATTGTGAGCGGTTGCATTTTGGCAGGGCAAACCAGCACAAACTTTATACAGTTAATGGTTGGGCTATGGGAAGTGTTGCCAAACAAGGAGACCGAGGGCTGCAGGCGCATAGTTCCTTGGAAGTGGAGTTGCAAGTAGACAGGGTGGTGAAGAAGGTA
The DNA here is from genome assembly GCF_047496795.1 of Chiloscyllium punctatum. Taxonomy (NCBI): domain Eukaryota; kingdom Metazoa; phylum Chordata; class Chondrichthyes; order Orectolobiformes; family Hemiscylliidae; genus Chiloscyllium; species Chiloscyllium punctatum. The sequence continues at coordinate 41,130,868 of NC_092758.1, forward strand.
TTTAGCAATCTTGCATCCATTGGTCAGAGTTTTGAGTATAGGAGTTAGGATTCATGTTGTTGTGACTGTACAGGACATTGGTGAGACCACTTTTGGAATACTGCGTACAGTTTTGATCTCCCTGCTATAGGAAGGATGTGTTAAATTTGAAAGGGGTCAGAAAAGATTTCTAAGGATGTTGCCAGAATTGGTGTGTTTGAGCTATAGGGAGAGGCTGAATAGGCTGGGGCAATTTCCTTGGAGTTCAAAGTTTGGTAGAGTGTTGGAATGTTGGAGGCTGAAGGGTGACCTTCTAGATGTTTATAAAATGATGAGGGCCCTGGATAGGGTGAGTAGCCAAGGGTTTTTTTTTCCAGTGCAGGGGAGTCCAAAACTAGAGGGTATAGCTTTAAGGTGAGAGAGGAAAGATCTAAAAGGAACCTGAAGAGTAACTACTTCATGCAGACTGTGGTACGTGTATAGAATGAACTGCCAGAGGAAGTGGTGGAGGCTGGTAAAATTATAACATTTAAAAGGCATCTGGATAGGTACATGATTAGGAAGAGTTTAGAGGGATATGGACCAAATTCTGGCAAATAGGATTAGATTCATTTCGGACATCTGGTCAGTGTAGATGAGTTGGACCAAAGGATCTGTTTCTGTGCTGTATATCTTACTGAGTCTATGACTGTAAGTGTTATATCTAACTCCTTCATAAAATCATTCAATATTTTTGTCTTTAACTGCTTTCTGTGATATTGAGTTCCACAATGAAGAAATTTCTCCTTAACTAAGTTTTACCCCATATCCCAGACTATGAGCCTGATTCTGGACACCTCCACCGTCAGGAACATCCTTCCTGCATCTAACCTGCCTAGTCCTGTTATAACTTTATAGGTTCTATGAGATCTTCCTTCATTCTTCTGAACTCCAGCAAATATAATCATAACTGATTCAACCCCATCACATAGACCAGTCCTGTCTTCTCAGGAACCGATCTGGTAAATCTTTACTGCACTTCCTCTGTAGCAAGAACATCTTTCCTCAGAGAAGGAAACCAAAACTGTACATGATATTATGGGTGTGGTCTCACCATGATTCTGCACATTTGCAGCAAGATATTCCTATGCTCACTATGAAGGTCAAGAGACCATTTCCCTTCTTTACTGCCTGCTGCACCTGCACGCTTGCCTTCAGTGACTGGTGTACACTGACACCCAGATCTCACTGCACATTCTCCTCTCTCAATTTATAGCCATTCAGATAATAATCGGCCTTCCTGATTTTGCTCCCAAAGTGGATTATCTCACATTTATTCACATTATACTGCATCTACCATGCATTTGCCCACTCACTCAGTTTGTCTAAATCATACAGATGTATCTCAGCTCACCCCACCACCCAGCTTTGTGTCATCTGCAAATTTAGAAATATAATATTTAGTTCCCTCATCCAAATCATTAAGCTATATTGCTAATAGCTGGGGCCCTAGCACTACAGTACCCTACCAGTCACTCCTTGCCACTCAGAATACGACCTATTTATTTCTACTTTTCGTTTCCTGTCTGCCAACCTGTCTTTCTATCCATCTCAATATACCACTCCCAATCCCATGCATTTTAATTTTAAACATTAATCTCTTAAGTGGGACTTTGTCAAAACCTCTGCAAGTCTAAATAAACTGCAACCACTGCCCATCATCAACTCCAGCCGATTTGTCAAGGATGAGTTCCCTTTCATAAATCCACACAGACTCTGCTCAATCCTGCCACTGTTTTCAAATGTTCAGGTATTATTTATTATATGATGATCTCTAGCAATTTCCTCACTACCAACGTCAGACTAACTGGTTCAAAATTCCTGATTTGCTCTCTGTCTCCCATCTTAAGCTCAAAATCTTAAATTCAGTCTTAGATGCGGGACAGAGCAGCAGGTGAGTTGCCATTGTTAATGAAAGTTGAAATCAGTGCAACAGTGACAAGAATTGGCAATGTGGAATCAAAAGTGGAGCGAAAAGCAACAAGGGGCAGAAAACATTTCTGGCAATTGGCTAACAGCCTGCAAACAGTAGTGGTGAGGTAAAGAATCACATTAAACAGGAAGTTAGAAATATATGCAATATGTGCTAGAGTAAGCATGGGTGACTTTAAGATTAGAGTGGTGCTTGAAAAGCACAGCAGGTCAGGCAGCATCCAAGGAGCAGGAAAATCGACGTTTTGGGCAGGAGCCCTTCATCAGGAATGAGGCTGGGAGCCTCCGGGCTGGAGAGATAAATGGGATGAGGGTGGGGCTGGGGTGAAGGTAGCTAAGAGTGCAGTAGATGGATGGAGGTGGGGATGAAGGTGATAGGTCAGAGAGGAGTGTGGAGCAGATAGCTGGGAAGGGAGATTGGCAGGTAGGACAGTCGTGAGGATGGTGCTGAGCTGGAAGGTTGAAACAGAGGTAAGGTGGGGGTGAGGGGAAATGAGGAAACTGGTGAAGTCCACATTGATACCGAACATTTCAACTCCACCTCCCGCTCTGCCGAGGACATGTAGGTCCTGGGCCTCCTCCATTGCCACTCCCTCACCACCCGAGGCCTGGAGGAAGAACGCCTCATCTTCCGCCTTGGAACACTTCAACACCACTGCATTTCCTGCTTGAAACATCAGTTTTCCTGCTCCTCGGCTGCTGCCTGACCTGCTGTGCTTTTCCAGCACCACTCTAATCTTGACTCTGATCTCCAGTATCTGCTGTCTTCACTTTCGCCATAGGTGACTTTAATCCACACTTAGACTGGAAAAAGACTGGAAATAGGACTGTTGCTGATGAATTCTTAGAGTGTGCACAAATGGATTCTTAGACCAATACCTTGAGGAACCAACTGTCCAATGTGCCAAGGCAGGCTGTCCTAGATTTAGTTTTGTGCAATTAAGTAATAAGCTTATTGTAAGAGGTTCTTTAAGAAAAAGTAACCATAACATGACAGAGCTCTTCATTGGCATAGAAAGTGATGTAGAGTTGAAAACTAGGGTCCTAAATCTAATCACAGGGGATCTCAGTGAAATGTATAAAGTTCTGAAATGGCAGACTAAATGCAAGAATGATGTTTCTCCCCTGCACAGTCTCAGGAAGTGCAATAGGCTATTTCTGACTGAGATGAGGAGAAAATTCTACAGGTGGGCCTGTAAAATTCTTTACCACAGAGGCTGTGGAGGAGAAGTCATTGAATACATTTAAAACTTGAAGGTGCCGGTGTTGGATTGGGGTGGACAAAGTTAAAAATCACACAACACTATGTTATAGTCCAACAGGTTTATTTGGAAGCACTAGCTTTCAAAGCACTGCTCCTTCATCAAATAACCGCCTGATGAAGGAACAGTGCTCTGAAAGCTAGTGCTTTCAAATAAACCTGTTGGACTATAACCTGGTGTGTGATTTTTAACATTGAATATATTTAAGAAAGACATCAGTAGATTTCTAGAAGCTAAATGTGTCATGTGGTCAGGGAACAGGAGTATGGTGTTGAGGTAGAGGATCAGCCCTGATTATGCTGAATAGTGGAGCGGGTTCGATGGGCCAAACAGCTTACTTCTGCTCCTCTTAGTTTTTTCAGTATTTGTGAAGTTCCCTGAAGGAATTGGGCATAGATCTTACAGAATGCAGGGCTGTCAAGCTAACATAACCTGTTGGAATTGTTGATGGATCCACTCTTTTATTAATCCCTACCGTACAGTAAATCTCCATGAAGCAAACTTACAATGTTTTCAAGGAGGCAGAGAGGAGTCTGCCAGATTGTAAAAGGTGACTTCTGAAAGTGATCACCAACTGAAAGAAAAGTGGCCAGCCATTTGCAACCGTATCAGCTAGTGGTGCACCCGAGTCAACACTGTGATACCTGCTGCCCCATGAACACTCCAGATGGACACTCATGGCATAAAATTAATTCTGCAAATTCCAAAATGATCAGAACATTCATAAATGTTCAGAAAAAAAAATCCTATTCTGCCAGTGTTATGAGATTGAGCATAGTCATGGATTTTTGGGTCCCCTGTCTTTGTTTCCTTGGAAGGGGGGAATTGAACTGGATGCTATATAAGTGAAAATCACAAATTCTTTCTTTGTGAATAAATGTACAATATCATTGTTCTTGGTGATCAGAAATATTCACCAATACATATGTTGCTGAATTCACGCAGTGCACCTTGTAGCATAATTAATCACAATGATTTTCGTACTTTCATGGCTGGAGGATGTCACTATTTACCAGGAATACTGCAAACACTAAGCAAGGGTGGCATGGTGGCTCAATGGTTAGCACTGTTGCCTCACAGTACCAGTGACCCAGTTTCGATTCCAGCCTCGGGCAACTGTTTGTGCAGAGTTTGCACATTATCCCTGTGTCTGTGTGGTTTCTTCCAGGTGCTGTGGTTTCCTCCCACAGGAGGTTCGGTGACTTGGCCATGCTAAATTGCCCATAGTGTCCAGGGAATTGAGGGGTAGGGGAATGGGTCTGATGGTTTACTCTTTGGAGGGTCGATGTGAACTTGTTGGGCTGAATAGGATTCTATGATTCAAAACAGGTGCACACTTAGATTGGTATAATTTGGGGGAAGTGAGGCAGCATATCCTGAAAGAGCTATTTGTGAAATTATCTAAGTGAACAAACAGGCCTTAACAGTGGGAATGAAATGTATAGGTCTACTGATACACATTCTCATATACTGACGTAAGTATGGCTTTACATTTCAGTGGTTTCCCAAAAGTTCGCAAGAATATAATTTTCATCCTATTTTAGTGACAATTTTACAAGTTTGTACAGCTACTTGGCTATCCCAGCATTGTGAACCTGTAAATAATGTCATAGAACATTTAGAATCTAGCCCATTCTGTCACAATGATGGTTCATTGTGTAAATTGTGCATTAATTCATCCAGTAACTGTTGAAGATACACAACGTATTACATTACATGCACCACATTAAAATGAAAATTTGCTTTAGTACATATCTTATGAAAAACAAAGAACAGCCAGAATAGGCAGCCAGTACCATCATATTCTCCTTTTCTTACAAAATAAATCTGTGACAATAAAAGTGGACTGTTTATTCATGCAAATGCAGAAAGCTAGGGGTGAGGAGACAAACTGAAGGTTCACTGAGAGTATCTAATACTCTTGCACCAACCCTGCTGTTTACAACTGCTCTCATCAATGCCTACCTGAGAAAAATGCACTGAGAAGTTTAAGTTTTACCATTCAATTAGATATAGGAAGCAGGAGGATTAATGGCTCTTGTAATGTTTTGTCAAACTAAAAAACACTTCTAATTGCCCTATCTAATATAGAGTAAAACAATTAATGTAACTCTCATTTCCCATAAAGCAATGCTTATTAATTAATGTCAATTGCTTTCATGAAGTTTACTGTTTATAAAGGTTTTGTAAGTGAAGGTATTTCAGAAGTGGTTGAAAATGATATGTGCAGCTCAAAAGAGGTCTTTAGTTGTTGAGTTGAACCTTTAGAATGAAGCCATTAAGTTGCACCTAAGTTAATTTGTTACGTATTTTAATATTGCTTGTTGGATTACATCATATATCATATTGTTTTCAAAACAATTAATATCTCAACTGCAAATGAGCAATTCTCGGTAGTATCAGCTTTGGTAGAATATCTGAAGGCATCAACAAATTAACTTTATTTCGCCAAGTCCTGAGGACAGTCATAAATGTTAGGAAAGATGCAAATTTAATTGAAAATACTTGTTTGGAGAGTCTTCACAAGGACCTCAAACAACATTTCAAAACTGTATAGCTGTTTCAAAGGGTGAAGACTGCATGCAACATCGTCATTTACAATAAAGTGTAAAATTGCTTCTACAATTTCTTTGTTTTCCAAACAAAAAATGTTTCATCAAATACTTTTTAAGGTCTTGTGCTGTATTTTCATAGTAAAGTTTATAATGTTATCAAGTAGAAATAAATGTGTTTTCTTGTTGTAGTATTTGCAGGATGTTACATCACCAAAGAGTCAGTTAGTTGTACTGGAGTGCAGAGTCCAGGGTTCCACCCCTTTAAATATCCAATGGTACAAGGAGGAAAAGTTTATCAAGGACTCTGCAGATTTTCGAATTTTAAGAAAAAGTAAGTCATATCATATTGTTCTTCCTAAATAAAGCTAGGGTTAAGTCATCATAAAATCACTGCTATTTCTTTCTGAGGGTACGTTTGTGTCACCTGCATGTCCTTATGGTAGGAGGTGACTAAGAGAAGATACTGACCTTGCCCTAAAGAGTCAACGGCTTTTTCTCTCACCAATCACTGCTACCTGTTTCCTACTTTATTGGAGAACTAATTTTCTTAGCTGAACAAATTTAGCTCTTGAGTGTCAATGCTATCTCTCAACAGATTTCACTGCAGATCTATTCCACAGATCACAATTGGCCTGAATTCAAAATAGCAAGGTTTACTGTTCATTTAATTGTGGAATCCAAGAGAATTAATAACATTTTTTAAATGTCAAGCTAAAAAAAGTTTAAATCATCACTGTCTAACAGTTTATTGACATGCCCATATTTCTACTTTGAAAATGTATTGAAAATTGAACTTCTTAAAAGAGAAAATCTATTTTAACATTGTTTCATAGTGCAGGGACATTTCCTCCCAGCACAGAAAAGTACTTCTGCTGTGTTGATTCAAAATAAAGCACGAGTAATAACAGCTACCTATCATGTTAACAAATGGAATCAATGGTCGGGATGATTATTGATCTGAGCTCCTAATATCCCACTCATAATGATGCCTTCTGGGAACTGTATCAACAAAGAAAGATGAGCAGATATCTATGTCTCCATTGGGTTCATTATGAATGCATGATCAAAGTCCAAGATTCACTTAGATTAGCTCAGAGAGGGTCTGATTTTACAGATATGAGTAGACTTTTTGCTTCAATTTACAGATGTCTTTATGAAGTTACAATAAACTGTTTCTTCCAATGCTTGTATGCTTATTTGGATAAGACTTAAATGAAGTGGAGAAAATCTTCTGTTCTTGATAACAAAAAATGGCACTGCCTAATTGCCACTTTGAGAGGATTGTAAAAGTTGTTTGTTTAAACAGATTTTTGAATGGCTATACAGTTTGAATGCAGTTCAAGACTGTTCATTGTTAATATAAGGTCTATTGATTCTATATTTGAAGGACAAGGAGGATGTGGGGATGGGGTATGGAAGAGTCTTGAGAGCATGGAAGAGAATGGGGTGATGGAGTTTTACATTTTAAATGTGCCTTTCATAAGGATTCTGAAACCAGACTACATATTGAAAAAATATTCTGTATCCATAGTACCTATGAGACTAGTTAGCTCAATTCCACAAATCTGGAAAGGAAGGGGAGGGTGTATGAGATCCTGATGGAACTGATCAGGTCAGGACAGCAGAGTGCAGGATTGCTACACCAGCAAAAGTGTTCGTTGTCAGGTAAGAGTCAGAAATCCTAGAATCAGGCTGAACCCACCATTTTGAATTGACCTGACTTTGTAACAACCCAACCTGCTAACTCAATAAATAAACAATTGCATTCAAATTGCATAAGGTACAGAAGCAGAACGTTCAGTCCAACCATTCCATGCCAAACATAATCCCAAACTAAACTAGTCCCACCTGCCTGTTTCTGGCCCATATCCCTCCAAGTCTTTCCTATTCATATCCTCAACCAAATGACTTTTAAGCATTGTAATTGTACACGTCCACAACTTCCTCAAGAAGTCCATTCTACATGCGAAGCACCCTGTATGTAAAAAAACTGCCCCTCGTGTTGTTTTTAAATCTTTCTCCTCTCACCTTAAAAATGCGCCCACTAGATTTGAAATCCCCCATCCTAGGGAAAAGACAACTATCATTAATTCTATCTATACACTTCATTATTTTGTAAACTTCTATGAGCTTGCCACTCTATTTCCTACGTTCCATTAAAAAAAATTCCCCGCCGTACAGCCTTTCTTTATAACTCAAACCTCCCACACCAGGCAACATTCTGGTAAATATCCTCTGAATCCTCTCCAGCTTAATAGTATCCTTCCTATAACTGGGTGACCAGAACTGGGCACAGTATTCCAGAAGACACCTCACCAATGTCCTGTACAACCTCAACATCACATCCCAACTCCTATAGTCAAAGGGCAGAGCAATGAAGACAAGTGTGCCAAATGCCTTTTTAACCACCCTGTCTATATGTGATGCAAATGTCAAAGAATTATATACCTGTATCCCTAAGTCCCTCTGTTTTATAACACTGCCCAAGGTCCTACCACTATTGTATAAAGCCCTATCCTTATTTGTTGTACTAAAATGCAATACCTCGCATTTATCCAGATTGAATTTCATCTGCCATTTTTCAGCCCATTGACCCATTTTATCAAGGTCCATTTGTAATCTTAGAAACCTTCTTCACTATCTACTATGTCACCAATTTTGATGTCGTCCACAAACTTACTAGCTATGCCTTCTATATTCTCATTCAAATCATTTATATAAATGACAAACAAAAGAGGACCCAGAACCGATCCCTGTGGAACACCGCTGGTCACAGGCCTCCAGTCCCAAAAGCAACCCTCCACCTTTATCTCTGTCTCCTGCCATTAAGCCAATTATGTATCCAATTGACAAGCTCAGCCTCTATCCTATGTAACCTAACTTTACTAATTAGTCTACCATCTGGATCCTTGTCAAAGGTTTTACTAAAGTCCAAGTAAACAATGTCTGTTGCTCTGCCATCATCAATCTTTATCGTAACTTCCTCAAAAATGTCAATCAAACTTGTGAGACCCAATTTTCCGCTCTCAAAACCATGCTGACTATCCTTAATCAATTTTTGCCTTTCTAAATGACCATAGATCCTATCTTTTATAATCACCTCCAACAACTTATCCACAACCGAAGTCAGACGCACAGGTTGATAATTCCCCGGTTTCTCCTCACCTTTCTTAAACAAAGATAGAACATTAGCCACCTTGCCTGTAGTTATAGATGATGCAAATATTTCTGCAAGGAGACTTGCAATTTCCTCCCTTACTTCCTACTACATTCTGGAATACAAAGATTTATCCACCTTTATATTCTCTAAGATCTCTCAAAAGTCCTCTTTTGTAACATTAACTGTTTTTAAAACATTAACATTTATTTCTCTGCATTCTCTAGATTCCATTTCTTTCTGCACAGTAAAAACTGGCACAAAATATTAATTTAATATCTCTCCCATCTCCTGGGGTTCAACACAAAGATCTTGATCTTTAAGAGGCCCTAATCTCTGTCTAGTTGCCCTCTTACTCTTAATGTATTTGTAGAATCTCTTTGGATCATCTTTAACCTTATCTGCCAATGCTATCTCATATCCCCTCTTTGCCTTCAAATTTTCTTTCTTAAGAATGCCCCTGAATTCTTTATATGGATTAAGAGATTCAATTGAACCAAGTTGTCTATATTCAAAATAAGATTCTCTTTTATTCTTGACCAGAAACTCAATATCTTTATTCATCCGTTGTTCCTTAATCTTACCAGTTTTACCCTTCACTCTGACAGGAACATAAAGCCTCTGAACATTCGTTACCATTCTTGAAAGCATCCCTCTTGTCAGACATCCCTTTATCTGTGAACTGTCTACTCCAATCAACTTTTGAAAGTTGTTGTATCATACCATTAAAATTTGGTTTACTCGAATTAAAACCTTTAACTTTTATGGAAGGCTTATCCTTTTCCATAACCATTTTGAAACCAATAGAATTATGATTGCTAGACTCAAAGTGTTCGCCTACTTTTACTTCAGCCACCAGTCCTGCCTTACTTATCCACATATTGATAAAAACTTTCTTGAACACATTTAACAAATTATTCACTATCCAAACCTTTAAACACTATATTAGTCCCAGTCAATGCTTGGAAAATTAAAATCCCCTATCGTTTCAACCTTATTACGCTTACACTTACCCGTGATCTCCTTACATATTTGTTTCTCAATTTCTCTCTTACTATTGGGGGACAATAGTACAATCCCATCAATCTTTCCTTTTTTATTTATAATTTCTATCCATATATTTTCACTGGATGATATTTCAGAAATATCTTCTCTAATTACAGCAGTAATGCATTCCTTAATTGAAAATGCCACCCTCCCTCCTTTCTTGCCTCCTTTTCTATCCTTCCTATAGCATCTAAAACATAGAACATTGAGTTGCCAGTCCTGTCCATCTCTCAGCTAAGTTTCAATAATAGTTATAATTTCTATGTAGTCCCAATCCCATGTTTTTAAACATGCCCTGAGTTCACCAGCCTTACCTGTGAGACTCCTTGCATTGAAATAAAGGCAATCTGGTTCTTCTGAGTTACTACATACTTTGAATCTTTCTTGTCTTTCTTTTCTAATTGACATGCTTTGTTCACATTCAGAACCTTCCCCATCAAACTTTCTATTTACACTGCTACTTAGAATTCCTCCCCTCCCCCTCTTGATCAGTATAAAGTCTCCCTTAATGGAACAAGTAAATCTCCCAGCTAAGAAATTGGTCCCTTTCTAGTTTAGGTTTGACCCAGCCTTTTTGAACAGATCTTTTCTATCCAAAAAACATTTCAATTGTCCAAAAATCTGAATCCCTGAACAATACACCACCTCTTCACCACTGATTTATCTCCTTTATGCTTTTATTCCTTCCCTTGTTTGAGTTTGCCATTGGGAGTAAACCAGACATTACCACTTTTAAGGTTCTATTTTTTAATCTTCTACCAAACAAAATGCAACCTTGTTCCATACCTGAACATAGATTATATTATAACCTATGTACTGCATCAGGAAGTATCCTGTTTGTTGAATCTGGATATTCTTGGATCTGAATCAGTTGGGTAAAAACTGGTTCTTGATGTGCCTGTAACTCAGCCACATTAGGGAGATTTAAACAATCCGTGGATAAGCACATGGATGATAATGGGATAGTGTAAGGGGATGAGCTGAGAATAGTTCACAGGTCGGCGCAACATTGAGGGCCGAAGGGCCTGTTCTGCGCTGTATTGTTCTATGATCTAACCTGTAAAATTCACTCTGAACTGCTTTAATCTTTTCCCTAAAAATGTCATTCCTACTCAATTTAACAATATGCTTGAAACGTTTAGAGACATCCTTAATCCCACCACCAGGAAAGTAACAAACCATCCTCCATTTACTCTCAGTGACACAGAAGCTCCTGTCTATCCCCCTGACAGAGAGTCCCCAAAACAATAATTCTATTAAGTTTTGTCAAATGCTGCCTAATGTAGGAATTATTCCTAATGTCCAATAATTGACTGCCCCTTCCACATTCCTTGGAGAGACTATCCCCTTCAACAGTTCCAAAAACTGAGTATCTATTTGATTGGGTGACATGGTGCCTCAGTAGTTATCTTTGCTGCCTCACAGCACCAGGGACCTGAGTTCAATTCCAGCCTCGGGCAGCTGTCTGTGTGGAGTTTGCACGTTCTCCCTGTGTCTGTATGGATTTCCTCTGGGTGCTCTGATTTCCTCCCACAGTCCGAAGATGTGCAGGTTAGGTGAATTGGCCGTGCTAAATTGCCCTTAGTGTTCAGGGATGAGTAGGTCAGGTGCATTATTCAGGGTAAATATAGGATAATAGGGTTGCAGAACTGGTCTAGGTGGGTTACTCTTTGGATGGTGAATGTGGACTTGTTGGGCCGAAGAGCCTGTTTCCACACTATAGGGTTTCTATGATTCTACAGAGGAATATTCTCACAGGCCTCTAATAAAGGAAGAAGGAGAACAGAAGAAGAAAACTAAAACAAGCCAATAATGTTTTTCATCATAATACACAAATATAAATTTGCTTCTCAGGGCCAGTAAAGGTGTTTAGCAGTAATTGTAGAATTAATGTGATGTTAAAAACCCAATTACACTTCATTTAATGTGTAACTTCATGATGGGTTCAAGCCTTACAATACAAATCTTTCGATCAGTTCATTTTTTTTAGTATATATATGTAATTGTTCAAGGGACATGGGCATCACTGGTGAGGTTACAATGTATTCCCCATTCCTAATTACCTTCGGAAAAATGGTAGTGAGCTGATTACTTGAACCAGTGCAATCCTAGGGAGTATAGGGACATCTACTGTGCTATTGTGAAGGGAGTTCCAGGATTTTGATGCAGCATTAGTGAACGAACAGCAATTGTATTTCCAAGTCACGGGTGAGCAGCTTGGAAGGGATCTTGCAGATGGCCATGTTCCCATATATCTACTGCCCTTGCCCTTTCAGGTGGTTGAGGTTGCAGATTTGGCAGGTACTGTTGGAGGATGCTTGTAGAATTACTTCAGTGCATCTTGTAGATGGTACATATTGCTGTCACTTTGTAAGCTCCATTGTCCTTGAGAATGTTGAGCTCCTTGAGTTTTGTTGGACCTACACCCAGAAAAGCAAGTGGGAAATATTCCATTGCACTCCTGATTTCATAGAATAAAATAATCCCTACAGTGCGAAAGTAGGCCATTTAGCCCATCCAGTCCCACAATGACCCTCCAAAAAGCATCCACCCAGATACAGCCCCCTAACCTATCCCTGTAGCCCTGCATTTACCATGGCTAATCTACCTAGCTTCACATCTGTGAACATTATAGGCCAATCTAGCATGACCAATCAACCTAACCTGTACATCTTTGGACTGTGGGAGGAAACTGGAGCACCTAGCAGAAAACCCACACAAGACAGAGAGAATGTGCAAACTCCACACAGACTGTCATCCAAGGGTGGAATCAAACCTGGGGACCTGCTGCTATGAGGCAGCAGTGCTAACCACTGAACCATTTTGCTGAACCCATTTCTGTGTTGTAGCTGGTGGATTGGCATTGGGAAACCAGTAGATGAGTTAACCCAAATAAAATTCCTCATCTTTGATCTGTTCTTGTAGCCAATGGATTTATGTGGCTAGTCCATTTTGGTCAATGCCCATGGTGTTGTTGGTAGGGGCTTCAATCATGGTAATGCTATTGAATGGCAAGGGCCAATGTTGGGATTCTTTGATTTTGTCAATATTCATTGATTGGCACTTGTGAGGTGCTCATGTTACTTTTGACTTATCAGCCTAAGCCTAGATTTTCCAACACTTTTCTGATGATTGAGAATAGACTGAAAGGGAGATAATTGTGGGTTGGAGTTGTCCTGCTATTAGTGGACAGGACACACCTGGTGGATTTTCCACACTGGCAAGTAGATTCCGAGGGCACAGTTAAATATGGCAGGACTTTCGGGCTTAGACTTGTTCCATTAGTTGCATGCTTACTTAGCGCCTTCTATTGCATGCTACAGCTGCTATTTTGTGGGTAAACAGTTCTTCACCAGGTTGGTACCTCATTTTTAGGTACATCTGGTGCTGCTGCTGGCATGTCCTCCTGCACTGTTCATTGAATTAGGGTTGGATCTCTTAGCTTGATGTTAGTGGTAGAGTGAGGATACACAAGGCCATGAGGTTACAGTACCACATATTGAATACAAGTACAACAAATTCTGGTAATATGAAATAAACGTAGGGAATGCCGGAGAAACCCAACAGGTCTGGCAGAGAACCAGAGTTAATGTTTCAAGTCCAATGTGAGTCTTCTTAGAACCATTTGGTTGAAAACATCTCTATTGTTGTTGATGGTTCACAGAATTGCTAGATCCATTTAGCATGTGATAGTGCCACATAACACAATGGTAGGCATCCTCAATGTGAAGATGGAACTCAAGTCTTCACAATGACTGTGCAGTCATCCCTTCTACTAGTACTGTCATGGACAGATACATCTGTGGCAGGTAGATAGAGTCATCAAGTCATAGAGATGTACAGCACAGAAACAGACCATTCAGTCCAACTCGTCCATGCTGACCAGATATTCCAATCTAATCTAATCCATTTGCCAACACTTGGCCCATATCCCTCTTAACCCTTCCTATTCATACACTCATCCAAATGTCTTTTAAATGTTGCAATGGTACCAGCCTCCACCACTTCCTCTGGCAGCTCATTACATACACACACCACCCTCTGTGTGAAAAAGTTGCCTCTTGGGTCTCTTTTATATCTTTCCTTTCTCACCCTAAACCTATGCCAGCTAGGTCTGGACTCTCCCACCCCAGGGAAAAGACTTTGTCTGTTTATCCTATCCATGCCCCCTCATGATTTTATAAACCTCTTTAAGGTCACCCCTCAGCCTCCAATGCTCCAGGGAAAACAGCCCCAACCTATTCAGCCTCTCCTTCTAGCTCAAATCCACCAACTCTGGCAACATCTTTTCTGAACCCTTTCAAGTTTCACAGCATCCTTCCAATCGGAAGGAGGCCAGAATTGCTCACAATATTCTAAAAGTGGCCTAACCAGTGTCCAGTACAGCCGCAACATGATTTCCCAAATCCTAAAGTCAATATTCTGACCAATAAATCAAGTATGTTTTTCCCTCTAGTTGTTCCCTCACCACCTACCTCAGACCCAATCTGTCAGTTATTTCGGAATTAACCAACTCATTCAGTAGTGGTGCTACTGAGCCACTTGTGAAAATAGATATTAAAGATCTCACCCAGTGTACACTCTGTGTCCTTGACATCCTCAGTACCTCCTACAGTTGCTGTTCATCATGGAGGAATATTGATTCAACAGCCAAAGTGGTCTGTAGGTGTTACAGTACAATTGTTACAGTACTGTTGGTTGGAAGTAAAATATTAACAGAATTTACTGGCATAAGTCATTACATTGTAGTTAGTTCTTGTGCAACCCCACGTTATAGAAAAGTCATGCTTTAGAAACAACATTTAAAATATTGGTGCTGTAATCACATTACAGCCAATGCACGTTTTAAAAGTTTGTGCTGTAGAAACAGCGTCCCCAGTTTGTCAACTGCGTTACAGTGAATTCATGTTGATGAAACGCGCATTATAACAGAACCACCTGTATAAATATTTTGTAAGTTTTCAGTAGTTTTTGAATGTTATTTTCTGAAAATAACTTCTTTCCTTGTCTTGTTTCACATGTGTGTCTGCCCTGTAGAGGCCTGTTTAACAGCAGTACCCGGTAAGCCATTTTATTTTGTTTTAAACATTATTCATTTATCAAAGCAATTAGATTTTATTTAAAAGGAATATGTTTGGCAATTTTTATTTGCTTCTAAATCAAATTATTTGTTAACAAAATACTGTCAACTGTATAATATTAACCTAGCTGCAGGTGGATTAAACATACAGTATTGAGAGTGCAGAGGAGTACATAGTGAAACAATTGCACACTCCTAAATTACTGTTGTGATGTAGTGGATCATATTTCATTGGAATAATGTCTTAATATTGTTAAACTCACCAATAGGGGTATCATTGGTCTTTTAGTGAAATTTCATCCTGTACCATATACAAATGGTAACCAGGATCCCATGACATTATAGACTCAATTTACTTTCAAAAGAGCTTACCCGGTGATTCTGGCAGAAGTTTGTGATGCTCAGCAGTTAGTTCTTCCATAACACACATTAGATAAATTCCAAGCAGAATGATAAACTCTTCCTACTGCTCTGTTTCTACCCATGGAAACATTCTCCTTCAAGGTTTTCTGTTGCTTGTACAGACATTGATTTGTATCTTACCTTTTACTGCTTATGTCTCAGATTTACAGTCTCTACAGTATGGACATCACCCTGCTGTTTGACTGTGTGTACTGAGTAAACAGTTTTATTTAGTGGTTGCTGAGCATGCAGCTTGGCATATGTTCTTTGTAATTGTATCTTTCAAATATCTATAATTATTTTCTATGCTAAGCATTCACTACTCGATGCAGTCTCTTATGCTAGTGTTTCAGCACTGAAAATCATTTTGCTAGATTGCTTGGGAAGCCAGAGAGCAGCCTTTCTTACATGAGTACTTAAAGCTGATATCTGCTTTAAGTGTTTGCCATGACTTTATTATCCATCTGGTATCCTGCCATGATCTACCAGTTCAAGAGATGACACTGACCCCATTTTTTCCCAATGTCCTACAGGAGTGACCATGTATGCTACATCTTTCTTTCTACCTTGGTCCTTTCCCAAGTAGTTGCAGCACTTGGGCATTACGACATTTTCCTCATTTTTGTATTCACCTGTTTTGAGAAATCCTTGAAGTAAAGTTTGGCATTGTTCCCATGCATGAAACAAAAAGGTTTCAGCATGGATGGCTAAAAAGGCACTGACAATAATGAGTGATTGTCATGAATCATCTGATAATTTGTTATACAGTAATTATCTGAAGAACTGCATTACAAGGAAGTAAAACGGTGAAGTCAAGAGCATGGTCAATTTCACTGGAATACCCAAAGCAGTTCAAGACATGTGTCATTGTATTATTAATGGTTTAAGACACAGAAACTTAGAAAATGAGTGTAGGAGTAGGCCATTCAGCCCTTCAAGCCTGCTCCATCTTTCAATATGATCATGGCTGATAATCCAGCACAGTACCTTGTTCCTGCCTTATCCCAAGAACTTTTGATCCCTTTAGCTCTAAGAAATATATCTAGCTCCTTCTTAAAAAGATTCAATGTTTTGGTCTTAACCATACTGTGGCAGAGAATTCCATAGGCTCATGCTTCCCTGGATGAAGAAATTTCTCCTCATCTCAGTTTATTAGTCTAAATATAGTCATTTCTAACCTAGTGAGTTGAGTAGCCAACTGTGTAATGCTTGAATGACATAATGAAAGACCATAAACAATGACAACTGCAGACCCACCATGGTTGGATTTATGCTCAACCCCAGAAAGATGCAAAGTGGGTGTAAAATTGAATGCATGGCATCACCTGTTGACTACCTGCCTTCGCTGTTATTTCACCAGCAACTGGGTGGCCCATCTGACCTACTGACCTCAGCCTAATTGAGACCCATAAGACATTTCAAAAGTGGCCACTTCAGGGCATTTCCTCCCCCCCCCAATCATCACTGGCATTTAACCAGCAGCAGCAGTTACACAGACCAAGTGAACTTGTTAGTAGTTTGTAGCTGCCTTCTATTTGGACATCTAGTGCCCTATCTCCCCCAGGTTAGTGTTATGTTTGCACCCTGTTGGGTGAGGGTTGCCTGCATTTCCATTATTGGCCACCAATCATGGTGCTGCTGTTGAGTCTAGACATCTGTAGGTCATTTTATTGGTCTTTAACTCATGGATGCAGAACCTCCTCTTAGATCTGAAATAATTAACTGGCCAACAGCAAAAAATTCAACTGAGAGCTTCTTGATCACATGGAGGCAGGACCATCCCACAGTTCAAAGATGTGCAGATTAGGTGAATTGGCCATGCTAAATTGCCCGTAATGTTAGGTGAAGGGGTAAATGTAGAGGAATGGGTCTGTGTGGGTTGCTCTTCAGAGGGTCGGTGTGGACCTGTTGGGCCAAAGGGCCTGTTTCCACACTGTAAGTAATCTAATCTAATCTAATCTAAAATCCCTAATGGAATAACTCCACAGAGGCACCCTGTCACCAAGTCACCCACAATTTACACACAAAGAGTCCTTGACACAGATCTAGTTCCCTCAGAACCAACTCTCAGACAGAATAGGATGTCTGGCACTCCTGTTTATGTCTGTCAGCAGGGGTCCCTGGATTGCATCAAATTAACAATCCCAATCAGGAAACTCCTATTCTGAGGTCCACCTGACTGATCACATTATAATCACTACATCTAACATTTAAATGGAAATCAGAATCAATATCTTCATGTAAAGTGATGGCAAGTTAATCATGTTAGACTACCCTTCATCAGGGATCCTCTCAATTATTATCATTGAACAAACAAGTGATAAGCAAATTCTTTATAATATTAGTTCTCAAAAGCTGTCTTTGAAAATGCCAGCTGAATGTAGACAGAGACATTACAGAAAATCTGAGTAATATACTGTACTCAACTAGTTAAAGGCGGAATTGGTCAATGACATTAAAAAGACTGTAATTGGGACAGATGTGCAATAATGTATTAAGTGGCTGACAGCAATTTTATTGCTCTTTTTTGATTTTACAACTCTAATTATATCCATTTAGATTCAGGCAGGAAATATTCAGCAAAATCACTTTTTCAAATTTTCTATTTACCATAGAAGAGGTTTGCACACTGGTAATTACAGAAGCTTTTCCAGAAGATTCGGGATTGTATAATTGTGTTGCAACTAACCGGTTTGGTGCGACATCATGCTGTGCCCAGCTCACGGTCTATTCAGGTACAGTATGTACTGCATTGAGTGACCTGAACTCAAAAGCATTAAACAAAAATGCATGCTGGCACCATACAATAGTTTGCATGTGCAATGCAAATCATATTCCATAAAATTGACTTCATTTAAAGAGTCTTACAAAACATTATCTGCAATAAAAATGTAACAACTTATTAGCAGTTTTAATTTCTGATCATGGTTCAAAATATCCAGTTATGTAAAAGTCTTATTAAATGGACACACTCTCTAGAATTTGAATATTCTCTGATCCTACTAATCCTAGAGGAAAATTACCTTAATTGCTATGTTGTAAATGCATTCAAAAAGCTTTTTAAAATTCAGTGTATAGTGGCCAGAGCACCTCCACCACCTGTCTTCCCAACCCCACTATTGCATTGTGTAGCTCTACTCAATGCTACCAAAGTGACAATTGTTCTCATTAGTCTCAAAGGTAAGCCTGACAATATTTTTCAGCATTTAATATAGGGCACTTGAAATATAAAAAAACTATAGCATTAGACTAGACAATATTAATTGCCTGGGTAAGATTCTCCATTAAAATTTGTTCACTGTCCTTTCATTGCTCTTGTATATCATCCTTGCTTTTCTATTAATTTTCTCAACCACAGAACTGATTATTTAACAAAAACATGTATCCTCATCAAGGAGAACACTGAATGAATTATGCATTTGCAAAATTTTCAGTTGAGCATTGGAAAGTAAAACATTAGCCCAATTTTTTTATATCCAGTATCAATATTTAGTGCTTTCAGTTTACATGTTCAATATCCTTACATTACAATTTAAACAGCAACATCTCTTTCGTACACGAGGCAGATGTAGGAGTTCAAAAGGTAATGATGGAGGAGCCTCAGCCCCTCACCAATTATCTATTGGTTTGCGGTTCTGACAGCTTCTCTGGATGAGAGCAGGCTGACTATGACACATGGTGCAGGAAACCATTCAAGCATGGAGCGTACAAATGAATTCACATGGTTTAGGAGATAGTGTAGTTCAGGGAATATAAATGGAAATAGTTCAGAAATATAAATTGAATATAAATTGTTTTCTGAAGGCATGAACGTGAGTGCCAAAGACGATGCTGGTTTCCCAAAACCAAGGTAAAGGACATTTCAGGGCTGGAGAGGAACCAATAGTTGGAGTGGAATGATCTGGTTGTCATAGTACACTTAGATACCAATGGCAAACGTAAAACTAAGAAAGAGGTTCTGCTGAGTAGTATGCACAGTGAGAGGCTGAATTGAAAAGCACAGGCACAGGGTAATAATCTTTGGACTGCTACCTGAGCCACTGGCATAGGACAAATAAGATTAGACAGTGAAATGAGTGACTCAAAGATTGGGTGAAAGAAATGGGTTTCAGTTTATTGTGCAAATTATGTTTGTAGTTTATTGTTATTATTTGGTAACTTGGATTCAAAGTGGAGGAAGAACACATTTTAATTTTCAGTTCTATGAAAGTCACTTTAATAACAAAGGTAAGAAAGTTATTTTAAGCAGTGAACTCAAAAAAAGATTCCCAAGAAAGTACGCAATTTAGTTAAATTCCTCAATCATCTACCTGGAGAGTTAATTGCTTGTTTACAAAGTTGAGTTTCCTGTTACATAAACAAATGGAGAAGTCAGATTAGCAGAATGGCAGATGTTTACTTTGTAGAAGTCTGTAGGCTATGAGAGTTAGTAGAAATATTGAGAATGTCAGGAGGAGGAAAAAGTAATCCAAGATGGAGGACGGGAAAAATTTCTGGCTGTAACTGGCTGCTCCTTTTATTTTTGAAGTATTTTAGGTGTTGAAGGTGATCGAATTCCAAAAGCAGCAATTGCTGTTATAGATGCCTTGGCATTGTTTTGGAACTTTGGAGGAAAAAAAAGTCAAAACAACGGCACTTTTTTAAAAGGGAGAGGGACAGACAAAAGCAGCATATGGTGAGGTCAGGGTAGGAGAGAGAGAAAGAGGGAGAGAAAGAAACCCACATTACTAACTGACACAGAAGTGAATCTGTTCAGTAACTGCCTTTGCTGTTGAATTCATGTATCGCTGGACATTGACGTGCATCGGGGAAATTAACAAACAGTGAAATTCACAATTAATCTTGGAGGAACCTGTTTGAGAGAGGTCACAGCATAGAAACAGATAAGTGAATAGTTTTAAGTGTGGCCTTGGGGCCTTGCTGTAAGTCTGCAGTACTGAATAGAGTGGGTTCTTTCTTGATTATATGTTT
Organism: Chiloscyllium punctatum; assembly: GCF_047496795.1. Taxonomy (NCBI): domain Eukaryota; kingdom Metazoa; phylum Chordata; class Chondrichthyes; order Orectolobiformes; family Hemiscylliidae; genus Chiloscyllium; species Chiloscyllium punctatum. The sequence continues at coordinate 41,151,292 of NC_092758.1, forward strand.
TTATTGAGATATGTCTCTTGATTAAACTTAAAAATATAAGCCATAAGTATTAAGTTAGCCTGGAACAGTGTTTTGTAGAGCAATAAGATGGTGTTATTTTCTGGATCTGTAGATTGGAAGAAGCAGAAGTGGCTCTTAGTAGAGTGATATGATCTTCTTGTCAGACGTGGGAATTTAGGGAGAATTTACTTGTTACTGAGGATTATATGTGCAATAAATACCATTGGTTGTGAATCCCATCGCATTGAATGGATCAGCTGGAGTGACAGTAACAGGGAATGAGGAATTTACAAGATCCAGGGGGTGTAATGGATGGCAGTTATAGGAAGGGAGAAAAGTCGCAGACACTGTCACCTCAAAGGAAGAGAGGTAGGCAGCTCATGCAGGAGTCCTCTGTGGCTATCCCCATTTCAAACAAGTATGCTGTTTTGGAAAATGGAGGGGGTGATGGATTCTCAGGGGAATGTAGCACAAACAGCCAAGTTTCTGGTATTGAAACAGGCTTAAATGCAATGAGGGTTAGGTAAGGTTCTAAGAGATTGATTGTGTTAGGGGACTCTCTAGTCCAAGATACAGACAGACCTTTCTGTGACCAACAGTGAAGAATTAGAATGGTGCATTGCTTCCCTGGTGCCAGAATCCAGGATGTCTCAGAGACGGTGCAGACTATTCTCAAGAGGGAGAGGACCCAGCAAGAGGTCATTGTACACATTGGAACCAACGACATAGGAAGAGAAAAGGATGAAATTCTGAACGGTGAATACAGAGAGTTAGGCAGAAATTTAAAATGGAGGTCCTTGAGTGTAGTAATATCTGGATTACTCCCAGTGCTACGAGCTAGTGATGGTAGGAATAGGAGGATACAGCAGATGAATGTGTGGCTGAGGAGCTGGTTAATAGGAGAAGGATTCACATTTTTGGATGATTGGAATCTCTTTTAGGGTAGAAGTGACCTGCACAAGAAGGAGGGATTGCACCTAAATTGGAAGGGGACTAATATACTGGCAGGGAGATTTGCTCGAGCTGCTCAGGAGGATTTAAACTAGTACAGTAGGGGGTGGGATCCAGGGAAATAGTGAGGAAAGGGATCGATCTGAGACTGGTACAGTTGAGAACAGAAGTGAGTCAAACAGTCAGGGCAGGCAGGGACAAGGTAGGACTAATAAATTAAACTGCATTTATTTCAATGCAAGGGGCCTAACAGGGAAGGCAGATGAACTCAGGGCATGGTTAGGAACATGGGACTGGGATATTAAAGCAATTACAGAAACATGGCTCAGGGATGGGCAGGACTGGCAGCTTTATGTTCCATGATACAAATGTGACAGGAAGGACAGAAAGGGCAGCAAGAGAGGAGGGGGAGTGGCATTTTTGATAAGGGATAGCATTACAGCTGTACTTAGGGAGGATATTTCTGGAAATAAATCCAGGGAAGTTATTTGGGTGGAACTGAGAAATAAGAAAGGGATGATCACCTTATTGGGATTGTATTATAGATCCCCTAATAGTCAGAGGGAAATTGAGAAACAAATTTGTAAGGCGATCTGTTATCTGTAGGAATAATATGGTGGTTATGGTAGGGGATTTTAACTTTCCAAACATAAACTGGGACTGCTGTAGTGTTAAGGTTTAGATGGAGAGGAATTTGTTAAGTGTGTACAAGAAAATCTTTTGATTCAGAATGTGGATGTACCTACTAGAGAAGGTGCAAAGCGTGACCTACTCTTGGGAAATAAGGCAGGGCAGGTGACTGAGGTGTCAATGGGGGAGCACTTTGGGGTCAGCAACCATAATTCTATTAGTTTTAAGATATTAATGGAAAAAGGTAGAACTTCAACTTTTAGATCTGGTCTAAGTTGGAGAAAGGCCAATTTTGATGGTATTAGGCAAGAAGTTTCAAAAGCTGATTGGAGGCAGATGTTCGCAGGTAAAGGGACGGCTGGAAAATGGGAAGCCTTCAGAAATGAGATAACGAGAGTCTAGAGACAGTATATTCCTGTTAGGGTGAAAGGGAAGGCTGGTAGGTATAGGAATGCTGGATGACTAAAGAAATTGAGAGTTTGGTTAAGAAAAAGAAGGAAGCATGTGTCAGGTATAGACAAGATAGATCAAGTGAATCCTTAGAAGAGTATAAAGGCAGTAGGAGTATACTTAAGAGAGAAATCACAAAGGCAAATAGGGAACATGAAATAGCTTTGGCAAATAGAGTTAAGGAGAATCCAAAGTGTTTTTACAAATACATTAGGGACAAAAGGGTAACTAGGGAGAGAATAGGGCCCCTCAAAGATCAGCAAGGCAGCCTTTGTGTGGAGCCGCAGGAAATGGGGAAGATACTAATTAAGTATTTTGCATCAGTATTTACTGTGGAAAAGGACGTGGAAGATATAGAATGTAGGGATATAGATGGTGACACCTTGAAAAATGTCCATATTACAGAGCAGGAAGTGTTGGATGTCTTGAAATGCATAAAAGTGGATAAATCCCCAGGACCTGACCAGGTGTACTCTCAAACTCTATGGGAAGCTAGGGAAGTGATTGCTGGGCCTCTTGCTTAGATATTTGTATCATTGATAGTCACAGGTGAGGTGCTGGAAGACTGGAGGTTGGCTAATGTTTAAGAAAGATGGTGAGGATGAGCCAGGGAACTATAAACCAGTGAGAGCCTGACGTTAGTGGTGGGCATGTTGTTTGAGGGAATCCTGAGGGACAGGATATACGTGTATTTAGAAAGGCAAGGACTGATTAGGGACAGGCAACATGGCTTTGTGATCGCAACTTCCCTTCCCGCATGGTTGACGATGCCCTCCAGCACATCTCCTCCACTTAACGAACCACCGCCCTTAAACCCCACACCTCCCAATGCAACAAAGCCAGAACCCTTCTGGTCTTCACCTTCCACCCCACCAACCTCTGCATACAATACAACCCCACCAACCTCCACCACTTCTGCCTCCTCCAAACAGACCCCCACCAGAGATATATTCCCCGTGCACCCCACCCCTATCAGCGTTCCAAAAAGACCATTCCCTCCGTGACTCCCTCATCAGGTCCACACCCCCACAACCCACTCCTGACACCTTCCCTGCCACCGCAGGAAGTGCAAAACCTGCGCCCACACCACTCCCCTCACCTCTGTCCAAGGCCTAAGGGATCCTTCCACATCCATCAGAAATTCATCTGCACCTACACCAATGTCAACTATTGCATCTGTTGCACCCGGTGTGGTCTCCTCTACATCGGGGAGACAGGATGCCTTCTTGCAGATCGTTTCAGAGAAGATCTCTGCGATACCTGCACCCACCAACCCCACCACCCCATGGCTAATCATATCAGCTCCCCTTCCCACCCCATCAAGGACACACAGGTCCTGGGCCTCCTCCATTACCACCTGATGCCTGGAGGAGGAACGCCCCATATTCTGCCTTGGGACCCTGCAACCACACGGGATGAATGTAGATTTCAACAGCTTCCTCATTTCCCGTCTTCCCACATTATCCCAGTCCCAAGCCTCCAACTCCGGCACCACCCTTTGGACCTGTCCATCACTGCCCCCCTCCCCCAACCTACCACCTTCTCCCTCACTTTCATCCACCTGTTGCTTTCCCAGCTACCTCCCCCCAACTCCACCCCCTCCCATTTATCTCTCGGCCCCAATCCACGAGCCTCCTCAAAACATCTACTGCTCCTCGGATGCTGCCTGACCCGCGGTGTGTTTCCAGCACCACACTTTTGACTCTGATCTTCAGCATCTGCAGTCCTCGCTTTCTGTGTCGGAAATCATGTCTCACAAACTTGATTGAGTTTTTTGAAGAAGTAACAAAAAGGATTAATGAGGTCAGAAGCGGTAGACGTGATCTATATGGACTTCAGTAAGGTGTTTAACAAAGTTGCCCATGGGAGACTGGTTAGCAAGGTTAGATCTCTCAGAATACAGGGAGAACTAGCCATTTGGATACAGAACTGGCTCAAAGGTCGAAGACAGAGAGGGTGCTGGTGGAGGGTTGTTTTTCAGGTTGGAGGCCTGTGACCAGTGGAGTGCCACATGGATCATTGCTGAGTCCACTACTTTTTGTCATTTATATAAATGATTTGGATATGAGCTTAAGAGGTATAGTCAGTAAGTTTGTAGATGACACCAAAATCGGAGGTGTAGTGGACAGCGAAGAAGGTTACCTCGGATAACAATGGGACCTTGATCAGATGAGCCAATGGGCTGAGAAGTAGCAGATGGATTTTAATTCAGATAAATATGAGGTGCTGCATTTTGAGAAAGCAAATCTTAGCAGGACTTATACACTTAATGGTAAGGTCCTAGGGAGTGTTGCTGAACAAAGAGACCTTGGAGTGCAGGTTCATAGCTCCTTGAAAGTGGAGTCGCAGGTAGATAGGATAGTGAAGAAGGCATTTGGTATGCTTTCCTTCATTGGTCAGAGTATTAAGCACAGTGGCACAGTGGTTAGCACTGCTGCCTCACAGCGCCAGGGACCTGGGTTCAATTCCTGCCTCAGGCGACTGACTGTGTGGAGTTTGCACATTCTCCCCATGTCCCCCTGCACCCACCAACTCCACCACCCCATGGCTAATCATATCAGCTCCCCTTCCCACCCCATCAAGGACACACAGGTCCTGGGCCTCCTCCATTACCACTCCATTAAGTATGGGCCAGGTGCTGGCAGGTTGGACTAGATTGGGTTGGGATATCTGGTCAGCATGGACGAAATGGACTGAAGGATCTGTTTCTGTGTTGTACATCTGTATGACTGTCTGACTCTATGTAGCCAAACTATCAGAGACTAGAAAATGCCTTTGGATAATTAGAGCTGAAAGTATATCTTAAATTGTAATCTGAGGAAAAGGAATAGAGAAAGGAATTTGAGTAACACTTAATGAGTTATGATTGGAGAGATACTTCATTGGGATTGATGATTGAAAAAGATATGGTTGGGAAAAAGGTTTAACCTTCATTTTGCTGATCATGTTAAGCACTTTCTAAATTATTATATATACTGCTTTTTTTCTCTTTTGTGTGTTACAATCCTAGCTCATGGTAAAGCTGGACAAATCAGAATCCAGGGTGACTTGATCTGAAGTTCATTTTTGCAGTTGGTTTTATGGTGGATAACCACTTAACATATTCACACAAAATTAAATGTGTGTCTACAGATGTACTCCACAATGGAGAAAGAGATGAAGCTCTGAAGAGTCATCTATAATTAGGGGGACAGATAGTATCCTTTGCAAGCCGGATCGGGAGTCTCGCATGGTGTGTTGCCTGCCCGGTGCCAGGGTGCGAGACATCTCTGACCGGCTTGAAAGGATATTGGAGCGGGAGGGGGAGGATCCAGTTGTTGTGGTCCACGTTGGTACCAACAACATAGGCAAGACTAGGGTGGAGGACCTGTTTGGGCATTACGAAGCACTAGGCAGGAAATTGAAGCACAGGTCCTCAAGGGTCATAATCTCCGGATTACTGCCCGAGCCACATGCCAATTGGCATAGGGACAAGAAAATTAGGCAAGTAAATATGTGGCTAAGGGATTGGTGTGGGAAAGAGGGATTCCACTTCATGGGGCATTGGCATCAGTTTTGGAACAGGGGGGATCTGTACCGTTGGGACGGTCTCCACCTGAACCGATCAGGTACCAATGTTCTAGTGAAGAGGATAAATAGGGTGGTCAGTAGGACTTTAAACTTCTGAGTTGGGGGGAAGGGAAAGTGAAAGCGACAGGGAGTATGGAGGTAAATGGAAAGATAAGCAGCAGGATAGCATGTTTCCAGGCGGATTTAAAATTGAGGCAGACTGAGAATGCAGAAAAAAGCAAGGATAACTTAGGACATATGACTTACAACATCTCTAATAAGGAAGTTAGCATTAAGGCACTTTACCTGAATGCTCGTAGCATTCATAACAAAGCCGATGAATTAATGGCACAGATAATAGTGAATGATTATGATGTAGTAGGCATCACAGAGACTTGGTTACAGGGGGGTCAGGACTGGCAGTTAAACCTCCATGGTTTTTCAACTTATCGAAAAGACAGAGAGGTGGGCAGAGGGGGTGGGGTTGCCTTGTTAGTTAAGAACAAAACTAAATCTATGGTATTGAATGACATAGCGTTGGATGATGTGGAGTCTGTGTGGGTGGAATTGAGGAACCACAAAGGCAAAAAAACCATAATTGGAGTTGTGTACAGACCTCCTAACAGTGGTCAGGACCAGGGACGCAACATGTACCGGGAAATAGAGAAGGCATGTCAGAAAGGCAAGGTTACATTGATCATGGGTGACTTCAATATGCAGGTGGACTGGGTAAATAATGTTGCTAGTGGATCTAAAGAAAGGGAATTCATGGAATGCTTACAGGATGGCTTTTTGGAACAGCTTGTCATGGAGCCCACAAGAGAGCAGGCTATTCTGGACCTAGTGCTTTGCAATGAACCAGACTCTATAAAAGATCTTAAAGTAAGGGAACCCTTAGGAAGTAGCGACCATAATATGGTAGAGTTCAGTCTGGAGTTTGAAAGGGAGAAGGCAAAATCTGATGTAATGGTGTTACAGTTGAATAAAGGTAATTATGAGGGCATGAGAGAGGAACTGACTAAAATAGACTGGAAGCAGAGGCTAACCGGGAAGACACTAGAGCAAAAATGGCAGGAGTTTGTAGGTATAATTGAGGACACTGTACAGAGGTTCATTCCCAAGAAAAGAAAGATTAACCGGGGAGGGATTAGACAACCTTGGCTGACAAAGGAAGTCAGGAAATGTATTAAAGAAAAAGAGAGATCCTATAAAGTGGCTAAGAACAGTGGGAAATCAGAAGATTGGGAAGGATACAAAAGCAAACAGAGGATAACAAAGAGTGTAATAAGAAATGAGAGGATCAAATATGAAGGTAGGCTAGCCAGTAATATTAGAAATAATAGTAAAAGTTTCTTTCAGTACATAAGAAACAAACGACAGGCAAAAGTAGACATTGGGCCACTTCAAACTGATGCAGGAAGCCTAGTGATGGGAGATAAGGAAATAGCAGGAGAACTTAACAAGTACTTTGTGTCAGTTTTCACAGTGGAAGACATGAGTAATATCCCAAAAATTAAAGGGTGTCACGGGGCTGAGTTGAGTATGGTTGCCATTACGAAAGAGATAGTGCTAGAAAAGTTAAAAAGTCTTAAAATTGATAAATCTCCTGGCCCCGATGGGATACACCCTAGAGTTCTGAGAGAGGTTGCTGAGGAAATAGCAGAGGCATTGGTTGAGATCTTTCAAGAGTCACTGGAGTCAGGAAAGGTCCCGGATGATTGGAAGATGGCTGTAGTAACCCCCTTGTTCAAGAAAGGATCAAGGCAAAAGATGGAAAATTATAGGCCAATCAGCTTAACCTCGGTTGTTGGTAAAATTCTAGAATCCATCATTAAGGATGAGGTTTCTAAATTCTTGGAAGAGCAGAGTCTGATTAGAACAAGTCAACATGGATTTAGTAAAGGGAGGTCATGCCTGACAAACCTGTTGGAATTTTTTGAAGAGGTAACAAGTAGGTTAGACCAGGGGAACCCAGTGGATGTGGTCTATCTGGACTTTCAAAAGGCCTTTGATAAGGTGCCACACGGGAGGCTGCTGAGCAAGGTGAGGGCCCATGGTGTTCGAGGTGAGCTGCTGGGATGGATTGAGGATTGGCTATCTAACAGAAGGCAGAGAGTTGGGATAAAAGGTTCTTTTTCAGAATGGCAGCCGGTGACGAGCGGTGTCCCACAGGGTTCGGTGCTGGGGCCACAGCTGTTCGCATTATATATTAATGATTTGGATGAGGGAACCGAGGGCATTCTAGCGAAGTTTGCCGATGATACGAAGTTAGGTGGACAGGCAGGTAGTACTGAGGAAGTGGGGAGGCTACAGAAGGATCTAGACAGGTTGGGAGAGTGGTCCAGGAAATGGCTGATGGAATTTAACGTGAGCAAGTGCGAGGTCTTGCACTTTGGCAAAAAGAATAAAAGCATGGACTACTTTCTAAATGGTGAGAAACTTAATAAAGCCAAAGCACAAAGGGATCTGGGAGTGCTAGTCGAGGATTCTCTAAAGGTAAACATGCAGGTTGAGTCTGTGATTAAGAAAGCGAATGCAATGTTGTCTCTTATCTCAAGAGGGTTGGAATATAAAAGCAGAGATGTACTACTAAGACTTTATAAAGCTCTGGTTAGGCCCCATTTGGAGTACTGTGTCCAGTTTTGGTCCCCACGCCTGACCCATTGTGATGTCCAATATTTTTTGTTTTCAGTGGAGAAAGAGGGTGTGAGTCTGATTTTGATTCTGAAAATGTTTAAAATCTACATATCCAATAACTCTCTGTTATTTTTATGAATCATAATCATATGATTTTCTTTGGAGAGATCCCATGATTAGAATTTCATTCTGTTTTACTGGGGTTTAATGCAATAATTGCGTAATCTATAAGTCATTCATGTTACAAGAAAACTTTTGTAACAGACATTTCATCAAGAGAAAATATGAAAGAAAACAAATGTTATGATCTGAATTGACTTGTGTAGAATATAATTGTTATATCAATCATTGTGTCTTTAACTGAGAGATATTGGGACAGCAAACTTTGTTTTAACTGGCACCTTATGAGCCAGCATTCTCAATAAATCAGCAAAAATTATATGCCTCAAATATTGCAAATTTTACTGTATTATTCTGTCCAATTATTGTAGTTTTTTTAAACTTAGTTACCTCCGTGTAAATACACTTGTTACTCAATAAATGGCCACTCGAAATATCAACTGTTGATTCAATTTTGAGTCAACTTCTCCTCAAATACCACGATCTACTGTAATGTCTGAGTAGTCAGTTAAGGGTGCAACCTCGAAAGCTTTCTGCTGGAAAGTTTTATTTAAGGCAAAGTTGCATTATTATTTATGTGGTTGATGTTGTAAATGAAATATAACAGTGATGTGTCTACCACCTGCATTACATTTCTAAAACTTAGTATGTGTTTTTACATTGATTACGTGGATCTCCTGATTATCCGGAATATATGATCAACTGGCACATTCCTGGTCACATAGGTGCTGGGTAATAAACATTTTGCTGTACTGTCAAAGTAAAATACAATTGATAATCTGAGGATATTTTGATAAAAAGTGAAAACGCCTCTTCAAGGTACCTTTTCAATTTTTGAAGGGGAGTTTAGGTACAATAAGATTGGTCACGCATTGTTATTATTTGGGATCTTGGGACCAAAAGTAGAGAAAAGTAGATTTTAGTTTTCAATTCAATGAAGGTAATTTTTTTTAATATAAAATGTCAGAAAGTTATTTTGAGCAGTAAACAACAGGCAGCTTTTCCAAGGAAATATGTGGTTTAAGTTAAACAACTCAATTAGCTACCTGGAGAGTTAATTGCTGCATACTTACAAAGTTGAGTTTCATGTAACAAAACCAGATGGCCAAATATCACTAGTAGGTTGAATTCAGAACAGCAATTTTTTTTAAATTTGTAGAAGTCTGTGAGATATGCGGGTCGGCAGAGATCTCCAGGCTATCAGAATTGGAAAGAAGTTTTAAGCTACTTCAGCAGTCCAACGTGAAGAGCTGGAATGAGTTATATGAGTCAAATGTGAAAGAGCTGACAGCAATTTTCATTAGGATTGAATGCCAGTAAAGAATATTGCTTAGAAAAGGGTTGAATCTTTCTTTTTGCCATTTATGTAAAAATATTTCCATCTTGTCATATAGACTTCATTTCTGTGTAATGAACTTACATTTTTTGTTAAAAGAACATTGACAGCATTGTGTGAGTATGTTCAGTAATTGACCACCATGGCTACCAAACTGAAAATAAAACATATTGCCATATTTCACTCTGAGACCTGACATATTCAGTTTTACTCTCAGCTGGGATTATGACAATATGGTACTGGCATCAGTACTGAGGGAAGAGGGAGTTGTGCCAATAGAATGGGCTTCATCTGAAATGGTCTCGGACCAGTGTCCTGGTGAGTCAGATAATGAAAGGTTTAAAGATAAATACTGGGGGTGAGGTCAAATTTTGAAAGTTAACAAAATAGTAGAAGCTAACAATGCAGGCAGCAATGTGAGTAATGGTAATGTGAATGGTTACTGAACAGTGGTGAAAGTCATTTATAGGCTTCCAAATACTAGTTATACTGTCAGAGTATTAAAGTATTGGAACATGTAACAAAGGAAATGAAATAATTGTAGTAATATGCTTCAGATCTCTTAGGTAGTCTGAGGTATTGAGCGAACATGTATTTTGCATGAACTTTGGAATAGAAGTTCTAACTTTCTTACTACAACACGTTGCTCAGGAATCTCTGCCACAGGAAGACCTGATGGATAAGGAAAGTGTCTTCATAACACAACCTGCTATTGACATGTGTGGGAAGGTTTTACAGGTTGATAATCAAACTGTATGATTGTGTTATGAAGACACCTTCCTTATCCATCAGGTTCTTGGGGTCAGACCCAACCTGGAGTGGAATGTTCAGTGGAAGGAGTTTCACACACTGCAAGACAAGACTTCGATATAATTTTTAGGTTACTTACAGTGTGGAAACAGGCCTATCAGCCCAACAAATCCACACCGACCCACCGAAGACCAACCCATCCATACATTTACCCCTTCACCTAACACTACGGGCAATTTAGAATAGCCCATTCACCTAACCTGCATATTTTTTGACTGTGGGAGGAAACCGGAGCAAACCCATGCAGACAAAGGGAGAACATGCAAACTCCTCACAGACAGTTGCCTGAGGCGGGAATTGAACCCGGGTCTCCGACACTGTGAAGTAGCAGTGTTAACCATTGTGCCACCATGCCACCCAAAAGGCTTCAATATAATGGTTGAGCAGGACCCTTGTTTTCATATAAACTGGATCAGTGTAAGTGTCAGACCTTAAAAATAACTTTTTAGAATGATTTATGACACTTCCCTGAACAATATGTTTTTAAACCAACTAGTGATTAAGCTATTTTAGATTTAATATTGTACAATAAGACTGGGTCTATTTGAAATCTCATAGGAAACCCCCACTGAGAAATACTGATCATAATGCAATCTAATTCCACATAATGTTTAAAAATGAGATACTCCAAGCATTTAACAAAGCCAAGATTGGAGAGTTCACTTAGCGTGATTGGGTACATAGATGGAAAAAGATATGAATTTTATGTTCCAACGGTTGACTTAAATAAACAATACAAAAAAACACTCTATTGAAAACACTCAGTGAGAAAGAACCATCCTGTCTTACCAAAGAGATGTCAGAGAATGTTGGATTAAAGCAAGAGGCTTGAAGTGTTACAAAGATTGAAGCAAATCTGAGGATTTAGAGTGATTTAGGAACCAGGGGCAGAATCTCATAAGGGTCTCTGTGACAATGGCCTTGTGAGATTTGAGGCAGAATCAGCTGGGAAGTCTGGTGAGGCCTGTCTCAGTGTGAGAAGAAGCTTGGAATATCTTTGATGCTTTTGCCAAACGGGCAAGGTGAGGTATTTACTAGCAAGTCATGAATTGTCAATTAGGGGGAATTATTGCTTGTTAATTGCCTTGTTAACTGCCCAACTCACCTCATTAACATTCAATTTCCTGAACAATTCATTGAACAAGCTAGACATAGAGAAATCTTAACAGGGCAATCAGAGCTGGTACCTGGCAACCTCAACTCACTGAATGCTCTGAAGGATGGCCAAGTTCTTAGCACCAAACAACAACTCATGGCATAATCCATGGGCACCAACTGCACATACCGTCATCCATGGACATTGGAATCTAGCATTTGCCAATCCCTCACAACCATTACGGCACCACTCCAATACACAAGCAGCCCATTTACGAAGCAATGATTCGCATTGCAGGGTGCAATGGCAATCAGTGTTGAAAGTCTGCTGTGAGGACACTCAGCACACAGGGACGGGCGCTCTGCTCAAGGAGTGGATCAGGCTGCATCTCAGGCCTGCTCACTTAGAGCTTGCCCATTTAATGTGCTGGCAGCTACCAAGCCTTGCCTTGCCATACCAGTTAGCGCATTGGCACTTCAGGAAGAATCACCAGCTATCAGTACTGCTGTACTGATCAACTCTGTTGCACAGACAAATTAGGAACCTGGGTTTGGGCGTGTGCCTTGATGCATGGCACATTAATGCTAACAGTATGTACCAGCTGTCTGCATGGCAAACACACTGGATGTGCCTTCAATCAAATGGCCATGTTGGAACGTTGGTTGGGACAGTTGCAGACCAGTCAAGAGGGGTTTGCTGTCAGCAAGGCGGTTCTTTGGTGTGGGGGAGGGAGAAGTAGAGGTAGTAGTGGAGGTGGGACAAGAGCGGTGATGGGGAAAATTCAAGGTGTATGAGAGGGAAATGCAGAAGTGCATCAAAGGATGTGATAAGCTACAGGGTAGTGGGCCATGACCATCAACCTGGCCTCCACAGGGTGAGTGTAGGGGACCAGGGTGGGCATCATTATGGTATAATGTCAGAGTTCAGGGAGCAGGAAGGTGAATTTTCACATTGGTAGGTTCCCACATTAGGGGGATTGATGGAAATGGATTGTTGGGGTTGGACAATGTAGAAAAGGACACAGTCGGATAGAGAAGCTACCCCATTCCCTGGTGTGACTCAACGTGCTACAACTGAAAAATGATTGGCTAAAAGAACAGGATCTATGTTTGCTGGACATTAGGACTTTGAAGGGGTGAATCCATGAAGCTTGGATTCGCAAACCAAACCCTGGCTACATTTCATTTGCAAACACTTATTTGCCCATATGCAATGTATGAACAATGGACTAATACATAATGTGTTGATCAAAGATGGATTACACTATGCTATTGGTGCTGGCAAAACCAATATTGCCATCTCAGTGATATAGGAGTTAGCAGCAATGACTTAAAAGAAGGTAAACATTGGACAGAAGCATCCCATTACTTGTAAAACTTCAAAGGCTACTGGGTGATGAGGTGAATGTCACTGCATTGTGCGTCATGTAAAGGTAATGATGACTCTAATGAATGCAATAGAAAGTGGAGTGGTTGAGGTGGGTCTGGAATGGGAAAGAGTTGGATGTAATACGTTGGTCACTCAGCCAACATGTTGGTTCACAAACTGCAACCAGGGCCTTGGTGGAGCAGATGGTCAGAAAACTGATGGTCCATTTCACAGTTTGGTGTAGTTTGGAGGGACCTCCAGTGTGATCTGGACATAATCTAGACCATTCTGGCACACTGTATTCTACCCAATTGAAGCAGGCAACGAGGTGATGTAAAACTAAGGGAATAGGTGAAGTTATCTGAGAAGTGGAATGAGAACACTGAGCTGGAGGAAGCTCTCTCATTGTGGATAATGGAGCTCAGCTATGTTGGGCTCTAAAAGGCAGGCAGGATCTGATTGACATCCGGTTCCTGTAGATGCCAGTTGGGTGCAGAAGACATCACGGGCTGTCAAGGTTAAAATGCCAGCAGTTGGATTGCATTGTGTGGAAAAACTGAAGCCTGTATGTTTCCTTTGTGTTCACTTTTGCTGACTCACAATCAAACATGCTGACTCATGTTTAGACTTGTCTGAGTACTTGTCTGTGTGTGATGTTCTCCGAGTGGATAATGACAAGATATGTGTGACTACTTAGAATTGAACAAAGCAGAGACTCCGAGAGAGTTGTTAGAAAGGATGAAGATAAAGAAAAGAAGGCAGTATGACTGGGGTGAGGGAATGAGGTTGCACGTGTGAGGGAGTGTCAGTTTTAGGCAGCATGGCTTTGTGCTGCTGTGACATAACATTAGCAGCAAAGAGCAATGCCAGTTTGCTCAGCTGCCTTTCGATTGGGGCACAGGCACAAGGGATGTCATCCTTTCAGTCAGTAGTGAGTTGTTTAAGGAATGGTGAGTGGTAAGACAGGGAGAGAATCAGACATGGTGGATGCCATAGGGATGGGGTAGGTAGTTAATCAAATGAGTTTAATAAGATGGAGCAAGAGATCCTCTAGGTTTCATGATGAGAAATCCTCCAAAAAAAACTTAATGCAACTCGCACTTACCCAAAAAAGCATAAAATTCAGCCCCTGACCACTTGATAGTTAGCAAAAAGGGGAACATATATATAATCTATAGAATAAACTAACCATAAAAATAAAAACAGATTGTAAAAGCTTTTATAATTATATAGAGTGAGTAGAAAACATATTACATACTGAGAAGAGACAGTAAACTAGGGGCCAATCAAAAATGAAGAAAATGAGGCACACAATGTCAGCAAGAGAGAGTACTGAATAAATAATGGATTAATATGTGCTTCAAATCCCTTGGCCCTGATGGCTGAGAGATTAGGGCTATAAAAGAGGTAGTTACAGAGCTAATACATGCACAGGTTATGAGTTTCCAAAGCTCCTTAAATTCTGCAACAATCCCAGAGGATTGTTAGTTAGTGAATGCAACAGTGTTATTCAAGAAAGATGGGAGAGTAAAAGCAGGAACTATAGGTCAGATAGCCTAATATCTACCACCAGGAAAGTGCTGCATTCTTTTATTAACTAAGTCTTAACAATGTACTCAAAAGAGCATGGTAAAATAAGAATAAGTTCAAAATGGTTTTACAAAAGAGAAATTCCGTAACTAATAGGGTTGTGGTAGGACTGATAACCAGGAACCAGTAGATGTGGTGAACATAGAAACTAGGAACAGGAGTAAGCCATCTGGCCCTTTGAGTTAGCTCCACCATTTAATCTGATCATGGCCAATTTTCTATCTCAACCTCATATTCCCTCTTCCTTCTTTAATATCTAAATAATTATGAATCACTCTCTTGAATATACTCAGTGACCCAGGCTCTACAGCCTCTGTAGTAGAACATTCCACAGATTGCCCACCCTCTGAGTGAAGAAATGTTTCGTCATCTCAGCTCTGAATGGTCTACTCCAGATCCTCTGACCCCAAGGTCAGAGTTAGGGACAATATCCTCCTAGCATCTATTCTATTCAGTCCTGTTAGAATTTTATACATTTCAATCAGATCATTGTTATAAACGCCAGTGAAGACAGACCCAGCCAAACAAATGTCTCCTCATTTGACAATCCTGCCATTGCCCAGTATCAGCCTAGTGAAATCTCACTGCACTCCCTTTATGGAAAGTCTGTCTTTCCTGAGGTAGGGAAACCAAACTGCATACAATACTTCAAGTGCAGTCTTACTAAGGCTCTGTATGACTAGTAATTCATCCCTACTTATGAACTCAAATCCTCTTGCAAAGAAGGCCCCCATACCATTTGCTGTCCTAATTGCTTGTTTCACTTGTCTGTTTACCTTCATTGACTGATGTATAAAGATACTAGATCCTCTGTCATCCACATTTCTCAATATATCACCATTTAAATAATGTTCTTCATACCAAAGTCTATAACTTCACATTTATTCACATTGTACTGCTTTTGCCATGTGTTTGCCCACACACTGTACTTGTCTGTTTTGTCAGAAGTCCCTCACAACTCACAATACAGTATCACTACTTTGTGATATCAGCCAAATGGTAAATATCACATGGAACATGGAAACTTTGGTCTACTTGAATTGTCAAACAAGCATCCAAAGGGTGTTATACTAAAGGATAATACACAAAGGTTCATGGTTTTGCAGGTGATACATTAACATGGATAGAGGATTGGTTAATGGACAGGAAGCGAAGAGTAAGAATAAATGGAACATTATCAATACTAGTGTCATGCTACAAGGATCAAGACTTGAGCCTCAGACATTTACAATCCGTACTTAGACAAAAAGACAGAAAGTAATGATCTAAGTTTGATGATGAGACAAAGTTAGGTGGGAATACAAGCGTGAGGTGCTGTATACAGACACATAAGCAACAAGGTGGCAGGTGGAGTATAATGGGGCGCCAGCATAAAGCTGCTTGGGTCATCAGAATAGAAATGCAGAATATTTATTTTTAAGTGAAAAACCTGGAAATATTGATATTCAAAGAGTTGATGGTGCTGACACAAGGAACACAAAACATTAGCATGCCTACAGAAAACAATTCGAAAAGTAAGTGCAATTTTGGATTTTATTGAAAGAGAGTTGGAGTATAAGAATAAGTAAGTCTTGGCACAAATGTATGGGATTTTGTGAATCCAGTTCCAAAAAATTGTGCAACCGTTGTCTCCATATTCAAGGGATCTTTGTGCAATGTGTCTGGTACAGCAAATGTTTACGAGATGGGTTATAGTCATAGAGTCATACAGCATGGAAACAGACCTTCAGTCCAACCAGTCCATGCTGACCAATGAGATGGTCTCTCCTATGATGAGAGACTGAGTTTATATTCTCTGGAGCTTAGAAGAATGTAAGGTGATCACATTGAAACATTCACAATTATGAAGTGACTTAATCAGGGAAATACGGAAATGTTTCCCCTGGCTGAGGAAGCAAGAGCAAGGAAGTCAGTTTCAGGATAAGGGATTGTTCAATAAAGACGAAGGGAGCAAAATCACTTCTCTCTAATCTTTGGAATTCCCTACCCCAGAGGATTGGGGATGCTCAATGATTAAATATATTTAAGTCTGAGATAGACAGATTTTTGGTCTCTTGCAGAATCAAGGGATGTGAGGAGTGAGCAGGAAAGTGGAGTCGAAGCTGAAAATCAGTCAATGATTATATGGAAAGGCAGTGTAGGCTCAAGGGGCCACATAGTATACCCCTGATACTACTTCTTGTAGTCTTCTGTTCTTGCATCAGCGTTATATTGGCTGAGCAGTGTCAGTTTGTGGGAAGATTTCAGAACCGGACTAATTCTTTGGAGCTAGATTAAGTATGTCTAAATTTATAATCTTATAAATGATCAAAGTCGATATTCATGCATCAATTTGAAGGAGACTTGAATATAGATGCCAGATTCAGAGAGGATAATGTGGTGCACCAGCTAATCTGCTATAAATAATGCCTTTGACATTGATACTAACACAGATATGATGGTCTAACTGACCGCCTTTTGAACAGTATCATTCCATGATTCTAGAAAAGGGAAGTTTAGAGTCATACAGTCATAGAGCATGGAAACAGACACTTCGGTCCAACTCATCTATGCTGACCAATTTTCCTAAACTAATCTAGATCCATTTGCCTGTGTTTGGCCCATATCCCTCTAAACCTTTCTTGTTCATGTACCTATCCAAATGCCTTTTAAATGATGTAACTGTACCTGTATCACCACTTCCTCTGGCAGCTCATTCCACATACGAACCACCCTCTGTGAGGAAAAGTTGCCCCTCAGGTCCCTTTTAAAGCGTTCTGCTCTCACTTTAAAAATATGCCCCTAGTTTTGAACTTCCGTACCCTAGGGTAAAGACCTTTGCTTTTCACCTTAACTGTGCCCCTCATAATTTTATAAATCTCTATAAGGTCACCCCTCAACCTACTGCACTCCAGTGAAAATGTCCCAACCTCTCCTTGTAACTCAAA
The DNA here is from genome assembly GCF_047496795.1 of Chiloscyllium punctatum. Lineage (NCBI taxonomy): Eukaryota > Metazoa > Chordata > Chondrichthyes > Orectolobiformes > Hemiscylliidae > Chiloscyllium > Chiloscyllium punctatum. The sequence continues at coordinate 41,168,756 of NC_092758.1, forward strand.
CCCTCCATTCCAAGAAACATCCTGGTAGATCTTTTCTGAACCCTCTCCGATTTAATAATATCCTTCCTATAGTAGGACCACCAGGACTGTACACAGTACTCCAAAAGTGGCCCCGTTTTAAAAACAAACACTCAAATGTTAGTATATATGCTGTAGAGCAAGGCAGATTCTTAGATCCGTTCTTAAATGCACTCTTATTTAAGAGATGGCTAGTGCAGGAGTTTCATCAAAGATCACACAAATAGAGCAATTAGTGTTCCTTTCAAGTCTGGCTAAGGGATATTGTGGCAGAGAAGTGTTTACTGCATGGTAGCAGTAAATGTCTGAAAATGCTCTATTCTTCAGCATTAACATCCTTCACCTCAGTAACATTACATTTTAGGAAGTTACATGTTATTATGGTTTCAGAATTCTTATATATGTGCTTCCTACACATTAGTGCAAATAAGCAGACGTGCAAGACTATAGTGATGTGAAAAATAACCAATTCTGCTCAAGTAAGCCATTCTATGCATTTAGAACAACTCAATTCAAGCAGAAAAAGCATTAAATATTTTTAGAAATTAAATGTAATGCAATACTTATGAATTTTGATGAGAGTAATACTTTCTGTAAAGTTTGCTTTTTTTTATGGAGAACTTATTAAGGTAAGCTACTTTTGCTGAGAGCAAAGCCAAGTAGCCCCAATATTATCACGTACATAGGTTTAAAAGCTAGATGTTCATTCTGAAACAATTATTGATAGATCACAGTGTAGTTGTTTAATGAACTCCAACCATGCTCTTGAAGAACTCAGATCTACAGTAGAAGGGAAACATGGAGCCGAGAAAGAAATTTGAGATCCAACCTGAAATTAAATCATGAGGAAACTATTCTTAAATACAGTTATAGAATTCAAAACAATCCAATACAGTAAAGGAACAGGTCCTTCAGCCCACCAAGTCTGCGCCGATTCTAATCCATGCACTGGTTTCTATCTCTCTGCTCGCCTCCCATTCTTATCTCTCTCAAGGTATGCCTTAAACATTGATAACATGCCTGCTTCCGCCACCTCCACTGGCTATGTGTTCCAGACACCCACTACCCTCTGTGTGAAAAGTTTTCCCTTGCACTTCTTCCCTAACCTTCCCTCCTCTCACCTTGAACCTGTGCCCTTTTGTAGTTGACCTTGGAGAAAGCCTCTGACTATCCACCATATCTATGCCTCTCATAATTTTCTAGACCTCTTTCAGGTTGCCCCTCAGCCTCCACCTTTCCGGTGAAAACAATCGGAGTTTATTCAACCTCTCCTCATAACTAAAACATTCCAAACCAGGCAACATCCTTGTAAACCTTCTCTGGACCCTCTCCAAAGCATCCATATCCTTCTGGTAGTGTGGCGACCAGAACTGCATACTGTATTCCAAATGTGGCCAAACTAAAATTTTGTACATCTGTAAAATGACTTGCCAGTTTTTTTTATTCAATGTCCCAGCTGATGAAGACAGGTGCACTATAAGCCTTCTTGAGCACCTTATCCACCTGTATGCCCAGATCCCCCTGTATGTCACTGCTCCTAAGGCTCCCACTGAATAAAGCAATTATAGAAAATCATGTATGGAGTGATAGGTATCATTGTGTTGGCCTGGGATAACTTACCAGAGGTGCTGATGTGACAGTTGATGGTGTTCAGGCTACATCTTTTAAAATCTTAACAGTCTTCCCCTTCCTTTGCAATAATATTCCTAAATTATGTGAAGTCCTTGAGTAATAAGGCTGGATTTCAGTGACATTTTCCAGGTCTCTAACAATATAGCTCTATGCCTGGGCAGTAGAATGAATGTACAAACCATGTAAGGTTCCAACTCTCCAACTGCTCCCTCTTCTTGTGATAAGAATCTGACTTTTGGTTGATGTTTTGCTATCCATAATGGATCACCACAGAAGTGAATGCTGCTGCTTGCTGATTTGTGGTACTGAGTGTTTGCCTTATTATGAACTATTTACCACTACTCCATTAACACAGCTCAATTTGGGGCAATTTTCTGAGTTCACTCCAATTTGCCACCGGTTACATTAATAATTCCAACCCCACTGTGTCTTAATTCAGGAAAAAAAACTTTTAAAAATTGAGATTTTATCTATAAATAATGATTTATTTTCAAATAAAAAACTAACGTACCTTGGCAGTTTGCTTATACAGCTCATTAGTACTGTAATTAAGCTCGAAAGATCATATGAAGTTGCAGCCCCTCCTGCAGTTTACCTATGGTTATAAAAACATGCCCACTATGTGGTGCTCAAAGATCTTTAATAGTCATACAGCTCTTTCCTCATTTAATTACGCTCCTGCTTCTATTCCAAATTAAGGCTGATTAATATTCTAATTAGGAAAAAAATCGAGTTCTATGCTTTAAAAATTTGCGAATTCTATAGTTATGATAATCGGTGCTTGATCTTCATGCATTGGTTCCCTAGTTTAACATATCCAAAACTGTCTCTTCCTTATCCTGCCAGCTCACTTGTACACACTTCTTTTGTGAACTTGTGATTCTATTGCTAGGATACGGTAATAGATTTTACAATGTAAACTCAGGAAATTAAGATAGTGATGTCACTCTTCTTTCACATCTGAAATATGAACAAACATCAAATATAACATGACTTATAGCTCTAAATGGAGATCTGATGATAGCATCATGACTCCAGGTCAAGCTAGGTCTCCAGATGAAGGGTCTGTTAAATGAAATTCCATCAATGCTATTCCACCGCTGCAAAAAAAACTGTCAGAGCAATAGAAAATCAAGAATGCAAATAGAGACAGTAAGGACACACTTCAGCATTTAATCATCTGACCATGAAATTAATCATCTCCTTGTGTTTGGATTAATATTTTGAAAAGAAAATCATTCTGTAATTTACCATTTTAAATTATAGAAGTGGAGTTGTATGACAGTGCATTTTCAAATTCTGGATTAATTAAAACCATTTACTGTAGAAGGATTTTATGAGACTGATTATGAATGAATCAATCTCATAAAATCATTCATTAAATCTGAGTCATCATATATATTTTACACAATGATTTGTTGTGGTAAAATTTACAAATTATTCAGTAATATGATTAATTTGTATGGTACCTTTAGTGGTATACCTACCTCTGAAAAGTGATGAGAAATGTTTTGAAGATGGCAATTGCAGGCTGAGCACAACATTGTAACAAACCAACAGCAGCCTGAAGGCTTTGCAAAGCTATTCTCTGTAACCAAGTTGCTGATCAGCAGTTGAAAATCAAAATGGAAAATGCTAGAAGCTGTTCTTCAGTTTAAATCCTTCAGAAGTTAAACAAATATTGTCTAAGTTTCCAATAAAAATTCATATTTGTGTGAGTAGAGAACCTCAAGGCACGATGGCCTCCGATAAATGTGAAGGCTTCAGAGACATCTCACAGACAGACTTGATTTTACTGAGAGATCACACCTTGCGAGAGTGAGCATTTCAGTCACACATGTTTGGCAATGCCAAACACAGCCCATTGCATTTGATCAATCAATTTTAATAGGATCGCTACCACGATTATCCAATATGGGTAATCAATGGGTAAGGTTCACACATGGAAAATTGAGCTCTGTTTATTGTTCTAATTTTACTTTTTAAAGAATGTAAAATATAATATAACAATATGCCAATGTACATTGTTAATGGCATGTTATCTACTAATACATTTTGCAGAAAATCAGAGGACTCGAGAAGCTCAAGGTTTTCAGTCTTACACAGAAACACATCCAGATAACTCCCTGAGGCATCTGACTGTTGTGAATGACAATGGAATACAAACTACAGTAAACCGCAGTAATCCAGGTGTACTGGAAAACACGAGGCAAAAAGCTTGTAAACGTCTCACACTTGGTTCAGATGCTCAGATCCTTGAAGTTCGCTCTGATGTAGACACCTCTCCAACAAAGAAGTCACAAGCACAAAATCACCATCCTGAACTGTGAGTGTACACATATGTTCATAGCAAAATGTTCTTTTTAAACATAAACTGAGACCATTAGCAGGAAAATACGTATGCACAAAGAAGTTTGCTGAAATATTTCAGTTATCTATGCCTTAAACAAGTGAGGGAACCCACCAGAAGGAAAGCAATACTGGTTTTCGTTCAAGCAATGGAAAGAATAACAAGCCAAGATGGACTAAAAGAGTTGTTTACATGATCTAACAGTTGTTAATTTGAGGAAAGGCTGAACTGGTAACTAAAACTGTAGGAAACGGTGACTGAAGATAGTAAATTAAGTTTTAAATCATCATTTGCACTTTTTTAACTATCGAAAATGGCTAAGTTGGGCTTGAGTTGGGTAATGTGTCTACAAGGCAGTAGACTAGAAATCTCCAGCATGACAAAAGAAGACACAGCAGAAAGGTTTAGAAAATGTACAATAAATAAGGCTCCACAATCAGACAATTTCAATCCAAAGTGTAAAGTGAATTGGAAAATAATTGCCCCTACCTTTTAAAAAAAGGATGACCCTTCAAATTAAAAAATTGAGAGTTTCATCTCAGGATATGGGACCAGATGGAAGAATTAGAATGTGACTGTATGTTTGGTAATAACAGGTTTGAGGTAACTGGCCTTCGGGCTGGTTATGATTAATCAAGGTTAAGCTGCTAGCTCAATAGGTGTTCTCAGATTTCACCTACAGAAGGCAACTTACCAATATGGACACAGGTGGGGACAGTTTATTATGGATTTCATCCTTTGTATTTATTGTTTTCTTCAAGGAAATAAAATGTTGTGTTCAATATAGGACTGCAGGAGATTTTTTTTTTCTCAATTAATTGAATCAGGGACTCCTCACTCCTCCAACAACTGCAGAAATAGGTTAAAACTTCTGTTTGCCATTCCATTGCTGTTATCCCTTCCCGCAATGCTTAATAGCAAATTCTTTTCTTACCTTGTTCTTCATTCAGTCTCCTTCTTCAATTTCCTTTCAGTTTGCCAATTTTGTTATTCTCTTAGACGTGGAGTGTCAGAATTCATATTTTCTACAGTGCGTTCTCCACAATGCCTTGCTATCTTTCTCTTGGTTTCTGTTCTCTCTCAATATGGAGGACTCATTCTATACAGTTGTCAGCATTAATGCATCCTAAAAACATAAGGTGTCAGCCTTGGCACAGCAGTAATACTCGCATTTCTGAATCATAAGGTTGTGGATTCAAACACCTCTTCAGAATCTTCAGCACTTCATCTATACTGACACTTCAGTGAAGTACTGAGAGAACAAGGTCTGCAGTCTTGGTAAAGTACATGGGAAGCATCCTCTGTCCTCGTATTCTGCCCAATATTTAGTTCTCAACCAGCACCACCAAAGTAGATGATTTGATCACTTTATTTTAAAAGTGCTGTCTGTGGGATCTTATTTTGCACCAGTTTGTCATTATATTTTTCCATTTCACAACAGTACCTAAGTTAAAAAGTACTTTTCTGACATTGAGACAGGGAGAGGTCATGAAAGATGTTTTACAATTGTACTCTCTTTCTTCATTCTTCTACTGTTCTATAAATTGCACTGGACAGAAATAGCAATATATTTAGCTGCAAGTTATTCCATTTCTATAGAATATCCAAATCAAAACTTTTGACTCTGGCATAAAAGGAATAGGCATGTCAATGAGATTAATTAAGTGCTAAAGTATTTCATATTCCAACACCCCTATGTGGAAATAGTTCATCCTTGTCTCTCTCTCTTCACTATATCTTTATCACAATGTTACTTTGACTCCCAACCAGGAGAATTGACTTTTTCATTCAATCTTCAAAACCCAAGAAATTGAGGGATTATCAATGATGACAAGGCGACCTGACTTCACCTACAATAAGAGATTAGTTTAATGCATCACTGCATCAAGTACTGATTCTAATATATCTACAATACTTGGAGAAGAAACAAAACAATGATGACAGAGAAGAAAGTCAGTGATTGTGAAGTAGCATAGCAGCACCAACACCTCACTTGACTGCATGCTTAGTTTGTGACCAACGGGATGTGCACTGTGATCATGCAGAATGGAGGATTTCGTAATGCCTGAGTCACTAACTGAATACACTTGTCCAGAATTTATCAAATACAAGATTCTGCGCTCTCATTGCGACGACCTGCGAAGCATCACATAAGAAGGCCTGTGTTCTCTGTTTGAAATCTTTCATCATCCTGCCTCAAAATTATGAAACTGCCCCCTGACCATCATTTTAGGAGCACCATACCAGAAGACAGCAGCAGCTCAAGAAGGCCTCCTTATTTGGGCATTGAATTGCCATTCTGACTTTGCAGATTGTATCTTACCATCTCGGGGTGGCAGGAACAGAGACAACGAGTTGATAAAATAGCTGAGAGCCATGTTGAAATGACTTTCCGTTGCTACACACTGCATGGGGAGGTTTACACTGGCAAGCAAAGTGCTGATCAGTTGGTCACTCCAAAGAGGTGGAAAACTAATGTGCGAATTGGAGCCTTAAGTGAGGGTTGTTAAACAGGGCAATCAGCTTTGTGCATGCTTTGGAGAAGCTCCCTGCCTACTGTGGGTGCCTTTACCTTAATTAAGCAGTTCCCTGCTGAATGTAGATGTATCCACTTTCATGAAAGCATATTCTCTGCAGTAGTTAGGGTGGAATGGAGTGTAGGGGTGGCAGTTGGGAGTTGGGCCATTGTATTAACAGAAGAGGCTTTATGATTTAAAATCGTTGAGAAAAAGAGCAGTAGCGGCTCCAACAACGTCGGCATACTTGTCTACAAGAGTATCTTCCCAGCCCCTTGAATGTTTTATTGTACATTTATCACCTGGAGGTGCACAAGGTTTCTAACGTACATCAGAACCCACCTTTCTGCTGGCTCTAGAGCAGCCAGCCCTTGGATTGGACTAGCAGCATCAGGAATCCCTAATTTTATGGAACACTCTGAGGACAAGCAATTTGAAGCTTAATCTGGTAAAATGATCAAGTTGCTCTCACTGTGAGGTTTGGAAACCCCACCTGGCCTCAACATTAAGGATGCAAATTGAGTGGTAAACAAAACCCCATTCTTATGATCTCAGCAGTAATATAAACAGTAGTGTAGTTACTTCTGACTCACAAACTGTGAAATAATGTGCTGAATTTTACCAGTCCTCTGGAGGACCTGGAAAATAGCAATGCTTTGCTTTTGGGGTGGAGTCTCCATTGTCTTTTTAACATTTTGCCAGCAGAGGGGAATGTAAGTGCACAACCATCCTGCCCAGGGGACTCTGAAATTGACAATTCAGAAATCCCTCCCCATCCCTGCTGCATTTCTACAGCCCATTAACTGGCTGCTGTGATAAAATGTGCCCCAACACTCTGCAGACTATTGGAACCACTGTTTTTGGGTCTGTCCAAAGGACCCCTACCACAATTACAAATTTAGCCCAGAGTTCACCCGGTATGTTTCCTGCTTACATTGTAAAGGCAAGAGAACTTTTATTCTAAATTAACCCACAGGTAGTTACTGTGAATCAAAATGAAAATTTTCTAATTAGCAGACTGTCATGACAGAGAATCTATTAGAAAAATAACTCTGTTACAGAAACACAATTCAAAATCCATGGATAATCATGCAATTTGACACTGTTCACGTGCAATTTGCTATCATAATTATAATCTTTAGTTTCATGTCAGAGTATCAGTTTCTCAATGCCAAAAGAAATGGCTCAGATGTACTGTGGAAAAAGGATTACTGAGAATGTTCCAACCTGTAGTATGTCACCATGCCATTTATAACTGTGATCTTCTCTTGTCATCCCATTTATAATCTACATGGTTTACAGACTAGATGAGATCACTATGAACATAATAGAAATGCTATTATTAAAAAAACAAAAGTTGTAAACCCCTCGTTCTGTGTTGCTCTCTCCTTGTACCTCTTATTTCCATTTCTTGTGCCAACAATTGAAATCAAGTCTGCTTATTTATTGTAGTTTCAAGCATTAGGTTTTGACTGAGACTATAATCTAGACTGGCATTTCATGCAGTAATAAGTGATGAGCTGCAATGTCAGAGGTACTATGCCTCAGATGAGATGCTAAACTGAGACCCCAGATGCCTATTCAGGCAGAGGTTAAAAATTCTCTAGCACTGTTCAAAGAGCAAGGAGTTCTCCTGTTGCTTTGGCTGCCATTCCTACACGAAGTAGCACCAGAAATAAACAAATTAACTGGTCATTTATGTCACTACTCTTTGTTGACACATGTTGCAGACAAAGTTGCTTTGTTTGGAACTGCTATGTGAAGTAATTAATTACACATGAAGCACAAAGAAGCAGTGCCTTCAACAAAACTGTTTGACAAACCTTTATTGAATTATTCACAAATAAGGGACATTTTCTAAGGAGGCTCACTCCAAATTTCTGTCAAAGCAAGTCAGTTAATGTCATGTTAAGATAAGACTAGTGGGAAGTTAATGAAAAGGTAATTTTCTAGCCTTTAGATCAATGAGCCTGTAAAGTTTCAACCCATGTTCATATTAATTCACAAATATATCAAGTGGGGTTAAGAACAGATCTTTGTTCTGGTTTAAGCCTAATCAATGATCTATTCTTTCTTTAAATTTAAAATTTATTCACTTGTGGGATGTGGGCATCTCTGGCTGGCCAGAATCTATTGCCCATCACTGGTTGCCTTTTTTCATCACCCTGTTACCTGTGATGCCACTTTCAAGAAACTAAGTACCTGCACCCCTAGGTCACTCTGTTTGACAATTCACCCAATCAGTCTTGTGGTGGCATTTTGAATGGGCAGTCCAAATAGCCCTATCTCCCATTTCTACAGCCCAGTCATACTTTCACTTGAAGCATCCTTTCTTCAGTTCCCTGTCAAAGGCAGGTCCTTAGTAATTATTCCTCAAATGACAGTAAAATACCATGAGTTTCCAGTCCATATAGGATGAGGAGGGAAGTGCTGAGTCTACCACAACCAGAACAAAGTTTGAACCTCAAACTGTGGGCATTAATCTGATCCATACACTTGTTATCTTGCTAACTGAGCTAGTCCACATACTTAGCTAGACCCATTTTGAAAATTATTACTTAATTTGCCTCAACCACATATTCAGGCAATACATTCCAGATCATGACAATTTGCTAGTTAAAAACTGCCTCCTCATTTTGCCTTGAGTTCCTTAACCAATTGCTTCAAATCTGTGACCTCTGATAACTAACAGTATTGCCACTGAAAACAGTTTCTCCTTGCTTATTTTATCAAAGCTTTTAAGATGTTGAATGTTCATATTAAATATCTGTGTAACTTTGCTGTATGGAAAATAGCCCTATTTTCTCTAGCCATCTTATGTTCTGTTCATTCTACACTCTACAGTCCCCATTTCCCAGTTATTTCTATCCTTCTCCATTCTCTAATATGACTTTATCTTACCTTTAACATCTCTTGGACATCCTTCCGAAAACATGGTACCCAAAATTGTAACACAATATTCCAGCTGAGGCAAAAAACATAATTTTTAAAATTTAGCATAAATTTCTTGTTTTATTTGTACTCTACGCCTTTAAGTAAGAAGACAAGGATATGATTTTTGTCTTTTCAACTTGTTCTGCCATCTCCAAATATAGGGGAACATATACCCAAAAGTTTCTCTATTCCAGATTCTTTAAATTCCTCCATAAATTTTGTTGTCTTTCCTCATTCATTCTAACAAAATGCATCACTTGTCATCATATGTCAGAGGCTGCATGTCTGAAACAGAACATTTTATTTAGAATAATGTTTAATGATTTAAGGCATTGAAGAAACCTTTCACAATATCAAATACTAATGAATCAGTAGATTTCCAAAACATTGCTCATGGTAGTTTGGAGAAAAACACGTAGATCCAGTTAATAGCAATGAGGTAATTGCTGAACTTGTTTCCAAGGGAACAATTACTTCTGGTCAGATTTTGGATATACATCAGTGCCACTGGACTTCAATCGATATAATTTGTTCAGAAGCAGCAAGGTGGACTGCATTGGTCAACCAACTTTAGTGCCAATGGGAGGCCCAGCACTCTTCAACTTATTAACACATATATTGTGAGTTCCACAATCCAACTGAGATTCCTATTGCAGTTCATTGGCACTTAGCTTGCACAATAGGCTGAGGGAGGACCTTGGTGAAAGAGAGCACTGCAGGTCAAAGTCAAGATTAGAGTGGTGCTGGAAAAGTACAGCAGGTCAGGCAGCATCGAGGAGCAGCAGAATTGATGTTTTGGATAAAAGCTCTTTATCAGGAGTGAGGCAGGGAGCCTTTGGGGTGGAGAGATAAATGCGATGGGGGTGGGGCTGGGGAGAAGGTAGCTAAGAGTGCAATAGGTGGATGGAGGTGGGGATGAAGGTGATAGGTGGACAAGGAGGGAGGAGCGGATAGGTGAGAAGGAAGATTGGCAGGTAGGACAGGTCGTGAGGATGGTGCTGAGCTGGCCAGTTGAAACTAGGATAAGATGGGGGTAGGGGAAATGAGGACACTGGTGAAGTCCATATTAATGCCCTGGGGTTGAAGTGTTCCATGGCAGAAGATGAATTGTTCTTCCTCCAGGCGTCAGGTGTGAGGGAGTGGTGGTGGAGGAGGCCCAGGACCTGCATGTCCCCAGCAGAGTGAGAGGGGGAGTTGAAATGTTCGGCCATGGGGCAGGGAGGGTTGATTGGTGCAGGTGTCCCAGAGATGTTGCCTAAAGCGCACTGCAAGGAGGCATCCAGTCTCCCAAATATAAAGGAGACCACATCGGGAACAACGGATACAATAAATGACATTTGTGGACATGCAGGTGGAACTTTAATGGATGTGGAAGGCTCCTTTGGAGCCTTGGATGGAGATGAGGGAGGAGTTGTGGGTGTAGGTTTTACAGTTCCTGCGGTGGCAGGGAAAGGTGCTAGGAGGGGAGGGTGAGTTGTTGGGGGGCGTGGACTGACCAGGTGGTCATGGAGGGAATGGTCTTTGCGGAAATCAGATAGGGGTGGGGAGGGAAATATATCCCTGGTGGTAGGATCTGTTTGTAGTTGGCAGAAATGTCGGCAGATGATGCAGTTTATGCGAAGATTGGTAGGGTGGAAGGTGAGGGGGGGTTCTGTCCCTGTTACGGTTGGAGGGGTGGGGTCTGAGGGTGGAGGTACGGGATGTGGATGAGATGCGTTGGAGGGCATCTTGAACCACGTGGGAAGGGAAATTGCGGTCTCTAAAGAAGGAGACCACCTGGTGTATTCTGTGGTGGAACTGGTCCTCCTGGGAGCAGATATGGCAGAGTCGGAGGAATTGGAATACAGGATAGCATTTTTGCAGGAGGTAGGTTGGGAAGAGGTGTAATCCAGGTAGCTGTGGGAGTCGGTGGGTTTGTAAAAAATATCAATGTTAAGTCGGTCATCATTGATGGAGATGAAGAGATCCAGGAAGGGGATGGAGGTGTTAGAGATGTTCCAGGTGAATTTAAGGTTAGGGTGGAATGTGTTGGTGAAGTTGTTGAACTGCTCAACCTCCTTGTGGGAGCATGAGGTGGTGCCAATGCAGTCATCAATGTAGCGGAGGAAAAGGTGGGGAGTGGTAGCGAACATCCAATCCCTCTACACCTCCATCTGCCATGACGAGGCCCTCCAAGCCCTCTGTTTTTTCCTCTCCCGATGTCTCCACCTGTACCCTTCCACTGACATTCTCATTCATTTGGCTTAACTGGTCGTCACCCTAAACAATTTCTCCTTCAAATCCTCCCTCTTCCTCCAGACGAAAGGGATAGCCATGGGCACCCGCATGGGCCCCAGCTATGCCTGTCTCTTTGCTGACTACGTAGAACAGTCCATCTTCCGTAGTTACACCAGTACCACTCCCCACTCATCAACTTCACCAAGACATTCCACCCTGACCTTAAATTCACCTGGAACATCTCTGACACTTCCCTCCGCTTCCTAGACCTCTTCATCTCCATCAATGATGACCAACTAAACACTGACATTTTTTAAAAACCCACTGACTCCCATGGCTACCTGAATTACACCTCTTGTCACCCTGCCTCCTGCAAAAATGCTATTCAATATTCCCAATTCCTCCGCTTCTGCCGTATCTGGTCCAAGGAGGACCAGTTCCACCACAGAACACACGTGGATGAAGATGCCCTCCAACGCATCTCATCCATGTCCTACACCTCTGCCCTCAAACCCCGCCCCTCCATCCGCAACAAGGACAGAACACCCCTGGTCCTCACCTTCCACCCCACCGCATAAACCACATCATCTGCCGACATTTCCGCCACCTACAAACAGACCCCACCACCAGGGATATATTTCCCTCCCCACCCCTTTCCGCAAAGACTGTCCCCTCCATAACTAACTGGTCAGGTCCACGCCCCCCCAACAACCCACCCTCCCCTCCTGGCACATTACCCTGCCATCTCAGGAATTGCAAAACCTGCGCACACACCTCCCCCCTCATCTCTGTCCAGGGCCCCAAAGGCGCCTTCCACATCCATCAAAGTTTCACCTGCACAACGACAAATGTCATTTATTGTATCCATCGCTCCCGATGCAGTCTCCTTTATATTTGGGAGACTGGACGCCTCCTCGCAGAGCGCTTCAGGGAACATCTCCGGGACACCTGCACCACCCATGGACAAACATTTCAACTCCCCCTCCCACTCGGCCGAGGACATGCAGGTCCTGGGCCTACTACACCACCACTCCCTCACCACCTGATGCCTGGAGGAAGAACACCTTATCTTCTGTCTCGGAACACTTCAACTACAGGGCATCAATGTGGACTTCACCAGTTTCCTCCTTTCCCCTCCCCAAACTTATCCTAGTTCTAACCTTCCAGCTCAGCACCATCCTCATGACCTGTCCTACCTGCCAATCTTCCTTCCCACTATCTGCTCCACTCTCCTTTTTGACCTATCACCTTTACCCCCACCTCCATCCACCTATTGCACTCTTAGCTACCTTCTCCCCAGCCCCATCACTCTCCCATTTATCTCTCCACCCAGAGGGTCCCTGCCTCGTTCCTGATGCAGGGTTTTTGCCCGAAACGTCAATTTTCCTGCTCCTCGGATGCTGCCTGAACAGCTGTGCTTTTCCAGCACCACTCTAACCTTGAGGGGTGATCTTATCAAGATTTATAAAATCATGAGGGACTGACAAGTAGAAAACCCACATGAAAGTGCCAGAATTTGCATTTTAGGTCTCCTGTGTGGTGAGACGCTGCCCACTGATAAATAGTAGTTTCAGTGGATGAGGCAATAATTGTTTACTTAGGGGCTTGAATTGGTGGTGGAATGGCTGTCCTCAAGCTCCCCAACATGGATTTAATTAGTACCAAGGTGGAATGGTGGCAGGGTGCCCTTCTGCCGACAGGCATACCCCTCAGCCACCAAACCTATCATGGGAGAGGCTATTAAGTACCGCACATTCTAAGTAAATCTCCTTTTCTTAAAGGTATTTTGAAACCTGTATTTTAAAACTAAACTCCCTGCACTTAGTTTCTCATAATTGCACATTGCAGTCATTTAATCTGTATAAATTGGATATTGGTCATCAACATGCTCACTGATCTGTTTTTGTCCTGTGTCTGGTATTTCCTTGCAGTGTAATATTGCTTAGTAAGAAAGTATCCTAATCAGTGCAATTCTCTTCTCAGAGATTTTGATACTTGTTGTGTTTCTTTCTCTAGCAATGAATTTTACTATTTTCACCTCAGATTTTTTTTCTACAATGTTGTCTTGATAATCATCTTTTCATTAAATAACTGACAATAATTAGATAGGGATTATCAAAAGCAAACTGCACCTTAGAAGATAAGAAATGGAATAGTAAGGAGAACATAGGCATTGATAAGAACTGGTGAATAAATCATTAATAGCAGCATTGATAGTCAACAAGGTAATGAAAGTACCATATAGCTTATTGCCTGAGGGAAGAATTCAAAAGTTTGGAAGATATGTTCAATTTGTCTGTGATAACTCAGGTTATACTTAGTACTTTGCACAGTTTTGGTCTTTGTGCTTTTCAAAGGACATTGAAGCCTGGGAAAGGTATGAAAAAACAATATTAATTTTCAGGATGTGGATGGTCAACAGTATTGACCATCCTCAGTTGCACTTGCGAAGATGGTATAGAGCTGCCTTCTTAAACTACTGCAGTCAATTTAAAAAGATAAGATCTGAATGAAAGGATTATAGCTGTCAGGAAATATTGAGCAGATTGGAACACTTCTGTTTAGAAATAAGGAGACTTAAAGGAGGCCTTTGAGTTTGCCTGGTTAGATATGGAATATGTTTCCAATCATGGACAAATAAAACAATTGGTGCCAAACACACAAGGTGGTTATCAATAAATTACATGGGAAAATTAGGAGAAATTACTTCACTCAACAGAGTGGATTGAATGCAGAACTCACTATCACAGGAAGCGTTTGAGCCAAATAACTTAGCTACTTTCAATAAGTACGTGAGGAAAGGGAATAGCAAGGTATGTTAAAAGACGAGAGGAGGTGGATGAAATGGGAGGAGACCTATGTTAAAGCTTGATGCAGAAATAAAACCCATCAAACCTATCTCTTGGGACAATAGATTTCCTAATCAGCTCATTATTCACAGCTTTGGACAAAGCTTTACACTTTCCAATTACAAGGGAAAGGCAAAGTATCTGAAAAATTTGAACAACAGGTTAAGCCATTATATATCTCCGCTATGCAGTCACAATGCAAGTATTTTTTCACAAAGATGTTAGCATCAGTCCAAAAAGGTCGTCTTGCTGCCATACAATTAAACAACATTGCATATTAATTTCAGTGCTCATCAAATGCCAGGTATGTAGCATATACATCTTAGTGAACAAATCAAACAGCATGTTCCTCAGTTGTTTATAATAGGTGGAGTGCAGACTGTACTTAACTAGCCTAAACTTAACTAAACAAAAACAAAATGTATACTGTTCAATGGGATTGTGTCTTTGGACAGCGCTGGCAACCATTTTAAGATAATCTGTTGAATTTGCAGTGGTATTACATACACTTGCAAGAATCAACATAACATTTATACGCAGAGAGCCATTTTCCACAATGGAAAGGAATATGTTCAATCCTTGCTCCCTTTTTGAATTGCCCAGGAGCTTGGAGAACCTATTGGAAAAATAATGAAATCACTTTTAAAAAGGAAACAGAAAATATAATAAAAAGAAGAAAATTCTCCTCACCTGTGTCTTAAATGTGCGACCCCTTATTCTGACACTTGTCTTTTGCTCCTTGACCCATCCTTAAAGGGAAGCATCCTTTCTGCATCTACCCAGTCAGGTCCCTTAGGAATATTTCATTAAGGTCACCGCTCGTTCTTGTATATTCCATTCAGTACAGGGCCAACCTCCTCAACATCTTCTCACAAGACAATTCCTCTGTATCTGAGATCAGCCTCATGAACCGTCACTAGACGGCCTTCAATGCCAGTATATCTGTCCTTCGATAAGGGGCCCAAAACTATTTAGTGTATTCCAGCTGCAGCCTAACTCATGCTTTGTATAGTTTTAGCAAAATATTCCTACTTTTATACTCCACACCCTTTGAAATAAAAACCAACATTCCTTTAGTCTTCCCTATTACCAGCTGAACTAGATGCTAGCTCTTCATGATTCATAGACAAAGATTGCCAAATCCTTCACACACCAGTCTTTGAGCCACACGTTTAATAGTTTGACATATTTACCCTTTGCCAGTTTGCTCATGGCTCAGATAGTATCCAGAGATTATTACCTTGGAGTTTCTGCAATCTAATTTAGGTCCTAACTGTTCAAAGTCTTTCAACAGAACTTCCTTTCTAATCCAATCAGTGTCGTTGATACCAGGCTGGATAATGACTACTGGACCCTTCCCCAAACCGCCTCAAAGTTCTCAAACTCAAGGAGATGCCCTTGACCTTGGCAACTGGTAGGCAACACCGCCTTCGGAACTCCTGCTCATGTCTGCAGAGAGCAGTATCTCTCCCTCTAATTGTACTGTCCCTTTCCACTAATGCCTTCCCATTTCTGCTCCCTACTTGAAAGACCCCCTGTAACCAAAGTGGTCAGTTTGCCCATGCTCCCTGTAGTCCCCACTTTTGTTCACACAGCTTTCAAGAACCCCTTAACTGTTGAACAATTGCAGGACTGAGGCTCTTCAATTTTACTCCCTGGGTCCTCATACCATCCTTACCTGCAAACAAACCCTCCTGTCCCTGATCACAGAACAACGTTGAATTATCTAATTTGAATGGTGTGACTCCCCTCTGGAGCAAAGTGTTCAAGTAACTTTCCCCTTCCTTGACATAGTTCAATGCCTGCAGCTCAGACTCCAGCTCCCCAACTCAAACCTGAAGTTCCTCAAACTGTAAACACTGACTGCCGGCATGTTCACTCTGGATCACAGTGGCATCCAGCAGCTTCCAAATGTCGCAGCAGCAAACTCAACACCACTTTCAAATTAAGGACAGAGACCTGTCAGCCATCACTATCATATATAAACAGACAGGTCCAAGTCCTTAATTTGATAGTAGGTCTGGCAGCAACCAATTCAGATTCCACCCGCAGGAACATTGTCAGGTGCTCCCATTGGCCTTCAGCTTGTGGGTGTTACCTACATATGATCACCAGTTGATGAGAAAATTCCAGCCTTTGTCAACTCTTACTGTACTTTTATTGAGATGCAAACTTAATCGGACTTGTACAACAGGAGCAACAGGTAGAGTAAGGCCAATGGTCAGTAAGGTCTGTTGTTACAAAACCTTCTAATTCCCAGCATTAGTAAATCTGACTCGTTAACTTGGATATTGCTATCGACTTCACAAACCTCATGCAGGGAAATGGTGGTATCACTGTCCTACTAATCTAATGTCTTCAAAGTATCCAGGATTTGAACCAGCATTTTCTCATTTCAGTTCAAGTTGTACTTTGTTCCACTGTTTCCAAATCTTTGCGGCCTGATTATTGTGGACGTTTCAATTACTCTACTGCTTCTGACACTTTCACTCTTCATGAGGGCAGTCTGTTTTATAACCGTGCCCAACTTGTACAGCACCGGTGTTCAGGAGAAAGATTCTTCGCAATTTTTTCAAAACGTCATGCAACTTGAAGGAAATTGGGAATATAAGGGTCAAAACACTGCTTTATTGTGGTATTCCTCAGACATGGAGTAGGCGGACCAGAAACTATGCGGCCTATGGCGATTGCTGCATAACGCTGAGAACATTTTAAAACAGCATAGGTAGGCAGTCTGCCGAGAGAACAACTCTTTCTTAGATCCCTCTAGTGGAAATTTGTTTTATTACAACTGGGGCCAGGGTTTTTAAGAAGCTGCAGTTTTTATGTCATTTATTCAGGTTAAGATTTAGCTCCGTTTACAGTAGTGCTTTGAGTTTTCATAAGAAACATCTATGTGAAATTGAAATGCTGTTGCCCCTTTAAGGAGTTTGTGCTTAAACAAATCATTGCAGAATTTCTGTACTAAATTAGGTCCTTTTTGTTGTTAAATATTTATTGTATCCTCTGCCAACTGTATTATATTACATTTGTTATTTTTTTTCTGTTAGGCTGAACAATAAACATCTTGTAGCCTGGAAATTGCAATGCACCTATAAATGGACAGCACGGATCAATCACTAGGCCTGACACATATCTAAGACTGGAAGTCAGGCTTCATTATCACTGAGCTAGTGAGTTATGGCATCCAAACAGCTCAATCCAGTCGCCAGAGCTAGATTCCAGTCTTTGTTTACAGAGGCTGGCAGGAGTGCATCCAAAAAAAACCCAACTTTTTTTTTAACTGAGAGATGAGAACACAACCACTGAGCTAATCCAAGATGGCTGGAACCTTCCTGGGTCTGCCAGCATTTCAAGCATTAATTGAAGGAAACAATAAAAATACATTTAAATTATGTTTACTATTACTGACATTTGTTACCTGCTCAACCCTAGGCAAGAAGTGACCCCATGATCAACCACTGAGAACTTCATACAAATGCACAAGCAGACACAGGAGCAAGTAGGCAGGCTTCCTGGATGCACTCGGAAAACTGATTCAGCAGGTTGGAGGACTCCACCAATGCTGTTTGTACCGTACTGCCTCTGTCATATGAACAGCCAAGCCCAGCGCACTCAGCTTGCATAAAAATAAAACGCGCCCATGGAGAAATTCAACAAGTCTGGTAGCATGGTGGAGAGAAAAACAGTGTTAGCATTTCGTACCTGGAATGACTCTTCGTCGGAATCAAATTGGACTTGAAATGCTGGAACATTAACTCTGTTTCTCTCTCCAGGAATGCTGCTAGAGTTGTGGAGAGTTTCCAGCCTGCTTACTCTTTCTATTTTGGTTTTCTACCATCCATAGTGTTTTGCTTTTATTCGAGTACAGTCAATGTCTGTTTGGAGTCCATGCAGGCCTCACTCTATTGCTCGGACACTGGTGCTGTGTACCAATGGCAAGGTGACAGGGGAATGAGAGACTTGCCCCCACTCCAGGTGCCCCTTCCTCATATGGAGACAGGGTGGCACCAAGTGATGCCCAGCCAGAGAAGGAACCACATTCAAAATTCCTAGTAGTCTCCTGTCAGGAAACTGCAGAGATAGGTGACATTCCAGCTCCACCCTGCCTGACACCCTTAACTCTGTGGGAGTTCAAGCCGAGGAGGATCAATCATCATCTGGATAGGGCAGTCCCAGCAAGAGTGTACCAATTAGCCACAAACAACCACAGGGTCACCCAATCGAAACTCTGAGACCAGCAGGCTCCATTGCAAGATGCCACACAAGAGGCTGCTGCATAAGATAAAGATGCATGGCATTATGGGTAAAGTATTAGCATGGATAGAGGATTGGTTGACTGGAAGCAAAAAGTGAAGATAAATGAGTGCTATTCTGTTTGGCAATCAGTAACTCGTGGTGTGCCTCAGGTATCAGTGTTGGGACTGCAATTATTCATAATTTATATAGATGATTTGGAGTTGGGGATCACGTGTACTGTGTCACAGTTTGCAGATGACACTAAGGTGAGTGGCAGAGCAAAGTGTGCAGAGGACTGTGAAACTTTGCAGAAAAACATAGATACTTTAAGTGAGTTGGCAAAGGTCTGGCAGATGGAGTACTATGTTAATAAATGCAAAGTCATCAATTTTGATAGGAGTAACAGTAAAAAGGACTATTACTTGAAAGGTAAAAGGTTGCAGCATGCTGCTGTGCAAAGGGACCTTAGTGACCTTGTGCATGAATTACAGAAGGTTGGTCTGTAGGTACAACAGTAATTAGGATGGCAAATGGAATTTTGTCCATCATTGCTAAAGGGATTGAGTGTAAAAGCAGGGAAGTTATGTTGCAGCTGTATAAGGTGCTGGTGAGGCCACACCTGGAGTACTGTATGCAGTTTTGGTCTCTATACTTGAGAAAGGATGTACTGGCACTGGAGGGGGTGCAGAGGAGGTTCACTAGGTTAATCCCAGAGTTGAGGGAGTTGGCTTATGAGGACAGACTGAGTAGACTGGGATTATATTCATTGGAATTTAGAAGAATGAGGGGGGATCTTACAGAAACATCTAAAATTATGAAGGGAATACATAAGATAGATGCAAAGAGGATGTTTCCACTGGCTGGTGAAACAACATCAAGAGGGCATAGGTTTAAAATTAGGAGGAGCAGATTTAGGACTGAATTAATAAGGAACTCCTTCACCCAGAAAGTTGTAAATCTATGGAATTCCCTTCCCAATGGAGTAGTTGATGCTACTTCAGTAAATATTTTTAAAGCTAAGATCGATTTTTTTTTGAACAATGAAGAATTCAGGGTTATGGTGGGAGGGCAGGTAAGTGGAGCTGAGTCCATGAAAAGATCAGCCATGATCTTATTGAATGGTGGAGCAGGCTCGAAGGGTCGGACGGCCTACTCCTGCTCCTAACTCTTATGTTTGAAAGCAGGCTCCCTGCCCTCTATCTGTGTACCCCAGGACTGCACCAAGATGTAGTGGGAGGAAAAAGGAGGAGAACAACCTTCTGAGGACATTTCGGTGGCATGATTCATCCTTCATTTGAAATATGTTATCACGGTTGTAAGTATATGTTCCTCATCATCAGCTGTTGAGAGCAAATGTCACCTTCGCTGCAGGTACAAGAATGAAGTTTGAGTGACTGGCCAGCCTTAGAGCCACACAATGTTCAAACTCTGAAAAATGACATTTTTCCCTTCAAGCCCATAACAGCAAGAGTCCTTGTCTTTATTGAATGGAGGAGCATCAGAGGTCCATGTAGAAGCATCCCACTGGCCTCGTTTTCAGGATCTTCCATGTCCCAATATTTGGAGGATGCTGTTCAAATGTTGTGAAGGTTTCCATGCATTTGTCACTTTAACTTTTTATTAAACAGATGAACTGGACAGAATGATCAAAGCATGATGCTGCTCATGAAGTTGGGATGCTGGCCCGAGCAGCTTCAAAATACAAGGAAGTCCAGTCGACATTGCTTTGGCCAGCATGGCTGTGCTATATGATGCTGGAGGTGCTCTTCAATCTGAAGAACATCCTTACCATCACATGCTGCAGCTCTCATGGATCCCCATCTTCTGTCCCATAGCCTTGATGCATCCTAAAGTTGTCTGGAGCAGAGATTCCTAGGATCAAGCAGCATGCTCTGCCTGCATGGATCTGGTATGAAATCCCAGAGATGACCTCCGTGGCCCTAGCAGAAGAAGACATTGCATTACAGATACTTTGGACAACATGACATGGAGTTTTGACCTCTGGACAGAGAATCCCCACTGCCCCTCTCTCATCTGACGGCATTCCATGGAAGATGAGAGATGGTGGCTCTCTTACATTTTCGCCACATCATGAGGCAGCTCCACATCTGCTAGAAGTTGATGCATGTCCTGGCTTTCCAGATGTAAGTGTTAATCATCCATTCCTGTGCAGCATCTCTTAGTGTAGCAGCCACACGGATGACCACATCTTCTGTGTCTAGATCCATTGGTGACAGTTCCAATAAGCAATATCAGAAATGAAACAACTTCTCAGTAATAAGATCCTTCAGCAGTCACAGCAAACACAAATAACATTTGAACAACATGCTCTAAACATGGCGACATGGATGGCCCTGAAAAGAAGGACAGTGGGATGCCTCTACGCGAACCTCTTTTTTATCATTGTCCTGATTCAGAAATCTGTTGCTGAAGTCTTATAATGCATATATAGTCAGGGCATGAATGAGTGGCAATAATAAGGAGAACTTCTCTCTACCACTCCAACCCTCACAGTACTCAGAAAAGGCTGCATTAACTAGAGGATAATGGCCTGGACAGTTTATAGTCCAAGTTGTAAAATGTGCAATTCCTGCACCTCGAGCAGGCAGTGGAATCATGGAAGGTATTTGCTATTTGGCAACGAGGGTGAAACTTTCCATTTACAAGACATTGCTCATACCTTACAGCCATTTTAGCACTGATTTGTCATGCTGAATAATGTGGTCAATAATGCACGTAATCAGGACTTGTAGTTGACAGTCGGTCAATGTGTAAGGTGCTCATACAGCATTTTGTGATAACACAAGTCCTTCACCTGTCATGTTTGGGCACCTGTTTAATGCCCTTTGAAAGTCTCACATCACTTTCTCAGAGTGGATCTTACTTCACTCTTTCCCCAGGGCTGGTTCACCGGACCTGTCGAACTGACTATGGCTCACTCCCTAGTCTGCAAAGGTACAGCCCCTTAGCCCTGACTGCATTAAGCAGCTGACTGACCATGTCCAAATCACTGGGCTGATATATTGGAGGAGACCACCAACTGACTTTGTCAGGACCACCTGACTGAGTGATGTCTCCCTTGACCTGACCCCCTTTGTCTTTGAGACTTGGCCACTTAGTTGAAGCATGTGCAGTGTATTTGCTGAGACAGCTGCTGGCACATACTGCAAGTGTTACATTGACATAGCACTGTGCCACACAGCAACATGTCTGCCAACTTGACTGATTACTGCTAACAATCTTGACTGTGGTTGGGGATTGTACAGGGCTTATAAGCCAACTCAAGTTTAGGTTTATATAAAGAGGTCCAAAAAAGTCTCAAATCCTCCATTGTATACACACACCATAGCTTGAAAAGTTGAACATACTATAGAGCGGAGAGGTGGAATTGAAAAAGTAAATGTCACAAGTAAAAGAATTATACATTCTAAATTTCCTTTGGTGGTCTTTATATCCAGTAGTATTGCAGCTCATGTGAGCTGCTTGTTCCTCTGGAGACAGTCTCCTTTAAACTGCAGTCAGTCCTTTTCCAAAGTGGCTGCTATGACACTTTATGTGCCTTTTAGTTTCAGATTCTCTATCTCTGTGGTGTAACTTGTAACAGAGATAGAGTCCGAATTTGAAATATGGAGAGAAAGCTACTGTTACTGCATCACATAAGTCTCCTTGATGTTATTCCCTCCTTTAACCAACAAAGAGTCATAATGTCATAGAGATGTACATGCCGACCATATATCCCAACCCAATCTAGTCCCACCTGCCAGCACCCGGCCCATATCCCTCAAAACCCTTCCTATTCATATACCCATCCAGATGCCTTTTAAATGTTGCAATTGTACTAGCCCCACCACTTCCTCTGGCAGCTCATTCCATACACGTACCACTCTCTGCGTGAAAAAGTTGCCCCTTAGGTCTCTTTTATATCTTTCCCCTCTCACCCTAAACCTATGTCCTCTAGTTCTGGACTCCTCCACCCCAGGGAAAAAACTTTGTCTATTTATCCTATCCATGCCCCTCATGATTTTATAAACCTCTATAAGGTCACCCCACAGTCTCAGATGCTCCAGGGAAAACAGCCCTAGCCTATTCAACTCTCCCTGTATCTCAGATCCTCCAACCATGGCAACATCCTTGTAATTTTTTCATGAACTCTTTCAAATTTCACAAGGAGACCACAATTACAATATTCCAAAAGTGGCCTAACCAATGTCCTATACAGCCACAACATGACCTCCAAACTCCTGTACTCAATACTCTGACCAATAAAGGAAAGCATACCACACGCCTTCTTCACTATCTTAAGTTGCTACGATTGACATTTGTAAAGGGCCCCATTTTAAGTTCCACTCCTTGCGCTATATAAGTTTGATAGCTGGGTCTCAAACATTAACGTGTGGAAGATTTTAAATCTAGATATCACAATATCACCTTTCTACCAGTGCTTGTGTTTCCCGCTGTCCCTTTACATGAACACATAATGGAGATCACAGCGGGTCAGACAGCATCCATGGAGAAAAAGCAAGCTAATGTTTTGAGTATAGATGACTTCATCAGAGTTGAAGTGAAGCTTCATCTCAGCTCTGATGAGTCATCTCGACTCGAAACATTAGCTTGCTCTTTCTCCATGGATGCTGTCTGACCTGCTGTGATCTCCAGCATTTGTTGTTTTCAGTACAGATTTAAGCATATAAGCATATAAGTTTATAATCATAGCTTTTCACAAATTGAGTCTCATTCAATAGCTTACAATTGCCATATATCACTGGTATTCTTACATACAAATGAAGGAGGACACCACTTCAACTGGGATAACACATCTATCCTAGGACCGGGTATTCAGAGATACACAAGGGAATTCCTGGAAGCCGGAACTCCATCAATAAGCACGTTGATTTGGACCCCATTTACCAACCTCTGAGAAAAAGACCAGAAATAATATCACCCACTTTAAGAGACCAAGACACATAAATAGAAGGTGGGAGGCTCACTGATGATGTTACCTGGCATGGTGGCAAAACAAACCCCAAAAACTCTTAGCATTCGCCTCTACCTGTGTTTTTGTTTTTTCCGCTGTTTACCTATTATTTACTTATCTATGCTATTTAACTCTGTAATCTGCCTGCATTGCTCGCAAGACAAAGCTTTTCACTGTGCCTCGGTACACGTGACAATAAATTCAATTCAATTCAACCTGAACTACAAATCTTCTCAAAAATCACAAACACCTATGGGCGCAGTATGCTATAACTAGCCCGAAGATGGGAAACCAACGCCGTCCAACTGAGCGCCATCCGCAAAAAACTGTATGTCCTATATTAATGCCTCAGAAAACAGGTATTACCAAAATGGCTCAAGTACACACTACCACTCAACAGCTCACAAGCCAGAGGAGTATCAAAACAGAACGGCTGCAGAATGTTGACAGAAATGATTAACAATGCCCACAACCGACTCCACAATCGGGAAATTTGCACCAAAAAACTTTATTCACCAACACGACAGACCATGAATGGACAAGCACACTAGAACGAGCCATCAGCATCAAACAACAGCAGACCAAGAAAAAGAATAAAGCTATCCCTACAAGAAATACTGGACAAGCTCACACAAAAGAACAACAGACAATTCAGAAACTTGGATTAAAAACCTATCGAACCGACCACTAACAGACACGGAAAAAGCCGTCCTAGTAAGAGGGATGAACTACAACCAAAGAGACATGGACAAAAAGGACTTCTTAGCAGCATTAGAATCAACCCTGAAAGACAACAGACTCACTGAAGAAACTCAGCAGACCATTAGACAGACAGATGCACCAACATTAAGCAGGAAGAAGGAAGGGAATACCCTCAACACAAAGAAAAGGAAGGCCCCAGAAGGATTCAGAAAAGACAGAAACATTGTTATCCTATCTGCAGGCAAAGGGCGCATGACCATCATCCTAAACAGAACGCAGTACATTGAAAAGGCAAACTCACTGCTCACAGATACCAACACTTACCAACAGGTGCCTATTCTTAATACCAGAAGACCATAAGACAGAAGCAGATGTAGGCCATTCAACCCCTCAAATCTGCTCTGACATTTAATGAGATCTTGGTTGATTGGATAATCCTCCACATCACTTTCCTGCCTTTGGCCCAGAGTCCTTAAATCCTCTGGGTGTATTTCAAAATCTATCTCAATCTTGAAAGTACTTAATGACACAGTCACAACAGTAGTAAAGAATTCTACATATCCATAATCCTCTGAGAGAAGAAGTTGCTCCTCATCTCTATCCTAATTGTGTGACCCCTTAGTTTGCAATTTGCTCTCTGGTCAGAGACTTTCCCACAAGGGGTAACAACTTTTCCACAGCAGCCTTGTCAAAGTCCCCTAAGAATCTTGTAAAGTTCAATAGGGATGCCTCTCGTTCTTCTAGATTCAAACAAGCACAGGTCCAACTGACTCAACTTCTCTTCATAAGACAGTTCCTTCACACCTAGTATCAGCCTTGTGAACCTTCTCTGAATGTCCTCCAATGCCAGTGAACCTTTCCTTAGAGAAGAGATCAAAAACTGTTCAGAGTTTTCCAGACGTGGTCTGACTGGTACCTTGTCTGGTTTTAGTGAAACTCCCTAGTTTTATATTCCATTCCCTTTGAAATAAAGGTCATCATTCCATTTTCCCTCCCTGTTGCCAACTGAACATAAGCTGTCAGAGATTTTTAGACAGTCAGCCTTTCACATAAGTCTTATGACCTCCAAAGACATTTTGTAAATAAAATGCCTTGACTCATTTAAAGTTGTTTCCTTTTAAACAGAATTCCCAGGTAGTAAATAAGCCAATGGAATTAAAGGTTAATAATTCTAATATTTGAATTTCATGACAATATCAAAATTAATTGTACAAAACTTTTTGATCTCCTTTTGACATATTTCAGATTAGCCTGGTGAACTGTTAAATCGACAAATCCCCATACAGTCTCTATTTCCCAACTCCTGCAGAGACAGTCACAGCAAAGATTGAAGTACACAGTGGAAACTCGTCACTCATAGTACTTCCTGCTATTGTCACGATTCTACTTACTCTGCTGTAATCGGAAATCACAGATTATAACATTTTTTTCTATTTGATACTTTGAGGAGTGTTTCGCGATCAATTACTGTCCTTTTCTATAGTAATACTCATTCTATGAAACACCATTGGATATTGCTGATCTCATTATCCTCTATTCACACATTTACCTACCTTGATTAGTTCTATATCACTTTAGATATTGGTTAAGCTGGAGACAGATCTCTGAGACTGTGATATTAGATTAGATTAGATTAGATTAGATTCCCTACAGTGTGGAAACAGGCCCTTTGGCCCAACAAGTCCACACCGACCCTCTGAAGAGTAACCCACCCCCTCTCTGACGAATGCACCGAACAACTATCGTCAATTTAGCATGGTCAATTCACCTGACCTGCATGTCTTTGGAATGTTGGGAGAAAATTAATACTAAAAAAAGTACAAGATAGTTGTCTTTTCCCAAGGATGGGTGATTTCAAAACTAGGGAGCACATTTTTTAAGGTGAGAGGAGATAGATTTAAAGAAGACTTGGGGGCAAGTTTTTTACACAAGGGGTGGCTTGCTTGTGGAACGAACTTCCTGAGAAAGTGGTGGATGCAGGTACAGTTACTACATTAAATTGAATTGAAATGAATTGAATTGAATTGAACTTATTGTCACATGTACCAAGGCACAGTAAAAAGCTTTGAGTTGCGAGTAATACAGGCAGATCACATAGTTAAGTAGCATAGATAAATAAATAATAAATATAAAGTGGCAAAAAAGACACATGGATAGATATGTGAATAGGTAAGGTTTGGAGGGATATGGGCCAGGAGCAGGCAAGTGGGACTAGTTTAGTTTGGGATTATATTCAGCATGGACTGGTTGGGCCTTCGGGTCTGTTTCCATGCTGTATGACTCTATGACTCTATATTAAAAAGACATTATCCATTATAGATAAATATTGAAATTAGATTGTGTTGCATCACTATCTTCCTATGGAGCAATGCAGCTGAATGCAAAAATATTTCACATTTTTCATTTGAGAGTGTCAAGTATGCAATGTATGTTAGATCATTATTATTATATTAGGAGCTAGAAACATAACATAGTCACTAACTAATCCAATAAGAAATTCAAGTTAAACATCCAATGCAGAGCACTAAGATTCTGGAACTTGCTAATATTTGGAACATAAAATAACATGGATACATTCAGGGGAAGCTGGATGTTTCTTTCATTCTTTGATTGAAAGTGGCTGTCGCTGGCACGGCCAGCATTTATTGCCCAGCCCTAATTATAGGCTTGCTGAGCTATTTCAGAGGGTAGTTACAAGTCAATCACATTGCTGTGGGTCTGGAGTCACTTGTAGGCCAGACCTACTAAGGATGACAGATTCTTTCCCTAAAGCAGCCAGATGAGTTTTCAGGTCCATCAAAAATAATTTCACAGTCACTGTGGATTCAAATTCCACCAGCTTCTGTGGTGAGATTTGAACTCACACCACGTGGCAGTAGCCTAGGCCTCTGGATTAATGGTCCAGTGACATTAGTACTAGATTAGAGTGGTGCTGGAAGAGGATGTCTCCACTCTGGAGGCTCCCTGCCTTCAGTCCTAATGAAGGGCCTTTGTCCAAAACGTTGATTTTCCTGCTCCTCAGATGCTGCCAGACCTGCTGTGCTTTTCCAGCACCACTCTATTCTAGACTCTGATTTCCAGCATCTGCAGTCCTCACTTTTGCCAGTGACATTAATACGTCACCTATATGTAAATGTGAGGGAGAATATGTTGATATGAAGGAAATATGTTGATGTTGTGCAATTAAGTTGGAGAATGCTTATTTGCAGCCTAAACAAAGGAATAGATATGAAACTGTTTTAGGTGAGTAAAATTCACGTTATTCAGATAATTACTGCAACATTGAGTTAGTGAGTATGAATTGTGATTGGGGCTGGTGGTGGTTGCAAGGATGTGATGTGTTTTCCATTTTGGGTTAACAAAAGATGCAAAACATCTGAAAGTATTTAACAAACAGGTTAAAGTATATTTTACTTTAAAAGAGCACATTTTGATCCAACTTAATAGTTAATGTAAACAAATGCAAGTTTTTTTATAAGTAAACATTATCAATGTACTTTATCGACTTGATTGTGACACCACTTCATTTCAACTGAGTCTGTATGCATTATGTCATGCTATTTCTGTTTAGCCTTGCATCACTGAATTACAATCTATCAATAGGTGGCAAACTGTTCATACTAAAGGTCAGTAAATGACATCTGCTCAATCCAATGACAGATTGTAACTTAAATTTTTTTAAAAATGCATCAACAAGGATGACAGTGTGTTTGAAACATTTCTCCTGATTTTACTTGGAGCAGTTAGGATCCAGTAAAAACTTTCTGAGAATAAGCAGCAACATAACAATGACCAAAGCAGCTGAAGTGGGAAAAATGGGAGGTGCTGTCACAAAGGAGCCAGTGAATAGACTGATTGAGACACATTTGCTTTCAGAATTCAGCAGGCAGCCTGAAAAAAGAAATGAGTTTCTCACTTCAAAATAAGAGTGTTTCTGGTCTCTGCACTCGAACAATTTGGGTTGAAACCTCTCATGTGATGATGCAAAACAGTCATTATCCAATCAACTGCCCAGTATACAAAGCATTTAATAGTTAGTTCCATTGAAGTCAGTTAAACTGACTATCAGACATTGTATATAATGGGCTAGTTCTATAGCACCCATTTTGTGTCAGTGATCAAGACGAATTTGTATCCTTAGGTGGCATTGCAAACGTTAGAACCTGCATATATTTTATTTCTCATCTTAACGTTTTGACATTGTCTGCAGTTATTATGTAGAATCCGAGAAATGTGCTGTAATATACTATTGCCTACTTCGTAATTCTCTGGTAATAAAATTAAAATCATAATTTTGTTAAAATTATGCATAAATTGGAAATTCAAATCTATGTTTGTACCATACCATCAATCCAGTTGTACAATGGCTAGATGTGATTGTAAGTCTACATTTATACACTCACCAGTTTTCCATAGATTATGACTGAGTTGCACCCGAGACAGGAAATTTTAATTATTTAAACATTTTGAGGTTGCAGGTGAGAGTGTCCACATCTTCAAAACAAAGCTTTTACCACATTTTAGCCCATGATCAACAGACTTTGAAATCTCTTTTAACACCCTTCATGTTGCTGAGAGTGCCGATTCTAGCAAAATGAGATTAGCTTGTAGCCTAACCTTGGATTATTGCAGAAAGGAAACTTGTTTGTAATGAAACAGCCTGACAGTATAACTCCATTTATAGTAAACTCTTATAATTACATTAATAATATATGTGCATTCAGGAAGTAGTTTGTTGCACATTTATGGAAAGTTTGTAAATAGCATTCTGACAGATATGAATATTTTAAGTATTTTTAGAGGAAAATGTTAATGCCATGGATACTAGATCTGCAAATTGGCATAAATATTAATTCCCACATAGATGAAAATGTGACAGTACAGAAATGTCCACTCTTGGTCCAGTCACCTTTGAACAACTGTAGGATAAGATTCTGCCAAAAGACATCACAACTAAGTTATAATGTCAACATTGGTTGGAGACAAAAAAAAACTGCAGATGCTGGAATCCAAAGTAGACAAGCAGGAGACTGGAAGCACACAGCAAGCCAGGCAGCACCAAGAGGTGGAGAAGTCAACAGTGAAGGGTCGCAACCCAAAATATTGACTTCTCCCCCTCCTGATGCTGCCTGTCTTGTTGTGTTCTTCCAGCCTCCTGACTGTCTATAATGTCAACATTGTTCTTTGAAAGCATTTTAAACACCTACCACAATGGAAAATGCGGTGGTGGAAAGACTATTAAACCACAGCAAGCATGGCTAATAAATTAGTTTTGTTTTTAGGAATCCTGAGAAATGTATGTACACATTTTTTATATTCAGCCACATGATGTGCTAAGATACTTAGAGCAAACTACAACATAGAATTGCACTAGTTGGTCACTGTACAGAGAGCTGCTAATCTCTGCTAGATTGAGTGAAGTTTAATTGCTTCCTGCAAAGAGAGAGGAAAATCAGAAAGGTGTTCTCCAACCCATCCATCCATTCAGTAGCAAAGAATCCTGATAGAGTACTGACTTCACAGCAAGCAAAGAAGACCCAGTATACCAGGAAAAAATGATATTGAAAATTAGGAATTAATGCCAAAACTATTTTCGTTATAATGATGATGACAGCATACTAAAACCTATAATGTGAAGACATTGTATGCATGCAGACAACGAAAATGAATTCAACACCACTGCATGACACGGTGCTATTGGGTGGGGTGGTGGGGTCATTCTGTACATGCCTCAGTATATGGACTGATGAGAAGAGGGACTTTTACTTTGATGAGAGAGTAAGTGATATAGTGCTGTAGTAATAGATCAATCATTCACCAAACGTCATCCCCTTACTGCCTGCACTATATACAAGCACTAAGTTTGAAGGTTTAACTTCTCAGTAAATAGCAGTATTAAAAAAAGGCTTCCATACTGCTCATACCAAGGTAACAATTCCTACAGGAATCTCTAATTAAGGTACGTAACCAATTGATTTGTATTTGGTGAGAGAAAGAATATAAAATAAAATGTTTATAAGGTGAAACTGAAATTATCTTTTAAAAGTTCTTTTTGTTCTTAAGATAAGTAAGTATTGATTCTTCATATATAATTTTAAAATAATTTATTATCACTATTAATTGATATCTCTGTGCATAGGCATATATAGTGTAAAAAAACTTTACGTTTGATGCCTTAACAAATACAGTTTTAAAGTTATATTGTTACTGAGTTGAAGAGATTTAAGCTACAGAATTGTTATTCTTAGTGTCTCTATATTATTCTTGTATTAAAGTTCTGTGTTTGGTTCTTAATCTTTTCTACTAAACCTTTAGCATTCATATTTGAACTGAAAATGTATATACAATACAACCTTAAGTAAAAGGTTATTTTACAGACTTAGAAGGAACCCTGTATGAATAAATTGCAAAAATATACTGTGAATTTAATAACCTAAAACTGATTTGCATTAAATTGACATGTAGAGCCCACATCTGTGAGCAAGACCCAGAATGTTTTTACAAATTGAAAATACAGAATATGTTTTAGTAATTACTGTTCACTAAAGCACTGCCTTTATGCTAAAAACTTCTTGGCCTCCTGCGGGCTTACCATTGAAGACTGAATAATAGTAAAATTGGTGTTAGTCATTACTGAATGATTCCACAGATTATATATACTAATATCAAGCAATGAAATGTACAGTTTCCTGTCCCAGATACTCAGAAATGCAAAAGAAAGAAACATCTTGTTCTATAGATTATTGGAACTAATTAGTGATAGAATCATTCATCCAAACAATTATTCATTAATACAAGAATTACTCATTTCTGTCTGGTCCAAAAATAAAAGAGAAAACCTGGCTCAACCATGGCTTACAAAACAATTTAGGGATAGTTTAAGATCCAAAGAAGAGACGTATAAAATTGTTAGAAAATGCAGCAAGCCTGAGGATTTTGAGGATTGTAGATTTCAGCAGTTTGATTAAAAGAGAGAAAATAGCATTTTTTTGAGGATGTAATGAGTAGAATAGAAAAGGGAGACATGTGGTTGTAGCATATTTGGATTTTCAACAGGCTTATTAAAAGGTCACTCATAAGAGGTAGGTGAGCAAGTTTACAGCACGTGGGATGAAGGGTAATATATTGGCTTGGATCAAAAATTAGTTGGCAGAGAGGAAACAGATAGGAATAAAGGGGTCTTTTTCTGAGTAGGAGGCAGTGATAAGTGGGGTATCACAAGGTCAGTTCTTTTGCCTCAGCAATTTTTAATATATAATACCTGGATGAGTGAACCAAATGCAACATTTCCAAATTTGCAGACGACACAAAACTGAGTTGTGAAGAGATGGCTTCAAGGTAATTTAGACAAAATGACTGAGTGGGCAAAGGCATGGAACAACATGGCTAAATGTGAAGTTATACACTTCAGTGTGAAAAGTAGAAAAGAAGAGTATTATTTAAATGGTGATACATTGAGAGATGTGAATGTACAATGGCATATACTGTCCTTGTACACTAATCAATGAAAGTAGACAGGCAGATGCAGCAAGCAATTAAGCAGACAAACGGTATATCCTGTATTAGCCTTTATTGCAAGAGAATTTAAACTGTTACTGAAGTTAAACAGGACCTTAGAAACCTGAGGCACTGAGTGCAGTTTTGGTTTCCCTACCTAAGAAAAGAGATACTTGCCCTAGCAAAAGTGCAGCAGTGATTTACTCGCCTGACATAGGGATAGCAGGACTGTTCTATGAGGAAAGATTGATTTGACCAGTTCTGTGTTCACTAGAGTTTAGATCGATGAGAGGAGATCTGATTAAAACAGAAGATATTCTAACAGGGCCGGACAGACGTGACACAGGGATGATCAGGTTTAAAACTAGAGGATACAGTTGCAGGAGATAAAGTAGATCATTGAGGACTGAGCTGAGGAAAATTACCTTTGCTGAAAGGGTAGCATTCACTAGCACAGAAGGTTGTGGAAGCCAAGTCACTGAATATATTCAAGAAACAGATGGATACATTTTTAGATTTTGAAGGCATCTAGGGGTATGGAGAGAGGGTAAGAATATGGCATGAGATAAAGGATTGATCATGATGTTGAATGGTGAAGCAGACTTGAAATCTGAATAGCCTATTTCTGTTCCTAGTTCCTATGTTTCTGTGTTAATCCTGGTCATGCGTGCTGCCAGTATATTGTGCTGCTTTGAAGCAGATGATGTAATGGAACTTCCATTAAAATTCTTCCAAACTTATTTGGCAGTAGCAAGATATGACCTCAGGTGCTTTACTGATCCCAGGACTGAAAGTTTACATCAGCAAATAAGAGCAGAAACATATATCCTCATTCCAATCCAGCTCGCTTTGAACTAACAGTGCAAATTGGGGTCAAATTGAAGCCCAGACTAAAGGCAATGCATTTCTGCCCCCATTACATTTGAGGTTGTGAGAAGGGGAACATTTGCAGGATCACAGGGAAGAGGCCAGGAAATGAAGCTAACTGAGTTTCTCTTATAGAGAGCCGGTTAATTCACAATGGGTCAACTGGCCTCCTCCTGTGCTGTGACCATGTTCTGATACTGGCTACAAAACAAAGTCTTGTAGATGCTGCAGAGTTGAAATAAAATCAGAAATTCCTGTGGGAACTCAGCATACATGGGAGAATCTATGGAGAGGGAAATTGAGTTAATATTTTGAGTGCGATATGACTTTTTCTGAACTGAAGAGAACTGGAAAATGACACATGTTATGATGTACAAGTGGAACAAATAGTGAGGGAGTGCCCAGAGCAATAAACAAAGGGAGTGTTAATGGTAGTAGAGGAGGGCTATGTATGATAGGTGTCAATAGCAGAAAATAGCTCACCTCTACTGACAGCAAACTCTTCCATTCTCATCTCTTCTCCTGCCAGAACAATGATTGTGTTACCCTTGTCCTCATCTTCCATCACACCAATCTCTGCATTCAAAAGGTCACCCTCTGCCATTTCCATAATCTCCAGTAGGATGCCATCACCAATTACATCTTCTCCTCCCCTCCACTGTCAGCATTTCACAGGGACTGCTCCCTCTGTGATACTCTGGTCTCTGCAATTGCAAAAGTGCATCACTTGCCTTTTTATCTCCTCCCTTCTCACTGTCCAAAACACAAAACATACCTTGCACGTCTTCTTTCAGTTTATTGTCTTCACTAATCACAGCTTGGGTCAGGAAACGGGTAGCTGTGGAACCAATAGAAAGCATAATCTAATTTTCTGCAAAGGCACTTTACAGCCTCCAATATTCAACATCGAATTCAACATGATCACTATCCTCTATTTTGATTACATCCCTGCTCCCTGCACTACCACCCACTTCCCCCATCCTATGCCTTGCTTGGAAGGGTCTGCTGTCGGCAGAGTTGAACTATTTTCTGTTATTAACATGTATTATTAACACCCCACAAACATATCCCTCCTTCACTATTATTAACACTCCCTTTGTTTTCAACTCTGGGCACCTTCACCATCTGTTCGACTTGATGTTCGCCCTTCAGGATCAAAGAAGAAACATATTGGACTCGAAACAGAACTCTATTTCTCCCACAACGTATGCGACAGACCTGCTGAGTTTCTACAGCATTTATTGTTTTTATTGAAATATTGGAATCTGACAAAGTCATTTGATACCAGCATGTTTTGATTTGTAGACCTGTATCCGCTATATCCAAACAATCAGCAGAAGCTATTCAATGCTTTTTCATTTTTGAAATATGCCTGTGGTACAAGGATTGGAAATTCTCTTCCTGGCCAGACAAGCAAACAAACCTTAGCCTTAATGATAAAGTCTTTACGGACCCCTCCTCATCTCCTCATACTTGACTTGTCATGGCTGGGACTGTTGTTCGGTGTCTAGCCATGAGCTGCAAACCTGCGATGGTCCTACTCCCAATGGCAAGTCTTCATGTCATTCCTGTCAGCTTCAGACTGGAGTCAGGATGGAAAAGATAAATTGGCTCAAATCTCCTAAACCGCATACTCTTAGAGGGCTAGAACAGATCATCACCCACTTCGAATTAAGATTACCGCAGCTAACTCAAAATGTTATTTAATTGCCTAATCAGTCAAACAATTGAGCATTACAGCTACATTTTCCATTTTTTGCCATTTTAAAATTTTGGCCTAAAGGATTTGAATACCATGAATGACCTGGTAGAATAAGGCAGGAAATAGTATTTAAACATATTGGGCAAACCCTTAAGAAAATGCATAGATAAGAAATAAATCCATGTGTTCATGTTTTAATGTAAATATTGCCACCATTTTTTCTGGCCACTGATTAACTACAACATAATTTCACAGAGCATTGGCGTAATACCTTCCTCTTGAATTCACTTAGATGTTGTCCAGGCATGGAGAAATGTCTAGCTGAACCAGCAAGTAAAGTTATGAAGAGTTGTGCTTTAGGTTTGGTTGTTGTCTGTTTATCCAGTACTGTAGAATTTGCCCACAATGTAAATTGATTCATGTGGGCAACACCCTTCATGACACTTTACTATCTAGAAAGGGCAAATCAATGCAACTTCCTTATCACAAACAATATGTCTGCACTGTACTATTGCGATTGATCAGAAAATATCCAGTTGCATAAGGGCAAAAATGGTTCTGGTCACCACTGCGCAAAGGCACTTCTATCAAAGGTAGAAGTGAGGCCTGCTAGTTACAGTATATATGGGCTAGATTACTCTTGCCTTGTGGTTGTGGGCTTGAAGGTAAAGGGGTCAGAAAAATAGGGAGGGAGCCACAAGCAGGATTTCCCCTGTGCTCTTACTGACCAACTGCATTTGCCCCTCTGATTTGTTTGCTTATTTTATGACTCCAGAGTGTGTCCTTATTGAGCTACCCTTAAGGTTTCTCAGCTCCCTCAACAGTGCCTGTCCCTGCTGGTGGAGGTGACAAGCTTCAGAGATGCCAATCATATGATGTGGCCTTTCTTAATTGAGGCCACTTCTGGAAACTTGTTGAGATTGCCTCACAAGTGCTGGCTCAAGAGCCTGATTTGGTCCTCGATTTGGGGTCCAAGACTCCATGGGAAAATGCAGCCCCACATTTCTGAATTGCGTTACCTTAAATCTTTAATCTGTTGAAACAGGAACACAGTTGGGTCCGTGATGCCATTGGTTAGCCCTCAGTTATTAGCAGAGATCCCATTAGCTCAGACAAAAGGCTAGAAAAAGGACAGCTTCCTAAGAATTTTGGTTTTTTTTTCCTCTTTGTGCTGATTCCTCATACTCCAGTCGATAATATCAATGAGAAACAATGTATATTCAAATCTCCCTGCCCAATCTCTTAGAGCCACAAAAGATTCCATTCGTACAAACAATAAATCATTTCATACAAGTTCTCTAGCACTGAAGGGGACCCCAAGGCCAGTCACTACATCAGTGATTTGATCATATCTGAAGGCATAACAACTAGAATTCTATAATATGAAAGTATATACTTTGAAGAAAGTTAAGCATGACTCCTCCATATCTACAGGGAGAACAATTTGCAGCCATTAACATTCCACTTTTTTTTTGTGAATGGAGCTAGCTGATTTGACAGCACGTGCAGCTAAGTTTAAATATATGTGACATTTGTGTATTATAATTTTGAAGGTCATATTAATTTTGGTCAATAAAACAGAGTAAAGCAGATTCATTCTTAGTGAAGCAACAATCAACTAAGTGTCACTCCAAAATGTTAAAGTAGAACAGCATAATCCCTTCTGTTCCCAGTCCATAAACTAATGTGATTTAAACAAAAGCATAAGGATCCAATTGAAAAAAATAACTTTGGACATATGAAGGAAGTTTCTCAGCATAAAAAGAGTTAAAATATAATGAAAAAAAAATCACACTAAATGCCCATCCAAATATGGAGGTATTTTGCCCGATTGCTTACTAAAATTGTATCTTCTACATGAAGAATACCACTGCATTTATAATTAGAAACATTTGTTCTTACCATACCAATGAGCATCTGAACTACACTCAAAATAGCAGCATTACAGCAGTACAATTCTACTAATGATCTGTCAATATAATTGCTAAGGTCAAACATTATGAATGAAGGTCATTAAATAAAAAATATAATTATTTATGTTCATTTAAGTATTGTAGTATTAGTTCTTTGTGACAAATTATTTGAGTTCCAGTAATACATAAGTCACAAGTCACCTGGAGAAAAGCAATTATTTTGAAGTGAAAATATATCTCGCAAACATCAAAACTTTCTTTGATACAGTAATTAGGTTAGAGGGTGTCCTGTGAAAAAACTTTGAGCTGATTTAATGAAGATGAGATAGTGGGCTGGAGATATAGCAGTCACTGTCTATTGCTCACAAGAATTGGTTGCTTAATAAAAATGCTGGCAACCCAAAAAGAATTAATAGCTTTAACTTAACAGTTTTCTCCACCATTTTTTAAATGTATTAACATTTAATCATATGTTCAAAATGGTATCATGTAACCTCAGCTCTTAACATTTATCTTTAAATTTCTACTAATAGGCAACGGTAGTCAAGAGGAGAGATACAGTGATTTGCAAGTTTATTTCAGAAATATAACAACATTTTAGAAATGACCTGCTTATTGGAAATATAATGGCTTCTACATTGACAAGAATTGGGAAAAGTTCAGGAGTGCCCCCCCAGTGCCAGCAGATGAACCTGGGAAGGTAGTATATGTGGAGACTTGTGGTGATCATTTTGACAGGGCCAAATTTAAATAAAAGTGCACAGATTGCAATCTGGTACCTGACCATATTAACTACCCAACTGTCAGGTGCAAGTAAGAATTTATGATCAACCTGAGACATTGAGTTAAAGATATTTCCAACACAGAATAAGACCCTGCGGCTTATCATGTCTGCATCAGTCAAAAACAACCACCTCAATATTCTAATCCCATTTTCCAGCACTGGGCCCATGGCCTTGGCACCACATGTGCACAGCAAAACCTTTGGGAACAATCCCAGCAGTTAATGGGAAAAGGAAGCCATTGGTCACAGTGAGAGGATGGTAAGTATGTAGATGAGGGAAGTGTGGAAAGGGGAGATGAGTCTGGAAGGGTATGAAAAGGAATGGATCAGACCAGATTCAGGGTGAGGGAACACTGTGGAAGGAATGTTCTTCCTGAGGCCCAGAGAGGCAGGGGCAGAAGTAAACCTGAAATATATGTTTAAAACTCACCAGCTGGCCCTTTCTGGTCTGGGATTCAGCTCCTGGAAGATTTAGTCGACATTTCAGGGAAAAGCCTTTCATTTACACTCTCTAATCTCCAGCATCTGCAGTCCTCACTGTCGCCTCCTGGAAGGTTTAGCCAGGTGGAGTCAGGCTCCAGGTTAAAATTGCAGTTTGCATCCTGATGGCATGAGCAGACTAGATCTGTGTATTTAAAACAAGATCCCTTGTCATCTGAGAGTTAAATTAAAGGCACAGCAGGAAGAAAATGGAACCATAGATGTATATAACTCCTGTTAATTTTATTGCATAGTTCGACTGAAGTCAGCGGGTTGAGGACAGTTAAAGTTGGAGCCAATACATATCTGCTACGCAGGAGCAGAATTGTTTTTGGATTGAAGTTAAACCTTTTTGTTGATAACAACAGAGGTCTAATCTATTTTGCATTTGTATGGGGTTATTTGATAACATGGACACTTACCCTGAAAAGACCTTCTTCCCATTCTGCACCTGTCTTTAGAATTCCCTTGGTCTTTCCACCAATTTCTATTGGAGGGGTGGCATTTAGACAGAAATACAATAAGACCAGACCAATATCGTCTCTCGTCAATCATTCTGCATAGCAACACACTGAAATTGGAGCCTGTAATTTCTGATAGAGCATTTCAGGGAGAACCCAAAGCTGTGATTCAGACCTCTGGTGGGGAGAGGGAGCCTTGTATTTCTCCCTGGGAAGTAATTTAGTGTATTGTTCTGAATGAAAAACAGTTCTGTAATACTGTGCAGCAGAAATCTTTGCTGATATGGGTAATATTTTCCTTGTTACTATGCCATTTGCATTGCACAGAGCAGAAAGGTATTTTCCCCAAGCTTGCTGTGAGTGGGAGGATGAAATTTACAGACCTTCTGTCTCTGGCACTGTGGAATGCTGCCTTCTGAGGAACTATTGAGAATTTGCTGAGGAACATGCTCTTTATTTCTTAAAAATATCACAGTCTTGCCAGGACCACCCTTTACGCCTCCTCTAGGACTATATCATCAAAGAAAACCTCCTGAATATCATTAGACTTTATGAAATCAAATAAACCTCTTTCAGCAATACTGCAACATTGGAAACTATTCACCAAGCGCAGAACAGCTTTCAGGTTTCGTAGTGGCAATTCTTAAATTTTGGAAATTATTCTGACCTCCTGCAGAGTTTCCAATGTGGGACACCAATCCCACTGGGTATGTACTTGCCATCTGGTAAAGGGAAGGTCTTGCCAAACCCAATAGATTCTCTTTTAAGCCTGACTGTTTGGAACAAGCCGTTCAATGTACCCCTCTGCTGGTAACGTCCCAGGATTGGAGGACTGGTTTTAAGTTTGTTGTAGTACAGATAGGAAAATGTATTTATTTATTGAAAACCAGATCAAGCATAACATGTCATGTCAAAATACTTTTTTTTTGTAATCAAAATAATACTAATAAATCTCTCTCTTTAAAAATTATTTTCCTTCTTCCACCTAGTTAGCCAGCACAGCAGAATATCAAGCATCAGTCTCCACCTAATTTGCAAGTGCACCAAAAAGGCAACAGGCAAAAGCAGCGTATCTTCCTTCTCAGGCATACTACCAGTTACTGTCCAACCATTATCTCCTGATCTCAGTCTCCGTGTGAAAGAAGCCGACAAGTAACTGCTATGAGCGTGACCAACTTATCTTCACAATCATCGCGTCAATCAACATTCAACTATGAGCGACCAAGTGATTTCATTCAATCACAGACTAAGCGCCAACCAAAGTTCCAGTCTGTATCATCTGTGGTCTCCACAAGTTCATTAGTTCCGCATTCCTCTGCCTTGCAAACAAAACCCTATCATGTTCAGCAGTTACCTATCTCCTTCCAGCAATCTCAGAGCCAAAATGGGCAGCAAACACCTGTATTATCAACAGTAAACTCTCCAATTTCTACTGCATCTTCATCATTTGGTTCTAATAGAGAGTCAACTCCAGCATGTCCACCATCATCTCTTAATTTTTGTTCCTCCTTTAGTCCTCAAACTTCTTCTTGCACTTCCTCAAAGCATATGTTCTCTCCTGCTATCACTCAGTCACCTGCAGCCTTTCTCAGCTCTGTGCTCCCCTCCCAATGTATTTCAGTTTCAAAAAATGAAATGCAGCTGCCTACCACAGAAACTGTGTAAGTATGAAATTTCCCCAAAATGATACGTCTTACTAAGAAGTAAATTTCAGTTCAAAATGTTCATTCTAATGTAATGTTTCCATAGTTTCAATACAATTTCCCAATATACTGTCTGTTTGAATGTGTTATTGATAACAGAAATTAGAACTTTTTTTTTGTTTAGCCACTGCTTTTGAAATTTTTATTAGCTATAGATATCCCAGCAACTCTGGAAAGAAAGTTATCAAGTCACCAAAACCAACTAGTGATGAACAAATACAAGGCTCCAAAAATGCTGTCATTCAAGACTTGGAGAGAAAACTACGCTCTAAAAGTGAGCTTCTACACGATGGGCAACAGGTATATGATTACACACGTACATTTGAGGATTATTGTTCGTGAGTGATTTTTTTCCAGTGCATCCCCAGCATTATTTCTGAAATATTTTACTGGATGTTTTGGTTGCAAATATATATTGCAGTAATATAACAAGCCTTTGATTTTGCTAATTCTAAGGCTTTGAAACTAACATTTTGAGAACAATCATATAACATCAGTTTCTGAGACATGGTTAATTAGTCGCAGATATCGACTTTGTTTTGTCCCATCAAATTTAGACATCCATACAGTAGTAATCTCAGCTCCCCAAGTCTTAATGTTCCACCTCAAATTATGATGGAAATTCAAGGCAATGCATGTAACTGCTTCATTAAGTCCAAGAAACAATATCATTTCATTGCACATGTTTATTTATTTCTGCTTATTTTATGAACTGAAAGAAATTTTTTAAATTCATTTGCTAGATTGACAGTTCTGATTACCAATTGTGTTACTGCTATGCTATTGAATTTATTGATCCACTTCTAATATTTAGGACAAATCTAAACTTCTGATTGTCGAAAATTCATCAGTCACCAGAAATTTATAAATTACCTTGGAAATTGTTAATAGGAAAAGCATGCTTAAAGTTACAGTAGACAACTGCCATGGTGATTTAGACATCTAACCCTAACCAGATTGAATATCCTATCTGGGCAACTGATGAGAAGAAGTTACTGAACAATTTAAGTAGGAAAGAACCACATCATCATGACAAGTTAATTGATATATGTTAATACATGATGTTAATTCTCCACTGACATTGGAAGGTTCAATAACTTGACAAAGCAGTTACTTAGATTAGATTATCAACATTAAACAACTTTCCTGACAAATGATCCAAAGCAACTGAATTTATCAGCAGTGTCTGAATAGTAATCATTTAGTGCATGATAGATTAGATGGAAAGAACGTAGGTAAATTTACCATAGTGCCACTCCCTCTTTATAGAGAGATAACTGGTCCTGATTTATCCTGAGGAGAAAGTGAGGACTCAAATGCTGGAGATCAGAGTCGAGAATGTGGCGCTGGAACAGCACAGCAATTCAGGCAGCATCCGAGGAGCAGGAGAATCGACATTTCAAGCATAAGTTCTTCATCAGGAATGAAGCTGAGGAAGCTAATTAACCTGAATGTCACCATACATCAGGCAAGGAGCAAGACTGAGAAGGTGGGACCTTCATCGTAACCTTACCTGATGCCAGATTTGAACCTACACTGTTGACATCACTGCATCACAAACCAGCCATCAAACCAACTGAAGGAGGACTATAACTGAAACGGTGACTTCTGCACTTCCTGATGCTGTCTGGCTTGCTGTGTTCTTCCAGCCTCCTGCTTGTCTGCCTTGGGTTCCAGCATCTGCAGGGTTTTTTTGCCTTTAATCAAACAACTGAGCCATTGGCAATTGGTTATGATCTGGGACCTTTACAGAACCAAAGGATTTCTGAAAGATTATTACCAAGCCACCACTATAGCTGCAGATGCTCCTTTAAAATCCTTGGGTACAACCCATCAGGCTTAAGGAATTTAATTGCCTTTAGCCCCATTAGTGTCCATAGTACCTTTTCTTCTGGTGTGCTAATTTCCTTACCCCACCCCCACCTTTTCCCTCTGACTATTTTAGTATTTGCTGTACACTATTAGTTTCTTTTACTATAAAGACTAATACAAAGTATTTATTCAACACCTCTTCCATTTCCTGATTCCCCATTATTATTGTTTTGCGTCCAGTGACCCTTCTTCAGAACAGATAGTAGCGATGAAAAGGCTGGCATATATGCTTGAGAAGGGGTTGGGGGTGGAGGGAAGGAGTAAACGATAGGTGGAGATGGAGCCCAGAGAGAGAAAAATGGGTGGGCAGACATAGATATGGGTAAAGGCCAGCCTGGGAAAATGAGTAGCTACTAATAGAGACCATTAGTGGCTGACAATGGTTTGTATGTGGTAGCTGTCCATGTGATGATAAAGCCTGGTGTGTGGGAGTTGGGATAAGGAGATAAGAGAAGGTGTTCAGGCCTTAAGCTGATTGAACTCAATATTGAGTCCAGAAGGTTGCAGGGTTCCCAAATGGAAAATCCTTCTTCCTCACTGTAATTTGTCTTTGCTGTAATTCACTAATTATGTTGTTAAACACCTATCATTGTTCTTCAATATCTTTTCTGCTAAGCTTCTTTCCCTATCTATTTTTTTTAGATTACTTACAGAGTGGAAACAGGCCCTTCGGCCCAACAAGTCCACACCAACCCTCCAAAGAGCAACCCAGCCAGACCCATTCCCCTACATCAAACACTATGGCCAATTTAGCTTGGCCAATTCACCTAACCTGCACATTTTTGGACTGTGGGAGGAAACCGGAGCACCCGGAGGAAACCCACGCAGGCATGGGGAGTATGTGCAAATTCCAAACAGATAGTTGCCTGAGGCGGGAATTGAACCCAGGTCTCTGGTGCTGTGAGGCAGCGGTGCTAACCACTGTGCCACCCTGCCGCCTATTCTGCCAACTCTGCCCTGATCCTGATATAATTACCCTGACATAAGTTTAGCAAAGATACTTCTGAACAAGTTTCTCACTGTCAAACTGAACACTAAATCCTACAGTATTATGGTCACTGTTACCTAAGAGACCTTTTATTCTGAGATCATTTACTAAACCTGCCTCATTGCACATTACCAGATCCCAAATAGCCTGATCCCTTGATAGATCACAGCATATTGTTCTAGGAAACTACCTCAAATACACTCTATGAATTCTTCCTCACAGCTGTCTTTGTCAATTTGATTTTTCCAATCTACATTAAGGTTAAAGTGGCCCATATTAATGTGCTGTCTTTTTTGCATGCCCTCATTATCTCCTGATTTATTCTCTATCCTACAGGAAGCTACTGTTAGGGAGCCTATTCTCCCAGTGTCATCTTCTCCTTGTTATTTCTTACTTCCACTTATATGCATTCAACATTTTGTCATCCAAGATTATTTCTTCCTCTTGTATTCTGTCTTGTATAACAAAGCCAACCCACCACATTTACCTTCCTTCATACGTTACAACTGAGGTGGCAATTTGCTGCAGAACTCTGCTTTACTAATTTTTCAGAACTTGGTAAAAAGGCATTCTTATTAATATAATATTATATAGAAATTTAATCTTTCATGCTGCAAGTAGCACCAACATGAGCTAGATGACTACTGCAGTTGTTTCACACTGTAATTTTTGCATAAAACTTTCCCTTCATTAGAATGCAAGGATGAATTTCTTTGCCATTCTGACGGAATTCTGTTGAAGCAATTTTTTGTGAATGAATTAAGGTTTGCTGTTTGTACAATTTTAAATTGTTTCATCTGAGTTTCTTACTCTTTGCATCTCTTCCCAAATACATGTGACAAGTATAATTGAGAAAGGAACAGAAGTAGGCCATTCAGTCCATCAAGCCTGCTTCACCATTCAATTAGATTATAGCTCATCACCCATCTCAATGCCACTCTTCCATGCTATCTTCTTATTCCTTAGTCATTAGTCTCCAGAATTTATTGATCACTGTCTTGAACATGCTCAGGCATTGAACTTCCACTGCCATCTGTGGTAGAGAACTCTGAAGATGTGCAACTCTCTGTAGGCACTTACTGCCTGTTTTGTCTTTGTGGTTTTTGGAAAAAGATACATAACTGCTTAATACAAAAGGTTTTCAGGAATGCAAATTCCTTTTTTTAACTGGATAACTCAGTTCTTAATTTTGGGAGTTATATTTGATTTTAGAGTTTCTAAAAGTAAGAATTACTCTTCATATATTTCTCTTCATTCTAGCGATTAACATATGAGCAAAAGATGGCGCGCAGATTACTGGGAGTGGAGAACGCTGCTTCTGTGCTTGAACTTCAAAAGATGGAAAATGAGCAGACTAACCAGGTAATTGAATTACGACTAACTCTTGCACGTGAGGTTTTATTTTGCTTAAAACATAAAAGTGTTGAATTTTTATGGAATTAATATAGGAATCATTCCTAGTTTGTTGACATAAAAAGGGTGATATAGAAAATTACCACATGAAGATGGTTGAATCTTAGATATTTACTCAATAAATTTATTTGTGTTTAAATTTCATAAAAATAATTGCAGCTTTGATATAAAATTAATACAGGTGATCTATTGACTGAAATACATGGAAATTAATACCTTTACACACCGTAAATATATTTTAAATTTAACATATATCTTGAAAGACTGAGAGCACATGCAACTCTTTGTATGCGTATGTGTGATGGTGTGTGTAAGTACAGATGTGTGTATTGTATTCAAATGTAGCATACATAAGAACACAACATAAGAAATAAGATCGGGAGTAGGTCATTCAACGTTTAAACCTGCTCTGCCATCGAATTAGGTCATAGCTGATGTTCTATTTCAACACCATTTTCCTGTACTATGCCCTTAATGTTTTTAATACACAGAAATCTATCAATCTCTGCCTTGGATATTCTTCATAACTGAGCCATCATAGCTCTTTGGAGCAGATTCATTACCCTCAAAGTGAAGAAATGTTTCCTCAGTTCAGTCCTAAATGATCTGCCCCGTATTCTGACTACTGTGTTCAGTTGTGCGTATGTGTGTGCCCACGCATATGGATACATGCCTGTGTTATTGTGTATGTATAACATGACCAGAGTGG
Source organism: Chiloscyllium punctatum (assembly GCF_047496795.1). NCBI lineage: Eukaryota > Metazoa > Chordata > Chondrichthyes > Orectolobiformes > Hemiscylliidae > Chiloscyllium > Chiloscyllium punctatum. Next base: position 41,213,577 of record NC_092758.1, read on the forward strand.
AAGCAACAATAAAGCAGAGTTTGTACTGAAATTATGCAAGAGGATAGCCTGGCCTGACTTTGAAGGGACCTCAATATATGCAGCAAGCATTCCAAACCAAAACTGACAGGAATGATAAATGTATGTAAACTGGGGCCCTGCAATAGTTTATATTAACAACATCTTTATAAAATTCTTTTCCTTTTCTTTGCAACAATACTCTACCTCACTTCCAATAAATTGTCCACCATCATTTTAAAAGCAGACAGGAAATGTTCAACCTACACTACCTTCAATCCAAATCAAAATCACTTCAAACTCAGTTCTAGTTCTAATGATATTTATGAGGTCAAGTCACTGTCAACTCTTTTTGCAAAGCCTATGAGAAAATGGGCCTTTCATTGAATATCCATAAAACAAAGATCCCTTTTCAACTAGCACCCACAACATAATCCCTCACACCTTGATTAAAGTCAATGGTGAGGTCTCAGAAATGGTCAACCATTTTCCATATCCTGGGAGCCTCCTCTCAACAAAGACAGACTTGGATGATGAAATTCATTGCAGTCTGGAGTGTGCTAGCTTAGCTTTCAGCTGACTGAAGAAAAGAGCATTTTAGGACCAGGATCTCAAATCTGAGTCTAAGATCATGGTTAACTCAGCAGCCATGGTCCTCATGCTCCTCTCTGTTTCAGAGACTTGGACAATGTACAACTGCACCTCAAAGCACTGGAGAAACAATGACATCTTCACAAGGTCATCCAGTACAATAGATGAAAGGTAGTCCAACAGCAGCTTCCTCTTTTAAATCAACACGCCTAGCATCAAGGTTCTAATCAGGTAACACCAGTTCCTCTGGCTGGAACACATCATCCCTGTGCCACCAAGCACCTTCCTGAAGCAATTACTCTATTTTGAACTTGGTCATGGCAGGAGACTTTCAGGTGAACACTTTAGGGATGTCCTCAAAGCATCCTTGAAGAGGCTGAACATCCTTACTGACCAATTTATTTGTGAACACTTTGTTGGGACACATGCAGAAGTGAAACTGAAGCATCAGAGAGAACAGAGAGCTTCAAATATTTCATCTATCCAACTCTTCAACAACCAGCTGGCCCGCACTGTCAGTCAATCACACATTGGATTTATCAACCTTCTCAAAACTCACTGAAGAAGAATGCAAACAAATTTACTCTCAATCTCAAGGAACCGCCTAAAAGGAAGACGATCAATACTTTGACAACTCACCTACCAGCTTTTTCAGCAACATTTCAAGGGATCTTTTTGTTTCTTTCAGATGAATTTTTTTGCAACCTTGTGATTTTTGGATACACCTGCAACAAGTGGTACTACTTGTATCCCATGATCACTGAATCAGGGAGCTCATGCTCAGAATCATGGTGACCCTGCGCGGAATTGTCCCTGTGCCTAGAGGGTGGAGGAGTGGCAAGATAAAAGAGAAGGTTCATCTCCGGCAGGCAACTGTTAGGACAAGTAAAGCTTGTCCTATAATTTACTGCTGCCTTGAAATTCTGTGCCTCCAGCTCCTTCCAGATAACAATATTAGTCATGTGTCAGTTGATAATTTACACTTACATCTGTAGTGTTAGGGGGATACCATACACACAATAGCAATGTTTTTTTTATTGGTTTTGGACAGGTTGCAGGCTCCCAGGGGCATGTTGCCTGTCATCCCATGGCCCCTCTCTGAAGACCATGTGCTTACATGATTTGAAGGTGCTTTCATTCTTTGACTATCACACTGGTGATCAGTGATTCATCTTGAATGATACAGTATCCTGATAACTGACAATAACACTATTTCAAGGCAGTAGTTTGAACAAACTGGCTTCTAGCTGGAATGGTATGGAACAGACATCCTGTTCTTGAGAGACAGGGCAATCTGTGTTACTGAGGTCATACAATTGCCATGCCAAACAGCTGCCACCCTTATCTGCATGGGGGTCCATTTGGTGATTGGAAATTCTAGGACATTTTCTCCAACTGCAAATATACACCGTGCAAAACAAAAAAGCCATTAATGCAGTGGCTAAGAGTCAATTGTCCAGTCAATGAAAGTAGAGGATTAAAATATAATCAGAAATTCAACTGAGATCCAGGCTTACCTCATTTGCCACTGCTATATTTGACTTTTTTCTCACTTTGCTAGAGTGGGCTCCAACAATGTCCATTTTAACAGGACAATTCTGCGCCCACCAACGTAGACTTCATGCAGCAACCAAATCACTCCAACAAGAGGAAACATGCTGTGAGATTTTAAACTTGGTACAAAAGGAAAATTTAAGGAAAAGGCTCATTTGCTTGTACTAGGCTCTATTTTATTGCTGCTGTAAAGTTGTTCATTTAGTGGGCAAAAAGTGGTCATAAAGTGGAGCACAAAATTTACGTGCACCCATTTTGTAGGCATGAAAGCTGCAAATTATGATGCACCTATACCAGTTCAGGTTTAGACTTACAGCACACAAAATTCATCTCCCATGTTTAAATAATTTTAGTGCTGGTTAGTGTACCTCCAGTGCTCTCTTCTTCTTAATGCCTGGGCTCTCTACACACTAGGAGACATGAGATGCAAACAGGCTCTTCTTTCTTAAAGGCAAGCTGCCACCTAAATGGATGATGTGCAAAAGGCTTTCTGCAATATGCAAATTGAAAACCAGGGCAGACTGAAGGATCCAGACTGAGGGATATGACAGAGGAGGTGTTATCGAAGTAAGTGAGCATGAGATGATGCTTCATGATCCTTGTGGGACTCCTGCAGACTCACAAGGACCAGATTCAGAAAGGAGTGAAAACTCGTGAGTTGGAAAGTCATTCCTGAATTTTGGACCCAAGGACATGATATAATGCCAGAAGATGTCACTACCTCTACTTGTTGACAAGGTCAATCTTCTTCACATGACATCTCCTATCCCATCATACTGCCAGCCTTTCATGTTGCTGAATGCATCACTCTCCCCATCATTCCTCCAGCAACACACTCTGGGAGTCAGGATTGACATCCTAAATCCAGATCATCTACTTCACCCTCACATACTTACTATTGCAGAAACATGACAATCACCTCTGACTGTTCCCTTGTATATTCAGCTGTACAACTATGCCAGCACAACATCTGAATAACAGCTCTTCACAACCACTGATACTCTACCTTCTTCCTCACAGGACATGATGGCATATAACAGAGTGGAGTGAGCACAGCTGACAGGAGATAAGAGGCCTTCATGTCCTGAACACTATGGAGGTGATGTCATCCCTCAGCATCATGCGTCCTGCTGCAATGGCCTTTACAGTACTTTGCTAACGGGCAATAATGGCCATGCCGAAGATGGTATGACTAATGACCTCTTGCTTGTCAACCCAGTCCCTTCCTTCACAGCAACCTTGCCTTCTGATATCCTGCTTCTGGGTACTCAAGAATTGCCTCCTGAACAGGCACACTAGTGCGAGGAAGGAGAAAAAGAGCAACAGGACATCACTGATGAAGATGTCCTATCACATGACCTGACACTTCGAGACTCCAGCTCAGGTGCTGTCTCTACAAATACCCTGGATGCTCATCCAAAGTCTGGATCAGCACATGGTGAGCAACTGGGAATGAGTCAAATGGTTTGTGTGCCAGCTTGCTGGAGGACAAATTTGTAGATAAGTACTTTTGCAAAGGTATTCACAGAAATGTTGATGAGACTGAATTGAAATGTTCAGTTGGATGACATGACAGATAGCTTTCTGTCACTATCAAGGAGCATCAGAAAGTCTAGCACCAATTGGCAGAGCTATTGCCCTCTTAGAGTCATAGAGTCATAGAGAAGTACAGCATGGAAACAGACCCTTCGGTCCAACCCATCCATGCCGACCAGATATCCCAACCCAATCTAGTCCCACCTGCCAGCACCCGGCCCATATCCCTCCAAACCCTTCCTATTCATATACCCATCCAAATGCCTCTTAAATGTTGCAACTGCACCAGCCTCCACCACATCCTCTGGCAGCTCATTCCATACACGTACCACCCTCTGTGGGAAAAAGTTGCCCCTTAGGTCTCTTTTATATCTTTCCCCTCTCACCCTAAACCTATGCCCTCTAGTTCTAGATTCCCTGACCCCAGGGAAAAGACTTTGTCTATTTATCCTAACCATGCCCCTCATAATTTTGTAAACCTCTGCTCCACCTTCATGTCAAAAAGCTTCAATAGCAATGTCCAAAACCAGTGGCAGCCAGGTCACTCACTTGTCATTCATATCAGAATGCAGCAACACTCTCTGGCAAGTACAGGAGTTCATCAAAACACACCTGAAACACTACACAGGTCTTGCAGACACTTTTCAATAGTAAATGATTTCACATGACTACATCAGGGTGCTAGGTCCTTGAAATAACATTACTGTAGGATTGATTTTGCTGTTGCAAGATTATTTGCTAAAGAGTGGATAGCTCTTGCATTGGTTGGTTGTCTGCTTAATCATCAATGAAGTGAGGTATATGCATCTGGATAACACTAATTCATTGTGTTCAGATAACCACAGGATGCATTAAAGAACAGTAATTACTGAGATGTTGCCTGGCCCTGGAAAAGCCAAGGCCTTCTGAGCTCTGTGATTGACGGGCTTTTTTTTGCCCATGCACCTCTGCACAAATCAATCAAAAGAATGAGCTTAGTTATTTTTAATGACTAAACTAGTTCATGTTGTTCATGAAAGGCAGAGTGAGACAAACTTGCAGTCTAAAACACTACTTCAAGAGTTTGTTGCACCATTTGACATGTGAAACATATGGTGGCATAACTCTTGGCAAGCTTCAACTTCTCCAGCACTCTGCTCACCAAATTTCTAAGTTGCAACATAAATACCAAATCAGATCTCCACTATCCAGACCTTATTTTCTGCCAAATCCTCCTCATGCTTCTCTCCCAATCTCACCAACACTTGCTGCTCCCTGTTTCTCTTCACATTCATTGTAAAATGTTCACCTTTACTTTAAAATTCCCTCCATGGTTGTTCATGACCATCTCCATTGTACCCCAGGAGCTCAATTTCTACCATATTTCAGTTGGGTGACAGCATTCAACATCAAGAGCCAGTTGAGTAATGTATTTCTACTCTTCTGTTTTTCTCTATCTAACTTCATTTTCCAGTGGCACTTAATATGTAGCTGTCGTCTCCAAGTCCTTCTTAACTCTGCTGAATATCCAATTCTGCAAGGCGAAATGGAGGACTGCAGATGCTGAAGGTCAGAGTCAAGAGTGTGGTGCTGAAAAAGCATAGCAAGTCAGGCAGCATCCGAGGAACAGGAGAATCTTATGAAGGGCTTTTGCCTGAAACATCAATACTCCTGCTCCTCGGATGCTGCCTGACCTGCTGGGCTTTTCCAGCACCACACTCTTGATTGAGTATCCAATTCCACCAACTGGAATAACTTGGCATGTTTTGATATCTTGAGAGTGCTTCTTCATGAATTTAAATTGTAGTTTATAGTTTTACCAATTTCAGCAACACTCCACCTGATAATGCTGAAGTTTATTGATTCTCTAAATATCTTATCTGAAGAGTAGTTAAAAAGTACTTTAGAGTAAAAGGTCAAGACCTATTTAAACCAAATGATAATACCTTAAGCAATAGCAATGAATGGTCATCTGATTACTGGTAGAGAAGGATTTAAACTACATGCCCTCCAATTGCAGCAATCTTTTCCGAAGAAAAAAATACCTTTTGGAAATCCAAGTGCACTAAGTCAACAGATATCCCTTTATCTGCCTTGCTTGTTACTTCCTCAAATAATTCAAAAAATTCATTAAAAGCAATTTCCCTTTCACAAATAATGCTGACTTTGTCTAATTCACTGTGATTTTCTAAGTATTTTGTTATAATCTCTTTACACATGAATTCTAGCAATTTCCCTCATACAGATGTTAGGCTAACTGCCCTATTGTTTTCTGCTTTCTGACTCTATCATTATGGGCTATATTACATTTGCTACTTTTGAATCATTCTTTCAACATCCAAAAAAATCTGGAGGATTGCAACCAATGCCTCTATTGTGTCTGCAATCACATTTTTATTCAGACTCTATAGTGCAGCTATCAGGTCCTGAGGACTGGTCAACCCTTAGGTCAAATAGTTTTAGCAGTACCCTTTCCCTGTTGATGATGATCACTTTATGATTCTCTCTCACTGTGGTTACACTTCAAAAGTATTTCTTTAGCTATAGTTTGGTGTGTACTTTTACACTCATTGAAGTATCCCAAGAAGTTGAATAGTAGGTATCTTCTTTTTCTTTTATAACTATTTCAAATAATTTCCATATCCATGGGAACATACTTAGCAGTCAGTCTGAACAACTTAACTGCTGGGGAAGGAATTCATGTACAGAGTCCTTGTCTGATATGTCCTCTCACTGGATTCAATGAGGATCATAAGACAGTGCAAAATCCAACCATGTTAATCTGAAAACCTTCAAACTGCAAGCTCTTCATTCAAATATTTTCTGAGGTTAAGATTGAGCAATAAGAAACAGGATATTGCATCTCCAGGTCAGCCAAATGGATAAACTTAACTATCCAGTACAGTCCGTTGATAATACAGAGTCTCTGCAAAGCAGCAGGAGGCTGTTCAGCCCATTGAATCTGCAGCAACCCTTTGAAGAACCATCCCCCTACCCAATCCCTGTAAACCTGCTTTTACCATGGCTAATCCATCTAGTCTGCACTCCACAGACAATTTAGGATGGCCAATCCACAGCACACCATTGGACTGTGGGAGGAAACCAGAGCACCTGCAGAAACCCACACAGACACAGGGAGAACATGCAAGCTCCACACATATAGTCGCTTGAGTGTGGAATTGAACGCAGGTCCCTGGCACTGCGAGGCAGCAGTGCTAACCACTGGGCCACCGTGGTTCCAATTTTTGTGAAAATACCAAAAATTGTTTTGCACATTACACATCCTATCATGTGGCTAGCCTGGCATTTCCAGAGCAAAGCCACGTTACCATGCCTATGGCAAGCTGCAGGAATCCTGCTCCGTCTCTTAGGCTCCAGGCCACAATAATATTGAATGGTTGCGCTTACCTGAGGTAAGTCCAGGAAGAAATCAAGAGTGAAAGTAGCCCAACAGGTTTGCAGATATTTATGTGAAGCATGGAGGACTAATTCTTTTTGGTGTCTCTTCCACATTACATTTGGTAAAAGAGTATTTACCATTCTTGCTCCACCCAGTCATCTGTCAAACTGACAACTGTGATCTTAAATGCATCATAGGATCCTGAATTATATATTAAAATGGTCCAATACCTGAAACAGGCAAGCACTCTGGCAAGCTATCCAGTGGTAGCACCCTTGGAGAATGATGTCAGTTAGAATGACAGATAATTACTGTGTCACCTACTCTGGCCTAAGTTAAAACCTTTCACAGGTTATAGACGTCCTTGTAATGAATCAGAAATCCTCTTTAGTGAGAAACTAAAGCTGAAATTTTATTTTGTTTCCAGGTGATGCAACTAAATGGGGGAAATAATGATAAAAGGCAAAAATAGGGTAACTGGCTCCACCAAGTGGATGAAATTTAAATGTTATAAATAAGGCACCATAAAATTTATATCTTTCTTAGAAAGCCAAGATAAGTTGCTAATAAAAAAAATCATTGAGTGTTTAATTACAGGAAAAGCAGTCTGGAGTTACACTGTGTTGTGCTAAAGTTACACAGCACGTAATTGTTGCTGTATAGATAGTAATAATTGGGTATCAAGATCTCCATTGTCACATAGCACTAAAAGAAGCTGTCAATATTATATCAGGCTATTATTATTCATCACTAGATTAGATTCCCCACAGTATGGAAACAGGCCATTTGGCCCAACAAGTCCACACCGACCCTCTAAGGAGTAACCCACCCAGACCCATTTCCCTAGACCTATCCTGACTAATGCACCTAACAAAATGGACAACTTAGCATGGCAAATTCACCTCAGCTGCACATCTTCGAACTGTGGAAGGAAACCCACACAGACACAGGGTGAAAGTGCAAACCCCACACAGACAGTCACCCAAGGCTGGAATCAAACCTGGGTGCCTGGTGCTGTGAGGCAGCAGTGCCAACCACTGAGCTATAGCAAACAGGTTTTCAGTAGACTTGGCTTCAGATAGCTTACATGTCCTCTTTGCTGTGGTACGATACCTCAACTTTCATCGCTAAAAAAATGCTAAAACTCAGTCTATTGCAAGCAGATATTGAGCTATTATTTACTGTACAAGAATTTTCAGGTTATTGTGTTTGTCCACATGACCTTTACCATTAGCACCATGGGCCCCAATCTGTTTTATATTTCTGTGATCTCAGCATTGTTGTCATAAATTGAACTTGGCAGAAATTTCTTCCAATTTGGCTGCAAAAATAAAAACAAGAAAACATCAATGTATGATGTTAAACTCGGAATCATATTTACAAGCATATATTGTGGGTTATAAGACATTTGCTTACAAAATACTTATATTTAAGAAATTACACTTAATTTCACAAAACGTGGGGGAGCACACTGTGAACTACTTAAATCGTCATAATGTGATTTGACATCGTGTGTAATATCTTTCTTGAATATGAAACAACGCTCAAGCCCTTAGTGAGGCCTTATTTGGAATGCTGCTCGGTCTTGGTCCCTCTTATGTGGAGTAACATAGATGCTTTGAGAATGCTTAGAATGAGAACGATTCTGAGCCTAATAAACTGAGTTATTCTGAGAGATTTATAGAGCTGGGTTTAGTCACTTTGGACATGTATTGAATTAATGTAATTTGGGAGAGGCATCAAATATTTCAAGGTAAGAGATGTACATAATAATATTATCAGGTATATATACATCTATATATTATGTTGATAAAAGTTCTATAAGAGTAGGACTAGGACAGAAGTCAGGCTTTTTCTCTTTCCCCACAGATCTATGGAACAGGCTTACACTTGTGCAGTGAGCTTGAACTCTTAAAAAATAAAGCTAGAGTTCTTGGTCCAGGGCAGAGGCACAGTTTTATGAACTGTGGAGGAAATGCAAACTATATAAGCATGATCATTGCACACTCCTTGACTAAGTATGGTCACTTAAACTGGCCGAGTCAAATCTTCCACAACTGCTTTCCTAATTTGGCATTGGCTTTTTCCATTTTCATTGCCCCATCTAGAAGGTTGTTGGTTAGTATGTGTCTAACCATCATACGTCTGATAATTTGATCATTAAATAATTATATTATGATAATCTGATCATCTTTGAACCTTTATCATCTCTACTAAACATCAATAATATAAAATTTAATTTAAAGGTTTTCACATATTTGGATCAAGGTAAATTTGATTTGTGAGCTGACAGATAGAGAAGGGGAGCAACCATGGCTGATCTCCACTCGATCTGGTGGCCCACAGCTGACAGGAACCATCAATGACACCAGTAAAACACAACCATTCTCGCAATGTGATGGCTCTGCAGCCTTAAAGAGACACTCGAGTAGATTTTCAACAGGCAGTTGGCCAGTTTTATAACTAGACGGTAAGCTGAAAATGTAGCCGTGTTTTACTGCAGAGTGAAAAATGCTTCTGTAATTTTCTCATTGGTGGGTTTGGATAACAATTCTGTGCCTCACTAATTCTTTACAATCTTTTTTCTACTAACTTCCACAAAATTATCTCTCTCTCTTTCCTGCAGATGTTGCTGGCTATCAATTAGAAATGAACAATCTGCCTGACTTTGCCTCTCTCTACCCTATTGTAATTCTGTCAAAGCTAAGATCAGTTAACTAAGCTTACACAGTTTAGAATGTCCTCACATCATTCCCCTGAGTATAATGTCAGCTATCACATTTATACACTGAGCCATTGGTACATATTGTAAGATTTATCCTCATAGATGCAGTATCATTTGCTGTCTTTTTGGCACAGCTGTGAAAAGGATAAAGGGTTTACACATTGGTGCACTGAATATGCTGAGTACAGATTGCTGGGATCAAACAAAACTCCACTGCAAGTTTACTATGGTGTTCCAGTTCTAAAACAAGTGCTTGAAAGAAACTTTTCAAAGTTGTGTAAAAAGATCAAATAAAACATGAAATTAAGTTCCAAGGCTAGACAGAAAGTCCTTTCTTTTGAAATTCAGTCAAAACTATTTTAAGAGCCTGAATGTTGTTACACAAATGCAAATAATATGACAAAACAGAGACACGTTTCAACAATATCTTTAAGGTTTTAATTTAAAAATGGATTACTTGTGTGATGCAGTCACACAAATACACTGTCAATAAAAGCATACAAACTCTTGTCATTTAATTACCATCAAAATGGGTTTGGTTAATCAAGTTTGGGAGCCATGCAAGTCCCTGTTGAGCTACATCCAGCTCTGAGGCAGAAGTTGCAGATCTCTGTGCTCAGCTATTAAGGGTTACCAGACCAAGGTAAGAGGATCGAGCTAGGATATAGATCAGGCATTACAAAACTGAATAGCACAATAGAATCAGCTGAATGGTCTACTCCTGTTCCTATGTTCGTATTTCTGATACAGCCAGCATGGTATTTGTTGCGTCAACTATGAGTTTAGCAACTATTAATGACAAGGGTAATGTAAACAAGATAGAACATTAGACTGTTGTTGAATTAAACTATAAAAGCTCTAACTTGTTTATTGAAAGTCATAAGTCACATGTCACCAGATTATAGTCCAATAGATTTATTTGAAATCACAAGCTTGAAATCGCTGCACCTTCATCAGGTGAAGTGGAGGGAAAAGCCAGTATAATCTGTGCCAGTGCGCTTCCCTCCACTTCACCTCAAGAAGGACCAGCATTCTGAAAGCTGTAATTTCAAATAAACCTGCTGGATTATAACCTGGTGTCGGGTGACTTCCGACTTTGTCCACCCCCATCCAACACCGGCATCTTCACATCTTATTTATTTAAAGCCAGTAAAGTGGTAATAAAAAGTATCCAACTTTTTCCATATTATAGATCAATAGAACTACATACATTGTTAAATCTTTTATAATAGCATTGAGTATGACTTCACAAGCCATAATAGTTCTCATTCCAATGAGTAACAGAATACTTGGCCATAAGTTATAATGTCAGCGCTGCATTAGGGAAATCTAACTATAGCCACAACATTTGTCCATGACTGCTGTTGCTATTGGTGATATGCTGTGAGGTGTCAGTTCAAAAGTGATACTGTAATTGCTGTTGCTGGAGAACAGTGAGAACACTATGTACACAATTTATTCCTGTTAAACGAAACAAACATGAATAGTCGACAACTGTGGGAGGGCTGATGCAAGTATTTACTTCTTCTCCTGGTTATCAAGTGAGGGTCTGAGTCAGTGCTCCATTATAGTAGTATGTAGAAATGACAAGGCTGGTTCTGCTTTTCTGTAAAATTTGTCTTATTTAGTGTAATAGAATCTGTTCAGAGTAATTATGGACAAAATCTTAATGGGGTCTAGAAAACATGGGCTTAGGTGAGAGTTATGGCAGAAATTGGGCAAGAAGTCTGGTGAGGTCTAACTCAATCTCAAGAGCATATTTTATACTTTTCTTGAGCAATGTAATGAAGTTTTTGCTAAGCAGCAGGAAGTTGCCAATTAGGGGTGATTAGAGCTTGTTAAATGCTTCATTAATGGCACATTTCATCTAATTAATATTCAACTTCTCTATGTTAGCAAATGGGCCAACAATCTAGATGTCGAGACTTGTCAATGTGGAAGTGAGGGCTAGTACCTGGTGAATTTAGCTCGCTCACCTTGTATTGCTCAGCATCAAACAACATCTCTATGATCATCATCACCATGATCTCCACAAAGAAAGTATAGGAAAGCAGAGTGGCATCTTTAAGGTGTAATGTCAGGTCTCGGGGAGGGGACATTGAAGGCCAAATTCAGTGTGGTGGGTCTCCTCATTGGGGAATGGATGGAAATGGGCAATGCTTGTTTACATCCTTAGCAGCCTTTCAAAGATGGCGTTGGTGGAAGAGGTACTAGTTTATTAGTAGATACCTGGTGAGTGCAACACCATATGGTAAGATACAGCTAGAATCAAATGTTAGGGATATCCAAGGGGTTGGTAGGGGATTAATGACACACATTTGGTAAAATACTTGCTAGGCTTCATGGTGAGAATTGCACCAAAAAGCTTGCACAACTCACACTCAGCCAAAGGACTGAAACAGCCAGCCCAGTGTTCCTTTTGCTGAATTAACTCTACTGGCTGAATCTTATTTTTCTCACCTAAATCTGAGTTTTTAGGGGATGTGTTGTCTGGAGGCTTTGCAAGTTCTCTTGGAACTCAACCAGATCTTACCAAACTCACTCACCTCCACCATCCATGACATCCCTCCTTGCTGATTATGTTGATGTCCATCGCACACACTCTGCTGAGTAAACATGAACCATCCTTTGAATTGCAATTACCTTAGGCTTTCCTTACCAGTTTTGCAAGACTGGGTGCTCTCATTTTAATTTTTAAAATTTCCATCTCATCCAAAACATTTTACTCCTGAAACACATGAATCATGAATCAGACATTTTCAAATGCATTCAAAGGATCAAAGGAATGCAAATTCCCCTCTTCTACTTTGTCATGGATTGGGAGGGCAATCAAGCAAAACAAAGTACTCTTTGCCTTACACTTTAAAAAAATCAAAGCATCATCACTCCCAGGGTTTTCCTGTGCTTGACTGTGGGAGGGTTTGTTAGCTCAGTTGGCTGGATGGCTCGGCTCTGATACAGAATGAAGCTCACTGTATAGATTCAACTCTTATATTGGCTGAGGTCCTGTCTTCTCAAGCTTGCCTGAGGTGAGGCTTTCAAAACCATGAGGGGACCTGAACTGGGTAGATAGAGAGAAACTAATCTTGTTGGTAGGAGATAAATCAAAGGGCATTATTTTAAAGTGATTTCGCTCATGGGAACATGGTCCAGCTGTGTGGTCCAGCATTTACTGCCCAGGGACAATTAGCAAAAGTATCAAAGATTACATGAGGAAAAGCTCTTATGCAACAAGTGAATGGGGAAGATCACTGGATTAATAATCCAGAACCCCAAATTAATGTTCTTGAGACATGGATTCAAAGCCTACCATGGTAGATGGTAAAATCTGAATTCAATAAGAATCTAGAATAAAAGTTAACCTAATGGGAACCATATAACCACTGTTTATTGCCATAAAGACCCATCTAATTCAGTAAAGCCCTTTCAGGAAGGATATCTGCTGGAATGGCCTATGCATGGGTCTATGTCTCCAACAATGTGGTTGATTCTTATCTGTTGTCTGGGCAATTAGGGATAGGCAATAAATGCTGGTCACATCCCATGAACAAATAATAAAAAACATGGTTACAATTTGGAAAGCTGAAACGACTGTCTGGAGGAAATTCAATCATAGCTTTTAAAGGGAAACTGAATAAGCACCTGAGGGAAATAATTTGCAAGACTATAGGGAAATGGGAATGGAACTAGCGAAATTGGTCTTGTAGAGAATCAAACCAAATTCAGCAGGCCAAGTGGGCTTCCACTGTCCTGGAGCCATCTATGATTCTATCATGTAATCAAAGTTTGCAAAAGTCTTAGTCACAACCCTTTGAATGATAAACAACAATAAAAAGAAAAGATGTCTTTCATGATATCAGAACATTCAAAAGCACTTTACAGCTAATTGATGTGTACATTCAGTATTTTAGGGTAGGGAACTGATTAAATATTTCCTTCTGTTTCAGAAATATTTTCTTTGCAATATGAAGATAGGATGCAACTAAAATCTTGTAATATTATTCAATTGTTTTTATTTCAGCAACAGAACACTCCAGATAGTCAAAGATGGCAGGCATATCAATCACCAGCAGAAAGGTAAAGCCGCAATACTTTCTTGCTGAGAATTTTATTTTCCAAACTAATTGATAAAATCAAAACTTGGCACAGGACCATCAACTATTTGTGATCCATATTTTTGTAGAATCAGAGTGAAATTGAGTGTAAATGAGTGAATTCTATAAAATCAATAGTTTCACTACTTATAAATAGCTTATTCATGTATGCTTACTCAGTCCTCTTAATTACTCTGGTTACCTTCTTTTATGCTGTAGAACTGCGGGTTAGAGATAGTCTGGAATTGTTAAATTATTTCTACATGAACTCATATGGCAGACAATTCATTTTGTAGATCTACATAATATATTACAAGATGTGAGCATTTTATCATATTGCTTACTTTATTTCACTTTCTATTGGATAGATGTAAATAAAGTTAATATAGTAATGGCTGCCTCCAAATAAAAGTGTAGGAGAAAGTGACAACTGCAGATGCTGGAGATCAGAGTCGAGAATGTGGTGCTGGAAAAGCACAGCAGGTCAGGCAGCATCCGAGGAGCAGGAGAATCAACATTTTGGGAATAAGCCCTTCATCAGGACAAAATTCTTTGTCCTGATGAAGGGATTATGCTTGAAACGTTGATTCTCCTGCTTCTTGGATGCTGCCTGACCTGCTGCGCTTTTCCAGCACCACATTCTCGACTGCAAATAAGTGTGTCAATCTTAGTGCCATGCACAATTGAAAGTTGGTGACAAGGATAGATGTTTTATTTCATTTGAGAGGTTAAAGACTTGAAGAACTGTCAGGAACTCCAAAAGAGGATATTGAGGAAATTGAGAAGTTTAAAATATTGTTTGGTGTAACAATCAGTCAGCAAGGTACCTAAATAAAACATGGAACTGAAGGCATGTTTGGGACAAATGGAAAGTCAACCCTAATGAAAAGTACTGGTGTAAAGGTTACACATTTGGCTGAAAGCAAACAAAATAGAAGATGAGTATAAAATAAATATTTTGTTCTGACCATATTGGGGCCAGATACTTTTTGAGGTGACATCCAACCAATGATTAGTTTGAGACACCAGTAATACTTGTTCTTCCAAAACTAACATGACTCTGGACTTGCTGTATGGCATGGATGGAAAAGAAATTGCACTGAGAGTTGTAATCCTTGAAAGGAAGCTGTTGTCAACTGAGATTGTTGCAGATTGCATTGTTGAATTAAAGAATCTCTCTCATCATGCTGGGGTATGGCACAAACTTAGAAGTCAACCTTAAGAAACCTTCATATGCCTAAAGAAGGACAAAGTTCAGACTCACCTTTCGAAGAAAGGCAACAAGGTGACAAAGAAGTACTGTGATGAAGCCATAGCCGTGGAATCGGCAGGCAGAATGAGTTCCGATTACAAGGAAGATATCGTCATTAGCCAGCAGAGCAGCATCTAAACCATTAAAGTCAAATTCTTGATCTCTGTCAGAAAGCTAGATGCTACCACTACCATAAAAGCTATCTACCATTTAAACTCTGTCATTCTTAGTCACTGTTTTGCCTGGAAGAAAGTCAGTCTTATCCATATGGCATGAAGGAGTAGAGGTAGCATGGCACTCCAGGTCATGGTAAAACTTTAGATCACAGCCCTGTACTAAGTTCATA
This sequence comes from Chiloscyllium punctatum, assembly GCF_047496795.1. Classification (NCBI taxonomy): domain Eukaryota; kingdom Metazoa; phylum Chordata; class Chondrichthyes; order Orectolobiformes; family Hemiscylliidae; genus Chiloscyllium; species Chiloscyllium punctatum. The sequence continues at coordinate 41,229,051 of NC_092758.1, forward strand.
ATAGATCCAAAGTATGGTCAAGAGCCTGGATTTCCTCGAATCTGATATGATAAATGTGAAAATAGTAGCTGACATTATTGAGAAGGATGGTCCAAGATCTGTACTTTCCAAGTAAAGCAGCACTTGGAAGGTGAGAGTAAAAGGGTTGAAGAAATTATTCCAGCATCCACAGTAAAAATACATTCACTGTTGATATAGCTACATGTGTCTGTGATATCAGAAAAAGAAAACCAGAAGTCCCCAAATCAAATTTCCTTACAAAAGACTGGTGTGAAATGGATGAGTCAGTTCTACAACAGTATTCCAATTCTGGACCAGGTTATTATTAGACTGGAATACAATAATGCCTCTGATGATTTGCTGTTGTTACTCATAGCAAGGAAAAAAAATCGCTGATAGAAAAGATTTGCTAAGAAGATAGTACTAAAATGGATCATTATATAATCAGTAAAAGTAAACTGTTGAGGAAATGCTAAAAGGGTCCTTTAGCCAACTGAACAAATCAGCCATCTCGGGCTATAGTGAATAGATAAATGTTGAGTCCGATGTCACAAGTGTTGAGATTTTAAGAAGGCAGCTTACAATTTTGGAAGCCAGAAGAGCTGGTGTCAGATAAAGGTCCACGTCGTATGAGAAAAGTTTGAAATATTCTGATTTCATGATATTGATAAAATAATGGAACATTGATTTTCAAATTCCATCATCTGATTTTGCTAAAAAGAACACAAACCTTAGTTGTGGCCAGCTAAAGAGGTTGAAAAGAGAGGAACTGATTCATCCTTCCTGACCTGGTCATAACACGGAGTATGAATGAAATCAAATGTAAACTAATAGCCTCATATCACACTGCATCAAATATACTAAAGGAAGAGAGAAAATGCTGGAAAACCTCAGCAAGTCTGGCAGCACCTGTAGGGAAAGAAAAGAGCTGACGTTTCGAGTCTAACTGACCCTTTGTCAAAGCTAAAAAAAAGGGATAAATAGGTAGGTATTTATACGAGGCTGAGAGAAGGTGAGTCATGGCTCCAGAAGCAAAGGTAGCAATAAAGAGATGATAATGCATAGAGGGATTATAGGGAGATTAGGAGCTGTGAATGACCAAGGCTGAAGCCAGTGCTGTGTGACAAAATATGTGGGGGATGGGGGGGGAGGGGTGAAGCAGAGGCAAAATGGAAAACAGAGGAGAAGGGTAGCAAAGGGTGAAGAGAAGAGAAACAGGTGATGAGAGAGTGGGGAACGAGAGAAAGAGAGACAATCAAGAAATAAGAGATACAGAACAGTGAAAAAAATATAGATATATAAAAAAAGATAAATAAAATAAATGAATGTCTGGCGTACTGACCTCTACCTTGCAGAGGCTGAGCGCCAACTCTCAGATTCCTCCTCCTAGAGCATGACTACACCACTGAGCATCAAGCTATCATCTCCAACACCGTGACTGCTCTCATTTCCTCTGGATGCCTCCCCCCCCAACAGCTTCCAACCTCATAGTCTCCCAACCCTGGACAGCCCAGTTCTACCTACTCCCCAAAATCCACAAGAAGGACTGTCCCGGCAGGCCCATTGTGTCAGCATGCTCCTGCCCCACTGAACTTATTTCCTCCTACCTCGACTCCATCCTCACTCCTCTGGTTCACTCCCTCCCCACCTACATCCGGGATTCCTCTGATGCCTCGCGACACATTGACAGCTTTCAATTCACAGGCCCATGAATGTGCAATCTCTTTACACCTCCTTCCCACACCAAGACGGCTTGAAAGGTCTTTGCTTCTTTCTCGAAAAGAGGCCCAAACAATCTCCATCCACCACACTCTCCTCCGCCTGGCTGAACTTGTTCTCTATCTCAACAACTTCTTCTTCAACTCATTCCATTTTCTCCAACTCAAAGGTGTAGCAATTGGTACCCGCATGGGTCCTAGCTATGTCTGCCTTTTCATGGGGTATGTGGAACATTTCTTGTTCCAGGCCTACCCGGGTCCCCTCCCACAACTGTTTTATCAGTACATCGATGACTATTTAGGTGCGGCTTCATGCTCTCGAAAAATTTCATAAACTTCGCTTCCAGTTTCCATCCCTCCATCACCTTCACTTGGTCCATCTCCAACACTTGCCTTCCTTTCCTTGACCTTTCTATCTCCATTTCCGGCAATAGTCTATCCACTAATATCCATTACAAGCCCACTGACTCCCACAGCTATCTGGACTACAGCTGTTCTCGCCCTACGTCCTGTGAGGACTCTATCCCTTTCTCTCAGCTCCTTTGCCTCCGCTGCATTTGTTCCAATGAGGCCATTTTCCAAAGTAGTGCTCTTAATATGTGCTCCTTCTTCTCAAACCGTGGCTTCCCACCTACAGTTGTTGACAGGGCTCTCGACAGCGTGCGGTCCATCTCCTGCACCACGACTCTCACCCCCTCCCTCCCCTCCCAGAACAAGAATAGGGTCCCTCTTGTTCTCACCGTTCACCCCACCAGCCTTCACATGCAAAGAATAATCCTCTGCCATTTTCGCCAACTCCAACACGACGCCACCACTAAACACATCTTCCCTTCCCTCCCCGTGTCTGCATTCCGCAGAGAGCATTCCCTCCAGGACAACCTAGTCCACTCCTCCATCACACCTAACGCCTCTCCCATCACACACGGCACCTTCCCATGCAATCGCAGAAGATGCAACACCTGCCCCTTTCCCTCTTCCATGCTCACCATCCAAGGCCCCAGACACTCATTTCAGATTAAGCAGCGTTTCACTTGTATCTCTTTCAATTTGGTCTATTGCATTCATTGCTCCCAATGTGTCTCCTCTGTATCGGAGATACAAAACGCCGACTGGGTGATCGCTTTGCTGAGCACCTTCGGTCTGTACGCAGTCAGGTCCCGGACCTTCCTGTGGCTTGCCACTTCAACACACAATCCTGCTCCCATACCCACATGTCTATCCTTGACCTGCTGCAATGTTCCAGTGAAGCTCAACACAAACTGGAGGAACAGCATCTCATCTCCTAACTAGGCACGTTACAGCCTGCCGGTCTCAACATCGAATTCAACAACTTCAGATTATTTTATTTTATTTATCTTTTTTTATTTTTTTTTCACTGTTCTGTACCTCTTATTTCTTGATTGTCTCTCTTTCTCTCACTCCCCACACTGTCATCACCTTTGTCTCTCCTCTTCCCCCTTTGCTACCCTTCTCCCCTGTTTTCCATTTTGTCTCTGCTTCACCCGTCCTCTCCTCCCCCACATATTTTGTCACATAGCACTGGCTTCAGCCTTGGTCATTAACAGCTCCTAATCTCCCTATAATCTCTCTATGCACTGTCATTATCATCTCTTTATTGCTACCTTTACTTCTGGAGCCATGACTCACCTTCTCTTAGCCTCGTATAAATACCTCCCTTTTTTTAGCTTTGACAAAGGGTCAGTTAGACTCAAAACGTCAGCGCTTTTCTCTCCTTACAGATGCTGCCAGACCCACTGAGATTTTCCAGCATTTTCTCTTTTGGTTTCAGATTCCAGCATCTGCAGTAATTTGCTTTTATTCTAAAGGAAGATGCATACAGATTCTGAAGAGACTTTTCACTAGGCAGCAATTTCCATGTTTCTCTTCAACACTGGCTAATTTTTTTTTCTTCTCTAAAGAATAATCCCAGTCTACAGCAGGTTTTTAACATTATTTAGATTTAGATTACTTACAGTGTGGAAACAGGCCCTTCGGCCCAACAAGTCCACACCACCCCGCCGAAGCGCAACCCACCCATACCTCTACATCTACATCTACCCCTTACCTAACACTACGGGCAATTTAGCATGGCCAATTCACCTGACCTGCACATCTTTTGACAGTGGGAGGAAACCCACGCAGACACGGGGAGAATGTGCAAACTCCACACAGTCAGTCGCCTGAGGCAGGAATTGAACCCGGGTCTCTGGTGCTGTGAGGCAGCAGTGCTAACCACTGTGCCACCGTGAGTTAGTGTTTAAAGATACTCCTGAGATAAGATTGCTTTTCTTATGCTGACAACAGTAGCAAAGTAAGGGAAAAGATACAGTGAAGATTTGTCATGGTCCATGAGGTCAGAAACTTTAGAGAGTTCAGTGCTGGTCTGAACATCATGTAGAAAAACCACTGAGGTGATCGATATTTGGTTTGAATTGTTGAGGACAGACAGGTCCTTTCATATGCGTTAAGATTGTAAATTCTGTCATGTAGGTCATTTGCTTGGAAAAGGAAATCTAATAAATGATAAATTTCCAGAGTCCAAATCCAGCCCACAGTGAAAGTCAGAAACCAGTCAAAAAGAAACTGAAAGTTTGCCAGAATTTCAGAATCCAACAGTACAGTGAAGTAAATCAGGCTCTTTGATTAAGGCAAATCAATCATTGCCACAATCTCAAACTCTAAGTGTCAGTCAAAAATCTTGTTTGACAAATGGCAATGTTGAGAGAGTAGTCAAACTAAAATGGAAGGAGCTGCTGAGACAGACACCAAATAGTTTAATTGAGTGTATGTTCGAAGGAAGATGGAATTGCACTGTTCTTTTAATCATTTCTTGTCAAATGAATATATTCTTGTGGAAAACATCCTGGTGTTAAGAAAAATCAATGTTCGGTACATACAAGTTACCCTGGAAGTAATGGCCAGATAAGTCCTGCTTGTGAAAACAAATATACAATCCATGTTGTGATGGAGGCAGGTTGAACTGAGGCATCCAAGAGAGCATTAGATAATTATTTAAATAGAAATAAAATACAAGGTTACAAGGAAAAGGTAGGGGATTGGCACTAAGTCAAAACACTCAGATGTAGACACGATGACCCAAATCACATTTTTCAGTATTGCAATAATTCTAAGATTCTGAGATTTTGGTAAAAGTAATTGGTATTAGTTTAGTCCAGTCATGTTTTTGGAACTCATGTATGTTTACATTGAAATACATCATGGACAAGTTGTTTCTTTTAAATGGGGAGGGTATGTAGTATATTGCAAAATCCGCAAGTTTCATTACAATATCCTCTCTTTTGGGGAGGTGAAAATAAAATTAGTTCAAGGTCTGCTTGAAGTTGGGCATACACTAATTTTATTCTGGATTAGTAGTGCTGGAAGAGCACAACAGTTCAGGCAGCATCCAAGTAGCTTCGAAATCAACATTTCGGGCAAAAGCCCTTCATCAGGAATGGTGAAGGAAGCCCAGGACCTCCATGTCCTCGGCAGAGTGGGAGGGGGAGTTGAAATTTTGGGCCACGGGGCGGTGTGGTTGATTGGTGCGGGTGTCCCAGAGATGTTCCCTAAAGCGCTCTGATAGGAGGCGCCCAGTCTTCCCAATGTAGAGGAGACCGCATCGGGAGCAATGGATAAAATAAATGATATTAGTGGATGTGCAAGTAAAACTTTGATGGATGTGGAAGGCTCCTTTAGGGCCTTGGATAGAGGTGAGGGAGGAGGTGTGGGCGCAGGTTTTACAGTTCCTGCGGTGGGCCTCCTTCAGCGCCGCTCCCTCACCACTAGAAGCCTGGAGGATGAACGCCTCATCTTCCGCCTCGGACCACTTCAACCCCAGGGCATCAATGTGGACTTCAACAGTTTCCTCATTTCCCCTTCCCCCACCTCACCCTAGTTCTAAACTTCCAGGTTAGTAACTGTCCCCATAACTTGTCCGGACTTGTCCTACCTGCCTATCTTCTTTTCCACCTATCCACTCCACCCTCTCCTCCTTGACCTATCACCTTCATCCCCTCCCCCACTCACCCATTGTACTCAATGCTACTTTCTCCCTACCCCCACCCTCCTCTAGCTTATCTCTCCACGCTTCAGGCTCACTGCCTTTATTCCTGATGAAGGGCTTTTGCCCGAAACGTCGATTTCGAAGCTACTTGGATGCTGCCTGAACTGCTGTGCTCTTCCAGCACCACTAATCCAGAATCTGATTTCCAGCATCTGCAGTCATTGTTTTTACCTACACTAATTTTACTCAGTCCAATGCACAAGATGATAAGAATAAGGAAACAGATGCTAGTATTTGGGAGAAGTTGAATCAGAACTGGATGCTCAAGTATGGCCTCACAGGGTACAATCTGAAGGTGAAAAATGGGACAATGTATCCTTGCTGAAAATGTGTTGCTGGAAAAGCGCAGCAGGTCAGGCAGCATCCAAGGAACAGGAGAATCGACGTTTCGGGCATAAGCCCTTCTTATGCCCGAAACGTCCATTCTCCTGTTCCTTGGATGCTGCCTGACCTGCTGCGCTTTTCCAGCAACACATTTTCAGCTCTGATCTCCAGCATCTGCAGTCCTCACTTTCTCCACAATGTATCCTTGAGCCAGCTGATACAATCCTGCTGAAAAATACTTTTTTAAAGAAAGCAAGAGATGGTTTTAAGACGCTCAATGTCATTTAAATGTATGGCATAATCCATATATGCAACTAAGCCTGCAAAAAAGCAGCAAAGAGCTCTTCGGTGTAGTAACGATAATGCAAAGCATTTGATTTTTCCATAGACAGAAGCTCAGTTCCAGAGAGGTTGAAAATGAGAATGCATCGATTCAAGAGAAGCACTACCCTCCTCGCTTCTTACAGAAACCAGATGAGAGTATGGTAATTCAGCAGTATGGGCTCTGCAGAATAGATTGCAAGGTACGCTATTCCAATTTAAAATTCCTGATGAAGGGCTCTTGCCCAAAACATCAAATCTCCTGCTCCTCAGATACTGCGCTTTTTTTGATTAGATTACTTACAGTGTGAAAACAGGCCCTTCAGCCCAAACCGACCCTCTAAAGAGCAATTATCATGGCCAATTCACCTAACCTGCACATTTTTGGACTGTGGGAGGGAACTCACACAGACACAGACAATTGCCTGAGGCAGGAATTGAACCTGCATCTCTAGTTCTGTGAGGCAGCACTGCTAATCACTGTGCCACCATGCCACCCACACTCTACTCTGATCTCCAGCACTTGCAGTTCTCACTTTTCCAATTCCAACTTAAAAGTTTTTCAGTCCCTGTGTAAAGTTACTACAAAATTATATTTCTTCCCGGCAAACCAATGGAGAAAGCAAGTGAGACAACCTGTGTTTTTGTGATATTTATTGAGTAGTTAGTATGTTAGATCAAAAACAGATAATTATAGAGTTGTTTGCTAGGGCTTTAAAAAAAACTGATAATGTTAACCCCACTTTATTTCCATTTTAAATCCAACTCAATTAAGTTGTGTCCTCTGACCCGAAGTTAGGAAACAATTCTTAATCTTTTAAATTTATACCAAAATAAATATATAAATTAAATTTGCATAGAATTTCAAGTTTAAACAAAAAAACTTCAAAGGGTGGTCTTCTGGAACAAAACTACAAAACACTGGTAACACTCAGCAGGCTGGGCAGAACTTGTGAAGAAATGGATGCATTTATTCTTAAGTACTGGACTCTCATCAAAGCAATGGGGATGTTGCAGGTTAAGATGGTGTGTGTCAGTTCTTGCCATGGATGTTAACTCATCTGCTTTGTATTTTCAGTATTATTTGTTTAAAATTACAGTTTATCTGCTATTTTATTTTTGCTGTGAATATAAAACAAAAATCACACATCGGTTTTTGTAAGATTATCCATTTTAACCCCTTCGACAGTATGCATATAAGAAAATGAAAAATCCACTGACAATTTCAAGTACAAATCATTGTACTATGGCATGTAACAACAACAACAGCAGATCATTTACACTTGGTGCCCTGCTGATTATTATATACAGTCATAGAGACATAGAGATGTACAGCATGGAAACAGACCCTTCGGTCCTACTCATCCATGCCAAACAGATATCCCAACCTAATCTAGTCCTACCTGCCAGCACTCTGCCCATATCCCTCCAAGCCCTTCCTATTCATATACCCATCCAGGTGCCTTTTAAATGTTGCAATTGTACTAGCCTCCATCACTTCCTCTGGAAGCTCATTCCATACATGTACCACCCTCTGCGTGAAAAATCCTTTGCAAGCACAGTTCAGAATTCTAAGTAGCACATTTATTGTTGCATTTACAGGTCAGCGGTCTGCCACCTCCAGAACTTATGTGGTATTTAAATGGTCGACCTGTTCAACAGGATCTTGGGCATAAGATGCTTGTATCAGGAAAAGGTGTACACTCACTCATCATTGATGCAGTGACAGAAAGTGATGCTGGGCAGTACGAATGTGTAGCCATCAATCGTGCTGGCCAGAGCAGATTCACAATAAACCTTGAAGTTGAAGGTGAGTGTTTTCTTTAAATTATTAGATTACAGAAAACACAACGTTCCTGGCAGCTAACAGCAAGAGGTCAATTAGTCTCATTAACAAGCCAATCGATACTCATGAACACTGAACACACTGCAATTTAGTGGTGGCTCATGGACGAACTTGGATGAACCCACCCCCATGGAATGCTGTTCTGCAAACCCAGTCAGATTTGCCGCTTGCCTCTCAGAGGTTTGTCTCATTCCTCCATTCGACCACCAATGCAATACTCATCCAATGCTGCCCATTCCACCTCCACACACCTTTGGTCTGAAGTTCCTTGATGCATTGCTGCCATTTAGCATTATCTCCTGCTGACACTGGTGGCAAAGAACAGCTACTAGCCTATGACTGGCCAGCAGTATTGTCCGGGCAGGACTTCTGCCACCGTGGACCTCATTCATGAGCATGGCCTGATGGTAGTTGCTTAACACCCTTACGAATATTTAATGTTTTGGCTCTACTATGGAACTGATGGTCTGTAGTTGTGCAAGACAGCAACTCACCTTGACTTTCTCTAGGGCAATGAGGGATGGACAATAAATGCTGGCCTAGTCAGTGATGTCCACATCCCACGAATGAACTTATAAGTAAGTAATTAAGATGATTGAAGGATTTGAAATGGTAGATTGTGAGAAACTATTTTCTCCCAGTTCAGAACAATGTGGTGAGGGAGCGGATGTATATAAGTTCAGAATTCAAACCTGGCTGTTTAGGAGTGTTGTCAGGAAGCACAAATAGAGGTGGAAAACTGGAACTCTGTCTCTTAAACAGCATTTGAAGTTAGACCAACTGAAAGTCAACACTAATATTGATAGATTTTTGCTACATAAACATATTATACCTGCAAAAACACAGCAAACAGATGGAATTAAAATACAAGTCAGCGACGATATTACTGACCAGCTGAATTGGCAATGCCTGAATGGCTGACTCATCTCTGTGCTCTCTGCTGTTCAAACTACACTTAATATCATTGTGAAGACTTGTACATTTGAGTTATGGTGAGAAAGAGGGAATCATATTGCTAGCAATGGCTAATTTTTAAAGCATCTAACACACAATTAATTCTTAATTAAAATTTAATTTTAAGCTACTATGCCTGTCAAAAATCTGACAAGTTTATGTTGGTTGTCCGAGTCAGGCCTCACTCAAATTTTATTCTCTGTTGAGGTCACAGGACAGGAAAACCAGATGAGTTATAAAATTAAAGTACAATAGACCCAACAACATCCCAACCACTATTCAGCCAAAATTACCTCCTCTAATTTAGTTCTTTCAATATGTGCTAGGTGTTCTGATTCATTCACCAATTGTAGCTTGGGTCTCAAGAAAAAGAAAATCAATATTGGATGCCAATTAGATACAACATTTATTCCATGAGGAAAATGCTCTAAGCGATGAGATTGGGAATGTGCTGTGATAACTGACACATTAATCTATATGTTGCTGCTAAAGGTAATATTTCATTAAGATCAAACCCATTACAAAGTAATTTGTGTTGCAACTTTTTTCTTAAAGTACGTGGAGCAATTCAGGCACCAGAATTTATTTACAAGCTCCAAAATTCAAGAGCTGTTGAAGGGGGAAAAGTGAAGTTGGAATGCCTGGTGACTGGACAGCCACAACCGATAATCTTCTGGAGAAAGGATCATGAAATGATCAAGCATGACACCGACAGAATCAGGTCATTACCAATTTTTGTAATTCCAGTGTGCGCTGGACAAACCCCTTCGAGAGTCAGGGCTGGATCTTCCTCTTTGATATGGTAATTGCGAGTCAGTCCATTTCCTGATGTGGTAACTCCCATCTCTTGCCTGCCACGCTATTTTCATTGTGGAGTGGTGGGGGTGGACTGGAGTCAGGGCTGCTGCCTCGCTGTCCTATGGCAAAACCAGAGGCAGGAAGATGCCTTCCAAGGTACTTGGAAATGGCCACCTTCACTTTGTAGAACATCAGCCCAGTTCAGCAAATGAAGCCCCCCCAACCCTTGCCCTCACTCCTCCCAATCTTACCTGCTCGTCGTTTTCCTTTACATTTTCCTATATCCCCTTACCCCATGCCTGCTTCATTCCCCTATACCACATGTACCTAATAATGGCATTGAGAAGGTCTTTGAGATGCTTGCAAACTGTCAAAACAAACAAAACATTAATATTTGTTATTCTACTACAACGTCAAAAAAACCACCATAAGACATAATCATTCAAAATCACTTTAAGCTCCTCTTGGGAGCACACAACACTCTCAATATAAATAATTAAAAGTCCAATTGACAGCTGTGGCAACAACTCCTGTTAAGCTGAGTCCATTAATAGGGTTGGGGTTTAGCCAAGCATTCAAAATGAGATTCCATTGTATAACTGTATTAGCAAACCTCTGGATCTGAATATATTTAAGCCTTTGAAATCATTCAAAAAGCTCAATCGTTTGTTTATGCTTTGAAGCAGTATATTATGTCACAGAAGACACTACATCCAGTAGATAAAGTAATCTAATACATCTGAAGACTTTTCTACTTTCAAACGTTGTTCACTTTCCTTATTTGAAGAAGTCTTTTCAGCAATCATTCCATTAAAAACAGGTGTAAGTTATCTTGCTGTATTGTCACCCCCATGATGGATAGATGGCACTGGAGTTTCTGGCTGCCACCTCATGACCTGTAGCCTTATCCCATGCAGTTGAAGATTGTCAGCAACAGGGATATGGTCAGCTATTCTAGAATCAAATATTCCCTGTTATTTTTAAAACCCAATTTTTCAATTAAGAAATCATACTTCAAGTTAGAGATTATGTTTTGCATTTTGGAAACACGGGTTTCAGGGCCAATGTGTCACCAGGAATACGTGTGTCGTAGTAATTGGTGGATTGTATCAAATACCCATCCCTTTTGCAGTTTGCAGCAGACAGAGTACTGACCCTATTCATCCAATTCACATACAAAACTTAGAACATGGTGTCTAACATTATATGTGAGTCTCATGTTGCATGGTACTTACCAGACATTCCTGACTTAGGAATCACACTACCAACTAATTTAAGATTATAATTCATTCATGTGATATGTCTCAGCTTTTCCAGAAACTATATATATTAATCTGCAGTGAATTCACCTCTGCATGAATATAACCCATCATTGCAACTTTTTTGACTAAAGAGAAGCCCAGAGTGTTGGGGGAGGAGGGGATGCAATGGCTCCCTGGTACATTTGCAAAATAATCAGCATCCCTTTTCCAAAGCAGCATAATTGTTGTCCACTTTGAAAGTTGGCGTTCTTGTGTTTGTTCTGATGAATGGAAGATTAAAAATTTTGACAGTACATTTCTGGTGAATTTTGATATTTGAGGATTCAATTAAAATTATTGTGCATACTTTTGGTAGCAATTTATATAGAGGCTTTAATCTTTGTATTACAGCCTATATCATAGTAACGATGGTAAAGTTGGCCTTGAAATTTTCCCAGTCGATAAACGTGACGCTGGCTGGTATACTGTATCTGCCCAAAATGAAGCTGGATCAACAATCTGCACAGCAAGACTAGATATTGCTGGTGAGTTGCCTTCAGAATCAATTTACTATGCATAAACTTTGGCAATGTTCAAACATGGTCTTCTACAAACGGATACCATGTGATCGTTTGTCAAATACCAAAGAATGGTCCTCGTGCCATCCATGTTTAAGGCGAACCAAATTGTTAAAGGAGGCATCAAAAGGATTAACCCTGATTGGTAAGTATACATTCAATCCAGTCAGGAGCTCTTGACACTTTTTATTTGGGGTGAGTTTTGAGAGGGCTAGAAGAGGCAACAAAGAAGATGGCCATTGTTTACTCTTCAGGATCTTCTTCAGAGAAGTGGCAGGATGAAGCCCATTATCATCGAGTCATATGGCATAGAAACAGGCCCTTTGGCCCACCATGTCCGTGTTGACCAACAAATACCAAACTTCACATATCCCATTTATCCTCACATAGCCTACTATGGTCTAGAGCCCACTATGCACTGGCATTTACTCTTCTAATGCTTCTTAAATGTTGTAGGAGTACCTGCTTCCATCACCCTCTCAGGGAAAACATTCTATATACTCACCATCCTCTGGATGATTTTTTTTCTCAGATCTTCTCAAAATTACTTACTCTTCACCTTAAACTTATGCCCTCTGGTCTTAAACACGTCTGCCATGGGGAAAGGATTCTGATAACCTACCCTGTCTATGCCACTCATAGTTTTGTATACTTCAAACAGAGCCACCCTCAACCAACCTCCTCTGCTCCAACGAAAATAAACCCAGCATATCCAGTGTCTCCTCATAACTAAGACTTTCCATCCCAGGCAACATTCTGGTGAATCTCCTCTGCACCTCCTCCAGTACGTCTGATAGTGTGGTGCCCTGAACTATAAACAGTATTCCACCTGTGGCTTAAACAATGGTTAATAAAGTTGTAACAAGACTTCCTTGCTCCTGTATTCTATACCCTGGCTAATGAAAGCAAGCAACCTGTATTCATTCTTCACCACCTTGTCTACCTGTGCTGACACCTATAGGAACCTATGAACTTATACAGGAAGGTCCCTTTGTTCATCAGTACACCCTCGGTACTTACCCTTCACTTTGTATGTCCTTCCCTTTTTGGACCTCCAAAAATGCATCACATGTGCACTTATCAGCATTAAATTCCATCTGCCATTGCTCTGCCCAATTTACCAGCTGGCCAATATCAGATGTAGCTTGAGACCATCCTCCTTACTATCAGTAATTTTTATGTCATCTGCAAACTTATTAATTATACCTTCGAGATTCACATCTAAGTCATTAATGTACATAACAAACAGCAAGGGTCCCAGCATTGATCCTGTGGTACACCGCTGGACACAGGCTTCCAATCACAAAATCACTTATCCTTCCAAATCTGTTAATGGATGGCTGAACCAGTAATGCTCAACTTCACATCCTTTAGAGTTGATGGAAGAGAGATGAGAGTCATACAGGGAGGGTGATCAGGATTGAGAAAATGGAAATAAGGACATAGAAGATGGAGTTGAGAGAATGCTTAAACTTATTAACAGCTGTAGAAGTAGCTGAATAGAAAGTCATAAATTCTAGTTAGCTAGGATTTTGAAACTGCATTTGTAAGTGAAACAAGGAAAGAATTTCTCCAAGGATGGATGTGGAAGGAAGTGGAGTTAGAAAAGGGTAGAAGGATGTGGATTCTGAAAGACACAAGGAATTAGTTAAGATCGTCTCTTCAATGATTGAGACCGTGGGAATAGAGAGGTCTTGGGAGATGGTGGCAAAGTTATATTGCTTATCAGAACATTATTTTTTACATAACTTTAAACAAATTCTAATAATCACTTTCTCCATTTGCTTCCCATAAGCATGGCCAGTAAAACAAGCTCCAAATACCAAGCCGCTGAAGGTGCGGCCAACATTTACCCGATATTCAGTGCTGAATGGTCAAGGATTCCTGCCAGACCCAGGGTCCCAATATGCAGCAACATCACACCCTGGTTTAGTAGAGAGTGATGACTTGTGATCTCATTGTATTTCAACTCAGCAGACAATGTTAACTTTTCAGCAAATGGAATGTAGTATGTTTGATCGCACCTTATTATACACAAAACAATTAGTTTTGAGTATACATTTACATTTAGTTGTAAAAATGCAAAAATACTACAATATATAAGTGTTGCACGCTAAGGTTTCGTAGTACATGTACATACACTTAAGATATGCATCTTAGCAGAAAAACATCTACTATATGGTAGATAATCAGTTGAGATAGATGAGAAAATAATTATATGAAAGTAAACAAGTAGAATAATACATGCTAAACTGATTTCATGGTATTCTGCCTTGTAATGTGGCTGTGGTAATGGATTTGAGTAAAAAGTAAAACACTTTATTGTTTGTAAGTTCTTTTAAATAGCAGCATGCACATTAAGTTCTAAGACCAAAACACGTTGCATGTAAACCATATAGCAGACTAGGCTTGTACATATTAGTTTGAAGCAAATGTAGTTTGTAGATTGAGTGGGTGTTAACTTTGTGAAATACTGTAACCTGAAAATGGGGAGCAGTAAACTGACACTAATGGATGAAGCAACATTGTTAGAATATTACCAAGTGTGCCCGTATGAAAAGCTAGTCTTAAGTACAATGACATTTCTTTACAATCTTTGACATCTATGACTAGCTTAAGAGCTCCACTTACCTGGATAAAAGCAATTTTCTGCCAATTCAGGCACTCAGACCTGGAAAGGGGTGGACATAAATTCTCACTGCAGCCTGACATTTGCGGAAATTTGTCTTTCTGCACAAATTATTCTGTACGTGTTATTAAAGAGATACAGCAACATAGAAATACATTTGTACAATACCATGTTATACATTAATTTGCTTGCAGAGTATAGAAGTTGTGTATACACACACGTTAAATTTGTTGATGAGCATTATATCTGCCCTAGAAACTAATATTTCTTTCAGCTGTGAAGAGGCAAATGATCCATTCAAAAGCATTACCCTTTGATAATGTATAACTACAATTAGTGAAATGATTGCTGCTAATAAATAGAAACAATTTAAAATTAACTGGAGAAAATACAAAATCCTACAAACACATAGTCCAAGCCAATTTTATGATGCTTTTCTTGAAGAAGTTACAAACCATCCCCAGTCTATAACAATAACAACAATGATTTTTAACTCATTTACCACTCTCATTCATTCCTGGCTTTCCACGTTGTAAGTCAGCATCATAAATCACAGCTTTCCAGAATAATGGTCAATAAAACCATGTTTCTTCACAACTTCTGGTAAATTAAAAATATGGAATGTTTTGCTTTGCAATTTTTAACCTTTGTTGATCAATAAAATAATCCAATATTTAAAATTTACTTCTGAAACTGCTTAAAATTAATTTAAACAACTGTATGTCAGGAGTCACCATACAAATTGAGAGTATAAATTACCAAAGATGATTTTCATTTGTGTTTTGCCCTGATATATAAAGGGTTTCTTAGCTGCTATTGAGAAAATGCTGAGAAATTTCACCATGGCTGGAAGTGAAGCAAAGTTTTTTGAAAGGAACACACGGAGCTGCAAGCAGTACGAGCAAACAAAAGGTGAACTGCAGGCATCCAAATCCTCCCAGGATGTGTACACTCAGAATAACATGCCAGCACTTTTCACAGAAGTGCTGAAGGAGTGTGCTCTTCTGCAGTGAAGCTGTGATAAAGTTGTATAGCCGCCCCACAGCAAGACCTGTAGCCTAAGAACTAGCACAGCATCAATAGTTGCAACGAAAGTTACTTCTTCGTTCTGCAACAAAAGATGTCAGCAACATCATCAATCCACAATGCAATGTGACATTAGGCATTTTACTGACGTGACAGTTTGCTTTAGCAAACAATTATTTCATTTCACCAACGGACTGGAAACAACAAGATTTAAGCGGCAATTGGATAGGTACGTGGATAGGTGCTTAAGCTAGGACAAATGTTCAGCACAACATCGTGGGCCAAAGGGCCTGTTCTGTGCTGTATTGTTCTATGTTCTATAAGGCTATAAAGTTTGTTCACATTGTAGCCTTTTCTCAGATTCAGAATACGTATTGCTCAGAAAACCATGCCACCTTCATTTATTGCACGGGCTTCCACTCTATTAGTGCCCAACTGGCAAATGTGATGGCCAGCAATGGGTATTTGTTTACTATCCTGGCAGCTGTTGAAACATCCTTAGATTTTATAATTCCTTCATCCTGTCTTTTTCCTGCATTGCAGATCAGAGGCTATTTTCTCAGGGCTAACACATATCCATTTTAAACATGCTATTCACTGCCTTCAGCAAGCTGTACAGACTGTCGATGGACAACCGCTGCACAGCTAGTTGCACGCCTCCACTACCATCCTCACCACTGGAATGTTGAAGCAAGGATTCCACTGCTTGACAGATCTAGATACATGCTGCAATGCAGGTTACAAAGATTGTCTTTTGTTGCAGTTGTGTGTTGTTAACTACATAGTTAAACTGCCACTTGCAGCCTCCAGTGGTGAAGAATTTTCAGGGCAACAAAAGTGATCACCCTGGAAGATGCTAGGAAGTTTGGACCCAATGGACAAAATGGCTTCCAATGCTACATTAAGGCTATCATTCTGGTTCCATTTCTTACCTGCAACCAGAGCTTTCTAGCAGCATATGGAATACCACTTCATTGAATAATCCCTGCTTCTAAATAGTCATGTCTAAAATATCTTCCAGTATATCCATCTTCTGGTGTAGTACATCTGTCTAAAGAATAACATTGATATTAACGTCAACCAATGTAACCATCACTCTTTATTCCAGGAACAGATGTACATGTGAAAAGTTTATAAAGTATTGCTTTTTCAAATTCTGCTTACCAGAATTGCCCTGCAAACTGTTTAACGTGCTCGCTGAGCTGATACAATGCTTCTACTGACTGAACAAAGTCAGAAGTCACACAATACCAGGTTATGGTCCAACAGGTTTATTTGAAATCACAAGCTTCCAGAGCTCTGCTCCTTCATCACTTGACAAAGAAACAGCGCTCCAAAACCTTGTGATTTCAATTAAATCTGTTGGATTGTAACCTGGTTTCATGTGATTTATGACTTTGTCCACCCCAGTCCAACAGTGGCAATTCCAGTTAAAAATTGCATAACAACAGGTTTATTTGGAAACACTAGCTTTCGAGAGCGCTGCTCCTTCATCAGGTAGTTGTGGAGCGGAACCATAAGGTAAAGAATTTACAGCAAAAGCTTATAGTGTCATGCAACTGAAATGACATATTGAACAAACCTAGATTGTCGTTAAGTCTTTCATCGTTTAGAATGGGTTGCAGGTTTCAGTTCATTAATATGTAAACTCCACAACTTCTTTTAAGTCACATTCTCAAAATAACTTAAGGTTTTAAAAAAAAGGTGACATCTCAGCTCAGAAATTGTATTAAAAGTGTGAGGTTAGAGTCTGTCTGTATCCCAGTCTTGAGTCAGACTAGTTCTGTTTCCAAAGTGGAATTTACAAAATATTACATGGATTGACTGCCTGGATTGACTGTCTGCGGATTATCTACCCCAGTCCAACACTGGCTCCTCAACACATCATGTCTACCCAGTGAATGCAACATGGGAGATGAAATGCTTCCATAGCTTAGATGGAGATTCTTCTGTTCCTTTTTAAATGCCAATACTTCATAACATCTTCCAGTTCTATTAACGATATGTGCCTGGAAAGTTCTTTTTCGTATTCTCTGACCTATTACACCTCCAACATTTCTGTTATCAGAGTTCCAGCATTGTTAGTACTTAGTTTCTTATTCAAAATCTATTAGTACATTGATGACCAATGGCATGCTGTGCAACATTGCTTGACTGTTGATCCCCACAACTCTCATACAATGTGGTGCTGAGCTACAAGAAGGAAAAACATCTCTGGTTCAATCCCTTGGTCTGTTCTGAGTAAGATAAAGTCAATTTAAATAGGTTTACGATGGAGTATTACAATTGACCT
Source organism: Chiloscyllium punctatum (assembly GCF_047496795.1). Taxonomy (NCBI): domain Eukaryota; kingdom Metazoa; phylum Chordata; class Chondrichthyes; order Orectolobiformes; family Hemiscylliidae; genus Chiloscyllium; species Chiloscyllium punctatum. The sequence continues at coordinate 41,246,842 of NC_092758.1, forward strand.
CAGTTTCCTGGAAACTCGGAATCAGTGAAAGTACAATTCCTCGTATAACAGCCAATAATTGGTTGCAACAATTTTCTCTCATTTGCAGAGAAATTTGGGGTTACAGTGAATATAGATTGATACTGTATAGTCTTTTTTCAAATCTGTTTGCTAATTTATTTTAAAATTGTTCATTAATCACCACTTCCTAATTCACTGCAAGACTGCAACCCCACCCCCCCCCCCAAAATATTGTCAACATTTGCCCATCTCTCTCCTCCTTTCTCTCTACATTCATGGACTCTGCGTTTCCTAACTTGCCATTGACTGTATTTCATAGCTATCACCTGATAAACTACTGAAGTAGGAGGTAAGGCACAACAGCAGTAACTCGGAATGCCAGTTCTGACAAAACTGTATTCGAGCTACTGCAACGCCCCCTGCTGATTTCATTATGAAAATCAATTTGCAAGTAAAAAGTTATATCCTTTGTACTGTGATCTACCCAACCTTATGGAATCTTGCGCAATCTAGTTCTGGTTTATAATTGCTTGCATCCACTTTCCAGAAATACCAACTGCATCCATAATACTTATGAACCACAACTGTAAAATCCAGCAGAGTCATGTTAATGACTGACCTGCCAGCCAATCTAATATATGGAAATTGAAGGTGTGCACTTGTTACAGGAGTAGGATCATTCCTATCATGCGTCAGGTAACTCTGTGAGCCATTCCTAAGGCAAGGGGTTTCCTGATGAAGGGCTTATGCCCAAAACGTTGATTCGCATGTTCCTTAGATGCTGCCTGACCTGCTGTGCTTTTCCAGCACCACACTCGCGGGTCCTCGGGCAAGACAAGCCAAAGGAAATTTACCAACACCAGCAAATAACGGTAAATGATAATGATTTGGCTGCACAAACGTATCAACATTCATACTTGAGTATCAACTTAGCCATTAGCTAATTGGATTAAACAACCAAGTTGAGTCATACAATCTTAGAGTCATAGACATGTACAGAATGGAAATAGATCCTTTCGTCCAACTCGTCCATGCCGACCAGATATTTTAAATTAATCTAGTCCCACTTTCCAGCACTTAGCCCATATCCCTCTAAGCACTTTCTATTCATAAACCCATTCAGATGCCTTTTAAATGTTGTAGTAAATGAGGTAAAAACAATGACTGCAGATGCTAGAAAGCAAATACTGGATTAGTGGTGCTGGAAGAGCACAGCAGTTCTGGCAGCATCCAACGAGCAGCGAAATCGACGTTTCGGGCAAAAGCCCTTCATCAGGAATAAAGGCAGTGAGCCTGAAGCATGGAGAGATAAGCTAGAGGAGGGTGGGGGTGGGGAGAGAGTAGCATAAAGTACAATGGGTGAGTGGGGGAGGAGATGAAGGTGATAGGTCAAGGAGGAGAGGGTGGAGTGGATAGGTGGAAAAGGAGATAGGCAGGTCGGACCAGTCCGGACAAGTCAAGGAGACAGTGCTGAGCTGGAAGTTTGAAACTAGGATGAGGTGGGAGAAGGGGAAATGAGGAAGCTGTTGAAGTCCACATTGATGCCCTGGGGTTGAAGTGTTCCAAGGCGGAAGATGAGGCGTTCTTCCTCCAGGCGTCTGGTGTTGAGGGAGGGGCAGTGAAGGAGGCCCAGAACCTCCATGTCCTCGGCAGAGTGGGAGGGGGAGTTGAAATGTTGGGCCACGGGGTGATTTGGTTGATTGGTGCGGGTGTCTCGGAGATGTTCCCTAAAGCGCTCTGCTAGGAGGCGTCCAGTCTCCCCAATGTAGAGGAGACCACATCGGGAGCAACGGATACAATAAATGATATTAGTGGATGTGCAGGTAAAACTTTGATGGATGTGGAAGGGCATCAATGTGGACTTCAACAGCTTCCTCATTTCCCCTTCCCCCACCTCACCCTAGTTCCAAACTTCCAGCTCAGCACTGTCCCCATGACTTGTCTGGACTTGTCCTACCTGCCTATCTCCTTTTCCACCTATCCACTCCACCCTCTCCTCCTTGACCTATCACCTTCATCCCCTCCCCCACTCACCCATTGTACTCTATGCTACTCTCTCCCCACCCCCACCCTCCTCTAGCTTATCTCTCCATGCTTCAGGCTCACTGCCTTTATTCCTGATGAAGGGCTTTTGCCCGAAACGTTGATTTCGCTGCTCGTTGGATGCTGCCTGAACTGCTGTGCTCTTCCAGCACCACTAATCCAGTATTTTAAATGTTGTAACTGTACCAGCCTCCATGACATCCTCTGCCAGCTCATTCCATATGCACACTACCCTTTGCATGAAAAGTTGCCCCTTAGGCCCCTTTTAAATCTCCCCACTCTCACCTATGCCATCTGAGTGTGGACTTCCCAACCCTGGGGAAAGACTTTGACCATTCACCCTCATGATTTTTATAAATCTCTATAAGGTCACCCCTCAGACTCCCTTGCTCCAAGGAAAACAGCTCCAGTCTATTCAGCCTCTCATTATAGCTCAAATCCTCCAATCCTGGCAACATCCCTGTAAATCTTTTCTGAACCCTATCAAGTTTCACAACATCTTTCCTGTAGCAGGAATACCAGAACTGAATGCAGTTTTCCAAAAGTGGCCTAACCAGTGTCCTGTACAGCTGCAACATGACCTCCCAACTCCTATACTCAGTGCACTGATCAATAAAAGTAAGCATACCAAACACCTTCTTCACTACCCTGTCTGCCTGCGACTCCGCTTTCAAGGAACTATGAACCTACACCCCAAGACCTCCTTGTCCAGCAACACTCCCCAGGACCTTACTATTAAAAGTTTAATTCCTGTCTTGATTTGTCTTTCCAAAATGTAGCACCTCACACTTATCTAAATTAAACTCTATCCGGCATCCTCTGACAAACTGGGCAAGAATTTTGCCTAATGCTTTAAAAGTCTAATGAATCATTGCAATGTTTTTACACCAATTGGTCTTGACACTGCTGTTACAGCTGTCACCTTCTCAAGATCATGCAAAAACATTTTGCTGTCAATGGATTTTCTATGTATTTGACTTCAGGCATCTTCAATTGCAATTTTTCTTGTTCAGCTTCAGTTTCATCTGGTGAACTGTGTGTGGCAGCCAGACTGGATTTTGATGGTCTCCATATCCACAAATTAGCAAGTCATCCACTTTGCCTTCTACACCAGAAACATCACTAATCATCTCATGCTGTCTGCACTGTTACTCCTCTGGAGCTATGGAAATACAAAATGGCATGTATTTCCCAAACAGAATCCAGATGTAGTTAAAAAGCTGTTGTTTTCATCCAGCTTCACTTTTCAGTGACTGTCCTTCACATCTAGAGTGGTGCAGATTCTTGTATTGGCAAATTGTGACATAATTCCTTTTATGGTTCACATGGGGAAGTAAGCTGTTCAAGGCTTTGTTCATACTCTTTGGATAAAGTTAAGAATCACACAACACCAGGTTATAGTCCAACAGGTTGATTTGGAAGTACTAGCTTTCAGAGCACTGCCCCTTCGTCAGATAACTAGCGAGGTAAGATCATAAGACACAGAATTTATAGCAAAACGTCACAGTGTCATGCAAATTAAAACAACATATTGAACAAACCTAGATTGATGTCAAGTCTTTCATCATTTAGAATGGGTTGCAGGTTTTGGTTCATTAATATGTAAATCCCAGAACTTCTTTTAAGTCACATTCTCGAGATAACTTAAGGTTTTAAAAAAAAGGTGACATCTCAGCTCAGAAATTGTATTAAAAGTGTGAGGTTAGAGTCTGTCTGTATCCCAATCTTGAGTCAGACTGGTTCTATTTCCAAAGTAGGAATTTATAAAATTATTATGTATGGATTGACTGTCTGCAGATTGTGTGCTTTTGGAGCAAAAACAGAATTATCTGCAAATACAAATTCACCAAGTGCGAGTGCATACATAGGTCTGTGGAGGTCATGATTTTGCACAACACACCAGAGTCTATCTGGCAATTTTCTTAACCTGATGGTCTCCTCTGCAGTCACCATTTCAACATCTATTGACCCCACATTGGACATGACTTATTTTTTTTCGACTGATGTCCTCCACAATATTTGCATCCTGCCCTTTGTCTATGATTGTTCTGCCCTATGGTCCTGGAACGTCTATCAACATAATGCAAGGCCTGGTGTGTTTTGCCATAAAAATGATTTAGCTGCTGATTTATGCTTTCCGAAGAGTATATTTCTCCTCTCTCAATAAATATGCTCTCACACCAGGATCTCTCATATCTAACGCAAAACCTAGGTCTAATTAGATTATATGTTAGCTATGCGAGGTTTCTGTGAACTGTGTCAATGAAGTCACATATCAATCATTGGCCTCTTTTCAGTTTGGGCCTGAATATTGAACCTGCATTTTTCATAAGTTACATTCATTTGGAGTTCAAAGCTTGCCTTCTAGGCTTTCAAAATCTCTGCTCTATGTTTTTTCTCCTGTTCTTCAGAGATTTTGGATTATTTACACTATGAAACAATCTCTTCTCAACAGCAATAAAAGTATAGCACTGCATTAAGTGGATCTTTGCCTTTTTTTAAATGTTGCCCATCTATATGCAAAAATTGTTAGTGGCACAGTGGCTAGCACTGCTGCCTCACAGTGCCAGAGACCTGGGTTCAATTCCTGCCTCAGGCAACTGTCTATGTGGACTTTGCACATTCTGTCTGTGTGGGTTTGCTCTGTTTTCCTTCCACAGTCCAAAGATGTGCAGGTTAGGTAAATTGTCCATAGTGTTAGGTGTAGGGGAATGGGTTTGGGTGGATTGCTCTTCAGAGGGTTGGTGTGGACCAAAGGGCCTGTTTCTACACCGTAAGAAAAAATATTTCATATCCCCTTTTATTTCAACAAGTGCTTTGAGAGGAACAGTTGCAGCCCAGTATGGCTGTGGCACATTTCTTAGGTCCTTTTCAGCAGCTTTCAGTGGCAGTGTTCACAGCTCCCAGCATTCCTCTGTCTATCTATCTGTCGGTTAGCTGTCTTTTATACAGCTTTCCATTGTACAATCTCGCCACCTTCTGATGCCATATTATGAGTTCAACCCAGGACCCCACTTGTCTTACTGTGTCCTTTATTGGACTAGCTGCAAGAGGTCTCCGGGGTCAATACCTGGGATAAAGGCTACATAACTACCGGAAACCACAAGGCACACTGTTATAATTCTGCAGCTCTATCTCAAACAGCAGCAGTAAGGAGATATGGAGGTGAGGCCCGGCCGTTTTGTAGTCAGGGTTCTCGTCAAAACTGAACGCGAATACTTGTTTCGCCATAAGTCCTAGATTAGTGCTATTGGAAATCTGAAATGGAAACAGAAAATGCTGGAGAAACTCTGGCAGGAGAGAGGGAAAAACAGAGTCCTGAGTCTAAAGACTCACCTTCAGAACTACGAGACATCAATGGGAGAGGGAAATTTTACATGTGAATGAAGATATTAGTAAATGGGATTAAGATGATTCAGTTCAATGATCACTACAATAAAAGTTCAAACCATTACCATAATAAAACTATAAACGCAGCTACCTTAGTAATTTGATCTGATGGATAATTCTGATACACAGGAAGTAATCTTCCCTCTCGCCTGCAAAGAACAAGCTGAAGGTGGAGGTTGAGGTGAGTTTTGCAGGGGGATAAATATGGTCTCCAGCCATCGACAGCGTTACTGTGACTTCTTGCCTGGATGGCTGTCGCAATCGCCTAAAATTCCGCACTAGAAGATTCGCAAGTGGAACCCGGACTCCGAATCCTGGTTTAAACCAGCAACAGCTGAATAATCGTTAACCGCAGCTGCAAATATACTGAGTGCAGAAGCAGCGTTACCTCTGGACCCCAGGCTGACCTCGAACATTAAAGCTCCGAGCTAGGACTTATGGCGAAACAAGTATTCGCGTCACTGGCCTCTAAACTGAGGAAAGGGGGCATCGCAGCTAAAGGTAAGGTGACTATACACAGGAGTAGCTACTCATCAAGAATCATCTGTTCAGTGGAAATGTAAGCCACAAAAGTTGTTACTTTTATTGTTACTAAGCCACCCATCATTGGGTTGACCGTTTCTTTGTGAAGGCCTTGAAGTATATGTCACACAATGATCTATAAATGCAAACTTCTGTCTACAGAGCATTGGTCTCCAAGAAAAGCTGAGGGTTTATGGTGGAATAAGGTAAACCATATTAACAATAATATAGATAATAAATGGGATGAGGTCCTACAAGCAGAGTTTAGGGAGTTAGGAGCCAAGTTAAAAAGTAAGACCTCAGTTGTAGTAATCTCAGGATTGCTACCAGTGCCACGTGCTAGTCAGAGTAGAAATGAAAGAATAGGCAGGATGAATGAGTGGCTTGAGAGATGGTGCAGAAGCAAGGAGTTCAGATTTTTGTGACATTGGGACCAGTTCTGGGGGAGGTGGGACTATTACAAATTGGGCGGTCTCCATCTGGCAGGACAGGTAATCAATGACATCAGGGGTGCTTTTACTAACACTGTTGCGGAGGGTTTAAACTAATGTAGCAGGGGGATGGGAACCAGATGAGGAGGTTAGTGGTCAGTCAGGAGGTAGTAAATAAAACCTGTAAGAGAGAGAGTAGGCTGGCAAAGATGATGAACAAAAAGGGATAGTTAGTCAAAGGTGCATTTGTTTTAATGGGAGAAGTGTAGTAGGTAAGGCAGATAAACTTAGGGCTTGAATTAGTATCTGGGAGTGTGATGTTATTGCCAATACTGAGATTTGGTTGAGGGAAGGACATGATTAGCAATGAAATACCCCAGGATATAAATGCTTCAGACAGGATAGAGAGGGAGGTAAAAGGGGTGAAGGCATTGCATTATTGGTCAGAGAGGATATCACATGTGTGCTGAAGGAGGTCACTTTGGAGGACTCGAACAGTGAAGCAATATAGGCAGAAATAGGAAGGGTGCGGTAACAATGTTGGGGCTTTACTACAGTGAGCGTGAGATAGAGGTACAAATATGTTAGACAGATTATGGAAAGATGGAGCAACAGGGCGGTGGTGATAGGAGATTTTCATTTTCCCAACATTGACTGGGATTCACTTAGTGTTAGAGGTCTAACTGGAGCAGAATTTGTAAGGAGCATCCAGGAGGGTTTTATAGAGCAGTATGCAAATGGTCCAACTCGGGAAGGGCCATACTGGACCTGATGCTAGGGAATGGACCTGGCCAGGTGGTTGAGGTTTCAGTATGGGATTACTTTGGGAATGGTGATCACAATTCCGTAAGTTTTAGAATATTCGTGGACAAAGCCAAGAATGGTCCTAAAGGAAGAGTGCTAAATTTGGGGAAGGCCAACTATAGCAAAATTCGGCAGGAGTTGGGGAATATAGATTGGGAGCAGCCGTTTGAAGGGAAATCTACATTTGATATGTGGGAGGCTTTTAAAAAGAGGTTGATTAGAGTCCAGGACAGACATGTTCCTGTGAAAATGAGGGATAGAAATAGCAAGATTAGGGAACCATGGATGACAGGTGAAATTGTGAAACTGCCTAAGAGGAAAAAGGAAGCATACATAATGTCTAGGTGAATGAAAACAGACAAAACTTTGGAAGAATATTGGGAAAGTAGGACCAATCTGAAATGAAGAATTAAGAGGCTAAAAGGGGTCATGAAATATCTTCAGCAAACAGGATTAAGGAAAATCCCAAAGCCTTTTATTCATTTATTAGGAGCAAGAGGGTAATTAGGGAAAGGGTTGGCCCACTCAAGGACAAAGTAGGAAAGTTATGCATGGAGTCAGAGACAATGGGCAAGATTCTTAATGAGTACTTTGCATCAGTATTCACTGAGGAGAGGGAAATGGTGGATGTTGAGGTTAGGGATAGATTTTTGATCACTCTAGGTCAAGTTGGCATAAAGAGGGAGGAAGTGTTGGGTGTTCTAAAAGGCATTAAGACGAACAAGTTCCTTGGTGTGGTTGGAATCTATCCCAGGTTACTGAGGGAAGTGAGACAGGAAAAAGCTGGGGCCTTAACAGATATCTTTGCAACATCCTTGAATACAAATAAGGTCCCAGAGCACTGGAGATTTGTTAATACTGTCCCCTTGTTTAAGAAGGGTAGTAAGAACAATACAAGTAATTATAGACTGGTGAGCCTGATGTCAGTGGTTGGGAAGCTGCTGGAGAAGATACTGAGAGATAGGATCTATTTACATTTGGAAGAATATCAGTGATAGGCAGCATGGTTTTGTGCAGGGAAGGCCATGTCTTGCCAACTTAATAGAATTCTTTGAGGAAGTGTCAAAGTTGATTGATGAGGAAAGAACTGTACATATCATATTCATTGACTTCAGTAAGGCATTTGATTATGTTTCCCATGGTAGGATGATGGAGAAAATGAAGTTGCATGGGGTCCAGGGTGTACTACCTAGATGGATAGAGAACTGGCTGGGCAACAGGAGACAGAGTAGTCATGGAAGGGAGTTTCTCAAAATGGACAACTGTGACCATTGGTGTTCCACAGGGATCATGCTTGGACCACTGTTGTTAGTGATAAATGATCTGAAGGAAGATATAGGTGGTCTGATTAGCAACTTTGCACATGACACTAAGATTGGTGCAGTGGCAGATAGTGAAGGGGACTGTCAGAGAATTCAGCAGAGTACAGATAGATTGGAGAGTTCAGTGGAGAAATGGCAGATGGGGATCGATATGGGCAAATGCGAGGTGATGCATTTTGTAAGATCCAATTCTAGAGTGAACTAGATGGTAAATGGAAAAGCCCTGGGGAACATTGATATACAGAGAGATATGGGTGCTCAGGTCCATTGTACCCTGAAGGTGGCAACACAGGTTGATAGAGTGGTCAGGAAGGCATACAGCATGCTTTCCTTCATCAGATGGGGTATTGAGTATAAGAGTTGGCAGATCATGTTGCAGTTGTATAGGACTCTGGTTCGGCCACATTTGGAATACTGTGTACAGTTCAGGTCATCACATTACCAGAAGGATGTGGATACTTTGGAGAGAGTGCAGAGGAGGTTCACCAGGATGTTGTCTGGTATGGAGGGCGCTAGCTATGAAGAGAGGTAGAGTATATTAGGATCACTTGCATTAGAAAGACAGAGGATGAGGGGGGATCTGATTGAAGTCTACAAAATCATGAGAGGTATGGATAGGGTGGATAGCAAGAAGCTTTTTCCCAGATTACTAGGGATCACGAGTTCAAGGTAAGACAGGAAAAGTTTAAGGGAGATAAGCTTGGAAAGTTCTTTACACAGAGGTGGTGGGTACCTGGAATGCATTGCCAATGGAGGTGGTAGAGGCGAGCACAATAGTGTCATTTAAAATGTTTTTAGACAGATACATGAATAGGCAGGGAGCAGAGGGATACAGATCCTTGGAAAATAGGCGACAGGTTTGGATAGAGGATCTGGATCGGCACAGGCTTGGAGGGTCAAAGGGCCAGTTTCTGTGCTGTAATTTTCTTTGTTCTTTGTTTTTTTTAAGGGTATCATCTGTTCATTTGCACACATGCTAATGTTGGGGAACGAACACTTCTGTTGCATTAACTGTATTCTGTTCAGAGCATTTAAGAGGACATCATTCAACTTCAAATCTAAGGAGATGTTAGGAATGATATGTAAGGGCAAAAAGAAGGAATTCCAGAGTGTGGAGCAAAGGAGATTGCAATGGAATAGAGAGCTTACAGTGTTGTGGGCCTGGAAGAGTTTAAAAAAAGGAAAGAAGTAGATCATTGAGAGATTTAAAAGATGAGAATTTCAAGTGAGGTGTTTTAGGAAACTGGCAGCAAATGTGAATAAACGGGGAAAGGGTTAGAGTCATTGGACTCAGTTGACCCTATTACTCTACCACTGATGCAGCCAGATTGGCTGAATTTCTCCAGCATTTTGTTTTATTTTCAGATCTGCATCCGTTGTATTTTGCTTTTATTTGAGTGATGGATGAATTTATGTTAGTTTAAATAAGATATGTGCATCAGTCTTTAACGGACTTAAGATACAAAGGATAAAGCCAAAGGAGACTCACCAGGACAGCATTGGAATACTGTCATTGAGTCTAGAGGTGAAAAAGGCGGGGATAGGGATTTCAGTAGTAACTAGATTGAAATAATGGCAGGGGAGGGTAATGTTGCAGAGTTGGAAGTAGGCAATATTTATGATGAAAAGGAGACTGGATTAGAAATTTATCTCTGAGTCATATGGGATTTTGAAGTTGCAAATCTATCCCAGCACAAGAAAATGACTAGACATTGGAATTGATTAGAGGGATGGAAAGAGTTCTTCATTGGCCATTGAGCTGAGCTTATAATTCTGCTTCTGCCATCCAAATATAGTGTGACTTACTGAATGTTCCCAGCTTTTTCTGTTTCTGCTTTATTTTGTGCTGGTGTTTACACTCCACACGAGTCTCCTCCCATTTTTGGCCCCACATCTCCATCTCCACCATAGCCCGATAATCGTGTTGATTTAAGTAGTTTCCTTTGGAAAGTTTCTAAACTATCTGACTAAGTCATTTACTGAGGATATGAATGCTCCATTTATATCACACTGCAATATTTGATTAGGGTTGGGAATGCAATGCTTGAGAGTGTGTTGGAGACAGATTAACTTGGCTTTCAAAGGGAAATGGATCATTTCCTGAAGAGGAAATTATTGCAACGCTAAGGGAAAAAAGGTGGGGGGAGTGTTAGTTGCAGAGAGCTGGCACATAGGCTGCAGACTCTGATGTGCTGAAATTATTCTATGATTAAGGGATTGATCAATATTTTCCTGTTGTATTTATTGGTAACCATCAGCACTTGCAACCCCTAGTTTTGGATTGTACCTTGAGCTCTCTCATTCTCTCCATATTAAATCTGTCCAACCATTATCAATTTTAAGATCCATATAAAATCATTTCCATGCCTTCACTTGTCTAAAGATAAAAGCCTTATTTCCCTAAGCTATAAACACTTAGTTCTGTGATCATCTTAATATATCTTGTGTACTTTCTCCAGCACTTATGTCCTTATTATAGAAGAGAACCAACACAGTCCTCAAAATACAGCCTGACCAGATCATTTACAAATCTAAAAATCTTTTTAATTTTATATCCCTGGAAATAAACCCCATGTTACCATATTTCATTATCTTGCTGAACTATGAAGCTGTTTTTAGTGATTTGTTTACATGTATGCCTAGATCTTTTAGCTCTTCTACTGCACTCCATTAATTTAGCTTTCTAATGATAATGTCTTCTCTTTTCCATTTAGAACCTTTTAGAATAGGCAGATAAAAGAGAATCTTATCAAATTATGTCTGAGAAATGAAAAGCCATGTGTAGCCGTTGCAACATCCATTAAGCGTAACTTGAATATATAGCACAAATATATATGGACCACATGAGGGTTCATTGCAGTTCAGTTGCTTCTTTTACAATTTGCATGACATTATGATTCGATAATAACTTTTTTTTTGTTTGTTTCACATCAGATGCAGCTCAAGCCAAGTTCTTGCATAAAAGGGGTATGAACCCGAAATCTACCCTGCGCGAGTTTTTACTTTATTTAGTTTTTCTTTTGGATCTATCGATATGTAAGTGTCAAAACACATTAGATATTTTCTAATACATTTATGGTCAATCTGATTAGGGATAGACTGTATTTGATTTTAAATAATTTGATGGTTACTTAGTTAGGTAAGATGTTGACAGATGTATAATTTGATGCTAAATGTCATAATGTAGATGTGCATTGGATACCAGTGCCCTGAATCATTATATGCTGAGGCCCTTTGAACACGTGATACACATAATATGATCAAGACTGTAACACTGGCTAGCTCATTGTGTGGCCTCATTGTATTAAGACCCCATACTATGGTCTAGACATCTGAAGAACTGTCTAAAAGCTCAGTATTCATCAAATACTGCAGTGGAGTCCTTTTTGCTTAGTTGGGGCTTTATGATAGACAGTTCTTGTAAAGAATGGATGCCAAAAGTTGCTGTGCTCCGTTCACCTATTTCACAGCCAGAACAAAACTTATTGAGAATTTCTTGCAGCTCAGGCAATTGTTGCCACATTATTGAAGTTACAAGTAATCCAGAGAAAAATGAATGATGTAAGACCTTAAATGATCAATTGGAATCTGCCCTTGTACGTCTAGCTATGTTCAGACCTACATGTAGACCTGTTCAAAGTAATTTACAAGCAGAGACTGATTCTCCAGCAATATGAGCTGAGAACTGCACACAATAGGACTGCCCAGATCCGGAAATTATTTCCATGACGGATCTGCTAGAATCTAATAGGAAAACTATTGTGTTTTATTAAGTGTCACTAGAACAAGTAACAATAGATGATTCAACAATAGATGAACCTGCTTTGTACAATTTTATCATGTTGTGCCAGGCAATGTGCTTTCCTAAGGAAGACGACAGCAATATCAGTGCGGCTTGCACTTTTAAAAGGTTCAATCTGTTCTATCATTTTCATCCCCTTCAAATCCATTCCTTCCCTGTTGAGATGCTACAAAGGGTTTCTTTTCAGCCCTGGAAAAGGTAAGGCTGCATTCATTTCTGTGAATTCCTTTGAGGGGAACCATCAAGTACTTAACGTAGGACAATTGATCAGAATTGGATCAGGGTTGTCCCAAAGTAGATTAGGAGGTCTCCAGCACTGAAAAGCTTGAGTAAATCACTTTTTTAGCGTTTTAGTAAATCATTTTTTAAAAATCAATAATATTGGTTAAAAGGAGAATTGAATAATTTTTACGTTTAACGGTAGTTGTTTTGAAGTATCATTAAAATTGGTAAAACATCATTTAGTTTTAGATACTTAAATGGCTCAGCACAAAAATAGGTCTTAAAAAACTTAAAAACATGACGAGCGATGGTAAAGATTTACCAGATTACTTCCACTAATTGTGGATTCAATCCTATGCTGTTACTAAGCAAAATAACAAAAATAAACAGTTTTAAAATCAAATAAATAAAATTTACGAATGAAATACATATGATGAGGAAATATGCTCTGAGAAACTATCATGATGGGTGGCACGGTGGCTCAGTGGTTAGCACTGCTGCCTCACAGTGCCAGGGACAAGGTTCGATTCTAGCCCCAGGCAACTGTCTGCATGGAGTTTGCACATTCTCCCCGTGTCGGCGTGGGTTTCCTCCAGGTGCTCCGGTTTCCTCCCACAGTCCAAAGATGTGCAGGTTAGGTGAATTGGCCATGCTAAATCACCCATAGTATTCAGGGGTGTGTAGGTTAGGTATATGAGTCAAGGATAAATATAGAGTAATGGGTTTGGGTGGGAGACTCTTCGGAGGGTCAGTGCGGACTTGTTGGGCCAAAGGGCCTGTTTCCACACTGTAGATTCTAATGATCATCTGAAACTTGAATTTCAAAGTTAATTTATTGCCTTAAGATAAAGATATTATGTAGATTTTTCAGTATGTGAGCCACAAGACAGATTAAAAGCATTACTAAATTTTGCTGCTCGCATTAAAGTGTAGGAATTCAGTCTTCTATACACAATATATACATAGAGTCATAGAGATGTACAGCATGATTCATTGCTAGTGATATCAAATACATCTTTTCAGCTTCCTTTCTTTTGCAGTAACCTTTGGAATGGTCAATACCAACATGTATTTCTTCACCAAAGTTATGTCTGAACTCTTCCTGGAAACAAAATCCTTTATCAATGGCATAAACTTCAAAACAATAAGAAATATAGAGAACTTCTGGGAGGTATCAATTAATCCTAAATAAGATACATACTTCTAACATGATCTTCTACTGGTACACTTGTAGCCCATTGCGAAATGGAAGAAGCAAGAGCCTTGGGTTATCTCAATTGAGAAAAGTAGACTTGGTTAAAGGAGATAGTAAGCCTTGGAGGAGTGTTTATTGAACAAAGTCCTTGCTGATTACATGGAAACTATCTATTTTAGTGTTTTTCTAAAATGTAAAAATGCATGAGGAACATAAGCTACTTGAATCAGATCTCCACCAGCTCCACATTCCATCACTAGCAAAACTGTTTCACTGTCAGAGGTTGGGGGGTGACCTTATACAGGTTTATAAAATCATAGGGGGGCATAGATAAAGTGAATAGCAAAGTTTTTTCCCGAGGGTTGGGGAGTCAAAATGTAGACAGCATAACTTTAAGGTGAGAGGAGGAAGATTTAAAAGGGTTCCAAGGAGCAACATTTTCACACATAAGGTGGTTTCTATGTGGAATGAACTGCCAGAGCAAGTGGTTGTTGCAGGTACAGTAAAAACATTTAAAAGACATTTGGACAGGTAACTGAATAGAAACTGTTGAGAGGGGTATGGGCTAAGTACAGGCAAATAGGACAAATTTAATTTGGGGAAACTTGGTTTGGTTTGACCCTACTGTCACACCTGAGACATTAATAGACAGTCATAAAGCAGTATTTGGAAATCACCTTGAGAATATTCATGAGTGTGGTGAGAAGTCTTCACAAAACTTCGAAGAATGCTGTATTATCATATTTCATTTCTCGTGAAATGGGAAATAGTTGGAAGACAAAGTATTCCCGTTAATCTTGCTTACTCTAAGTAATCATTATTTGCCAGAATTTCTTGGCAAAATAATAATGAATGAGGACCCCACTAAAATTATCATTCATTTTTAAAATAGGAATCTTTGAAAAACTTAAATTTAATACTTTCAATGAAATATACCTGAGTACACCCAACCTTCAGTAATATAAAAGTCAAAAATCACATGACACCAGCTTATAGTCCAACAGGTTGATTTGAAACCGCAAGCTTTCAGAGCTCCTGCTCCTTCCTCAGGCAGCTCGAGAGAGAAAACATTGGACACAAATTTATAAGTAAAAGATCAAAAGGTCATATGATGTTTGCGTGTGTATCAAACAAGCCTGGATGGCTATTTAGTCTCAGTTAAAATGGAGGCGCAGGTTTCTATTTATTAATATGTAAATCCCAGGATATTTTCTCACAAAGCCTGAAGTTATCTTGGGGCAGTGGCTTGAAAGAAATTCTGGGATGCTTCAGAAACTAGCTTATATATACCCAGATTAGACTTTTTATTTACAGCAGCATAAGTTATCAAAAACTCTTCTGACTGATACACAAACCTCATGAGCTTTAACTGTCAACTTCCTCTGCATGGACCTGTTTGCCTTCAGCTATTTCATTTGTTTTGCTGTCGAGAGAGACATGAAGAATGATTCCACATCCTTTGCCTCAAATGTTGATACAGCTTGTCCAAGTTCTAACATTTCTTTACTGGACTTTGGATTATGACCAAGGTTTTTCTGATCAGCGTCTCCTAATGCACCTAAGTGCAGCCTTTTCAGCCGGTGTTATCTTTCTTAATGTCTTCTCTTTATGATTTGCTCGATCTGAATCTCTAGTTCCAGCCTCTTAAATGTTCTTTCACTCTCTTCCTCAAATTCAGTTATTTTAAGTTCCATTTCACGCTGCTTTAGTTGTAGTTGAATTCTTAATGACTCCAGTGACTTACCACTTAATGTACCTAGCTACTCTTATGTATCCATCAGTCCCAAATGGTGTTGCAAATATTCCTTATTTCTGCCTTACTAGCTTTTTCAAGAAGTTCCAACATAAACCAAAGAACAGCACAGGAACAGGCCCTTTGGCCCTCCAAGCCTGCATCAACATATTTTGCCCTTCCATACTAAAATTATCTTCATTTACAGGACCTGTATCCCTCTATTCCCTTCTTATTTATGTATTTGTCCAGGTGTTTAGTAAATGCTGCTGTTGTGTCTGTTTGCACCACCACCTCTGGCAACACATTCCAGGCATTCACCACCCTTTGTGTAAAAAAAATGTGCTTCACACATCTCTTCTAAACTCTGCACCTCCACCACCCCTGTGACACCTTGAATCTGTGTCCCCTAGTAATTGACCCCTCCACCTTGGGGAAAAAGCCTCATTCTTTCCACTCTATCCATGCCATTCACAGTTTTATAAACTTCTATCAGGTCACCCCTCAATCACCTGCATTCCAATGAAAACAAACCAGTCCATCCAACCTTTCTTCATAGCTAAAATCCTCCATACCAGGAACCATCCTGGTCAACCTTTTCTGTACCCTCTCCAAAGCATCCACATCCTTCTGGTAGTGTGGTGACCAGAACTGTACGCAATATTCCAAGTGTGGTCTAACTAAAGTTCTATAAATATGCAGCATAACTTGTCTATCCTTATATTCAATGCACCTTCCAATAAAGGCAAGCATGTCATAGCCCTTTGTTTTAATGTCTTATCTACCTGTGCTGCCCTCTTCAGTGATCTGTAAGCCTGAACACCTAGATCTAAATGCTTATCAATATTCCTTAGGGTTCTGCTATTTGCTGTATAATTTCCAGCTGTACTTGACCTTCCAAAGTGCATCACCTCACCTTTGTCCAGATTAAACTCCATCTGCCGTTTTTCTGCCTGTGCCTCCAACTGATCTACATCCTGTTTTATCTCCTGACAATCTTCATCACTATTTGTAAGTCCACTAATCTTTGTATCGTCTGCAAACTTACTAATTAGACCAACTACATTTTCCTCCAAATCATTTATGTAGACCATGAACAGCAGAGAGCCCAGCACTGATCCCTGTGAAACACCATTAGTCACAGACCTCCAATCTGAAAAACATCCTTCCACTGCTCCCTCTATCGCTAAGCCACTTCTGTATCCATCTTGTCAGCTTGCCCCAATACCATGTAACATAACCTTTTGTACCAGTCTGCCGTGAGGGACCTTGATAAAGGCTTTACTGAAGTCAATGTAGACCAAATCAACCACTTTTTCCTGATCAGTCATTGAGGTGGCATGGTGGCTCAGTAGTTAGCACTGCTTCCTTACAGCACCAGGGACCTGGGTTCGATTCCAGCCTCGGGCCACTGTCTGTGTGGAGTTTGCACGTTCTCCCCATGTCTGTGTGGGTTTCCTCTGGGTGCTATGGTTTCCTCCCACAGTCCAAAAATGTGCAGGGTAGGTGAATTGACCACACTAAATTATGCATAGTGTTATGGTGCATTAGTCAGGGGTAAATGTGGGGTAGGGGAATGGGTCTGAGTGGGTTACTCTTTGGAGGGTCGGTGTGGACTTGAGGGCCTGCTTCCACATTGTAGGGACTCTAATCTTTATCACCTCCTCAAAAATCACATTAGTGAGGCATGACATCCCCTATACAAAACCATGCTGTTCATTGCTAATAAGTCAATTTGCTTCTAAATGCATATAGGTCACAATTTCACCAGGTTCTTCATTTCCCCTCCCCCCACCATGTCGCAGATTCAACCATCCAACTCGGCACCTCCCTCTTGAACTGTCCTACCTGTCCACCTTCCTTCCCACCTATCCACTCCACCCTCCGCTCTGACCTATCACCATCACCCCCCAGCTTCATCTACCTGTCACGTTCCAGCTACCTTCCTCCCAGCCCCACCCCCCCCACTCCCAATTATCGCTCAGCCCCCTTGGGCCGTCCCTCGTTCCTGATGAAGAGCTTATGCTCGAAACATCAACTGTTCTGTTCCTTGGATGCTGCCTGACCAGCTGTGCTTTTCCAGCACCATACCTTCCAACTCCGATCTCCAGCATTGGAATGTACTGTTCAGTAACAATCTGTGTAGCAAAATAAGAGGGGGAGAAAAACTAAAGGTGAAAATGATTTTTATGTATTAATTATAGACTTCATAAAATTGCTATTTTCAGTATACAGAGGGACCACTCCTGGATAGTCTTTACTGGAAAGAATGGTACAATGGCCAGCCTTTGGATCCAGGCGAGAACTACATATACTATGAGAATATCCTTTTAGGACACCCTCAAATTCGACAGATAAGAGTGCGCAACAATAGTTGTTCAATTCATGAATATTTTCAGAAGATGTTTAAAGATTGTTATGATGCTTATACATTTGGAAATGAGGATCAATCACCATTTGGCCCTAGAAGTGGATCAGAGTAAGATCTCTTTTTTTCAGATATACATTTCTAAAGTCATTTTGACAGATTTTGTTTTTGTAACTTTAAAGTCAAAACTTAAATTTATTTAGAGTCTGTTGTACAGCAACAACAACAGTATTTATTTGTCTAGTGTCTTTAATGTGATAAAACATTCCCATGTGCTAATTTAATACAGCTTTTGATGTGTTTGCCTCCAACAGCAACATCTGTGCTGGTGAAGGTTGTGTTGGTATGAAATGGCACAGTGTCTTGAGATGGTAGTGCATCCTGTGAGTTTTCCAGTATAGCAGGAGCTCTGGTCTATTCCTGTTCTGTTGCTGCTTCTGGTGGAGTGACATGGTTTAATTGAAATAACTGGTTGTTCAATCCAGCTCTGTTTTCTTCCTTTGTCAGAAACTTTCAATAAAATTAAAGACCACACCCAGCACATGGTCCAGGGAATGTAGTACACAACCATGACTTTGCTCAATTTGTATAGTATTCACATCTGCCTTTCCCTCAGTAACAGGCTATTCTGTCATTATACAGACCAATTTCCATAGTCCCCTCTTAGAATACTGTCATGACAACAATGAAAGCCTCACTTCCTTGATGGCCCTTGGCATTCTGAGCATACTGTTCCCACAAGTACTGACAGGTGCTGTGCCACTCCTTCCTGACATCCCTCTTCACCAGATGTGCCAAGTGGGTGATCCATCCTGAGATACCTCACATCACAGATGCTAGTCTTCACACATTCACTTCATGAGATATCAAGACATAGCTGAAGATACAAAGGGAGTGGACCTTGAAAACATTCTGGCCATAGTCATAAAGACTGACGCTCCAAAACTGGCCATACCCCACTAGCTTCTACCTGATAATATGGAAATTACCCAGGTACGTTCTGTGCACAAAAGGAGAATAAATTCAAACCTGGCCCCTATGGATCTACTCTTGATCGTCAGCAAAGTGTTGGAAAAGGGTCATGGACAGTGTCAACAAGAGACACTTGCACAGTAATAACTTGCTCGCTGACATTCATTTGAGTTCTTCCAGGGTCACTATATGTATTCTAAACATAGGAGACAAAAGAGCTCCAGAGGTGAGGTCAAAGTGACTGTCCTTAACATCAAGGCCATGTTCGAGCAATATAGCATCATACTCAGAACTCTAGTAAAATTAGAGTCAACTGGATTGAGAGAAAACTCCCACTTGGTTGAAATCACACCTAACACAAAGAAAAATGGTTGTGGTTGTTGGAGGTCAGTCATCTCAGCACTAGGACATCACTGTGCCAGTTTCTCAGGGTTATATCCTAGCCTCAACTATCTTCAGCTGCTTATTGAGGACTTTCCCTCCATCATAAGGTCAGAAGTGGTGATGTTCATTAATGATTGCACAATGGTCAAAACCATTTGTTAGTCCTCAGAAACTGAAGCAATTCATGCTCAAAATGAGCAGCAAGACCTGACCAATATCCAGGTTTGGGCTGACAACTGGCAAATAACACAAGTCAAAATTAGACTGGTGCTGGAAAAGCACAACAGGCCAGACAGCATCCAAGGAGCAGGAAAATTGATGTTTTAGGCAAAAGCCCTTCATCAGGAATTTGTCTGAAACATTGATTTTCGTGCTCCTTGAATGCTGCCTGACCTGCTGTGCTTTTCCAGCACCACTCTAATCTGGACTCTGATCTCCAGTACCTGCAGTCCTCACTTTTGCCTAAATAACACAAGGGCTTGACAATGACCATCTCCAATATGAGATAATCTAACCATTGCCCCATGCCATTTCATGACAATCTCATTGCTGAATCTACAACAATCAACATTCTGGGAATTTAGTATTGATCAGAAACTGACAATTTGAGCTCCCCAATCACTGAGGAGGTGGATTTCTTCGGAGGTTTTATTGAATCTGTTATTCTGTTTTTTTCTTTAAAATATGAACAGATGGGAATACCATGCTCCTAATAATGAGTTTGAGCTGTGGCACTGGGGTAGACTTGGTACATATGGCAATGGAGGATACATTTTTGAATTAACAAGGGATAAAGTTGCCACTGCTGGGAAGATTAAACAACTTAAATCAAAACTTTGGCTTGATAGTGGGAGCAGAGCTGTCTTTATAGATTTTACTGTCTACAATGCAAACGTCAACTTGTTTACTGCAATCAGGTTTGTGAAAATACTTTTAATATTTTTTATGATTGTGATTCAATTATATTTCCACAATTCAATGTTTTTTATGTCACATTAAAATCAATTACTATATGTATTATTCACATCATGTGTAGTTCATCCATAGCCATTATTATACTAATTCCATTCTGTTAACCTTGATTTCTCTCTTTTCTCTATTGATGGTTTTGTGGATACATCACCACAGCAAAAAAACAATCCATGTAAATCAGACCTAATTAACCCTTATTTTAAATCCAGCAAACAGAAATCTGTCCCAACTTATGTACAGGTAGCCCTTTAACATCAGCCAATTCAATGCTTTTTCACTTTCTTTTAGGGCCCTGTTTTGAGTTACCTTAGTATTTTGCAATTTTTGCATCACCCCACCTCCCAGATTAGAATCATCCAGTGTTGGGACACAATTGGAACTGGGAAAACACTCAGGTTTAGCTAGGCCAAAGTAAAATGAATGGAGAAAAGTTGTAGTTGATCACCTAACAAATGAAAGAAGTAGAGGCATTGTTTGTAATGATCGCATGCTATGCTAGAGATATTCCAACAAGATACACCTCAGTACCTCAAACACAAGAGACTGGAGGTATAAGGAATATTCCAAAGATGCAGTGAAGCTGTTATTTTACGTGAATACACCGAAGCCTTTTTTTTATTATGTTACTGTGCCAGATTGTACACTTGGGGTTGAATCTTATTGGTGCCTGAGCAGCTATGGTGAGCTTTGTGGCAGAATTGAATGAGAAGTCTGGTGAGGCCCATCTTGATGTCAAGGGCATCAGCAGCAGTAGCAGGATACCAATCAAAGCAGATTATTGTTTGTTAAACACACTGTTAATAGGCCTACTCTCCTCAACAATATCCAGCTTCCTATCTTGCCAAACATGCCAAACCAGCTCGATGTTGAGGATTCTCAACAAGGAAACCAGAATGAGTACCCAGTGGAGTCAGCTCGCAGCTTACTCCAGAGGACCTCCATGTTGTTTACGATCAACCTGCATCTTAAAGTATGATCTACTGGCACCAGCTGCATGCATCCCTTTTCCACATACACTGGCATCCAGAATTTGCCAACTCCTCACAACTATCATGGCACCTCTCCAATAAACGAGCAGACCATTTAGGAAGCACAGACTCTCATTGCAGGGTGCGTCAGCAACTAGTTTTAAAAGGCTGCAGAAGGGTCATTTAACACACAGTGTCAGACACCCTGCTCAAGGAGTGGACCAAGCTGCGTCTCAGAGCAGTTCACTAACTCTCCCAGTGCTCATTGACTCAGCACCTACCTGCATGCTCAGACTTTCCATACCTTGCCAATTCGTCACCGGAGCTTCAGCTACAGCCAAAGGTTATCATTGATGTGCTCTTTACTCTGATAAGTCTCTTTAGACACCAAGTCTGATTTTCATGTTTGTTATTAGAGATCTGTCCGTCGGGTAGGGAATACCTGTTATTTGATATACGACACACTGAGACATCAATCTAACGCATACTGCATGTGCCAACTGCCTACATAGCAAACACAGTGTATTCAAGCAAATTGGCATTCAAGAAAATGATGGGGTCTAGTCCTGAGATCGGTCAGTGCTATTGGTCAGGGGTCCCAGTGCCATAAGTCATGGCCACAGTCAGTCATTCACTTGGAACACTCATGGACAGTTATCTATCCCAGTACAGTTTGGAGAGTGAGCAATGGCCAGTCCTGTGAAACCATTGCAAGCAGGCAGGGGAATCAAATGTTGTCAGTCATGAACACAAGTGCTCAGTCATATCCAGGGGATGCTCATCGAATTCAATCTGTGGTCAGGGTGAATATAGTCCTAGGGGTCTGTCCATCAATCATTCAGAAGGGATAGAAGGGAGCCTGTCCAGGGAACAGGATGTCAGTGCCAAATGGGGTAGGGGAGTTGAGGCTTGGGGTGGGGGCTTGCAAAACTGAAAAATTTGAAGAGGTAGCAACAAGGATGGTGACAAGGAATTCAAGATGCAGGGGTATGTGGAGCAGCATCAGAAGGTATGGTGGGATAGAGGTGGAGGGGTTAGTGGCAGTAACCACCATTGAGACCTCACAGGCAGAATGTAAAGGATTAAGGTATAATGTTGGGGTTCGGGAGACAGCTGGGAGTGAAGATCAATCTGGTGGTTCTCCACACTGGGGGAATGGGTAGATATAGGCTGTCTGGGTAGTGGACATGGAGGCTTGAGGGTGGTATCGTGACGGGTGGCCCAGCTGATGATATCTACAGAGAGCTTCATTCTTTTAAATTCATTCACAGGATGAGGGTATAACAGGCTATGCCAGCATGTATTGCTCACTGTAGCTGCCTGAAGGCTGTTAAGAGTCAACCATATTGCTGTGGGTCTGGATGCAGATATAGGCCAGACCAGGTAAGGTTGGCAGCTGCCTTCCCTATAGAACACTTGTGAACCAGATGTGTTTTTCTGATAATTGGCAATGAATTCTTGGGTATCGTTAGACTCTTAGTTGTAGATTTCTTTCTGTTGAATTCAAATTACACCTTCTGCCTTGGGAGGATTCAAACCCAGTTCCCCAGAACAGTACCTGGGTCATGAGATTAACAGTCTAGTGATAATACCACTAAGCCATCACCTCCCGGTCCCTTCCATCATGTTCCATTCTCTAGATGCAAAGTGCTACTAGAAAGTGGCTAGGCCATGCCCAAAGTGCCTGGAGTCAGGGTCACTTTGACAGGTGAAAGCACAGGACCCATGTCAGTTGGACACAAAGAGATTGAAGCAACAAATGCATGAAGCAGCCGTTTACAAACCCCAGCTACTTTTAATTTGCAATGTTGTCATTCTCCAGTTGCAGTCAGTTCATACTCCATCTCCTGGGGATGAGCAGAATGCAGTTTTGAGGCAGGCCTCTTATATCTCGGGACACTGTGATGGAACTATACTGAACGCTGGAGCAGGACCTGAAGGCTGCAGAGTGGGAGGCCACTCTCTTCAGGTGCCTGTGAAATTGATAGCCACTCTGAACTTCTAAGCTATTGACTCCTCCCAGGGAGTGACAGCTGACCTATGTGGGATCTCAGTTGTGCACCCACAATCCATCAGGACAGTCACTGCTGCCACTTTTGCAAGGGTCACTTTGTTTCTGTATGGTGAGGCCACTGCTGCAGCCTAGATTTAGGAACATGGCTGGGTTACCCGAGGTGCTGCCAGGTGAACTACACCATGTGGCACTGCGAGGGCTGTACCACAACTCTGCAGATTCATCAGCAGGAAGAAGTTCCGTTCCATTAATGTCCAGGTGATCTGTTACCATTTCCTGAGGGGGTGTGCTATATCCTAGAGCAATCTCTTATTCCTTTTGTATTTGAAGGTCCAGATGTCTTTTAAGGCTAGGGACAAGAGCTCTCAATTATGACCATGGCTCATGATACCACTATACAACCCGCTGACCGATGCATAGTGCAGATACAATACTGCCCATGTCTTAACCAAGACCACAGTGGAGCAGATGATGCGGCTGTTGCAGGTGTGCTTTCACTGCTTGGACTGGGGAACCGTGTAGTGTGGTACAGACAGAGTGTGCTGCATTATCTTGGTGTACTGTGCTCTGCACAATTGGAGCAGATAGTTAGGCAATATTCTGGATGCAGAGGAGCTTTGGCGGGGGGGGGGGGGGGGGGGGGGATCTGGATCAGTCTTCCATGGAGGAGGATAAGGACATTGAGAGGAGGAAGCTGTACTTGTCCATGACAGAGCTCAACTGCATCAGGCGTTACAAGCCAGCAAGAACCACTTTGACACCTATTTCTCATCAATGAGAGCTGGTGCAGCAGACCATTATGAAGCGTAAAAGATTTATTGGTCATGATGCACCAATCTGGTTTGCATTGTCAGGGTGAACATCGGTCTCTATTGGTTTTATTTGCATTCACTTTTGCTTTCTGGAAATAAAACATCATGTTTGGATTTGTTCAATTATTTGCCTAATTGTGATGTTTCTGTTCAGCCAATGATAAACAGCAGGGCTACAGTAGGCAATGGGATGGGTTATTGCTGAATTAGATGCTGTCCAGATGGGATCTAGGTACAGACTGTTAAAGCGTGTGGAATGATAGTTAACCAGTGACCAGTGTGAGACAATGAGGTTGTATGTACAAGGAAATGTTGACCATGTACCCTGGCAACATGACTTCAAGGCTGCTGTGCCATGATGTCATTGGTGAGGGACAACACTGGATTGCCAGTGAGTGTCCAGATGCCCATTGGCCTTTCAAAGATGGCACTGCTGCAAGGGATGCAGGTCTTTCTGTGAATATCCACTGATTGGCGAGTTGTTCCAGGAAAAGTGCATGATTCTGGGTAATCCAAGATGGAGGACGGGAAAAATTTCTGACTGTAACAGCTGCTCCTTTTTTGAGATATTTTAGGTGCTGGAGGTGATTTCCTCAAATTCCAGGAGCAGCAATTACTGTTTCATATGCTGTTGCATTGTTTTGGAACTTTTGGAAAACAAAGTCAAAACAACAGCAGTTTTAAAAGGGAGAAGAACAGACAAAGGAAGCACCTGGTGAGGTCATTGCAGGAGAGAGAGAGAGAGAGAGAGAGAGAGAGTGAACCTGCACAGTTACTGCCTTTGCTGTTTGAATTCATGCATCGTTGGACATCGGAGTGCATCTGGGAAAATTAACAAACTGTGAAATTCACAACTGATCTTGGAGGAACTGTTGGGTGAAGTTCACAGCAGAGAATCAGATAAGTCAATCGTTGTTTTAAGTGTGGCCTACAGAAAATCTCCAGTAGTGTGAAGAGTGGGTTCTATCTTGAGTATATGTTTTTGGAGATATGTCTCTTGATTAAACATAAAAATATAAGTCATAACTATTAATTGTAGAGGAATAAGATGGTATTAATTTCTGGGTCTGTAGATTATGAAGGAGCAATAATGGCCTTTAATAGAGTGAAATGCGCTTCTTGTCAGATGTAGGAGTTTAAAGAGAATTTAAGGGTTACTACAGATTATATCTACCATAAATGCTGTTGGCTGTGAATCTTATCAGATCGAATGGATTGGTTGGAGAGGCAGTTGGAAGCAATGAGGAATTTGCAACAGTATGTAATGGATGGCAGTTATAGGAAGGGGGGAAAGTCTCATATACAGTCACATAGATGGGTTAACTCCAGGAAAGGTAAGAGAGGGAGGCAGCTAGTGCAGGAGCCTTCTGTGGCTATACCCATTTCAAACAGGTATGCTGTTTTGGAAAATGTAGGGGATGATGGATTCTCAGGGGAACGCAGCACGAACAGCCAAGTTTCTGGTATTGAGACTGGCTCTAATGCAACGAGGGGTACGTTGGGTTCCAAGAGATCAATTGTGTTAGGGGGTTCTCTAGTCAGAGGTACAGACAGATGTTTCTGTGGCCAGCAGTGAAAAAGCAGAATGATGTGTTGCATCCCTGGTGCCAGGATCAAGGATGTCTCAGAGAGGGTTCAGAATGTTCTCACGGGGGAGAGGACCCAGCAAGAGGTCATTGGAACCAACAACATAGGAAGGGAAAATGTTGAGATTCTGAAGGGAGACTACAGAGAGTTAGGCAGAAATTGAAGAAGGAAGTCCTCAAGAGTAGTAATATCTAGATTTCTCCTGGTGCTATGAGCTAGTGAGGGGCAGGAATAGAAGGATAGAGCAGATGAATGCATTGCTGAAGAGCTGGTGTATGGGAGAAGGATTCACATTTTTGGATCATTGGAATCTCTTTTGGGGTAAAAGTGACCTGTACAAGAAGGACAAATTGCACCTAAATTGGAAAGGGATTAATAAAATGGCAGGGAAATTTGCGAGAGCAGCTCGGGAGGATTTAAATTAGTACAGTGGGGGGGTGGGACCCAGGGAGATAGTGAGGAAAGAGATCAATCTGAGACTGTACAGTTGAGAACAGAAGCGAGTCAAACAGTCAAGGCAGGCAGGGACAAGGTAGGACTAATAAATTAAACTGCATTTATTTCAATGCAAGGAGCCTAATAGGGAAGGCAGATGAACTCAGGGCATGGTTAGGAGCATGGGACTGGGATATCATAGCAATTACAGAAACATGGCGCAGGGTTGGGCAGGACTGGCAGCTGAATGTTCCAGGATACAAATGCTACAGGAAGGATAGAAAGGGAGGCAAGAGAGGAAGGGGGAGGCATTTTTGATAAGGGATAGTGTTACAGTTGTGCTGAGAGGATATTCCCAGAAATACATCCAGGGAAGTCATTTGAGTGGAATGGAGAAATAAGAAAGGGATGATAACCTTATTGGGATTATATTATAGACACCCTAATAGTCAGAGGGAAATTGAGAAACAAACTTGTATGGAGATATCAGCTATCTGTAAGAATAATAGGGTGGTTATGGTAGGGGATTTTAACTTTACAGACATAGTCTGGGACTGCCACAGTGTTAAGGGTTTAGATGGAGAGGAATTTGTTAAGTGTGTACAAGACAATTTTCTGATTCAGTACGTGGACGTACCTACTACAGAAGGTGCAAGACTTGACCTAGAGATGTTTGCAGGTAAAAGGATGGCTGAAAAATGGGAAGCCATTAGAAATTAGATAACGGGAATCCAGAGAAAGTATATTCCTGTTAGGGTGAAAGGGAAGGCTGGTAGGTATAGGGAATGCTGGATAACTAAAGAAATTAAGGGTTTGGTTAAGAAAAAGAAGGAAGCATATGTCAGGTATAGACAGGACAGATCAAGTGAATATACTTAGAAGAGTATAAAGGAAGTAGGAGTATACTTAAGAGGGAAATCAGGAAGGCAAAAAGGGGACATGAGAGAGCTTTGGCAAATAGGGTTAAGGAGAATCCAAAGAGTTTTTACAAATACATTAAGGACAAAGGGGTAACTAGGGAGAGAATAGGGCCCCTCAAAGATCAGCAAGGCGGCCTTTGGGTGGAGCCACAGAAAATAGGGGAGATACTAAATGAGTATTTTGCATCAGTATTTACTGTGGAAAAGGATATGGAAGATATGGACTCGAGGGAAATAGATGGTGACATCTTGCAAAATGTCCAGATTACAGAGGAGGAAGTGCTGGATGTCTTGAAATGGTTAAGGGTGGATAAATCCACAGGACCTGATCAGGTGTACCCTAGAACTCTGTAGGAAGCTAGAGAAGTAATTGCTGGGCCTCTTGCTAAGATATTTGTATCATCGATAGTCACAGGTGAGATGCTGGAAGACTGGAGAATGGCTAACATGGTGCCACTGTTTTAGAAGGGTGTAAGGACAAGCCAGGGAACTATAGACCAGTGAGCCTGAAGTTGGTGGTGGGCAAGTTGTTGGAGGGAATTCTGAGGGACAGGATGTACATGTATTTGGAAAGGCATGGACTGATTAGGGATAGTCAACATTGCTTTGTGCGTGGGAAATCATGTCTCACAAACTTGATTGCGTTTTTTGAGGAAGTAACAAAGAGGATTGATGAGGGCAGAGCAGTAGATGTGATCTATATGGTCTTCAGTAAGGCGTTCGACAAGGTTCCCCATGGGAGACTGATTAGTAAGGTTAGATCTCATGGAATACAGGGAGAACTAGCCATTTGTATACAAAACTGGCTCAAAGGCAGAAGACAGAGGGTGGTGGTGGAGGGTTGTTTTTCAGACTGGAGGCCTGTGACCAGTGGAGTGCCACAAGAATCGGTGCTGGGTCCTCTACTTTTTGTCATTTATATAAGTGATTTGGATGCGAGCATAAGAGGTACAGTTGACACCAAGATTGGAGGTGTAGTGGACAGCAAAGAGGGTTACCTCAGATTACAACAGGATCTTGATCAGATGGTCCAATGGGCTGAGAAGTGACAGATGGAGTTTAATTCAGATAAATGCCAGGTGCTGCATTTTGGGAAAGCAAATCTTAGCAGGACTTATACACTTCCTGGTAAGATCCAAAGGAGTGTTGCTGAACAGAGACCTTGGAGTACAGGTTCATAGCTCCTTGAAAGTGGAGTTGCAGTAGATAGGATAGTGAAGAAGGCGTTTGGTATGCTTTCCTTTATTGGTCAGAGTATTGAGTACAGGAGTTGGGAGGTCATGTTGCGGCTGTTCAGCACATTGGTTAAGCCATTGTTGGAATATTGCGTGCAATTCTGGTCTCCTTCCTATCAGAAAGCTGTTATGAAACTTGAAAGGGTTCAGAAAAGATTTACAAGGATGTTGGCAGGGTTGGAGGATTTGAGCTGTAGGGAGAGGCTGAACAGGCTGGGGCTGTTTTCCCTGGAGCGCGGAGGCTGAGGGGTGACCTTATAGAGGTTTACAAAATTATGAGGGGCATGGATAGGGTAAAGAGGCAAAGTCTTTTCCCTGGGGTTGGGGAGTCCAGAACTAGGGGGCATAGGTTTAAGGTGAGAGGGGAAAGATATAAAAGAGACCTAAGGAGCAACTTTTTCACGCAGACGATGGTACGTGTGTGGAATGAGCTGCCAGAGGAAGTGGTGGAGGCTGGTACAATTGCAACATTTAAGAGGCATTTGGATGGGTATATGAATAGGAAGAGTTTGAAGGGATATGGGCTGGGTGCTGGCAGGTGGGACTAGATTGGGTTGGGATATTTGGTCGGCATGGACGGGTTGGACCAAAGGGTCCCTGCTGTACATCTCTATGACTCTAAGTTGGGGCCAGATTCAAAAGTGACAGGTATCATAGGGACAGGAGAGGTAGTTTATGCAGTGAGCTTCATAAGATATGGTCAAAGATTTTGTTAGGCCTCATGGTGGAAACATCTCCAAAAGCTCAACACAATGTGGACTCTGCCAAAAGAACATAATTTTCAGCCATGTCCAGTACTATGTCCAGTAGCCTCCCAGAATTGGGCATGCATGGGGAATTGGTTTAGTGGGTGAGGGGCTGTTGCTGGATGTATGAACCAGCTGTATGAGGTGTTGTAGAGGTGGCTGGGAGAACTTGACTTATCCCTGCTGCAAGATGAATGTGCAATTTGAAAATGAGTGGCCAGGACTGCTCATAAATCCCATCAGCAAGATTTTTCACACCATTAAACGCTTCTGCTAAGTTCACAATCATTGTGCACAAAAGGGAAGACAGACCTCCTTTTGATAAAACCTATAAAAGTTGGCCCTTAGTTTCCTTCCCTAAAAAAGGGCAAGGAAGATGTTAACTAAAATGAAGTACAAATAGTAAGCATGAACCTACATCATCATTAACTAAAGGAGTAAACACAATGCCATGCGCCAGTTACAAAAAAGTTAATTTTTATTTTACAAACAAGAGAAACTTTACTGGTGAATAAAAGCTGGCTGAGAGGATTTTTGGCCAGTAGCATTAAGGGGAAAGGAATTTAAACAGTGTATTGTTGCCATTATGGACTCAATCACCTGTCCTTTTCCAAATTCCATTTGCACTGGCAAGTGAGGTTGCATTAAAAGTTTTAAACTGGCATATCCCTGAGGAAATAGGAAGGAGAACAGTTTGATTAAAAAGAGAGAGAGAGGGAGCAGCACAAACCAAAGGTTTCCATTTCGAGTCATATTCTCAAAAAATCTAGTTCCATTTGGCACATATCCCTCTAAACCCTTCCTATTCATGTACCCATCCTGATGCCTTTTAAATGCTGTAACTGTACCAGCCTCCACCATTTCCTCTGACAGCTCATTCCATACATGTACCACCTTCTACATGAAAAGGTTGCCCCTGAAGTCCCTTTTATATCGTTCCCTGTTACCTTAAACCTATGCACTTTAATTTTGGACGACTCTACCCTGGAAAAATAGGCTATTCAGAGTCAAGGGCATGGTCCTAGATAAGCACAGCTGCTCAGGCAGCATATGAGGAGCAGAAGAATCGACGTTTGGACATAAGCTCTTCTTCAGGAACATGTTGATGAATATGCAAAATAAGCTATTCAACCTATCGATGCCACTCATGATTTTATAAACCTCTATAAGGTCACCCCTCAACCTTCTCCGCTCCAGGGAAAACAGCCCTAGCCTATTCAGCTTCTCCAACCCTGGCAACATCCTTGCAAATTTTCTGCCCCCTTTCAGGTTTAACAATATCCTTCCTATAGCAGAGCAACCAGAATTGAATGCAGTATTCCAAAATGGCCTAACAGCCTGTACAGCTGCAACGTGACCTCCCAACTCCTATACTCAATGCATTTACCAATAAAGACCAGAAACACCTTCACTATCCTAACTACCTGCAACTTCACCTTCAAGGAACTATGAACCTGCATCCCAGGGCTCTTTGTTTGGCAGTGCTCCCCAGGACCTCACCATTAAGTGTATAAGTTGTGCCCTGATTTGCCTTTCCAAAATGCAACGCCTCACGTTTATCTAAACTCCGTTTGCCACTCCTCAACAGATCTGATCAAGATCTCGTTATAACTTTGATGTAACCTTCTTCATTGTCCACTACATCACCAATTTTGGTGTCATCTGCAAAGTTACTAACCATTATATTTGAATCTGGGTATTTTTGTCGTGAGGAGAAAGTGAGGACTGCAGATACTGGGGATCAGAATTGAAGTGAGTGGTGCTGGATAACCACAGCCGGTTAGGCAGCATCTGAACAGCAGGAGGAACAATGTTTTGAGCATTAGCTCTTCATCAGGAATGAGGGGGTGGCCCTAGGCGACTGAGAGATAAATGGGAGGGGGGGTGGGGCTGGTGGAAGGTGGCTGGGAAGGCGATAGGTAGATGAAGGTGAGGGTGAAGTTGATGGGTTGGAGAGGAGGGTGGTGCAGATAAGGAAGATGGATAGGTAGGACAGTTCAAAAGGGCGGTGCCCAGTTGAAAGGTTGGATCTGGGATAAGTGGGGGATACGAAATGAGAAAACTGATGAAATCCACATTGATCCCATGTGGTTGGAGGGTCCCAAGGCAGAAGATGAGGCATACTTCCTCCAGGCATCAAATGGCTAGAGTTTGCCAGTGGAGGAGGCCAAAGACTTGCATGTCCTTGGCGGAGTGGGAGGAGGAGTTGAAGTGTTCAGCCACAGGGTGGCAGGGTTGATTGGCACAGAGGTGTTCTCTGAAGTGTTCCGCACGTTGGCCTCCTCAATGTAGAGGAGACCACATCAAGAGCAATGGACACAGTAGATGACGTGTGTGGAAGTACAGGTAACTCTCTGTCAGATGTGGAACAATCCTTTGGGGCCTTGGATGGAGATAAGGGGGGATGTCTGGCCGCAGGTTTTGATCCTTTCATATCTGACAGATATTTACCTGTACTTCCACACAAGTCACCTACTGTGTCTGGTACTCTCATTGTGGTCTCCTGTACATTGGGGAGACAGGAGGCCTACTTGGGGAATATTTTAGAGAACATCTCTCGGACGCATGTACTAAACACCCCACCACCTTGTGGCCAAATACTTTAACTCCCCTTCCCACTCTACCAAGGACATTCAAGTTCTGGGAGTCCTCTACCTCCAAACTCTAGCCACCCGATGCCTGGAGGAAGGACACTTCATCTTCCGCCTTGGGACCCTCCAGCCATACAGGATCAGTGCGGATTTCACCAATTTCCCCTCTCCCACCTTTTCCCAGATCCAACCTTCCAAGTCAGCACCGCCCTCTTGAACTGTCCTACTTATCCATCTTCCTTCGCACCTATCCACCCCACCCTATTCACACCCACCTCCATCTATGTATCGCTTTCCCAGCTATCTTCCCCCCCCAGCCCCACACCCCCACACCCCTCCCATGTATCTCTCAGCCGCCTTGGGCCACCCCCTCATTCCTGATGAAGAGTGTATGCTCGAAACATCAATTCTCCTGCTCCTCGATGCTACCTGACTGGCTGTGCTTTTCTATACTCTTCGACTATTTTTTAGTGATCAAGATAAGGTCAGTTTACCTGTCTGCAATGGGCAATTCTGTGTTTATTGATAAGTCAGTTGGTCTGCTTTGGTAAGATCTTCAAGAGTTTGCAGTTCTGAACCTCAGACCATTGTACTGCGTGGAGTAGGGAGGCATCATTCCAATTGCCAGTTGCATGAGAGTTCTGAATGTTTGGGTGCTGGATAATGGGAAATTTACTGTACACCACTTCATTACTTTGGCATAGGCACAACAAACGTGTATTCAGTGATTTGATTTGTTTTGGAAGTTACCTTAACAAGGAATATACAATGCTGCACATGTCAGTGACAGTATTTCAATGTGTATATTGGACTTACCAGGCAAGAAAATGCCCACAGGAACCTAACACCAGTTTTAACATTGATTCCTATGGGAATCACTTAGTCATTTCACTTAAAGTAAAAATTACCAGAAGGGAAACAAATGTTAAGTGAGGACGACTTGTATATAACAAGAGTGAATCCCAATATTGAGTTGTGGTGTGCAAAAGGCTCAATTAAAGTGATGTGAGTTGTATTTGTGTTATAGAAATGTTATAAATTTAATTTTCCAACAAATAAAACTTGTTATAAATTCTTCTGGAATGATTCTTTTAGTTCTTTTAACTTGTTTCTATTCCAGGTTGTTGGTGGAATTTCCAGCAACTGGTGGAGCTATCCCTTCCTCCGAACTTTTCACAGTCAAACTCCTACGATATGTTTCGAACTTCGATTACTTTCTAGCTGCCTGTGAAATTATCTTCTGTTTCTTTATCTGCAACTATTTGCTTCAAGAAATCATAGCCCTTCAGTCCTACAGGATGGCATACTTCAAGAACTTTTGGAATTGTTTGGATTTTTTAATTGTGCTGGTCAGTACAATTTATGAATATGAACGAGACTGTTTACATAATGTGCTTTAAGTTAGCTCCTTTTATGTGAGAATATCACTGGAAACAGAAATGCCTTTTCTTATGCCATTACCTCCTTTATTGCTGTATAACATCAAGAATTTACGGTCTATAATCAATTGGGATTTTACATAACATGAAATTTAACAGAGAGGAATAGTGGAAAAGAGTTTATCCATGTATGTCTCTGATTTGCAAAGCCTGTTTCTACCTCTGCTGCCTCCCCATGATAAGCAAAGAGGAATTATTTCAGCTTGTTCCTGCCAAACTAATTACCCGTTCCCTTGAATTTGCTATTTCCCATCTGTCCAATATCTATTGACCTATATGCATGATCCTTCTGACACAGGCCCAATTCAATTATTGCCTCTCTACAATGGATGCAGTCAATCCATTTCACCTTCCTTCCTCAGGATGGGTTTTTGGACCTCTACTTCCCCACAGTTTAGCATTAATGCAAATAATCTTCCTTTTCTCCCTAGTTGAAATAATTCTCACTTTGAGCAACTTAATTCTTAACTCCACACACTTCCTCCAGATCAAAGAAATCATTAAAGCAACCTGGATGAGTTGTAGATATGCACTGCAGTGAGATTCGGACTACTGTCAAGGGAATGAATGTGAACAGGCCATTGAACATTACTAAATACAAAATATGGTAGAAGTCAACAGCTCTGGAACGTCAAGCCCCAGTTTCATGTGATCTGAGTATATCACAATGACACAAGTCCTTTCACATATAATGAGCAGCCGTTATTAGAGTGATGGTTTACAGGGGGCCCCTGGATTTATGAACATCTAATTTATAAATGCTCACACTTGCCAACGTTATCCCATAAAGGGGCTATATTATTAATTTTGAAGAGTAAACATGCCAATGTTTCCTCATACTGACAAACAGCTATTTATTTTGTCCTGCATTACGTTCCAACTTGACTTGAGATTGGACTCAAAAACAAAACCCCTTCACCTGGAGACTGCCTGTAGTTGACCCTTATTCCACTTATCACCTTTCCAATCATACAAAGGGTATCTTCTTAGATAAAGTTTATAAAAATGATCCCAGGGATGAAGGGTTTGTCATATTAAGAGCAGTTGAGGACTATGGGCTGTATTTGGAATTCAGAAGAATGGGGGGGAAGAATTCTCATTGAAATTTACAGAATACTGAGAGGCCTGGATAGAGGGGTGTGGGCAAGATGTTTCCACTAGTAGGAGAGTCACGGACACAAGGGCTAGCCTCAAAGTGAAGAGACAACCCTTTTGAATTGAAATGAGGAATTTCTTCAGCCATAGGGTGGTGAATCTGTGGATTTCATTGCCATAGAGGGCTATGTAGCCCAAGTAATTAAGTATATTTAAGACCAAGATAGTTTCATGGTTATTAAAGGGATCAAGGGTTACGAGAGCAGGGGAATGGCGTTGAGAAATTTATCAGGCATTATTGAATGTAGAAGTAGACTAGATGGGCTGGGTGGTCTAATTCTGCTCCTATATCTTAAAGTCTGATGGTTTTATACCTTGCTGTGTTGGAATTGTGACTTGTTGGTGTTGCTTTCTCATTTATTTCATTAACTTTGTTTCTAAGCTACTACAATCCTTCCTCGTCTTCTGGTGGTATATTGTTAACTTTTTCTTTTAGTCTCCATAGTGGTTCATTCAGTTGTAAGTCAAAAGGTTGTTGTTCTAAATAGTGTAAAACTGCTTGAATCCAATTCCAGACATGGTTTTAAGCTAATTTGTTATTGAGCTCGATCAAGTTCAGACAAAGTAGTATCTTTAAGCAGTATTCAAACAATATAGACAGGTAACGTGTTGATCCTTTCAATCCTGATCCTAAAAATTGTTGAGGAAAGCCGAAGGTTTTTACAGGTTAGTTCTCAGGAATACTGTCATTGCAGATTCACTATGACACAACAAGATCCCTCAGAATTTCTCTTCTTCAAATGGCAGACGCCAACTTATTTACTATCTCAGATACAACTAAATAGTCTGAGAGGTTGCCCCTAAATCCAGACTGTCTTTGCTATCTAATTCCATACTGTGGCCACAGGTGAACATCAATAGACATAATTCAGACATTTTACAGTTTCAGTAAAAATGAAACAAATAATGATTTGATAGTATAGAACTTGAATATTGCTGAAGAGAAACATTTTTCGTCATAGACTCATCAAGACAATGCACAAGAATATCAAAAAAGAAGAAAATCCACATTCCTAGCAAGTGATATCTGATTAGTAGAGACATTGCCATGGAGAATGCAACCGTTAATAACAATTGACAGTTAACGAACAAGTGTTGTTTAAATTTTAATCCAGGAGGTCAACTCTGATTGGTAAGGGCATTGCCCTGAAAAATGAACAAGTGATTGGCTGTCACTTATTCTGTTGAGTTAAAACTGGCATGTCACTTATTCTTTCTGTCTGTAAATAACAGCATAAATCAGTGTCAGTCATTTTTTTGTCTGAATATTTATTTGATTTGTTTCCCAGAAGTATGCCATGAACTCGCATGGCGTTGGTTCTGGCAGCTGGTTTGTTTGCCTTGGTTCAT
The DNA here is from genome assembly GCF_047496795.1 of Chiloscyllium punctatum. Classification (NCBI taxonomy): domain Eukaryota; kingdom Metazoa; phylum Chordata; class Chondrichthyes; order Orectolobiformes; family Hemiscylliidae; genus Chiloscyllium; species Chiloscyllium punctatum. The sequence continues at coordinate 41,282,253 of NC_092758.1, forward strand.
AAAAAGTGTGCTTTTCTAGGCTGAGCAGTCTGATAGTTCAGCTCAGCCTAGGTCTCCATCTCCTTAGCTGCTCTCTTGGTATCTTTATTGTTTCACTTGCTACAGAAATCTGTCTCTGCTTTACGAAAGCTTGGTGTGCTCAATATGCATGTTAATTCTTTTGGTGAGGATCTTACCCATGACTTGTTGGTAATAATGTGTACAGCATGCTGTGTAACATTATAAATTCTTTCACTATTGCATTGGTAACATTTGTGAGGTATGTCAATAATGTCACCTTCCTTGTAGACACAGAAATAAGTAGAAAGATGAACAGACCTGTGCGTTTGGAAGGGCCTTGCAAACATTTAGCGAGAGTCCCCCCTCTTGCCCCAGTAGTTAGGATAATCCAGCAAAATTTTGTTCAATTGCAGAATCACATCTGATCTTGGACCCTGTTACAAACTTCATTAACTCAAAATGATTCGGTGCTGTCTGTACATTTCTTGTTGCAAACAGCTGAAGATATATACTTTTTTGATATGAGCTGCCAGTCTTTGGTTTGTACCACCTATATGCCTGACATCAAACTGCACTGAAATTCATATAGCCCATTATTCATTTTTACGATAGGCAGATGTCTTTTTGGCGGGGTTGAGACCTTCTCTATTTTTATTTTATTTTACATTTTTGGTTAGGAGCTGTGAGGTGAAGTTTGAGAATAGAATGTTAAACTTTGAACAGCAACTTGACTCTGAAGAAAAAGGAGAGAATAAGGACAGATGTTTACTGTGGAGAACTGGCTTGGAACGGTAATGCAGGTTAATTACTGCTCTAAGAACACTACAGATGATTCAGCACTGAGATGTTGCTCTGCTCAGGGACTGACAACTGGTTTGATGCTGAATTGGTCAACAAAGACGGACAGGTGCAGTCCAGCCAATCACAGAGAATGTTGAAGGAGAAAGAGAACACTAAGAGTGAAGTGCTTCTGACTGGGTTTGGAGCAGCAGGCAGTTTGTGTTTTGAAAGTTTCCAGATGTGCTGCTTTTGCTTTGCTCTCTCTCTGGATTTACTCTAGTTATCGACCTGTTGAATGTTCTGAGCAGAGAACCCCAGTCTGTAAGATTTGGGTGAGTAACTTTGGAAGTGTGCACAGGCTGTTTGCATTGACTGGTGACAGCAAGATATAACACGTCTGTTACACAACCTAGCATCCAAAGATTAAGGTCTGGTATTCATTGTTGAAATGGTTATTGAACTGGCAAGTTATAATTCATTTTTATTATTTTATCCCTTAACAGGAGGCACGGTGGGTGGGCGGCACAGTGGCACAGTGGTTAGCACTGCTGCCTCACAGCGCCAGAGACCCAGGTTCAATTCCCGCCTCAGGCAACTGACTGTGTGGAGTTTGCACGTTCTCCCCGTGTCTGCGTGGGTTTCCTCCAGGTGCTCCGGATTCCTCCCACAGTCCAAAGATGTGCAGGTCAGGTGAATTGGCCATGCTAAATTGCCCATAGTGTTAGGTAAGGGGTAAATGTAGGGGTGTGGGTGGGTTGCACTTTGGCAGGGCGGTGTGGACTTGTTGGGCTAAAGGGCCTGTTTCCACACTGTAAGTAATCTAAATAGTATCTGTCACTGATATGAGGGGGGATTATGATCAAAGAGATTGGGCTTAGATTGTAGACATTAATTAGATTGGGCGAAAGTAAGGACTGCAGATGCTGGAGATTAGAGTGGTGCTGGAAAAGCTCAGCAGGTCATACAGCATCCGAGGAGCAGGAGAATCGACGTTTTGGGCAAGAGGCCTTCATCAGGAATGAGGCTGGAAGCCTCGGGGTTGGAGAGATAAATGGGAGGGGGTTGGGGCTGAAGAGAAGGTAGCTGGGAGTGCAATAGATGGATGGAGAAATGGGTAAAGGTGATCGATTGGAAAGGAGGGTGGAGCGGATAGGTGGGAAGGAAAATTGACAGGTGGGACTTGTTGCTTACCTCTGTGCTATGTAAGTTAAATTATTAAGAATGAATTGTTAATTGTTGTTTAAATTATGAATTTAGTGCTCAAGATCTGTTATTTGTAAAGCCTCGTTAGGAATAATTAAGCAAATTTGAGACTCATTGAATGGATTCGCAGCGAGTGAAATTAAAACAATGATAGTGAGGCTAGTTTGGTTTTGCTTGCTATCCCTGTGTTGTAGAGCCTGTTAGTGGCTAACACACTTGTGTCACTACTACACAGCACCAGCATTATACAGTTGATTTTATCTCCTGCTAAAGCAAAATACAGCAAATGATGGAAAACTGAAATAAAAATAAATTAAAAATTGTCAGAAATGCCCAGCTGACTTGTTGAGTTTTTTTTGTATTTCTTATTTCATTACGTGAAAGATCCCATAGTATTGGTTTTCGAAAAAGACAAGGGTGCTCTTCCAATATTTGAACCTACACTTCTCCTTCGTCTGGTATCACCTCATTCTGACACCGTCCAACCTGTCGATCAGCTCCGATGGTTCAGCCTCTGAAAAGTTGTACTCATTGCCCTTGTTGTGTCATGTCCTGGCAAAATGATCTATTGAATCCTGTGACTTTTGCTTGCAAGACACAAATCAAATTTTAAAGTTGATTTTACATGTTGACCTAGCATTTTCCAGATCTATCCAACTTCTCTCAATTGAGCCCAAGATTAAACATTGTGCAACCTCTCATTTATAAAATCACCATAGTCCTAGAAGACCATAGGCCTGCTCTCACATTAGAGAGGCACGACTGGTGGTGAGTTTAACCTGAGGATCACCATGCCACAGGCAAGGTTGAGAAGTTGAGACCTTCATGATAAGTTCAGCCAGTTTGGAAATTGAACCTCTGCTGTTGGCATCTCTCTACATTGCAAACCATCTCCAGACAACTGAGCTAACTGAAGCTTTCATCCCCTCATTACCAACTGCTAGCACTGTTATTGCCTAATTGGTTCTCCAATTGCTTGGTCAATAAAGTAGAGCTGCATTCGTTGTTTAAAACCGTTAACTCCAATGGAGATTCATGGCTTCCCAGTGCAAATTGGAGGATTAGGTATTCATCCTGCTGTGCTTTCAGTACTGTACTTCATGTTCCTTTTCTAATGTTTTGGTTTGAAGCTGGTTTTAGGCCTTGTTCTGTTGGCTATGTACTGTTCCCAAATGCAGTCACTTTTTTTTTCATTGTTGTTTGAAGTTCAGCATTGTTTCTCTTAGTTCACTATTGTGTTGACTCTCTACTGTTGTTTAAATCTAAAGTGATCTTTAGGTGGGGCAGGTTTAAATCAGCTGGATGCCTGCATGAATGTGGACGTCTTGGTGATACTCATGGTTTGCAGACAAATCTTACTTTCTGGCGTTTACTGTGGGAACTTCTGGATTGCTGTTTTCTTTTGTTTGTTGCTACTCCCATTTACTTTCAACTTTGTAAGGCTGGTTTCATCTCTTCTGTTTCTTTTAAAGAAAATAAAATCCTCGCTGTGTAACATGTAATAATATTCTTGTGTTATCTAAATATAAATAAATGAGGTAGATGGAATCCATTAATTTGAAGATCACTGATGGATTTATTTAAGCTAAAATAGTATGTACAGTACCAAGTAATCACGAGACAATATGTGGATGTATCTACTACAGAAGCTGCAAAACTTGACCTACTTTTGAAAAATAAGGCAGGGTGGGTGACTGAGGTATCAGTGGGGGGAGCACTTTGGGGCCAGTGACCATAATTCTATTAATTTTTAAACAGTGATGGAAAAGGATAGATCGGATCTAAAAGTTGAAGTTCCAAATTGGAGGAAGGCCAATTTTGATGGTATTAGGCAAGAACTTTCAAACGTTGATTGGGGGCAGATGTTCACAGGTAAAAGGATGGCTGGAAATTGGGAAGCCTTCAAAAATGAGATGAGAATCTAGAGACACTAAATTCCTGTTAGGGTGGAAGGAAAGGCTGGTTGGTGTAAGGAATCCCAGATGACTAGAGAAATTGAGGTGTTGGTTAACAAAAAGAAGGAAGCATATGTCCATTATAGACAGCAGAGATTGAGTGAATCCTGAGAAGAGTATAAAGGCTGTACTTAAGAGAGAAATCAGGAGGGCAAAAAGGGACATGCGATAACTTTAGCAAATAGGGTTAAGGAGAATCCAATGGGATTTTATAAATACATTAAGAATAAAAGGATAACTAGGGAGAGAATAGAGCCCCTCAAAGATCAGCAAGGTGGCCTTTGTGTAGAACCACAGGAGATGGGGGAGATAGTAGATGAGTATTTTGCATCAGTATTTACTGTGGAGAAGGACATCGAAGATATAGAATATGGGGAAATAGATGGTAACATTTTGAAAAATGTCCATATTACAGAGGAGGAAGTGCTGAATGTCTTAACATTTATAAAAGTGGATAAATTGTCAGGACCTGATCAGGTGTACCCCAGAACTCTGTGGGAAGCTAGTGAAGTGATTGCTGGGCCCCTTGCTGAGATATTTGTATCATCAGTAGTCACTGGAGATTGGCTAACATGGTGTCACTATTTAAGAAAGATGGTAAGGATAAGCTCAGGAACTATAAACCAGTGAGCCTGACATTGGTGATGGGCAAGTTGTTTGTGGGAGTCCTGAGGGACAGGAGGTACATGCATTTGGAAAGGCAAGGACTGATTAGGGATAGTCAGCATGGTTTTGTGGTAAATCATGTCTCACGAACTTGATTGAATTTTTTGAAGAAGTAACAAAGAGGACAGATTGGTGGATGTGATTTATATGGATTTCAGCAAGTTGTTCAACAAGGTCCCCATGATAGACTGGTTAGCAAGGTTAGATCTCATGGAATACCAGGATAACTAACCATTTGGCTACAGAACTAGCTTGAAAGTAGAAGACAAAGGGTGATGGTGGAGGGTTGCTTTTCAGACTGGAGACTCGGATCTTGATCAGATGGGCCAATAGGCTGAGAGGCAGATGAATTTAATTTAGATAAATGTGAAATGCTACATTTTGGAAAGGAAAATCAGAGCAGGACTTGTACACATAGTGGTAAGGTCCTGGGGAGTGTTGCTGAACAAAGAGACCTTGGAATGCAGCTTCATAGTTCCTTGAAAGTGGAGTCACAGGTAGGTAGGACAGTGAAGAAGATGTTTGGTATGCTTTCCTTTATTTGACAGAGCAGTGAGTATAGGAGTTGGGAGGTCATGTTGTAGCTGTACAGGACATTGGTTAGGCCACTTTTGATCAGCATGGACGAGTTGGACCGAAGGGTCTGTTTCTATGCTGTACATCTCTATGACTCTATGACACAACCTGTGCCTTGAGTTCTACAGTTCAGAGCTTTCCGACTTCATTTCTAAATGGCCTGGTTTTAATTTTAAAACTGTGCCCTCTAGTTCTGGTTTCCCCACCAAAAACAATATCCTTGTATCTACCATGTACAAATACCCTTTTTGTTTTAAAGACTTTTACTAGTTCATCCAAACTCCTTATACAATTGACAGTATTTCTTTTCTGTTTACTGGTCCAGAATATTTTGATAGGTTCTCTAAGTAACAATGATAACATGAAAGAAAATTCTCATAAGTGTATTATTGATTTTCTTATTGTTAAAGCTAGATAGTATCCCTATCTGTGTAATGCCCTAGGTAGGTAGTGGAAATCTATTGGCATGTTGCATCTTTATAAAAGAGGCATTTCCTGTTACCAATTAATTTTCCTTAACATGGTTTATAGAGTCTAAAATCTCAGACATAACTATCATATTTAACTGCTAGCCTGGTCTGTTCCTGTCAGACTGCAGTTCAAGAACTCCTAGTGGAAATTCAGGTAATTGTAGGTGCAGAAAATGCCTTAGTTTATGCCTAAAAGGATTTTTAAAAGCCATGCTCTTTTGCCAAATGACCATTTTATATACTTTAAAATTAAGAAATGTGTAGCCAGTTTTAATGTGGACTACATTTTTCTCATCCTCAGTTTTCTTTATTAGCCATTTTTTACAACATCTATCGTACGATAAAAGTAAGCTTACTACTTGAGCAATTTCTGGAAAATTCCAACTCCTACCAAAATCTCCACTTCTTGGCTTACTGGCAGAACCGATATAATGTCATCATTGCATTTACTGTTTTCATTGCATGGATAAAGGTACGTTCTCAGTATTTCTCTTTACAAAAAGTGTTTTTACAGTTACTAATTGACTTTCCTTGATTCTGTTAATAGAACAGTTTAGCTCTATTATATGCAGTTAAATTTTAAAGTAATTAGTACTGTATATATTAATTCAAGAAACCTTTAGTAATATATAAGGGTAATAGTACTTCAAGGACATGTTTTTGCAGATTATTTTTCTCAGAACGTAAACAGTAAAATCATCTTGAAAATGTCAAATTTAGAATTCTAACTAATTTTTGTCTATTCTCTTTCAGATTTTCAAATATATTAGCTTCAATATGACCATGACGCAACTGTCTACAACCCTGTCTCGCTGTGCCAAAGGCATTGTTGGATTTGCCATAATGTTTTTCATAGTATTTTTTGGATATGCTCAGTTAGGTTACCTTATCTTTGGTACTCAGGTGGAAAGTTATCACACCTTTGGCAACTGCATGTATGTATTATTCAAATATTGGGTGCAATACATGTGAACCAAGCTGTACCTGCATTTCTAAGATGGAGTGTTCAGAAAAGTACATTGATCTTAAATTGATTACTTATTGTTTTGTAGAAATATAAAGCAGATATTTGCTTCTCACTGGTTTAATCAATGATTCCTTTGCAACGACAAGAGGAAAAGCAGATTGTGGCTTATGAATGCTTTCTTTCTCAGTTCTGGAAAAGGGTCGACATGCATTCAGCACCTTTTCCTTTCAACATGCTGATTCTGTGTTCCCAGTATTTTCTATTTTTATTTCAAATTCACAATCTTCTTTTCGTATCTTGGATTTTTATGAATCTATCTGAGATGGACAGGTGTCCAACCCACTCCATCACAACAGAAAGCTTGCAGCAGTCACCTGAGTTCACAATCCTTCTCTTGGTTCGAAATAAGGTCTGGATGGAAAAGTAGCTCCATTTGTTACTGTCTGCAGGTAATCTGACAGCAGATGGCCAAAGCATTCATGCAAATCCAATCGCAGCTTGCTCTATTATGGCAGAAATCCAAAGTTTACTGAGCATCAAATCCTCATAGCAGACAAGCTTTTGAGAATTTGGGGTTAAATATTTGTCTATCATTTGGCTTGTTGCACTGATTCCTTTTTGACATAGGCAGTTGATGAATTTGGTGTTGCCACCTCATTATCATCATTGTAGCATAGGCCTTAGTGTGTTTCTCACTGCTGTGTTCCCTTTCCATTCAGCCTGCCTCTGTGCTCAGCAGGAGGTCCGGTACTGTTGTGTTGATAGCACTTTGTGCAGTCAGCGTTTCCTTCTCAAAGGCAATCTATTTTCCCTTAAAGAGATGCTATATTTTAAAACATGGAAATGTAACTGCCAACGCAGAGAGAGGGTTGTAGGATGACCAAAGTGGTGACAGAGGCGTTAATGGTGGTGATGTACAGCATAAGACATACTATAGTTCTACAGGAGGGCAGAACCCCTCAAGAACCAGCCTCAGAGGGGAGTGGCATGAGTCGTCAGGGAATCAACTCCTCATTCTAAATCAACTCCTCAGTCTGTTCCCGAGAACCTGGAAGCAATGCCTCAAGAAATCTAATGACCAGACATGGATGCTCTAGGTCTGTCGATACACAAAGCACGATCTGCCTTTCATGTCACACCATGGGCCACCTCATTCGCACACTACCACTTCATGACATTCTGAACGCATGTCAAGCATCCATTGTACCCTCACCATCTTCCACTACAATCCGCCACAAACCCCACTAGGTGCTGCTTCCCCTAAATTCCTGTTCCGTTCTAACTTACACATAACCCAGGCACAGTGTAACACAATTACTGACATTCTACCCTTTGTTTGTGCAGGACAAGTTGGCACAAGAAAGAAAGGAACAGAGTGGAGCTGGCCAGGGACAAAGATGATTGCATCTTCTGAGCTGTTGGAGAAGATGGCTCTCCATTTTATGGGCCCAGCTGCAAGGGGGCTCCTAGAACCCTGCATTACTAAGAACTTTGAGGAAAACTATGTTTTTGCCATATGATCCTTCTTAACTCCCAGCCCATCATCATTCTACTACCTGGTTTGATGAACAAGCTGCATATGGTGTCCATATGAATGTCTTGTTTTCTACCCATTCCTCTTCTGTCACAGTGACATGCTGCTTCTGTCTTTCTACTTTCAAATACCCAAAACCTGCCTCCTTGTCAGTTGTAGCAACATCAGGAGGAAGAGAGAGAGAGAACATCATTAATTAAGAGACTCCATCACTTGATCTGATGCATAAAACCACAGCTTCAGATATTAGCATTGCACAGAACTTGAGTTGGAATAAAAACAGAAAATTCTGGAAATACTCAACTCAGCTTCTGTGCAGAGAGAAACAGAGTTAGTGTGTCAGGTGAATCACCTTTCATCAGAACTGGGATGAGTTAGAAACGTCAGGCTGAACTTTACCAGAGATTGGCTAAGAATAATTTTCAGGGAGTATCCTGGAGGGTTTCACTCCATAAGTCCTTGTGAGGCTTCTCATGCTATTCTCGGTAACTGCCTCATTAGCCATGTAGCCCATCTCAGTGACACCCTGGTTGTTCGACCTTCCTTCTTACGAGAGGCAGAAGTATGTGCCACTGCTAGTGTCATTTTTTTAATAGCAAAATTCTAAGATGTGGTGACACAAGCACTGGGCGAGCTAGCAGTTACCCTTCACCCTGTGCGCAGTGGGAGGGGAACCCTAAAGAAACACATCTGAGGGCACATAGATTGTATGGCTGATACTTCATTACAAATACAAGTGCCTTTTTGTAAATGTATTGCTGTTAAAGGGCCAAGCTTTATAGATAATCCTTTCTTAGCATCAGCCCATCTTAGAACGCTGTTTAAGTGAGTGTTACTTTTTCCTCAATGCCATTGTAGCCAGACATCTTCTAATTGTTCAGTGTGGAGCCATCACACACTGCAAAACCTTCAAGCAGTTGAGAACTGTCACTTTTATTCAGCAACAGCAAAAGCAAAGAAGAAACAATCAAGAGCCACAATTGGTTCTGGGAACAAACAGGGATCTGTTTGTCTTTTAAGCAGCAACTAATTTACTGTCAATGATCACTACTCCCAGCTGCTGAAATGGTCTCCCACTTACATCCTGTCTGTCTTGTTAAGCCTGACACTGTACCACCTGATCATTCAAAAGGTGATGTTCCTCCTGCTCAATATCTTCATTTTCCTTCACAGAGAACTGCAGTCACTCTCACAGCTCTTTAATGTCCAACACATTCCGTCTTTTCTGTTCCAGTTGTGCAGAGAGCAGAATGTCAGGATTATGTGGCACATGGTCCGGAGAGTACTGCAAATCCCGCTCAGTCTGATCCAAGCATTGGAATCTTACCTTCACAAAATTTCTCGCCTGCTCCATGATAGCCCTGGTTGATGAATGGGCTGCATTGTATTTACATTCACCTTCAGTTGGAGGTTGTGTAATGCAGTCATCCACCTCCAAACGGACCCCACCACCAGGGATATATTTCCCTCCCCTCCCCTATCAGCATTCCGAAAAGACCACTCCCTCTGTGACTCCCTTGTCAGGTCCACACCCCCCACCAACCCAACCTCCACTCCCAGCACCTTCCCCTGCAACCGCAAGAAATGCAAAACTTGCGCCCACACCTCCCCCCCTTACTTCCCTCCAAGGGATCCTTCCATATCTGCCACAAATTCACCTGCACCTCCACACACATCGGGTGCAGCATCCACTGCACCCGATGTGGCCTCCTCTATTTTGGGGAGACAGGCCGCCTACTTGCGGAACGTTTCAGAGAACACCTCTGGGACACCTGGACCAACCAACCCAACCACCCCTGGCTCAACACTTCAACTCTCCCTCCCATTCCACCAAGGACATGCAGGTCCTTGGACTCCTCCATCGCCAGACCATAGCAACACGACGGCTGGAGGAAGAGTGCCTCATCTTCTGCCTAGGAACCCTCCAACCACAAGGGATGAACTCAGATTTCTCCAGTTTCCTCATTTCCCCTCCCCCCACCTTGTCTCAGTCCCAACCCTCGAATTCAGCACCACCTTCCTAACCTGCGATCTTTTTCCTGACCTCTCTGCCCCCACCTCCACTCGGGCCTATCACCCTCACTTTAACCTCCTTCCACCTATCGCAGTTCCAACGCCCCTCCCCCAAGTCCCCTCCCCCTCCCTATCTTTTATCTTGGCATACTCTCCTCATTCCTGAAGAAGGGCTCATGCCTGAAACGTCAATTCTCCTGCTCCTTGAATGCTGCCTGACCTGCTGCACTTTTCCAGCAACACATTTTCAGCTCTGATCTCCAGCATCTGCAGTCCTCACCTTCTCCTAATGCAGTCATCTGCCATGTTTGCAGAGGGTAGCCCTGGCCTTCCAGCAACCATCCTTATAAGGCATGTGGTCCTTGAAATGTAGCAGGAGCATGGGAATTTTCAAGGATATAGGCATCATGGCATCTTCCAAGGTATGTGATATACACTTCTAAGATATGATACTGATGATCATGGATGAATTGTACATTACTGGAATGAAACCCTCCTGTTGATGAAATCATGATTTGGAGATGTCGGTGTTGGACTGGGATGTACAAAGTTAAAAATCACACAACACCAGGTTATAGTCCAACAGGTTTAATTGGAAGCACTAGCTTTCAGAGCGACGCTCCTTGATCACCTAATGAAGGAATGTCGCTCTGAAAGCTAGAGTGCTTCTAATTAAATCTGTTGGACTATAACCTGGTGTTGTGTGATTTTTAACGTTGATGAAATCAGCTGTGTTATCATATGGCTTTGACAATGTAATGTTGTACAGTCTATCGTGCCCTACACCTGGGGTAAGACAACAATTTTGCCAAAACCTTCTGTCCACATTGGTGCCCTGACATTATCACAGAGAAATGAAATGAAGCGGTGGGATCTGGTACATAGAACTTTGGAAATATTTGTGAATTGAGGTTTGTGATATCCCACACAGGTCTTCAATGGATGCTTGGAAGCAGTCAATTGGATAAATGCTTTGGACAGCTGTTACCTTAATGACCACAAGAACAGGATGGGCACCCACCCCTCCAGGTGCCACTCCAGCAGCTGGTATTCTTCAGAGACAATGTCTGGGACAATCTCATTCTGCAGCGACACTGCACCTCTCTCAGCTGGAGGAAATAACATAAGGGCTGATAATGCTGAGCCTCATGTATTTCCTCCACATGTTGAGGGGACTTTCAGTGCAACCTGTTAGTGTGGAGACTATTTGGTATCTGCTAGAGGTTACTTCAATCCAATGGGACTGGAGGACTTCAACAAGCAGAGCCATGAAATCCCAATACATGGACCTTCAACAGGGGGATCTTACTCAGATGAATGGAGCACACGTTATTTATGCCATGCAAAAACAATAAGAGATTGTCATTGCTGTAGAATTACTGAGACCTCAACTCCCCCAAACCTACCCCCACTTCACCCAAGGCAGTATGGCATATAAGAGCACATTGGTATATACAGTGAACGGTGGAAGAAAATTAGTTCCATGCCCTTGTGCAACCTTTGAGGTCTTGGGATTGTTTTCTTTCATGTATTGTCATCCACTGGGCAACTCTCTTAAGTTTGTCTGTGATTAATTCTGCTTCATGAAGATGCAGTAACCGATGACATGGTGAAAATTGTATGTCATCAGGATTTATTTCCCACTCAGCTGGACTGGATGCAGTTCACATGCAGGAAACTATGATTACAGATGACTTCAACCTGGACTGTGAAAGTACCTGATTAATGCAATTGGCCTTTGAAGGGCCTCACCTCCATCACAAGTACAGCCTGCATGCACATACAAAACAACGCACTCCACCAGCTCCACTCCCAGACTTGTGTCTGTGCTAAACCGCAAAGGATGACAGGAGTTCTGTGAGTCTTTAATGCAAAGTACAAAAAAGCAAGGATGAGATGCAGTGAGTACCCAAGTAGGCATAAAGTGAATGAGTGATAATGGAGCATGAGATGAGTCCTAAGGTGCACTCTGGTCCAGTCCATGTGGTGGGTTGCTATCCCTGTGTATAAAGTGACCTGGCAATAACATTATAATGGAAAGTGTTGATGTGCTCCAAATGCAGCATGTATTGTAAGTGGATCAGAGATATGCCATGAGGGTGTGTAAGGCTGGTAAGTGTTAATCTCTGTGGACAGTCACTGCCCATGCAGCACGCCAGGAGATGGTAGTGACTGCTATAGAAAAGCAGGAGCAGCAAGCTGGGAGTCCACAGGTAACTGCTCTGACTTTCAGGTCAGGAATTATGACCTTCTACTTTCTACCTGGTGAGTAGTAGAATGGGAAACTGCAAATTAATGAGGCAAGATGAGTTAATCATGCAATGCTAATGTCTGTGTATAGGCTTCTCGCTGCTCACTCCTCTCATTCTTTTTAACTTGGTTGGACATGGGGACTTTTTATCTCGAGATCACAAATTTTATTTCTCCCGATCTCACCCTATATTCCCAAATGTCTCTCCAATGTGCCACATTGTTCAAGGACTGGGAAAATTCCACCCGTTACATGTTTTAAGAAAATGAAATGGGGGCATTAGGAAGAATATGGAGAAGGGAAGTTCTGTGATAGGGAGAAGGCAGGAGAGATGAAATGGTTAAAAACTTTTAAGGTGCGAGGCCAAAGGGAGTGCTACAAAAGAGGAGCAGCTGGCGTCTCAAACCAAAAACAAGGGGAAAATGAATTAATGCCATAACCTGCAAGAAGAAAGGAAAATTTGGGTATTTAATTGCAGACTGAAATTAATGAATTTGATGTTGAGCCCAGATTGTGCAAAATGCCTGATTAAATGATGAAGTATGATTCTTGAAGGTTCCAGCAGCTCATTGCAGGAGGCTAGTTCAGGATCAGCACATGGTGAATCCTGTAGGCATGAGTGAGCTGCAGTTCAGGCAGCATTAAAGAATGGTTTATTTGCCAATTTGAGAGAGAGGGGGGTCACAATGGGCCAGCGTACCAAGTGCTGGGTGCAGTATCCAGCCTGCCAGATAGCCTCCTGTCACTATCAAGGAGCATGAAGGAGTCCGATTCCAAATCGGGGGGAGGGGGAGGGTCAATGCAGAGCTTTCCCTTCAGCTGCATCTGCTCTGCTCACTCTCCCTTTGGTGGTGCAGATTTAGCATTAGTGCCCTCCAACTGTTGCAACATTTGTGTGCGTTGTGCAATTAGCTCTGCAGTCCTCATTAGTCCCAACATTCTTTGGCAAGTTTAGGAACACACTAAAAGATCCGGGACTAATTTCAGAAGCAGTTTTTAAGAATCACTTTTAAGGAAAGCATTGGTTATCTTGAAGGTTCGTGCTTATTTACAACTTCACACTTGTTCACAGAGTGATGCAGCTTAATGCTCATCTGTAGTGATACAGCTTCACACTTAACTTCACACTTGTTCACAGAGTGATGCAGCTTAATGCTCATCTGTAGTGATACAGCTTCACACTTAACTTCACACTTGTTCACTGTGATGCAGCTTCACACTTATTTGCAGTGAGGCAGTTTCATGCTTGTTTGCAGAGAAATGAATGACTCATTGCCTGATGTATCATGAGCTAAATTTTGTATCCTGACATCACATTAGTTACTTGCTCTCTGTGGCATCAGGAAACCCTCCCCTGTCTTATGTTCCATGTTGGAGATGACAGCATGAACAAAGAGGCAGCCAGCTTCACTGTGTCTCCCGCTAAAAACAACATTGGAAGTCCATCTCCAGTGGGGCTAGGCACGGGAAATTCATGCCCTTGATTTCTGCAGGTGATGTCCAAAGCAAATTACTGCTTTTAGTTTTATGTTACAGATAGTTCATTACATCACATGATCATGTATTGGCCGCAGGTCCTTACACAGCATATAGCAGATACTGCAAAGGAAACTTGTAGCCTCATTTTTGAACCCTCATTACTGTATTTCCTAACTTTTGTTGTTATGATCCTGTTAGACAAAGTTATTGAAATTTTTTGGAACTTTTATTTATTCTGCTCAAGGTGTTCCTGTGTTGTCTGAGGGGTGTGAGTGTTGTCTGAAGGGTGTGTGTTTGAGGGGCTTATGTTTTTTGAGGGATGAGTGTTGTCTGAGGGGTGTGTGTTGATTGAAGGGTTTATGTGCTGTTTGAGGAGGATGGGAGGTATGCATGTAGAATTATGCCTGTACCTGGTCAGCCAACACCACTTTACAAGTTGCTAATGTTGAAGACTTGATCCTTGACTTTTCCTGGAAATGTTAGACTTCTAAGCAGTCATGTGGTGCACTGAATCATCCACAGACACACACTTTTTGCAACTCATCTAAGAGGCAATAATCAGTAACAGTATTTTAAGGGACTTCTGCATTACCAAAGGGAATATGGAGTTTTCCCATCCAACATGCAGTGTTACTTACTATTAGTTAATTTAAGATTTTTACCATTTACCATTATATTATGTTCAACCAGAGACATTTTTAACAAATAATTTACCAAACTTTTATTTTCAGTTTTACACAGTTTAGGATTATTCTCGGAGACTTTGATTTCCATGAAATTGAAAATGCAAACCAAATCCTTGGACCTGTTTACTTCGTCACATTCGTATTCTGTTTATTCTTTGTACTGTTGGTGAGTGACATAATGATAAATGCTATTGCCCCACTTCTAAATTCTTCTGTAATGTGAGATTAGAGTTATCTGTTAAATTTACATTGAATACTGTTAATTGCTGCAATGGTTTCACATTCAGAAACAGCAAAATACTTTTCAGTGTTGTCAGTTTCTATCAGCTTCAAAATATATGTCACTGAAATATAATTATGGGTTGTATAAATGTGTACTGTCTATGAGGCCAAATAATTCTTTCACTGCGAGTGACTTACTTGCTGTAGTCTAATCTTTCAAGTTATTAGAGTGCAAACACCAGAATCACACAGGAATCTTCCACACACACACAAAATGGGTGCAAAGTGGGCAGCACATTTTCAGCTGAAGTCAATAATTATATTTTCTTTTCAAGTACATGCTGTAAATAAAACCCTGGAATTAAAAGCTAGCTGCTAATAGTGACCAAATAACCGTGATTGATCAATGTAAAAATCTGTCTAATTCCGTGTTGTACTGTTATGGCTCTTGTGATGCAGTGGCAGTGTCTCAACCTCTGGACCAGGATGCAATGGTGCTGGTGCTGGACAAAGTCAGAAACCACATGACAGTAAGGTATAGTCCAACAGGTTTATTTGGAATCACAAGCTTTCAGAGCTCGGAAAGTTTGTGTTTTCAAATAAACCTGTTGGACTATAACCTGGTGACATGTGACTTTTGACTCTGAACCAGGAGACAGATTCAAAGACGACTTGTTGCAGAGGTCTGTAATAACTCCTCTGAACAGCTTGATTACAAAATATTCAGGAGGGTGTGCTGTCAGCACGAGTCAGATTTGTAAAGGACATAACCAGGAATAGACACAAAAACAGAAATTGCTGAAAAATCTTAGCGAGTCTGGAAACATCTGTAGAGAGAAATCAGAGTTAATATTTTGGGTCCTGTGACCTTTCTTCAGAACGGAATGACTAGGAATAGATTATTTTTTTCAGAGTTCTCCATCAATTTCCCTGCGTGTATACCATTTCCAACCAGACTATATCTAACTCTTTATTGTCCTCTAAAACAGTAACAACAGACGCCCAACATTTCTGTCTGGTGAGAGGAAATTCAAATATGGAGAAAGACTTGAAGAATTGTTCATTCTTTGATGAATCAATGCACTTAAAAAAATTGATTTTTAAGTGATTAAAGGATGGAACAGAATGAATAGAAACAGAATGTTTCTATAAGTTCAGTGGTCCAAACCATTGGCACAAGAGATTTAACATGAAGAGAAGGACCATTGTCTTTGTGCCGAGAAGTGTGAGATACTAGAGTGAACAGTATGAACAAAATGGTCGGATTTTAAGGAGAATGTTGGAACAGAGAGGTGTGCATACTCAAGTCTTTGAAGGAAGCAATTAAAGTACACATTGGATTTTAGGATTTGTTGATAGAGGAATAGAATACAAAAGTAAGGAAGTTATGCCAATTCTTTATAACACATTGGGTGGTCCTCAGCTATACTATTTCCAGACACCACAGTTTAGGAATGATGCCAAGGTCTTGCGAAAGATCAAAACTTAGTTACCCTAAAATGGTTCATGAGGGAACTCTGTTATATGGAGAAACTGGGGTTGTTCCTGTTGGTGCATAAAGATTAAGAAGAGATTTGATAATGTTCCTAATCACTGGTATTTTTGATGGTGTAAATAAGGAGAAAAAAACGCTTTTTTCCAAGGACGAGTCGTGTTCAGTAATGCACTGCCTGAAGTAATGGTAGGAGCAAATTTGACAATAACATTGCATATAGAATTTGATAAATATTGAAGAAATAATAACAGTGATAGGGAATGAGCAGAGGAGTAGAATTATTTGGTCACTGTACCAAACTACTGACACAGGAAAAATGGGCCAATGAAATCAATGGTTTTTTGGCCTGTTTCTGTGTTAAAACATTAATGTATTTCTGTGTATTCCCTTCCTCCAGGGCTGCATGTGGAATTGTATTGGGGTTTGAGTAATGTGGGCAAGATTTATATCAGAATCAGATGAGAAGCCTGACAGGAGCTGCATGCTGCAGCTTTTATGCTTTTGACAAGAGACAAGGTGAATTTTTGGCTAGGCAGCAGGTTGCAGTTAAGAGGAGATTGTTGCCTGTTAAATGCCCTGTTAATGGCCTAACTCACCTTATTAATATTCATCTTCCTATCTTATTGAACAAACTAGATATCAAGAAAATTTGATATGGAAACCAGAGTGGGCACCTGGTGACTCCAGCTCTCTGCTTGCTCCAAAGGGCCTCCATCTTGGTTAGGACCAAACAGCATTTCAGGACACCAGTGCATGCACCCCAGTCCATGGACATCAGCCAGTCCCCCTCAACCATCATGGTACCTCACCAATACAGAATCACATTGCAGGGCTGACTGGCAACAAGCGTTCAAAGGCTTCAGTGGGACACTCTGCACAGCCAGGGACCCAGCTCCCAATTGGACCAGGCTGTATCTTGCAGCTGCTCACTTGCTGTCTTAGACTGCAATCGCTTAGCCACCTACTTGCATGCTCAAAGCATCCCAGTCTTGCCTTGGCATCCTGTGCCAGTTAGGGCAGACACACCACCAGACAGCCTGCCATACTTGACAACAGTCCTCAGTCAAAGAGCTAAGTGTGTCCAGAAAGTTGAAAACCATTATGGACTGTTCCAGTTGTGGGTACCACCAGTGGTGTATCTGCCAGAGGAAGGTAGCTCAATACATCAACATTCACTACTTGACCTCCCAGACTGAGAGAGTTGATAAAGCATGACACTGGAAAAGGCACAGCAGGTCAGGAAGCATCTGAGGAGCAAGAGAATCGATATCTCAGGCTTAACCCAGTCCTCACTTTCTCCTCCCAGATTGTGTTCCAATATATAATTATATGTACTTAGCATTAGAGCCCACCACTGAATTTGACCTGAAGCTGTGGGTGGTACAGCCCTGTCCTCTTTAGGTAGACCTAACAGGGATTTGTGGTCCATTATTATTACAAATTTAAATCTGGAAAGGTATTAGTGGAACTTTGTGACTCCAAATATGACCGCCAAACCTTCCTTCTATCTGGGCATATTTACATTCAGCATTAGTCAAAGTCCTGGATACAAATGCTATTGGGTGTACCCCTCCATTGGGCCAACCAAGAGCTATTATTACTTCAATGCCGTAGCAGGAGGCATCACCTGTCAATACCAGACCTCACTTGGGATCATGTTGTGCTAAAACCTTAGATGGGATAGCTCTTTCTTCACTTCTCTGAAGGCTATGGCTTGGCTACACAACCATTTCCAAGGCTAAGCATTTTTTAAGATTTGATGCAAAGGTGCCAAGATGAAGGCCAAGTTATGTTTGAACTTTCTATAATAGTTCACCAGCCCAAGGAAAGACCTAAGCTCCAATACTGACCTGGGAGCTGGGTCACCTTTGATTGCCCTCCCTTTATGTTCCAATGGGTTAACCTGGTCTTGTCAATGCTGTAGCCCAAGTAGGTCATTTGATGTGCATGGAACATATATTTTTCCATCCTAAGGGAGAAACACCTAAGGACTATGTTCAGGTTCTCAAAGTGCTCCTTAATAGACTTCCCTGTTATTAGTGCATCATCTACATCAGTGGTAACATTTGGCAGACTTTGTAAAATGTCCTCCATTGCCCATTGAAAAATCGCATGGGCCAATACTACTCCAAATAGCAGTCTTGTGTTTTGGTACAAACCCTTATGGGTATTGATTGTAACATCATTCTGGGAATCCTCATGTAACTGCAGTTGCATATACACATGGCTCATGTACAGCTTTGTGAAGGACAACTCCCCCCCCCCACCGCCAGCATTGCAACTGCAACAAACCATTTACTGTTTTTTAAAAATATCTCCACAAAGGCAAACTGACCTGTCAGTCTTTACAGTCAGTATGATGGGTGCTGCCCATTCCCAAACTGGACGAGTTTGATTCCTTGGTTTTCCACCCTCCTGATTTCTGTCGGTACTTTTGCCCAGAAGGCAAATGGCACTGGGTGGGCCTTGCAGAGTTGTGGAATTGCTTCCTGGTCAACATGCCAGGTGCCCTTAGCTCCTTTAATAGTCCCTAGACCTTCCTGAAAAACGTGTGGGTAATTAATTAGGACTTCACTCAGAAAGCCATTTTCTAATTGAAAAATGTTGAGCCAAACGAGGTGAATCTTTCTCAACTAATTTTGCCCCATCAGATTTGAGCCCGATCAGTGGTAACTGGACTATTGTTTCTCATTAGAGACTGGAAACAAAATTTTACCCTTTATCTCTCAAGATTCCCTGGTATAAGTTCTCAGTCGCACAGAGGTCTTGCACAAACCTTAAGGGTTGGAGTCCAGAGTAATTTTTGTTAAAGACTAGTTGTGCAACCATGAAACAGCCATGCTAGTATCGACCTCCATTAGAACTGGGTGGTCATTTAACCAGACATTTATTCTGACTGGTTCAAATTTGGCTACTGCGAAGCAATTTAACTGTTCTAGAGCAGGTGTAGGGTGTGCACTCTCCTGGATATTGGCCTATGAATTACTCAATTTAGGTCAAATGAGACTCTTTTGTTGTGTTGAGTCCACATACTGGCAGCAACTACAAAGGCTTGTTGGCCCAGGTCCAAAAGAAAATGTTAACCATTTGACCGAGGCTTGTTTTTGTTTTGGGGTTTTGCTGTGGGCTGACCTAGAATCTCCTCTGTTCAGGATATGTCCTCCGTGAGGCTATGCAATTGTCTTCAGTCAAGTGGTGTTCCCCACGATCAGTCAGACTGGCAAGGGTGTCTACTTCCATCAGAATATTCTGCAACTCATGCTCCACTTGCCACATGTTCCATGCTGACTCTACTTGAATATTTTATGCCATGATTGGATGAAAGCAAATGTTCCATATGCCTTCTTAACTATCCTATTCACATGCTCTGCTGACTTCAGGGATCAGAATAATTACTCCAAGATCCTTCTGTTCCTGTGAAGGGTTCTGGGTAATCCAAGATGGAGGTTGGGAAAGAATGTTGAGACTGTAGGAGCTGCTCTTTTTTTTGAGGTATTTTAGGTGTTGGAGGTGATTTCCTCAAATTCCAGGAGCAGCAATTACTGTTTTATATGCTGTTGCATTGTTTTGGAACTTTGGGGGGGATAAAGTCAAAACAATGGCACTTTTAAAAGGAACAAACACAGACAAAAGCAACAAGCACATAGTCAGTGAGGGAGAGAGAGAAAGAAACCTATATTGTTAACTGACACAACAGTGAATCTGCACAGTTACTGCCTTTGCTGTTTGAATTTATGTCTCCCTTGACAACGGAGTGCGCCTAAGAAAAATTAACAAACAGCGAGATTCACACTGACCTTAGAAGAACTTGTGTGGGAGATCTCCCAGCACAGGAACACACAAGTGCTTAGTTTTTAATGTGTAGCCTTGCTGTAAGTCTGCAGTAGTGACTAGGGAGGGTTCTTTCCTGGTTATATGTTTTATTGAAATCTGTCGCTTGATTAAATTTTAAAAATATAAACCAGTTGTACTAAGTTAGCCTGGAGCACTTTTTTTTAGAGCAAAAAGACAATACTATTTTCTGCGTCTGTAGATTGTGAAGGAGCAAAGATGGCCTTTAGTAGAGTGATATGCTCTTCCTGTTGGATGTGGATGTTTAGGGAGAGTTTCCATGTTACTAATGATTATGTCTGCAGTAAGTATGTTTGGTTGCGAATCCTATCAGATCAAATGGATTGGTTGGAGCGACAGTTAGAAGTAATAAGGAATTTATAAGAGCTAGGGGGTATGATGGATGGCAGTTATAGGAAGGGGGAAGAGCTGCAGATACAGTCAAGTAGATGGATTAACTCCAGAAAAGGTAGGAGAGGGAGGCAGATAGTGCAGGAGTCTTGTGTCTATCCTCATTCCAAATAAGTATGCTGTTTTGGAAAATGAAGGGGGGGTGAAGGACTCTCAGGGGAATGTAGCACAAACAGCCAAGTTTCTGGTATCAAGACTGGCTCTAATGTAATGAGGGGTATGTCGGGTTCCAAAAGATCAATTCTGATAGGACACTCTGTAGTTCGAGGCACGTTTCTGCAGCCAGCAGCAAAAAATCAAAATGGTATGTTGCCTCCCAGGATCAAGGACGTCTCCGAGAGGGTGCAGAATGTTCTTAAAGAGGAGAGGGACCAGCAGGAGGATATTGTACACTTTGGAATCAATGACATTGGTCGGGAAAAGGATGAAATTCTGAAGGGAGAATATGGAAAGGTGGAAAGAATTTAAAAAGAAGGTCCTCAAGGCTATTAAGATCTGGATTCCTCCTGGTGCTATGAGCTAGTAAGGGTAGGAATAGGAGGACGGAGCAGATGAGTACATGGCTGGGGAGCTGGTGCAGGGGAGAAGGGTTCACATTTTTGGATCTTTGGAATCTCTTCTGGGGTAGATGTGACCTGTACAAGAAGGATGGATTGCACCTGAATTGGAAGGGGACTTTACTGGCAGGGAGATTTGATTGAGCTGCTCAGGAGGATTTAAACTCCTAAGGTGAAGGGGTGTATGACTCAGGGAAATAGTGAGGAAAGAGATCAATCTGAGACTGGTACAGTTGGGAAAGGGAGTGAGTCAAGCAGAGGACAAGGACTGATAGATTAAACTGCATTTACATCAATGCAAGAGGCCTAACAGGGAAGGCAGATGAACTTGAGCATGGTTAGGAACATGGGACTGGGATATCATTGCAATAACACAAATGTAGCTCAGGGATGGACAGGACAGGCAGCTTTATATTCCAGGATACAAATGTGATAGGAAGGATAGGGTGGAGGGGGCAAGAGAGGAGGGGTAGTGATGTTTTTGATAAGGGATAGCATTACAGCTGTACTTAGGGAGGATATTCCTGGAAATAAATCCAGAGATGTTATTTGGGTGGAATGGAGAAATAAGAAAAGGATGATCACATTTTTGGGATTGTATTATAGACCCCCTAATAGTCAGCAGAAAATAGAGAAACAAATTTGGAAGGAGATTTCAGTTATCTGTAAGAATAATAGGGTGGTTATGGTAGGGGATTTTAACTTTCCAAACATAGACTAGGACTGTCATAGTGTCAAGGGTTTAAATGGAGAGGAATTTAAGTGTGTACAAGAAAATTTTCTGATTCAGTATGTGGATGTACCTACGAGAGAAGGTGCAAAACTTGACCTACTCTTGGGAAGTAAGGCAGGGCAGGTGACTGAGGTGTCAGTGGGGGAGCAATTTGGGGCCAGCGACTATAATTCTATTAGTTTTAAAATAGTGATGGAAAAGGATAGACCGGATCGAAAAGCTGACGTGGGCAGCACGGTGGCACAGTAGTTAGCACTGCTGCCTCACAGCACCAGAGACCTGGGTTCAATTGTCTGTGTGGAGTTTGCACGTTCTCCCCGTGTCTGCATGGGTTTCCTCCCACAGTCCAAAAAAAATGTGCAGGTTAGGTGAGTTGGCCATGCTAAATTGCCCGTAGTGTTAGGTGAAGGGGTAAATGTAGGGGAATGGGTCTGGATGGGTTGCCCTTCAGAGGGTCGGTGTGGACTTGTTGGGCCGAAGGGCCTGTTTCCACACTGTAAGTAATCTAAACATAAAAATTGGAGGAAGGCTAATTTTGACTGTATTAGGCAAGAACTTTCAAAAGCTGATTGGGGGCAGGTAAAGGGACAGCTAGAAAATGGGAAACCTTCAAAAATGAGATAACAAGAGACCAGAGACAATATATTCCTGTTAGGGTAAAAGGAACGGCGGGTAGATGTAGAGAATGCTGGAAATCCTAGAGAAATTAAGGGTTTGGTTAAGAAAAAGAAGGAAGCACATGTCTGGTATAGACAGGATAGATCAAGTGAATGCTTAGAGTATAAAGACAGTAGGAGTATACTTAAGAGGGAAATCAGGAGGGCAAAAAGGGGACATGAGATAGCTTTGGCAAATAGAGTTATGGAAAGCCAAAGGGTTTTATAAATATATTAAGGACAAAAGGGTAACTAGGGAGAGAATAGGCCTCCTCAAAGATAGCAAGGCAGCCTACATGTGAAATCGCAGGAGACTGGGGAAGATGCTAAACGAATATTTTGCATCAGTGTTTACTGTGGAGAAGGATACGGAAGATATAGAGTGTAGGGAAATAGATGGTGACATCTTGAAAAATATCCATATTACAGAGGAGGAGATGCTGGATGTCTTGAAATGCATAAAAGTTGATAACTCACCAGGACCTGATCAGGTGTACCCTAGAACTCCATGGGAAGCTAGGGAAGTGATTGCTGGGCCTCTTGCTGAGATATTTGTATCATCGATAGTCACAGATGAGGTGCCAGAAGACCAGAGGTTGGCTAACATGGTGCCACTATTTAAGAAAGGTGGTAAGGACAAGCCAGGGAACTATAGACCAGTGAGCCTGATGTCAGTGGTGGGCAAGTTGTTGGAGGGAATCCTAAGGGATAGGATGTAAATATATTTGGAAAGGCAAGGACTGATTAGGGTTAGTCAAAATGGCTTTGTATGTGGGAAATCGTGTCTCACAAACTTAATTGAGTTTTTTGAAGAAGTAACAAAGAACATTGATGAGAACAGAGCAATGGACTTCAATAAGCCAATTGACAAAGTTCCTCATGGGAAACTGGATAACAAGGTTAGATTTCATGGAATACATGAACTAGCCATTTTTATACAGGATTGGCTCAAAGGTAGATGTCAGAGGGCGGTGGTGAAAGGTTCCTTTCAGACTGGAGGCATGTGACCAGTGATGTGCCACAAGAATTGGTGCAGGGTTGACTAATTTTCATTTACATAAATGATTTGGATGTGAACATAGGAGGTATAGTTAGTACATTTTCAGATGACACCAAAATTGAAGAACAGCAAAGAAGGTTACCTCAGATTACAACGGGATCTTGATCAGATGGGCCAATGGACTGAGGAGTGGCAGATGGAGTTTAATTTAGATAAATGCGAAGTGCTGCGTTTTGGAAAAGCAAATCAGAGCAAACTTATACACTTAATGGTGTGGTCCTAGGGAGTGTTGCTGAACAAAGAGACCTTGGAGTGCAGGTTCATAGCTCCTTGAAAGTTGACTCGCAGTTAGATAGGATAGTGAAGAAGGTGTATGGTATGCTTTCCTTTATTGGCTAGAGCATTCAGTACATAAGTTGGGAGGTCATGTTGCAGCTCTATAGAGCATTGATTAGGCCACTTTTGGAATATTGCATGCAATTCTGCTCTCCTTCCTATCGGAAGGATGTTGTGATACTTGCAAGGGTTCAGAAAAGATTTACAAGGATGTTGCCAGGGTTGGAGAATTTGAGCTATAGGGCAAGGCTGAATAGATTGGGATTGTTTTCCTTGGAGCGTCGGAGGCTGAGGGGTGACCTTATAGAGGTTTATAAAATCATGAGGGGCATGGATAGGATAAATAGGCAAAGTCTTTTCCCTGAGGTTAGGCAGTCAAGAACTAGAGGGCATAGGCTCAGGATGAGGTGAAAGATATAAAAGGGACCTAAGGGGCAGAGACTCGTGTGTGTATGGAATGAACTGCCAAAAGAAGTGGTGCTGGCTAGTAACTTTACAGCATTTTAAAAGGCATCATGGGTATATGAATAGGAATGGTTTAGAGGGACATATGTTTCCATGCTGTACATCTCTATGACTCTATGACCCAATTTCCTGCCATTCATTAATATTCCCCTATTTTGTTCCTTCTTCCAAAGTGCATCACCTCACACTTATCAGGGTTAAATGTCAACTACCAGTGGTCTGCCCATCTGACCCACCCATCTCTACCTTCCTGTAACCTACAACCATCGTTATCCCTAACACCCTACCAATCTTAGTAATCAAATTTAAATAATTTATTTTAATCTAAATTTAATTTTAATTAATAACTAAATTATTTCCAGCCTTCAAACTGTTAGCTTAAATTTGCACCTCAGCGTGAATGATCTTGATTGAATTAATTTATTTCAATTATTTTAAAAATTTAAATAAATTATTAGTTAAAGTAAAATAAAAGTAATCAAATTTTAAAAATCAAATAAATCTGCCAATTTGCTTAACATTCCCTCCACACTTTCATCTATATCATTTTTGTACATAACAAACAATCAGGGTTCCAGATCCTTGATTCTTGTGGTACACGGCTGGACACTGGCCTCCAATCACTCACACAAAATCTGCCAGTATTTCTTGTGTCCAATTAGTAAGCCAGTTTCTTATCAATCTTGCCAAGTTACCCTGAATTCCATATGCTTTAACCTTCTCAATCTGTCTCCCATGTGGGATCTTGTCAAAAGCTTTGCTTAAAATCCATATAAATGACATGAACCGAACATGTTGAGGTTATATAGGATGTTGGGGATGCCTCTTCTAAAGTACTCTGTAGTTCTGGTTGCCCTGCTATAAGAAGGATATTACTAACTTGGAGAAAGGCTCAGAAAAAAACTTACCAGGATGTTGCTGGGAATGGAGGGTTTGAGTTATAAAGATAGGCTGTGACGTTTTTCACTGGAGAGTAGGAATGTTGAAGGGTGACCTTTATTGAGGTTTATAAAGTCATGTAGGTATAGATAAGGTGAAGGATCTTTTCCCCAGGGTGGGAAGTCCAAAACTAGAGGGCATACTTTTAAGATGAAAGGACAAAGATTTAGAAAGGACATAGGGCAACTTTTTTACACAAGATGGTGGTTCTTTTGTGGAATGAACTGCCAGAGGAAGTGGTGGATGCAGATACAGTTACAACATTTAATAGACATTTAGAGATTTACATGACTCAGAAAGGTTTTGAGGGACATGGACCATACACAGCAAGCGGGACTAGTTTGATTTGGGAACATAGTCGGTATGGACGAGTTGGACTGAAGGGTCTGTTTCCACGCTCTATGACTCTACAGCTTTGGAATCTGTTCTAAGAAGGTTCACTTAGCTGACCCTGGGAATGGAGAGGCTGTCTTATAGGGAGAGGTTGAGTAGGTTGGGCCTGTATTCATTGGAGTTTAGAAGAATGAGAAACCACCTTATTAAATATAGAAGATTCATTCGGGATTTGATAGAGTAAATGGCGAGGTCATAACCCCTTGCGAAAATCTGAAACAAACACAGAAAATGTTGGAAAAGCTCAGCAGGTCCAGCAGTATCTGTGGAGAGATATAGAGTTAATGTTTTGAGTCTGGCTTTTCATGCTGGCCTAGCTAGTAGCACCAACATGTTGTGAAAACACTAAGAAAAAGCAAGATAGGTATTGCATGCTGTAAACACATCATGTATGTACTGCAAACGTATAATATTATAAACATTGACTGACCTTGCTGGCCGTGAACGTAACCTCTGAGGTGACATTCAGAAGGAAGATGCTTCAGCTTGTTAATTGTTTCTGTTTGTTTAATTCGTGAAATACCATGGGGACAGCAAGAGGAACTTCCAGCCTTCAAACTGTTAGCTTAAATTTGACCTCAGCATGAATGATCTTGAAATCTATACCTTAGTCATACAGCCAAAGTCTTTTCTTGCCAAAAAAAACTTAGAGATAAAATAAAGTATGTAGAATTAATGTGTCAACAGAACAATGCTGGTTGGAAAATTAGATTTCAAACATTTGCTGCAAACCTGCTTCAGCAGAAAATCCACAAGAGGTCTTAATTTCATGAGCAAACTGCATGCAAATGTGAACTAGAACAGTCGAGATCATGTACTTGAATGTTTAATTTTAACTGAGATTCACCAATGCCTTTAGAATAGCCACTGTTTCCTTTCCTTTTAAACATCTTTTGCCAGTCAAACTAACTGCACTGGATAGATCTCCAATTTTCCGTGCTTGCCATGGTAAGGTTCCAAGCTGCCTGTGGAGTCCAAAAGTTGGAACTTAACTGCAAATCTCCACTTGCTTGAAATTACTAGTGTTTGTAATTTTACTTTATAAGTCGTCTTTTACGGTTATTTATGTAAAAGTATTCTCTCTCCTACCCATATATGATTAGTGCACTTTGGGTTACAAAATTGATCTGCTTCTTTACAGAATGTGTTCTTGGCTATCATTAATGACACCTATTCTGAAGTCAAGGATGACAAAACATTAAAAGAAGTTGATTTTGACATTTATGATGTGTTCAGAAAGGTAGGAAATTAATTGTTATTCTGAATACAGGTATTATTTGCATTTTTATTTATGTTGCACATATGAGTTTGTTTTGAGAGCTGTCATGGTTGTCAGTAAGTTATTAAACATATTCTATGAGAGGTGAGTACTATTTGTTGAGGTGCATTTTCCTTAGATACACCTTTGCTCTATCACGTGTTGCTGCCTCTCTCCCTCTGCAGTAGTGGAAGAGGAAACATCAATTCTCGTTGTAACAGGTGATGGATAGAGTTAAAAACATTCTGGTTAGCTTATTACCATCAGCACTAATGAGATTCAAAGTGACGACTTATTCAGGGTAAAAAAAATGTTCTGAACTGTGGAAATTCTTCATGAAACTCTGGCAATCCTTCAGCTGCACTGTCAGGGCCATTTGACTTCTGGCCTCATTACAGCATTGGTACAAACATGAATAAAGAGCTGAGGTCCAGGATCACAATAAGAATCACCAAGTCAGAATTTGACCAACTGTGGCATCAAGAAGCCTTTGAAAAACTGGAGTTGGTGCAAATCAGGGATTAAATTAATTTGATTCACACTAGCACGAAGGAATATGGTTACGTTTAAAAAAATCAGCAAAGACCTGCAGATGCTGGAGATCTGAAGGAAAGTAAAACAAATTGCTGGAGAAACGCAGCAGGTCTGGCAGCATCTGTGAAGGGAACAGTTCGAGTCCAGTGATCCTTCTTCAGAACTGGTAGCAGCTAGGAAAAAGATGTTAATTATGCTGATGACTGAGGGCAAAGCGACTGTTGATAGGAGACCAGGAAGGAAGAGAAAGAAGAGAATATAGTTGGGGTTATTAGATGCCAATCATCTCAGTTCCAGGTCACTATTGCAGGAGATGCTCAGGTTAGGGCCACAGCTCAAACATCTTCAGTTGCTTTAATGACATTCCTTCCATTCATTGTCAGAAGTAGGCGTGATCACTGATGACTGTACAATGTTGAGCACCATTTAAGTCGTCATACTGAAGCAACTTTTATTCTCATATAGTGAGACCTGGACAACATTTAGATTTGGGCTGATAAGTGACAATTAACAGTCATTCTCTACAAATACCAGGCAAGAAAAAATCTAAGCATTGTCCCTTGAATTGCCACAAACACCATTTTGTCAAAGGCTAGTCTGGTCAGCAATGTCAAATCCCATGAAATAACAAAAACAATCAGATACTATTGTCAGATTTTTCAATCCAATTTACCCTGAGTACTTTGAGTGTAAAATGCTGAATTAAAATGTAGAAATGCACTTTGGACACAGTGGAAAAATTCAATGAAGGGCCAGAAGGCATGAGAGATTTCAGGGTTGGGGGTGGGTGAGGACATTTTGTGACAGAAAGCTGATAAACACAGAATCTGCCTATTTTCCCACCTCAAAGATTTATCTAGATCAATTTTACGTTAGATTTACGGCAAAAATAGCAAGAAAATTCATCATCATGAAGACATGGATTTGTTTGGTATAGTTAATGTTTAGGTGATTTCTAAAAATCCCTTTGCAACCTTTAAACCATCAGAATGGGCCAGATCCTTTGGTCTGCAGATAATCATAGACTGGATGTACTCCCAAACATACTTTTTGGGAACTTTAAGGAGACTGGGCATGCTGACTCTGAGAATTTTAAACTTTTTATTGGCAATTCCCAGTCCTGCATGGATATCTCTGACTCTGAGTTACAGTTGGACACTTGGAAGAGGTCTTACTTGCTTACCTGGATCATTACCCAGGAAATGTTAAACTAATTAAAAGCCTGCATAACTCTTTGATAATAATGGGCTACTGCACAGCGCCAGGGACCTGGGTTCAATTCCTTGGGCCTTGGGCGACTGTCCATGTGGAGTTTGCACATTCTCCTCATGGCTGCGAGGTTTCCTCCAGGTGTTCTGGTTTCCTCCCACAGTTCAAAAATATGGAGGTTAGTTGAATGGACCATCCTGAATTGTCCATAGTGTTCAGGGATGTGTAGGCTACGTGCATTAGTCAGGGGTAAATGTAGGGAAATGGGTCTGGGTGGGTTACCTCTTGGAAGGTCACTGTGGACTTAATGAGTCGAATGGCCTGTTTCCACACTGTAGGGATTCTATGAATTCTATGAATAATCACAAAATGGATTACTCCAATAACCCACTTCTCTCCCCAGAAATGTTATCCTAACATCGGAGTCTTCTTGACACATTGCCACCCTTCATGTGACTCTCCTAAATGTCTCCTATGGCACCCTACCATGTTATTACCCTGCTTGGCTACCATTCCACCCAACTACCAGCCTATCAACTTGCATTCATTTACTTACACTGAAAATTACTTCAACTTCCTGAACATTTTTTTAATGTGATAGTGAATCAACCCTTTGCAAAATATGGCAGCTATTCTATTATGGGAAAAGGCATGTGGCTTGGCTTCCCCAGATACTGTAAAGAAGGATTCTGATATCAGATACTCTCCACATTCATGAAGAGGCTGCAAAAGGATGTCCAAGAGTCATAGAGATGTACAGCACGGAAACAGACCCTTTGGTCCAACTCGTCCATGCTGACCAAATATCTTAGCCTAATCTAGTCCCATTTGCCAACACTTGGCCCATATCCAAGTTGAAAAGTGTGGTGCTGGAAAAACACAGCAGGCCAGGCAGCATCCAAGGAGCAGGAGAATTGACGTTTCGAACATAAGCCCTTCTTCAGATTCCTGAATGCTCGGATGCTGCCTGGCCTGCTGTGTTTTTCCAGCACTACACTTTTCAACTCTGGTCTCCAGCATCTGCAGTCTTCGCTTTCTCCAACTTGGCCCATATCCCTCTACACCCTTCTTTTTCATATACCCATCCAGATGTCTTTTAAATGTTGCAATTGTACCAGCCTCCACCACTTCCTCTGGCTGCTCATTCCATATGCACCACCACTCTCTGCGTGGAAAAAGTTGCCCCTTAGGTCGTTTTTATATCTTTCTCCTCTCACCCTAAACCTATGCCCTCTAGTTCTGGACTCCCGCAACCCAGTGAAAAGACTTTGTCTATTTATCCTATCCATGCCCCCTCATGATTTTATAAACCTCTAAGGTCACCCCTCAGCCTCTGATGCTCCAGGGAAAACAGCCCCAACCTATTCAGCCTCTCCTTTTAGCTCAAGTCCTCCAACCCTGGCAACATCCTTCTCATCATGAGATCAGAATTGCACACAATACTCCAAAAGTGGCCTAACCGACATCCTGTGCCACAACTTGATCTCCCAACTCCTATACACAATACTCTGACCAATAAACCAAGTATGTTTTTCCCTCATTTTTGAAGGCAGCCCATTTTCTAGCTGCCCCATTACTTGTGAACATCTGCCCCCAATCAACTTTTGAAAGATCTTGCATAATAGCATTAAAATTGGCCTCCCTCCAATTTAGAACTTCAACATTTAGATCCGATCAATCCTTTTCCATCACAATTATAAAACTAATAAAACTATGGTCACTGGCCCCAAAGTGCTCCCCCACTGACACCTCAGTCACCTGCCCTGCCTTATTTCCCAAGAGTAGCTCAAGTTTTCCACCTTCTCTCGTAGGTACAACCACATACTGAATCAGAAAATTTTCTTGTACACACTTAACAAATTCCTCTCCATCTAAACCTATGGCAGTCCCAGTTTATGTTTGGAAAGTCAAAATCCCCTACCATAACCACCCTATTATTCTTAGAGATAGCTGAAATCTCCTTCCAAATTTGTTTCTCAATTTCCCTCTGACTATTAGGGGGGGGTCAATAATACAATCCCAATAAGGTGATCATCCCTTTCTTATATCTCAGTTTCACCCAAATAACTTCCCTGGATGTATTCCCAGGATTCCGAGCTCAGTTTGTAACATCAAAATGCAGGACTGGGGGAAGAAAACAGCGTTTGCCATTCCTTGCAGATTCAGGCTAATATATAGGAAAAATATTGTTCGCCCTGGATATTAATGGTTATATTATCTGTTAATATGAATAAACAGGTTTTAAAAAGTTATATTTGTCAGTGGAATACAATGATGCAGTAAGAGCTTCTGGGCTTACAATTCAAAATAAATATAAATTTTATCTCATAAATGTGAAGGGTGACTTCTAATGTAATAAAATGGAGATTGTTTAGATGGTCACTTTAATAGATGAAGTATTGTGCTGTGTTATTCATTACAGGGCTACAATAGCTTCCTTTTGAGACTCAATCTAAAAAAACCATCATCTCTTGCCTATCGGCCGGCTGTCTCCAAGGGTGGCAAGGAAACTCAGGAAGCTCCAGAGGATGATTTTGAGAAGTATGACCCAAATTCTGCATTTTAATTTTGATACCTTTCAATCCACCTCCAGTGTCACTTTTCGTAGACTTAAGCAGGTGGAAACATCAAAGGCATGTATGGTCAGGAATTTCCTCAGCATTACTCCAACTTTCGCACTGTAACTCTGCTGTATTTTTTTCACCCTCTCAGTGAAATCACAGCAACGTCAAGGAACTACCTGTGTCATAATTTATCATTGGCTTCGCAAATAAAACTAATGCGTGAAATGCTTCCACAGAGGCTGGTAACTTGTCACCCTTTATTTACACATGGAGAGTCCTTGACACTAATTTGGCTCCCTCAGAACCAGCTGTCAGAGAGAACAGGATGTCTGATGCTTCTTTTTACACCTGTCAGCCAGGGCTCCCTGATTGGGGCTATTAGTCTGGTCCAATCAGGGAACTCATACTCTATGAAGTCTACCTGGTTGTCCTTCTTACAATCAGTTGAATGTGAAACTGATGCGAACATGCAAAGTCGTGCAGCATTGCACTGAGTACTTAATGAGGGCTGCCTCTCCTTGCCTGAGTTCTGTGTAGAGTTAGCGAGAACATTTGAGTTCTCTTTAACAACTTATATTGACTAAATTGAGATATAAACAAAAAGAATAGGAATTAATCAACAACTGTTTTAGCTTGTGCTGCTTTTCATGAATATGCATTGGGTAAATTGTCAACTTGGCTCAGGTTTGCTAATACTTCTGAGGGAGAATGCTGCAATTTCAAAGACCATTCTATACCTTAAACACACAGCAGGTGATTTTATTTGGGAGTCAGTCATTGAAAGCAAAATGTTTCCAGAGCGCCAGCAATTTCAGAGTGTGTTCTCATTTCTGCTGGGATGTCTGTAAAACACCATTACAACTTGTGTGGGATTCTGCTGCATGGCATCAACATTGTGCAGATATCATGGAAGGAATGGTTGCCTCTACAGATGTTGGAACCATGCGCTGCTGCCTCACAGCACCAGGGGCCCGGGTTCAATTCCACCCTCAGGTGACTGTCTAGTTGGAGTTTGCACTTTCTCTGTGTATGCATGGGGTTATTCTGGGTGTTCTGGTTTCCTCCCACAGTCCAAAGATGTGCATGTAAGGTGGATTGGCTATGTTAAATTGCCCATAATGTCCAGAGATGTGTAGGTTAGGTGAATTAGCCATGGGAAATGCAGGGTTACAGGGTCAGAGTAGGGGCTGTGTATCTAGGTAGGATGCTCTTCGGAAGGTCAGTGTGGACTCAATGGACTAAAAATCCTGCCTCCACACTGTAGGGCTCTATAGTTCATGCAGGAATCATTAGTACCATCGTAGCCATAAAGATGGTTATCTCCACACTCTCCTTTATCCTTGGTTGACCATAAAGATTGGAATTGCAAATAGAAGTCCTGCAGTCTCCCCTCCCACAGATCATTAAGAGTGCTGAAGTTCATTCCAATAGCAGCACAATTGTACGGTGGGAATGCAGTGTGTTTTCTTCTCTCATAATGACAGCGAGTCTAGATTCTCATCAGCCTCTCAATAAATGCCTACTTAGATGCCAGAAAACCATCTGGATCAGATTGCCCCAAGTTGTTGCAGCCTGAAAGCAGATCCATGCATGTGCCAAAAGTCCTTGATTGGACAAGGCAACCATCCATCTTCGGTGTTGTAGCCTTTGGATTAGATTAGGTAAGAAAGCACCTTCATTAATGGGGTGTAAAGCAAAATTAAGCATTATGCAGCAAACCTACTATAATATGTAACACCCTTGAGTGCCTAATTGGAATTAAACAAGGGAAAGGTTGTATGTAATTAAAATTGTACAATTATTATGGAGTACTGGCAGAATAAAGTTGGCACAGCAGCTCTCAGTCAAATACGTCTATTAAATATAATGGTACAGAATATGGATTGACTGTTTTGGCATTGGGTGAACCATTATGCCCAATGACAGAATAATAGGAAGCCTAAAGAGAAGGTTAAAAACAATTTGCACATAAACGTGGCCTCAGAAAGTAAATTAGTTATAATTTCCTTGGAGAACAAAACGTGTTGTGTACTCATGGAGTGGTTCCCACCTGAACAATAAAAACAGAACTTTCAAACATCTGATCATGGTGAGATACAGTTCATGGCACAGCAATGATTATATTGCATGGACGTACCAGATTAGATGTTAGCACTGTTGAGCTGCCTAACCACAGTTAAGCTGACAAGGGCAATGCTAAAATTTGTGTCAGAGGCATCTAATAAAGCCGGTTGGATGTTTAGGTAGGAATTGGTTTGGCTCAAACAGCTCCCATCATTATTGAGCCAATTGACATTCAGTATCAAGATACAGCTAAATTGGGGTTCACTCATACCCTTAACGTTGAGCATATTTATGGAAGTCTGGTGCTACTCAAGACTAAGTTCTAGAATGGGTTTAAATTAGAAAATCTGAGAATGATTTGGAGGTGCCAGTGGGGTGGGCAAAGTTTAAAAAAATCACACAACACCAGATTATAGTCCAAAAGGTTTATTTGGAGGCACTAGCTTTCGAAGCACTGCTTCTTCATCTGGTGGTTATAGAACTGAATCATATGCCTTCAAATAAACCTGTTGGACTATAACCTGGTGTTGTGTGATTTTTAAAGTCTGAGAAGGCTTCATCTTTGATCCACAATTTTGCAAGTGCTAGTAATCAGCTCAGAGTTATTTTGACGTCTGGAAACTGTGCAATGCCGGATAAATTGCAAATAATGTATATACTAGAGAAAATGAAATAACCACGAAGAAATACTGTTGTGGCTATTTTATAAAGTAAGCCCATGTTTGATTTTCAAAATGTTAATGATCTCATAGTGAAAATGTTACACTAAGTGCATCTTACAAAATGTCATAATTATGAAGTATTTATTTAATAAACATGAATATGAAAGTAGTGAATAAAATGCTAATATAAATAATGACTTGTTCTTCATTAATGCTTATAGGGATGAAGATGAAGAGGATAAACATACAGAATCTAAATTGGTGAGATATATATGATAAAGTTGCTTGATATCCAGTATTGCTTGGAGGTCTTACATTTTGAAGGATTGTGTAAAATAGATTTATTTCAGGTTTTGTGGTTACTTTAAAAGAGGTATTTGAAAGCTCACCATGGAATTAGAATTTTTTTAAACAAGATTTTCTCTAAATCACATGACTGATAACTCCTAGCTTTGTTGTAAAACCCTGCTGTTTTGGACAGTGGGTGGGAAAGATGTTTATTTTATCTGGTTTGGAGGGAAGCAAGACCAGGATGAGTTGGAGGGAATTCTGTTAAAAAGCTCCCCAACTGCTCTTTCTAATTTCTGGGGGGGAGAAAAACCCTCTTGTTGAGCTCTGACTGAAACCTATTTATTATTTTGAAAGCATAATTGAAGAAAGTTTCAAGGAAGTATTTTCTGAGCATGCTGTGTCTTCGACATTTCAGTGGTTTAACCCTGTGAGATTAGCGAATTGACCACATGTGCCAGAACATACAACCACTCCAGAACTGTCATTGTTTTATCCTTTTACTTTCAAAAATGACTAATGAGCCAAAGGTCATATTTCCTCAAAGTCAATCCCTATGGGGAAGTCTTGCTTTATCCTGTGTTACTGAAGAGAGTGAGGTTTGTGTGGGGATTTTGGGGATATTTTGAGGGATAACTACGTATATTTCCAAATAACTGACTGAATATGTCAACCAATTTTGGCATCTTTATTGAATGATTTTTTAATAATAAACTGATTATTGTGTTTATTTTAAAAGTAACAGGTTGATATGTCTTTTTGTTTAAAACTGATACCTATATTTAATTGGTCAGTTAGGAGGTAGTTAGATTAGTTAGTGTTTTGATTTTGTGTTGTGATCTATTGAGTAGTGGGTTAGAGAGATGTGCACTCCTCCAACCTTCTTCATAGCAATCAGATTAGATAATTCATGTTGCTTTCTGCTTAAAAATAATGCAAAGGTAGTAGTTAATCTGAATAGGCAGGCATATTATCATCATGTCAGGATATGCTGAGTAATGAAAATGTTTTTTGTCTTTTATTTATCCTTACCAAGGTAATGCAAGATTAATCCTCTGTTGTATAATCTCTTTGAACATTTTTATATAAACCATTTGGTTATAATCAATTTAGAGGGCTGTAAAGATGACATGTCTTTGTTAAGATTAAGTAATTTGTCAAGAATTCATATCCTAAACATTATATTTGACTATGAAAAAGAATGAATGATTAGGTAAAATGTAACATGGGCAACCATTCCATCTTTGTAATTGCAAAAACCAAACCAGTATCCTCACTCAATAGAGAAAGCACCTTAAAACGGATAAATTGTCTGTGTAAGGGCTAGATCCTTCAGCAAGGCTGTCCCTAGGCCTTCCTGACATGGAAGTATTCAGCTTGAGACAAGGAGGTAGCAGAGTTCCCAACCACTTACTTTCTGATCTGAATAAACATGCCCACCTTCATGCAGATTTGGGGGAGGGCTTAACATATCAATCCTGACTCTGCCTTTGATCTTTTAAGAATATTGTGCTCCCAGCTACAGACCTTGCTGTGCTTCTTCGCTTAATGTAATTGCAACAACTCTTTGTTCTTCCACGTTGTTCCCATATATCAGGGATTTCCAAACTTTATTTTATGGTGGCCTAGAATTAAACCTTGAAAATTGTCACAACCCCTCAGTGGAGACTGAGTGTGGAGTAGGCGATGGTGCATTGAGTGGGGGAGCCTGTAAAAGGCCAGCTCTTATAAATTGATCAGAGCTCCATGGTTGCCTAATGCTGTCTCAGAGTTTGGTACCCCAAAATTTCAGCTTGTATCCCAGTTGGACCCACACTTTTGGAAGCCCTGCTATCCATGGTGAAAAACAAAGGATTAGCGCTGATCCTTAGGATTCTATATCAATGCCTCCTCAGCACATCTCTTGGTTTATTTTGCAGCTTTGGTCACTGTTACTTTGCCTCTCACCACAGTAAACAGCTGGAAGAATTACCATAAAGAGAAAAGGGCATAGTCAGAAACCTTATGAGAGTTCAGAACAAACACCTTAAATTATCTACATTGTCATTTTTCCAATATGTTTGAAGGAAAATGTCTCCTGAAACCTTGCCTGCATTTTAGCTGAGGCCCTTTAAATACTACTAAAAGTAGTGGCTTTCCAGATTCCACTGCACGTGC
This sequence comes from Chiloscyllium punctatum, assembly GCF_047496795.1. Lineage (NCBI taxonomy): Eukaryota > Metazoa > Chordata > Chondrichthyes > Orectolobiformes > Hemiscylliidae > Chiloscyllium > Chiloscyllium punctatum. Next base: position 41,318,607 of record NC_092758.1, read on the forward strand.
TTAGTAGGCAGTTAGAAGAACCGGTGGTGGTATTGTGAGGTCTTACCTTCATTACTTGCACATATCAATGATCCCCAGACTGATTAAAGTGGGAACTCTGGCTGTCTGAATTGGGTTCTATCTGATGAATCAGAACAAGTAAACAATCGATGAGAATCAGGGGATAATCCTTCATCAGACTTTTGTTACATTTTTTCCCCATTTTGGGTGTTAAGTGGGTAGACATGAAAATTATCTGCTAAGTTTTATATTAATAATTATTTTAAAAATGTTTGCAAGGGAGAGAAGAGAAAAAGTTAAAATAATAACACAATGTAAGAAATAATCGATAATTCAATAAAGATGGAAACATCAGATTAGCTAATGGGCTGAGGAGTGGCACATGGAGTTTAATGTAGATAAATGTGAAGTGCTGTATTTTGGAAAAGCAAATCAGAGGAGGAGTTATGCATTTAATGGTAAAGTCCTGGGGAGTGTTGCTGAACAAAGAGACCTTGGAGTGCAGATTCATAGTTCCTTGAAATTAGAGTCACAGGTAGATAGGATAGTGAAGACGGCATTTGGTATGCTTTCCTTTATTGGTCAGTGCATTGAGCATCAAAGTTGGGATGTCATGTTGCAGCTATACAGGACATTGGTTAGTTCACTTTTGGAATATTGTGTGCAGTTCTGGTCTCCATCCTATTGGAAGGATATTGTGAAACTTGAAAAGGTTCAGAAAAGATTTACAAGGATGTTGCCAGGTTTGGATGATTTGAGCTATAGGGAGAGGCTGAATAGCTGGGGTTGTTTTCCCTGGAGCGCAAAGGCTGAAAGGTGTCCTTATAGATGATTATAAAATCATGAGGGGTATGAATAGGATAAATAGACAAGGTCTTTTCCCTGGGATGGGGGAGTCCAGTTCTAGAGGGCATAGATTCAGAGTGAGAGGGCAAAGATACAAAAGGGACCCTAGGGGCAACATTTTCATGCAGAGAGTGGTGCATGTATGGAATGAGCTGCCAAAGGAAGTGGTGGAGGCTGATACAATAACAGCAAAAAGAGCAGCTGAATGGGGACATGAAGAGGAAGGGTTTAGAGGGATATGGGCAAGAGTTGGCAAATGGGACTTGATTAGATTAGAATATCTGGGCGGCATAGACAGGTTGATCAAAAGGTCTGTTTCCATGTTGTATATCTCTATGACTCTATGTATTTATGGGTTTTATGCTACGTACTCTATTCTAATTTACTCTTTTATACCAGATGCACAATCCACATGATTCATAGATGTTAGTTATAAAAATATTGCTGATTCTCACTGCATGACAAAAAGAGTACATCATTTTTGGCAACTACATCAAGCAAGTTTACTAATGAGACTGACCACCGTTAGTGTTTGTAAATATCATTACTAAATGTAGTAGCAGTTCATTGTCTTGCATGTTCATGCAGCAACAAATAATTCAAATTATTATTTTCAATTATCTTAGTCTATAATCCAGACTAATCAGTCCTTTTTTTTGGTTTTGAACAGAGACTACTACATCGACAAAATATCGCAAATAAATATTATTATACTGATGCTGCACAAGAACCCATTGCCGAACCCAAGCCTGCAAAGAATTTAAATCAACAGATTTCTGCTAAAGACTATCAATTGTGAGTCACTTTAAACATTTCCTATACACATGCTGGGTTACAGGTAGTACAGCATCAGAATGACAACATCATTAGTCTGTTAGAATTTAATTTCCAGTTTCCTTAGGTATTTGGAATTCTGTCTAGAACTCAAAACAACAGGGAAGAATTCTGGAGGACACAAAGTCTGAGGAAGTGGGAAACACTACAAATCAAGAAAAGCTTTATTTAATTCATGATGATAATATGAATGTCCCTGCAGAGGCTGTAAATAAGCAGTGGGAAAATATTTACATTAATAAGTCATTTGTCAATTAGTAATTCAAACAGTCAAGATTTTGAAAGAGGAACAGTAAGAAATGATTTAGTTAAAAAAATATACTGAAACTAGAAATTGTGGTAAAACAAGAAGTGGTATATACAAGTTCAAACAATAATAATATTGATTCAATAAGAATGTGCACAGGGTATAAAATTATAACTGCATAGAAAAATGATCACAAAATAAACATTTGTCAAGACAGCAGTGAAAATAATTCCTCAAACATTCTATGTATAAAGACGAGCCTTAGCAATAGAAGGTAGAGACATCTTTGCTAAAGACAGGTTGAGCTAATGTACAAAGGATATACAGTATTTCATGGGAAAGGGACAGGAAAGGATATGTGAAAATATCTTCAAAGAGGAGACAGAGTGTGCAACTAAGGCAAGCCTTTTGGGACCTGCTATGACTAGATGGAGACTGCAACGACGGATGACAGACACGAAAGAAAGAGAATAAAATATAAATATATCCTCTGAAGGGATGAATCAGGAGCTTTGTAGTCCAATCAGACAAGTTCATACAGGAAGAGGTGAGATTCTGGACACAATATTGGATTCCCAAATGGAGCAATTGCTCAAATGTGTCATTAATAGTGTCAGAATTTTATTGCTTTAAAGAAGACTCTGAGTTAAACTTAGAAAGTTAACCAAGTGTTATCAACTATCCGATCAACCAAGATTCAAATATCACCAATACATTGGAATGTTCAGCTTGTAAGAAGAATTTAAGACAGATGTACAACTGTGACAAGTAGTATTAATACAGATAGGGAAGGCTTGTGTAGACAGCTCCTTGTCCCTTTGTTGCTTCTTTCCTTCATGCTGAAGTCTTCTCAAATTCTGGAGTGTTTGTTACTCTCACGCATTTGAGCTGTGTATTTCTCCACAGCCATACGTCATTTATAAAAACAAAACACATGCCAGAAAATGTCATTAGGTCAGATAAGTTCTCGGTAGAGTAGCAGAGTTAACATTTCAGTTCAATGATCTTTCATTAGAACTGTAAAGAAATAAAGGGTAAGAGCTGTTAAACCAGTGTAAGAGCTGTTAAGCCTGCATAAAGAAAAAGGTTCTGTGATAAGGTGGAGGCCAGATGAGTTTAAATAACAAAAGGCTTATGAAAAGAATAGTAATGCATATAATGAAGAAACAGGTTTATACAAATAGGTGTGAAAACAACATGAAGGGACAAAGATATAAGATGAAGATCGACGCAAAAAAAAAGCCAGAGGGGAAAAATCAAAAGCACATGAACAAAATAAAGGTCAAAGTTATGATCTTGTTGAATTTAGAGTCCAGAAGGCTGTGGAGAGCCAAGTTGAAAGTTCCTCAACTTGTGATGAGCTTCACTTGTATGTGTAGCAGGCCATGGTTAGAATGAACTAATGGCAGCAAGGTGAAGAATTAAAATTACTAGCAACTGGACGCTTTAGGTCATGCTCACAGAAAGAACAGAGGTGCTACACAAAATGGTCATTCAGTCAGTATTCTGTATGTGCAGTTCTGAGAAGGCCATATTGTAGACTGCAAATGCTGGGACTAAATTGAAAGAAATTTAGGTAAACAGCTATTCCCCTTGGAAGGAGTGTTGTGGCCTTGGACATTGAGAAGGGAGGAGGTGCATCTCCTAAGCTTGCATGGAAAGGTGCCATACAGAGGAGAGGTGCTGTTGGCAGTGACTGAGAAATGAGAGAGGTTGCCATGGAGGGAACATGCTGTACCGAATGCTGAAATAAATGCTTGGGAGAACAAAACTTAAAAATTGCTAAAAAGGGATAGAAGATTCAAACTGTGCAAGACAAAAAGCTTCAACTTGTCTTTTTTTTAGGAATACGGAGAGAACAGGAGCTGATGGAAATGGCAGATAATGATCCTTTTGAATACGGAGGGTAGTAGGGTGAAATGTGAGGACAAGGGGAACTTCATCATGGTCTGGGATGAAGGTGAAGGGAGGAGAGCAAGAGGTGTGTGAAATAGCTTGGACACAATGGAGAGACCTTAAAGGTCACAGAGGGGTAGGTCAGAAAAACATGGCGAATGCATAGTAATGAATGAATCCTGATGAACAGAAGGAGTCAGAGGAAAGGGAAAAGGAGGAAGGATCCAGAGGGATTTTGGTACCTGTGTGCTGCTAAAGATTAGGATCCTTCACATCTGCAAGGAAGATAAAAAGTATTTGGTTAAAACACCAGATGTGGCAGAAGATGAAAGTCTGGACCAGCACATCTTTCAGAGAGGATAGTGTTACATATGGGAGAAATGAAGAGTGTGCATGTGCCATGCAAGCCAGTGAGAATGTATCTTAGGTGGTGTTGAGGGTAATGGCTTGAGGAGTTCTGGATGTCTTGGAAGATGTCATCTTAAAGCATAAAAAGGATGAGAATATTATAGAGGTCCAAACGACATGGCCTATGGTGGGATGTATGTGAGAAAATGGTAAGTTATGTAGCAGAGCTCATCTTAATGTCAGGAGCATCTCACTCCACCGTTTATACATTTTGTTTTTACAAGTAGTGTGGTGAGATTTTCACTAGTCAGCGGCGAGATGCCAATTGACAGTGATTTAGGTTTATTAATTGCCTTATTAAACACACAACTCATCTCTTTAATGGTCCGCCTCTCATCTTCACAAACCCATCGAACAGCTCAATGATGGGAAAATCTGACCTGGAAACCAGAGCGTGCACCTTGTGGATTTACCTCGCCACTTACTCTATATTTGAAATTCAGGCATGGTTAGGGTGCACGTTTAATATTGAATTGGCAGACTGCAAAAAAGAAATGTGTCTTAGCCCTCAAAATGGGCCTTTTATTGTAACTGTTCAGCGCACACACACACTGGCTGGTTGCCTAATTTCCACATAGGCAGGTTGGAACCTATTCCAACATTTCTAAATATATGCAAATCAATATGACTCTTAAACAGAAAGCTTGTTTTGTTCCTCTAGACTTCCTCACTCAATCTTGTTCAAGTCCAGGGCAGAAGCTGAAAGGATTCTACTTCTTGCCTTTCCAATCTGTAAAATTATAATTTTGGTTATAAACTATCAAACTGCTTCAAATATAAAAATGAGTGGCATAAAGAGCAATGCAGAGAATGAAAAATTAGGAAAACGAGTCAAATTTGCAAAAGCAAGAATTATTCAGAAAACAATGCTGTGGGAAGTTCTTCATTTATTGCAAGAAATTGTATAAATCATTATGAAGGAGAATACCCATCAACTGGAAACGTGCAATTCCACAAATCATCCTCTTTATTATGTTACATTCAAGATTCCTGAGTTGTAAAATCTATTCAATCACATATGGCCAACGTGATGAGATCTAATAACCATATTTGTTACTGTTTTCTTAGTTTGTTGCTGCGCACAGGTCACCTGGAGGAGAGAATGAATGAAATGAATTCTAAAATACTTTCAATTATGGAACAGCTTGAGAAGCAAAAATCTTTCCAGAACAGAAAACCAATTACACCAATATCAGAGAGTGAGTTTACATTGTTCTAGTTTGGTAATATTTTAAAGTACATTTTTTCTTCTGACAATTTCACAGGTTTACACATAAGCAAATCCGGTCACCCACAGTGAGTCATATTTTTAAATGTGTCTTTCATCGAGTTGGGTGATCTTGAGGATTAAATTTAGTCACATTTGTAATAACAATAGCAAATAGACATTGTCCCTATTATAATACCAGCCTTTGAAATTTATATATTAAACTGAAAGGAGTTTTAATGGATTTGGATATACTTAACAATACACAAGAATTAAAACTAAACATGTTCAGCAGACCTAAATAGTACCATAATCGAAGGTAGATGTAAATAGCAACATCTTTTCAATAAATACCTTTCATTAATGCATTTGACAAAAACTAAAATATACTTCAATTTTGACTTTCCACCAAAGTTTCCCATCAACAGTATTTCTGTTGTTGATCCTTTCCAACAATTTCAGAAATTACCTGCATTGTTCAGTGTGTTTCAACATCAGCTATGATTTCACTTCAAAGATTTCTCCCAGTCATAGAGATGTACAGCACGGACACAGAGCCTTTTGGTCCACCTCGTCCATGCCAACCAAATATCCTAAACTAATCTAGTCCCATTTGCCAGCACTTGGCCCATATCCCTGTAAACCCTTCCTATTCATATACCCATCCAGATATCTTTTAAATGTTGTAATTGTACCAGCCTCCACCACTTCCTCTGACAGCTCATTCCATACACGTACCACCTGTAGGTCCCTTCTAAATCTTTCCCCCCTCACCCTAAACCTATTGCTTCTATTTCTGGACTCCCCCACCCCATGGAAAATACCTTGTCTATTTACCCTAACCATACCCCTCGTGATTTTATAAACTTCTATAAGGACACCCCTCAGCCTCCAACGCTCTAGGGAAAAAACAGCCCCAGCCTATTCAGCCTCTCCCTATAGCTCAAATCCTCCAACCTGGCAACATTCCTGTAAATCTTTTCTGAACTCTTTCAAGTTTCACAACACCCTCCCTATAGCAGGGAGACCAGAATTGCACATAATATTCCAAAAGTGGCCACACCAATGTCTTGTACAGCCACAACATGAATTCCTAACTCCAGCAACATTTTCCAGGACCTTACCACTAAATCCTGCCCTGATTTGTTTTTCCAAAAGGTAGGACTTCACGTTTATCTAAATTAAACTCCATCTACCACTCATCAGCCCATTGGCCCATCTGGCAGCACGGTGACACAGTGGTTAGCACTGCTGCCTCACAGCGCCAGAGACCCGGGTTCAATTCCCGCCTCAGGCGACTTTCTGTGTGGAGTTTGCACATTCTCCCCGGGTTTCCTCCGGGTGCTCCGGTTTCCTCCCACAATCCAAAAATGTGCAGGTTGGGTGAATTGGCCATGCTAAATTGCCCATAGTGTTAGGTGAAGGGGTAAATGTAGGAGTATGGGTTTGGGTGGTATACGCTTCGGCGGGTCAGTGTGGACTTGTTGGGCTGAAGGGCCTGTTTCCACACTAAGTAATCTGATCAAGATCTGGTTGTACTCTGAGGTAACCTTCTTTACTGTCCACTACACCTCCAATTTCGGTGTCTTCTGTAAACTTACTAACTATACCTCCTATGTTCACATCAAAATCGTTTGTATAAATGACGAAAAGCAGTGGCCCCAGCACTGATTATTGGCCACGGACCTCCAGTCTGAAAAGCAAACCTCCACCACCACCCTCTGACTTCTACCTTAGAGATAGTTCTGTATCCAAATGACTAGTCCTCCCTGTATTCAAAAAGATTTAACCTCGCTAACCAGGCTACCATGAGGAACCTTGTCGAATGCCTTACTGAAGTTCATATAAATCACATCCACTGCTCATCAATCCTCTTTGTTATATCTTCAAAAAACTAATCAAGTTAGTGAGACATGATTTCCCATGTACAAAACCATGTTGACTATCCCTAATCAGTCATTGCCTTTGCACATATATGTAAATCCTGTCCCTCCAACACTTGCTCGCCACCCATGTCAGACTCACCAGATGATAGTTCCCTGGCTTTTCCTTACCACCTTTCTTAAACAGTAACACCATGTTAGCCAGCCTCCAGTCGTCCGGCACCTCACCGGATCATCGATGATCCAAACATCTCAGCAAGGGGCCCAGCAATCACTTCCCTAGCTTCCCAAAGAATTACCTAGAGATCATGTCCTATAGCTAAAGAATTGAGACATACGTAGGAATAGCACATTATTTTGAATTTCGAGTGCTTCTGGAGTTGTACTCATCCAGGGAAGTGTTCCTGAAAATGTTCCGCTGTATAAAAGCCAAATTTGACTTGGTGTGGCATTAGGAAGTTCTCATCAAGTAAAATGAAAGGATTGCTTTGAAGGAAAAGACTAACTGAAACGGTCTTGATTTTGGAAGCATTGGATTAGCCATTTGAGAAGTTATTAGTAACACAAACATGATTGAATGAACTAAATTTAGTGCTTAAAATATATTCACAAGCCAAATTCAACCAAGTGCAGCATTAAGAAGTTCTAGTAAAATTGAAGATGAATGACAATTGAAGGGAAGGCTCATGCCAAGTGTGGGGTGACAGCAAGGACTCCAGATGCTGGGAGTCAGAGTCAATAAATGTGAAACAGGAAGAGCATGGCAGGTCGGACAGCATCTGAGGAGTAGGAAAGTCAACATTTCGGGCCAAAACCCTTCGTCAGGACGTGTGGATATTTTGGGTGGTTGTGGTTGTTGGAGGTCGGTTGTCTTGGTTTCAGGGATCTCTGGGGGAGTTCCTCAGGGTAGCATCCAGGGTAATGTTACTTGCCATTTGTCAGCCATGCCTGGATATTACCCAGATCTTGCTGTATTTGAACACGTGCTGCTTCTGTACCTAAGGAGTTGCCAATGGTGCTGAACATTGTGCAATCATTAGTGAACATTCCCACTTCTGAACTTAAGATGGTTCAGCCTAGGGCACTGCTTGGGAAGCTCCTCATGCTCTGGTTACTTGCCTTTGTCTGTGTGACAGATGTGGCTTCAGTGGAGTGCTTTCCCCCACCCCCTCGATTCCCATTGATTGCAGTTTTTCTAAGGATGTTACAGGGAAGGTTTGAGTTATAAGGAAAGTCTAGTTAAGCAGGAACTTTTTTCACTGGATCATAGGAAGTTGAAGTGCGACCTTATAGAGGTTTATAAAAATGAGGGATATTAAAAAGCTGAATCGCAGCTTTTTCTCTAAGTTTGGGGAGTTCAAAACTAAGGGGCATAATTTTAAGGTGAGAGGAGAAAGATTTAAAAGGGCTCTGAGGGGCAACTTTTTCTCAAAGTGGGTGGTTTGTATATGGAATGAACTGCTACAGGAAGTAGTAAATACAGGTACAGCTACCACGTCTAAAAGACATTTGGTCAGTTACATGAATAGGAATGATGTAAAGGGATATGGGCTGGAGCAAGTTCCTTCACATACATTTCTTGTGGGGCCTATGTGAGAATAGAATGTACAATTTAATGCCATTCAACAATCATTGCACACCTGAAGTCTTCCTAGATCAACCTAGCATGGGGAGGTGATGACCTAGTGGTATTATCGCTGAGCTGTCAATCCAGAGACCCAGATAGAATTAAAGAATCTAATGATGACCATAATTCCATTGTTGATTGGTGAAATAGATGGATTTTTTCCAACAATGTCCTTCAGAAAAGGAAAGTGCCATCTTTCCCTGGTCTGGCCAACATGTAACGCTAGACTGACAGCAATGTGGTTGATTCTTAACTGCCCTCTGGGCAATTAGGAAAGGGCAATAAATGCTGGCCAAGTCAGAGATGCCCACATCCCAAGAATGAATTTTTAAAAAGATTTTAAAATCTTCTGGCCTTAGAGATCCTTTCATAAATGAGCCAGGCACCAATAAATGAATAGAATGAACCTTTGAATGGAATTAAAAAATCAATACCCAGAGAATTTGTTAATCCTTCCAGAATACATCAGCAAACTAGGAAGATGATTTGTCAATATGCAATTCCTTTAATATCAAGAGGCTCTTTTGTTCAACAGTATAATCAAAGCAATTAAAATATTTCATCTGATTCTCTAGACAGAATTAAAGAAGACATATAGAAGAAATGTAAGGAAAAATGAGAAGAAACGTACAAAAAATGTAGAGGAAATTTAGTATTAATAACGGAAAACTTGACTCAACAAATAAAATGAAAAGGACTGTTTTGAAGGAAAAGACTAACTGCAATGGTCCTGCTTTTGCAAACACTGAGTTAGCCATTTGAAAACAGTTATTAGTAACACAAACCTTATTTAATGAACTTACTAAATTTAGAGCTTAAAATGGATTAACAAAATGTGCTGTGAATAAAAATATTGCTTGTGATGTGGGTTATATCTTCTGGTTTACTGAAGTCTGAAACTATCTCACTTTTAAATACAAACATTTAAGTTGACAGAATACACTTTTCCCAGATTTTACCATGTGCTGCAGAAGACATTAGCTCAGTAGACAAATTGTAGTGAAGTAGCGAATGATGGCGGTCTGCAGTTAAAGAGTTCAGTAGGAAGTACGTTGGGAACATCATGGGAGGAAAAAGATAACTAAATTCATAAGAAAAATGATCTGTAAAGTAACTTTTGGATCTGCAATACATTTACATATTTGGATAAAATAAACAATGCGAATATTAGCTCACCATCACTTTAACATAAGCAAACTAGTAATAATAATTATTTCCAAATTATTAGACTAGATATTCAGTGGCAGTTATCCCATTTTTCAGGCACTAAATTGTCCAATGTGGTGTACAGGAAGCTCATTATAAACTAGAAATTTGTGGCGAAGACTGTCATCCATTATCTTGGTAGTGGTCATAAAGTTAATATCATTTTCCAAAACAGAAATATACATCAATCCACTTACATTTTTCCAATAAGAAGCCAGCCAGAAAGCCAAGTCCTACCTCAGGCCAAATCGCATGGCAACCAACAAGGCAAAAAGTTTGTTTTTAAAAAAAAACATGAACAGGTGGATGGAAGAGTGTACTTCCCAAATCACAAGAACACACAAATTCTGGGCATCACCTCAAATCTGATTATGACAGGCTCTTTGCCTATGTAATGTCTTCCCTGATCCCAAATCACATATCCTGTATTCTTGCTGCTCCTATCTCTTAATCCAGCACCCTTTCCTCACATGACAGAGGGTCTGTCTCACACAGGTATTGTCCTTTTCTCCAGTTGTGCTCTCCTACAAACTGGAGGCCAAATACTGGGGTACCTGGGCCTTACCATTCAGGTTGACAGATTGGGTTTGTGGGAGTGCAGGAAACAAAGATGGTCAACTTTGATGGTTTGATGCAATGATTTTGAGAATTCCACAGATTCTAGGCCAGCTAGATTAGAAAGGATCAAACATAAACTCCATTCAAATAAAGTGAGGGGAGAGAAAAAAATAGCGACGACAAGCTAATTAACCTGACATCAGCAGTAGAGAAAATGCTGGATTCTATTATTAGGAATGTGGTAACATGGCACATAAAATATGGATTAGGCAGAGTGAACAACAAATTTATGAGAGGAAAGTGTGCTCAACAAGTCTATTAGAATGTTTTAGAAGGTTAGAGAAGGTGGGTATTATATTTGGAATTTCCATAAGATGCACAGAAAAGGTTATTGCACATATTTCAGGCTCATAGGGATGGGAATATATTGATATGAATTGAGCCCTGATTAAATAGAAACAATGTGAGTTTTCAGACTGGTAGGCTACATATAGTTTGGTAGCGCTATGATGATTGCTGAAAATGTGTTGCTGGAAAAGTGCAGGTCAGGCAGCATCCAAGGAGCAAAAGAATCGACGTTTCGGGCATGAGCCCTTCTTCAGGAATGAGGAAAGTGTGCCAAGCAGGCTAAGATAAAAGGTAGGGAGGAGGGACTTGGGGGAGGGGCGTTGGAAATGCGATAAGGTGGAAGGAGGTTAAGGTGAGGGTGATAGGCCCGAGTGGGGGTGGGGTGGGGGCGAAGAGGTCAGGAAAAAGATCGCAGGTTAGGAAGGTGGTGCTGAGTTCGAGAGTTGGGACTGAGACAAGGTCGGGGGAGGGGAATGAGGAAACTGGAGAAATGAGTTCATCCCTTGTGGTTGGAGGGTTCCTAGGCAGAAGATGAGGCACTCTTCCTCCAGCTGTCGTGTTGCTGTGGTCTGGCGATGGAGGAGTCCAAGGACCTGCATGTCCTTGGTGGAGTGGGAGGGAGAGTTGAAGCATTGAGCTACGGGGTGGTTGGGTTGGTTGGTCCAGGGGTACCAGAGGTGTTCTCTGAAACGTTCCGCAAGTAGGCGGCCTGGCTCCCCAATATAGAGGAGGCCACATTGGGTGCAGCAGATGCAATAAATGTTTGTGGAGGTGCAGGTGAATTTGTGGCGGATATGAAAGGATCCCTTGGGGCCTTGGAGGGAAGTAAGGGGGGAGGTGTGTGCGCAAATTTTGTAGGGGAAGGTGCCGGGAGTGGAGGTTGGGTTGGTGGGGGTATGGACCTGACAAGGGAGTCACGGAGGGAGTGGTCTTTTCAGAATGCCGATAGGGGAGGGAAATATATCCCTGGTGGTGGGGTCCGTTTGGAGGTGGCGGAAATGACGACGGATGATATGATGTATCTGGAGGTTGGTAGGTGAGGACCAGTGGAGTTCTGTCCTGATGGTGATTGGAGGGGCGGGGCTCAAGGGCGGAGGAGGGGGAAGTGGAGGAGATGCGGTGGAGAGCATCAACAATCACGTCTGGGGGGAAATTGCAGTCCTTGAAGAAGGAGGCCATCTGGGTTGTACGGTTTTGGAACTGGTCCTCCTGGTAGCAGATGCGGCGGAGACGAAGGAATTGGGAATATGGGATGGCGTTTTTACAGGGGGCAGGGTGGGAGGAGGTGTCGTCTAGATAGCTGTGGGAGTTGGTCGGTCCTGTAGAAATTTGGCCTAGCACTGCCTTCCCATGGCCAAATAGTGGTGGACAATAAATGTGAACATTGTTTGTTTTTCATGATATAGGCAATGCAAATCAATGTTATTTTTGGAAAAAAAATGTATTACCTTAAATAAGAGCACAACCGCAGTGACTTTCTCTCCAACCCAGATGTATGCACGGACAGGATTCCAATAATTAACAATTAACTTTAAATTAATTTCCAGTTAACTGAGCTGGTAAATACAATTATTTCTACTGATTAAAACTAGCCACTAGGGGTAATTTTTCCCAAGTTCAAAAAGCTCAAAACTTGTGTGTCATTAAGATGACCCATTCAGTCTGCCGAGTCTTTTTTGGTGCCGTAAGCACTATGCCCAGTCAATAAATATCATCTTATAATCAACCACTGGAGACCCAGTAAAGGTTTATGATCATTTTATTCAAGTGATGCAAGGAGAGCATCATTCCAGTTCGACATAAATACTGAGTATTTCTTTACTGCTTTTTGGTCATGTAAATATCTCATTAGCAAAAGTCCAATCTTGCTTCATACAAACATTAAGAAATCATGGGTTAATGTTGTTAATGTCATTCAGTCAGGGAACAATTAATCTTGTCCTAGATGTTGTTTCTCCTCATCCCCTAACAGAGTCTGCCACATCCCTGTCTCTAAATCTCGCCCGACTCAAAGCATCTCTAGAATTATTTTGTTAACATTAACTTTTATTTATACAAAATTGCTTACAGATTCCTGCTAACACTTACCTCTAGGATGTAGAAGGTTCAACTGCTACAAGATTCATTAATGGAAGTCTGCTCTTTACTCTTACTTTAAGAATCTCCATACAACTCCTGCAGTCTAAACCCACTCAATCAAGCTGAACATCCATCACAAAAATTAGGCTTTATGAAAAAGTCATGCATATAACAACAGGCAATATTCTGGTTTGACTCAACAGGGGTGTGAGATGATTGATGAAGAACCAAAAAGGTATGGGAAAAAAACTTTAAAGTCCATCCTTGGAACTGTTGCAGAGAAAAAAAAATACACAAGCAGGGAACACCTACATCAGTTATCTCAATCCCATAACTATATTTTCACAATATTTCACCAAGAGCTTGCTTGATTCATACATGGCAGATTCTAATTTATCTGATCGTTGAGTTCATGACAGATTTATTTATATATCAGTAGCCATTTCCCCAAAGATTATGTCAGGTATGTATCTGCTATGTAACTAGCTGATCACCCCTCACGTAAGAGTTATAGAGATGTACAGCATGGAAAAGACCCTTCTGTCCAACCCATCCATGCCGACCAGATATTCCAACCCAATCTAGTCCCATCTGCCAGCACCTGGCTCATATCCCTCCAAACCTATTCATATACCCATCCAAATGCCTCTTAATATGTTGCAATTGGACTAGCTTCCACCACTTCCTCTGGCAGCTTATTCCATACACGTACTGCCCTCTGCATGAAAAAGTTGCCCCTTAGATCTCTTTTATATCTTTCCCCTTTCACCCTAAACCTATGCCCTCTAGTTCTGGACTCCCCAACTCCAGGGAAAAGACTTTGTCTATTTATTCTATCCATGCCCCTCATAGTTTTGTAAATCTCTGTAAAGTCACCCCTCAGCCTCCGATGCTCCAGAAAACAACCCCAGCCTGTTCAGCCTCTCCCTGTAGCTCAGATCCTCCAACCCTGTCAACATCCTTGTAAATCTTTTCTGAACCCTTTCAAGTTTAACAACATCTTTCCGATAGGAAGGAGACCAGAATTGCACGCAATATTCCAACAGTGGCCTAACCAATATCCTGTACAGCCGCAACATGACCTCCCAATTCCTGTACTCAATACTCTGACTAATAAAGGAAAACATACCAAACACCTTCTTCACGATCCTATCTACCTGCGACTCCACTTTCAAGGAGCCATGAACCTGCACTCCACGGTCTTTGTTCAGGAACACTCCCTAGGACCTTACCATTAAGTGTAAAAGTCCTGCTAAGATTTGCTTTCCCAAAATGCAGCACCTCGCATTTATCTGAATTAAACTCCATCTGCCACGCCTCAGCCCATTGACCCATCTGGTCCAGATCCTGTTGTAATCTGAGGTAACCCTCTTCGCTGTCCGCTACACCTCCAATTTTGGTGTCATCTGCAAACTTACTACCTGTACCTCTTATGCTCGCATCCAAATCATTTATGTAAATGACCAAAAGTAGAGGGCCCAGCACCGAACCTTGTGGCACTCCACTGGTCACAGGCCTTCAGTCTGAAAAAAAACCCTTCACCACCACCCTGTCTTCTACCTTTGAGCCAGTTCTGTATCCGAATGGATACTTCTCCCTTTATTCCATGAGATCTAACCTTGCTAATCAGTCTCCCATGGGGAAACTTGTCGAACACCTTACTGAAGTCCATATGGATCACATCTACTGCTCTGCCCTCATCAATCTTCTTTGTTAATTCTTCAAAAAACTCAATCAAGTTTGTGAGATATGATTTCCCACGCACAAAGTCATGTTGACTATCCCAAATCAGTCCTTGCCTTTCCAAATACATGTACATCCTGTCCCTCACGATTCCCTCCAACAACTTGCCCACAACAGAGGTCAGGCTCACCGGTCTATAGTTCCCTCCTTGTTTTTAACGCCCTTCTTAAACAGTGGCACCACGTTTGCCAACCTTCAGTCTTCCGGCACCTCACCTGTGACTATCGATGATACAAATATCTCAGCAAGAGGCCCAGTAATCACTTCTCTAGCTTCCCACAGAGTTCTCAGGTATACCTGATCAGGTCCTGGGGATTTATCCACCTTTAACCGTTTCAAGACATCCAGCATTTCCTCCTCTGTAATCTGGACATTTTGCAAGATGTCACCATCTATTTCCCTACAGTCTATATCTTCCATATCCTTTTCCACAGTAAATACTGATGCAAAATATTCATTTAGTATCTCCCCCATTTTCTGTGGCTCCACTTAATTGCCTTCAGTGCTCATTCACCTGGTAATTCTAGTTTAAGGTCGTATCAAAAATGAACAGGAGTGCATTACATGGCCCTTTAATATAACGATGGATGGATCTCTATAACAACTTTACTTTCTCACTCTATCCCTATTTTCCCAAGTGGAGTACAGCATAGATAATGCAGAAATGATGAGTCACTATGCACATTGGGAAAATTTTATTTGGCACATTGATTAGTTGGACAAGCATGGTTCAGGGCAACTAGAAATGCAGGTCTAATTGTAGATTTTGACACTGAGTGCAAGGTCAATAAATTCCAAATCACACTACGGCACTTCACTTCTGAAGTATCATATTTCAGCCACAAATATGATGTGCAAACTGCATTTTAAAAATTTCTGATGATTAGTTGAATGCTTTGTGCATGCCACTTAGTTGAGAAATTACTGACAAACTGAACTAAACAAATAAAGAAAACATTTCCAGTAAAATGAAATCTGCATTACCGAGCTTTCATTAATATGGTAACATCCAGTCTATGATCTATGCACAAAACACATTAGCATAACTTGAAAATATATGTTTGCCATTAGGACAAACGTTGCTAGTATATGCTATATTTGGATGTGTAGCTACCACTATTTTTTTCTAATAAACTCCATTCAAGTAAATGCCAGACTAACATGGGAAACACTTTATTAAAAGTAAAAGTAAATGACACAGCAAACATATTAGGAAAACTAATTGATATATTAAACTTCAAAATAAATAATTGACATGTAACATGCACTGTGGTAAATTCCACAGTTCATCATAACACAAAACCAAAAGTTCCAGGTTGCCAAAAACAATGGCACATTATGAAGTTCTTGCCATCCAGGGTTTCGTTACATGAAATTTGTTTATTCCAAGCAATAAAAACTGCTTTAAATGTCTAACGTTTCAGAATGTTATTCCAGAGATCAAATTTTAAATGTTAATGCCTTATGATCATTTTTCCCTACGTACTCCAGTAAAATTTAATTCATCCTTAAAATTCTTAAGCAATTTCTAACTGTGAATCAAGCAAGTTATCACTATGCAAGAATAGATAAAACTGGTTTAAAAATTTCAACATTGTGAAATATACAGATTAAAAACAGGTTTAAAAATATCAGATTAAAACTGAAGTGTGGAAATGATACATTGCTATCAAAACGCATCACATACACAGATGCACACAAGAAAACACTTCAAAGTGCTGAGACCATGCATTTATTAAAGTCTTCATACTTAAATGCAGTAATATTGTAATTTTTCAACAGTGAATATTCAACATACTACAGTGCCTAACCATTTTGCTGTTTCTTTTGTTACACAAAGACAGAACCCAATCATGTACAAAAATGTACACAATATCTTTCAATAGATATTTTCTAAGAAGCACCATTGTAGTCAATCTTAAATTTCTGCTTTCAATAAAAGGGTCCTTGTGCTGTTTACATTCAGAGGCTTTGAAAGTACTACTTATTAAAATCATGCAAAAAACATAGCTGCTTAAATTACACAGATACAGTAGATGCATGCAATGATATCACAGTTACAAATAGCATTATAAAGCAACACCCATCTTACTTCTTTGAATGACAAGGAGACTCAAAAAGTTGTCATATTGTTTCCAAAAGTGTTTCTTTAAGAAAAACAAGATCACTGCACAATAAACCTTACACTTTGTTCTGCTGTAGAGCAGTTTTCATCAGTAAAAAGTGGCACAGGAAGTTATACTGAAAGCAGGTATTTTGCATTAAAACATTCATTAATCAAATGCTGCCAAATATTTCACTTTGCAGAACAAATCTCAATGTTAATACACTTAGTAAAAGTAACAGCAATTCATTAAACATTTACTGTATATTAGTGCTTTCTGTACCATTGTGGACAGCAAACTACAGTATCAAACAACTTCAATCTATTATCTACAGCAAGTGTAATAGGTGTAATACCTCAACTTTCTGGCTCAGACTCTGCCCACTTTGATAGTTTAAGAGGAAATCTACTGAAAATCACTACTCTGCCTTTCTGCTCTGAACAGAGTAGCAACTTTGTGACAAATCCTTTAGAAAACTGAAATTCAAACTGAAAATTTAGTTCTGGAACTGAAAAAACATTAAGCGTTTTCTAGCTTTTTAATACAGCAAGCGCAGATGAAAATGAAATAAATCTATCAATCTGCAGTTTGTAATCAGTCTTCATGGATAATGGATAGATAAATGATTCTGTATTATACACTATTTCATGAACAGATAATTCAAAAAAACATTTAAGTACCCACAGTAAATATATTATTACTGTCAATTCCAGAACAAGATGTATCAACCTGACGAAGCATTAGTCAGTACAGATTTAGTTACTCTGGAGCCATCTACTGTTCATAGCAATCTTGAGATATAACAATACCCTTTGCTCATTACCATGTAACAAGCACCAGAGTAAGTGCACGGATTGGCTTTAGGCAAGGGTTATGTTACAAAAGAGGTAAGCACCAGTTCCATTGATAAAGTGTTCAACACATTGCTCACGGTTAAGGTAGTACTGATCAACATCAAACCAACTTAGAGTGATTTTGCTGTATCTTGCTTGCTAATAAGAACTTCCAAAAGCCTGACTCTGGCTTTTATGCGTTTATATTCTCTGTACTCTTCAATCATTGGAGTACGATCTTCTTTCTGTACATTCCTAGAATATTCAAGCACATGAGATTCAAAATTGAAATGCGAGTTACAATTATTTATTAGTGACAATTAATTTACAATTTGTGCTCATAAGTTAAACTCTATTCCAAATATCTTAACATACATGCTATAAAACATTCTAAAATGTTCATTCAGATAACAAACTAATTTATGTATAAAATCTTACTTTATCTGTATGACTGGTCCAAATCTACATTGCATACTGAAGTGAACTAAGGCATGTGCAAATTAGTGTGCTAAAAGTCATTTTATACTGAAAACTTTATACTCTAAACCAAACACTGATGAGAAAGCTAATACAGTACATGGACTATCCACCATATTCAAAGCCATGCTATGCTACAATCAGGTGTAGAATATTAACATGTAGTGGGGAGTGAGAGCAAGGAAAAGGTGGGGTGGCGTGAATGGGTGAATAAAAAGCTTTTTCTCAATGCATGTTCTTCCAATTAAAAAAAATAACGCAAACAAACCTTCCATTTTTTTTATAGAACTTTTCTTCAAACTCACGCAGTGTCTTACGTAATTTCTTTCTGTCATCTCTTGCTTTCCATAGTTGTTCAAGCAGTTCTGGCCTAAAACAACCAAAAACAATAAACTTAAAAATGTGTAATTAACTGTAGGAAGCTATATGAAAAGACATGCTCAAATACCAATAATAGCTGAATATGCCAGCCAGCCTCCCAAATAATAAATTAAGCAATTTAAAAATACATACCTGGTTCATATACATTTATTTTTTGATAGAGACACAAAATGACATTAATATTGGCATTGAGTTTCCACTTTGGGTGCATTTAGTGATCCAGACAGTGTCAAAAAATGCAGCCATTTTGAGCAGTGTTTATTTTCCCTCAAACTTCTTGCATACAATCAAATGCGAAATACAAGCAGGGTAATTTGTAAAAAAAAAAAGATTGGCTTAAAAAATTAATATATGGGATTAGTGGTGCTGGAAGAGCACAGCAGTTCAGGCAGCATCCAACGAGCAGCGAAATCGACGTTTCGGGCAAAAGCCCTTCATCAGGATGAAGGGCTTTTGCCCGAAACGCCGATTTCGCTGCTCGTTGGATGCTGCCTGAACTGCTGTGCTCTTCCAGCACCACTAATCCAGTATTTGCTTTCCAGCATCTGCAGTCATTGTTTTTACCCCCTTAAAAAATTGATATGTTGAGTTGTACTCTGGTGCAGCCTGGTTGATGCAGCCAAAAATAGTTTTTAATCACAAAAAGCAAGCATGGCAGTTAGCATCTTGTTCACTTGGAGTAATCAAACTTTAAAATTACTGAACATGGTCCAAAAAGAGAGAATAATTTTCGCTATAGACCACAGATCAGCAATCACTCTTTTAGTTATGAAAAATCATTCAAATGTTTTCAACTTATGCATGTATACCTGCAACCAGAAGAATCTGTACAAATTTTAGCGGTTAAAGCAACAAAAAAAAGAGTAAAATTTGCAGAAACTTAATGATTGATTCATTGTGGAAGTGTGTCCATTTTGTGGGGAGGACACTCTTCAAGAATGACATATTCTAAAACAAGCAACTAAATTATGCTGAACTAAATTCAACATAAAACTTGCAAAGTTTGCACCGACTGCATGAACTGTGCCAAGAAGTAGAGTAGAAACTCTACCCCTTTGGTTCACTGTTTCAATGTAGTCCACTGCTCCTGTGGAAAGAACTAGGACCTCAATTTTCTGATTGTCAGATATTGTTTCTGCAGTGTAGGTGGGAGTTGCATGACAAGACCCTGTGGAATCCCCGAAGTAGCAAATTCAGGATAAGTTTGAAGATTAAATACTTAATCATTACCCTGGAGTTAAAACTAAATTGATCCCAAGAATCTACCACCTCCATTAATGCATTCAGAACTTAACACCAACACCACCACCACCACTCCTCCTCCTCCTCCCCCTGCCCCTGCAGGACCTGAACATCTCCCCAGGGACCCAACACTTACTAATCCTCTGGATTAACCATCCAGATTCACTTCCCTGACAACATTCTCTCTTTTATGCCAGATCCACTACAACTTGCCCACGAACCCCCTCTACCAATGTATCAGATATGCATTTCAATCTACCCCTAAATACTCCACAACTTATCTGGCACTACCATCTGGCACCATAACCTTGCACCTGTCTTATGTAATTAATCTTTCACAGGAGACGTGAAACTGGCTGCATTACTGGAATTTTTTTTTAAAACCCACAGATTCTGGCAATTACTGCCATGAATAGGGGACATGGTTTACAGGGTTTGCCTTACCCCAACTATTTTGCATTAGGAGGATATAGCTAGATTTAAAGTACACTTCATTTTCTGAAGAAGCCATGATCAGAATCACCTGCCAGAATGGCAGAGCTCTATTTTAACAGTAAAAAGTTGGAATGCACTAGCAATTGGTGATTGCCATTCCTCAGAAAATCCAGTCCAATACATTAATTTTACTTATATAGGTGATAAGATAAAATTACTCTAAGAACTTCATTCAATGTTCATCTGATGATTTATTATTCAAAATAGAAATTACAATTTTTCAATTGGAATAAGGGACTGCAAGAGTCTTGGAGTATTCCACAGGATTAAAATATGCTTAATTAATTTCAGCACCAAATAGAGCATAACCTTGACAATGGCAGTGTAAAAGCACAGAATGTAAAATGAAAATGATTATAAACACAGTAGATAATTGGGCATGTTTAATCATTTTCCATAAACAGCTTGCCAAATACTGCTAAAACGGAGACAGCCCTCTAATAATTTGAATTCAATCTCAGTTTCAAGTAATGATACTCAAGTCATCTGGTGTACAAACTCACAAAAACAGCACATCAAGTCCACAGGAAGGTCACAGTATGTATAAAATGAAACTTCTGGCCTTGGCACGCTCCCTCTCAGACACATTTATTTTTGGATTTTTAAGTATTAGTGGTTTAAAATTTTAGTTTTCAAAATTGAAATCTGATAGGAAACCAGAGTAAATTCCATATCAGACATAACACCATAACAACTTTGCTTCTCTTTCTGGGAGGGGATGGAAGCAACAACAGTGAGTGCAATGAAGGGACAAATGGAACAAGCGTGAAGTATGCACTATCTAGAACAAATGTAAGGATAAAATCATACTGAAGACCTTCAATCAACACAGACTTCCCACACACAATTTTATTTCTATGTTTTAGTCACACTTGTTGGTCGAGTTTATAATAAATATTTATTTCAGCATTTATAACAACGATAGTCTTTGTGATCATATTGCATTGTAATTACATTCTCGTGCAAATAGTGGCACTCTAGCACCACTGATAAAAAGACTGTAGGCAGAGGAATGACATGCTTGTAAGTAATGTGAGTTTAGAAACAGGGTGGGACAAGATGAAAACGCAAGTGAGAAATTCAATGCTTTGAAAACAGTCAACTATTACAGATCTGTAAAGTCAAATTTGTTATTTGCGGAATAATATACAACATCTAAACGTTTAATAAATTTATGGAGTGTATGGAGGGAGGCCAGTGTGAATTAAACCCATGTGAAAAGGTGATAAAACCATGAATACAAACATCAGAAGCAGTAGTATAGGTGGAAGCAAATTATTAAACAATGAGATGAGCAAGTTCAGTTCTGGACTTTTAAAACCTAAGCGATCCATACAGAGAAAAACAACTCAAAAACTTTGCAACCCACCCAGGCTAAAAAAAAAAGAATATTAAGAGAATGTTAGGACTGGAAGAGATAAAACGAATTCAAGTAGATATAGGTATGGACTGAATATGGGCCCACACTTGGCAAACGGTACTCAACTTTAGGAAAGTTGAATAAATACACATGGGCAGGGCTAATACTAAGAAAAATGGCACTACAGGGTCACAAATCTGAAACAACTGATGAGAGAGACACCAAGATATTACAGTTCAAACTCTTTAAAAGGTTCACGAGCATTGCTTTAAAGGTACTTGTGAATGAAATAGGGTTCTAGACTGCATCCATTTAATTAAAATAGTACAAAAGAAAATTCGGCATGAATTAAGATGGTGCTTTTATTTTGAATCAACAACAATGTGTACTGGTATAATATTAAATAAATCCGTCAGTTTGCCTAGAGGATCACAGAAAAATTACATTTAAATTCAGAAGAATGTTTCTTTCTCATTAAGACTTTTGGTACAAGACGAATTCATTCTCTCCTCTCTCAACAACTAAAGACAAAAAAAGACTTGATGCTCAAATATTTCAATTATACTTACATTGATGCAGCATGCATGCTTGATACCCCTAAGTCAAGACTCAGCCTTACTGAAGTCTCTTTTACAGTTGATGCAATTGTATTGTGATCATTATCCAACTGATCTAAGAAGTTCCTAGCATGTAAGTCTGGCCTTAGGGTAAGGGTGAAGTCAGCTGTTACATTACAGTCATCCTCATCCTCCTCCTCTTCCTAAAAAACAAAAACAAAGAAAGCTGCAAGCCTGTACTGTATGATCAATGTCCATGAATAAAATACTGTTAAATTCACATTAAATTTCTAAAGATTTAGGTCAGTCACATAACACATTTATTTCATGACTAAGATAATAACAAGGATAGCAATAAGCCACAAGATCAATCTTTTTGCTACACTGCTCCTGTAATGATGAGCAATATATGATAATAATCAATGAGCTCCTGTAAATAACAATGGAAGTTAATTGGTCAAAGCAAGTGAGCAGCAACTTCCTTTTAACAACTCCTTCCACAATAAAATGAATTTGTGTTCTTTTGTTCAGCTGGGCAGTGGGTGATGGTGGAGAGGTGGGAAAGAAAGAACAAACATGGAATAACTTTTATTCCCAAGATTTCAGGAACCAAATTCCAATTCTTTCAGTTTGGTAGTCTGCCTGAAAGAAATGATGGATTCAAGATCACATCAACCACTAAGAAATGCCAAAACAAAAGCATTTAACGGACAGGACAAGTGTTTGACACATTTGGAGCCATGAGTAAGCATCACATGGAATAACAGCTACTACTGGATTTATGTTCTTTTGTTTGGAAACACCTGTCAGTTGAGGTTCTGACTTCAGCCTCAAGTAACATCTGTGCTGTTCCCCACAAAATATTACAGATGTCGAGGCCTAGAATAGAAGAAATTTCTGGCAAAAGCATACATCCCAGTCATCTTTGTTGTATTATGTAGACCAGACATGAAAGCACTACTGTGAATAATCTGTTCTTATTTAGTATTACACCATACTGCATTTACAGTTTATTAACAACCTCCAATTCAACTACTAGTTACACCAACTAGCAGTATTTCTAAACAAGAATTAAATAACAAACATGTAATTTATTTTCGTAACTTGGTATATAATTGTTTCTTCAAACACTTTTAAACTGAACTTTAATAGGTATTATAGAACTAACAATAAAATGTTCAATGAGATTTCATAAACTGCCATTCAACCAAAAGTAGCTTGAAATATTAGAAATACAAATGAAACCTTACTTTTACTTCTTCAAAGAAGTGAGCAGTTTCACCTTCAATGATTGGCTGTAATGTCTGGCCACGGCGTTTGGTTGATGGAGAGCCCTGGAAGAAATTGGTGAAAAAGATCATTGTTATCCTGCCTTGTTGAAGACTCGATAGTAAGAATGGGCCTAGTGGCAGTTCTCTCCTTGTCATTTTGAGATTATAATTCAGAAAACTGATTCCACTTGACTTTGATAACATCTCCAAAACTTAATGAATCATGTGTTCAGAAATTGTATGTTACGAAACTGTAAGTAAAGGTGACAAGAATTCAAACTGTTTTTATTCCTGCAGATCTCCAATTAACACAAAATGTCAGATTACCAATTCCAGAATGGAGGAAAATTGATTCACAAGACATTGAGAAAACCTGATCTGAGAGAACTGGCCACTACCTTTCCATTGTTGCAACAGTTTTAAAAACCTAAAGATCACTTCTGATTGTTGACTTAGGTTCATCTCCCATAGCCACTTCGGCATCTCTTCAAAATAAAAACACAGAACAAAATAACCTTTTTAAAATGACAGCATTGTCACCCGGTGTAACACGTAAGGATTGGAGGAATAGAGATAGGGTATCTTTCAGTCACTGCTGGAAAGTTAGCACTGAAAATAGAGATAATTATTGTGCTTGTACTACTGTATTACACAATTTTCTTACTTGTTTGAAATGCATTGCGCTACACATCCAACGTAGTTTCATTGGCTTTATATGCTGCTGCTGATCTTGTTTAGGAGTAAAACAAATGTTCCTTTCTCAGCTAACATTCTTGATTCCTTTACAATAATAGCTTGCTATTTACCTTTCTAGTCTCTACTGTCTTTTCTTTCTTCTGGGCAACTGATTATTAATTTAATTGAGATGGTGTATGGAAACCTGCAGTTTTAAAAGGCTTGTATATGACATATCCCTTTCACCCCAAGTGAAACTAAACTTCTCAGAAAAAGAGTCAAGTCTTCGCTGATGTTAGTTGTTTGAGAATAAAAGGGCAAGAAAAAGATCGAATTGGAGGTGACGGATTTCAGTCTGTATTGCGTTGCAGAACATAGACAAAATTCCTTGTGCTCAGGAGAAGCAAGCAGAGCTCTATAAAAGGTCAATTGCAGTTCAACAGTGAGCAAATCCCTGGAGCACTTCATGAAGCAATGTGCAAACAGGTTAAAAGGGACTGATACCTAAAAGCAGTGCAAATAACTTAAGCATTCTAAAGAGTGGAGCTTTTGAATCAGGAGACAGAAACCAGTGTTGTTGATTGCTTGGGAGAAAAGCAACTCAAAAAAATGCCATCAGCACCTGATCCAAGGTGGGCAGACTTTGCAGTCAGTATTAACCACAGTTGGGGACCTCCACAGAATAAATCCATCAGTTAAAGTGATGTGAGGGCCAAATCCAATGAGTGGAAGTAATGAAGGATGCCATTTCCTGGATGTAGACTTTGAAAGACAGAGACAACAAATGCTGCTATATCTGTCCTGGAACAATGCTGAAAACTTGAGAATAATAATTTTGTCATATCAATTATTTCAGATGAGTTATTAAATTTGTTTCTGGGATGTGAATGTTGCTGGCTAGACCAGCATTTATTCACTCCACCCAACTCGCGCAAACTGATCTGAAGATGGTGACAAGCTACCTTCACGAACCACTAAAATCCATTTGCATGTACATCCACAGAGCTGTCATGGAGAGTTCTAAGAGCTTGAACCAGCAACAGTGAAGTAACAGCAAGGTAGTTCCAAGTCAGGATGGTTTATGACTTGGAGAAGAACTTGCAACTGGTGGTAATTCCTTGCATTTTTTGCTCACATATTTCAAGATGGTAGTCGTCATGGATTTAAAAGATGCCAAAGGAGCTTTGTTGCAATGCACTTTTAGATGATGGTGTGCACAAATACTATGGTGTGGTGGCAGTGACAGGACAGATGTTAAGGTGGTAAGTGAGTGCCAATCATGCAGGCTGCTTTGCAATGGATGGTGTTGAGTTTCTGGAGATCTGTTGGAGCTATTATGAGGAGAGCATTTTATTGTTTTGTGGATGGTGAACAGACATTGGGAGACATGTGGTCAGTTACTAGTTTCCAGAATTTCCAGTCTGTAATTTGGGTCTTATAGCTACAGTGTTTATATGGCTAGTCCAGTTCAGTTCCTGGTCAAATGGTAACTCCCCACCCCACCTACCCTGGATTATAGGTAGTAGGGAATTCAGCAATGCCATTATCACTGAACTTCAAGGAAAAAAAATATTATATTCTCTCTTATTTGAGGAACCTTGCCTGGCATTTGTGTGGTATAAAATGTTATTGACCTGGATGTTGTCTCGATCTTGCTGCATCTGGACAATGGCTACTTTAGCAAGCAACACTGAACAATGTTCCCTGATGACTGGACACTTTCCACATCAGACCTTGTTACAAGAAAGAACATCTATGAAGTAGTTGGTCAGGACTAAAATATTTGCCTGAAGAACTCCTGCAGTAATGTCTTGGATGATTGACCTCCAACCAGCATAACCATTTTACTTAGTGCTAAGTAGGATTGCATACAGCAGAGAATTTTGCCCAACTTGCACAACCTCCTGATATCAGACTTGATTAAATGTTGCCTTAATGTCAAGGAAACTTGACAAAGTATGCTATCAAGAAGCCTGAGCAACTTCTACGTTCCTATTGAAGTGTGACTTGCCTGGTAATGCATGCTTAGTTTTATCTTGATTTTGAATTTGAATGTTACAGTAACTGTGTTAAAAAGTGAAGTCTGGCAAATTAAATCCTGCTGCCAGGATTGTTTGGAGATTCCTTTCTTTTAAAGGTTAATGGTCTCCATGGGAATCATAACACAGACCAGATGGCTAACAAGTTCTTGCAGTTATACCGTATCCTAGATTTGACAGGGAGAATAGGAAGGATTGAGGGGGAAGCAAAAAAGAAATGGGTGTCTGTCTTCATAGATATAGCATCTATAGTGCAGACTACTGAAATCTCTTAAGGTATTGGATTTATGAAGAGCTGAGAAGAAAAAAACCTGATCCATTAAAAGTTTAAAGCCATTGGTTCAGTCTGACTTGAAATCCTGAACAATTTTACTCAACATTTGCAACAGAAGGGGCCTGAACCACTGAAAATTATCGACTTGCAAGTGCACCCTTTGGATTTATAACAATTGAATGTTCCAGTGCCTAGATTCCCAAGGTGCAAAGAAGAAACTCATGTGTAAAGCTGGAAGTACAAACAAAGCAGACAAATTTCTGCATCAATACTGGCCACTGAAAAGAAAAGTAATCCTATTCCTTTCCGTTCAACTAAAACAAATTGGACATCCAATCATTTACATTTTCAATAGTTCACATTTAATAGAGACGGTTAACTGTGCTTACTGCTGAAGCCAGCTGTAAGGTAAATGTTTGATGTTAGAAGAATCAATTATAAAGGAATATTTCAGTCACAAAGCAGTTGCCCATGACCACACTTTTATAAGACATCATGAGCTAGTGGCACTCCCTCATTTACAAGAATACTAGCAAAATAAAATTGTATTAAACAATGCCAAATGTGTGATAAAGCTGCCTTTGCTTCCTCAAAGATTGATGTATAACTGTGAAGCTAATCAAATTTGCAATTCTGTACCATCTCAAGCAACCACAAAAAAACTATATTTGCAGACTACAATCTGCTGACAATCAGCTTTCCTTTCTAACCAGAGTGAGATAATCTTGTGAGAGAGGTACAGTTGAAACAAAAAGTACGAGAATACCACGACCAAATTTGGAATGAGTTCAAAAACAAAGGCTGTAATGTTGCCGTTATCAGTTTGTGAGAAAGGCCTAGGACACTGGAAGCAAATCCTATAACTGGCTGTGCGATTGACTGTTGGGCTGAAAAGGACTTGGACTTATGCATCTTCCTTTGCAATACGAGCTCTACCTCACATCCAACACATTCCATCCTTCCAGTGCGGGTTAACATCAATCTAGATCAATCTGAAATAGTGCAAGGTCTGACGGCAGGTAGATGATTTTTAATTGGAACTCATCTGGGTCTGTATGTAGGTCAAATGATCTAACAACATTGAGGCAGTGTACTGGAAGGACGGAATGTGTTGGATGTGAGGTAGAGCTAGTATTGCAAAGGAAGATGCATAAGTCCAAGTCCTTTTCAGCCCAACAATCAGTCGCACAACCAGTTATAGGAATTGCTTAAATCTCCTACCAGATGCCAAACCAACCTTCAGATTGTATAATTCCACTATTATTAACACACTGACTACTTCCAAATCCACTATCACTTATGGCTTTCATTATCTCAGTCCATCTACTGTCAAAACCATCACTCACGCATTTGCTACCTCTACACAAGACCACTCCATTATTGTCCTCACATGTGGTTCCACCTCTTGCATTTTGTGAACTTCAATACACCCAAATTTCTAGCTACCTATCTCATCAGTCACCATATCCCAGTGACCCATTACCCTTGAACTCAAGCATCACTCTGTCTCGAGCACTGAACATATTCATATTAAAGTTTTCATCTTTGCAATCAAATCCATAGTAAAACCTCTTTCCATCCCTCCTTGCAACCCCCTCCATCTTTACATCTCCAAGCCTGGTAATCCTGCAACTGTGGTCTGCTGTCCACTGCTTTCATCCCAGCACTGACAACCATGCCTCCATTGTCTATACCTCAATCTCTGGAAGTCCTTTCTTGCCTCATTTACATCCTTTAAGACACTTTAAAGTCTACTTCTTTGAATAAGTATTTGGTCACTTGTATTAAAGTCTTCTTCTCTGGCTCATCTGTCAAATTTTGTTTGACTACGCAGCAATGACGTGCCAGGAGATATATTATTGTGTTAAAGGAACTGTATAAAATGCAAAATGTTGTTAATTTGATTACTTTGTGGGAGCTTCACACTTACAATAACTGGTATTGCACTTGCTTTGGCCAACATCTGTTTCACAAGGCGATATCGATCATATAATGGTTTCACTAGCTGCTTTTCTTCCCTTGTTACCTGGAAAATTAGTCAGGTTTCATTAATTATGGAGTGCTAAGCAGGATAGTAAACTGGACATAAATGTATTCTCTTACAGGATAATTAGTGACAGAACTGCTTTTATAAATAGTTTTATTGTCTCAATGTCTGTATCAAAAAAATTAATGCATGGAATAATGAGTTATTACATTGATGTTACACTTCAAAAAAACAGATTTGTTTTCTGGCTTTTTCCATTTACCTGTAACTTTAGACTATTACCTATCAATAATTCCTGATTTTGACTTCAGAAAATATTTACAAACCATTTTACCTTCACTTTGGGAATCTTTGATGCTTCCAGGATCATGTTTTTAAAAAAAAAAGTGAGGACTGACTTCCAAAGTTTTTAATTGTAATTTGTCAGTATTAGAGGAGAAAGTGAGGACTGCAGATGCTGGAGATCAGAGCTGAAAATGTGTTGCTGGAAAGTGCAGCAGGTCAGGCAGCATCCAAGGAACAGGAGAATCGACGTTTCGGGCATAAGCCCTTCTTCAGGAATGCCCTGAAGAAGGGCTTATGCCCGAAACGTCGATTCTCCTGTTCCTTGGATGCTGCCTGACCTGCTGTGCTTTTCCAGCAACACATTTTCAGATTTGTCAGTATTAGTCAATGTTAAAATGCTTCCTCTTCCACTCTTCAAAAGGTAATAATTGTACATCACACAAAATTCTGAGTCATTTTTATGGATTAACAGATTAAAAATACAAATACTTACCACACATGAACAAACATCAATACGAACACTCATTAGTGGGTTTGCACTCTCCCATCAGCTCTATCATATTTTACTTAACTGCATCAAATTCACTCCTTACTTGATAAAAGATTTTTATTTTTAAGTGTATAAAATAATTAATTCAATGCTTACCATTTAAGTTTAGATTTCAAACAAGTCAATAATTATGCTTGATCAATAATTTCTAAAAATAGATAAAAGTAAGTTTACCGGATGTCCATGAATACTCTCAAAGTATAACAAGCTCTTCTGAAGGGCTATCTTCTCTGCTGTTAAATGATTTTGACGCATTTCCTGTGAATTAGATGGATTAATTCCAAATATAAGTGAAATAACATTGGCAACACATAATATTCCTATTTATAACAGGTAGATTTGCAAAGACGAAATCTCTCATTTCCCCCAACATGGCTATTAGACAGTCTATAGCAATGTCCTATAGGACTTGGCTATCTTGTCAGTAGGTTGCTATTGAGACATTCTTGGTAATGGACCTAAAGTACTCCTCCCAGAATAGATCTCAGACCTTTGCCACTTTCAGTGCTTCTTCCAAGTGATGTATAAAACACACTGATTCTGCAGCTGAGGGGTGCAGTGGGTAATAATTAGCAGAAGGTTTTCTTGCCATGTTTGACTTGATACATGAGACTTCATGGAGGTGCAAGGTAATGTTAAGCAACTTCAAGGTAATTCTCTTACGTTTGTGTATCACTATGCCATCAACTCTGGTAGGTTTGTCCTGTCAATGGGTCAAGACATACCCAGGGATGGCACTGGTCACTTCTTTCTCACCAAACCAAACTTATGTCTATAGAACAGCTTTCCCAGTCTTGGCGTAAGCCTCCAAGAGTTACTAAGGTAGATTAACAGGATTGTTTTTGTGCCTAGGTCAATGACTTTATAGCAGTTCTATATAATAGAGTGGTCTTTTCAAAGATCAAATAATTCAATCATGTGTCTAGGTCTGGAGTGATGCTTGGGCCAGACCAGCTAAATGACAACAAATTTCCTTCCACTCAAGAACGAGATGGACATTTACACCAGTGAGCAACGGTTTCATGATCACCATGATGATGATGATGATCTTTTTATTCCAGATTTATTAATTGAATGTAAATTCAATCAGCTGCCTTGATCAAATTTGCACCAGTGGCTTTGGCCTTGGCCTCTGAAGTATTAGTCACATGTCATTACCATAATGACATTTGCTATCTAGACAGTACCTTAATATCTTCAGGCCAGTCTTCCTCGGCTCGTTTTTCTTTAAGTCTTTTTAAGATAGTTTCCAGTGTTGCTTCCTTAGATGGCTTTTTTTCTTTCTCTAATGTTTCTTTCGATTCATCTCTTTGTTCATGTTCCAAACAGGAGCCAAAGCTCTTTGGAAGAGTATTGCTCCGTGGTCGTATTACAGGTAGAACTTCCAAATCATTTTCTGAAGTTTTATATTTTACCTCTGCAATGGAAGTAGAAACAAAAATACATTGCACAAATGGATGTTTATATATGCAGCTATTATTCAAATTGCATCAAGTTCCAATTCATAGCAGCTATTGCATCAAGTTCACTAAGAATTTTCAATTTGATTAATTAAAACACAACTTTAATCAAATAATTAATTTCATGGAAGAGATAGGGATTGCAATCCCAGTAGGTCATCAAGATTCTTCTTCTTACATCATTAGCTTAATTATTTTGTATTGTAAATGTGACCATATTGATTTGATAAAATTTTAGACTTTGAATAATAAATGCAACTTTGTCCAAAGTGGCTCTCACAGCAAGATGAATCGTAAATTAAATTTACAAAGGTGAAAACAGAGTTAGAAATAACAGTTATTTCAATGAAAGTGGGACAGAATAGCAAAAGAGAGAAACAAAAAAAAAAAAGAGGGTAAGTGGACAAGTCATATAAATGCTACATATATAGAATACAACTTATATCGAGGTTGGTAGGACAAAGAAAATGGACATTCAGAATGGAAGCTTCAAAACATGGCAGGAAAGCAATGCATGAATATTTTCTGGAGGAATGGCTGCTGGATGTTTAAGATAAGGGAAAGACAAAGAAGTTAACAATTGAAGGCTAAGTGAGAAGAATAGTATGTAGGTTTTTCATACATAATCATAGATGAAGATGGATTGAGAAGTTTTACTAATTATCATATCCTATGCAGTTTTATAATTAACTTTTTTTCCATTCATGTTACTGTTACAATGCTTTAAGTTCCCTATTTGTTTCAGAACCCCTCTCAGCGCAAGAATCCAATTACATTTGCACATCCACAAGTATGCTATTTCACCAAATTACATGCTCTCAGTTCTCCAGATGACAAAATTAATGGGTCTTTAATACTTCCCGTCCCTCTACTTAATGTTTACATTCAGACCATGACCTTAAAGGTCCATATCTGATTTTCTCTTTTTCACCCTCATCTGAATCTCTCAACTCAGATTCAAACATCCTCCTACATTACACCGTCAGCTCAGTTGCCCTAACACGTCCACAATGTATTATTAAGAAACAAATAGCGGGACATTTAAAGTCATATAGCATGGAAACAGATCCTTCATTCCAACTAGTCCAAGCCAACAATGTTCCCAAAATAAACTAGTCCCACTTGCTTGTGTATGGACCCTACCCCTCCAACCGTTCTTATTCATTTACTTGTCCAAATGTCATTTAAATCTTTTAACTGTACCTGCATCAATTACTTCCTCTGGCAGTTCATTCCACAACAAACCACCGTGTAAAATGTTTGCCCCTCACATCCTTCTTAAACTTTTCTCCTCTCACCTCAATAATATGCTCCCTAGGTTTGAATCCCATACCCTAGCAGGGACCCTTGCTTTTCACATTATCTATGCCCCTCATGATTTTATAAATAAAAGGTCATCCTTTAACCTCCTATGCTCCAGTGGAAAAAGACCCCGACTCTCCTTTCACTCAAATCCTCCATTCCCAGCAATATCCTGGCAAGTCTTTTCTGAATCTTCGCCAGCTTAATAATATTGTTCCTAGAGCAGGGCGACCAGAACTGCACACAATGCTCCAGAAGAGGCCTCACCAATGTCTGGTAGAACCTCAGCATGTCCCAATCCTTCTATTCAAAAGTCTGAGCAAAGAAGGCAAGCATCCTAAACGCCTTCTTAACCACCCTATCTACCTGTGATGCAAATTTCAAAGAATTATATACCTGAACCCCTAGGTCTCTGTTCTATCCATGGCCATACCATTAATTGTATAAACCTTGCCCTTGTTCTGTTTTGCCAAAATGCAATACCTCACCTTTATCCAAATTAAATTCCATTTGCCACTCTTTGTAATCTTAGATAACCTTCTTCGCTGTACATATAACCACCAACTTTGGTGTCATCCACAAACTTACTAATTGTGTCTTCTATATTGATTTCTACTTCAAAAAGCTTAACACAAAGAGAGTCAACATAGCTTTGTGGAAAGAAAATTATGTTTGACAAATTAATTACAGTTCTTGGAGGATTTAAGCAGCACAATTGATAAACGGAACTAGTAGATATGATGTATTTGGTTTTCCAGAAGACATTTAATAAGATATTGCATAAAATATTACTGCATAAGAAAGCTATCAGCATGGATTGAAAATTAATCAACATACAGAGAATTGGGATTAATGGATCTTTTACAGGTTGGAAACATGCAACTAGTGGACTGCCACAAAGAACAGTCCTCAGGCTTCAATTACTAGCTATACCTACGATTTGGAAGAGAAGATACAGTGTAATGTATCCAAATTTGCTGACAATACTAAAATAGGTGAAAAGGCACACGATGACGACACAAGGAATCGGCAAGAGGACATGGATAGGTAAAGCAAATGGACAAAAAGTCAGCAGATAGAGTTCAATGCAGCAAAGTGCAACAGGGCAGCAAAGTAGCTCAGTGGTTTGGATAGCACAGCTGGCTCGCAGTGCCAGGGACCCAAGTTCAATGCCAGCCTCGCATGACTGTGTGGAGTTTGCACATTCTCCCCGTGTCCGCAGGAGTTTCCTCCCACAATCCAAAGATGTGCAGGCTCGTTGAATTGCCCATCATGTTCAGGGATGTGTAGGTTAAGTGCATTAGTCAGGGCTAAATGTAGAGGAAGAGGATAGCGGAACGGGTCTGGGTGGGTTACTCTTCAGAGGGTCAGTCTGGACTTGTTGGGCCAAATGGCCTGTTTCCACACTGTAGGAATTCTATTCTGTTACTCACTTTGAGGAGAAAGTCTGCTTTTTGATTCTATTACTTAAATAGAGACTCGAAGAAAGTGCAACACAGAGGGATCTGGGTATTATTCTGCATGAAAGGCAAAAACTTAAAGTTAGAGTGCAGATACAGCAAGTAATGAAGGCAGCAAATTGAATTTTCATATTTATTGCTAAGGGCTTGGAGTTTAAAAATAGGAAAGCCTTGTAGCAGGTGTGTAGGATGTAAGGTGAGGCTGTACCTGGAGTACTATGTACAGTTTTGGTTCATGTGTTTTAAAAAAGTTGAAAGTAAAACTAAGATTGTTCTGTTCATGTTATTGGCTTGAACTACTTAGCGACAGCATTTTTCTTCCATCAGTAAACATTTTATCCTTTAAATTATAATTCTCCAATCACTAGCTGAAAGTATAAGCTCAATAACAGCAAAAGGACAGTTATTTGTGATAGCAGTATACTTTAAGCACTGTTATCAGTGTTGAGGCATCAATTTACAAGTCAGTGTAAAGATCACAATTTTATTATCTGCATTTTTTGGCTATGGACTGAAATGGGAAAAGGGCTGTTTTAAAACCAAGGAATTGCTGCAATTTATATTAAAAAAAAGTTTACTCTGGATTTCAGTAACTCGTGTTTACTCTGCTTTTTTGTTCAAAGTGGGAAAGACTGTTTGGTGATATGTTGGCACCAAGGAGGCTTACAAAGTAAGATTTGGTGACAGCAGATTGCAGGTTGCTGATTGGTTGATGACAAGATTATGGATGACAAAGACCATCTGCCTGACAACGAGCCAATTGGCTCCTAGATGTCTGAACAGCTCAAGAGTGTGCATATTAGCAGAAGCCTTTGGGCTGCTGCAAACAACAGATGATGTACCTTCTTCTCCAGTAAAATACTTAAAACAGAAGAAAGGCAGGTTATTTTCCCCTTACCAGTTGCTATAAGCTGTGCCTTTAATCAATAACTAAGAGACTTTGTAGTGAGTGCAAAATAGCCTGTGTGTCCTCAACAAAGTGAAGACAGCCTGAAGAGGAAAGAGTGAAGAACAGAAATTCTCAGCAACCAAAAGGATTATATCAGAAAACTCGGTGGGCTGGGGACCTTTAAGAGAGAGCAGATAAAAGTCAACCAAATTGCTGCTGCTCTGGAGTCAAGTATAAGAGAGATAGGTAAGGGTGGCAATTTTCCTTCCCTAAAAGACATTAGTGAACCAGATGGACGTATTTTACAAAAATGGACAGTGACTAGTTTTAATTCTAGATGTTTTTTTAAAATTCTAAAAAGCCACAATTTCACAAAATGGACTTCCCTTCAATTTCCAGCTTGCATATTATAATAGTAATATTAACTTGCAAAGTAACAAATACATACAAATGTTATACATTACAAAATTTAAATTGGACCGGTACCTTTTAACTGCTTGCGTAACTTGACCAGTTCATTCATCCATTTCAAAACCTTTGGATTTGCTACTTTGTCACTGTGGGATGGCTGTTAATATAACGAAAAAACCCTTTTAAATGATAGACGCATCAAACAAAGTATGAATTTTCCAAAATAACCAGTGCTCAAAAGTTGCTAACTCATTATTTTGCCTTTTAAATAGCATCATCATATTGACAAACCTTTCCTTCTATTAAGAGAAATGTGGAAAGGAGGAGGAATGCTACCTTATCAAAGGTGTTAGCTTTACTTTTCCAGGACTAAACACTTGACTTGGATCTCCATCTACAGTCCTCACCTTCTCCTCAGTTTTGGAATTCAATTCCACAAATGTAGCCAAGATGCTAGAAAAGCACTTTTCAACCAATGGTGGGATAAAAGGCATGTGAATATACCATAGTCTAGAGTCAGACTATAACTCATTATAGTCTTATTATAACTCAACAAGATGCAGGATGGATCATTCAAAAGTTTGTTGCTGTAACATTAATCATCTCTGCAATCACAACAAAGAGGAAGCTGGCCAGACATTAGCTGATCAACTGTTTGAGAATATATAACCAATAATACAGTAAATGGTGAATGGAAAAGCCCTAGGGAAAATTGATGTAGAGAGAGATCTGGGTGTCAGATGTACCCTGAAGGTGGCAACACAGGTTGATAAGTAGTCAAGGAGGCATATGGCATG
Source organism: Chiloscyllium punctatum (assembly GCF_047496795.1). Classification (NCBI taxonomy): domain Eukaryota; kingdom Metazoa; phylum Chordata; class Chondrichthyes; order Orectolobiformes; family Hemiscylliidae; genus Chiloscyllium; species Chiloscyllium punctatum. Next base: position 41,354,339 of record NC_092758.1, read on the forward strand.
CTTTCCTTAATGAGATGGGATATTGAGTACAAGAGTTGGCAGGTCATGTTACAGTTGTACAGGACTTTGGCTCGGCCATATTTGGAATACTACATACAGTTCTCGTCGCCACATTACCAAAATGGATGCTTTTGAGAGGGTGCGGAGGAGGTTCACCAGGATGTTGCCTGGTATGGAAGGTGCTCGTTATGAAGAGGGGTTAAGAAGATTAGGAATATTCCTGAAGAAGAGCTTATGCTCCTGCTCCCCAGATACTGCCTGACAAGCTGTGCTTTTCCAGCACCACACTCTTCGACTCTGATCTCCAGCATCTGCAACCCACGTTTTCTCCTAGATTAAGATTATTTTCATTAGAAAGACAGTGATTGAGGGAGGGACTCTGATAGAGGTCTACAAAATCATGAGAGCATAGACAGGGTGGATAGCAAGAAGCTTTTTCCCCCACAATGGGGGACTCAATTACTAGGGGTCACAAGTTCAAGTGAAGGGAAAAGTTTCAGGGAGGTATGCATGGAAAGTTCTTTACACAGAGGGTAATGGGTGCCTGCAACGTATTGCCAGTGGAGGTGGTAGAAGTGGGCACGATAACATCATTTAAGATGTATCTGGGCAGATAAACGAATGGGCAGAGAGCAGAGGGATACAGATCCTTGGAAAATAGATGACAGGTTTAGATGGAGGGTCTGAATCAGTGCAGGTTTGGAGAGCCAAAAGGCCTGTTCCTGTGCTGCAATTTTCTTTTTCTTTAACATGGAGAGGGGACAGTTTGGAAGAGATCAGACACATTTTATCAGCTGGAGGGAGGATGAAGCTACTCTCCCGCCCTCTACAATATTCTATCCAAGTTCTGAACTCTTTTGCTGAATATAAAGATCTACAACAGACACATTTTCTACTAACATGTTAGATCTTCTGCAGTGATACCAGGAGAACAGGGAATATACCAACAATGACTGAAAAACAGCTGTAAGAACCAAATAATCTCTTTGCAATCTTCATTGATGTTATCTTCTTACCTCATTCTTTAGTTTGCCAAGTTTAACATCCAATACCCTAAATTTTATTCTTTTCATATTTGAGAGTTAGTGTTTGCAAGTGTTAATAGGTAGGAGGATATATTCGCACATTAATATTTTTAACTCAATTGGTTTTAGCACTAGAACAAATGACTTACAAGCTTAAGTCAAGATTACATGCCTGGGTTAATTCTAACAAATTTTTATACAGTCAGGTATGTACTGAATGAATGACATCATATTCTTTTTAAAAACTCAAAAAAGCCTTGTGGTCAAACAAGGAGAGAGAGAGAAAGAGGGAAAAAAAGTTTGTCCTGTCTTCATCTGATCATAACAAGAGCAATGATAGCATGGGTATTTAACAAAAACGTGAAATTCCCTTTTCAAAGGACGTGTAGTGGTGGTGACACTTTATGCCAACCAGCACAGGGTCTTTGAACAAATCAGGTTTACATAAAGTTAGGGAGGGGAGAGAAATCATACGAATACTGAAATCACCATGCCTACTGGTGACAAACATACTGAAAGGTGTTTCAATGGTGAATTAGAAATTAGGAATTTTAGTAAGATGGCAATATGAAGTTTTCTGCCAAAAAGGAAATGGAGCCACAAACATAGGTTGGTATGGAGCAGAATGACAAGTTTACAATCAATGTGATTTGGCCTAAGCCTATAGCTAGGCACGAGGTCGGAACGGTTAATCGGATGTCTACTGCTGCCATACAGGTGAAGAAATTGAGGTGGGATGGGTGTGTCAAATAGACTACTAAGGAATTCTGGAAGTAATGGTGAAGGAACTGATAGGAGAGAGAGATTGCTACAAATGGTTTGGTGACAACTGAAAGAGCAACAATATAACAAAGCAAAGCACAAAGGGAAAAGAAAATGTGAAAGACTGTTGTATTATCTACCATTGCATGAAGATGGAGAAGCACAAGGGGAAACTTGCAGAAATCATAGTCAGAAACTGTCAGTTGTGACTTGAGGCCATTTGGAAAGAACAGCAGCAGCAATTTGTTTGGAGAGGAAAGACAGTCATGAATTTACTTAAGTAATATGTTGAAAAACTTAACAAAAGGAGTAGAGATTAACAGCAATTTGCAATGACTTGGGAGTTAAACTCTTATTTTGAGTAGATGTTGACTATAGTTGTTTTGGAAAGCGAGCAAAGCCAGGGGATAAAAATGCATTGCCAATGTTAGCTAGCATGGAACTACTATGTGAAAATGTGTGATCACTAGTATTTTTGCACAGTCATAGATCGAGTCAGAGGGACAGCACGAAAGCAGACCCCTGGGTACAACTCGTCTATGCCGATCAGATATCCTAAACTCATCTAGTTCCATTTGCCAGGATTTGGCCCATATCCCTCTAAACCCTTCCTATGCATACACCAATCCAGGTGCCTTTTAAAATGTTGTAATTGTACCAATCTCCACCACTTCCTCTGGCAGCTCATTTCATACATGCATCAGCCTCTGTGAAAAAGTTGCCCCTTAGGTCTCTCATATCTTTCCCCTCTCATCCTAAATCTTGTTCTCTTGTTCTGGACTCCTCCAACCCAGGGAAAAGACCTTGTCTATTTACCCTATCCATACCCTCATGATTTTATAAAACTCTATAAAGGCCACCTCTCAGCCTCCGACACTCCAGGGAAATCAGCTCCAGCCTATTCAGCCTCTCTCTATAGCTCAAACCCTCCAACTCTGGCAACATCCCTGTAAATCTTTTCTGAACCCTTTCAAGTTTAACAACAATATCCTTGTTATAGGAGGGAGACCAGAATTGCACATAATATTCCAAAAGTGGTCAAACCAATGTCTTGTACAGCCACAACAAGATCTCCCAACTCTAATACTCAATGCACTGACTAATAATGGATAGCATACCAAACACCTTCTTCACTATCCTATCTACCTGAGACTCCACTTTCAAAAGAACTATGAACCTGCATTCCAAGATCTCTTGATTCAGCATCATTCCCCAGGACCTTAGCATTAAAAAGGTATATAAATCCTGCCCTGATTTTCCAAAATGCAGCACCTCACATTTATCTAAATCCAATTCCATCTGCCATTCCTCAGCCCATTGGCTCAGTCGATCAAGGTCCCGTTGTATTCTGAGGCAACCTTTTTCACTGTCCACTAAACCTCCAATTTTGGTGTCATCTGCACACATGATCACAACAGCAGGTGATTACTCTGAGTGAGACAAACACAGAAGGCATAGACAGGCTACTTTAACTCAGAAAATATTTTGTTTTATTCTCAGATCCTCACGCATTAAACTGCATTGTTTCATTCCTCAACTACATTTCTTTGTAATTTTATTTCCAGCTCTACAATTTGCTGTACTTCAGAAGGTTGTATCAGCAGCAAATGTTGATGTACATACTCTGATCCTAAATTCAAATCATTTATACAGAACCAAAAGACAAGACCTAGTTCATACATGTGGGTTTACCACCTGTCACCTCTCACCAAAAAGTGTGTTGGCTTTTGTTCCTAATTTGTTCCATATCTCCCAACCAATTACCAAAATCACTTCTGTGTCTCCAATTCTATGCATTTGCAATATTGATCAATCTTGTGTGGAATCTCAGAAAATACCTCTTTTCTACTGTCTTACTCTTCACACTCTCCATCTAAATCTGAAAAAGGTAAAAACAATGACTGCAGATGCTGGAAACCAAATTCTGGATTAGAGTGGTGTTGGAAAAGCACAGCAGTTCAGGCAGCATCTGAGGAACAGGAAAATCAAAGTTTCAGGCAAAAGCCCTTTATCAGGAATACTATTAGGGAAAAATCTATGCCTGAGTTAATGGGTACTATTCCTGATGAAGGGCTTTTGCCCGAAACGTCGATTTTCCTGCTCCTCGGATGCTGCCTGAATTGCTGTGCTTTTCCAGCACCACTCTAATCCAGAATCTAAATCTGAAAGCAAGTCATTAATTATGGTATAATTTGCAATGATTTTGTACGAGTGCAGGACGTGGCAGTTTCAAACAAACATCAAGCAATTTGAGGAAATTGTGAACTGACATGCAAATTGAAATGGAATCAGAGAAACATGGAGCAGTGAAGTGAAGATACAGTCTAAGAAGCCTTCCATTGACAACCATCACAGAATGAGAAGATGAGTGACTGTTTGGGGAGTGGAGGTCGGAAAGGCAGCATCTAGTGTTTGCAACAGAAATGCTGACAGCAACTTATGATCTCAAACAAATATAAAGCCTGAGCTTCCAAATGCAATTAGGATTCAGCAGGGCTACCAAATAAACATAAAACCTAGAAACAAGAGACTTATGGCTTTTCGGCGTGAGGGGGGAAAAGAGGGTGCATGTTGGTGCAAGAGGTATAACAAAAGAAATCCATGGCTTCCATTGTATGGGAGGCAATGACCTTTCACAGCTCAATACTTTCTCAATACAAAACCAAACTACTGAAAAATACTGACAACCTGGAATGACAACAGAAAATGGTGAAAATGCTCAGCTGATACAACAGTACATGTGGACAGAGAGCAAGGGAAAGGGTAAGAGAAACAGAAACAGAGTGAACGTTTTCAGTCTGTTTCTTTGCAAATACTGCCAGACCTGTTGATTTATAAAATTTCCTGTTTAAACTGATCTAGATGCTTAGTCTTATATTTGAGACACAAAGGGCCATTCTGAACACAATCGAACAGATCGTGCAAGATGTACAAAAGTAAGCAATTAATCATGAGCCATAAAGGACCCAATGACCAGGCAGCAATAAGCCTCAAGACTGTAACATTAGAAATGGAAATCTCAGTTACATTCTTAATGTGATAATAGAGAGATGCAGGGGAGTATTAGGGAAAATCTATGCCTGACTTAATGGATACTGTCAGAAGAGGGATTACACTTTGTTAGGTCAGAGAGATGTACAGCACAGAAACAGACCCATCAGTCCAACTTGTCCATGCCGAATAGATATCCCAACCCAATCTAGTCCCACCTGTCAGCACCTGGCCTATACCCCTCCAAACCTTTGCTCTTCATATACTCACCCAGATGCCATTTAAATATTGCAATTGTACTGGCCTCCACCACTTCCTATGGCAGCCCATTCCACACACGCAAAACGCTCAGTGTGAAAACATTGTCCCGTAGGTAGGTCTCTTTTATATCTTTCTCCTCTCATCCTCAAACTATATCCTCTAGTTCTGGACTCCCCCACCCCAGGGAAAAGACTTTGTCTATTTATCCTATCCATGTCCCTCATGATCTTATAAACTTCTAGAAGGTCACCCCTATGCCTCCAATACTCCAGGGAAAACAGCCCTAGCCTATTCAATCTCTCCCTATAGTTCAAATCCTTGAACCCTGCCAACATCCTTGTAAATCTCTTCTGAACCCTTTCAAGTTTCACAACATCCTTCAGATAGGAAGGAGACCAGAATTGCATGCAATATTCAAAGGTGGCCTAACCAATGTCCTGTACAGCTGCACATGACCTCCCAACTCCTGTACTCAATACTCTGACCAAGAAAGGAAAGCATAACAAACACCTCCTTCACTATCCTATCTATCTGCAACTCTACTTTCAAGGAATTATGAACCTGCACTCCAAGGTCTCTTTGTTCAACAACACTCCCCAGGACATTACCATTAGATATACAAGTCCTGCTAAGATTTGCTTTCCCAAAATACAATAACTCGCATTTATCCAAATTAAACTCCATCTGTCAATTCTCAGCCCACTGGCCCATCTGATCAAGATCCCGTTGTAATTGGAGGTAACCTTCTTCTCTGTCCACTACACCTCCAATTTTGATGTCATCTGCAAACTTACTAATTATACCTTTAAGCTCACATCCAAATCATTTATATAAATGATGAAAAGTAGAGAACCCAGCACCGATCCTTGTGGCACTCCACTGGTCACAGGCCTCCAGTCTGAAAAACAACCCTCCACCACCACCCTCTTGTCTTCTATCTGAGCCAGTTCTGTACCCAAATTGCTAGTTCTCCCTGTATTCCATGAGATCTAACCTTGCTAACCAGTCTCCCATGAACACCTTACTGAATTCCATATAGATTATGAGGTAAAAACAATGACTGCAGATGCTGGAAAGCAAATACTGGATTAGTGGTACTGGAAGAGCACAGCAGTTCAGGCAGCATCCAACGAGCAGCGAAATCGACGTTTCGGGCAAAAGCCCTTCATCAGGAATCCTGATGAAGGGCTTTTGCCCGAAACATCGATTTCGCTGCTCGTTGGATGCTGCCTGAACTGCTGTGCTCTTCCAGCACCACTAATCCATATAGATTATGTCTACTGCTTTGCCCTCATAAATCCTCTTTGTTACTTCTTCAAAAAAACTCAATCAAGTTTGTGAGACATGATTTCCCATGCACAAAGCCATGTTGACTATCCCTAATCAGTCCTTGCCTTTCCAAATACATGTAAATTCTGTCTCTCAGGATTTCCTCCAACAACTTGCCCACCACAGACGTCAAGCTCACTGGTCTATAGTTCCCTGGCTTGTCCTTACCATCTTTTTTAAATAGTGGCACCACATTAGTCAACCTCCAGTCTTCTGGCACCTCACCTGTGACTAATGATGATACAAATATCTCACAGCAAGAGGCCCAGCAATCACTTCCCTCGTTGCCCACACAGAGTTCTAGGGTACACCTGATCAGGTTCTGGGGATTTATCTACTTTTTTGCGTTTCAAGACATCCCGCACTTCCTCCTCTCTAATATGGACATTTTTCAAGAGGTCACCATGTATTTCCCTACATTCTACGTCTCCATGTCCTTTTCCACAGTGAACACTGATGCAAAATACTCGTTTAATATGTCCTCCATCTCCGGCTGCTCCACATAAAGGCCGCCTTGCTGATCCTTGAGGGGCCCTATTCTCTCTCTCGTTACCCTTTTATCCTTAATGTATTTGTAAAAGCCCTTTGGATTCTCCTTAGCTTTGACAAGTAGAGTTATCTCATGTCCCTTTTTGCCTTCCTGATTTCCCTCAACTATACTCCTACTGCCTTTATACCCTAAAGATTCACTCGATCTATCCTGTCGATACCTGACATATGCTTCCTTCTTTTCCTTAACCAAACCCTCAATGTCTTTAGTCGTCCAGTATTCTCTATACCTACCAGCCTTTCCTTTCACCCTGTCAGGAATATACTGTCTCTGGACTCCTGTTATCTCATTTCTGAAGGCTTCCCATCTTCCAGCCTTCCCTTTACCTGTGAACATCTGCCCCCAATCAGCTTTTGAAAGTTCTTGCCTAATACCATCAAAATTATCCTTTCTCGAATTTAGAACTTCAACTTTTAGACCTGATCTATCTTTTTCCATCACTATTTAAAACTGCATTGACACAAGTTCTCTAAGAAAGTTATTTTTCAATCACAAGCTCCAATTGCACAGACAGGGTGCTATCATAACTGGCAAAATTGTTTAATACAGAAATAGCTAGGTTTTTGAAACATGTTTATCAGAAGGAACATGGTAGATCATTAATTGTTAGAAGGAAGCCTTCAGAACACAAAAATGTTTAAGTTACACCTTATTGCATTACTCATTTTTTAGGTTTACTGTGTCAGCCGATTTCTAAAGCCAAGTCAATTGAATTAAACCTCTCTTCAGTTCAGGGTGTAACAAACTACATCTGTGAGCACTTAAAAAATTTGAAGTTGAATTTCCCAACATGCACAATCAAGTTCTCTAGTTTGAAACACAGAGATACTTCCATTCATTCTATGAGAGTTGTGAGCTTTATTTCTCACAAAAATTCATAACAAACTGAAGAATTAGTTTGTGAAACATGAAACGCCAAGACTGTTGAAAGTAAAGTATTAGCAGCTCTTTTTCCATGATGAATTTCTTTGATGGAATAACAACCTCCTTGGACTTTTAAGTATTTAGGAAACAAAATTAATCCTACATCCAAATGACATTCTCTTGCTTTGTAAAATCTTGAATAGTATTTTCTCCCCCGCAAGCTATTACAAGTTAGCCAGAAGGCTTTCTCATTATCTTACCTACTTTGTGGAATGCTTCCAACCATAGCAACAGCATTTAAACTTTGAACATGCCAGAAAGAAATGTAATTGGACACTTATTGGGGTCAGGAAAGTGTTGATGCTCACTGTAATCCCTCAACAATTTCTCATTTACTTTCAATCACCACAAAAGGCTTCACATCATGTATATCTCATTACTGTGCGCCAATAAATATTAGTAGGAAATTCTATGTAACCAGAAAATAATACATTCAATCAAAATTAATGCTGTTTTACATTTACTCTTTACTGCAAACAATAAATCTGAAGCAACAAATGAAATTTGTCTGCAGTTAATTAAGATATAACTGCAGACAAATTTCATTTGTTGCTTCAGATTTATTGTTTGCAGTAAAGAGTAAATGTAAAACAGCGTTAATTTTGATTGAATGTATTATTTTCTGGTTACATAGAATTTCCTACTAATATTTATATCTTAATTACAAAGTTAAGTGACAAATAATTATGCCAACTAAAACAAATCTTTTCAAGGGAAACATTTTCAAATATCTTACCTTATACTTTCTCTCTTTTTCAAACTGTTCTTCAAATAACTTTATTTTCTTTTTGATGTTCTGAACTTTTTTAGTCAGCTGCAATTGAGCATGCTCTTCCTTTTCATCATTGGAATCAAATGATGATCGTCGTGGTCTTGAAGTACAATTGTAACAGCAAGGAAAGAAAACAAAATTTTCATTTGCAAAACAGAAAAAAAGATATTTTCTAAATCTAGATGGCTTCTTAAAAAAAAAGCTTGTTTTTAAAATTACTTGGTATAAATTTAGAATGCTGCTTAAAAATTATACAGGACATTTACAGAACATTTCCTAATCATCAAAATTTTAAAAAAATGAATACAGCACTACCAATTTTAACAATCAGACCAATTAATTCCCAAGACAGTTTATATATAGCATAATAGGAATATGAAATATGGGTCTCTATTCACCTGAAGGTGAGGTGAAATGGACTGAAGTGCATGTGTAGACATGAACATGTTAATGAGGACCCCAATAATCAAACAGCCCATAAAAATATTGCCATAGTTCGCATATAAATCAGTTACTTGAAAAAAAGAATACTAACACTCCAGGAACTGTAACTCATCTTTGCTCTACATCTGGTCAGTGGGCAATAATTAAACGGAATCAGCAATTTGATTACAAATTGGACTCAACTGGCTTGATTTTCCCAGTTCTATCACAATGTCAATATCACCCTCAATTTTAAGTCAGGAACCCAGAAGTGGCAGAGGAAGCCAATTAAACTATCATTTCTTGGAGGACTGTGGGCAAAGCTATAGAATCCTCCAGGAAAACTACTGAAGCAGGTAAGAGGGTATTTCAAAACAGATACGTTGTAGACATGGAAAAATTTGAAACCAACATTACTGTTATCAAGAATCAGGTCATCACTGTGGAAGGGTAATGCTTTCTCAGGATGGCTTATGGCCACTCTGGAACTACTGGATTGCAATGGATTTGTACTGGGGGAGTGAAACGGAACATCAAAGCTCCCAGCCCTCTTCAGAATACCGTCAAAAATTACTTTTAATGGGGCTCAGCTGGTGGACCATCACCTTTTCCCCAATTGCTCTATAGTGGGCCTAACTGGATTCCTGTCAGTCCCAGTTTGATTCCACATCCAGAGATCACTAGTGTAGGAATGCATCAGATGTTTGAGTGCATAAATTTGTTCCATCTCCTGTCTTCTCACTCTCATTCACAAAACATCACAGCAATGTTGTGGCATTTGAATGAGGGAGCAAGTGAGAAAAACTAAATGTTCATTTCTGACTGTGATTCAGTGGCTGGACAATATGTGAAATGAAGAACTGAATCACTTAGTTGTGATTATTCTAAAGTTGAAAAGAACCAGAACATAATTTGGCATCTTCAAAGAGGGAAGAATATGAAAAAAGCTTTATTAAAACACTACTACTTCATACCTAAAGGAGGAAAGTCCTTTCAAGGAAGAGGTTTTTGAATCAGATTCATGTATAAAACGTTGACTGTGACCAAAATTAAGGTAACGACGGCACAACATAGGTGGTGGGTCCTCTTCAAGGGGGTGGCTAATCAGTCTGCCTGCTTGTGGTGAAAGTTGTGCCTCTCCTAATTCATGTTCATATTCATCCTGCCATGATTTAAATGCAGGAACAGGATCTAAAAAAACAAAATGAAAAAAACTTAGCAGATAATACTTGAACAAACTCAAAATTAATGGATGATGTTGTAACATCATTAATAGAAATCAAATCACTACCAAGAAAAATTCCAATAAGCCAATGTATTTTTATTTCAGTGGAGTACTAGTTGTCACATGGGCAGAATGTGTTCCTTAAATCTCAGCTAGAGTATGGTTCTTCTATCTTACCCAAAGAAAAGTCCGTGGGAAAAGATTGTTGGGGGATTGTTTTTGAGGTCAGGTAGGGGAATAGGGAAAGGAATATACTCTTCAAACTAACGGGCTTCTGCCAATAGAAGCTTCCCCATCCAAAATAAAAGTATTTATAAAATTACCAGTTATCTTATTGACTTGACAGATTTCTCAAAACAAAAGTGAGTGGGGATCACTACCTTAAAAGTTAAAATTTTCATTTTACCATAGTTGAAACTGTATGATATAAGTTCCCACATGGCAATGCAAACAGCACAAAACAGCACTTTAGTTATGGCATTTTGTATTTTTCTTTCTGGCTTTTGATTATTGCACGTTTTCATTTACCTTCTCTTCAATGGCTCCCCCTACTATTTTCAATACAACTCCATTCAAGACATTACATTAAATAGAGTTGCATATATTTTTGAGCAAGGCCTCTTGGATTTTGATCAAATACAAATCTGGATTAATTTATCTATTTCAAACCTTGTTGGGACTAACTGTAGCACATCCTAAAGGCACCTCAGCACAATGCTGCAATATATATCCATATGATTCAACCATAATTATTACAACACAGGAAGAGGCCAGTTGGCTTAGCTATTCAACTATGAACTAGGAGTCATTGGGAAGCTTCAGTTTGCCTTTGTCCCTCCGTAAACACAAAGTGATCACTTGTGGTGGTGCAGTAACACAGTTAGTGCCTAAAAAGCCAGTTTAATAAATCCTACATAAATTTTATGACTTAGCCAGCTGGGACAGTCCGAAGCACAGGGTGGATGTTTTCTTACAATGTGGAAGAAAACAAAACCTGCAAGGGTATGGTCTTCATTTGACTTGCAAATGGTCAGTTCAGAGCATTTGGCAGATGGTCAGAAAATCTTCAGCACATGTTCAAAGAGAATGCATGGGAAACTGTATAACTGCTATAAACTTACAAGTGTTTACTTACATCAAAAACAAACTTTTTTTTTGGAAAGCCAGTCAAACATGCTGTTTATTTACAAGCTTTAGAAAAATCTAATCTTGGTGAATTCATAAAAAACTGTTTGGCTATATTTAATTCATTGATTCCCTCTATTTTTACACAATGTATTAACTTTCTAGATATTTCTTGCATTAAAATTGAAACTGAGTAAATTTAGCTCTAAGTATGTGCTAGAAATTTACATTATGTGGGGGGTGTGGGTGTTCTCTTCTCAGCTTTCCCTCCTAGTGAGCACATTAATTAACAAGAATGGAACAGACAAGTACTAGAAGATCACACTATCGGTTGTTTTTCCATCACAATCTTTTAATGTTCATATTTAAATGGAAACTCTCCCAACTGACTTAAATTCTGGTTGCCACTAGAGATCTTACACTCCCATTTATATGTAGCATTTAAATGCCAGCTTTTCTTTCAAGAATTGGAATAGTAAAATAAAATTTGACAGCAAAATCATCAGAATGATGGACATTTGCAAAAGAGCTCATTCAGCTCATCTGGCCACAGCCAGCAGACATGTAGGCCCCCAGTCCAATTTCTCATTTCAGATATTAATCTGTAACGCTGCAGGCGTACTTCAAGCGCTTAAAGTGAAGTGAAAGGTAATATCCTTAAAAAGCTTTTATTAGCAATGAAATAGCAATATTTCTGACAGAGATAACACACAATGAATTACAGTAGCATGGTTATATAGCACTAATAATAAAACATCCCAAGGTACTTCACAATAATATAAGACTGTATAAATAAAATGCCTCACCAAGCGATGCAAGAACATATCAAGGTCAACAATCAAGAACTTGCCCAAATAGGTTTTAAGGAATGTCATAAAGGAGAGAGGTGAGATACAGAAGCACAGGATTGGAGAGAGGGAATTCCAACCCTTGGGCCCATAATACTCATGCCTTCAGAAATCATGACGAAGCAATCAATCAATCAATCAGGGATGCTCAAAGGGCCAGAATTAGATCACAGGTTTACAGAAGCAGAATAAGTGGCTCTGTGGAGCAAAATCTAACTGGAATGCATTACAATACTTCAGAACTGTGATATTTGAATGGAAATTCTTTGTGATTCCAGTCTAGGCTTGTTCACAGAGCATGTAATCAAGAGTCATGCTTTAAACAGTTCTGGAGGAGACAACACAGTCAGAAGAGTCATCTTTTGGTGGAGTTATAGTCAAGTATTACACCAAAAGTCTCACTTATCCTCTTTAGGTGTATATGAAATAAATAGGAATATTTTAGAATCTATTACAGGTGCACAATCCTTTATCCGAAATGCTTGGGACCAGCTGGTTTTCAGAATTTTTTGAATTTCAGAATAAATAATAGTTTGATGGTAAAAGATTTTTTAAAATTTCACCAAACAGCAGATGTACAGAGAGTAAAACGGACCCTGAAACAGAATTGATGCTGGGCCACGCCCCACATGTCACATCCGAGTAACACGCATCGGGTGGGTGTGGAGTTGGGTTAACTATTTGTACAGCAAATAACCTTGTTAATGAAAAAAAAACTTCATGTAAAACCTTCAGATTTCAGATAAAGGATTGTCTACCTGTATTAGCGATAGGGTAACGGGACACTTAGTTATAATATGATTCAGCAGAGTCAACAAAATTCACGAAAAGGAGATGGTGTTTGACAATTCCAATAGTTTCGCAGATTTGCAACTAGCAGGGTGGATAAATTCGTAAACAATAAAAATCCATGAGGGAAAGCAAGCAGCAAGAAGGACTCAAGAGTCTGCAAAGAAAGAAAGACCGATTAATGATAGTTGGTAAGAATTTGAGATGCTGAATGTATTGACAGAAACACAAAGTTATCAACTGCAATAGGAAAAAATGGAAAAGTAATTTTTAAAAAATGAAACTGGAATACGAATTCTCACCCTAAGTGCATTGTGAGTCAACCTACAGCATGTGGACTGCAACAATTCAAGAAAGTAACTCACCACCATCTCCAAGGGTAACAAGGGTCATGGAATAAATGCTGGCAAGCCAGTAATGCTCACATCTCACTAATGAATAAAACAAAAGTTGGTATTGAGGGGTTTTGGAACCCTTGTATACAGATCACAAGGTAATTAGGAAAGCAAATAGTATTTCAGCCCTTATTAAAAAGGAATTTGAAATACAACAGCAAAGACTACTAAACAAAAAGATATCTAAGGCCTTAGTGAGATCTGACCTAGACAAGTATGCGCAGTTTTGTCCTTATTTGGGGAAAAATATGCTTGCCTAACAGGAGTACAAAAAAGGTTCAATAAGAATGGTATTCAAGTTAGGGTGTCCTACAAGAAGAAATTGAACAGACAAAGCCATTCAATTGTAGTGCGTGCCTCAATGAGATAATTTTAATTCTTTTGAATCTTGACAGAATATTTTCTCTGGCTCAGTAGCTCAGATCTTAAGGATTAAAAGTTACAAAATAAGGTTGTCAGATATTTAAACCAGAGATGAATGGAAATTTGCTCATTTCAAGGATTGTGAATCTTTTTGGAATTTTCTATCCCAGACCAGTTGATAGGTATATTCAAGACAGATATTGGCATACTTTTGGAAACTAATTGAGACAAGGGTATGGAGAGGAGGTGAAAAAGAGAAGTTGAGATAGACGATCATCAATGATTTAATGGAATATATGGTTCATAGGACAAAATGATCTATCCCAATTTATTATGTTCTTGAATTGTTAGAGTATCCTGTAGCACTTTCAAAAATCAACGAGAGTCCTTTCATTGTACATTAAGAACTAGAAGCAGGAGTCGGCCATCTGACCCTTTGAGCCTACTCTGCCATTCAATAAGATCATGGCTGATCTTTTTGTGGACTCAGCTCCACTTACCCGTGCTCGCACCGGATCCATTAAATTCCTTTATTGTTCAAAAAAATCTATCTTGGCTTTGAAAACATTTACTGAAGTAGCGTCAACTATTTCACTGGGCAAGGAATTCCATAGATTTACAACCCTCTGGGTAAAGAGCTTCCTGGCCCTTCTCCGTGTGTTGGGTAGTTCCTGCCTTTTCCTACTTTTGCCTAAAGGTGATTACAATGACCTGGCTATATGGCATCTTGGAACATGCAAGGTTTCAAAAGGCACTGCAAAAGGCACTTTTATTTTTCCCGTCTCATTTCCTAGGAATTGGAGAGAAACAGGCATAATAATTCAAGGAGGAATTCAAATTCAGCAGCATTTATATCCCATAACAAAAAAAATCAGCAGGAAGTTTACATTTAACTTCAATATTTTAAATGTCTCGATTTTACAGGTGGGAAGGAACCAAAAACACAAGATTCCGAACCAAAACAAAAGTGGCAGATTGGAGATGCTTTATGTTTGAAGTCATAAAAGGATTGCATTTTAATATTTCTTTGAGCTTTCTGTCTACAATTTGCTCTTCCTGTAGCTTCAAATGAATTCTTAATGCATGGCGGCACAGTGGTTAGCACTGCTGCCTCACAGCGCCAGAGACCCAGGTTCAATTCCCGCCTCAGGCAACTGTCTGTGTGGAGTTTGCACATTCTCCCAGTGTCTGCATGGGTTTCCTCCGGGTGCTTCGGTTTCCTCCCACAGTCCAAAAATGTGCAGGTTAGGTGAGTTGGCCATGCCAAGTTATAAGGTGAAGGAGTAAAAATGTAGGGGAATGGGTCTGGGTGGGTTCCTCTTCGGAGGGTCGGTGTGGACTTGTTGGGCCAAAGGGCCTGTTTCCGCACTAGGTAATCTAATCTAACTCAGCATTTCCAACCAAGAGTAGCAAAATGTTCACAACTAATTTTGGTAAATCATTCCAATTTAAATTAATGAAGTAAAACATCAGGGTCAATATATTCAATTTCAAATTTTGAAAAGCTTTTACCTATACACAAATGATACTAACTTTGACAACAACCTGATTAATAACTTAATTTACCCTAATAAAAATTTCAATAATTATTAATTGCATTCAG
The DNA here is from genome assembly GCF_047496795.1 of Chiloscyllium punctatum. NCBI lineage: Eukaryota > Metazoa > Chordata > Chondrichthyes > Orectolobiformes > Hemiscylliidae > Chiloscyllium > Chiloscyllium punctatum. Next base: position 41,369,724 of record NC_092758.1, read on the forward strand.
ATAGATGTCAAAGAAAGAAGTACAAAATTAAAATTATTTTTAGCATCAAGATCAACCCCTTCAACTGCTGACAAATTTACAGAAACGACAGCTGCCTAAACTGGTCAGTTTATTCCATGTTCAGTTCATATACTCCAGTAACATTACTCCAATGACAAGTGTCCATTAAGAACTAAAAAGTACCTTAGGATTAGTAAACCTTTCAATTCACTATGTCATTATTATTACTCCTTTATTTGCTTCTTTCCACTTACCCTCCCTACACAGTCATTTTTAAAGTTTGCTCTACTAATTTTGAAAGTGCCTGGCTTCGATACATGAAAGCAGAACAAAAATACTACAAAAAGATGTAGTTTTAGATTTTAAACTGCAAACCTTTTCATTATCTTCCAGTTTTCACAATATTTTTGTCAGACCAGACGTTAGCAATTATGATTCTAATCATGTGTATGAAGAAATACATACATTCTGCAAAGGAGACATTTATTGATGTGTGTACCACACAAAGTCAAAATCCTGATTTTAAAACTTCAGGGAACCAATGGTCAAATCAAAATAAATCAAGATTTATTGAATTTAATCTGAAAATTATTATACACAGATCAATTAGATGTACTAAATACATATAATTGACACTAATTCAGAATGCTAACATTAACCCTTTGAGTACTGAATATTTTAGAACTTTCAATTCAAAATCATGATAGCAATCATTTGCATTAATTTTAAAATTTCAAAATCCCAAGTTCGAAAAACAAAGTAACTAAAAAATAATTGTTCAGTATGCTTTCTAGTCTTCAGCTCTTTAACATCTGTAATCCAGGATTTTTTCCCTCTACTCAACACTGACTCCTTAAGAAAATTACAATTCCAACTTTTGCCAGTCATCCTTCAGTATTTCACCCCCAAAGCGATTCTTTTAAATAATGCTAAGTAAAATATTTGATTGTGACTCAATGCAGTGGAGTCAGGTTTGCCCTCAATCAACCTCACTTTCAGTAAATGTTAAATGGATAGTAATGAACTGTGTGGATCTACGAACAAGAGATACCAAGCCAAATTTCAGCATCCTATTGCTAGTTGCACCAGCATTAGATCTGGCATATTCTCAATTTGTGTGGCTCAATAACATATCTTTACACATTGAACAAACATCAAAAGAGAATCATTGATTTCTAATGTGCAGATCCACTGCTACAATAATTAAAAGATGCAGACTCAAGACACAAATCACGAATTGTACACAATCAAAATAATCAAACTTATTTAGAAAATGGTTAAAAAGTGTAACTGGCCAAGAAGTGTATAATTTTACAAACGTTAAAATACTAATTCAGTGTTAATAAAGATCACAGAACTGTGATACTTCCAGAATGAATTAATCAGTTCACCAGTTTTCAAAGGGTTAAAAATTAGTTTTCACAGATTCCATATCACATGATTAAAGAGTTTTTTAAAAAAAATAGAAAGCCAAATCAGTAAGATTTCTTTTTCCATGTCACCTGAAGCTTTTATTCTTGATATTTCTAAATGCTGGTTGACTGAATGCAGATCGATGGCAAAGCATACTTACCATTCCCATCTCTTTGAAGATGCATTGTTTTGAAATCAATGAAGGGAAAAGTGATTGTACATGGCGCTAATAGAATGAAAAATGGCAAAAATACCAGTGTGAGCAGCAAGCAGTCACAGACACCCCATAAAACACAAAAATAAAACAGAAAATACAATCACAACTAATTCACTACCAGAATCAAAAACGGCATTTGCTTTTATGGTAAACATGTAGCATAAAATAAAATACTGAAATAAGCTGTAGCAGATTTATGGAGATCTAGATATGAAACCACTTTAATACAATGCATTCTACGTCAATTCAAATTTGCATTTGCTTTACTCAGATGGCATTGATTCTCACACATTGAGTCACATGAATGTAAAACACTGCATTATTACTAATAAATTTCCTTTCTTAGAAGACACAAAACCCTCCAAAATCGTTTCCACTCTCTCCCTGGAAATGCATTTTCTGCCAAAAGCAAAGTTGAGACACTCTCAGGGTACATTCAAATGGTGCCCAAACTGATGTGCAACAATTAAGTATCATTGCAGCAACAAGTAACCACTAAATCCCTAGATGACAACATTAGGATCGCTTCAGAATAATATCAAACATTCAAGTTGGGGAAATTAGCTTCTTTGCTATCACCTCAGTGCTGCATCAAGAACCATTACAATAATAAAACAAAGAGTTAGCTGATATAATCAAGTACTAAAAATTCAGTCACCTACAACAACCTATAAAGCATTCAGTGCCATTTAACATAAGAAAACATGCTAAAACTTCACAGGACCGTATGCAATTAAAGCTTAGCACGGAATCACACAAAGTATCAGGACAAAAACTGGGTTAGTAAGACAGCTTTTGAGTATTTTAAAGAGGAAAGAGGGAGAAACAGACTCACAAATATTATGGAAGATGTGGGCAGGTGGCGATATTGTGGTTCAAAAGAGAGCTGAACAGCAAGTAGTGGTTGAATTTCAATGCTTAGGGTCTAAGACAATTAAAAGGAGGGTCACCCATGCCACAGCAATTAAAATTAGGGATGCACAAAAGGCCAAAATTGGAAGAGCACAGACACCTCAAAAGTAGTTCAGAGACAGAGAAGGGAGAACTCATGCAGAGATTACAAAACAAGTAGAGGGACAGAATTGATTGAAAGAGGATGGAATTTGTGGCAAGAATCATCAAACCAATGCTTATCTTCTCAATTTTTAATTGTGAAAAATTTCTTGCTTATTTAAAACTGGATTCCAGAAAGCACTGTGACAAATCAGAGCCTGTGGAATTTTTGATGAGAAAAAACAGAATGTCATTAAACGCAAGGAATCTAATGTTGAGTTTTTGGACAATGTCATTGCATGTAGATGAGAAATAGGTGCTGGCCAAGAATATTTATATTGTCGGGTGATTATAGAGACAATCTTATATGGAGAGAAGCAGTTGTGAGTGACTTAGTAGCTCTAAATAAAATGAGAAGGTAACAGCAGTAACACTGAGCTGGACAAAAAGGAGAATTGTTGGAGATTGTAAAGTGGTCAAAGGATGCAGAAAGATCAAGGAGGAGAAAGTGGTAGGTTACAAAATGTCATAGATGCACAAACTAATTTGTCTCTGATGATTTCAAGCCAAAAATCTGGTGGAAGGGGCTCAAAAATTGAGTCCGAAGAAATATTATTGCAGAATTAGGAAGCAACAACACATTCAAAAGATTTTGGAGATTGGAGATGATGCAATGCAAAGAGTTGAATTTTAGATCAACTTCTATTAGAGAAATACTGCAAGAAAGCCATCAGGATCAGCTTTTTTGCAAACTGTGCCTTTTGTTTCATTTAGGAGCTCTATCTACTATGTTTCTGGTCTTCTGATCCTAAGTGTCAAACTGAAATTAAACTAATCAAAAGGTATACCAACATACCTAACAATGATTTAAAAACATACCAGAAAGAAATTTTAATTGCGAACTCAAAATAAACTTGGTCAGAACACGTGTGATTAGAGTAAATGGGAATCCTCTGAATATTATCACTGCAACAGAACCAAAGTTTATTCAGTACAACTTTTTACCAAAAAGTATTTTTTGGCTGATAAACTTTATTTTTTTCAATTCCACACAGATCAGTCACATCAAACTTCAACGATCAATAAGAGATTGCTATACGAGTTACAAAGCCTTGTCTTTGAGTGGCTCCATAGTAAATCACACCAAGTAGCATATATTTTTCTACTCTGATTTTCTATGGACCAATCCTTGTAGATGTGTAATAATTTCCTGCTGACGGTGGAAAACATGACAAATAATTACAAGAGAAAAATCAAGAAAACAAATCTTTTTTTCAATGAGGAAGAATAACAGGAGTAAATGGAAATCAAGGATTGAAATTATGCAATACTATACATATAAATCAAGTTTTAACAGTATTTTCAAAATCAAAACACTCAAAAGATGTTAGCCTTTCAGAACGAACTAATTTTCAATTTACAATGCTTCAATTTGAATTTCTATGATTAACTTTTCAGCCATTTGATCACATTCCACTCACCAGTCCAATTTTCAATCTGATTTAATGCTTCCCTGCCAGCAGTTGCGGCTTTTCACCAACATTTTTCCCTACACCAGAAACCTTTAAATTCTGCTGCAGTGACACATCAGAAAGTAATGATTATTAAATTAGAATCTATATACCACCCTGTATCTTTGTATCTTAGTACAGACTCCATTGGGGTCTCTCACCTGGAATAAAAAGCATTAGATTGTATGAGCATTCCTCAAACTTATCTATCTTTAGGACCTTCTGCCAAAGGAATCAGAACTATACACAAATGCATCCTGATAGAAGCACCATTCATTTTCAAACGAACAAACTGAAATGCAACTGACTTTACAATCCATTCCAGTACCGTTTGCTTTATTGCCACCCACAAGCTAACTACCCAGTGATAGATTTTGTGTTACAATTTGAAGGTTGCATTTCGGATTGGGTTAAAACTGAAAGTACTAATTAATTGTATGTTTGTCTTGGGCATTGGGTATCACTGACAAAACCAGCACTTACTGCCAATCCCTCTTGGTCACAGAGTCATATAGAGATGTTGAGCATGGAAACAGATCCTTCAGACCAATTCGTCCATGCCGACCAGATATCCCAACCTAATGTAGTCCCACCTGCCAGCACCTGGCCCATATCCCTCCAAACCCTCCCTATTCATATACCCATCCAAATGTCTTTTAAATGTTGCAATTGGACCAGCCTCCACCACTTCCTCTGACAGCTCATTCCATACCCGAACCACTCTCTGCATGAAAAAGTTGCCCCTAAGGTCTCTTTTATATCTTTCCCCTTTCACCCCAAACCTATGCCCTCTCGTTCTGGACTCCCTCATCCAGGCAAAGAACCTTGTCTACTTATTCAATCCACGCTCCTAATGATTTCATAAACCTCTATAAAGGACACCCCTCAGGCACTGACATTCCAGGGAAAACAGCGCCAACCTATTTAACCTCTCCCTATTGCTCAAATCCCTCAACCATGGCAACATCCTTGTAAATCTTTTCTGAACCCTTTCAAGTTTCACAACATCCTTCCGATATGAAGGAGACCAGAAGTGCACACAATATTCCAAAAGTAACCTAACCAATGTCATGTACATTCCCAACATGAGCTCCCAACTCAATACTCTAACCAATAAATGAAAACATACCAAATGCCTTCTTCACTATCCTCTCTACCTGCGACTTTACTTTCAAGGTGCCGTGAACCTGAACTCCCTTTGTTCAGCAACACCTCCTGGGACCTTACAGTTAAATAAACAAGTCCTGCTAAGATTTGCTTTCCCAAAATGCAGCACCTCACATTTATCCAAATTGAACTCCACCTGCCACTCCTCAGCCCATTGGCCCATCTGATCAAAATCCCGTTGTACTCTAAGGGAACGTTGTTCGCTGTCCACTACAACCTTCAATTTTGGTGTCATCAGCAAACTTACTAACCGTACCTCTTATGCTCACATCCAAATCATTTGTATGAATGACAAAGTCAGATGATGGCGATGAAATGAACAGCGTGTGAACATATCGAGCAAAACAAAAAGAGAATAGGTATTTGGCTCTCAGCTTTGTCCACTATTCAATATGATAGCGGCTATTCTGATTTTAATCTCAACATTCTACATTCCTGTATATCCCCAATAATCCTTCATCTCCTTGGTAATCTTGTACATTTCAAGTAAGTCAACTTGGACTCTTATAAACTCCAGAGGATAGAGGCCTAGTCTGTCTAGCCTTTCCTAATAAAAGGGTGCTGCAGAAATATTACCAAACCTAGATCGTTTAAAACGTAAGAGGAGCAAGCAGCTGTTCCCATGCATCTGCTGCTGTTGTTATTCTGTACTTTAAATTTAAGATATGGGGTGGGGATAGTGATCAGTGACTCAAATCATACATCCTTCAACTTTTTTTTTCCCCAGCTCTCATATTTATATACTATTTATGGCTGTTAGGCACAGTTAAGTGTAAAGTTAATGACAACAGCAGATGTGGTTTTTAAAAATGTATTCATTCACAGAAGAGTGTTGTTAGGACAGCATTTATTGTAAACCATAATTTCCATTCAGAAAGTGATGGTGAAATGCCTTCTTGAACTGCTGCAATCTGTGTGGTACAACCACAGAATTATTTTGAAAAGGATTCCAGCATTTTGACCGAGTGGCAGTACACTCCTCATTTAACGTAGAAGTAATATCTTCAGAAAATCCTAAATTTGTTAAATATGATTTCTCTTTCATGGATCCAAGTTGACTCTGTTCAATTTTGCTATTACCTTCTAAACATTCATTCAGTAACCACCACCTGTATAATAGATTCCAAGGTCTCCCCCCCCCCCAACCCACTCCCAATGACAAACTAACAACTCTGCAGTTCTCCATTCTTCCTCCATCCTTAAACGGAAGGGTTAAATGTACTTTCCAGTCAGTGGGAAACTTTCCAGGATCTATAAAATTTTAAAGATAACCACCAGTGCATCCACTATCTCTCAAGCCAGCGCTCACCAACATTTACTGCCCCTTCGTGTTTTAGTTCCATCATGCTGAGTCTATCCATCTCGATCCTTCAATCTAAGATTGAAGTCCCTTTTAATGGACTATTCTCTTTCCTCAAGACTTAGTTGTACAGTCAGAGTTTTACAGGAACAAAGAAGCCCTTCAATTCACCATGTCAATACCAGTCATCAAGAACATACCAATTCTCAAAACCATTTTCAAGCACTTGGCCATAGCTTTGCATGCTATGACACTTCAAGTGAATCTTCTAAATACTTCTTAAATGCTGTGACGGCACCCACCTCCACCACCACCCTCTGGGTTACATCATTATTCCTAAAATCCCTTCTAACCTCCTGCTCTTTGCCTTAATTTTATGCCCCATGGTTACTGACACCTCAACTAAGGGTCAAAGGTTCATTCTGATCTATCCTTTCTTTGCCCTTCATAATTTGGGAAACCTCAAGTCAGGTCTGCTCTAAGGAAAACAATTCTTGCCTATCTAATCTTGCTTAATAGGTGAAAGATTCAAACCCAGGCAACATCTTGAATATCCTCTGCATCCTCTCAAGAGCAATCACTTCCATGTTACAGTGTGGAATCCAGAACTGTACACAGCATTCCAGCTGTGGCCTAACATTTATATACAGCTCCATCGCCTCCTAACTCTATGCCTACACTATTAAAAGGAAAATATACCAAACGCTGCTTTAGCCATCTTTTCTACCTGTCCTGCTGCCTTCCATGGACTTGCACATGGAAGTCCCTCTAATCTTGAAAAATTCAAATCAATCAAATCCGTCAGACAAGATCTCCCTCTGACAAAGCAATGCTGAGTGTCCTTAATTAATCCTGCCCTCTCCACAGAGAAAATAATTATGCCCCTCAGAATTTCTTCCCCCAACAGTTTTCCCACATTGATTTTAGACCCTATGGCCAAAGCTCCCTGGTTAATTTCTGCCAACTTTCTTGAAGAATGATGCATTTGCCACCCTTCACTTTTCAAATCCTTTCCAGCCATAGCAATGTCAGGGTTCCTGAAATCTCCGCCCTTGCCTCCCAGTGTAATCTGAAATACATCTAATCTGGGCCCAAAGCGCTTCCCCAACTTCTTTTTGTCTTTGCCTATTGTTCCTTAATGCCAAGTATTCTTAGTTTCTAAACTTGGTCACCCTGTGTTCACATCTCTTTTCAGGCAAATGAACCATGTGTATTCAGGTCACAAGCCATTAATTTTTTTAAAAAATTCTTTATTCCAATGCCAATTGATGTATGCCTATACTTTGTCTGTCTTCTATTTTTGTTTTCTACTTTACTTCCATTCACTAGTTTTGCTTCTGATGAATTGGAGATCCCTTTCAGGATTCCACCTCCAACCTAGATTAGACCCTTTCCAATAGTACCAGCAATTCTCGCATAGCGTATGCTCGCATCATCTTGCGGAGACACTGACCTGGCCCAAAACAGACTCTAATGCCTCAAATTTCTGAGGCCCACCCTCTTCCACTAGCTTTGTAGCGACCTGCTCTCTTGCACAATTTTCCTGTTTTTATGCTCACTAGCATGCTTTAGTCACTGATTATAGATTCTGCTTTTCCATGTTTTTCCTAGCTCCATAAAATCTGCTTTCAAGACTTCATTCCATTGGCAATATCATTGACACCAACATGGATCACAATCACAACCTCTGGCTGTTCACGCTTCCCTCGAAGAATATCCTGCAGTCACTCCATGATATGTTTGATCTTTGCACAAGGGAGAGGGTCAGTCTGTCCAATCTAATTTCCTCTTGTTGGTTCCTTCACTGTCTGCCACAAAATTTAGTTTGGTAGCCATGTCCTTTAAGACTTGGACATATCTATCAGGAGTGCAAAGTGTCCTCAGGGGAGACTTAGCACAATTGATTCAGGGATATGGGATTTTAGCACTAGATTGGAGAAGCTGGAGTTTTTCTCCTTGCAACAAAAAGGAGGCGAACAGGAGATCCAGAAGGGATGTACAAGATTGACACATATAGAAAAGTGAAGTTTAAAAAAAACCCACCGTTTTCAATTGCTAACAGTGCAAGTCCAGGGACACAGATTTAAGAGTTGGGCAAGTTATACAGGAGAAGAGGAGAATTTTCTTCTGAAAATGCAATTGAGAATGGCCTTTAACTCATAAGATTGCAATTATTGTTTGTTACTACCTCTGTCAAAGGAGAATTGGCTTCAGGAAAAAACAACTGGCAAGGCTGTGGAGATAAAGAGGGACAATGGAATCAGCTGGATTGCTCCATAGAGTGTCAGTTTGGAACTAAAAGAATCAAATAGTTTGTTGCAACTTACACATGTATGACTAAGTAATGATCATTCCCATCAACACTGTCGTGGATAGGTGTATCTGTGACAGGTTAGAGAAAGAGTTCATGTCTTTCTTCACACATTAGTGCTCCAACACCTACTCCAAAACCAGCGTGAGTGTTGTCTACGGAGACTTAGCTGGCTGGATCAGAGTTCTACTCTTGCATTTACTTTAATGATTCAGATTAGAATGGCCTTGAGAACGTTCATTATTTCTTGCGAGCACACAGTAGAATTTATATTTGTTAACAGAGTTGCCATTTGACTTTAGACAGTGTTTGATATCCAGAAAATATTTGCATTTATATACCACCTTCGTAAAACATAAAATACAAAATGTCACAATTACTAATCATAACAAGTTTCAATCTTGTTAGTAAATCTCATTCATTTTACATTAACAATGTCTCTTACAGAACATTGGAAAATAGCGTGACTGGGTAATATGGTTCTTTGAGTTAGCTCCAATAAATATAATTACTGTAATTTCATATTAAGTCCACTTCCCAGTGCTACTCCTACGTGTCCAAATACATATACAACCCAGTCTCGAACATTCTCATCAACTGAGCAGCCATTGCTATTCTCGGGCTGAGAATTCTAAAAATCAAACAAGCAATCTGATTAAAGAAATAAGAATCTGAAATGCTAACTCCCTTATGAGACGATTGCACTTAGTTCTAGTCTACCTAACCAGGAGAAAACAACCCCTTGGCAACTGATTTGCCAAACCTTAAGAATTTTGTATGTTTCTCTAAAATCCCTCCAAATTCCAATGCTTACTAGTGTCTCACTTTTCTCCTCCCTCAAATATATTTTGCTTTCTCATTTTCCTACCAGAGTGAATTATTTCATACTTTCCAACATTATATTCCATCTACTACATTCTTAGCTGACCACTTCATGCTTTACAATATCTGCAATCTCCACACAGCTTGCTTTCCCTCCTTATTTTACAAGTTAGAGAATTTTACATTACACTTAATTCCCTCATGCATGACTTGGAGGTCCCAGTGTTGGATCTGATGAAGGAGCAGCGCTCCGAAAGCTAGTGCTTCCAAATAAATCTGTTGGACTTTAACCTGGTGTTGTGATTTTTAACTTCCTTCATGCAGCTATTGATTGACTTTAATAGCAGAGACTCAGGTAATAGACATTGTGATATTCTAATCCTGTATGATGACCTATTAATTTCTGCCTTCTCTTTTTTAACCAGCCCACAATCTAAACTGATCTCTAACAGCCAATCTGAGAAGTTCTAATTTTGTGTAACATATTGTGTGGACTTAGTGAATGCCACAGACAGGCAATCTAAATATACTGCATCTACTGGCTCCCTTTATCCACCTACTACTTCCAACCTCAAAAGGCCAATCAATATGTTAAAATCAAATTTTCCTTTCATAAAACTAGATCAGCTCTGCCTAAAATGAATTATTAATCTAATATTTGATAATTGTGCTGGTGGGAGAAATGATGCTTAGGACATCTGAAGGACTATTTTTCCTTAAGTAGTTCCACTAGATATTAAAGGTCATTTTGAACCATTAGAATAGGCAGTTCATACGTCAGCACTAATTTTCTTATGATTCAACATTAAGATTGCTGTTAAAATACATTCATTAGGGCATTTTGATTTACCTTAAACTACAATGTCATAAAGCTTTGACTCAAGAAAAACAAGCAACACTTGGAATTTAAAGACCTTGTCATTTTAATACCACCTCAATTATCATTATTTTGAAATAATCTTATTTGGGAGCAGTGAAGTCCCTTTCTCTGCTATATCATACTTAACTATGATATTAACCATGGAAATGTTAAATACAGCACCATATGAAAAAAGTATTTTTGATAGGTCTCATTAAAGTCAAGCTAAATTTTAGATTTTCTAAGTCATAACTAACCTGTTTATTACACACAAAATCTCAACAGATTTTGTGCTTAAAAGCATAAAAAATGGCAACTTGCAGAAATAGGATTTCCAATTTCTGTTTCAACAGTAAGCACTCTGCTTGTATCTAATGCAGGTAGTAAGAAACTTCAAAGCTGTTCCACTCTTCCTTAATGCACATTAAACCCCAATAGCAGATCATCATAGCTGGGTCAGGAACATATTTCAACTTGAATTATTATGATCTAAAGAGAATTGGCAATTTGGGCTATCTGCATTCCGCAGAGACAATTCCCTTACTGGCTCTCTCTTTAGGTCCATGTCCCTCACCCCTCACCAACACACCCTCTACTCCCAATACCTTCCCATGCTGCCCCTGGACATGTAAAACCTGCACCCACACCTCTCCCCAGCTGGTGTTATTTTACATGAAATTAAGGCAAGCTTACTCCAGTTTCTCACATCATGGGTCGCAGTAATATACCTATGACAAAGTGAATCAGTACAGACCTTGAGTGTAAGAGGACAAATTATGAACTTTGTAGAGTTTAAGTTTGGGATATGGAGAAATTTAGCAAATCAATCTAGCAAAGCTTTATTCAAAAATGTCATATTTTGTGACACATGGTCAAACATTAGCTACAGAATTTGAAAGTAATTATTTCTGTACCATGATCATCATTCTTTGAAGACCATAAGAAAATAGGAATAGGAATAGGAATAGGAGTAGGGCCGTTTGGCTCTTCAAGCCTGCTCAGCCATTCAATAGAATCGCGGCTGATCCAAAATTCCTGACTGGTTTCCCGCCTTTTCCCCCATAACTCTTCATCCTACTACTGAGCAAGAATCTCTTGCAACCTTACATAGATATTATATATAATATATGGACTATGCCCCCACAGCTCTCTTCAGCAAGGAATTCCAAAGACCCACAACCCTCAGAAGAAATTCCTCTTTGTCTCAGTCTTAAATTGGCACCCCTTTATTCTGAGACTATGCCCTCTGATCCTCCAAAGAGGGGAATTCCTCTCAGCATTTACCGTGTGAAACCCCCTCAGAAACTTATATGTTTCAATTAGATCAATTCTCATTCTTTTCAATTCCAGTGAATAGGCTCCCAACTTGTTCACACTTTGGTCATGAGACAATCCTTCCAAACATGGGATCATCCTAGTTAACTGAACTAGCTTCAATGCAGTGATATATATTCTGAAATACCAAGACTTCTCTATTCTTACACCTCAACCTGCTTGAAATAAGAGCAAACATTGCATTAGCCTTCGCTGCACCTGTGCGCTACTTTTCTGGGTTGAGCAAAAAGTACCCCCAAATCTGTTTGCGTTGCAGCTTTCTGCAATTTTTCTCCATTTAACTAATACTGTTCTTTTGTTCTCCCTTCCAAATTGAACAACTTCATATCTTCCCACATTATACTCCATTTTGTCAACTTCTTGCACAAGTCGTTAACCAAGCAACATCTCCCTGTAAACTGTTTGCACCCTCTCTGCAGCTTGGCTTCTCATATACTTTTGCATTGTCTCAAATTTGATTACAGTACATTTGCTTCCTTTCTCCAAATCAGTAATATATATTGGAATCAGTAATATATATGGGAAACCATTGCAATCCCAGCACTGATCCAGGGTGGTACCTTACTGTTTACAGGTTGCCAACCTGAAAAAAGAACCCCTGATCCCATTCACTGTTTCCAGCCCATCAGCTAATTTTCTATCCATGCCAATATATTACCTCCAAAACCATGGTTCTTTTGACTTAACATTTTGAGGTAACTTGAACACTTTCGCGAAGTCCAAATACATCTATTAGTTCCCCTCTGTCCACGATGGCTGATATTTTCTCAAAAAATTACTGCAGCAGAATCTCTTAAGACTTTTATATCACAACCTTTTACCACACAACAAAGCAACATTTGACATATCAGAACACTTCAATAAACATGATATACATTATCAAGCATTGCCAGTTTTATTAAAATAGTATTACATCATGCAATTCAGAAAATTTAAAAGTACTCAATAATAACACTGCAATTACCTTCCCAGTCACCTGTCTCAGTCACCCTTTTCAGATCAAGGTGAGCAATTTCTGGTCGCACTCTGTTATCCTGATTAGAAACTTCTTTGCTCTTTGGCACATCTGACTTTTTGTTAGCATTTAAATCATAAATTTCTGCAGACGAATTCTAAAAGATAAATAGAAAATTTTATTATCAGTTTGCAATTAAATAAATTCATAATTGTGAGTCCAAATGAATACATTTTCAAGGAAAAACCTAGAAGTAGAAGAATCCAACAGTAGCAGCAGACATGTACTTAAAACATTTTCTTTTCCCCCATATTCATTCACTGGATGTGGACTTTACTGGCTGGGCCAACATTTATTGTCCATCCATAGTTATCCTTAAGATAACTGTAAGCTGTCAGTCTAAACTGCTGCAGTCCATTTGGTGTAGTTACAAAAATGTTGTTGGTAGGGAGTTCCAGGATTTTGACCCATCAGTGAAGGAATGGTGATATATTCCAAATTAGAATGGAGAGTGGCTTAGAGAGGAACCTTGCAGGTGGTGGCATTCCCACGCATTTGCTGCTCTTAGCATGTCTGGCATCAAGCTTCTTGAGTGTTATTAGAGCTCCAGCAAGTGGAGAGTATTTCATCTCACTCCTGACTTGTGCTTTGCAGAGGAGGACAGTTTTTGCAAAGTCAGGAGATGAGTTAATAACCATGGGATTCGTAACCTCTTACAAGCACAATATTTATATGGAGAGTCCAGTTGAGTTTCTGATCAATGGTAAACCCCAGCATTTGATAATGGGGACTTTAAATGATTGCAGTGCAACTGAATATCGTGGGCAATAGTTAGATTCTACATTGTTGAAAATGGTCATTGATAATATCTCCCTCCACACCTAGTTGTGTATTCAAATTAAGCAAATACTTCAGTGAAGCTACAGCTGGAATTAGCAAATCATTGAAGTTGTTTTGATAGTAAATCTGATCTTCTATACAAATTTATTTAACTTTGCCAAAGTCTAACAGTAATTCTGAAGTTGATCAATTGGTCGAATTAAACAACTGAAAAGTTTTGTATTGAATTTATAATTACTTATTTCCTCATCACTGACTTATCTTTATGTTCAGCAAACTTCATTCCATGAAAGATTCCACAAGATTTTTTTTAAATGAAGGGAAATCAAGTGACATTTGTCCCTTTTAAAGAGATGTTTCACTTCATATGTTGCTCACCTCATATCCTTTATAGGACTGAGTAAACAGATAGCTTTGAACTCTCTTCAGCTGTAAAATACATCATATTCAGGCAATCAGGCAGTATAAACACCACATAATTAAATTTCCTTCACCTGCCCATTGATTTCCCTCTTTACTGCTAATTATCGGTCACTTTCATAAAAAGGGAATAGTTTCCACTAGGAGGAAATCCATTCACAAACAGAAACTGCCTCTATTTTCACCACCAGAGGTAAGAACTCAGACTCTCCTTGGCTGACCTGATCACCTATAAGCTTGATTTCAACTACAAGTCAATAACTGAAACAGAAGTCCTTTTTGTAGGAAAGAAATTTAATGACTTTCATATTACTTGGGATTAAATTATACTTAATTGATGACAGATAACTAAATAGCAATTTACAAACATTTATTCTAACTGAAAACAAGAGGACTGGATCTTTGTCAGGATCTTGACAGGAGTCTCAGGAAAACATTTAGCCAAAAAAATTTTCTCTTTGCCTTAGAAACGATATCTTTCGCAAAATAAGTTTTGCTGGGAAAAAAAAATAAGTTTATTCAGTAGTTCTAGTAGTGGATTTATCTAGATCACAAGTAAAAAGACGAATTGGCTGCAGAAGTCTTAATCTGCAAAACTGTAGGTGCAATAGTTTCTTTTATTAGAAATATGCCTAAGTGTAATATTCCAGCTATCACAAGTATCAAGTACCAGAAGAATAAAGTGCAGCACTCCTTCCCCAGCCACTGGTTTTAAAACAGTCCTTTTCCTATTTTAATCCACAATCAAAAACATGGAATAAAAAGATGCAATCTTTACAACAAACTTTTGCCAAAAAAGCTTTGTTGCATCCCATCAGCATTTATGACTAGCTTGCTTAATTTCAAAGTCATTGCTCTTTAACTCCAGGTTAAAATCATCTATCACTACTAAGTAGAATCTCTTTTAAAAAAAATCATAATCACTTCCTTGTTTTCTTTAGTTTGGTGCTATTTACCAGGATTCGTAGACTAAGAATAAATTTATTCTACAATAAAACTTGTGTTTGTACATTAAAAATAATCACACAACAAATATTTCACATGCTATCACAAAGCTTCTAATCACGTTCTTACTCACCAAGGTTAACATGAAAGAACTACCTACGTCAATTTCAGAAACAGAAGTACTTTCTGGCCTGCAAAAAACATTAAAATTAAAGAAAGTAAATTTTGTTTTGGACATTCAAACACAAGCCCTCAAATAGCCAGGAGTCCTTTAATATTTCAAGAAGTTGAGAGAGACATTACCTTGTTCTTGTTATTTGAAATGCCCCTGCCAATATATTAAATTTGAATATTTAATATAGGTGCTTTTACTTCACAGTCCTCAAAAGTGTCTCATTATAGATCAGTAATTTGAATTAAATTTTTATAAACAATACTATCAAGTCACTAACAATGGTACATGAGCTGGATTATCCCAACATCCCAGTTCTCTTAGTAAGAATTGTATTTCTAGCTCAAAGTGTGAATATTGCAATTTTGATAACCTTGTTAAACAGATCTCTTCAAATATCTGAAATAGTGATACGAAAACTAGAAATGCCTCTTTCTAATTTCTCCAAAAACCTCGAGTATGTTTCCAAACCAGCACCAGCTGTACTTGATGGTTTTGTAATTTTTCATGTTTCATTGGTGATATTGGCTGACTGTCCTTTCCACCTAGAGTTCCTGAACAGCAATCAGATATTGTGTTAACCAGACTGAAGAGGTGAATTGCATGACATTACCATTCCTTAACTCTGCACAGACCAAGGAACAACATCAGCAGATGGGGCCAAAGCAATTGCAGCATTCATAATGCAATCATGGAACCCAATCAAAAATATTATTCTGTATTGTTACACTTTTATATACACTTCAGTGTTTACAATAAAACAAAAAATGATACTTTCTTCCCATGAACCATTTTCCCCTGATTGGAGGAGTTCAGAACTGAACAATATAAATTTAAAATTGGAGTCAGTAGTTCAGGGGGATGTCTGTAGGCACTTCAGCGCAGTAGTAGAAATCTGATACACATACCCAAAAATGAAGTTGAAAATACAGACAAATGGATTTTTGTAAGCATGTGAATAAATTGAATTAAGACACATATCAGCCATACTCTAACTGAACATTTAATAGGCTCAGGGAGGAGGGAGGACCTGAATAGCCACCTTCTCTTCTTAGGTTCCACCCTCAAAAATGGCAAATTTCAGACCTAAAGTTAAGCTTTTGATCATGTTATTCCAGTTTATGATAATTTACTTTTAGGATTAATCTTACATTTTATGGGGTCAGCTGTGGATCAGCACTGTTGCCTTAGTCAGAAGACTGTGGGTTCAAAGTTTGATCCCAAGACGTCATGACTAAAATTCAAGGTTACTACTGCGTTGAAGTGCCTATAGACATCCCCCTGAACTACTGATTCCAATTTTAAATTTCCTGATGAAGGGCTTTTGCCCAAAACCTTGATTTTCCTGCTCCTCAGATGCTGCCTGACCTGCTGTGCTTTTCCAGCACCACTCTAATCTAAACTCTGGTTTCCAGCATCTGCAGTCCTCACTTTTGCCTAAAAATTCAAGGCTGACATTTCAGTAGAATACAAAAGGGTATGTTGCACTAGAGATGCCGCCTTTTGTCTTCTCAGGTGTCAAAGATCCATAGAACAATTAAGAGCAGAATTTTTATTTGACCAATGATTTTCCCTCTGCTAAAATCTCACTGGAAAAATCAGCTATTATCACTTCCTCTTCACAGACATTTACTGTGAACCAATCAACATGGTTTCCCCTCAATTACCACAATGTTGACACTTGGAAAAGTATTTCAGAGGCTGTAAAGTGTCTTGGTGGTCATGCAAGGCAATATATAATGGAAGAAGTTTATCCATTGCAAAAGTTGGAAATCTACAATTACTCTGTACTATGTACTTCTAGGCTAAAATTAAACAGAGCCAAAATAGAGACCCTTGTATTTGTGAGCAAGGACAAAAAACAAATGGCAGCAAAAAGAAAGCAGGGAGCACAGGAACGAAGCACATGTCACAGCACATTCCTAACATAATGTGGCTTGCATCCCAATATTACTCCCATGGATTCTGCTAAACTCTGACAAGTAGTATTTGAAGGAATGAGAAAAACAACTCAGAAGTGGAAATTGCGCCACAGGTTAGAATGTGAACTGCAAAATATAATAATTCACAGTCTGAGGGTCGAGTCTCTTCCTCTAGATTTTTAAACAATATATTTAAATAGGCACGAGCAACATTTGGCAAACTTATGAAATTTCTCAATAATAGGTTTGTCAACCAGCAAGGGTAGAAAATAGTTCATCAACTAATAACATCTAATGGTTCTACTCTAATGATCTATTTAAACATTCATCAGTAAACCAAAATTATTGGTGGCATTAGTACCAGAGTTAGCACAGTGGTAGTCTTCCTGTCTGATTTGTTTTTGAATTTCCCTATTACAAACTCCTTAAGTGATCTCAGCATTTTCATTATGAGAACTGTTCAGCTAACAGTTATCCTGATTTCCAGCATCCTGCTTTCTGTCTCCTCCCTTCTGAAGGAAGAGGTCACATTTGCTACACACTTTTAGTTTTACAGCTGCAAGTGTAGTTACTCACCCAGATATCATCTGAAAACTGATTCTTTGCATACAAAAATGAACACAAATGACGAGAAATGATTGACATTACAGAACACCTTTAGCAAGGTTGTACAATTGAACATAAATTAAAAGCCTCTAGGTGAGAACCTTAGAGATGCTCTTAACCAAAATCTTTCAAAGTTCTCTTTTAGACTGGATAACTGCACATCACTTCATTATCTAAGAAAGGTGATTGAAGAAAATATAGAACTATGGACCAGTAAGTCTAACAAATATTGAGAAACTGCGAGAAATAAAGATAATATCTTAATTTTCAGCTGATCAAACAGCCAGCACAGATTGTGAAGGACAGACGAACCTTACTGATTTAAGAGGCAGCTAACGTAGGACAGGAGATGAATACTATTTTTATTACATGCCTTCTGAAAGTCCATAAAGTAACTAAAAGACTGTTAACTAGAATTGGAGCCTATAGAATTGAAGACAAAAATTATCTGGTCAGGAAAATTGCCAAACGGCAAAAAATAGAGTAGAGATAACAGCTGGCCATGGCTAGTGGTATCCTGTTGTAAAGGACATGTAGGAAACTCTATTTTTCAACTTTGTTAATGACTTAAGATAAGACAGTAGAATCAAATATCCAAATTTGCTGATGACACGGACTGGTTACATTATATTCAAGGTACATGGAATTAGGTAATTACAAAGATAATTGAAGGCACAATGTTCTAGCGGTAATGATGCTGCTGCACTAGAAATCCAGAAGTCTATTGTTTTGATGATATGTTTGATCCCACCATATGGGTGGTAAAATTTGAATTTTAAAAATGTAGAACTAAAAGCTAGTCTAATTGCAGAAATTAAACCACTTGATTCTTCTAGAAGCCCACATGGCTTAAAATCTTGGATATCTGCCATCCTTACCTGGTCTGGCCTACATGTGACTCTAGACTCTCAGCAATGCAGTTCTTAAATCCTTTCCAAAAAGGCCAAGTTCTTTCAAATCCTACATCTCAGGGACAAAAATCAGACATCAACCTAGGTCAGAGTTTCCCCAAACCTTTCTCCACTGTGTTCCCATTTTCAGGGCTTAAAATTATTGCCAAATCTTGAGGTCGCATTACCATTTTGGAAAATTCTGACCTAGACACTGGAAATGACAACAGCAAACACAGCCACATTTCCCCCAAGACGTTAATAGGGTATTTTAACTAAAATCTGTCCTATAAACCAATCAAACAACAACCCAGCGTAGTCCTGTTCACAGAATCATACCTTAGAATATCCTAGACATAACCAACTCTGGGTGTGTCCAATCCACCAGTACAGATTTGCCAGAGGTGACAGCACAGAGGCATAATGTCAGAAAATTAGTTGCTTAGAAGTGTTCAACTTTGATACCAGACACCTTTAAGTTTCATGGCGTCAGGACAAACATGTGCAAAGAAACTTCCTGCAGGCTACAATCTCATTCTGTCACTTTGGCTGATAAATCAGTAATCCAAATTGAGGAAGAAGCAGAAGATTGCGCAAGTGGAGAACCTGGATGTCCATCAACAGTGGCTTGGTAGATCACTACTAACAAAGACCCAAAAGACAGATCCTAAACTGTTTGACATTGATTCTGTTATGGATAGCTGCGTATTAATCAGTCAGTCAATCAGACTGAAGTCAATCCAGGTGTTCCCCAAATCAAAAACCTTGGGTGAACCAGGAAATCCACTCCCTGAAGACTAAACGTGCAGCATTCAAGTCGTACAACCCAGACCTATACAGAAAATCTAAACATGACTTCCACAAAGCCAGAGGTGCCAAGAGGCAGTACCAAATTAGAGGCCCAAACCAATCTTACAACTCCCACTACCTGTGGAATCGACTTAACAACATAATAGGTCACAAAATGTAGCAGGGCAAGATAGTGGACAAAGACACATCCTGCCATGATGTGCCCAATGCTTTTTATCTTCTGTTTGAGCATAACACCAGTGTGTTCTTATACGCCCCAACAGCCCTGGATGCATCTGTTCCATCTGTCACTGCTGCAGACATCAGATAGGTCTTCCTGGGAGTCAACCCAAGGAAAGTGACAGGCCCAGACAGAGTCTCCAGCCGTGCACTCAGATCCTGTGCGGACCAGCTGGCAGAGGTAGTCATTGACTTCTTCCATCTCTCCCTCCTAGAAGCTAAAGTCCCACAAGCTTGAAGACAACCACCATCATCCCAGTACCTAAGAAAGCACATGCAATGTGCCCTAATGACTAATCGCCCAGCGACTCTGACCTCCATAATCATGAAGTGCTTTTGAGAGGCTGGTCATGTCTCACATTCTCCCAACCTGCCTCAATTCCCTGCAATTTGACGATTGACGTAACAGATCCACAGCAGACACCATTTCCCTAGCCCTGCACTCATCCCTGGAGCATCTGGACAACAAGGATACCTACATCAGACTCCTGCTGATCAACTACTGCTCTGCCTTCAACACCATTATCCCCTCCAGACTGATCTCAGAACTTGGGGACCTAGGCTGCAGCTCCGCCATCTGCGACTGGATCATTGGCTTCCTGATGCCTGGACTGAAGTGAAGACAAACAACTGCACCTCCTTTACAATAACACAACACTGGGGTCTCTCCCAAGGACTTGTTCTCACCTCTTACTGTACTCCCTGTACACCCAGGACCGTGTAGTCAATTTCTGAAGAAATGTCATCTACAAGTTTGCTGACAATACCACCGTGATAGGACGGATATCAGAATATAGAAAGGAGATAGAGGGCTTGGTGACATGGTGCAATGATACGTCTCTCTATGTCAACAAAACTAAGGAACCGATAATTAAACTCAAAGAAAAGAGGAGAATACACCCCCATGTACATCACAGAGCGGAGGGTGACAGCGCTGAGTGTGGCATATTCCATGGAGTGACAACAGTCAACCTGTCCTGGACTTCCCACATAGATGCAACAGTCAAAGTGGCACAACAATGCCTCTTCTTCCTCAAGCGGCTCAGGAAATTTGGCATGTCCATAAAGGACCCTCACCAACGTTTACAGTGCACCACAGAAAGCATACTGTCCAGGTGCATAACGGCCTGGTACAGCAACTGCTCTACCCAGGACCATAAAGATACTACAGAAGGTTGTGTGCACAGCTTAGGTGCTTATGGAAACTAACCTCCCATCTAGGGGCTCCATTTAAACATCTCGTTGCTGCAGGAAAGCTACTAACAAAGTCCCATTCTACCCTTGTAATACTCTCTTATAACCTCTTCTGTCAGGCAGAACTTAGAAGTTTGATCATATGCACCACTGGGTTCAAGAATACGTCTTCTCCTGCTATTATTAGACTGATGAATAGATTCTCTAGCTTCAAGTAATGCTGATCTTGTTAATGTTGATCTTGTTTAACGCACATCCTAGGCTTTGTAACCTGAATGTCTTACACTGTGCAAGCTTTTTTTCACCCTATGATTTGCATATCCTTGATTACTGTGATTTATCTGCACTGCTCGCAAACAAAGCTTTTCACTGTACTTGGGTACACATGACAATAAATCAAATTAGTGAGTACTGCATATTCCTTATGGAGTCTTCACATTGAAGATACTTTCAATCATGTTATTTGGCACTACAGTGTCAGGGTTAGACTTCAAACCCAATCTAGCAGCTTAGGATTGGTAATAAACAAAAACAGAACTATTCTCCAATATAATATGTAACCTTATGGCATGGATATCTCCCACTCTATCATCAAGCCAGGAGAAAAACCTTAGTTCAATGAAGAGTACAGGAGGATATGCCAGGAACACCACCACCAAAATGAACTGCCAAGTTGGTAAAGCAAAACACAGGATTTGCCAAACTTCAGAAGCAGCATGTAGTAACAGGGCAAAAAAAAACCCACAATCAACAGATCAGATCTAAGCTCTGCTGTCCCGCCATGTCCAGTTGTTTACTTGTCCACTATGATTCACAACTAACAGATCGAAAAGACTTCACAAGCATCCAATAATGGGGAAGCCCAGCACAGAAGGTCAAAATGCAAGGCTAAAGCATTTGCATCCACCTTCAGCTAGAACTTGAGAGTGAATGATTTCTGCCCCCTCCTGGGGTTCCCAGAATAAAAGACACCAGCTTTCAAAGAGCCCTAGCAAAACTAGATTCAATGGTTATCAGGGAAAAACTCTCCACTTGTTGGAAACATACCTAGTACAAAGACAGATTGTTGTGCATGTTGGAGGACAAATCCCTTTCGGCCCAGGACATCATTGCAGGAGCTCCTCAAAGAGGTACCCAAGATCCAACCATCCCCTTCGAGCTCATCAGTAACCTTCTTTCCATTATAAAGGCCAGAAGTTGAGGTGTTCACTGACCGTGCAAACAGGCTGCTTCAGTATCTGAGAAGTTGCATATGACCATTTGACATTATACATGAACAACGTGCATACTTTAGCTGACAAGTGGCAAGTATCTTTTGTGCTACACAAGTATCAGGCAATTACCAACTCCAAAAAGGAGAGAGCCTAACCATTGTGACTTGTGATTCACTGGCATTACTATCACTGGGTTCTTCTATAACAATATCCTGGAGATTTACAATTGACCAGAAGATAAATTGAACCAGCCATGCAAAGAACAGGCAAGAAGCTAGGGAGGTCTTTAATAAATAATTATTTCCTTTTTTCCCCCAATGCCTATCAATAAACTGTTAGGCTCAAGGCAGGAGTGTGATGGAATATCCTCTACTTGTCCAGATGCGTGCAGCTCCAACAACATTCAAATATGACATTTGGGACAAAGCAGCAGTCCCCAAGCACTATTTTCAATACTCACTTCCTTCATCACCAAAATAATGGAGCATCAAAGTATAATGCAGTAACTCATCAAATCTCTTTAAACAACATCTTCCAAACCCCAATCTCTCCCAACTAGAAAGACAACAGCAGCAGAAGCACAAGAATATTAAGATCTGCAGGATTCTTTCCAAACCATAAACCAAGCTAGCTCAGACCTATACTGCTGTTCATTCACTGCCACTGGGTCAGAATTCCAGAACTCTTCCCCAACAGCACTATAGTGGCCCTGTACCACTAAGGATTTCAGTAGTTCAGGAACACAACTCTCAACACATTTCGAGGACAATAATATGATAGCCCAGCCAGAGAAGATAAAGAATGCTGATAGGTTACACTTGCAGTAAAACTGTGGCAGATGGATTTCAATGCAGACGAATAAAAGATCATCCAGTTTGAAAGTGAAAGTTACAACAGTCTGATTTCTAAATTGTGAAAAGCTATATAGTGAGGGCCCAATGAATTAATGATCTGAGTAAACAGATCATGAAAATAAGACAGAACATGTACGGAAAATAATTAAGAGGATAAATGGGCTAGAATACACAAGAATAGAAATAATGCTTTAGTTATGCAAAGCCTGGATATATCACACCTGGACTACTCTTGAGAAACTACATAGAGCACATATTGAGAAGGACAAACTGGCCTTGGAGGGAGTTCAACACATTGTAAATCTGAGATTAATTGATTACCAAAAGGTATTAAAAGTAATGCAAAGGCAAGTATTTGGAATTAATTCACAGATCAACTGTCATCCCACTGAAGTTGAAGTGGACTCTAGGGGTTAAACAGACTACTCCCATTTCTATATTTGTGCATTCTTACACCATTCATGAGTTGGATAAAGATTGTTCAATTAAACAGGCCTCACATGATAGGAACTCAGATAGCCAAACAGTGAAGGATACAAGAAGAGAACCTAGTCTTTATACACTTTAGCAAGATTTCACTCAGAGTACGCCAGAACTCAAAAAAGCAGTAGAATCTTTGCAGGATCTTGTGACACAAAGGTAACATCCTTATCTCTTAGGATTGATTTTGGTCCTTCTGACTAACTACCAGAGATGTGCCATGATATACCTGACTTTTTTTTAAAATAAATGAGCAGTGATAAGTTGACAATTACTCAATGCTTGAACATAACACTCAATTTGATACACAAGTATCATCACAGTATCTCCTATAATTCTGACCGAGGAAAGGTGCATAATAAACCTCAAATTATGAGCTTAAACTGCCTGCACACAGGTCTCATTTTATTTATATTTCCAATGTATTGTAGACAAAAGCATTATTTTGTATTTTTTATTTTAATTAATCTTAAAATACTTCTAAACAGCACAAAGTTCCACCATAACTTACCTTTCTGTTTTATTGTTATTTTCTTCATCTATAATTGGTTCATTGTCCAAGTTTTCTTCAGGCACATTCAGGAGTGGAACATCGGGGAGAGACAAGTTTTCCACAACCTATAAGTGTCCAAATAATAAGTTACCCAAGCCTAACAACAAAATAACTAATGAAGATACGGTTAATGTCCTGAGAGTTCTATTTGTCAGTTTAATGTAGAGAAACCTTGAAGTCATCTAAGCAGTTCCTTAGAAAAGTAAAATGACTGCTGGTAGAGAAAGAGATCGTCTGGTGAATAGCTCCAGCAGGTTTTGACCTGTATTTGTCAATTTATATTATTTGAATAAAAAGGGATATATAACATGCTAATTGTATTAAAATAGACAGATATTATTTGTAATTGTATCTGAATTTCAGAATTTTTAAGCCATCAAGAAAAACATGACTAAAGCTTCATTTAGGATTAGTATCTTATCTGTGAAATGTGCAACAATGTTGCTTTGCTGGTTAGTTGAAACAAACTTTTGATTCCAAAAGAGTTGTTTTCTTTCATGAAGGTAAAATTGAAATCACTTCAATATCTTCAACTACCTGATTTATCTAGTAATAGAGGATTAAAGATCAATAATTCAGTGCAATTTACGATTCCACGCCACTGACTATCATTGCAAGTTCCCATGTTAATGAGTAACTCAGCATGGATTTTGACCTACCAAATTTTTTTTTAAAAATCAGTTTATTGAGTAAGTAAACAGTCAATTGTTGCAATCAACATCTTGCTAGTTTGGTTTCAATATAATCTTATGTGTAAAATAATCAGAAATAGTATTTCATGGTTTTCAGACAGTCATGTAACAATATACTGGACCAAACTATCATGTCCCCAGATTGTTGGGGATGGGATATACATCAAGAGACACATGTCAGAAGTCCTGAAACATGGGTCTGTGGAAATTGCTCAGAAAGTTTATACATTTAATAGGCCGTCTCCCTGCTGTCCAGGACCTTCCACAATGGTCTCCAATCCTGAGCATAGTGGGGAGACAGGTCAGATGTGTAGGAATTACCTGGGTACTTACCCTGGAAATGTTCAAAGGTTTTACACCTAGTCTAACAGCTATGTAACTCCACAACAATTTATTCTCCATGAATATATGGGATTTGGTTCATGAGCACCTTTTCCTAGATGGTAGCCTCTTGAATAAAGCTTGCATTTATACAATGTATTTAACATATGCATAATTCCATGGAAGCACCAGACAAAAGGAAGCAATGACAAGATGTGACTAATACTTGGCCAAATACATAGGTTTAACCGGGACATGAAAAAGACAAAAGGTGATGTGAGAGGTGGTTTGGAACTAAACAGCTGGACAGCAGAAGGCACATCCCCAGTGGAGACTTAAAATAGGGAAGGGATACAGAAGAGGCCTAAAATTGGAAGGTCAGAGATCTAAAGAGTTTTGGACTGGAAAAAGATCACATCACTCGGGAGGCGAGATCGGAGTTTGAACAAGATTGCGAGCAAAGGTAAGCCAGCATGTACAGACATAATGGGTGAATGGATCTTAATTTGAATTAGAATACAAGCAGTATTTTCCCATCAGCTCAGGTTTATTGATAAGATGGGGAGCCAATCAAGATAGCTAACCAGGAGTTGGAATAGTAGAATTTCCCATTCTAACTGTGGTTGCCATCCTACCTAATGTTTGATTGCCTTTCATTTATTCATTTTCCAAATCAATGTTAGAGTCTCCTGCTGCCACATTTTTCTATCTGGTCTTCGGCCTTCCTCCTCTTTCTGGTAGTCCTATCTGCATCATTCACCTTGCCAAACTTTCAACATTTTGACTCCCAGTCTTCACTGACACCCTGATGTACTAGTTCCTGGTTTGTGTCCTATCTTATGATGTCACATGTTCATTTCTGGCACGTTATCCAGTCATTGTTCCTCTCTTCTTGGTGTTGCTCAAGTTATTGTACTATACAGCAAAGCCAGTCTCCGAACTCTGTTTCAGGTTCAGTGATAGTTTTTTAAAATCTCAACACAGCAATTTTAATTACTCCTAGCAGAACTAATCTCTTGGTTTAATTTCCATTATTTGCCATCACTTATCCCAGACATTTGAAACTACTTACTTTCTCCAATTCTTCATCTATAATCTTTCCACTTGAACTGTGATCATCTTCCTGAAGGTTCTTGACAGACTAAAGATCCAAACTATGGAACATTAATTTTTATGCTTCTGTCCTCCATTGCTCCTCTCCAGATATTTAGTCATGTTCTCACTGCCTCCACCACATAACTCAATGTCATCTGCAAACACTATTGACCATAACTCTGTCATGCTTGTTTAATTAGGACATTCATGTCAATTAGTGGAGGAAGGGGCTCAGTTCTAATCCTTGGTGGAACTCAACTTTGGCTTTGAAAGTTTCACTGTCTCCCTACACTTCTGCTTCTTGTCAGGCACTCCTTGTATATGCCCTTTAATATTTTTACATACTTAAGAACTCACACATCCAGAGTTCCTTCCTTGGCTTCTGGTCCTAAGTCTTCTGTAGATTAAAAAGTACAGTTTATGTAAGGAGGCTGCAACAATGCTTCAGGGCTGGACAACATATGGCTCTGTATGTTTGCTAATAACTCCAAGTCGTAAACTTCAGCCACCTTTGATAATCTATTCACTGCCTCTATCTTCCAAGGAACTGCAATTTAAAAACTGCAAAGACAGGAAAAAAAAAGAACTGCAGATGCTGGAAATCTGAAGCAAAAACAGAAACTGCTGGAGAAGCTCACCAAGTCTAGGAACATCTGTGGAGGGAAAGCAGAATCAACGTTTCAGATCCAGCTTTGAATAAGGGACACTGACCCTAAACATTGGCTCTGCTTTGTCTCCACAGATGCTGCTAGACTTGCTGAGTTCCTCCAGCAATTTCTGCCTTTGTAGAGACAGAAGCCAAGACTTCAGCTTTGTCACAAATCTAATTCTCTTGCCATTGAGCTTGCTTTCCATGGCGAGTGTTTTGAGCTATGCTCACCCGGAACCTACTTGTTCTGTTCGAGCGTGAGCTTGGCTCTCTGCTCTGTAACACTGTTTCCAATTCTGTAACATAGCTTGCCTCCTCCTCGGCTCTCTGCAGAATCTTTCACCGATTTTGCTGCCTCATTTGGAATAGTGCCACAATGAATTCTTCACAGAAAAATGGTATTTTACTCACATTTTCAACATCCTGATGCAAATGAATTTTCAATGCTTCCAATGTACAATTATGAAGTGAAAGCTTCTGATCATTCTCTTCCAAACTATCTGCATGCTGTAAAGCTTCAGAAAGGGCTGATTTATTGACCTCAGAGTTATGATTGTTCTCTTCAGTAAGATTTTCTCTGGAATTTAAAAAAAAGTAATCAGAAAACAAAACTACAATCCAGCTCAGAAAGCTACACACTGCTTTTCATATGGTATAATTTTTTCCCCATTGACATCTTAATACTATCACAACTTAAGATGTTAAGGCATCTCATACTGATGCAAAATTGAAGTCATTCTTTTCAGGAACCATTAATTTAAGGTTTAATCCAATGTAAGATTAAAGATGGAGAAAAAGAGAGCCAAGGAATTGATCACAGTGCTAATCCAACAAATAAAACCTCAGGACTTGGCTCACAGTTTGTCATTGCACATTTTGTATTGCATGTTTTGGTCATTAGAATTACACTGCTAAAAGCATGTTTTCATGTAAAAAACTGAAAAGATACAAACACCACTTACCAATATAAACATCAAGACAATAAAACTGTAATCTTAATTCAAATGGCACACTTTTGAAAAGCAATTAAATTAAGCAGTAAAGTGAGACTTGCTGGAATCATCACAAGTACATTTTTAAACAACTCACATTTGCAAGCGCTTTTTTAAATAAAAAAAAAGAGGCATAATAGCTTATACAACTCACTGGAACCATATTTCATAATGTATGCTTCAATCAGTGTTCAAATTCAGAACATGAAAATAAGTATGCAGAAGGAGGGTCGAGCGAGAGGGTGCAGGTTGGGCAAGGGCAGAAGAGGATAAGCTTGAAGGAATATGAAGACTGATGTTAAGAGTTTCTACAGGTATGTGAAAAGGAAGAGATTAAAGAAGATAAACATAGGTCCCCTGCAGACAGAAACAAGGGAGTGCATATTAGGGAACAAAGAAACTGTTGAGCAACTGAATACATATTTTGTTTCCACTGAAGAGATTTATTGTGCAAGAAGCAAGTGTATTGGGATGGATAGAAAACATGGCTGACAGAGAGTAACCAAAGAGTAGGAATTAATGGGTCCTTTTCAAATTGGCAGGCAGTAACTAGTGAGATGCCACAGGGATTGGTGCTATGGCCCCAGCTATTCACAATATATATTAGGGAACAAAATGCAGATAATACTAAGGTGGGTGGGAGGATGAACTGTGACGAGGATGCAGAGGTGTTTCAACATGATCTGGACAGGTTGGATGAGTGGGTGAATCAATGGCTGATGCAGTATAATTTGGATAAATGCAAGATTATTCACTTTGGAAGCAAAAGCAAGAAAGCAGATTACTATCTGAATGGCTGTAAATTGAAAGAGGGGAGTATGCAACAGGACCTGGGTGTCCTTGTACAATAGTCACTGCAAGTATGCATGCAGATGCAGCAAGTGGTAAAGAAATCAAATGGTATGCTCGCCTTCATTGCGAGAGGCTTCGTGTACAGGAGCAGGGATGTGTTGTTGCAGTTGTACACACACTGAAGCCACACCTAGAATATTGTGTACAGTTTTGGTCTCCTTTTCTGTGGAAGATACTCTTGCTCTCGTGGGAGTGCAGCGAATGTTTACCAGGCTGATCCCAGGGAAGGCAGGACTGACGTATGAGGAGAGATTGAATAGGTTAGGACTGTTTTCTGTGGAATGAGAAGGGTGCTCAAGAGACTTACAACATTCTAACAGGACTAGAAAGGTAAATGCAGGGAGGATGTTTCCAATGGTAAGTGCATCCAGAGCCAAGGGTCACAGTCTGAGCATTCAGGACAGACCATTTAGGGCAGAGATGAGGAGACATTTCTTCACTCAGAGGGATGGGTCTGTGGAATTCATTGCCATAGGAAATAGTTAATGCCAAAATATTGAATATATTCAAGGGACAGCTAGACATAGCACTTGGGGCGAATAGGACCAAAGGTTTTAGGGAGAAAGCAGGATTAGGCTATTGAGTTGGACATGGCGGAGCCGGCTTAAAAGGCTGAATGGCCTCCTCTTGCTCCGATGTTTCTATCTGTATCTTAAATGTGCAGTCCTTTATTCTGGTCCCAGACTCTCCCACCAAAAGAAACCACCTTTTTGCACCTACTTGTCAAGTCCTCAAAAGAGTCTTATAGGTTTGAATAAGGTCACCTCCTATATTCTCGTCAGTAGACAATCCCTCCACACCGAAACATTGATTTTCCTGCTCCTTGGATGCTGTCTGACCTGCTGTGCTTTTCCAGCACCACGCTAACCTAGACTCTGGTTTCCAGCATCTGCAGTCCTCACTTCTGCCTAATCCCTCCACACTTGCTATCAGCCCAAGACCTTCTCTGGATTGCCTTCAGTATTAGCATATCTGTCCTTAGATATGGGACCAAAACTGTTCATGGTATTCCTGCTGATCTGAATAGTGTGTTACATAGTTTTAGGAAAACCACCCTACTTTTATACTCTATTCCCTTTGAATTAAAGGCAACAATCTATTTGCCTTCCCTACTACCCACTGGACCTGGATGTTAGCCTTTTTGTGATTCACACATGCACATAATTCTCTCTCATCATACAAGTCAGACTTCAAGAACATAGGTTAAGCACACCCTGACTATTGACAATTGCTTCCTGCCATTTTGAATAATGCTAAATAGAAATACACTGAAATATTTTTACCTTTTTGTAAGCTTCATCTTTTGACAATTATCCCTAACGATTAAATTGTAATCCAAAGAGTTAACTAAAGAAAGACAGAACTCCTCAAATACTGAAGTTTCATGTTCCATATGCAGCAAGACTGAGATAACATATTGGCTTCAGCTAGTAAGTTGCAAATAACATTAGTACCTGTAGATTGGGCTTAAAAATATCTTTAAACCTGACTATGAGGGTTGATTATTAAAGATTAATTGGACATGACAATGAGCATTTGAAGAAAGTGGAAAATTGCTTGGAAAGCTGGCCTAGTAAATATAAAGCCTGTTTTCGTTAGAAGGTATAACCTTCACTTTCTGCGGGAACCATTCTCTTATGCAGTTAACAGAGCCACCTGGAGAGGTTGCTTTCTGCACAACAGAATGTCTGGAGAAGTACTGAAAGTACTACGAAAATGGTAACAACCAGAATAGGACCGGAGCAGTCCATTTCAAATGCAAAAAGATCTGGACAATATTCAGGCATTTAAGAGTAGAAGAATAGCTCTTATTACTTTATTCAGCTTTTCTTCTGTTCTGACCTGCTATCCATAATCTCCTTGTTTACCTACTCCTTTCATATCTCTTTTTCTCTCTGGGCTCCATCTCCACCTATCTGCTCACCTCTCTCCTGCCCTTCCTCACCTCGCCGAACTTCACCTTCACCATAAATACAACATTTTCCTAGCTGCTATCAGTTCCGATGAACAGTCACCAGACTCAGAACAGTAACTCTGGTTTCTTCTCGGATGCTGCTAGACCTGCTGATTTCACCAGCAATTTCTTTTGTGCACGATCTACGAGATGCATTCCAATAACTCACCAAGTCTCTTCTGACAGCACCTTCCAAATCTGTGACCTCTACCTACTAGAAGGACTAAGGGAACAAATACATGGGACCACCAACCACAAGTTCCCCTCCAGCTAACAAACCACCCGAACATGGAAATATACTGCCATTCATTTACTGCCACATGGTCAAAATCCTTTAACTCTCTTCCTAACTGCATTGTGGTGCCACTGTACCCTAAAATCAGCAAAGTTTCAAGGAGGTAGCCCATCACAGTGAACAATTAGGGATAGAAAATTATTCTTTAGGAGAGATAAAAATCTTGACAATAAAAATAATTTCGCTACAATTACGGATGTCTATATCCCACAGAACAAGTCACACTGCAGTTTAACTGTTTAGGGTAATGAAATTAAGTCAGCACTTACTCGGCAGATATAGTCAATTGGTCGGTAGAGGAGCCATGAGCACTACAATACAAAAATAAAAATAGTATGCATTTATTTTAAGTTGCAATTTTCAAGCAAGTCTAAAATAGTGAGGATGTGCTGGCAGCATTCAAGTTTCAAATTATTAAGATTAAGGTTTAGTTCTGTACCGCAAAACCATTACCAATCATAGAATTGGCATCAGAAGCATGACTAAAGTAATATAGAATAACAAAATGAGAATAACAAAGTGAGAACAAACATGTTTTCAGCTCGTGCTTTTAGCAACTTCAGAACATGCAGAAGTTCTTTACAGCTCGTAATGTTTTCTCTAATGTAGAAAATCTGTAGTCAATATCAAGACAACAAAGTCCCAATAATAGGAATTGAAAGTATTGATTGAGAAATAAATGTTAACAAGTGGAATTATTTCACTGTTTTGAATAGTACCATGAGATATTTTGTCCTCATTTGAAAAGGATGGCAGGACTTTACTTTATGTTTCTATCCCCTCCCCATTCCTGTACTTG
This sequence comes from Chiloscyllium punctatum, assembly GCF_047496795.1. Lineage (NCBI taxonomy): Eukaryota > Metazoa > Chordata > Chondrichthyes > Orectolobiformes > Hemiscylliidae > Chiloscyllium > Chiloscyllium punctatum. The sequence goes on from NC_092758.1 coordinate 41,401,375, forward strand.
TCCAATGCAACAGTGGAATTTGAGCCTAAATTGGATGATCAATTCAAGGCCTTAAAGGTTTCTAACTATAAAATGATTTGTACAAAAGTTGATATATATTTACATTTCTTTTGCAGATCTGGAAGACCCAGAATATCAATTACTAACAGGTCTATTTTTGGTTGAGAATATATTCTCCTGGTGAACAAACACATTGTGAACTGCCTGCCTAAACACACATCCCAAATGTGTGTTGAGCTGTGGTGAGCTGTGTACCTAAAATATTTCCTGTTCTCTAAGTTGGATCACCTTTAACAAGTATTAGAGGTAAAAACATAACTACTTCACTAACAGGAGTATTGTGCACATCTCCTATAACCATTTAATTCAAGTTCCATTAAAAGACAGTATTGAAAAATCAAAGTCACAACTACTGAAAATAAATCTAAATGAAGCTTCTGATGTATCATTACTTCTGCCAGGGCTTTTGATACAACTCATTGTGGCACATTTCCTTAATAAAAATTAAAAGATTCCACTTCAGAAGATGATGCTGCAGTACCTGGGGTTCTATACTAATTAAGAAAATAGGGGTGAGGTTGGTGGAGGGGGCTGAGGTCGGCTTGGGGATGGGGGGGCATGTTAGACCCCATGGAGGAGGAGTGGCTCAGTTGCATGGGGAGGCAAAACAGCAAAGAGTCTTAGCAAAACACAGCAGTCCCCTTTAACAGGTCAACAGTCCACAAGGTTGAGACTGCACTTTGAGTGACTGGTTCTCCTATTGCTCATTAAAAATCAGAGTAAAGGCAGAAAAAGATCCTAATAAGAGGTCAATTGCCTTCTTAAGGGCCTCAATTGGACAATTCCCCAGGTGCCTCACTTTGTACTCAAAACAGCAATGGAGCAAGCTAGGTGCAGTGATGGCACCTATGGGAAAGCAAAGTATGGAGACACAGTTTAGCAGATGATATTGTTACAAATATTTACCAAAACTGTTCAACTGTCAAATTTTTAATGCCTCACCTTGCTGACAAAACAATGTCAGATTCATTTGTATTCTTCATTATTGTCAAGTGTTCAGCATTCATCAATATCCTCTCAGATTTTTCAGGAAGTGCAGTTTGTTCTATTTTATCACCTTCTTCACATGATTCTGTAACCTGAAATCAGATGCATTAACATTGAAAAAAGTGATCCAGAGCCTATTCTTTTGCTGAAACAAAAATAAAGTTACCAAAGACATCCAATGTTCAATAGAAGAAACAGATAGAAAAAAAACAGCTATCCAACAATTGGTTTGGTAATTAGCATTTTGCTTCATGTTAATGGTAGATTTGATGTTTGAGACCTCACATTCAAGTCTCATACATCCAACTAAGGCGGCAACCCATAGTCAATAAGTTACAAAGGCTTACAAGGTGATAACAGAAAAGCAACGCTGTTTATAAGTCAATGGCAAGCAAATGAGTTTTGTTGCTATACATGATTTGGAATGAACTGCAAAAACAAGGGAAAGGTAAGCTTATGCTGAGTTTAGCATCCACTACTTGCTCCCAATTTTGCATAGTGATTTAATCTAAAATAAATGCTGACCAGTGTTTTAACAAAAGGCACGAGACAATGAGAGGTTACCAAAAGCTGTCAAAAATGTAGGTTTGAGGTGGTTTACTTTCTTAGAAAAAGGAAAGAAAGGATTGGAGAGTTAAAACAAAAACTTGGAGAATTAGGTTCTAAAGAGAGAGGGATTTGGATGGCTAGAAGTATTGCTAATGCTGGGCAAAGCATGGATACTGATATAATTCACAAAAGGACAATCAACAGAAGAAATGCAAGGCTGCATAAAATGTAGAGGTCGGCTAGGGTGTGCCTATGGTTCATCTTATGGAAAAGAATTTTGAATTGAATGCAATAGAGATAGGCAGCCGGTGCAAGTCTGTGGCTGACAGAATTTTGGCAGATGAAAGCACAGCAAGACTTAAAGCAGTCATGTATACAAATAAATTAATGTAAGTAGGTTAACGATAGAACGAGTTGAGTTGGGCTGGATGTGCACAATGCTGATAAGAGTAGAATAAGCAGGTATATGGAATTAGGCTTTTCAGGATTTGATTCAAACCATGATAATGGACTTGAAGGAATCACTAACAAACTGCAGAGTTTTGTGGCAGGTACTAAAACAACAACTCTAACCTTGCCAAAATTGAACCTGAGAAAGCTTTGATTTATCTGACAGCAAGGAGGTTTTTGATGAATCAACAACTTGTAAGTGCACCACTCCTTCCCAGCTTTCAACATTTTTTGCTTTGAATGTACACTAAATTTCTTTTCCTGCATTACAGACCAATGTTTATCTCTCCATCACTTCAAGTCATAGATTCAGCTGTACAGATTGGAAACAGCCCCTTCAGTCCTATTTGTCCATGCCAACCAGATATCCTAGGAGAAAGTGAGAACTACAGATGCTGGAGATCAGAGCTGAAAAATGTATTGCTGGAAAAGCGCAGCAGGTCAGGCTGAATGCAAATTTCTCCAGCTTCCTCATTTCCCATCCCCCCACCTTATCTCAGTCCCAACCCTCGGACTCAGCACCGCCTTCTTGACCTGCAATCTTCTTCCCGACCTCTCTTCCCCCACCCCCTCTCCGGCCTATCACCCTCACCTTAACCTCCTTCCACCTATCGCATTCCCAACGCTCCTCCCCTAAGGCCCTCCTCCCTACCTTTTATCTTAGCCTGCTTGGCACATCTTCCTCATTCCTGAAGAGCTTATGCCCGAAACGTCGATTCTCCTGATCCTTGGATGCTGCCTGACCTGCTGCACCTTTCCAGCAACACATTTGTCAACCAGATTTCCTAACCTAATCTACTCCGATTTGGCCCATGTCCCCCTAAACCCTTTTAATTCATATACCCATCCAGATGCCTCTTCAATGTTGTAATTGTACCAGTCTCCACCACTTCCTCCAGCTGCTCATTCCATAAACACACCACCCTCTGCATGCAAAAGTTGCCTCTCAGGTCCCTATTAAATCTTTCCCCTCTCACCCCAAACCTATGCCCTCTAGTTTTGGACTGCCCGACCCCAGGTAAAAGACTTTGTCTATTCACCCTCATGCTTTTATGAACTTCTATAAATGTCACCCCTCAGCCTCCCTTGCTCCAGGGAAAATAGCCCCAGCCTATTCAACATCTCCCTATAGCTTAATCACTCCAATCCCAACAACATCCTTGTAAACTTTTTCTGAACCCTTTCAAGTATCACAACATCCTTCCTAAAACAGGGAGACCAGAATTGCACGCAGTATTCCAAACGTGGTCTAACCTATGTCCTATGCAGCCACAACATGACCTCCCAACTCCTATACTGTTTCTTACTTTCCTCCTCCCAGTATGCCAAACCCCATTCTGCGCAATCCACTACTTTTGGATATTTTCTAAATTAACTTGTCAGACACGTTATAAAACACCTTTAAAGCAGGTGAGACTTGAAAGCAGGCCTCATGGCCCACAAGTAGAGACATTACTGCTGCACCACAAGAGCCCCGAATCCACTAATCTTGATATCATGCTTCTCAGGCTCAGCAGCTGAGTTGCCACTGCATTGTGGACAAGGCTGGACCAGTTATTGGGTAGATTCTGCAAAATGACCATGGGAAGGTATTGGGGGAAAAAAAAGGAGAAACAAAATTGGACAGAATTTATTTTCCTTCCCAGCTGTGCATAAATTGAGGTGGCTGTATTAGGAACCAAAAGACTGAACTGGAACAGGCCTATTGCCTACTCTGCTTCGCAACAAGTTTTACAAGATTGGTCTTTTGAAATGGTTCCTAAAGGGCAGAATTTAAGACCTGTTCTACTTATAAGTATACATATGGTCAGGTTACTGGCGCTAATAAGTATTGTTTTTATTTTTAAAGGGAAAAACAAAATTTCAGCTTTTACAGGTAATAATTGTATACATGTGCGCATTGACTTTTAAACTTTAGATTTCAGTAATGCCACAAACAATTAGACAAAGCAAATAATAAATAGCCGAGATAAGTCACATGGTCTTTCAAGTTTTTTTTTGCCATTCATTAAGATCATGGTTGAATAAAGTGTGCTCACAGCTCCTACCTGCCCCTACCCAGTCCCTCACCAGAACTCTCAACACACCTGTTGATCAAAATACTGTCAAATTCAGCCTTGAGTATATTTAATGATCTAGTTTGCACTAGCTTCTGGAGAAAAGAATTCCAACATCCAACAACCCTCAAAAGAAAAATTCCTCCTTATCTTAGTCTTATTTTCAACTGTCCCCGAATTCTAGACCTGCCCACACGAGGAAATATTTTCCTAGTACATACCCTGGTCAAGGAAGATTAATTTATTTGAAATCGAATTTATGTAACAAACTGATTTACCTCAACACAAAATGAATTTGAAATATTTGTGGGCAGAAACTCTTCGGTACCAAAGTAATCACTGTAATTTTCCAGGAGTTCAGACATTATATTGCTAGCTGTTTCTTGTTCTTTCATATCTTCCACATCTGTGCAAATACTGTAAAACAAATATTTAACAAAGTTTATTAAATCATAAACATGAAACATATGTACAGCTAACACAATGCTCAGAAGTGAAAACATTTTCTTTTTCAGCATGATGATTTATCTTCTACTTAAAAATGAAACATAAATTTAGGAGTTCCATAATTATTTTGACAACATTGTATTCAAACAAAATCAGAAAATAAATTCCCCCTTTAAGTATTCAACAAACTAAATTACAAAATGAAGTTTTGCAAAAGCATATACATAACAGCACAAAGTATTGTGGCCCATTCTGGTACTAATGGCATTGGCAGAAAGAGGAGATCCTGCAAAGAGAGTTCAGGGAGTTAGGTAGAAAGTTGAAAAGCAGGATCTCTAGGGTTATAATATTGGGAATATTTCCTGTGCCATGTACCAGAGTGTCTGCCTATTCCTAGTCTCTAAATTAAATACATAGCTAAAGTGCTGGTGTAGGAAGGATGGCTTCAGGTATGTGAATCAATGGGATGTCTTTCACGGCAGATGGAACTTGTACAAGGACAAGTTTCAAACTGGAGGGGCACAAATATTCAGGCAGAGAGGTTTGCTAGTGCCATTCAGGTGGGTTTAAACTAGTATGACAGGGGAGCAGGAACCAGAGCAGTCATTCAGCAAGTAAAATGACCGAAGAGGAAGGCCGGTAAGGCTAAGAGGAAGAGCAGATACCCAGCAAGACTGGCAATCTGAAGTCTATTTGTTTTATGAGAGGAGGAGGAGAGGTAAGGTAAATGAACTTAAAAGTTTGGATTAATACATAATAACTATGATGTCGTAGCTACTATGGATACTTGGTTGAGAGAAGGACAAGACTGGCAGCTTAACACTCAAATTTAAAGGTTCCAGGCAAGACAGAAGGATGTAAAAGAGGTGGAGGAGCTGTGTTACTGATTGAGAATAATCAGAAGTGGACTGAGGGAGGACACTTTGGCGGGCTTGATTGAGAGGCAAAATGGGTAGAGGCTAGCTGGTAAGGGTGCAATCACTTCATATAGTCTATACTACAGGCTTCCCAACGGCCAGTGGGTAATAGAAGTACAAACTTGTGGATGGATTATGAATAATGTGAACACAAGGGTGTGTATGCGTGTGTTGTTGGACATGCAGGAATTTCTTCGGTATTTCCAAGACAGTTTTTACAAATGCTATGTACATGGTCCAACTAGGGAAGGGGCCACACTAGACTCAGCATTGATCCAATTTTCAGTGGGGAGTATTTCGAGAACAATGACTATAATTCTGTAAGTTTTAAGTTCCTTATGCATAAGGCCAACAGTAGTCCTGGGGTGAAACTATTAAATTGGGGTACGGCTAACTATGACAACGTGGAGGCATCTGTTTGAGGGTAAATCCACATCTGGCATGGGGGAAATCTCTTCAGGGTGGTTGATTAGAGTTCAGGAAGAGCATGTCCCTGTGAAAATGATGGTTAAGGATGGTAAGATGTGGGAACCTTGGATTACAAGAGTAATTGAAAGCTTATTGAAAAAAGAAATAGGAGATATTCACAAGGTTTAGGAAACTGAAGCCAGACAGGCCTCAAAGATTACAAAGATAGCAGAAAAGAACTCATAAGGAATTAGCAGCGCTAAAAAAGGCCCATGAAAGGATTTTGGCAAACAGGATTATGGAAAATTCCAAATATTATACATATACAAAGAAGCAAGAGGGTAGCTAGGGAAAGGGGAGATCCATTCAAGGATGAAGGAGGGAATGTTTCTCGGAGTTAGAGGAAGTAGGTGAGGTCCTCAACGAATACTTTGTGTTGGTATTCATGGTGGATGGTGAGTCTCAGGACAGGTATGTTGATATTCTGGGGTATGTAAACATAAAATAAAGCGGTGGTGTTGGTAGTTTTAAAAAGCATTAGGATAGTCAAGGCACCAAGACCTGAAGGAATCAATCCCAGATGGGTTTTTTTGGGTGGGGGGGGGTCTTCTACGAAATATTTGTATTTTCTTTAGCCACTAAAGAGATCCCTACACTGAAGAATAGCTAACGTTGTTCTTTTAGAAGAGCAACATGGATTACAGGCTGGTGAGCCTTACGTCAGTGTCACAGAAACTATTGGAGAAGATTCTTCGGGATAGGATTTATTCACATTTGTAAAATAAGGACTTATTAGTGATAGGAAGCATGCCTTTGTGTGGGGAAGATCACGTCTCACAAACTTAGTAGAGTTTTTTAAGGAAGTAATAAAGATGATGGATGTTAACAAGACCTTTGTATCAGCCTGCCATGAGGGACCTTGTCAAAGTGTCAACTGGTAAGATGGATACAGACTGGCTTTGTTATTGAAGACAGCAGCAATGAAAGTGTGTTTTTCTGACTGGAGATCTATGACCAGTGGCGTTCCCCAGGGATCAGTGCTAGGACCCCTGTTGTTTGTAATACTATATATAAATGATTAGGAAGAGAATGTAGATGGCCTGATTAGTAAGTTTGTGTACAGCACTGTGACAATACCGTGCCTGTAAGAGATATGTTCTGTCCTGTTTCTCATTCAGAGGGGTGTTGTCACAGTGGTTCCAAAATATCTCCTTTGGACATGCAGCCGGTAAACATCTGAGTTCTCCCAGTGTGTGTGTGTTTTTTTTAAAGTATGGCAAAAGAATCATGAGTGGGCAGAATCACAAAGACCCAAAAGGACTTTTGGTTTGCTTTCAGTTATTTGGTAGGTTTTGCTGGCTGCTTGAGCTGAAAGTTCAATTTAGCTGCTGCAAATATGAAGTCTGAGAGAGAGAGGCTTCTTTTTAAACATTAAAAGGGCAGATTGTTTCTTTTGGTTTTCTTTCTACTGGACTGGAGACAGACAGCATGTGAAAATAAGAAACTGTTGCTGAATTGGCCTGGCCAAAGTTGTGTTTATGGAATGCTGCCTATATTGGAACAGTTGATGATTAATGGTTAAATAATATATTATCTTGTTAAGCATTTCAATTGAGTAAAGTTATGTCAATTCCTCTTTCTGTAGTATTTTAAATGTGCTGCAAGAATAAAGTGTGTTTTAATTAAAGCTTAGTGGTCAACCAACTGAATCATCTTTGGAATACATTTGAAATAATATAAAAGTTAGGACCCAGGCTATGTCTATAATAAACCTTTGGTGCGGGGGGGTCTGGTCTGGTCAGGTCAGGTCAGGTCAATTAGAAAGATTGGGGGAGCTGTGGATAGCAAGAAGCATTGCCAGAGGATACAGCAGGATATAGGGAGGCTGCAGACTTGGGCAAAGGAATAGCAGATGGAGCTTAATCTGGACAAATACAAAGTGATGTACCTTGGAGATCTAATGCAGAAGGGAAGTACACAGTAAGTGACAGAACAATTAACAGCATTAACTGAGTGATCTAGGCGGAAAGACTCACAGTTCCCTAAAAGTAGCAACACCAAGTGGATTAAACATGGTCAAGAAGACATATGCCATGCTTGTCTTCAAATTGGCAAGTCATGTTCCAACTTTTAGTTCGGCCACATTTGGAATATTGTGTACAGTTCTGGTTGCCACACTACCAGAAGAATGTGGAGGCCTGGTTTGGAAGGTATTAGTAGTAAGGATAGATTGGACAAACTTGGTTTGTTTTCACGTGAACATTGCAAGTTGAAGGGGTACCTGATAGAAGTTTTCAAATTTGAGAGGCTTGGATAGAACAGACATTGGAGTTTTTTTTACATGCGAAAAATGTCAACTAGGAGGGTATATAGATTTAAGGTAAAAGAGAGGTGAAAGGTAAGTTTTTTTTTTAGAAAAGAGAGGGTATTAAATGCCTGCATTGTGCTGCCAGAGGCGGTAGTAGAAGTGGATACAATTGCAACATTTAAGATGCATCTTGACAGATATGAACAAGTAGGGAATGGAGGGATACAGACTGGAAAGGGGCAAAAGGTTTTAAGTTTAGAAAGGCACCATGTTGGCATGGTCTTGGTGGGCCAAAAGGGCCTGTCCTTTGCTCTTATCGACAAACATTCTCTACCTTCACCAACAATATTCACTAGCAGTGGTGTGTACCATGTACAAGATGCACTACAGTAACTCACCAAGGCTCCTAAGACAATCTTTCAAACCCATGATCACCATCATCTCAAAGGACAAGGGCAGCTGATAAATAGGAACAACCACCATCTGCAAAGCTCCCACCCAAGTCACTCATCACCCTGACTCAGGAGCCTTCATTATTGCTGGGTGAAAATCCCAAAAATCCCTCCCTAATAGCACTGTGGATTACTGACACCAAATGGTCTGCAGTTCAAGAAGGCATCACATCATCATTTTCTCTAGTGCCAATCTCTCAGTCATTAAAGCTGGTGCAACCATCCAAACCCACCTCTCATGAAACAGAATAAATTACAGAGATAGCGGTTAAGTGGTTAAGCTGGAACTGAACATTCAAGGTAACTCTACTTACTATCCTTTTGAAATATCTTGAAAGTGATGGGATAGTTCTGTTTAATAAATCAATTCAGCATTTTAGTGAGAAATAATCTTGGCCATGTAGAACAACACGTAGAATCAAATCAAATCAAGAAGTCATATGGAAAAGGTCATACTGAAAGTAATTTATAATTCTCCTTACAGCAGCTACATTGTAAGGCAAATTAAAACTCCAGTAGTAATGGAGACTTGTAAGACAAAGGAACAGCAGTAATTGCGGAAGATTTTAAATCTTAACATGGATTGGACTAATCATATTAAAGGAGAAGGCCACAGAACGCATTCAGGACAATACATTCTGAAATTAACAGGAAGCAAGGGTTAACAATCTCATAGCAAAGAATCCTTCGGGGAAAGTAATTATAACATTAATATAGTTCTGTTGAGGACAAGGAAACCAATTTCTTAATCTTAAATAAATTGCCAATGATAAAAAGTTAAAATTGGACTTGGAAAACAGACTAAAAATTAAGCAAGAGCAGATGTTGAAAGGGAGGCATTTCAGGAGAAGAGCTTTTTAACAAAAAAAATATTGTAAGCAGAGCATCACTCCAACTAGTATTTATACAACACCATGAAGAATGTAAATAGTCCAAATTTCAAACGTTAAACGACTACCTTCTAATCGAATTTTGGAAGAAATTAATATTTAACCCAACACAGAGTTACTAGATTAAATTAGGTATCTGGCTTTCAAGATTGACATATTTTATGATAAAAATCAGAACAGTGACCAACGTTATGTCCCATTGGAAAGTATTATTCAAATACAGATAAAACACAGACACCCAAAATTTTTGAGTTTCTAATCAGTGGCATTGTCAGATTTTAATAAAAGAATTTTGTGAAATTTTAAGTCCATATCTAAAGAACAAAATGTATTTAAATAAAGCATAAAGTAGTCAATATTTATTTAGTAAATGCAGTGAAAATATATTAATTAGATGCACCAATGTATAAATGTTTAATACATTGACATGGTTTCTCTTGATATTAGACAAACAAAAAGTCAGATGTGAAACTTCTTTTTGTTGAAAAAGACATATTTTGAACATGAACACTAAGATGCTGAGGTAACAAACAAACAAAAATCTTTCAAATACATTTCAAGATGTGGACACAAATTTTAAATATACAGTCTAAAATGTAAAATACTTCAACACTTACTGGAAAACATCCAGGTCAAATACAGCAGCAAGATTCCTTGAAGTCCACTTCTCTTCCTTTTGTAATGCTACCTTGACCAGGTATTGACACAGAAACTTCAGGAGATTATAGTTAACTGCTGGAAGCTCATCTAAGAAGCATTTCAACTTCCTTCCAAGTTCATCTTCAATATTACCTAGAAAATAAAACAACTTAATTTAATATATTTTATTTATTTGCTTAAAAAATAAATATTCGGAGAAGTCAGATTGGAATTGTTTAATTTGCATGAAGCCAATATTGGGTGCTCTCAAGCAGAATTCCAATTCGCTGCTTAAAGGCAAACTATTTGGCTCCACAATTTCCATCTACAACAATTAAAAAAAGTAAAGCTAGCTTTACTGCAGTCATTATAATTGAATCCTGTGATCTGCAATAACTTAACCATCTGCTAGGAAGAGATGTGGAGATTAAATGCCTGTCACCATTCAGACAGATTGGTGTTTACAGAGATGTGCACGCTCAAAAATTCAGAACAAAGCCAACACTATCAGGTGTCATTAAAATAGTATTGCTTGATTTTTAGAGTAACGTCTTAGAATATAGCTGTGCCTCAATGGAATCTTTTATACACTGCTCCAAGAAATGGTTGCAGAACAAGCTCAGAATGACTTGTAGGGTTTGACCTAACAAGCATTCTGCTCAAGTTGCTCATTTCAATTAATTTTTCAGTCTTTAGCATATAATAAATTATACAAAATAAATAACTTTGAAACTGACTATCCACAATAACATCAATGTAAATAACATCAATCCAAACAGATGTAGACAGTTGAGAGAAGGTTCATGAGGATGATCCCAGATATGGAGGGATTGTCTTATTAAACAAGTTAAGGTGATCTCATTGAAACAGTTAAGATTCTTCAGAGGCATGATAGGGTAAATGATGAGGGGATGTTTTCCCACATGAAAGAGTCTTGGATACAGTATCAGAATTAAGTGGTGTCAATTTTAGACTAATCGGAGGAAGAATTTCTCCTCGGAGGGTTGAGTGTCTTTGGAACATGTTGCCACAGAAATGCCAAGGATGGGGGTGGGGGTGCTAAGTCCCTATGCATATTTAAGGCTGAGACAGATAGATTCTTGATCTGTTGGGGAGATCAAGGGTAACAGAGAAAGGGAATGAAAGTGGACACAAGTAGTGCAGGATCAGCCATGCTCTGGAACAAGACATGTTCTACATGCCACACAAAGAAAGTAAAATGGGACCTTGTGTGTTCTCATACACATACCCTTGACTTGGAGAAAGAGAGACTAGTTAAAGGAAAAGTTGTTCTAAGTGAGAACAAATTCAGCCAGGCTTTTTAAGTGCTTTGCTTCCACTTATATGGAATCTTCCAGAGCCTCAGCAGCCAAAGTACTTGAAGGCAGAATCAGTATTAACATGCAAGACAATTAACTATTTCTTCAGAAAATAGCAATACTGATCTTCTCATACGCATGGCATCTTGAAAATAAAGTTGTTCATCTCCTGCCACATTATTCATCATGTGGACTATACTTAATGCATTTCTCACTCTGAAGATTTACACTTTATACATGTAAAGCTAGCGTGCATATTGTGTTGAAGTGATGAGACTAGAATATGCTTTCAAACTAACAGTGAGGCTAATTGAACTCTTAAGTATACAAATATGATACAACTTGGTATCCAACAATTGTTGTCAGAGTTAGGTTGCTCCACTGCTAGTTTGACAAAATGGACATCATATTGCGTGCCTTAACAGAGATGAGCACTAAATTGCAAGAAGTTGCAATACTCCAACATTGACAGGAACTAAAATCAGTCCTAGATCATTTCAAGCTTAAATATCCTTTTAAAAGCACAATGATGTTGAAACAGAAGGTAGCCATTCAGCACTTTGGGTGCATTCCAGGATTCAAATGGGATCATGATTAATTCATAATTCTATTTGTTTCTTACTCACAACTAGCCAAAACAGATTTTTGAATGAATTGGACTAGCATCTACGTTTTTACATTTCCAGCACCTGCAAGTGATGAAATGCTTATTAATCTCATTTCTGAATACCCTCTGATTTTAAGGTTACTTCTCCTTATCCTAGTTTCCACTAGCAGGACAAGTCTCTAATTAATGATGTCAATTCCTTTCAAAAGCTGCTAAAACCTTCAATCAAAATTAGTGAACCAGAGTAATATCTGAACTACTTCTCTTCACAATTTAGTATTTGGAGGTTCGATAGTACACTCGTATATTGGCATTCATCAGCCAATACATCCAAAAAAAATACTCAGAACTCCAAATGTGTTTAATTATAGCTTTGCTCATCAATAACTAACTTCTCATCTTTGACTCTCTAAATAATTCATCTGGATTTATTTTAAGTGATCCGTTTAACAAGACCCTAAATTTATTCAAATCTCCACTGTTCATAGCTTGCCACCTTTTTAAAAACTACAGTATTCACAATCTTAGATCTGGCGCACAATAAATAAGTATCAATTACTACCAATCACACTCTCAGACACTGAAAATTAACTATTAGAACTGGGAACCTTGTTATTTCAAAGCAACAATTGCTAAAAATGGTTGCAAAATGTATTTGTTTGTATCTGTCTTTTGATTCTTTATCCAACCTTTAGTTTTTCTTCAATTTTCTTTTTGCACTGAATTCTTCCATCTACTTTACACATTAGATTCTTTCATTGCACTAACCATTTCTAATCTTTCAAAACAACTGATTAAGGAGATACAGTTTCTTGTCTTGGTCAAGTAGTTTCCAGATGCCATTTATCTTACACCACTGTTAACAGTTTGAACTTTCAGGAATTTGTTACAGACAAAAATAAAAAACCTAAATATGCAAGGGCACGTTCTATTAATGTCAGACCACATAAGAGCTACATTAAAATTCTGGGCCAAGATCACAAACTGTCCTGGAATACATGATGATCACTCAACCACATGAGAACAGCAGGCTTATTCAGTGAATAATTGGCAGCTCAGAATTTCAATCTATTATATCAAAACTCCCTGCAATTAACTTCCTACTACTTTAAAAGAGAGGTAGGTAAAGGGGGGGGGGGGGGGGATAGCACTTTAGGAATTTCAATTTTGCTGAAAACAGAAACATGTTGCCAAAGGTTTTCATCTTGTACTCACCTGGATGACAGCAGGAACATTAGCTTTTCAAGCTGTTCAATTACCTTGAGCTTGCAAACTCAAAAGAAAACAACTGTTTTGCGATGTGCTTCTCTAATCAAGCAGCACTTGCACTACAATTATGTGCACCAATAGCTACACCAACAACACTGCATTTGCTGGCACAGAGTAGCAGCAAAATTTGAAATAAATTAAAATGAAATATGATAAAAATAAAAAAAGTGGAAAATATGTATGCGATGGGAAAGTTCAGTCTGCTTTTGAGTACAGGTATCAATTTTATATTATGAATCTATATGTGCACAGTTGGTATCAGGAGACACTTTCTAACGGAGTTAAGAAGAATCAGTTAAGCTCATAGGTTGGCTCTTTTACACTTGGAAGAGGTGATATTTATTTATAGGTGCTCATTCACTGCAAACAAAAAGAAAAGCGTTTTCAGGTATTGTGCACTTTTTTTGGATTATACAGGATATTGCAGAGCCTAAAGATCCCCAATGCTTTTTCTATGACAACACTTCACCCACCTTGCCAACCAATCATCACTTTTTTCTCCAAACATATAAGTTGTTGTGACTGTTTGAAATATAGCATTTATGTGTTTGTACTGATGAGCGGAAAAAAACTTCAGCAACAGATCTCTCTTTCCAGCAAGATCAACTACCAAGTAGCCATTGCTATACATATGCCTACTATTAAACCTAGAGTTTAGTATAAAACCTCCCTTAGGCAATTACAAGTTAATATTTTAAAATTGCATTAAGAGTGCTTGGCAATTTGATTACTCATGAGGAAAATGACAGTGGGCAATTTTTATGCTACATATAAAATATACATGCATAGAAATCAAAAGGATGCTCATGTTACTATACTATAGTGCTACATTTGAACCCAAATTCTAGTAAACAACCATTTGTTTTAAAAAAAAACATATTCTAATAGCAGTAACAAAGTTCAGATAAATTGATCTAGAGTTAACAAGTGTTTTGCCAATATCACTCACATTAAGCCAAATGCATGCCTGTTATGTATTTCATTCCCCAAATGTGTATCATCACAGATTATTATTCTAAACCAAATTTGAGTTTTAAATAACAAGGCTATATACATCACAAACACAAAAAGAAACAGAAATATAATTTCCATTCTTAAGGGCTAATCCACCTCCCCTCCCCCAGTACTCCTACTTTAAGTAAATCGGACTGGCTTAATTTTGCCCAAATTAAAATTCAATTTCATGAAAAAGCCAAGATTCAGGTTTAAATTGCAGCTACATTAAATGTGCTACACCTAGGAAAATTACATGATAACCAATGAGAATAACTCATATGTAAGAATGAGCTGAAAATTACCTTCAGTTTCAAACAGCTAACAAAAATTAAACACTGAAGAAACTGCCAAAATTATCAAGTGGGAATGTTTCTAAAATTTATTTCAGTCTATTTATTTTACCAAAAGTATTACTAAGCCTAAAAGTTTCAAATATATTTAAATAGATAGAATTTCATTCACCATATGCCTCCAGATACTCCACAATATGCTTCACTATAAATCGAGATCCATTCCCTGGATGATGTTCTTGTTGCTGTAGCTCATGAAGAGGAACTCCAAAAAATTTGTTAGTAGTTGAAGAGTTGCTGTTACTCGGTGAAGGAGAGAAGCTCTTCCTCATATCTTCCTTCAGCCAAAAAGCAAAGCTGTTTTGTCTCTGCAAGAAAATAGCAAGCATATCAGCACAATTTTTCCTTTTTTCTACTTTCAGCTTACCACAGTTTAAACATTCATGACAGTGAACTTCTTTCACCATCTTCTAAAACGGACAAATTCACATTAGTTATAAAGTAAGAATCATCACCCATTCTAAATTTATAATTAAATAGAATTGCAAACATGAAAAAACAAATCAATTTTTTAATTCGCACAAGCCCACAATCATTATTGTAATATGAATACTTCGTAGAAATTAAACACAATGGCAATGAGAATATAAACAGGTTACATGCTTAAATGACAGAGGAACTGCAATTCATTGGCTTCAGTGGAAAAAACTTTGATGAATATTAACATTCAGTTCATTAGTATTTTAGTAATTCATAAGGAGGGTTCCACTTTTAATGGGTCAAATTGACAATCAACAGCCGAAACAACTGTAGGGGCCAGCACTCAAAACATACTTGGGCTGTGGGCAAATTCACTGCTGTATACAGGAGACACAGAACCAGAGGTGCTGTTTCTCCCAACAGAGAAGTCTCTCTCTCCAGCTCCCAAAATCACAGGTTCCCTCCCACTCTGTGCTGTCAATCATAGGGCTGGTACAATTACAACATTTAAAAGGCATCTGATTGGGTGTATGAATAGTTTAAGAGGGATATTGGCCAAATGCTGGCAAATGGGGCTAGGTTAGTTTAGGATATCTGGTCTGCATGGACAAGTTGGACTGAAGGAGCTGTTTCTGTGCTGTACAGTTCTCTGACTATAACAATGGAGCTTTAGAGATTGATTTTGGGATATAGTCCAGTCTGTTGCAGAAAATAGTATTTTTAATTTCTCGTGAGCAAAATGTTGTAAAGTTGGCTTACAATGACTCTTAGGGCAACACTTTGCTGCAGTAAAGCCTTCCTACTTTTAGAATAAAATGGAAACTTAGTGCTAATAAATTGAGCAGTGTACTCTCTGCTCAGTGAAACATCATGCATTATGCTGCGAATACGGACATCTATTTGGAATATTAAAGAATACCAAGATATCTTCAATTTTGAAAATATTGACAAACCATCGAATAAATTCTGAACAGCTGATACTAATCCCATTCAACATTATGTTCTGCACAATTTAAGACAGGAATTTACTCGAGTATATATATGGAAGGATAGAAAATTTTTAGCTGATCAGGAAATATTGTAAATGATATTACTTTTTTTTTGAAGTAGTGGTCAGGGGAATATCTATGGATGTTGTTTGTATGGAGTTCCAGAAGGATTTTGATAAAGTCCCTCAAAAGAGATTGCGAGCTAAAACTGAAGTTCATGAAATTGAAGGTAAATTATTGACTATTTAGGAATTTGGCTGAATCAACTCAGGAATAGGAATAGAGCACAGATACTCCTAATTGGCAAGATGGAGCAGACTGGCGGTCTGCCACAAAAAAGCCTCCATTGGGGCCTCGGTGTATACAAACTTTGGAAATGTTAGCTATCTAAAGAGGGAAAAACTTCAAAATTAACTTTGGCGTGTTATCATATGGCTACATTAAGAGTTAGCAACATTGAAAAAAGTAACAAGAAAAAACTAGCACTAGAAAATCTCGGTCACCTGAAAAAGTAAAATATACTTTGATGCCACATCTGGATAGTACAGTTTGTTTCAATCCTGTGGCTTAGAAAATGGAAAGTAATTTTTCAATTTAATATGTTTTCATCCATTGATTGCTATCTACCAACTGAGTGTGTACATGCATGTCAGGTGAAAATGGTAGTCCTAGGTAGTAACACTACCCTTGAATTAATATCTTAGTTCAGCCAAGAAAAAAAAAGTGCTCACATGGAATTATATTGTAGGCAGTTTAAAATCTTAATATTCATGAAATCTCAACCTCAGGAAAGTGAGCAAAAACATTTTTTAAAACATACATGTTGTAGTGTATGGGAGCAGTTTCAAATATAGAAAATTCCCATTAAGCAGGCTCTTAAACTGTGGAAGCAAGCATGAAGGACAGTAGTTTCTACTGGGATTCTGAGGAGCGAAACTTGTAGTTCGAACAGGCGAGCAGAAATGCAAGAAAAACTGACCAATCTATTAATTGCAAAAAGTCTTGTATAAAGCTTCAAGTGTACTGTATGTAGCAGTCAAAGTTAAATCAAGATGACAGCTTCAGTTGATTTCATAGAATTACGTAATTGGTACAGTGCAGGCAGCCATTCTGCCTCTCCAAACATTGACTCTGCCATTCTTGTCTTTTCCTGATAACCTTGCTCATTGTTCCTCTTCAAATAATCATACAGCGCCCTCTTGAATATCTCTACCAAATTTCCAGGCCATTGATTTCAAACCCAAAGCACTCACTACATGAAAGAGCTTTTTTCCTCATCACACAATGACTTTCTTTGCAGAACACTTAAAAACTATGCCTTTGATTTGCGATCGTTCTACAAGTCCCAGCTCATGATTTTGACCAATTTATCTAATTAACCTGTTCACAGATGTTATTACATTCTTCTGGAGCAGATGGAACTTGAATCCAGGTCTCTCAGTCCTAAGATTACCACTATGCCATTTTGAAAACTTTGAGAATAATTCCAAGAAGAAATTTTCACAAAGTTTTTGACAGTCTCTCCAATGCATACACATTCTTCCTAAAGTGTGGTGCTTGGAGCTGTACACAAAATTGGGGCTGATGCCTAACCAATGTATCCCATAGATTCAGTATATCCTACTTGCTTTTTTACTCTATGGTCTCATTTATGAAGCCTAGAAAATGCTACGCTTTAAAAAAACAACTCATTTTACCAGTCTTGCCATTTTTAATGATTAATAGACAAACACGTGGCTGGCTAACAGGACGTAAACAGTAGTGATAAATGCGTCACTTTCGGGATGGCAGGTGGTGACCAGTGGGGCGCCACAAGGTTTGGTGCTGGGACTGCAGCTGTTTACAATGTACATTTATGATATAGATGAAGGCATTAAAAGTAATATTAGCAAATCTGCTGATGACATAAAGCTGGGTGGCAGGGTGAAATGTGAGGAGGATGTTATGAGAATACAGGGTGACTTGGACAGGCTAGGTGAGTGGATGGATGCATGGCAGATGCAGTTTAATGTGGATAAATGTGTGGTTCTCCACTTTGGTGGCAAGTACAGGAAAGCAGATTACTACATAAATGGAGTTAAGTTAGGTAAAGGGGAAAGGGAGGTCGAGGTGTTCTTGTACATCAATCAATGAAAGCAAACACGCAGTTACAGCAGGCAGTGAAGAAAGCTAATGGCACGATGGCCTTCATAACAAGAGGAATTGGGTATAGGAGCAAAGATGTCCTTCTGCAGCTCTACAGGGCCCTGGTGAGACCGCACCTGGAGTATTGTAGGCAGTTTTGGTCTCCAAATTTGAGGAAGGACTATTGAGGGAGTGCAGCATTCACGAGGTCAATTCCCGGAATGGTGGGACTATCATATGTTGAAAGATTGGAGCAACTGGGCTTGTATATACTTGCGTTCAGAAGGATGAGAGGGGATCTGATTGAGACATAAGATTATTAAAGGATTGGACACTCTGGAGGCAGGAAGCATGTTTCAGCTGATGGGTGAGTCCACAACCAGAGGACACAGTTTAAAAATAAGGGGTCGGCCACTTCAGTTGAGGAGAAACTTCTTCACCCAGAGAGTGGTGGATATATGGAATGCTCTGTCCCATAAGGCAGTGGAGGCCAAGTCTTTGGATACTTTCAAGGAAGAGATGGACAGAGCTCTTAAAGATTGTAGAATCAGGAGTTATGGAAATAAGGCAGGAACAGGATACGGATTGTGGATGATCAGCCATGACCATAATGAATGGTGTTAGCTCGAAGAGCTGAATGGCCTACTCCTGCACCTATTGTCTAACACTAGGTCTCTCTACTCCTGCACACCCTTTAGAAAAATGCCTTTGTTTTATCCTGTCTCTAGGTTTTTTGTATCTTATCTCACACTTCCCTGCACTGAACTCTATCTACCACCTATCCATCCATTAACATATCAACGTCTTTCTGAAACTTTAAAATCACCTTCCTTAGTTTACAATTCCTCCAAATTTTGTGTCATCTACAAACTTTAAAATAGTCTCCTGCACACCAAGATGATACATCAGCTATTCACAGGCAGTTGAGAATCGGAAACATTGTTATGATCCTAAGCTGTTAATGCAGCCAATCCCAATAGAATACTATTGTTAAGGCCCTGGACGAAGCAAATAACTGAATGAGATATCAAATATTAGGAACACTCTCCACCACACAAGATGCTTACACATTTTACAGAAATAACTAAAATCTCTATACACAAGAGAATTCAGGAAGAATTGAAATACATGTCCCCTCTCCTTTGAAGAACTGTTTTGAATATGTAGCAAAATGTCTCTACTGTTGCTGCTCAGAAAGCTAGATATTGTGCTATTTCTGGATAGGAGTAGTGTCATGAAATGCACGATATACTGCTTAGGCTAAGCTGAAATTTAATTTGTTTAAGATTACCAAATTGGATGGGGTTCAATAAAACGCCAAGTTAATTTCACTGTGTAGTTCCGAAAATCATTTAAAATTTAAAACCATCCGTCTTTCACAGTTTCTCATTCGCATTGCAAATTACACAAAAATAGGTGGAAGTCAGAGTTGGTAAGATTATGCAAAAATACTTCAAGGGGATTTGGAAAGGCTGTGTGAGCAGGCAAATGTTTAGCGGACAAAATACAGTGTGGAAGAATGTGAGGTTTATATTACAAACGGAAAGAGTGCATTTTTTAGGTTTAAGATGCTGGGAAGATTGGAACTTCCAAAGGGGCTTGGGCATCCTAGTTTATGATTCACCAATGGCTAACCTGCAGGTACAGCAAATAATTATGGTGGCAAATGGATATGAGGTTTTTTTTAAAAAGGAAAAGACAATGTGCATTTAGGAGTAAAGGTTTTTATTGCAATTTCATAGTAAACCAAATGTAGTCTTGCCAAAGTGCTATCTCCTTACCCAAGGAAAAAAAATGTACTTAACATAGAAGAAGTGTCATGGAAGTTCACCATTGAATTTCTGGAGTGGATAGATTGCCCTTCAAGAAAAGATGCAAAAGACTGCAGCTATTTTGTCTAAAGTTCGCTTCTAAAGTATTTTCTTTAGAATCAAAATGTGCTAAAATGTATCAGATAAACAGTAAAGACATATTAAGAGAGGAGAATCGTAACATGGGAAATGAGGTTTCACAGAATGAAAAGGAGCAAGTAAAAGAATCCGGCTTACACCAACAGTCAAGATTAGATGTTATAAAAATAACAAAGGCTGATTGTTTATTTTGTTATGAATACAATGTCATAGTGCACACCGAAATAAATACCTGATAGCCTCAACAAATATAAGGATAAAAGATGGCAGGGTCATGCATATTGACAGGTATACGATGTTCAAGAAAAATAGGAAGCTGGTAAAGGTGAGGAGTAACACTTCCAAGTCAAGGATGACATTTCTGCTATTTAGGACATCAGGATGTAGAACTGGTTTGGGTTGAGGAGTAATAGGGGAAAGAAGTAATTTGTGAGAATGATCTATTGGCCACCCTAACAGTACTCAGGTATATAAGAAATGTGATAAACAGATACCAATAATTATGAGTGACTTTAAAGGTACAATTAAAACAGGCAAAAAAAAATCCAATTGGCAGTGGGAGCCTGGAAGAGAAGCTCAATGAGTACATTAGAGATAGTTTCTTAAAATAGCACTTTTTGAAATTAATCACAAAGCATGTTATATTAAGCTTGTCACTTCGTAATATGATAATTAATTAACGGCTACAGAGTAAAGGCATGCTGAAGTAGGAGCAAACACAACATGATTGAATTTTGCTTTCAGCTTCAAAAGGTATAACACTCAGTCTATGACTACTAATTTAAACTTAAATTAGAGTAACTATGTGTGCATGAAAGCTACAGTAAAGTGAGCAGCTTACTAGCCTCGGGGACAGATAAAGAGACACAGCTAGTCATTGAAGGGAATATTCAGAATGAATGTTATCCAAAAATAAACAATAACTTCAAAAAAAGAGCTCACAGCTGTTTAACAAAAGGAGTTAAGGAAAGCATCAAACTTGAGGAAAAAGCATGTAACTGTACAATGATGAGTGGCAGATCAGCTCTGGTCAGAATATAAAGAACAGCATAGAATGACTGAAAAGTTAATCAGGAGGAACAAAGTAGAGTACAGAAGACATTAGCTAGGAACGTGGAATTATAGAGATGTACAGCATGGCAACAGTCCCTTCGGTCCAACCCGTCCATGCCGACCAGATATCCCAACCCAATCTAGTCCCACCTGCCAGCACCCGGCCCATATCCCTCCAAACCCTTCCTATTCATATACCCATCCAAATGCCTCTTAAGTGTTGCAATTGAACAAGCCTCCACCACATCCTCTGGCAGCTCATTCCATACACGTACCACCCTCTGTGAAAAAGTTGCCATGTAGGCCTCTTTTATATCTTTCCCCTCTCACTCTAAACCTATGCCCTCTAGCTCTGGACTCCCCGACCCCAAGGAAAAGACTTTGTCTAATTATTCTATCCATGCCCCTCATAATTTTGTAAACAACTATAAGGTCACCCTTCAGCCTCCAACGCTCCAGGGAAAACAGCCCCAGCCTGTTCAGCATCTCCCTACAGCTCAAATCCTCCAACCCTGGCAACATCCTTGTAAATCTTTTCAAACAGCAAGAGCGTCTACAAGTAATTAAAAAGTAAAATAATATGTTAATTGATTATTGGCCCTCTGGAGAGTCAAAATAGATAATCATTAGTTGATAATAAGGATATGGCAGAAGATCAAATGTTTTGCTCGGTCTTCAGTGTAGATGATAGAAAAACAATCTAATAGCTGTAAATCAAGTGATGATGGAAGGAAGACAGGAAATTAAAAGTATAAAAAGGAGAGAAGTAGTACAAAGCAAACTTACAGAATTGTGGGCGGACAGTCTCTGGGTAGAGACGGATGTTATTGTAAGGTTTGCAATGAGATAGCTAATGAAGTACTAGATACAATGGTGCTCATTTTCTAAAATTTTCAATCTTTGGTAAATATTCCATCAAACTGCAAAACAGCAAATATAATCCCACTATTCAAGTAAGGGAGGTGGGCGGGGCGGGCAAAAAACTGGAAGCTGTAGACCAGTTAGCTTAATGGTTCTCACAGAGAAGGTGTTCGCCTCAGTCAATGAAAGGATGATAGCAGCACACTTAAAAACAAAAGGTAACTAGGAAGAGTCAGCATGGTTTCAAAAGAAAGTCATGTTTACCCAATTTATGGGAGTTCTTTGAAACACAGCGACATGCTGTGAATAAACAGGACCTTGTAAACATATGATACCTGAATTTCGATATGGCATTTGATAAAATTAAAAGCTCATAATGCAGGGGGTAGTATGCCATCAACGACATGGTTGGCTGGAAGAAAACAGACAGAAGGCATCAGTGGGTCTTTTTTCCCCAAGAATTGGCAGGATGAAATGATTGAAGTCCTGTGTGGGGTCTATGCTCAAAGGGATAGGCACAAAGATAGTTAGGAAAGTATCTGATGAAGACAAAGAAGTTTAGGTAGGTGATCATAAGATTAAACGTAGGAGAAGTAAGCCATTCAGCCAACATGTCTGCTGTATTATTCAATTAAGCCATGGCTGTTCTGATAATCCTCAACTCCACTTTGCTGCCTTATCCCCCTAATCTTTATTTCCTCATAGTTAAAAATCTGTTTTCTAAGCCTTGAATGCACTTAATTAGCCACCTTCTATACTTAAGAATTTCTCAGATTTGTTTCCCCATCTCAGTCTTCAATGGGCAACACCTTATTACACAATTATACGCTCTGGCCCTAGACAAAATGGGCAAAAATCTAGCAGATGGAGCATAATGATGTAAGAAAATGTGAAGTTGTTCAATTTGGCAGCATGATTAATAAGGCAAGCTGCCACTACAGAGAATTTCAAGGTGCAGAGAAATGGAGGTGTTCTGGTGTCCAAGTCAAAAAGTTCTATGCAGACACAGCAAGTAATTAAGGCAGCTAATGGGAATATATCCTTTGAGATGAATTGAATATAAAAAGGAAGCGCTGCTTCAATTATATAGTGAGGTTAAAGTTTGAATACTGGGTGCAGTTTTGGTCCGCCTCATTTAAGGGAGGATCTAACTGTCTTTTCATTCATTCATAGGAGATGGATTTCATTACCTGAGCCAGCACTATTGCCCATTCATAGGTGCTCTTGAGAAGGTACTGACAAGCTGCCTTTTTGATTTGCTGCAGTCCATTTGATGTTAGTAGATCCATAATGTCATTAGAGAAGTTTCAGAACACTGACCCAGAAGGAATGGTGATTCAATATACTGCCAAGTCAGCATGTTGGGGAGCTTGGAGGGCAGCACGCAGGGGATGTGCTCCCATGAATTTGCTGACCTTGTCCTTCCAGATATTTATAGTTAAAGGAGCCTTGGTGAATTTCTGCAGTGCATTGTGTAGATGGTACTCATTGGTACAACTGTAAATGGCTGGTCGAGGGAACAAATGTCTGTGACTGCAGTGTTAATGAACAAGCTTTGTCCTGAATGATGTCAAACTTCGAGTGCATTGGAGTGTATTCATGCAGACAAAAAGGGAGTATATTCCATCACCCTCAAACTTTTACCTTATTGATAGTGGAAACATACTGTGGAAACCAGGTGGAGAGTTACTCACTACAGGATTACTGGCCTATGACCTGCTCTTGTTGCCACAGTGTTAATAGGGCTAGTCAACATCTAGTCAATGGTAACATCCAGGATATTGTTGGCAAGGGATTCAATGATGATAATGCCACTGAATATCAAAGAAGAATAGTTAGTTTCTATCGTGTAAGGCAGTCATTGCTCGGCACTTTGATTTACAAATGCTACTTGTCAGCCCAAATCGGAATACTGTACACTTCTTGCTTTATTTGAATATAGACTGCTTCAGTACCTGAGGAATCACAAATGGTGGTGAACATGATCTTGTTTGCTAATGCTTCCATTAATTCAGATCTCATTATGGCAAGAACAGCATTGATAAAGCAGCTGAAGATGGTTGGGCCAAAGTCATTATCCTAAAGGAACTGCTGCAGAGAAACCCTGGAGTTGAAATATTTGACCTCCAAGAATCACAACCATCTTTCTTTGTGCCAGATATGACTCCAACCAGACAGCTTTCACCCCCATTCCCACTAACTCAAGTTTTGCTAGAACCCTCTGATGTCACATTTGGCCAAACATTGCCTTGATGTCAAGGGTAATCACTCTCTTTTCATCTCTGGACTTCAGTATTTTTGACCAAAACTGTAATCAGGTTATAGGCAGAGTTGCCCTGGTGGAACCAAAACTCAGTGAGCAGGTGTTGTTCACTGTTGTTTGATGACACCTTTGATCACTTTACTAACAAAGAGTAGACTGATAGGCCTGTAAGTGGCCAGGTGGAATTTGTTCTGCTTTTTGTAAACATGAAATATCTGGGCAATTATTAACCTTGTCAGGTAGATGTCAGTGTTTAGCTGTAATGGAACATTTCAGAGATTTACTGTACGAATGTGTGGAATAAATGTGTTGTCTTACAAGTATAAATTGGAGACTGAGCTTATTTCTGCTGGAGTTTAAAAGAGCAAGGGGTGACTTGATTGAAGTGTATAACATCTTGAATCATTTTAAACAACATCGACACAAAGGATGGTTCCTCGTATGGATCAGTCGAGAACTAGGGATCGGTTTTAAAATTATGGGTCACCGTTTCAGGAGGTTAGAATTTTCCTTTCAAAGTGTTGGGACACTTTGGAATACATTACCTCAGAAGGCAGTACAGACAAGATTATTGAATATTTTTTAAAACAGATGGATAAACTCTACTTCAGCAGGAGAAAATCAAAAGGTCATCGGGGATAAATGGCCAAAATAAGGTCAAGAGGATGGTCGAGACACAGAACAGCCAATCTTACTGAATGGTGCAGTGGGTTCAACAGGCCAATTGGTTTACTGTTGTTTTTTTTTTAAAACTCAGTATTTCATGATGCAGAAAACACATTTTATTATCCAGCCTTAGGTACACTTGGAAAACGGTAAACAAAGTGAAGCAATGTATTTTTATGCTGATCAAATTAACTGATGAATTACAGTACTTAATTCAAATGAAGAATATGCTTTTCTCAAGATGGAGTACAACTTGCAACAGCATTTGATCAAAGATCAGAATCGGAAATATTAATGCAGTTTCTCTCTCTCAAGATACAACAGTCCTGAGTATTTCTGACACTTATGCTTTTGATTGTGTGGTTATGCTTAATTCTTGCACGATATATTAGCAAGCTTCATAACTGGTTTGCATGTACCCCAGCCACAATATATGTTGCAGCTACAACTCGAGGTTAGGTATAGAGCTCAATAATAGGTCAAAATAGTCCATATGAATTAACATTAAGCAAATTTTACCCATCCAAGGCAAGCAGCAGGTACACATGTCCTCTTACTCCAGTTGATATCTGTAGATAGTGGGAATACTTTCAATCCCATTCCTTGAGCTGAAACAGCTGCCCCAGTTAAGTTATGAATTGTCATCTATAAATGGTTATGCCATTGAAAGTTTTGGAAGAAGTTATGCCTTGTCCAATTGATAAATGTCTGCATGGCTGATATTTATTTTTAAAAAACTCCTATTGTGGGCTTTTTACCAGAACAACGATCCAGATTTATAATGGTTACCTTTTTTGCCCTGCATCTCTTTGAAGTGTGATACAAAGCTCAGCATAAGATCTGTCAGATAGAAAAAGTGCATACTAAAAATATTTTTTTTAAAATTAGAACTTCAGGTATTTTGTAACATTAAAAATCCAACCAAGTAATGTGTAAGTGGTAAGTGGGAAAAGTTCAGGAACTGATTAGTTAGTGGAGAAAACATCGTCCAAGTCACTGAATACTTTGGCTCAAAAGAGAATAATATTTGGCTTGAACAAATAGATGAGGTGAATCCAGGTTGACATGCAGTTATTTGGGATTTCAACAATGAGGAGAGGGAAGGGAGAAGAATTGGTAGTATTGGGACAAACTGGAACACGTAAAACAACGATAACAAAACATTATTTGCTCTAAATTAGTTTATACACTTGCTAAGTACAAGTAACGACAGCTGTGATTAGAACCACTTATATTAATAGAACCAAGAAAGAACAAAGCAGCTTTGTAAATTTCATTGGTTTAATCTTATTTGGGGGAAGAAATGGTTTTGGCGGGGTAGAGTGTAGTTGCATGTGCATGCTTGTGTTGACATAGGTGGTAAGTGTGCTCATGCACCATCACTCAGAATTAAATAATGTCAATGGTTTCCTATGAATCAACACTAGCCAAATTTATTCTGCTGCTTGATCTCAAAATTACCTAGAAAAAAATGAAGCTTGAAAAAACATCTTCTATAGAATGATCAGGTAGTCCACATTTAATCACCATCAACTTTCAACTTGTATTGTCTGATTTTGAATACTTGGCACTATCACAAATTGAAACAGCTTTTAAAAAACAGAGCCAGATTTAGAAATAGTCATCACCTCACCAAAGGTTGAGCCAAGCTTCAGGAAACCTGTGGATATTTACAATACAGCTGCTGATCAGTACACTGCTCATCACCCTGTTAACTCCAAGAACCCCTCTTTCTCTAAATTTAGCCCTGCAAATTCATTCATTTTCCTGTGTATTGGACACTATACCCTGACTTTGTACTTATATTTCCAGGAATTTGATTTTGCCTCTTATTTTTCTCTCTCTATATTGAGGTAATAAAGTTGGTCTTCCTTTCCTCAAGAAAATATTTTATTTGGCTTATCATGTCTGCTAAACTACTTGACTATATTTTAATTAACTGTGCGCTCAGAGATCATTAAATCAAAGCAGTTGAAAAGCAAGCAAACAACTCACCCCTCCTCATCTGGTTCTAATAGCAGGAAGACATATCATTCAAGGTTCTGTCAGTGCAACAGCACAGAAATTGTACTTTCACCTTGAATCTAAACATCAGAACTTCAAATTTAATCCACATATTTGAGAGAGATTGTGGTATCTCTCACTGAACAGCAAGACAGTCAACATCACCTAAGTCACCTAGCCAATGCATCATTTGTCAAAAGATGAAATCGCTCTTAGTCAATACCGCCAAAAGAGCATTTTCTTTAATACAGAATGCATGCAAAGTTGTGAAGAAACTCATGAGGTCTGCAGCGTCAATGGAGAAAGAAACAACCACCAAGTCCAATATGGCTCTTCAAGTCATATTGGACTTTACACAATTTCTGTTCAAAAATTTAGTTCTTACTTCAGATCTCCAGCATTTGCAATAATTTGCTCTCATTTGTAAGCATTCAACATTAGCTTTCTAGGACATGCACTCACCAAAATAGCAAAGGTCTTAAAAAAATATAAATTGTCAACCATTTTTCCTTCAGATTCGCAGATACAGTACCATGATAGACAAGTTTGAGAATAAAAGCACATAAAATGAAACAAAACAAAAACTTTAATATTGGAAACTTCTCTGGCATTGCTCATTATGAATCATGAAAAAATATGGTTAAAAACTCTAGGAACCCTGCCTAGCTAGCTCCTTATAAACAACAGCGTTAAATAGTGAACTGGTAGATATATTCCTTCAAACAATTTGCAGAAACCCAGCTACAGTCAAATAGTAGGGAGAATAGTGCCATTCCTTCCCTCCTGACCTCTTCCTAAACATTACATTCTGGTACTTCATGATGTTTCAGGAATTGAATCCCTAAACCTTTCAAATTCAATTGTTGAAATTGTAAATTAATAACAAGCACATATTGTTATACCCAAATCCTTGATATTGCTAAATCTAGGATATACCAGGTTAAAAGACAAGTTGACTAGATTGGAGGGATGGATCCAGCGCTAAAGCACATTCAGAAGCATCCAAACTTCCATGACCATTAGCAGTATTTTCAGTTGCCTCTTTGTCAAATCTGCAGTCATTACTCCTCAAAAGTCAAACTTTCGAAAGACAGCAACCCTCAATCCCATACTCCTCAAATTACACCATCCCCCAATCCCAAAATGTTTTGCCAAGTTCCAATTTCACAGAACCCTATGTCAGAATTCTCCAAGTGAAGTGTCCAACCTGTCACAGTACTAAAATCGGTCTTAGTCACAAATTACATCCTATGCAGGAGTTTCAAAAATGAACTGCACTTCCATCTCTTTCTGGAGTTGTCTGAAGGTTTTACCATGGTTGCTATAACTATCCTCCTTTAACCACTACTTCAGGCATGTGCAGAGAATTCAACCACTGTCCTAAACTGTGCATGGTAGATAACGAACAGGCTTTGGAGAGTCAGGAGGTAAGTTACTTGCCACAGAATTGCCAGCTTTCTGGCTGGCTCTTTTTTTAAAAAATGTTAACTCACATGATGTGGGCAAAACTGGCTAGTCCAGCTTTCATTGGACAATTAGGGATGGACAAGGGGCTGTTGAAAATCAACCACATTGCTGTGGGGCTGGAGTCCTATGTAAGCCAGATCAGGTAGGAAAGCAATTTCCTTACCTAAAAGGATATTAGTAACCAACTTTTCCATGACAAAATTGACAACAGAATGCCATCATCAGACTTATTTCCAGGCTTTTATTGCATTCAAATTCTACTGTGATGTTTAGGGCTAGGACACTATCCTGAGCAGCTCAGCAACAATATTGAGACTGGAACAACTGACCTATTTTCTTTCATGCTGGACTTGACCCTAGAGTTTATCTTCATTCAGGGGATGTGGTCACCATTGGCTGGCCAGCATTTTTAGTCACCCTTGAGATTAGATTAGATTAGATTAGATTACTTACAGTGTGAAAACAGGCCCTTCAGCCCAACAAGTTCACACTGACCCTCCGAAGAGCAACCCGCCCAGACCCATTCCCCTACATTTACCCTTTCACCTAACACTACGGGCAATTTAGCCTGGCCAATTCACCTAACCTCTTTGGACTGTGATAGGGAACCGGAGCACCTGGAGGAAACCCACGCAAAAAACAGGGAGAATGTGCAAACTCCACAGACAATTGCCCGAGGTGGGAATTGAACCCGGGTCCCTGCACTGTGAGGCAACAGTGCTAACCACCGTGCCACCCCGACGGTAGTGGTTAGCTGCCTTCTTGAACTGCTGCAGTCTACACACTGCAGGTAAACCCACAATGCTATTAGGGAGGGAATTCCAAAGATGTTGACCCAGTGACAGTGAAGGAAAGATGACATATTTCCAAATCAGAATGGTGAATGGCTTATGGGGACTTGCAGACAGTAGTGTTCCCATGCCTCTGCTCCCCTTGCCCTTCCAAATGGAAGGGGACTTGGGCTTGTTAGGTGCTGTCTAAGGAGCTTTAGTGAATTTCTGCAGTGCATCTTGTATATAGTAGCAGTCTGTACTAAATAAATCGGTGGAGGGAGTGAAGGTGGTGCCAATCAAGCTAGCTGCTTTATCCTAGACGGTGTGAAACTTGTGTTGCTGGAATTGCACCCACCCAGGCAAGTGGGAGTAATCCATTGCACTCCTGATTTGTGCCTTGTAAATAACTGGCAGGCTTTGGGGAGTCAGGAGACAGGTTACTCAGAGCAGAGCAAATTTTCCTAGCATCTGGCCTACTCTTGCAGCCATTGTGTTAATGTAGTGAATTGAGGGTCAATAGTAACCAAGGATGTTGATAATGACAGATTCAGTGATGGTAACACCATTGAATGTCAGGGGGTGGTGGTTAGATTGTTTCTTCATGGAGATGGTCAATGCTTGGCACTTGTGTGGCATGAATATTACTTGCCGCTTGTTAGCCCAAGTCAGGATATTGTTCAGATCTTGTTGTATTTGAACATGAACTGCTTCTCAGTATCTGAGAAGTCACAAATGCTGCTTAACAGCTATGCAATCACCGATAAATGTCCCCATTTAGGCCCTTATGGAGGGAGGAATGGTTGGGCTAAAGACATTACCCTGAGGAACTCTTGCCAACATGGCTGATGAACCACAACCATCTTCTATAAATCAGGTATGACTCGAACTAGAGAGTTTGCCTCCTGAAACCCAATGATACCAGTTTTGCCAAGGCTCCTTGATGCTATATTTGGTCAAATGTGGCTTTGATATCAAGAGAGATCACTCTCACCTCTCCTCTGGAATTCAGCTCTTTTGTCCATGTTTGAACCAAGGCTGTATTGAGGTCAGGAGCAGAATGGCCCAGGTGGAACCCAAACTAGGCATCCCTCAACAGGTTATTGCTTCCATCACTCTACTGATGACAGAGTAGACTGATAAGGTGGTAATCATCCAGGTTGTATTTGTCCTGCTTTGTGCACACAGGACATGACTGGAAAAGTTTCCACATTGTCAGGTAGATGACGATGTTGCAATTGTACTGTACAAGCTTGGCTAGGGGAGCAGCAAGTTCTGGAGCACAAGTCCTCAATACTCTTATCAGAATGTTGCCAGGGCCTATAGCCTTTGCACCAATGCCTCCAATAGGTTCTGACTTCAAACGGAATGAATTAGAAGGTTTGTAGCTCAGGTTGAGGTTTAGGGTGTAGGTTTGATTTCCAGACGTTTCATTACCTGACAAGGTAACATCATCAGTTGCAACCTCCTGCTTTCTATTTACATCTTTCTCCTGGATGGGGTTCCTGGTGTTTGTGGTGATGCCATTTCCTGTTCGTTTTCTGAGGGGTTGATAGATGGCATCTAAATCTATGTGTTTGTTTATGGCGTTGTGGTTGGAGTGACAGGCCTCTAGGAATTCTCTGGCATGTCTTTGCTTAGCCTGTCCCAGGATAGATGTGTTATCCCAGTCGAAATGGTGGTTTTTTTCATCCGTGTGTAGGGCTACGAAGGAGAGAGGGTCGTGTCTTTTTGTGGCTAGCTGGTGTTTGTGTATCCTGGTGGCTAACTTTCTTCCTGTTTGTCCTACGTAGTGTTTGTGGCAGTCCTTGCATGGAATTTTGTAGATAACATTAGTTTTGTCCATGGGTTGTACTGGGTCTTTTAAGTTTGTTAGTTTTTGTTTGAGAGTGTTGGTGGATTTGTGTGCTACTAGGATTCAGATAGGTCTTAGTAGTCTGGCTGTCATTTCTGAGACTTCTTTGATGTATGGTAAGGTGGTTAGGGTTTCTGGCTGTGTTAGGTCTGCTTGTTGTGGTTTGTTCTTGAGGAATCTGTGGACTGTATTTTTTGAGTATCCGTTCTTCTTGAATTGGATTGGCTGAAGACTGATATCCATGATGCTCGCAACCATTGGCGGAGGCTGAGATGGCTCATTTACTTAGCACTTGTGGCTGAAGATTGTTGAGATTGCTTCAGCCTTATCTTTTGCAGTGATTGTTGGGCACTTATCGTTGAGGATGGGGATATTTGTGGAGGCTCCTCCTCCACAGAGTTATTTAAATTGTCCACCACCATTCACTACTGAACATGGCAGAACTGCGGATTTGATCCATGGTTGTGGGAATGCTTAGCTCTATCCCTTGCTGCTGAGCTGTTTGGAAGGTAAATGGTCATGTTTGATAGCTTCACTGGGTTGACTTTTTTTTTAAAAAATGTTATTCCTGGTGCTGCTCATGGCACGCCCTCCTGCATTCCCCAATGAACCAAGGTTGATCCCCTCTGTTTAACGATAATGGTTGAATGGGGAATATGTAGAGGTTGCAGAATGTGCTGGTGTACAAATCTGTGTTTGACAGCTCCCACTGTCTCATGGCTATCTGGTCTTTAGTTGCTAGATCTGTTTCAAGTCTGTCACAATTCATGACCCCGGTTCTCCATCCAGTTTCCACTGATTTCAACTTTGCCAGGCCTCCATGAAGCAACACTTAACCAAATATAAATTTGATGCTAAAGGCATCATCTCTAGAATTGAGTTCTTTCATCTATGCTGGGTCTAAGACTCTAATGAGATGATGAGCTAAATGGCCCTTTTTACACAAGTAGTTATCATTTCAAATATAAGAATAGAGTTGGAAAAGATCTTCTAAAATATGGTTTAAATTAGTCATTTCCTGTGGGCTTGTAGATGGTACATCAATGCTCTCATAACAGTCTCAGCTGCTGCTGTTTCGGTCTCCTCTCTTCCACTTATCCCTTTTGCTTTGTTCTTTCCCCCTTAACTCTTCTTTTGGTTTTGGTTACAGATGGTGTGTGGAATGATATAGTGAGAAAATAAACACAGTTGCTTCAAACAATAACTAGGATGAAATAAAGGGTAAAACATGGTCCTGATAGCTAGCTAGCTTTGCTCTTCTCATTCTGTAAAATGAGATGAGAACATTATGATCAGATTGTCAGTAATAAATACTATTATCACACTGATTTATTGTTAAAATAGGCCTTGCATAACACCTGCATAGGATTATAGGTTCTTAGACTTTCAATTAATTGTTCATAACACTTATGAAATTCATTAATATATAAAACAACCAATATATGCTTTTGGAATAGTTTAGATTAAGACTAAATCTATTTGCAATTTTATCTTAAAAAAAAAATCTCTAAAAAAAAAGCAAAAGATTTCAAAGAACATGAAAAATCATTTTTATTAACGTTAACTCAAGAATTAGAAAACTGGTATGGCACCTCTCTCCAGATTACTGTGCAAGAATCAACTGATCAAAAGAACATGAAATAACAATGCCAAAAGTCCAGAGACTTACCTCTGAGCACAGACACCCACTTAAAAAATAACTTATACACCAATCACCCTTAGTGAATAAGCATTTTTTTTTAGCCAGCTATGGTTGCTTGAGATTGTGGCAGAAG
Organism: Chiloscyllium punctatum; assembly: GCF_047496795.1. NCBI lineage: Eukaryota > Metazoa > Chordata > Chondrichthyes > Orectolobiformes > Hemiscylliidae > Chiloscyllium > Chiloscyllium punctatum. Next base: position 41,434,237 of record NC_092758.1, read on the forward strand.
ATCAGCCTGTAGTTCCTCATTGAAGAAACACAGAATTCGTCCAATCTTTCTTGACAATTAACCTAGAAAAAAATAATATTTTCAATACACTGTCCAAAATAATAACTTTCAAAAATATTGTATAGGCAAAAAATGAAATGTAAACTCTAATTTGAGGCATTTCATCACTTTTCCGTCATTTCTCCATAATCTACAAAATTGAAAGCAAATTCAAAATGGTATCCAAACAAGTTATCAATTCAGAAACCACATTATGGCAATGACGTCTTTAACATTCCTTCTCAAAGTATGCTTGATCTCCATATAGTCTTCCTCAAAGCACAGCTGACAAGACTAATGGTGGTGAATCAGTTTTTGTCTTAGCTCTAACGAAACCTAACTTCACCTCAGTAGTTGGTATTTAGCATAAAACAGATCTACAGTTTAAGATTTTGTAGGTGCTAGCCTTGAAGGAGGTCTATTTCTACCACCAGAGGATTGTCTCCTCTACATTGGGGATATTGGACGCCTCCTCGCAGAGCGTTTTAGGGAACATCTCCAGGACACCCACACCAATTGACCCCACCGCCCTATGGCCCAACATTTCAATTCCCCCTCCCACTCTGCCGAGGACATGTAGGTCCTGGGCCTCCTCCACCACCGCTTTCTCACCACCCGACGCCTGGAGGAAGAATGCCTCATCTTCTGCCTCAGAACACTTCAACCCCAGGGCATCAATGTAGACTTCACCAGTTTCCTCATTTCCCCTCCCCCATCTTACCTCAGTTCCTAACTTCCAGCTCAGCACGGTCCTTATGATCTGCCCTACCTGCCAATCTCCCTTCCCACCTATCCACTTCACCCTCCCCTCTTAACTATCACCTTCATCCCACACCTCCATTCACCTATTGTACTCTTTGGTACCTTCCCCCACCCTCTTCTCTGATCTATCACCTCCAACCACCCCCATTCAACTACTGTACACTTTGCTACCTTCTCCCTAGCACCACCTCCCCTCCCCCCTCCCCTCCCCCTTTAAAGTAAATTTATGGTCTTCAGCTTTGCTTAGATATCTAGTCTTTTCTTAAGAATAACTTTAGGGCTTGAGAGAATCAATAATTACAGTATAAGGGCAAAGAACAGGGATAGAGTTTTTAAATTAAATTGAGTACAATAGAGATGGCAGGTCAAGTTGCTGTTGCAACAGGTGCAAGCTGCAGGACAGCAGGGTGATCCAGCATCTGTAGTAAGATTATGCAGTTTTACTTAAGATCTGAGTGGTTGAGCTGGATTCCAAGCTACAAACATCACACCACAGAGGGAAAAGAAGTTACCTGGATATTTTGGTCCAGGAGACAATCACATTCCTCAGACCAAACCTGAATTAGCTGCAATCAGGGACAGAAGGCACGTGACTGCAGCTGTGGCAGGTATGGAAACATAAGGGATAGGTTTAGAGGAGCCTTGGCCTTGAACATATCCAATAGTTGATGTTTTACAAGAGCAAGGATTGTAGTGAGAATAAGATAAATATTCATTCAGTGTATGTGACTGCAGGAAGCAAAGGGTGGGGGAATAGCTTTGTTATTAGGGGATGGAACAAGTTTGATGGCAAGAAATGATCATGGATTGGAAGATGCAGAATCCATATAGATGGATGCAAGAACGAGGGGAAGATGACACAGGAGGAAGCAATCCAAGAGCTCTAACACTTAGATGGTCATTAAGTCATTCAGCATGAAAACAGATCCGTTGGCTCAATTTGAAAATCCAGTTTCTAAACTGAACTAATCCCATTTGTCTGAATTTGGACCACATCCCTCCAAAGTTTTCCTATCCATGCACCTGCCCAAAAGTCTTTTAACTGTTTAATTGTACTTGCCTCTACCAAATTTAATTCCATACACCCACCATTTGCTGCATAAAAAAGCTGCCCCTCCGGTCCCTTTTAAATCTTTTCCCTCTCACAACAGACTTCTGGCCTCTTATTTTGGATTGCCCTAACACACTTGGCTATTCCCCCTGTCGTGGGCCGTCATGATTTTATGAACTTTGATAAGATCCCCTCAGCCTCCGACTTCAAGGGAAAAAAGTCCCAGACTCTGCAGTCTCTCGCTATAACTCAAATCATCCAACCCTGACAACATCCTTGTAAAGCTTTTCTGAACTGTTTCAAGTTTCATAACATCCTTCCTAGAGCAGGGAGCCCAGAATTGAATGCAGTATTCTAAAAGTGGCTTCACCAATGTCCTGTACAAGCACAACATGAAGTCCCAACTCCTGCACTCAATGCTCTGACCAATAAAGGCAAGCATTCCAAACACCTGTTGACCTGCAACACCACTTTCAAGTAACTATGCACCTGCACCCCTCAGTGTCTCTTCCACCACACTCACAAGGGTTCTACCATTAAATGTGCAAGTCCTGTCCTGGTTTGCCTTACCAAAGTTCAACACATCACATTTATCAGAATTAAACTCCATGTCTCATTCATTGATTAACTGGGCCAGTCGGTCAAAGTCCCATTGTGTTCTGAGATAACCTTCTTCACTGTTCACTTATACTACAAATTTTGGTGTCATCAGCAAATTTATTAACCATGCCTCCTTTATATTCACATCCATATCGTTTATATAAATAAAAATGTGGACCCAGCACAGATCCTTGTGGCACACCATTGATCATAGGCCTCCAGGATAAACAATCCTCTACCACCACCGTCTCCAACCATCAAGCCAATTGTGTATTCAAATAAAAACCAAAAGGACTGCAGATGCTGTAAATCTTGAACAAAAACATACATCACCAGAAAAGCTCAGACCTGACAGCATCTTTGGAGAGAAATCAGAGTTAATGTTTTGGGTCCAGTAAGACTTCCTCAGATCTAATCTTACTAACCAGTCTACCATACAGAACCTTGTTGAAGGCCATGCTAGATCCAATGTGGACAAAGTCTACCACTCTGCCCTTAGCTGTCTTTGTCATCCCTTCAAAAAACTCAATCAAATTTGAGAGACAATTTGCCATGCACAAAGCCATGCTAACTATCCCCCATCAGTCCTTACTTTTCCCAATGCATATAGATCCTGTCTCTCAGAATCCCCTCAAATTACTTACTGACACCTGGCTGACCAGCTTTTCCTTGCAGCCTGTCTTAAATAATGGCACAACATTAGCGACCCCCCAGTCTTCTGACACTTCACCATGGCTGTCGGTTACACAGTTGGGGCCCTGCAATTTCTTCCCTAGCTTCCCACAATCTCATGGGATACACTATCAGGACCCGGGTATTTATCTACCTTTAAGGCGTCTAGCACCTCCTCTTCAGCAATGTGGACCCTTTTCAAGGCAATTTGAAATAGTGATAGTGATACCAACTTGACAGTGATTATTTACTTTTCAGTTCCCTAGTTTCCATATCAGTATTTGCTGACATGATGATGATGATGGAGGCAGCCTTGTTGTTTTTCAGGGGCCCTATGCTCTCCATAGTTACTCTTAATTTAGATGCAGAACTTCTTCACATTCTCCTTAACCCTATTTGCCAAAGCTATTTAATTTCTCCTTTTTGCCCTCCAGATTTCCCTCATGTTCTCCACTCCTCCTATGCACAAGGGATTCACCTGATCACAGCTATCTATACCTGATACATGCCTCCTTTGAGAGCCTCAATATTTCTAGTCATCCAGTGTTCCCTACTCCTGCTAGCCTTGCCCTTCACACAAACATGAACATGCTAGCCATGAACTCTCATTATCTCACTTCTGAAAGTCTTCACTTACAACCGTCTCTTTACATGCAAACAGGAACTTTCGAAGGTTGACTGGGGAAGGCTGTCTAAAACATCAAAGTCCACTTTGCCCTAATTTAGAACTTTAACTGCTATTTTAAATGTACTGCAAGATGCAAAAACAAAAAGATAATAACTGTATGCATCGTAAGCAGTAATGATGTGGGATGTTAATCTTCATGTATATTTGCAAAATCACTTTGGAAGAGGTAGCAACAAGGAAGAATTCACAGACTGTATTTGGAACAGTTTCATAGAGCATAGAGCTGTACAGAAGAACAGGCCCTTTGGCCCATGATGTTATGCTGAAAGTGACACCAAATTAAACTAATGAGAGGTTCCTATCTCTCCATTCCTTGCATATTATCTAAAAGCCGTTTAAATGCCCCAGTCGTAGCTGCTTCCACCATCCCCCCATCAGCATGCTCCAGGCACCTACCACCAAAAAAAAACTTGCCCCTCACATCTCCTTTGAACTTTTCCCCTCTCACCTTAAGTGCATGTCCCCTAGTATTAGGCATTTCAACTCTGGGGAAAAAGATTCTGATATCAACCCAACCTGTGCATCTCAATTTTATATACTTCTATCAATCAAGTTTCCCCTCAGCCTCTGCCATGCCAGAGAAAACAATCCTACTTTTTCTAACCCCTCCTTGTAGCGCATACCCTCTAATCCAGGCCAGATGTTAAATCTCTTCTGCAGCATCTCCAAAGCCTCTATCCTTCAACCACAACGACCAGAATTGAACACAGTACTCTAAGTGCAGCCTAACCAAAATCTGTAAAGCTGCAACATGACCTCCTGACTCTTGTACTCAATCCCTCAACCAAAAAAAGACAAGCATGCCTTATGCCTTCTTTACCACCCTATCTACTTGCATGGCCACTTTCAGTGAGCTATGGACTTCAACCCCAAGGTCTCTCTGTAGATCATTGCTGTTCAGGGTCCTGCATTAACTGAACACTTTTCTGTAACATTTGCTCTCCTGAAGTACAACACCACAAGTCACAGACCTCCAGCTAGAACAACACCCTTCTGCGGGTAAACCAATTCAGAATCCAAATGGCCAAGTTATTTTGGATCCCATCCATCTTAGTCATCTGGATGAGCCTACCATGAGGAACCTTGTAAAAAGCCTTACTAAAATCCATTTGATGACATCCACTGTTCTACCCTCCGTGATCATCTCTGTCACTTGCTCAAAAAAATTCAATCAAGTTAGTAAGACATGACCCTGCCCTCAAAAGCCATGATAGCTGTCCCTAATTAAGCCATGCTTTTCCAAATGCGCGCAAAAACTGTATTTGGGACAGTCTTCTTGAAAAGTAGTTGGGATGTAACTAGAGATCAAGCTATTTTAGATTTGAATCATATGATTTGAGTGAAAGATTCCCAAGAAAACAGTGGACACTACTCAAGTGAGTGAAATTTTTCCCCTTGTTCCTTTGTAAGGGCCCCTTATTGTCTTCAATCTGAAATCTAAAATTTTACCATGATCAGTTTTCTTGGGGATTTTTGTTTTAAAATCAAAAGATCAGCGCAGACTATCATAAAAATAAAACATAGCAATACTTTGTGAAGGGAGAATCACACCTAGCAATTTTTTTTTAAGTTATTGATGAAGTAACGAGCAGGATAAAGGGGAGGGCTGTGGGTAAAGAGTATAGTTTGTACTCTGCGTAAGGAAGGTATTGTCAAGAGTACCTTGGGGCAGTACCACGATTGAATGTGAAGTAACAACTGGGTGCAGAGGTGATTCGCCAGGATGTTGCCTGGAATGAAGTACTTCAGCAAAGAAGAGAGTCTAGATAAGCTCACATTGTTTTCTTTGGAACAGAGAAGACAAAGGGGACCTGATTGAGGGGCATGGACAGAGTGGATAGGAAGCAGCTGTTCCCCTTAGTTGAAGGGTCAATAACAAGACAACATTTTTAAGATGGAGGATTAGAGGGGAATGTGAGGAATCTTTTTTCACCCAACAAGTGGTAACGATTTGGAATGCAATGTCTGAGACGGGAGTTGAGGAAAGAAAAAAAACTTTTTAATAAAGTATTTGGATAAGCACTTGAAGTGTCAAACATTCAAGGCTGTGGGTAAGAGAGACTGGTGCAGATTTATTTTTTTTCGCAGTACACACTTGCTGGGCCAAAGGGGCACTTCAGCACTGTTCGATTCCATTATTCTCAATGTGGTAAATCACACATCTGGATCAGATAGGATCTGAATCCAGAACTTCTAGCTTAGAAGTAGAAACACTACCATTTGTACCAGAAATGACTCCCCAGACTTAAGATTTGGGTATTTTCTAATTAACATGTTCAGGCATGTTATGATAATAAAATCACACAAGCAACTGCAGATGCTGTAGACGTGAAACAAAACATATACACAAGTTGCTGGAAAGGCTCAGTGGGTCTGGCGGCATCTGTGGAGAGGGGCAGAGTTATCGTTTAGAGTACAAGATGACCACTCTTCAGTTCAGATGAAGGATCACTGGACCTGAGGAATTGACTTTGCTTCTTTCTCCACACATGCTGCTAGACCTGCTGAGTTTATCCAGTAATTTCTGTTTTTGTTTGTTATAACACACCACTGGGCTGGTGGGACTTGAACAAAGGCCTCCTGGTCTGGAGGTAGGAAGACTACCTACCACTGCATCCCAAGAGCCTAAATTAAACAGTCCTTTCTTATATCCAGAAGAACCGATATTATGAAATCCACTATAGTAATTTTTTTTTAATTAAGGGATTTCAAGACTAGGGGGCACAATTTCAAAGGTGAAAGGAGAGAGATTTAAAAGACAAAAGGGGCAAATCTTACACACAGGGTGGTTCGCATGTGGAATAAACTTCCTGAGGAAGTAGGGGATGTGGGTACAATTACAACATTTAAAAGACATTTGTATAAGTACATGAATAGGAAAGGTTTGAAAGGATATGGACCAGAAGCAAGCAGGTAGGACTAGTTTAGTTTGGGAACAAGGACTGGTTGGACCGAAGAATCTGTTTCCATGCTGTATGACTGACTGTCAGACTGGGCTTGCAGCAGGTAGCTAGAAAACCAACAGTATGGAAAATTGAAATTCATAACACAAGGATACCCAGATCTCTGTAGCATAATACTTTGTCACAGTTCTCCATTTAAGTGGTCTGTTTTTCTGTCCTGTTCTGAAAGGCCACTGGCCCCGAAATGCTAACACTGCTTTCCCTCCACAGATGTTGCCAGCCTAGCTGAGTTCTTCAAGCAATTTTTTTTTATTATTTCCAGAATCCACAATTCTTTGTTTTTGTTTTACTTTGTTCACCTTGGTAGGAAGAAATCTAATTTCCTACATCCAAAAATTTAAGCTATTCCCTTTAAACTTCATATGTCTTTTTGCATCCTCCTAACAAGCTGGTTTCCTGAACATCTTTGTACACAAGAAATTTGTCTGAATCAATTCCACCACTTCAAATCATTAATAGATTATAAATAGCTTAGGTCCCACTGAACCTCAATGACTAGTTTGCCGATCCAAAAACAACCCAACTCGCCTTCCTGTCGGTTAAGCGAACTGTTGCGCGTATTCAGGCTTTTAATGAGAAAACAGCATTTTAACGAGAAAGCTGCACTTGATGTAGTGTCCGTGTCAGAATGCTACTAACAGTTCCAAAAGAGGAAAGGTGCAGCGTGCAGTTATCCATGTCAATATCATTTGTTATCATTTGATGTTTTGTGTTTTATCATAGCAACTTGCAAGTTAAGAAAAGGTTTGTGTTTGAGAGGGGTTGGTCAAGCCGAGAAAGAAAACACAAATAATATTTAGATTAAATGAAGGCAGCTGGACTAGCGCATAAAACATCCGCATGATCCAGTTGGGCTCAATAACTGATTTGCATACCGTATCTTCGATGTAATCTTTTGGTCTACAAAAAGGTTGAGCTAAATCCGTACAAAACTAATACAAATCTCAGAAGAGCGGAACTGGAATCGAAAGTAATAGTCAGTAAACAGTGTTTAAAGACAATATACAAAGAAAACAAATATTGCCAAAATCAGATTCGATCCAGTTGTGGAAAAGTATTTCTAATCCAAAGAAAACCCGGTAACTGTTTAATTTATGATACGTACAACAAAAAAGTAACGCGTTCCCTCCAAATCAAGACAAGGCAGCAGGCGACTTATTACGTAGCTGCTGTGAAACACAATGTCACTCGTTCACTGTAGTTGGGAAACTTAACACGCCAAACTACGGGTTGAGATCCTGTAGAAAATTAAATTGGGAATCTCCCGAAAAAAATAACAATCGGGATTTCAACGTTTATCGTTGGCGAGCTTGGCGTTTAAGTAATTTCACTTGAACACCATTGTGATTTTCTAGAATGATCTACGAAGTCCCATTCCAAAACAACAAAGCAAGCGTAAAGACGTTGACAAAAAGTGAAGCCCGGTTCTACCAGAGCACAAGCTCTCCAGAGTATCTACAGGGACGAACAAATCTGGTAGACAAGAAAACAAACGTCTGTATTAATATGCTTTGTCAGCATTCGTCAAATGACCACATCAAGGTCCCCTTTTTCGGTACAAAGTACTCGTAATTCGTTTCCTCTGCGTAATATGACACATCATCCACGAGCAAACAAGCACTTGTTTTTAGTATTAAAAAACAAATTGTTTCAAACCACGCCGCATTTAAACACGGCGACGCTTGAACAGCATATTCATTATTAGTAGATTAAAATTTTGATACAAATTGAAACGGTAAAGTGGCGCCCAAATCTAAGAGCAACAACTACATCAACAGTACCATCCCCTCCCTATGAGGCTGGCAGTCAATTTAACGCATGCGTACTTGTTGGTCCTGCAGTCCGGCGCATGCTCAATACAGCCTAGTGACTGGGGCTGAATTTGGCGGCTGCTCGAACAAGTCCCGACACAGGCCGATCACACACTTACCTGTCCGGGCCCAACCAACCGAGCTCGGCACAGACCAATCCGGAGTCGATTATTTTCTGCCGTCACGTCGGAAAATACCGCCTTAACCGGCTTTAAAACACCAGCTACAGTCTCCTGAATTCCCTCGCTATCTTTTCTCTTGTTCTTTCGACTTTTTTTTTCAGCCCCCGATATATTTTCTTCGCTAATGATCAGGCTTCTGCGTCACCAACCGAATCCGCTACCGGAAGGCGCGTCAGCAGATTAAGGAGACCAGCCATTGGCTGGCAGGCTGTGAGGTTACGTCATTGACAAACAAGCAGCTACTGTCAGACAGGGCGTTGCCATGGAGCTTGGCTGGGAGTGGTAGTAAGTCAAATCATGTAGCAAGAAAAACATCTTTCAACAAATAAAGCGCATATATGTATTTAAAATTACTGCATTTTCCATAGAATCAAGAGAGCTACGATGTAAACAATTAGGAATGAACATGTTTTATAGACGACTTTTTAGAAGGATATTACCACTGTAGGTGATGTAATAACTTATTAATTAATGATTGAGTAATAATAAATGGTGCAGTCAAAGTAGAATCTAATGCTGCACGCAAAATTGGCATTGTAATGTCAGTGATGGAATCTGTGACACTGCAATACTGCAGTCAAAACTGCCCGTAATGTTTATGCAATGAGCACAGACGCAAAAATGTTCCAAAACACAAGCCATTAAATATTTTACCCAAGTGCAACAATTTATTGTGAGGCTGTAAAAACAATGGGCTATTTGACAGAAGTTGCCTGTTCTTTTTTTCGATGTCCACTCATTTGGAATGACATTACAATTAGAATTAGAATTCCTACAAGTCCACACCACCCCTCCGAAGAGTATCCCACTACCCTATACTTGCCCTGACAAATGCACCAAACCCACACATCCCTGAAAACCATGGGGCGGTTTAACATGGCCAGTTCACCTAACCTGCACACCTTTGGATTGTGGGAGGAAACCCATGCATATCAGGGAGAATATCCAGTCACCAGAGGCTGGAATTGAATCTGGGTCCCTGACACGGAGAGGCAACAGTGCTAACCACTGAGCCACTTTGCCCCCCTCAAATTCATAATCGCCACACCTCCCAATTGTAAAACTGTTTGCACCAATACCATTACCTGGCTAAAATCAGGAAGGACCAAAAATCTTGTAATGTTTTGGTTCACATGCTTCAGTACTCAATGACAATGTATACTCAATCCATTGTTTATGTGTTCATCGTGAAGGTGTGTCCCTGACAAATTGACTGATGGTGCTACATCCTAAGCAACTTTATCAATAGTCTTTGGAATTGCAGTTTTATGATATCTTTTCACTTTCAGGTAGATAGCGAGGACATCTGCCAGAACGAGAACACACGATTGAGTTTTTTGAAGAGGTAACAAAGGGGATTGATAAGGGCAGAGCGGCAGATGTGATCTATATGGAGGCAAAAGTTGAATACTGTAGATGCTGGAGATTAGAGTCAAGAGTGTGGTGCTGGAAAAGCACAGGTCAGGCAGCATCCGATGAACAGAAAAATAATTGACATTTCAGGCAAATGCCCTTCATCAGGAATGAGGCTGGGAGCCTCAGGGGGTGGAAAAATAAATGGGAGGGAGGTGGGGCTGGGGAGGAAAAGTAGCTGAGAGTGCAATAGGTGGATGGAGGTATGGGTAATGGCAATAGGTCAGAGAAAAGGATGGAGCAGATGGGCGGGAAGGAAGATGGACAGGTAGGACAAGTCATGAGGGCAGTGCTGAGCTGGAAGGTTGGAACTGGGAGAAGGGAAAATGAGGAAACTGCTGAAATCCACATTGATGCCCTGGGGTTGGAGGCTCTCAAGGCAGAAGATGAGGCATTCTTCCTCCAGGCATCGGGTGGTAAGGGAGTGGCAGTGGGGGAGGTCCATGCCCTGCGGGAAGGGGAGTTGAAGTATTTGTCCACGGGACGGTGGGGTTGATTGGTGCAGGTGTCCTGCTTCAGAGGACATCGGAGACCTTTCCCCCCTCCCATTTATCTCTCCACCTCGGAGGCTCCCAGCCTCATTCCTGAAGGGCTTTTGCCCAAAATGTCGATTTTCCTGTACATCGGATGCTGCCTGACTTGTGCTTTTCCGGCACCACACTCGTGATTTATATGGACTTCAGTAAGGCATTCAACAAGGTTTCATATGGGAGACTGGTTAGTAAGGTTAGATCACATGGAATACAGGGAGAACTAGCCATTTGGAAACAGAACTAGTTCGAAGGTAGAAGACAGAGGGTGGTAGTGGAAGATTGCTTTTCAGACGGGAGGTCTGTGACCAGTGTTGTGCTGCAAGAATCGGTGCTGGATCCACTACTTTTTGTCATTTATATAAATGACTTGGATGCGAACATCGAAAGTATAGTCAGTAAGTTTGCAGATGACACCAAAATTGGTGGTGTAGTGGACAGTGAAGAAGGTTAACTCAGAGTACAATGGGATCTTGATTAGATGAGCTAATGGGCTGAGGAATGGCAGATAGAGTTTAATTTGCATAAATGCAAAGTACTGCATTTTGGAAAAACAAATCAGTGCAGGACCTATACACTTAATGGTGAGGTCCTAGGGAGTGTTGCTGAACAAAGAGACCTTGGAGTGTAGGTTCATAGCTCCTTGAAAGTAGAGTTGCAGGTAGATAGGATAGTGAAGGCGGCATTTGGTATGCTTTCCTTTATTGGTCAGAGCATCGAGTATTGGAGTTTGGAGACCATGTTGCGGCTGTACACGATATTGGTTAGGCCACTCTTGGAATATTGGTCTCCTTCCTATTGGAATGATGTTGTGAAACTTGCAAGGGTTCAGAAAAGATTTGCAAGGATGTTGCCAGGTTTGAAGGATTTGAGCAAGATGGTAGAAGGGCTTGTTTTTACAGAAAAAAAAAATCTGTGGTGATTAAATGAGTAATCAGAGGACAAACATTGAAACTTATTGACAAAGAACTAGATCAGATCCTGTGGAGAGGAACAGAATGAACTGTGAATTCATGTCAGCAAATCCCTATATTGGCAGGATGGGTCAGATGGTTGAAAATGTATATGGAATATTTGCTTCTTTTCTTACCTTTTTTTAGCTGAGGTAAAGAGAATAAAAGCAGGGAGATGATGCTAGTGCTGTACAAAACTAATTAAAACCAGTTGGTCCACAACTAAAGTAGCAATCTGACTACTACATTACAAGAAGATATCATCTTAGATGGCAGTGGAGATAAAGTTATGAGGAACAATCAGATTGGGGGGGAAATAAAGCACCCAGAGTTGAGTGGATATTTAAGTAACGTATGCAAAATTATGATGGGCCTATAAAGAGTGGACAGAATCAACCTTCCTATCGTGGAGAAATCAATATCTTTAGGTTCTGGCATGAGCTGGAAAATGGGAATAGCTTTTAGCTAATACAGACATGATACACCAAATAGCCTCCTCCCTTTCTGTAAACTTTCTGAATTTCTATTCGAGAAAATTTGTATAAATTTCTTCAAGGAAAATTGTTGTTAACATCTGAAATACACCACCTGAAAGGCTTGTGAAATCCCATTCCATGGGATATTTTAAAAGGCAATTTGAAGGGGACTGATTTGCAAAGATATGGGGAAGAAATTAGGGAATGGGACTAAATTGGACTGTTTGTAAAAGTGTTGATATGATGCATCGAATGGTTGTCTTCTGTGCTTCAAGGATTTTGTTTTAGCTGTGAAATTGAGTAGTTAGCTGTAAAATAAATCATTAAATTATGATACTGAATTGAAGTTATGGTTGGAGCTGAGCAAATTTTTAAATGATTTATCAGCATGCTATAAATATAACAAAACTTAGTATTACAAGAGTCTGATTGAATGAGATGCTGACCAAAGGGAATTTTTGTTCAGTGACAGTTCAATGCTGAGATGGAGAAGACTCATGATATTTTTAAAGGAATTTTTGTTGATATTTCACAATGTTCTTACTTGTTAATAGCCAAGTAAATGTATAAAAATAACAATATTATGGGGCTAGGTTAGCATGCAAGATGTTGATTATTGTGTTTCTGCAAAGTCTCCAGGATAGTATATATGTACATCATGCCAAAACTCAAATATCATACATACTGTGTTGTTCATCTTATGTTGTAAAGATGTGGTTTAAAACAAGTGAGATGTTTATTCAAATCCAGATGAAATGTATTGGTCTAGTGCACTGGTGCTTGTTGAGCTGTCAGTTCTTACATTTAGTGCTTCATCTAGATCCTACTCTTCTGGAAAGATGATAGTTGGCGAGTTACTGAATTTTGATAAATAGTTCAGGGTGATGTGTGCTTCCTCCTTAAGTGGCATATGATGAAACTACAACTACTGATGTCATGTATATTACTATAACAGACCACCTCAACTTGATTACTAATTATGGATCATTTAGGGTTGAAATAGGCATGAAGTTGTCCTGAGAAATAGTTTCTTCTTCTGTCATCATTTTGTTACTGGGAACTCCTTGTTATAACCTACCCTTTATACAGCATACCCTTCACTTTTGTTTTTTCCCCTTAACCCTTATTTTTGACACTTATTCCATATGTTTGGAACAGACCAGGTAATATTGGACTTAATATTGTATAATGTTCCAGAATTAATGACCCCAGAGTAAAGGCATCTCTAGGCTGCAGCAATCATAAAAGGATTGGATTTTGTATTCTGTTTGAAAAGGATGAGAATGTTTTCATCTCAATGAGGGCAAATGTGGGCATGAAAGCCAAGCTAGCTTAAGTGAACTTGGGTATTGGGAGTAGAGTGGCAGTGGAAGACATTAAAATGTTTATTTCAGAATATTATTATAGCTCAAATGAGAGGGGTGTACTTGTACTCTTAATCAAGCTTCACTACTCCATGCGCTGAATCAAAATGTTCAATTTGTTTCTCTTTATCACTATTATCTAGAATAAAAGACTGAGTTTATTGAATAAATCTTGTGAAAGATAAATTAATAACTTGTTTATTCATTCCTTAAACAAGTAGAAAAATGGGTTATTAACTGAGCTATGGAGACTTAAGCTATATATCTTTAGTCCAACACATACATTCATCCAGAGAGACAAGACAGCATGGCTGTGTAGATATGGTGGGTTTTATAAACAGGCCTAAAGGAACCACACTCATAGATCAAGGGTTCAAATTCAGAAGAGATGTGATTGATTTCTCACAGTCCCTTTGCTTTCCTGTCGATGAGATCCAAATGCTGACATTCACAGAACAATCGACAATTTCAGACCATTTCTCAGATTTGGATGGAAAAAAAAAGTTAGACGCCCTGGTAATTGAAACTTTATAAAGTCTTTCAAACTACATCAGAGAAAATAGTGCTTCTTAGCTGGTTTTGCTTTAAGGAGTTTTCTTTTAGAGGGATAGAGATAATTGTGCCTTCTTGCAAGCCTCTCTACCAGTGCCACACCTTGTTCTATACTAGAAAGGTAACTTTTATTCAAAAGCTATTGCTCAACATCCTTCAGCATAGATCCAAATTTATTTATCCAACAATTAAGCTACAAAATCCATCACTTTTCTTAAAACCTTTGCTGGACACTTTTTCCACCAAGTCAGCTAATTTTGTCAAACAATGGTAAACCACCTTCTCTTTGCAGTTTTAACTTTTCATTTCCAATAAATGACAATAAATCCTTCAAACTAGTAATTTCCAAACTGTTCATTACAATCTTTTATAGACATACAATGTACAGAATAGGTACTCTTCTACTTTCAAGAAAAATTCCAAGAAGACCCACCTTCCATAATAACAAAAGATAAGGAAAGCATCAAACTTAAGAAAGAAAAACAGTTGTGCAAATCTAAATGGTAAATCAGATGACTGGTCAGAATACAAAATGACAGAGTTACTAAAAGATTACTCAGGACAAATAAAATGAAAAATATAAAAGAAAGCTAGCAAGATATGTAAAAACAGAAAGCAATAGTTTCTACTGATACCTTTTAAAAAAGTAAAGAAAGGAAGTGTTGGTTCTTTAGAGGGTGAGAATGGGGAGATAGCAGTAAATGATAAACATGGCAGATGTAATTAATAAATATTTTGCTTCTCTCCATTTTAGAGGATAAAAATAAAATCAGCAAGTTGGAAGAGGTGGTGTTTGGCGTAATTATAAATCAAGAGGAAGTGGTACTGAACAAACGGAGAACTTAAACAACCAGCAGATCCATCAATGTCCTGAAAATTAAAAAAAAGAGTATGACTTAAACAGAGAATAACTGCAGAATTCCAAGGTGTATATGGATCTAGGTGTTCTAGTGCATGACTCAAGAGTATGCAGATGCAACAATTGATTCAGAAGATCTGTCACCATCTGTCATTTCCACCAACTCTGACAAGATTCCAGCACCAAACATATCTTATCCTCTCCATGGTTTTCTGATGGAACCATTCTCTCTACTTCTTCTATTATCCAACATTTTTTTCCCTTTCTTTTCCACCTTGCTGTGCAAATACACTAGCTCATTTATTTCTTTCTGCACTTCTGTTCATGACACCAAGCACCCCTACCTGCAAGAGCAATTGAAGTGTATTCCACCAATTATCTGTATTTCTCATTACCTTATCTACAACAGGAAACAAAAAGATTAAAATATTCCTTTAAATTTGTAAAAGATGAAACTTTGAGCTAAACCTTTAATGAGGAATTGGCAACTGGGACTTTGGGCAAGTTCTCACTCTGAACTTCCATATGGCATGCAATAGTAAATTTAACCATTTCAGCTACTTAGAAGCATTGGAAAGGGAACTTGTTGAGATAGTAATGGGGAACAAGGAAATTGCAGTGGAGTTAAACAGATATTTTATATCAGCCTTTACTGTGGAAGATACTTTATAAATTTCATTAATACCAAAGCATACAGGGGACAAGTTAAGTACCTTCATTATCACTAGAGAAGTAGTCGTAGTAATAGGGCTGAGGGCAGACAAGTCCTTTGATACCGATAGCTCAATCATACGATCCTGAAAGATGTAGCTACAGAAATAGTGATGCATTGGTTATAAAAAAGTTTCCAAAAATCCTTAAATTCTGAAGGAGTATTGGAGGATTAGAAAACCGTCAACACAACACCTTGACTGAAAAAGTTAGAGAGGCATAAAGCTGGTAACTATAGACAATGAGCCCGAGATCTGTTTTTGATAAACATAGAAAAATCAATTACTAAGGAAGTAATAGCACCACATTTGGTAAGTTATCATAATCTAATCAAGCAAAGCCAGCATGGCTTCATAAAAAGGGAAATCATGTCTGACTAATTTATTCAATTGTTTTGAGGAATTGTCAACTAGAGTTGATAGAGGGCAACCATTAGATGCGTTGTATTTGGACTTCCAAAAGGCATTCAGCAAGGTACCCAACAAAAGGTTAGGTTACAAGATAAGAGCCCAAGTGTTGGGGATAGTATATTGACATGAATAGAGAGTTGACTACTGGGCAGAAAACAGTGAGTGGAGATAAGGGATCTTTTTCAGATAGGTGACCTGTAACCACAGTGAGGTTCCTCAAGGATCAGTGCTGGGACCGCAACTGTTTATATTATATAATCAATGATTTGGAGGAGGGAAACGAATATACTCTAGCCAAATTTGCAGATTACACAAAATAGCTGGAAAGGCAAGTTGCAAGAGAGATACAGACCATTTATAGAGAAACATTAATAGGTTAACTAAGTTGGCAAAATGTTAGCAAGAGTATTATGTGGAAAAATGTGAAGTCATTCGTTTTGAAAGGATGAAAGAAAGAACAGTATTATTTAAATGGAGAAAACTAGCATACAGGTGCAGCAGATAATCAGGAATGCAATTGAAATGGTCACCCTTATTTCAAGCATTTGGAGTATAAGAATAGGGAAGTCTTATTGCAACTGTACAAGGTGCTGGTGTGACCACATCTGGAGTGAACAGTTTTGGTCCCCATATTTAAGGAAAGATATTATTTCATTGGAAATAGTTCACAGAATATTCATGAGGATGATCCCCACTATCAAGGGATTGTCTTATGAGTAAAGGGTGAACAGTTTGGGATGCGACTGTCTGGAGTTTAGAAGAATGAGATAATATCTTAGAAACATACAAGATTTTTAAATGGGCTTAACGGGTTAAATACTGAGAGGATGTTTTCGCTCATGGGAGATTTCAGCACTAGAGAGCAAATTAAAGGGGTATCAATTTAAGCCGGAGATGAGGAGGAATTACTTCTCTCAAAGGCTGGAGTGTATTTGGCACTCCTGGTCACAGCTGTGGGGACAGAATCCATGTGTATATTTAAGGCTGAGATAGATAGGTTCTTCATTAGGAGAAGAATCAAGGGTAACAGGGAAGGGGCAGGAAAGTGGATGCGAAGAATGTTGGATCAGCCATGATCCTCTTGAATGGCAAGCAGGCTCGAGGGCTGAATGGCCTACTTATGTTCCTTTTTTTATGGTTACATAAGGAGGCTACAAACAAGGAACGAGGGTCGGTGAGTTCATTTATGGTTTAGAATGCCTTGGCTGCCTAACTAACCATGGTTCTGAAGGGACAACCCTCCCACCACCACCACCACCACCACCTCCCCACTACCCTACTTCTCCCTCCACCCTACCTGTATTCAAAACGTACAGAAATACTCCAGCAGTCCTTGGTAATGAAAACAGTTCTTCTCATATCAGTCCACAATTAAAAATAAATTATAAATGCTGTCTTTACTGCAGGAACGTGGCCTCAAAGAGCTTCTTATTTAAGTGTAATTACCTTATATCAGCTATCTGCCACTTGTCAGATGGCAGCCTTTCTGACTCCAAGCCAGTATCTAAACGTTTGGCATGGCAATTGTATTTGTAAATTCAGTACTAAGGCTAGTAGAACCCAATTACTACTGTCTCTCCTCTAATATGGACCCTGGCCTAGTTTAAGAATCAGAGTCCCATATCCCTTGCCACTTCAATTCTGCATTACATTCGTGATCTGTTTTTAAACTTTGCCTGCTTTGCTCCCTACACTGGTCCAATGAAGCAGTGAGCACTGTTTATTTCAATTCGGTTGCAAGACTTTAGTAGTTACTTTAATACCTTTTAACTCTTAAATGTAGCTTCAACTTTTTGGCAAAAGGGACTGACAATGTGGGATTGATGAATCAAACCAATGGCTGGACTAAAGACAGACACTGTTGAAACAGCAAGCCAGATGCTTGGTTTGCTCCCTAAGCCTCACTGTTCTTCTCCTGTATGCTGAGTCATTCAAGGCTGCTCTGCCAGTTTTCAAGTTTCCATTAAAACAGCTTTATGCATTTCATTGGCCAGTCATACATTGATTGTACCTCATAAATGCCTTCATTTGTTTTTGTCATATCTCTGATTGTCACATAGTAATACCACTTCTGGCATTTACACATTAATTGCTTGCTTCAGAAGAAAAAACAACTTCTTCCCATGTGTACGTTGGTGTTTTTCTTTCCTGTGATTCTGTTTTTCCCCTTTTTTGTACTGTTTATCTACAATTATCTTTCAGTTTCAGAAGGGACAGCATCAAAATGTTAAGTTTGTCTCTTCTTTCAATAGATTTTGGCTGACCTCAAACTATTTTTATTTCAGATTTCCAGTAGCTGAGGAATTCGTCAATTTATTTTTGCTTCCACCCTGAAATTCTGTGAATTCAAGCAAGTAGAACCAGTTTAGTCAGAGCTGAGCAAACAGGCATAAGCAAAAGAAAAGTGCAAGGTTCAAAATTATAGCTAGGAGAAAGTGAGGACTGCAGATCACAGTAGAAGGTATTGTGCTGGAAAAGCACAGCAGTTCAGGCAGCAACCGAGGAGCAGGTGACTAGACATTTTGGGCATAAGCCCTTCATCAGGAATCTTTCCTGACAAAGGGCTCATGCCTGAAATATTGATTCTTGGATGCTGCCTGACCTGCTGTACTTCTCTAGCACCACACTCCTGACGCAAAATTATAGCTATCCCAACATACAAACATGTGAATTAGGTGTAGGAGTAGAATATTCGACCTATTCTGCCATTCAATAATGCTGATCTGATTTGCTGGTGACACAAAGACAGGTATGAAGTTAAGTTGTGAAGAGGACACGAGGCTACAAAAATATATAGCTTGAGTCGACAAATTCATGGACAAACAGAAAAGTCCGTTTTAAGAAGAAAAAAACCTTTAATATCTAAATAGTAAGAAATTGCAGAGCTCTGAGAAGTAGAGGATATGGGTGTCTTTTAATCAAGAACAAACATTTACGACTTTGAAGGTTACTACATGGTAAATATGGAGAGAATGTTTCCCCTTGTCAGAGAATCTAGCAGTAGTGATCCTGGTCTAAATCAGGGGATACCTAAAATAAAACAGTTGAGCTAGAGTAAGCCTTCAAGTAGATCCATGACTGTGACTAGTTAACACGTTCTAGAGAGATTGAAAATTGGACAAGGAACATAATAGACAACAATAACGTGAAAAGTATCAAACTAAAAACATCCATGCGGACAGTTTGATTTTCTACTTATGCAAAGTTCAAAATTTGCACAGTCATGCTCAATTTCCACCATTTTGTGTTGCAGTAGTTAGCATCTTGCCATCTGGGAGTTAGGGAATTAAAATGCTGCTGGATGACTGCAACAACTCAAAAGGATGCACCAAATCCAAAGTGGATTTTGGCAGCAGATTGAAAACCTCTGTGGTGACAATGTACAGATCTATAAAATCTACTAAAAGGCAGCAAACTCCAAAAACTGACAGCTGAACCTATAGAGTTTAGGTAGAGAAAGACGGCCTTGTTTGACTGAATTTAATGCCTTCAATGTCAGGAGGAGGAGCTGGACAGTCAGTACCATAATGACTACCATGGGTACTCGGGTTTAATGACCTTAAGGAAGAGGCCAAGAGAAAAATGTTTACATTTTTCAAAAATGCCATGAAATGAACTTCAAATAGTTTTCCCTCCCTATATCATTAAAATATGTTCCTTACCCATCATAATGTTGCAGAGAGTGTGGTGACCTTAATCCAAGCCAACACATTCTTAAAATGGAGAAAAATCAACATTGAAAATCTCTCATGGAATCTGAAATAACTTCAGTGAGGTTGGTATCCCATGAACAAGTCACGTTTCATATGCATATGGAAAGTCCTTTACACTGATCCAGATCCCTCAGAGCCAACTATCAGTGTAAGGATTTTTTTCAAATATATTTTATCAACCAGTACAAGTTACAAACAGTTAACATTAACAGCTGTACACAAGAAACAGCAATTTACAGTGAAAAGGGACAGCAAAGCCAGACCCCAAACCCCACTGTACAAATCAGTTCACAGATAAGTGAGGATGAACCATGAATCCCACCTTACATCAGTCAAGAAGGGAACAGTAAATGCAATCACATGCAGACAGTCCAATAAACCGAACAATAAAACAGTGCATTAAAAAAAAGCACTACTGCTGTTAGGCAGTAGTGTGGGGGAAAATAAAAGAAACTAGGAGATTTAGAATTCCCCCTCAGTCTAGGGCACTGATTGTTAAGAAAAAAGCACATATATCAGACACCCCTGGGAACCTAGCAAACCACCTGTCCCTCCCTCCTCTGGCCACTCAAAGGCAGCCC
Organism: Chiloscyllium punctatum; assembly: GCF_047496795.1. NCBI lineage: Eukaryota > Metazoa > Chordata > Chondrichthyes > Orectolobiformes > Hemiscylliidae > Chiloscyllium > Chiloscyllium punctatum. The sequence continues at coordinate 41,454,567 of NC_092758.1, forward strand.
ATCCCTACACCCCTTCCAGCTCTCAGTCCGCCTCATGTCCCTTTTTGGCTCTTGTACAACCTGACACCTTCCAGCCACCTCTAGGACAGCCTGTCTAGTTTCCCTAAACCCGCCCAGGACGACAGCAATCAGGACGTCGTCCACCTTCTGGCTTCCCTAACCACTCTCCCGTGTCTTCTGGCCACCTCTAGGACAGCCCACCTCAGTACCTGCCTGGGGGTGACAGTGCTGAGGACTGCCTACCCACTATCTAGCTCTCGCCTACCTGACCCACCATTTGGCCCGTGGACTGCCCTGACAACTTCCAGTCACCTCTAGGCTAGCCTGTCACCCTCCCTTGGATGACAGCGCACAGGGCAGCCTGCCCCACGCAGCTTCTGGCCACCTCTAGGACAGTCCGTCCTGATTACCCCTTCTCGAAATGATAGCGTTCAGAACAACCTACCCACCTTCCAGCTCTTAGGGTGACTGGCGTTGGGGTGGCCTACCCACCTTCTCACTCTTGGGACAACAGCTTTCAGGATGACCTATGAGCATCCCAGCTCACAGGAAAGGCCTGCCAGACTCAGGGACACAAGATGTTACTTGTTGGGTTTATCACCTGCACTAAGACAGAGTCAATTACAAATGAACAGAGACCATTGCCATGAATAGTTCACTTCAAAATGCAGAGTCCATTCCCAGGAACAGAGTCCACTCCAGTATACAAAGTGCATTGCCAAAACAGAGTCCACAACCAAGTGCAGAGTCCATTCCTGAAGTCAGCAAATGCACATCTCACAGGTGTTCAGTCTCCATAGAGGTCTGGTCCATCAACAAAAGAACAAGTCCCACTCTCAGGAACACAGTACATTGTAAAGGTACAGTAACTCACAGGGGGTCAAGTCCACTCGGGAACTCCAGAACGCACCAAATGCTCACCTTCCAGTACACCTACGGTGTTCAGTCTTTACAGAGGTCTGGTCCACAGGAACAGCTCATCTGGAAGAGTGCATTTTCTCACAGGGGCTCAGCCCAAACACTAAAAAGTGAAAACACATACAAAAAAGAAAAAACAAACCAGAGTGCAAGGCCTAAGCCCTACAACAAAAATCAGCATTGTCCTTTTCCCAAAGGGAAAAAAAGAATGTAACACATATGCTGTAACCAGACAGTGAAACAACAGTTCCCTAATGAGAACTGAGTTACACCTGAAAACATATTGAAAACTGATCTACACAAAAATCAATCAAAAAAGGAATACCAGTTAACAAGCTGGCTATATAATTCAGTCAGTTAAGGAATCTGGTCTCCCCCCACCCCCTCCAAAAAAAAGCAGAAACCAACAGCAGCAGTAACACACTGACTGTGACCAGCCAACTCCGTCCCCTCCCTGACAAAATGGAGAGGCCTTGACACTGATCTAGCTCCCTGGTGAGCCAGCTGTCCATTATGAGGATGTCTGAAACTTTTTTTATTATAAAGTACAAATTAACAGTTAACATTAACAGTGGTAAACAAGAAACAGCAATTTACAGGGGAAAGGGGCAGCAAAGCCACTGTACAATCAGTTCACAATGAAACAAGGACGTATGTCAAATCCCACCTTATAGCAATCAAGGAGGAAACAGTAAACGCAATCACAGAGTCTGATAAAACAGTACATTATACTATGGACACCCCTGGCAACCCACCCATCCCTCCCGCCTGCCAGCCGCTCAAAGGCAGCCCACCCCTACACTTCTTCAAAATGTAGAGTCCATTTCCAGGAACAGAGTCCACTTCAGCATACAAAATGCATTGTTAGAAATTGAGTCCACTCAATCTGCAGAATCCATTGCCAAAAAAAAACAGACTCCACAACTGAGGGCAGAGTCCACTTCTGAAGGCAGCGAATGCACACCCCACAAATGTTCAGTTTCCATAGAGACCTGGCCCATACATAGACAACCAGGCCCACTCACAGGAACACAGTACATTGTGAAGGTGTAGTTAACTCTCAGGGGTTAGGTCCACTCCCGAAGGCAGAGTCCACTCCAGGATGCACCAATTGCTCACCTCCCAGCACATATAGAGGTGTTCAGTCTTTAGAGGCCTAGTCACCCACAAAGTGCCAGGCCTACCCATACAGGGACAACTCATCTGGAAAGATGTATTTTCTCACAAGGGCTTACTCCAAACACCAAAAAGAATGACAACACATTCAAAAGAAAACTAGAATGCAAGGGCTAGGTCCTGCCACAAAAAAAAATCATTTCTTTTACTTTGAGAAAAGAACAAAAGAGTAACATACAGGCTGTAACCAGCCAGTGAAACAACAGCTCCCTAATGAGAACTGAGTTGCACCTGAAATACATTGACTATGTAGATCAGGCAATTTAGAAATCAGTCCTCAATAATAAAGGGAATACCAGTTAATGAACTGGCTATAAGGGAGTGGAGTGCATTATTTCCCCCTCCAACTCTATTTTGATTTAGTCCTTACCCTCCCCTTCACTGTTTTTGATCGCACAGCATTGCCCTTTGCTGTGAAGGGCAGTGCTTGTCACTGACCACCCGGGTGTTTTTCCTATCTTCCTGGTGGTGGAAATTGAATAAAGATTTGTGCACTTTGTGTCTTTCACTGTGTCTCACATCTACACACACACACCATGGGTGCTGGGGAAAAAAATAAGCACTACCGCACTTAGGCGGTAGTGTGGGGGTTAAATATAAAAAAAGAAAGAAAAAAAAATTAAACTGGCTATAAGGGAGTGGAGTGCATTATTTCCCCCTCCAACTCTATTTTGATTTAGTCCTTACCCTCCCCTTCACTGTTTTTGATCGCACAGCATTGCCCTTTGCTGTGAAGGGCAGTGCTTGTCACTGGCCACTCGGGTGTTTCTCATATCTTCCTGGTGGTGGAAATTGAATAAAGACTTGTGCACTTTGTGTCTTTCACTGTGTCTCACACCTACACACACACACCATGGGTGCTGGGGAAAAATATAAGCGCTACCGCAGTTAGGCGGTAGTGTGGGGGTTAAATAAACGAAAAAAAAAGAAAAAAAAATTGGAAACAGGAGTGTTGATCACAAAAAAAAGGAAAATACTTAGAAAAAAAAGAAAAAAAAAATAAACTGGCTATAAGGGAGTGGAGTGCATTATTTCCCCCTCCAACTCTATTTTGATTTAGTCTCTACCCTCCCCTTCACCGTTTTGATCGCACAGCATTGCCCTGTGGTTTGAAGGGCAGTGCTTGTCACTAGCCACTCGGGTGTTTTTCCTATCTTCCTGGTGGTGGAAATTGAATAAAGATTGGTGCACTTTGTGTCTTTCACTGTGTCTCGCACCTGCGCACACACACACCATGGGTGCTGGGGAAAAAATAAGCACTACCGCACTTAGGCGGTAGTGTGGGGGTAAAAAAAAAACCAGGAGATTTGATTGCCCTTTGATAAGAAGGGAAAAAAAAAAACTGGCTATATAATTCAGCCACTTCAGGAATCAGCTTTCCTTCAAAAACCAACAGCAGCAGTAACACTAACTGTGGCTGAACCAACTCAGAGCCAGTCCTATAAACTGAGGAGACTCTAAATCTCTTGGTTATATATTTTTTTTTCTCTTTTTTTTTCTTTTTATTATTTTTTTACAGTGAAGGGGAGGGTAGGGTGTACTTAGTTTTTTTTTAGTCAGAACCCTCAGTTCATTTTTTTTTGTTGGAGGGGGAGTCTTCTGGTTGTATTTTTTTTCTTTTTTACTTTTTTCCCTGTTTATATATTTTTCTCTATTGGAAGGAAACACTCGAGTGGCCAGTCACAACTCCAGGGTGTTGGTGGACACCGCGTGCTCCTTCTCCAAGGACACCCGGGCCATCTCCAGATTATATATTCTTTTTTTTTGCGGTAGTGCTTATTTTTTTCCCCAGCACCCATGGTGTGTGTGTGTGCAGGTGTAAAACACAGTGAAGGACACAAAGTGCACGAATCTTTATTCAATTTCCACCACCAGGAAGATATGAAAAACACCCGAGTGGCTAGTGACAAGCACTGCCCTTCACATCAAAGGGCAATGCTGTGTGATCAAAACAGTGAAGGGGAGGGTAGGGACTAAATCAAAATAGAGTTGGAGGGAGAAATGATGCACTCCACTCCCTGCGGCGCCCACCTCTCCCTGAACGACTCCAGGGTGTTGGTGGACACCGCGTGCTCCTTCTCCAAGGACACCCGGGCTCTAACGTAACCCCGGAAGAGGGGCAGGCAGTCGGCCCTAACGACCCCCTCCACGGCCTGCTGCCTGGACCTGTTGATGGCCAGTTTGGCCAGGCCCAGGAGCAGACCCACGAGGAGGTCCTCGGACCTGCCCTCCCTCCTCCGTACCGGGTGCCCGAAGATCAGGAGCGTGGGACTGAAGTGCAGCCAGAAACAGAGGAGAAGGTTCTTGAGAAAATCAAAAAAGGGAGTGGAAACGCCCACACCCAATATATACATGGTCCACGGACTCCACAGCGCCACAGAACAAGCAGTTGGGCTGGGAGTCCATGAACCACCGCAATCTGCGGTTGCAGGGGACTGCTGCGTGCAGCACCCTCCACCCCAGATCCCCGAGAGAAAGGGAGAGCCCTCCACTGGGGATCTCCACCGCCCGGTGGCAAATGGGCACACCAAGGCGTGTCCGGACGGTGGATGAGGGAGAAGAGGTGGACGGTGTGCAGCAGCAGTCGATACAGGGCCTTCCTTTGTATATCCCTTAAGGGGACAAAATTAAAATTCCGGAGGTGGCTCAGGTTGTGGGGCACAGGCTCCCGCGGGAAGTACGGGACCTTGGGGCCAATGTGAAATTCCGTCCGGGCCGGGGTGAGCGCGGACGGGATCCCACCGCACACCTGAGCGTCCTCCAACTGGTGCACTACGTCGGGTCCGAAGCACCGCCGTTTTAAGGCGTCGGATGGCGGTGGCCACGTACCGGACGTCTACCGCTGCCCTGCTCGCTATGTCCTGTGGCAGCGTCCAGCCCAGGCCCCAGGCACCCAGCACGTCCCCGACCCTGGTCGCCCTCGCCGCCACGGCCCTCCCCTCCGCCAGCCACTCGAACCCGTGAGTACGGAGGTGCGGATTCCTGAGCAACGGCTCCCTGACGACAGCCGCTACTCCAGCCGGAGGGTAGGCGTGACGCGATTCGACCATGTTCCAGACAGTGATCAGGTCCTGTTAAAAGACAGGCAGCGCCTTGAGGGCGACCTCCAAACCGTCACGGTCGACGAACAAGAGCTGCGTGTTGTAGTTGAGGTTGCGCACCTGGCGGAAAAAATACATCGCCAGGGCGCACCACCTAGGAGGAGGCTCAATGTAAAGATATCGCCGCAAGGTCTGAAGGCGGAACGTCGCGACCTGGGTGCGGACGCACACCAGCGACTGACCGCCCTCCTCGATAGGGAGACTCAGAACCTGCGCGGCGACCCAGTGCATCTTTTTGTCCCAGAAGAAGTCGACCAACGTTCTCTGGATGTCAGCGACAAAGCCAGGAGGAGGGACCAAAGTGACCAGCCGGTACCACAGCATGGCGGCCACCAGCTGGTTTATGACCAGCACTCGACTCCTGTAAGATAGCACTCGGAGCAGTCCTGTCCAGCGGCCTAGGCGAGCCGAGACTTTGGCCTCCAGCTCCTGCCAGTTGGCCGGCCAGGATTCCTCAGCCAGGCTGAGGTAGACTCCCAGGTAGAGGAGATGGGTGGTACTCCAGCTGAACCCCCGTAACTCCTCCGGCAGAGAGTCCACCCGCCACGGACCGACCAGTAGTCCGGAACACTTGGCCCAGTTGATCCTGGCGGAATACGCCGCAGAGTACACGGCCTGGCACTCGCGCATCCTCCCCAGGTCAGCCGGGTCGGTGAAAGTGAGGAGCACGTCGTCGGCGTAGGCCGAGAGGACCACCCCCGGGCCCGCGCCGCGCAGAACCAGCCCCGACAACCTCCTCCGCAAGCGGCGCAGGAAAGGCTCCACGCACAGGGAATACAGCTGGCCGGACAGGGGGCAGCCTTGACGCACTCCTCTCCCGAAGCGAAGGGGCGCCGTCAGGGACCCGTTAGCTGTAACCAGACACTCTGTGGCGACGTACAAAAGTCGGATCCGGGCGACAAACCGCGTCCCGAACCCGAACACCCACAGAGTCCCGAGCAGGTACTCGTGATCGACCCTGTCGAACGCCTTCTCCTGGTCGAGAGACAGGAAGGCGCTCGGCAGACCAGCCCGTCGACAGAAATGGATCAGGTCCCGGACCAGGTGGACGTTGTCGTGTATCCTCCGGCCCGGGACCATGTAGGACTGGTCCGGGTGAATCATGTGGGCCAGCACGGAAGCCAGGCGAGAAGACAACACCCTGGCGAAGATTTTGTAGTCCGTGCTGAGGAAGGAGACCGGACGCCAGTTCTTCAAAGAACGAAGGTCCCCCTTCTTCGGCAGCAGGACGATGACCGCCCTGCGCCAAGAAAGGGGCAGCTGTCCGGCATTTAGACACTCCCCCAGGACCTGTGCGTAGTCGTTCCCCAGGACGTCCCAGAACGCCCTGAAGAGCTCCACAGTCAGCCTGTCCAGCCCCGGGGTTTTGCCCCTCGAGAGCCGGTTGAGGGCGCCGGTCAGCTCCTCTAAAGTGACGGGAGCGTCGAGCCTTCCAGCATCCTCCGGGCTGAGCTGCGGCAGGTCCTCCCACAGAACTCTGCGAGCATCCTCGCTGGACGGATCCGGAGAGAACAGAGCCGTGTAATAGTTTCGGACGTGGGCCCTGACGCCCTCCGGATCCGAGACGAGGGATCCGTCGTCGGCCAGCAGCACAAGGAGCTGCTGACGGGTGCCACGCCTTTTTTTCCAGCGAGTAGAAGAAGGGGGAGCCGCGGTCCAGTTCCTGGAGGAGCTGGATCCGCGACCGCACGTACGCGCCCCGAGCCCCGACGAGCTGCAGGACCCGGAGCGCGGCCTTCTTCTCTTCGTACACCCCGCGCAGGGCTGGGTCCGCGTCGGGCTGACCGAGGCGTGACTCCAGGTCGAGCATCTCCCTCTCCAACTCCGCGATCCTGGATTTCCGCCTCTTGGTCGACCCCCTCGCGTACTCCTGACAGAGGACGCGGACGTGAGCCTTGCCCACGTCCCACCATAGCCTCAGGGAGGGGAAGCTTCCCCACTTCCTTCTCCAGCCGGCCCAGAAACCACGAAACGAGTCCCGGAACCGCTCGTCCTCCAGCAGCAGGTTGTTAAAGTGCCAGTACGCAGAGCCGAGCCTGGCGCCGAACGGAAGGAGTTCCGCCCACACCAGGTGATGGTCCGTGCACGACACCTGCCGCGTGGAGGCCTTCGGAAAACAGGAGGCGTACGCCCGCGAAACGTACAGGCGGTCGATTCTGGACGCTCCGACCCCAGGCCTCACGAAGGTGAAGGCGATGGAGTCGGGATGGAGATTCCACCAGACGTCCACCAGGTCGAAGGACTTGACCAAGTCCCCCAACCTCTTCCCCGACGCACCGCCAGTGCGGGCACCGCAGTGGTCCCTGCCCTTGAGGACGCAGTTAAAATCTCCCCCGAGGACGACGCACTGGTTCTCGTCGATGGAAGCGAGATGAGCGGACAGTTCTTCGAAGAAGCTCGCTTGCCTCGGCCCGGCCAGGGGAGCGTATACATTCACCAAGTGAAGCACCGCGCCCCCCAGCCGAACCGTCAGGTAAGGCAAACGGCCTGGCACTGGCTCCCTGACCCCCAAGATCTCCGGCTGAAAATGCGGGGCCAACAGGATAGCCACCCCGCCAGATCTGCGGGTGAGGTGACTCATGTAGACCCCCCTCCCCCCCCTCGCCACTCCAGGAGCCAGGTGGCTTCGTCTCCTGGGGTAGTGTGGGTTTCTTGCAGGAAGCACACCGCATACCTCCCGTCCCGGAGGACCGAGAGGGTCTGGAATCTGCGCTGTGACTCCCTGCTGCCGTTGATGTTGAGGCTGGCTATAGTCGTCTCCATGTCGGAAGCGTTGTGCTACCACCACCAATACAGTTAAAACCCAATTACTGGGAGGACGAGGGACGGGCACAGGAGTCCCTCGCCCTCACCAGGAGTGCCCCCAGGAAGTTCCTGACTCGATTTCGCTCGTTGATGTCGAGCCCAGGTGTCTGGTGAGCAACATGGACCAACCAATAAACTTTCTCGAAGGAGCTCCAGCAGTCGAGCGCCAGTGGGGCTCTATCCCGGCGACCTCGAGTTTCCTCGACAAATTTCCGGAGTTCCTCGAGGGGGATGAGGGGGAGATCGGCAGGGGGCACCTGGGACTCAAAAACGTCACTGCAGACGGAGTCCGCGTCGTCCCCGGTGTCCGCCACCGATCCCGAACCCTCCTCCGGGAGGTCGCCGACCCCTCCCCCACCGAGAGGATGGGGGCTGGTCCGGCGCCGCCAACCGGCCTCGAACCCCCGGCGACCCCACCCCCAGGGTCACCGGCAGTACCTTCCTCGGCGCACCCAGTCCCGGAACGCCCCGAGTTCGGGTCGTCGGGCGGCGGATGCTCGGGGCCCCGCTCATCTCCCGACACCGGGACGCCTGGCTCCTCGGGGAAAAGATCGTCCCCCAGGAAAAAGTCATCCCCCAGGGCCAAGGCCCCCGGAAAAACAGTCTGGGAGGGAGGAGCGGGGATAACACCTTCCTCCCCTCCGCCGCTCGGCGACCCAGTAAAAGGTCCTTTGTCGATGCCCGCACCGTGGCCCTCGTTGTTGTTAAAGTCCCCCCCAGGGGCCAGAGGAGTTGAGATAGCAGGAAGCCCTGCTGTAGCCCCTGGGGGTTTGGGCAGGTTGGGCCGCGGTGCGGGATCGTTGGGGGGGTACCGTGGGCCCCGGCCCCTGGAGAGGGGCAGCGCCGGCGCGCTGCAGGACTGTCTCTCCCCTCCAAAGGCCAGCACCTCTTCCCCAGGGAGAGGGGGGGGGGGGGGGGATTTATGGGCCTTTCCCTCCCCGCCCGCCTTGGTGGTCATGGGGCCTGAGGCCCCTCCCCCCAGCCTTTCCCAGAATACGATAGGCTGTGGGAAGACAGGGGGCGTGGCCAGGGTGGGGAGGGTCAGCAGTGTCACTTCCTGCACCTCCCCTGGTTTGTCAGGTGATAGTGGGCGGGGCAGGGGCCCAGTTCCCTCTCCGGGGCCTGGAGACATGGTCGCTGCGGGAGGTTGGGCAGCGGTGGTCCCCCCGAGGTTAGTGCCAGGGCGTGGCTGGGCTCGGGCTCCCCCGGGGCCAGGTGTTGCAGTGCCTGGGGCGGGCGTCGCAGCCCCAGGGGTTTCTCCATCGGGGTGGGGGGTAGATGTGGGGTCAGGGTCGGGTACGGGTTCGGGGGTTTGGGGGTCAGGGTTCCCGCACCGGGGCGACGCTGGCACAGCCGCAGGGGCATTGTCGTGCCAGGGCAGGGCAGGTCGTGGGCTGGGTGTCAGGGAAGGGGATAGGGTGGTCTCCCCGTGGGCGGGCCTGACGCGACGCGTCTTCCTGAGTGCCTTCCGGCCGGCTGGACGCTCACCCCCCTCCCTGCCGGAGGCTGGAGGATCGGAAGCCTCCGGCCCAGGCGCCGGGGCTTGTGGTGTTGACTTTGGGGGAGGGGGAGTGGGTGCGGCGGCACCACCGTCAGCCGTTGGCGAGGGCTGGGCGGCCTTCTGGGTGGGGCAGTTTCTTCTAATGTGCCCCACCTCGCAGCACAGGTGGCACCGCACGCCGTCCAGAAGGCGCGGTAGGCCGCGCCCTCGTGGAGGAGGGTAAACGAGCCCTCGGTGACCTCCTCCAGGGCCAGGCAAATGAACACCTGGCGTCGGAAGGAGTAGATGTGCCGGAGGGCGGGGTCCTTCAGACCGAGCAGGTGCGGTTGGATCCCCGACCGGATCTCCCCCAAGGTGGTGAGGTGGGGGAGAAGGAGCTCGCTGGCAATGAAGGGCGGGACGTTGGAGATCACGACCCTCTGGGCCGCAACCTCCAGAGGGTCGACGGGCAAATATGTCCCGCCCACAGTGAGCCCCCTCTCCACGGCCAGGTGGACCGCCTGCTCGGTCTTTAGAAAAAATACGGCCTTCCCATACATCCGGGCCGCAGCGACGATGGCCAGTGGGCCGACCACACTAGCCATGGCCTTGCTGCAGGCCTTGATGGTCATGTTCGGGTGGGGATAGGCCTTGACCTCCAGGCATTTAGTGAGGTGCCTGAAGGTGGTGTGGTTTGCAGCCGGGGCTGGGACAGCCGAGCCTAAGGCAGCGGCTACCCCGGCGTAGGTGCGGCTGGGCCCCGCGACCTTCGGGCTTACCATATTCTGCTGCTGGATGTTCTGGGGATGTGCCCAAGGCCAGTCACACAAGGCGAGTCCCAAGCAGTGACGGTGGATACCTGCCTCAGGTGACAACGGTGGTGGAGGCAGGCCTCAGCCGAGTCCCAGGTGGGCCCTCGGTCGTAGTGGTGGGGGGCAGACCTGTTGGGGAAGGCCCCCCAAGGCAAGTCCCAGGCAGCCCCCAAAATTGAGTCCCAGGCAGCGGATGTGGAGGCAGGCCTCAGGCAGCAGCAGCAGTGGAGGCAGGCCTCTAGCAATTCCTGGGCAGTCCCTCGGTAGTAGCAGTGGGGGACAGGCCTGTTGGGGAGGGTCCCCAAGGCAAGTCCCAGGCAGCCCCAAAATGGAGTCCCAGGCAGCGGCGGTGGAAGGCAGGCCTCCGGCAAGTCCCAGGCAGTTCCTCCAGTCACAGCAGTGGTGGGGGGGGCAGGCCTGTTGGGGAGGGTCCCCAAGGAAAGTCCCAGGCAGCCCCAAAATCGAGCCCAAGGCAGCAGCGGTGGAGGTGGGCCTCAGGCAACAGCAGCAGCAGCAGTGGTGGTGGTGGTGGAGGTCCTGGGGAGGGGCCCCAAGGCGAGTCCCAGGCAGCGGTGGTGGAGGCAGGCCTCTCCTCAGGCAACAGCAGCAGCAGTGGTGGTGGAGGTCCTGGGGAGGGGCCCCAAGGCAAGTCCCAGGCAGCGATGGTGGAGGCAGGCCTCGGGCAGCAGCAGCAGTGGAGGCAGGCCTCTCCTCAGGCCACAGCAGCAGCAGTGGTGGAGGTCCTGGGGAGGGGCCCCAAGGCAAGTCCCAGGCAGCAGCAGTGAGGCAGGCCCCAAGCAGCAACAGGGACAGTCCTTGCACGTGTGTACACACAGTCACACTGATCTAATTCTCAAAAGGGAAAACACCTGAGTGGGCAGTGACAAGTAGTGGCCCTTCAAACCAAAGGCCAATGCTGTGTGATCAAAATATCTCTTGATTATCCCTGTCAGCCAGGGCTCCCTGATTGGACCAGATAAACAGCTCCAATTAGGGAACTTATGTTCTGTCAGGTTTATCTGGCTGACCTCTTTACAACCACTACTGAATTTAATTGGTTGCACTTACATTTCTGCCCTATTTCCTATATCCTATATCCCTACCACATCTGCCCTTCCAACCCTCATCCTTCTGTAATGGGTGGCATGCTGATATCCAGATTTTTCTGCAAATTTTGTCAATATGATTTGCAGTGATGTTGCATTTTTTGAAAATATGTCAATCCAACAACTTTTGGGTCAAGATAGCTTCCGTGGTGTGTTCATTTGCAATTGTGCAAGCACTGATATAAAATCAATATAAAGCCAATGCAAACAGCTGAACCAGCAGGAAACCTCTATAGTATCTTTTGGATGTGCTAATCAGTTTGTCAATACAATAATGCCATCAAGAAAACAGCCACCAATGTCTGATCAATCACATTGTTATGATTTTGTTAATATCTTTAAGGTGTTATGAAGCTGCTCCATTCAACAAGGTTATGTAGTCCTTTTTCAGAGTGGTCATAAAAGATGCAGACTCCAAAAAGTCTGGAGTTGAAGGATTTCAGGGCCAATTTGATTATAGTTAACAAATACTGTCTCAGGAAACAGGCTTTCAAGTTTTAGAAAAAAAGCACTGTGCAATGTAAGGGGGTGATCAGTTCTCCGAACTCAGCTTTTCTCTGGTTTGATTTGATTTTTAGCAGTGGTGTTGAATAAGTTGCTGGACCCAAAAAAGCAGGTCCAGGCTGGTACTCTCTCGCTGACTTCTCTCTTATAAGACCCTGTGTTTGATTTTACCTTTTGTGCCAAAGGTTGTTTATGGGGATTGTTGCAAGTATTGGGAACAGCATCACTAAGTTGGGATAATCTGTTGGGTTTTCACATAGGTTACATTATTCTGTAATCTGTTCTCTTTTGTTTATATTTCATCCTGCAATCTTGTAAATAAATTCTGTTTGTTTTAAACAAAGTGGTTTCACCAGTGGTATCTCTCCTGGAGTATCCACTTTACTCCTGCTTAAAACAACTAGCAAAGTTAGGATCTTGGCTACTATCTTGAAATATTTTGAAGGTGCCTGGCCTGGTCCATAACAAAGGTTAAGAGAAATAGATAACGGCTATTAGTTGTCTTTGAGCACAAATAAATAAGGAGCACTGTGACACCAGATATGGGATGAGAAGTTAGGCCTGACCAAGTTGATAAATGCTCTCTAAAAAGAAAAGATGTGTATCTTGGTTTCTATCTCACCATTCAGCTTGGACTATGTTAACAATGAACACTGGTTCTTGTGTCATCCTCCGATTACTTCACTACATATCTTAGAAATATTTTAGTTACATTTTGACAGAACTATGAAATGTTATGTACTATCTACTTCCAGCGGGCAGCAGCACAAAGCACCAAGACATCCTATTAACTACCTCATGTTTCCATCCATATTCTTCCTTGCCAGTTAACAAGAGTGTGTGAAGACTAACCACAACTACTGATACTAAAACTTATTATCTTGCCCTTCATCAATTAGCCTGAGATTGAGAACAGTACAGTCACAAGTTTCTGTTTCCGGTTTAATATTATCACAGGAAGGTAGCAATCTCCAGCTATTGTGAGAGTGAAAAACACATATTATTAACGCGATTTGTATTCCACCCAGTGATGTCAGAATCCTTTGTATCAATTCTACTCGAACGAATATAAAAATGCTATTTACTTGTAATGTTCAGAGATTTACTGGAAAATGACTTCACAAGAAGACTGCCAGACCCCTTTAGTGGCAGTCTGGATCTCTTCTGCGGTTTTCAGAATTAAAGTGTCTGGGATCTGAAGATGGTGTCATCCGAAATTACTTTAACAGGTGGAAACGGCAGGTGAATTTTAATGCAGAGATGTGGTTCATTCTTAGGGAGGAGCATGAAGAAGGAATAGCATGTAAAGTTGGAACTCTAAACGAGCTACAGGAATCAAGTTCTGGGGTTACAAGTGCATAAATCATGAATGTGACAAAGAATTTGAGATAGCCTAGTTAAAAAGGTATACAGAATCATGGACTTTATAAGTAGAAGCATGGGGTTGGATTTTGTCATCCCAGTTGGTGGGGAAAGGGAACAAACCCAGGGTGTGTGGGACCATAATTCTGAAATTTCCATCTGATTTCACCCCTCACCCCACTTGAGTTAGAAAAGCAGCAATCATTGCCACTGTTTTCAAAAGCAGAGCTTCCATGTTACTGCTATCTCAATTCTGTACTGTATATCCTGTAGTTCAAAATATTCTGTTAGGTGATAGGTTTCTGAAGTCTGTGAACCATGTTGTATCAGAGAGTCGTGACCCAAGACTGTTTTGCAGTCTTTCCACAGGTAAGGACATCACACAATATTGATAAATGCTGTGTGATACTTTCAGGACATACTTAATACAAAGATTGTTGATTGTTCTTAAAAGTAAATACCATTAAAATGACCAACATCTTGAAAGTATAAGGCAACACACTTGGGGAGGGTTAACATGGCAAAAGATTATATAATGAATGGTATGAGCCTGGAAAGAATTGAGCATCAGAGGGACCTTGACATGCATATCCACAGATCTCTGAAGGCAGCACGGTGGGAAGATATGGTGGTTAAGAAGCCATATGGGATATTTGCCATTATTAGCCAAGACATAGAATACAAGAACAGGGAGATTATATTGGAACTATATAAAATATTGGTCAGGACACAAGTGGAATACTAAGTGCAAGTCTGGTCACCACATTTTGGGAAGAATCTGATTGCATTTGAGATGATGCAGGTGAAATTTACAAAGACACTGTTTTGACTGAAGTGTCTGAGCTATGTTGGATAGGTTACTGTTATTTTCCTTTAAGCTGCAAACATTGAGAGTATCCACATTTAGACTTTATTGTTATGTGTCCTCAAGTACAAAGCACGGGTGTATGGTGAAAAGATTTCAATGTCACCACACACGGCGCCATCTTAGGTACAAGTACCCAAGGTACAAAAACTTAAGAATAAGGTAGAAAGAAATAAGCAACAAAGTTAAAAGCTAAGCATTACGGTCAGTTTTAATATTGTGTTAATATGAAGTTGAAAAATAAGGAAATGAAGCCACAAGTTCAAACATTTCAGTCTTAATTGTTTAGCCATGCTGGGACTGCACATCCTATGAGGGGTTAATCATCTCAGCTTTGTCGTGTGAGCTCAATCTCCCCTGCTCTTGTTGTCACTGCAGATTCTGGGGAACCTCCATTGCCACAATGGGTTTGCTCCTAGGATCCTCAGATTGCCAAAGTCCTGATCCAGGGCTTCAGTTGCTGTCACACACCTGACTGCCAAGGCCTTTGACCAGGCACTATCCCTGCATTGCCTCAGCCTTGCCTTTGGTCCACACGCCGAGCCTTGTCCTCCCTTCCAGTCCATGCACTGGGCATTGAGAACTCACAGAGAGTCCTGGTCAGGCCCCCAGCCGCTGCCTGGCAATCTGCTTCGCATCGAGCTGACTGCCAAATTCAATGAGCTTGATGTTGCCACAGCCTCTCTCCAGAAGTAGGTTAGTAGAAGAGAACTGAAAAAATTAAAACTGAAAAAGAAAAATGGATGAGAAAAGAAAGACAAAGAGTAAATGAGCCTACTCCACTGCCATGTTGCCGGAGAGGGAACCTGATGGAGAAGTTTAAGATTGAGCAGCAAAAACAGGGTGGAGCTGAGGGCATGTTTTCCAATACTAATGAGGTCAATAACCAGCAAGCACTACTGCTGCAGTAGTGCTTATTTCCACTCCTGTTTTTTTTGTTATCCCACATTATTGCTACATAGCAGGACTGCTTACTTCAGCTCTTGTGTCTAAAAGGATCAAAGGATATGGGGAGGGCTGTATTAGAATATTGAGCTCAATGATCAGCATGCTCATATTGAATGGCAAGCAGTCTGGAGGGGTCAAAGGGCCTACTACTGCTCATACTTTCTTTGTTTCAATGTAGGGCAGGTTATATATGAATACTTTAAAGTTGAATCGCCCAAAGATATCATACATACAATCATGATCATGAGACATTTATTGATCAACACATAAAATCAAGAACTGCAAATAATGCAGTTTACAGAAATAACAAGGATCACATCTCCTCTACACTTATTAGGGAAGGGACAGATCTAAAACAGGACTACCAACATTCTGAAGTCACATATGCTGAATGATCTAATATAAAGAAGCCAACCCCGAACATGAGTTGAATGCTTTCTCCAGGAATCCATTAACTCCCCCCCATAAACTCATTAGCTATTATTGATTAAACCACAATGACTAACTGTAGTTCAAAACAATCTTAATAAGACGGAAATGAATAGAAATCAGGTACTGCCATTCAAGGGCAAGGTTCTGAAGTCACCATTTAAAGCTTGAGGGAAAACTCATATGAGGTTTTCTGGACTGATTTTTTTCATTCTTGCCCAATTTTATCATCATATTTACTGTTATTCTCTCCACACCAAAAAGGGCAAAATTTCATGCCACTGCTCTAATCATTCTATAGAACTGAGTTCGCTCCCCTTGAGATTTGATTCTGTTGTTACATCACTGATGATGCCATAACTCCTGTGAAATGCAGCATATTAATTTTTATCGTGCATCATTTATTAAAATTCTTACTGGTAAAATGCCTGATATTCAGAATTGTGGAACAGTCAGTGAATGTTATATGATGTAACTAGTGTATGCGTTCCTGCAGAATGACATTGGACCTTCTAAGATTTTATTCTTCAGATACTGCCAGTTCGATTGGACCTCACTCAAATCCATGTTGTTGTTTGTGGGCTGAAGCACATGTAAGGGAATAAGGCATGACTACTAAATCATAGGGACTCTAATATCCACACATTGACAATTTAGCACTGAATTTATCTAGAGATGATAATTGGTTTGTTTTCATGCCCTTGCTATGATATTTAGGCAAATTGCATTAAACTTGCATACTTGTTTAAATCAGTTAACTCATCATTGACTTGAGGTGGTACATTGTAATTCCCTCGACCACTTGACCACAGCATCAAAAGTGACTCTGATGCCAATGCTGGTTCTAAGAGTTACACTTTTGCATTTGTTCAGGAAGGTTGAGGACTTTGATACTTCAATTGATTCCAAGATGGCAACAGCATCAGCAAAGGGGCTCAGTGGCAAGTAATGGCAATGGAGCATGGCAACTTTGATGTTGGTGGGTCTGGCACAGACAGCAGCGAGGCGCAGGTCTTGAGACAGTGGCATTGGCGGTGGCAAAGCGGCAGTTTCAGTGATGGTGGCACGGTGGAGTTGTTGGGTGCAGCACACACGGTATTGGTGAGCCGGCTTCAGACTCCTGGAGGTAGTAGTGGAGAGGGTGATCTGGACATTTTCTTTTTCTTTTGTTTAATTCTTTAATTTCTGCTCTCATTTTAAATTCTAACTATTGTATTCTAAGATGGTGCCATAGACTGACAACTCTGTCCACACTTCACTGTACTCCTCTACTCTTGTACTCAGGTGCATGTGCCAATAAATAAAATCTGCAACCTGAAAATCTGAATTTAACCAGAGGTCCATTTTATCAAGACAGCTAACAATTGTGTGAAAAATGGGAAATTGAGATTGGTGTGTTAAAGGTTGTACCTCTGAGGGGTTGAGGCAAAAACACATTGATAGGTTAGAATAGAAAAAAAACTTACCATCATGAAATCTGCTTCTAGTGCACCCTCCTTGCCATTTGTAGAGTTAAGTTCTTCCATTTCAGCTTGTCATTCTTGCCTTAAGCTACCAGAACCAGCGAGTCTTGCTCCATTGTATAGTAACTCTTTAGAGGCCAGCATCCTAGCATCAATCACTCTTTACTTACAAATGCATAGCCTTCGATGACAGCAGTGCCTCTCTTAATAGGGCATTCTGGGCTCAATATTCCTGACATTTACCCTTTATCAGCCATATTTGGGTGGCACAGTGGTTAACACTGCTGCCTCACAGCGGCAGAGACCCGGGTTCAATTCCCGCCTCAGGCAACTGTCTGTGTGGAGTTTGCACATTCTCCCCGTGTCTGCATGGGTTTCCTCAGGGTGCTCCTGTTTCCTCCCACATTCCAAAAATTGTGCAGGTTAGGTGAATTGGCCATGTTAAGTTGCCTGTAGTGTTGGGTGAAGGGGTAAGTGTAGGAGAATGGGTCTGGGTGGGTTGCTCTTCGGAGGGTTGGTGTGGACTTGCTGGGCCGAAGGGCCTGTTTCCACACTGTAAGTAATCTAATCTAATCTAAGTTAACAGCCCAATCAAAGGATTCATACTCTATGAGATCCAGCTGGTTGATCTCATTATAATCGCTACTCTTTGGGACCAGAAATACAGCAACTTATCTATCAGGATAAGACTGAGGTTAGGTCTGAGACTGCAGGTAGAATTATTAGAGGTGCATAAATCTATGAAAGGCATTAATAAAATAGACAGAACTAAAGAGTCTTCTGTTTTGCTGTATAACTGTGGCATAGGCATGAAAGTGAATTACTTCTGCTCATTGGCTGGTCAGGTTATCTCATGCAATAATATCCTTCTCAGCTTATTAAAATGAATGCGCAAGGATAATTTTATTGGTAGGAAGTTCTCACCCTAGCCAGGAGCTTCCAGGATCAAGGTTCCAGGCACCAAACTAGAGGCCACCTAGATAGCATGTCACGCCTTCCAAGCCTGGACTATTACTTCACTGAGTCTGTCAATCCAACCTACCCTGGGGATGTCTGAGACCAGGTAGATAGTGGTCTGATGGATTAATGAAACTTCATTTGAGCTTGTTCTCTGAGGTACCAAGGAAAGAAGGGATGTTATTTTCTTTGCGCAGGAATGGCAACAGCAGTCAGTTTGGCCTGAATACATCAGACTGGACTGAGGTAGCAACAGAAGTCAGTGACCAGGGGTGGCACTGGATACCCTGGCTCAAGTGCTGCAAAAGGACAAATGATCTGCTGTGTTCCACAACAGTGCATGGTACTGTCTGCACAATGCAAAGTCACATTAATAGGGACATGAGGCTTTGTACATTTGTAATTACAGAAGACTGTCACACTGGAGATTGGGTAGCAGGCACACTTATCAGACGCCTTAGGTGCACTGAATTTGTCACTTAATTTTCACAACATAGATATTGGCTTCCACACATGCCAGTATTCACAGGTTAAAAGCAGAAAATGTTCTAGAATGCTTAGCAGACTGTGCACCATCTGGTCTCAGGTCTTTCATCAAAAGAAGAACTTAGTTTTTCAACAAAGGGGCAAAAACAGAACTAGAAATATGGTTTTGGCTTTCACAGCTCAGAGACAAAAATAATTCTTGAGTTTAACTTTTTGACAAAACAAAAACACATACATTTAGGAATTTTATTTGCTCAGATAGCCCATCACATTTTTCTCACCAGTTTAAGGCATACACAGAGATTGGCTGTTCGGGAGGCCTGTTATCAGAATCTGCCGATATGAATACAGGTAAGTGCTAAAATACCCATGCCCAAGTCTCTTAATTATTCTGTCTGCAGAAGAACATGACAATTAAATGTGAATGTGCCTAGAAAGGGAGGAGGAAAGTTTGACAATGGGATCCTGTCCCCCTTCAAAGAAGAGGCTGCTGAGTTTTGGCAAGGGAACAATGGTCAGGTAAGTATGAAAGGGAGAGTGAATTTATACAACCAGCTAGTGAAAATGCCTCCACTCTGCTACTCCCAACTGCACATGAAGCAACAGCATCTAATTCATATCTTGTGTAAGGATGGCAACTCACAGCACTAATAAATTGCCATGTTCCATTACACAGCATCCACAGTTCTTCACTAAAAGCTGAATGTTAGAACAAAGAACAGTACAACACAAGAACGGACCCTTCAGCCTTCTAAGCCTGCACCGACATATTCTGCCCTTCCATACTAACACTGTCTTTATTTACGGGATCGATATCCCTTTATTCCCTTCCTAATCATGTATTCATACAGTATTTCTTGAATGCAGCTATTTGTGTCTGCTTCCACCATCTCCTCTGGCAGTGCATTCCAGGCACTTGCCACCTTTTGTGTGAAATATTTGCCTCACACATCTCTTTTAAATTTCCCCTCCAGCATCTTGAACCTGTGTCCCCTGTGTGCTTGACCCCCTCCACCTCGGGAAAAAGCCTCATACTTTCCACTCTATCCATGCCATTCACAGTCTTATAAATTTCTATCAGGTCGCCCCTCAACCTCCTGCGTTCCAGTGAAAACAAACCCAGTCCATCTAAATTTTCTTCATAGCTAAAATCTCCCATACCAGGCAACATCCTGGTAAACCTTTCTGCAACCTCTCCAAAGCATCCGCATTCTTCTGGTAGTGTGGTGTGCAGAACTGTATGTAATAGTCCAAGTGTGGCCTAACTAAAGTTCTGTAAAGCTGCAGCATAATTTGCCTATTCCTATACTCCATATTGATGTGCGTCAATATCGATACTAGTAGTTACACGATTTTCTTGGGGTTTTGCAGTTCTTATATTGTGAATGCAGCAAATTTGTAGGAAATCATTAATGATATTCAGAGAATGGTTATTTAACAGAAAGAGGTCACTTGGCCTGCATGCTGGTGCTCTGAAGGGACAGTTCACCGAATGCCACTTCCTTGCCATTTCCTCACAATCCTGTACATTTTTCCCTTTTAATAATTGATTCCTTCTTGATGCCTCGGTTGAATCTGCCTCCGCCATATTCCCAGACAGCACATTCCCAATCCTAACTACTTGCTTTGTGAAATCCGTTTTAGTCATCTCGTCTAATATCTTCACATTCTTCTTATAGTCTGGTACTCACAATGGTTGCAATCCTCCAGTTGAGGTTAAATCCATGATTTATACATTTAACATCACTAAGCCCTCAATCATAAAACCGAGAATGCTGCATACTTTGTTAACCGTACTCTCAGCCTGCGGCCTTTCATGATTTATATTCAGATACACTCAAGTCTCTTTGCTCTTGCTTCTCCATGTTCATTCTATTGTAGCCAATGCACTTATTTTTATTTGCACATGGAATGTGGGTGTTGTTGGCCAGGCCAGCTTTTAATGCCCAAAGGTCAGGTAAATATCAACCACACTGTTGTGGGTCTTGATTCACAAATCGACTAGACCAGGTAAGGAAAATAGATTTCTTTCCCTAAAAGACATTAATGAATCAGGTGACTTTTTTTAAGACAATCAACAATGGTTACTCGGTCACCATTAGGCTATTTTTTTTAATAGATTATTTTAAAATTGAATTAAAAGTTCACACTCTGCCAGGGTGAGATTCAAACAAGAAAATAAGTCAAACAAGCTGTGGAGAATGGAATTAAAGTGAATGGGACAGAAATTGCCCTAGCTGCCTTCAAATCATCAGGCAGCCTTCCAAACATTATTTTTCTGTGTATCTATACACAAATCCTTTGCATCTGCTTTAAAGTATAGAAAGTTTTTTTTTCTGTGCTTCTGCATTTCTGATGAATGTTGAGACCCATTGTCCAAAACTTTCATTCTGATCACTAGCACAGACCGAGAAAAGGGAACAATTGGGAGTAGAAAGGTTTTCCTTGAAAAACTCTAGGGGTACAACGCAATGACAGCACCTTCTGCTGTTATTGAGATAGGTTATTTCAACATAGAACAGGGATTAAATTTGGACTTCTCTGTGTAAAATGGTTCACTTTACTCCAAACAGTACACTTAACAAAGCAAAAGCAAACTATTGCATAAGTTGGAATCTTGAAATTAATTAAGAGAGAAAATGCAGAGAATATTCAGATGATCAGGCAACATGTGAAGAGAAAAAAAAGTTCACATTTAGGTCAATGACCTTTAATGAGAACTGTAACAGTTTAGAGACTTAACCGGTTTTGAAAAGGTACTGGACCAGAAAAAAGGGGATCGGGGAGGAAACAACTGAAGAGAAGCTCTGAGGTTGGATTGCAGGCAAAGAAGACAAAAGAGACAATGATGTAAGATGAATGGAAGGCAATGTACAAGTAAAGAAACAAAAAAAAGGCTCCAGAGGACCTGGAAGTAGGAATAGAGGTAACAACACCAGCTGTTGGCTGTAAATGTGGAATTATTGGGTGTGACCTGAAATGTTTGAGTTGAACGTTAAGTTGGGAAGGCTGAAGAATTACTAATCAAAACATGAGGGCGCATAGTCAAGTAATTGCTATGTTCTTAAAGCTTGCTTGTGATATGCTGTCATGCTCAGATACCTATTGTTGAACCTACCTTAAGCTTTCATTGAGTTTTATTAGATAATTGAAGGAAACCAAGGTTAGAGTGGGGTGGAGAATTAAAATGAGAGATGACCAGAGGTTCAAGCTTGCAGACTGTACCTTTTTTATTCATTCAGTTGGCCTTCAATAGCTGGGCCAGGATTTATTGTTCATCTCCCACTACTCTTGAAGTAATGGCAATTAGCTGCCTTCTTGAATTACTGCAATTCATCTCGTGTTGGAGTCTCCACATAGGTGAGAGAGAGGAAGTTGCATGATTTTGAGCCAATGACATTGAAGGAATAGCAATCTCCTTCCAAGTCAGGATGGTGAATGGCTTGGAGTGGACCCTTGCAGGTGATAATGTAGTTCCCATGTTTTTGCTGTCCTTGTCCTTCTGGATAGTAGTGGTCATGGGTTTGTTAGGTATGTACAGGGAACTTTGATGAATTTCTGCAGTGCATCTTGGAGATGGTGCACACTGCTTTACTGTTAATCAGTCATGAAGACAGTGAATATTTGTTGATGTGGTACCAATCAAGCGGCTGCTTTGTCCTGGATGGTGTCAAGCTTCTTGAGTGTCACCCATCAGCTGCACCCATCCAGGCAAGTGGGAAGTATTCCATCACACTCCTGACTTCCGCCTTGAAGATGGTGGACTGGATTTGGGAAGTCAGGAGGTGAATTTGTTGCTCGTATCTTACCTACTCCTGTGGCAACAGTATTTATATGGCTAGTTAATTCAGTTTCTGTTCAAAGATAATCCTCAGAATGTTAATATTAGGGGATTCCAAAATGATATTGCCATTGAATGTCTGGGAGTGATGGTTAGATTCTCTTTTATTTGAGACAGTCATTGCCCAGCACTTGTGTGGTCTGAATGTTACTTGCAAGTTGTCATTCTGAGCCTAGGTATTGCTGTGTTTGGACATGGACTGCTTCAGTACCTGAAGAATGACAAATGGTGCTTAACATTGTAGAATAATTCGTAACCTCCCCACTTCTGACGTTATGATGGAGGGAAGGTTATTGATGAAGCAAATGGTTGGGCCTAGATCACACCCCAAGAAGCTCCTGCAGAGATGTCCTGGAGTTGAGATAACTGACCTCCAACAACGATAACTATCTTCCTTTGTGCCAGTATGACTCCAAAGAGCAGAGAGATTTCCTCCTGATTCCCATTGACTCCAGTTTTGTCAGGGCTCCTTGATGCTGCTTAAAATTGTTGCATTTCTCCTTAATAAGCCTTCGCTGAGGACTGAAGATTTTTCTCTAAACACATCAAGTTCTCTGTCCATTATACAAAGATTTGTGCATGTAATTGGCTTCTGCCTGTGCAGTGTGGCTCCATCCATTCTGATTGAAGCTTCAATGGTCTTGAATTTGTTTTGAAGCTCTGAAACCTCAATAACACGAACTCTAGGTTACCTTTACTGGCTGTAGAAAGTTCTGAAGCGTCATTTCCTTTCCTTATTGATTGAACAAGCAAATATAACCAAAGTTGGAGGTGCAGTGGACATCGAAGAAGGTTACCTCAGCGTATGACGGGGTCTTGATCAGATGAGCCAATGGGCTGAGGAGTGGCAGATGGAGTCTAATTTAGATAAATGCGAGATGCTGCATTTTCAGAAAACAAACCTTAGCAGGACTAATGGTAAGGTCCTAGGGAGTGTTGCTGAACAGAGAGATCTTGGAGTGCAGGTTCATAGCTCCTTGAAAGTAGAGTCAGCTCCTTGAAAGTAGATAGGATAGTGGAGAAGGCATTTGGTATGTTTTCCTTTATTGGTCAGAGTATTGAGTACAGGGGTTGGAGGTCATGTTGCGGCTGTACAGAACATTGGTGAGGCCACTTTTGGAATATTGCATGCAATTCTGGTCCCATATCCCTCCAAACCCTTCCTATTCATATACCCATCCAAATGCCTCTTAAATGTTGCAATTGTACCAGCCTCCACCACATCCTCTGGCAGCTCATTCCATACACGTACCATCTTCTGCGTGAAAAAGTTGCCCCTTAGGTCTTTTTTATATTTTTCCCCTCTCACCCTAAACCTCTAGTTATGGACTCCCCCACCCCAGGGAAAAAACTTTGTCTATTTATCCTATCCATGCACCTCATAATTTTGTAAACCTCTATAAGGTCACCTCAGCCTCCGACGCTCCAGGGAAAACAGCCCCAGCCTGTTCAGCCTTTCCCTGTAGCTCAGATCCTCCAACCCTGGCAACATCCTTGTAAATCTTTTCTGAACCCTCTCAAGTTTCACAACATCTTTCCGATAGGAAGGAGACCAGAATTGCAAGCAATATTTCAACAGTGGCCTAACCAATGTCCTATACAGCCACAACATGACCTCCCAACTCCTGTACTCAATACTTTGACCAATGAAGGAAAGCATACCAAATGCCTTCTTCACTATCCTATCTACCTGTGACTCCACTTTCAAGGAGCTATGAACCTTCAGTCCAAGTATTTCTGACAACATGCCTATATTTAGAAAGCTTGACTTGTTTGATACTGCTGTCAAAGACTGGGGCCAGTATGGGGAAAGAATATGTCTTTATTCTGGGCAAATTACATTGGGACAAATGGAAAGCAATGAGTAATTCTAATAGCTTGTGAACCCACACCTTTTTTAATTATTAGGAGCCTAATTTTCCCTGAGGCATGAGATACTAAAATCTTTTAAGAGTTCACGATTTAGTTAAGGAATATTATAACTCCAAGCCTCCCTTAATCCTAAGACACTATCAGGTTTGCTCAGCAATTCAAAAACTTGGAAATCCATGACAGGATTTTGATGAGGTTAACTTGACAGGCAGAGGCATGTGACTTTGGTTTAACCCTTTACGAGATGCTGAGAGACTGTTTGGTATGTGGGATTAATGATATAAACATGCAAAGGTGCCTACTACATGAAGTCCAACTAGACTTCAAGCAGGCAGTACAATTGGCTTTGCCATTTAAGAAATGTGGCAAATGGAGCATATGAGTTACAGGGAATGGCAATTGAAGAGGACACCCTCGCCAGGCCAACCTAGCTTGAACGACACAGCTTGACTGAAGGCAATTGCATAGCCTCACTCACGACATATCCTGGACGGTGGGACTCTAGGTTAGCCCACAGCAAAACCCCAAATCAAAGCCAAGCCTCAACCAAATAGTTAAAATTTTCTTAAGGTCAAGGCCAGCAAGCCATTGTAGTCGCTACCGGTATGCAGACCCGAGATAGCAAAGAAGTCTCACTGGACTTACATTGGTTAGGCCACTGTTGGAATACTGCGTGCAATTCTGGTTTCCTTCCAATCGGAAAGATGTTGTGAAACTTGAAAGGGTTCAGAAAAGATTTACAAAGATGTTGCCAGGGTTGGAGAATTTGAGTTATAGTGAGAGGCTGAAACAGGCTGGGGCTGTTTTCCCTGGAGCGTCGGAGGCTGAGGTGACCTTACAGAGGTTTACAAAATTATGAGGGGCATGGATAAGAAAAATAGACAAAGTCTTTTTCCCTAGGGTGGGGGAGCCCAGAACTAGAGGGCATAGATTTAGGGTGAGAGGGGAAAGATATAAAAGAGAGCTAAGGGGCAATTTTTTCACGCAGAGGCTGGTATGTATATGGGATGAGCTGCCAGAGGAAATGATGGAGGCTAGTACAATTGCAACATTTAAAAGGCATTTGGATGGGTATATGAATAGGAAGGGTTTGGAGGGATATATGCCGGGTGCTGGCAGGTGGGACAAGATTGGGTTGGGATATCTGGTTTGCACAGACAGGTTGGCCCGAAGGGTCTGTTTCCGTGCTGTACATCTCTATGACTCTATGACATAGAGTAAGAGAACTCATAGGCTGGTATCCAGGAGAGTGCACACCTACGTCTGGTTTGGAATAGTTAAGTTGCTTAGCAACATCCAAATCAGAATTAATCAAAATAAATGGCTGGTTAAAAGGTCACCCAGTTCTAACAGAGGTTCTGGCGCGGCTGTGTCAGTGATTGCAAAACCAGTCTTTAACAAAATTCGTTCTGGGCTCCAACCCTTAAGTTTGCACATGATCTCGGCTAAACTGAGAACCTTCTAACAGGGAACATTTAAAGATTAAGAGTACAACTTCAATTTCGGTATGTATGAAAAACAGCTGATTTAGTTACCACTGATTGGAATAAAAGGTTCTGTCCTAAGCCTAACTTAGTTGACAAAGATTCAGTTTGATTTGCTTAACATTTTTCTATTAGAAAATGGCTGTCTGAGTGAAGTTCAATTTAAATACCTGGATTTTTTTTCCAGAAGGTTTAGGTACTATCAAAGGATGCAAGGCCACCTTACATATTGACCAGGAAATGATTCCACAATTGTGCAAGATCCGCCCAGTGCCTTTTGCCTTACGGGCCAAAGTAGAGGCAGAAATTAGAAGGCTGGAAAGCAAAGGAATTATCAAACCAGTACAGTTTGCAGAATAGGCAGCACAGTCTTACTGATTGTGAACCTAACAGGTCAGTTCACCCTTGTGGGTATTTGAAACAAATGATAAACAGCTTCTCTCAGCTGGATAAATATCCAAACCCTCACACAGAGAGGACCTCTATGCAAAGCTGGGGTTGGGGGAGGGCTATTGCTGTCTTCGACAAAGCTGGAAATGAGCCATGTGTTCTTGCATTTGCGGTTAGATGAGAATTCACAGAAGTATGCTACAATTAATACTCATAAGGGTTTGTACCAATATATGAGACTCCAATTTGGGATATCATCAGGCGGTGCCATTTTCCAGCCATGGAGAACAATTTACAAAGACAACCCCAGGTCATCATTTATCTGGATAATATTCTAACAACAGAACACAAATAAAGAGCACTTAGAGAACTTGGACACAGTCCTGAGGCGGGTGATATGACTTAGAACGAAAAGTGTGTTTTCCAGGCAACCCAAATGACCGACTTGGGCTACAAAATTAACAAGACTGGGTTACACTCGTTAAGATAAAGTGAGGGCGATCAAATGTGACTCGGCTCTCACGTCTGTACTGGAACTTAGGTCTTTTCTTGGCTGGTGAACTATTATTAAATGTTCATATGTAACTTGGCATCTTTGCATCAACTCTTAAAAAAGGGTCAGCCTTGGAAATGGTCTCGTAACCGAGACACAGCCTTGACGGAAGTGAAGAAGCAGCTATCATCAGCTAAGGTGTTGGCACATTATGATCGCTAGCAAGTTCTGATGCTGACATGCAATGCCTCCCCATACAGTTTCAGGGCAGTGTGACTCACAGATGGCCCAATGGAGAGGAAAACCAATAGCATACATTTCCCAGACATTGGCTGATGCAGAGCGCTGACATGCCCAGATAGAGAAGGAAAGTTTGGCAGGCATTTTTGGTGTGAGAAAGTTCCACCAATACCTTTATAGATGTAAATTTGTAATAGGAACAGATCACAAACCCCTGCTAGAGCTACTCATAGAGGACAAGGCCGTGCCACCCATAGCTTCAGGTTGAATTCAGCAGCAGGCTCCCATTGTAAATGTGTAAAATTACAAGTTTGAACACCATGTGGGAGGCCAAGTAGCAAATGCAGACACCTTGTGCTGCCTCCTGCTGGCAGATACACAACCAGTGGTGCTGCCATTAGAAGAGTCTGTTCTGGTTTTAAACTTTCAAGATACTTTTCCTGACACTGCTGACAATGGATGCAAAAATATCTGGTCATGGACACAACTTAACAGCTGGTGGTTATGGGCCATCACAACCAGAATTGAAACCTTTCTGGATCCAGTGAAACCAGATCACCATAGAGGATAGCATTTTATTGTGAGGAAGAAGAGTGATTGTCCCAAGCAACGTTTTCTGCCAGATACTGGCTGAACTCCACCAGGGTCATCCAGAGGGGTCCAAAATGAAAATATTGGCGAGAAATTATGTCTGGTGGCCAGCATTGGAAGAAGACATAACCACGTTGGTGAGGCAGCGCCCAGAGTGCCAACAAGGATAACAATTATCACCAGCAGCTCCCCCACATTGGTAGGAATGGCCAGATAAACCCTGGACTCCATTACACATTGACTATGTTGGCCCTTTCATGAGCTCAACATTCTTAGTCATTGTGGACACGCACTCAAAGTGATTGGACATGCATGGAGTTCATTTGTTATGCATAATGATGATGATAGAAAAGGTGCAAGCAATTTTTGCTATACATGGGCTCCAGAAGTGTGTTACCAGCAGGGAATTCAAGTATTTCCTAATGTTGAATGGTACTCGGCATATAAGGACAGCACCATACCATCCATCACTAGATATCAAACTGACTTGGTGCCTATTTGATTATCAGACTACCCCTCATGCAACTACAAGGATAGCTCCAGCAGAGTTGCTAATTGGGTGAAGACTCTGCACCAGGTTAAATCTGATCTTCCCAAACGTGGGGAGAAGGATGAAATGGTGTCAGGAACACCAATGCCGGACATAAGACACTTCTAAGCAAAGGAGACAGTTTGTGTTAGGGACAAGTTTGGTGCCAAAAACACAGAAATGGCCTGGCATGGGTAAAAGGCATGGTCAACACAAAGTCAGGTCCCTTGACATACCAAGTTTGAATAGGTGAAGTGGTCCTGGACAAACATGTGGACCATATGAAAGCTGCAAACTCGCAAATGGTTCAAAAGCAAAATATACATGGTCCCTCAGAACAGCAGGAAAGGTTGTCAGAACCCCTAGGTTCCTCCAGTCCATCCAGCATCAAAGAAACTTTGGAGTCTGAGATGGACATGGTGGATGTCACAGCCTCGATGCCACTACCACTTGAAGGAGAGGATGAATTTCTTCCAACATGCTCTGGGTGCAAGAGGCAGGCTACAGTCCTGTACACACCATCTATATCCAAGACTCAGTCAGAAGAATTGGATCCAGTGCAAAAACGCCCCAAGACAGTCTACAAGAGAAAGAACAGACCTATGTCCCCACACCTGGAGGGGAAGGGATGTAATAATTGTAACAAGGTCAGCCAGGTGGTTCTCATAGAAAATGAGTTTCCAAATTGGTTCCAGTCAGGGAGTCCTGGCTGAGAGATATAAACAAGAGTGTCAGGGGTTCCGTTCACTATGAGAAACTGGACAAGTGTAAGAGCTGTGCACATATAATTAAAGGGTGACTTGGTGACAGGATACTGTCTTCTGTGGAGTTATTTCACAGCCCATTGAATCTGCATCAATCAATCTACACGAATCCCACTTGCCAGCATTTGGCCCAGAGCGTTTTGATGTCAATTGCTCACTTACATACTTTCTAAAGGTTGTCAGGTTTCCCACCTTTGTCAGGCAGTGCATCCAGATTCTCACCACACTTTAGGTGAAAATCTCCTTTAAAGCTTCTGCTCTTCATCTGAAGTCCAAATTTTAGGCATAGTTTTTAACTGTTTTTGGTGTGTGCAACTGAAAAATGTGGAAGCTGTACAAGTAGCCTTGCTCAATAAAAAAATCTTCAGGAATTACATGTGAAGGTCTTACTCTGATTATTGTCCTTCTCAAACACCAAGGTTTAACAGAAGACAGTCTGAGAATTTCTGGTTTCCATCATGACAGTCTGCAAAAGCATCATAACATCTGCTTCTGTATCCAATTTCAAACTTTTTTTTGCCATTCACTTTAATCTCTGCATACCAAAATTAATCTTGCAGGACTATCACTTCACCCAAGTGGAACACATTGTAGTCACCTTGTTCATTTGGGGCATCTGTTTCTTAAACTGCTGCAGGCCTGAAAAGACTGATATTTAACTTTCAAAATGTAGGTTGTGAACTCCTTTGCTACTTCAGCAAACCACCTGAAAATGGCCTGTCCTCTGGCATACGTGTCACTCAGCATCTGTGACGGTACAGTTCTGTCACTGATGTTGGTTTTACCTGCCACAATTAAGACACAAAGCCATGACAGAAGCAGTGTCATACTCTCCTTCTGGTTCTGAACTGTTTGGATCTTTCTGACTGACAAAACAGAATGAGTTGAAGTCAGCAGTCTGACTCCAAGAAGATTATCTGGCTACTCAGATAAAAATAACCTCTTTTGTTTGTGAAGTTCAGTCTATCTGAAATACTGCACTATGTGAGTTTTGAGAAGATTTGTAGCTCAAGTTGAGGTTTTGGATGTGGTTTTGCTCACTGAGCTGGAAGGTTCATTTCCAGATGTTTCATTACCCTACTAGGTAAAACCTTCAGTGGGGTCAGGTGAAACAATGCTGAAAATTCCTGTTTTCTATTTATATGTTTGGGTTTCTTTCGGTTGGTGATGTTATTTCCTGTGGTGATGTTATTTCCTGTGGTGAAGTCATTTCTCATTCCTTTTCTCAGGGGGTAGTAGATGGGGTCTAACTCTATGTGTTTGTTGATAGAGTTTCAGTTGGAATGCTATGCTGGTAGGAATTCTCGTGCATGTCTTTGTTTGGCTTGTCCTAGGATGGATATGTTATCCCAGTTGAAGTGGTGTCCTTCTTCATCCATATGTGAGGATACTCGTGAGAGAGGGTCATGTCTTTTTGTGGCTAGTTGGTGTTCATGTATCCTGGTGTTTAGTTTTCTGCCTGTTTGTCCAATGTAGTGTTTGTTACTGTCCTTGCACGGTATTTTGTGAATGATGTTAGTTTTGCTTGTTGTCTGTATAGGGTCTTTTAAATTCATTAGCTGCTGTTTTAGTGTGTTGGTGGGTTTGTGGGCTACCATGATGCCAAGGGGTCTGAGTAGTCCGGCATTCATTTCTGAGACCACACATCATGTTACTGATGATCGTGAGTAGACTAATGCAGCAGTATTCGGATGGGTTGGATTTGTCCTGCTTTTTGTGTACAGAACATATCTGGGCAAATTTTCACATTGTCAGGTTGATATCAGTTTTGCAGCTGTACTGGAAAAGCTTGGCTAGGGGTATTGCAATTCTGTAGCACACATTTTTGGTAGTATTGCCTGAAACTAACCGCATGTTCTGCCATGGGCCTTCTCCCATTCTAACTTCAGTTTCTGTACAGGGTTTCCTGTTTCATGGTTCATTGAATAGGTATGCCTCAAACTCTGTCACTTGCCAGCCTCTACCACTATTGGGCTTCATTTCAGGTATTTCCTCCACCTCTGGCTTTGGATCACTAGGTTGATCTTGTGGTTTACTATGATTGGCTGTACAGGGTTTTACTGTCTGCCTAGAATTCTGTGGCTCATGCCAGTATTGGTACCATGTAGTGAGATCTACACTGTTATGATTGAAAAGTGACTGACTTTATTGACCATAATTAATTACAAACAGTCGATGGAGTCCTACATACCCAGGTTCCAGTTCAATGTGATCAGATCTAACTATAAACTGATTCTTTTTGCTCACACTCAGTACATTTTCCAGAGTAAAGGTACAGTTTCATTTACTCCACAGTGTATAA
This sequence comes from Chiloscyllium punctatum, assembly GCF_047496795.1. Classification (NCBI taxonomy): domain Eukaryota; kingdom Metazoa; phylum Chordata; class Chondrichthyes; order Orectolobiformes; family Hemiscylliidae; genus Chiloscyllium; species Chiloscyllium punctatum. The sequence goes on from NC_092758.1 coordinate 41,485,485, forward strand.
CTTGAGGTCATCAATATAAGATTGTCACCAAGAAATCCAATAGGGACATTCAGAATAAACTCTTTATCCAAAGAGTGGTAAGAATGTAGAACTTGCTGCAACAAGCTGTGGTTGAAGTGAATAACATAGATTAAGGCAAAGTAAATAAGTATTTGAGGGAAAAGATTTAGATGAAAATTAATGGGAAGATGGTCAGGTGTGCAGTTCTGGTCTCCTTTCTATCGGAAGAATGTTGTGAAACTTGAAAGGGTTCAGAAAAGATTTATAACGATGTTGCCAGGGTTGGAGGATTTGAGCTACAGGGAGAGACTGAATAGACTGGGGCTGTTTCCCTGGAGTGTCGGAGGCTGAAGGGTGACCTTATAGAGGTTTATAAAATCATGAGGGGCATGAATAGGTCAAATAGACAAGGTATTTTCCCTGGGGTAGGGGAGTCCAGAACTAGAGGGCATAGGTTTAGGTTGAGAGGGGAAAGATTTAAAAGGGACCTAAGGGGTAACTTTTTTATGCAGAGTGGTGCATGTATGGAATGAGCTGCCAGAGGAAGTGGTGGAGGCTGGTACAATTATAACATTTAAAAAGCATCTGAATGGGTAAGTGAATAGGAAAGGTTTAGAGGGATATGAGCCAAGTGCTGGCAAATAGAACTAGATTAGGTTAGGATATCTGGTCAGCAAGGATAAGTTGGACCAAAGGGTCTGTTTCCATGTTGTACGTCTCCATGACTCTATGTCTAAGTTCAGCATGAACACTGGACTTCACTCATTGAACTGAATAGCTTGTTTCTGTGCTGTATGTAATCCTCTGTACTTTCCAAGTGTATTGCATTGAACTCTTCAGTTCTGCAGCAGCAGTACAGCCACCACACAGGACGGATGTCTTGGCCAACATTTGACATGACATTCGTTTGTTGAATGGGAAATTGTGAACATAGTTTTTATATTAAATCTCTTTTAGAAGTTTATTTCAGTGTAAATAGTTATGTGTTCAAATGAAGCTGAGAAATAGAAAGCTACTCATCCATAAACAATTCATACATCACACTGCCAACCAGTTCGTAAGCATCGGGGGTAAAAAAATATCACTTTTTTATGACTTTGTATTTTGTGATAGACAAAGATTAAAAATGGAACATATTTACTTTGATTTCAAGCTGAAGTAGGGAGCTTGCAAAATGAGTTTTTAAGGTTACCATGCTAATATTGTATTAGTTGGCCTAATAGCCTGTAAGAAACTGGAACACTTTTTTCACAAAAATATGTTTACAAATTGATTTTGCATTCACATAAATATCATCTTGCCTCATTTTAAGAGCCACCGAATAGGGAAGTATTGTTATCACAATGCTAGTTTGTTAAACTATAATATAATTAATCCCTCATTCCCCCATCCCTGTAGCTAGTTATTCGTTTGAACTGAAAAAAACCTTTCAGAAAATGTACACCTAATTCTACTTTATAGAATTGTGTACGAGGGGACTTGGTTATTTGAAAATGAAGCTAAGCCTTTGTCACTTTTTACCCTCCTTTGTAGATCCTCGATTAGTGACACTGAGAATAATAAATAATAATAGAACAATACATGTTTCATTGGAACTGATCGATTGAAAGTCTAGACTATTGTGATGGGTATCATTCTGATTAGAATCGGCACAACGTTCGATTGGCTCTTTATAAAGCGCGATTAAGTTTATTTTCAACGTGTTCAGATAAACGTTGAGTGTTCCTGCCTAATATCAACAATACCGAGAAAATGTCATTTTAATGTGTCATGATCATTATAATTTGTATTGCACTGAAAATAATATTCGGTTCTTCTATCTCCCTCAAAATGAAAAAAAGTCTCATTATTGGAGTATCCTCGCTTTTTCGAGTATGTTGTTCACGCCTGTTTGTTCCGTGAATGGGAGGGTGTTGGTGCAAAGGTACCTTTCTTCCCATCTCTGGGAGAGGACAATACCCCATTCACTTGTCCATCACAGTACAAATCTCCAATAGTGCATTTCATTCGCGCCCTGAATCCTGAGAAATGGCTTCTCCAGACCTCAGCTTTGCATCAGTTTTCTGCTGATGCTCACCGCCTGTTCCAGGAACACTGCAATGCTATTTGCTGCACACTTGATTTCCGGAAAGGCGGTCCTTGTTCTGTCAGATATTTATGCTAATCACGCGGAGCTCTGCGCTTTTTAATCCACGCCCAAGCAGTGCAGATAGAGAATTGTATCTGAATCTTTCGTAGAGCGGGACAAAGATAAGGGTAAGTGATACTTCTACGATCGCTTTTTAAAACAGAAAAAAAATCTGATCCCCTCACATTTGGTGACTAGAACATTCACATTTCTTCTCATTTTGTATATATTTGAATTTAAGCTCTATTGATGTTCGCAATTTTAGCAGGTTTGCTGAGCAATCACATCCTTTATTAAAATTAATAACGGATAAAGGTGTTAGTTTATTTAGACCAAGGCTGGATAAATCTTCGTGACGAATTGTTAAAGGGTGGAAAATTAAATGAAATTACAAGCATTGGCAATTCAGCTTCTTAGAATAATACTATTTAATTTCAAATTCTGGGTCTTGGGAGGTCTCATTGTTATCCTGTTTCATTTCAGATCAGTTATATGAAACGCGATCATCTAACCCCCGTAATTTGTGTTTTCTAAAACAATAACAGTAAAAAGTCTGAGCCTGAATTAATGTAGGGCGGCTCCCATTGACAACAATGCTAAACAGAGGAATGTAGGATTAGCGTGATCTTAATCCAATTTCAGGGAGGACATCAATCCCAAAAAAGCCAAATGAAAGGTCATTTAGCAAAATATAATTTTGAAATTTATGTTTTTCTACAGGGCTGCTAACACCTCGTAGTTTTCGTTGCAGTTTTATTCTATGCTTGTTTTAGCATTCATATGACGGTCATTTTGCTGATTTTTGCACAAAAGGGCTATATTTGAAATACTATTCATGAATTTAAATGTGTAAATGCATCACTCTTCTAATGTGCGTGTTCTACTCACAATAGGAAGCAATAAGTGACTTTACATGCCGCATTGCACTGTACAGTCTTTGATAGTGACTTTATTTTGCAGCAGACGCCATGTCAGACAAACCAAGTCTTTGCGAAATCATACAATTTGATAAGAAAAAACTGAAGAAGACAGAAACCAAAGAGAAAAATCCTCTGCCAACAAAAGAGAGTGAGTATGTCAAAGATGGAGGCAGCTTTCAGACTATTGACCACACCTGTACGGTACCATTGTGAAGGATAACTATAAATTACCAACATTTGGCACGAAATAGTGAAATAGTTGTTTAATAAAGCAGCATACTTTTAATGTCTGGTGTAGTAGCAAATTTTGAGCAATGTTAAAATCGATACATAGTATCGTAGTTTACTCGGAAGGTTATTGTTACAGAAACCTGGCTTCGGCAGCTGAAATTAGATTGCATAGGTTTTGCTAAAAGTTTGGCTTCTTTTTGTTGCAGCAATTGAAGAGGAAAAAAGACAAGAATCAACTTCATGAATGTGAAATGGAGGAGATGCAACTTGTTATTTTTTTTAAGTTGACTGGTTTTTGTTCAAAATCCTTACTGCTAACTGACTCGCGGATGGGACTCTGTTGTAGCATACTGTCCACTCCCAAGATGGAGATTACTCCCTGTAGTGCACCAAGGGACCAACTTATCAAAATAATGGTGTTTGGACCATACAATGAAAGGAAACAATGTATCTGCGCACTAAATATTTGAAGTCAGTTTAATTTTATTTATGTATTTAAAATCCATCTTTCCATGGACACTTCTATGCTTAACATGTTACAAATCTAATAAAAACCAATGAAATAACCAAATGTGTGGAACAGTTTAGATTTTTTCTTGTCCTTCCACACCCCAAAGAAATCTTTACAGGTAATTGGCAAAATCCATGGCGTTTCTTTCCTTAAATCTTGTATCTAATAAATGTTTGCTCCTCTTTAAAACACTAATTAAATGAATGTTGTAGTTGCTTGATGTGTTTCTTTCTATGAGACTTCTATAATCTGTTTCAAAGGAATGAGACAACAGTTAAGTGTCTAGGGACAAATGTTATCTTGCAATGTTTAATTGCATTTGCAATTTTTTATGTTAACATATACCAATCATGAAAATAGTTTTTGGCAGTCCTCTGTCATAAGTAATAATACTGTAATGTATAGGAAGTTCTGTTCAGGCTCCTTAACAACCTATCATTGCTTAAAACAGTCACTATGAACATAATTCAAGTGTACCTGTCTTTTTAGAAAGTCTTTTTTTTGTGCAATACAAAACATTATTGAAGCTGTGATTTCATTAAGAATTGTCATATGTGATAGCATTAAATTATTCTAATCAGCTCTGCCTGCCTACAAACTTCAAGAGATCATTGTAACAACATAATGTGTAATGGTTATATGATTTGTGAATTTTGTTTCCAAATCATAAAGAACCTTTTAAATTTTAATTTGTCCAGTAGACACCAGGATTTAAAAATTGATACTTGTAAAATTGCATATTTTTGTTCCAATTAACTATTTTGTAAACTGGAAAGATTACATTGCAAAAAATACATACTATATTTTGTTCTAGTTAAAGTTTAATGTTTACTATAAAATCTTATGACACTCATAATCAACAAGCTGAGGTCAGGCGGTCTGTTCCCAACTATTTGTAAGAAAAGTTGGTGAATGGTTTATTTTGTCCTTCCTCCTAGAGGAACAACCTCAAATTATCCAGTGAAAACAAAATATTGTCAAATTTGTGTCCTGTTTTCATATTGTAAATCTTACAACTTCAATGTATTTTGGTGTGTAGTGTGGCTATTCTTTCATATTATATTAGGAAGCAATGCTTAGGTTCCTGACAGCCTGTAAAACATATATGCAGGATTGCCTGGCTTGGCTCTCGAGATACTACAAGTAACTCAAAATCCCCAAATTAGCGGTGAATTGCACATCTCCTGCTCGTGATATGTGTGTGTATATGGACATGAGATGGAAGTAAATTGGTGTTAGCTGGATGACCCTCCTCTCTCCTCACAGTTAAATGCCTAGGCTCATATATAAATCGAAGTTAGAAGATGGCTGCTGCTGCTGCAACCTGTGGAAGTTATGCTGAACTACATCATAATTTTCAGGAGAAAGAAATTAGGAAAATTTGTGGGAAAAGGAACAAGGTCAATTAATATTTCATCAAGTATATAATATCTTAAATTGTGTAATTTCATTTTAATCACAGTTACAAGAATTTAAGATTTACTCCATTAAATTATTTTGTTAATTTTCATTATATCCTTCAAATTTCATGACATACCTCCCCTTCTTATTTATAAGGTGGAAATGGTTATATTCTAACAAACAGACAATACGCAATATTGGGTGAAATTCTGTTTTATGATGTATTGTATTCCTCAAAGCTGGACTTCAGAATGCCTTATCTCGATGATGTATAAATTTCGTGGGAGCCGGGAGAAACCCACGAGACACAATAGTCCTCTGTATTGTACCGTTGTTGGCTGAGGTGGTTTTTAAAAACATTTCCTATTGTATGCTCATTTTTGAAAACTGCTACCGCACAAAATTAGTTCTAGGTCAGCGATTCTTTACACAGAAAAAAACTAATCACAACTTTCCGTATTCGTGTATTTAATAACCATGTAAAGTTACTAAAAATAACAAGATATATATCTGTTCAGTTTCTAGAATTGAAATATTGAGAGGTTACGATTGCGCAATTTAGAATATATAAAATCCAAATGCGGCTCACATCTTTGACCAATAAAAAGACCTACTTGATTTTCAAATCTACTGCTGTTTACAGACGATGTCCGTTGAAGGTAAAATGTTTTCAATATCTGAAACATCTCTGAAATACTATGCATAGTTTTCCTGCTATAAAAATATCGAGGTGCGGAGCCTTCAAGTTCTCTCAAGATTTCCATAGGGAACAATAGCATCTCTATGACAAATAGGTGGTGTGGGAGAAATGGAGTTTCTGGAAACAGATCTGGTATCTTTCATATCGAGTATCACACTTATTATGCCTATAGAAAGGGTCCCGATTAGACAATGCCAGTTAGCTAGCAGATGGGCAATTGATTTTGGAACACTCGGAGCTTGGAACAGCTGGCATCACAGTGGAACAGAGGAGAGAATTCTTAAGTCTTTGTTGAAGGATAGACAAATTTGTGAAGAAAACTGGCTGACATAATGCTAATAATGCTCACTCTGTTGCTGAACGTTTTTTATTAAATTATTGGTAGTTTTCTTCTTCGGTACATATATTAGAGGAAAAGTCCTATTTTACAAAAAAATACTATTGCGTGTCTGTACAATTTGAGGCGGCGATTTGGTTACATCCGGAGTCCGCTTGAATGTTGAACACGGTGATCTGTTTCCGTGCTGTGCATTGTGCTGCCTGTTACATTGTGTCTGGAAAAACAGTCAGCTGATTTCATCGATGTCTGCACCACACCGACAGCATGGTCCAAGCGTAATCAGACTGTTGAATTAGTTTCTAGGTGGAAGGCAATGAACAACTCATGGTACCATTTAGAATCGGGAACATTGTTATTTTCAGGAATTTCTTACCATGATATTTCTGTTTATTAATATCTATAGTTCTTTGATTTAGTTCTTAATTGTATTGTAATTCTATCATATTCCTATTTGTGATCTCATTAACGACATCTGTTTGTTTACTGTTACGAGTAATTCACTATTTTTATTATTTTAAAATTTGTGTTGTTTCTGCATAATCTGACTGCAAAAGATTAATGTACAACTTCCAAAAGCTCTTTCATAATTTGAGATTTTTCTCCTTGAAACCAAAGGGCACAAAATTTGTGTCCAATTTTTTTGTAGTCATTCATCATTGATTTTTTTTGGACCAAATCAAGCATGATTGGGCCTTGTAATAACTGACAATTAATCCAACATTATCTTGAACTGCAAAATAATTCCCGTCTTATTTTCTTTACTACCAACAATCTCCTTAAAGCTCTCTGCTTTGTCACTAAATCCTCACCTTGAACAAAGTACACAATACATTTTTCGATAAAGAATAATTTTCCATGCTTAAGGATGTATTTGTTGTTGCATTATTTTATTCTACTAGCTGGCTTTGACTGTATGAACTCTGTGAATTCCTGTGCTGGGATTCAGAATTTGCCACTGAAGGATGTAGATAAGGAATCCAGTAACATTTTCAAAAGGGATGGATAAGTGCCAAGATTTTAATACATCTGTTTTTAATAAAAACCAGAAATCACTGGAAAGGCTCAGGCTTGCCAGGATCTGTGGAAAGAAATCAGAGTTAATATTTTTGGTTAATGTTTTGGGTCAAAGGACTGAGGAAGGGTCAGTCGACCTGAAATGTTAACCAAAAACATTAACTCAGTACTGAGAAAGGATCAGTCAACCTGGAATGTAAACTCTGATTTCTTTCCAAAGATGCTGCCAAACCTGCTGAGCTTTACCAGCAATTTAGTTTTTGTTTCTCATTTACAGCATCTGTAGTTCTTATTTTTTTAAAAAGAAATATACCTTTGTAGCTTAGTATAGTTCAACTCATCCTGTCACAGTATAAATTGTCTGGAGATACTCCATTGCCCAAATGAGCTGGCCTGTGAAAACTCTAACATGTAACCCCTGTCCTTTACTCTAAACTCTCAGTGACACATGTCTTGAAATGTCAGTAATTTCTAGGGATGACAGAGGCCAAGGGCAAAAATATTTCATTTTGAGGGTGGTATGGGGGTAGTGTTTTAGGTTCTGCTAAACTCAGCAGATTTACAGGAAAAGATAACAAAAAACATTTTAAGTTTTTTTAGTGGGTTCTCTAATAATTTGACTATTATGCTCTACCTGATATTTCCCTCTGCTCTCTTACATTACCAACATTTTCAATCATCACCAAGTGGAACACGTGGAAACCAATTTACAGTCAGAGAGATGTACAGCACAGAAACATCCTTCAGTCCAACTTGTCCATGCCATCCAGATATCCCAACCCAATCTAGTCCCATTTGCGGGCACTTGGCCCATATCCCTCGAAACCCTTCCCATTCATTTACACACTTAGATGCCTTTTAAATGCTGTAATTGTACCAGCCTCCACCACCTCCTCTGCAGCTCATTCCACACATGCACCACCCTCTGTGTGAAAAAACTGCCCCTTACGTCCCTTTTATATCTTTCCCCTCTCATCCTAAACCCTATGCCCTCTAGTTCTGGACTCCCCCCACTCCAGAGAAAAGACCTTGTCTGTTTATCCTCTCCATGCCCTTCATGATTTTATAAACCTCTATAAGGTCACCTCTCAGCCTCCAATGCTCCAGGGAAACCAGCCTCAGCCTATTCAGCCTCTCCCTACAGCTCAAATCCTCCAACACTGGCAACATCCTTGTAAATCTTTTTCGAACCCTTTCAAGTTTCCTTCCAATAAGAGGGAGACCAGAATTGCACACAATATTCTAAAAGTGGCCTAACCAATGTCCTGTATCAAGCACCAGAATCCAGAGCATCCTACCACCCACCTCATCAAACCTGTGTCAGAGACTGTGGCTCCAGGATTGAATGGTTCAGCCAACGCATAACCCCACCCCTTCCCCAGAGTGGAAACAGTCATCCTCAACTCTGAGGGACTGCCAAAAAAGAAAGAACTGTCATATTATGGTGGCGATATGGCGTGGTGCAAATCAAAGGTGATGATATGTTTTTTCACATAATGGGAATCCTTTTATCATATACAGATTCAGAATACCAGAAAGGACTTTGCATACAAAATGATATACATTGCGCATTGAACCATCTTAACTTGAAGAAAAGGATAGATAAATCAGAGGCATCAAGCTGAACACAATGTCATTTTCAAAATTAATGACAGGCTTTAGTCTGTGACAATGCTACGGCTTTAAGAGGTTTATTTTGTCCTGATTTCTAATGAAGAGAGGTTGAGGAGAATGTGGTGAGTAGTGTGTTCCAAGCCAATAAAGTAAAAAGCTTATGAGGCTTTGGTTTTTTTTTAAGGTGGAACAATAGGAGCAGCTTAAAGGGGTGGGCTCACACTCCCACAGATCTAGGATTTTAGTTTAACTTTCAGTAGCTGTTGGGGCCTGGAAGCTGCTAAACATGTCTCCCTGCTATAGCAAAATGCTTGAGTTCTCATTCTCTCGAAGTTTTCTCTTGATATTCTTTCCTCTTGGACTGGGGAATTGCATGTGAAACAATCTTATTTTACTGAATTTGCCTTTGTCAAGGGTGTGTTTATAAATGTTACTATATTAGAACAGTTGCTGGTTAGAAGTTAAATAATCTATTATTCTGTCAGGTTTTCCAATAGAGTTGTTATTCCAATTCTTCTTTCTTTTGTTTGTATTTGAATTGAATTTATTGTCATGTATACCGAGACAGTGAAAAATGTTGTCTTATGAGCAATACAGGCAGATTAGAATAGATTCCCTACAGTGTGGCAACAGGCCCTTTGGCCCAACCAGTCCACACCGACCCTCCAAAAATTAACCACCCAGACTGATTTCCATTTGACTAATGCACCTAACACTATGGGCAATTTAGCATGGTCAATTCGCCTAACCTGCACATCTTTGGAGTGTGGGAGGGAACTGCAGCACCCAGAGAAAACCCATGCAGACACAGGGAGAATGTGCAAACTCCACAGAGGCAGGCGCCCGAGGCTGGAATCAAACCTGGGACTCTGGTGCTGTGAGGCAGCAGTGTTAACTACTGTGCCACCTTGCTGCCCTGCATAGATAAGTAAACAATAGGTAAACAGTGGCAAAAAACAAAAACACAGGTACAGGCAAATGCTAAGAGTTTGTGAGTCCATTCAATATTCTAATAACAGTAGGGTAGAAACTGTTTCAAAATCAGCTGGTGCATGTGTTCAAGTTTCTGTACTTTCTCCCCAATGGTGGACGTTGTAGAAAAGCATTGCCAGGGTGGGATGGATCTTTGAGAATGCTGGCGGCCTTTCCTTGACAGCGGGCCTGGTAGATGGATTCTATAGATGGTAGGTTGGTCTTTGTGATTTTCCAGGCCAAGTTCACCACTCTCTGTAATTGTCGCCTGTCTTGAATGGGACAGTTGCCATACTGGGTAGTGATACACCCAGACAGAATGCTCTTCATGGTGCACCTATAAAAGTTGGCAAGGGTATTCACTGTCATGCCAAATTTTCTCAGCTGTCTGAGGAAGAAGAGATGTTGTTGGGCCTTTGTAACCAGTGCATCCACATGAAGAGTCCAAGAAAACTTGTTGTTGATGACCACTTCCAGGAGCTTGACACTCTTCATGCATTCCACCTCTGTGCTGTTAATGTGTGTGTATGTGTTTCGGTGGGGGGGGGGGGGGGTGGGGGAGGTTGCTGACTAACATCCTACTGAAAGTCAATAATTAGTTCCTTGGCTTTGCTGGAATTGAGAGCTAGGTTGTTCTCAGTGCATCATTTTTCCAGGTCTTCCACCTCCCGTCTGTCATCTGTTTCATCATCATCTGAGACTTGACCAACTATGGCGGTGTCATCAGCGAACTTGTAAATGGCATTTGTCTGGTATTTGGCGACACAGTCACAGGTATGCAGTGAGTACAGTAGAGGGCTGAGTACACATCTCTGGGGGCTCCAGTGTTGAGTGTTAGTGATGATGAAATATTGTCCCCAATCTTCACTGATTGTGACCTGTGGGTCAGAAAACTAAGGATCCAGTTGCAGACAGTGGGGCTTAGTCTGAGATCCTAAGTTTAGTAATCAGTCTCATGGGGATAATAGTGTTGAATGCTGAACTGTAGTCAATGAGTAGGATTCTTACGTAGCTATTCTTGGCATCAAGATGTTAGAGGGAGGAGTGAAGGCAAGTGATATGGCATCTGATGTGGGTCTGTTAGTCCGATAGGCAAATTGGAGTAGGTCAAGAGTAGTGGGGAGGCTAGAGTTGATTAATGCCATGACCAGCCTTTCAAAGAACTTCATGACCACAGAGGTTCGGGCCACTAGGTGGTAGTCATTGAGACATGTTACATGAGCCTTCTTAGACACAAGGATGATATTGGCCTCTTTAAACAGGTAGGGACAGTGGCCTGCTGCAGGGAGAGGTTGAATATGTCCAAGAAGATCTCTGCCAGTTGAACTGCTCATGCTCTGAGTGCATGGTCTCATACTCCGTCTGGTCCCATCGCTTTCCTTGGATCTACACGAAGGAAAATTGATCTGACATCTGATGCACTGACTGTTGGGATAGGTTCATCAGGACTTGTCAGAATAGGTGTTACCTCTCCACTGAAATTCTGCTCAAAGCGAACATAGAAGGCGTTGAGATGATCTGGGAGGGATATGTCATCATTTGCTATCTTGCACTGTCTCTTTTTAGAACCTGTGATGTCATTCAGTCCTTGCCATTGGTGCCGGGTGTCTGTCTGGGTCTCTAGTTTGGATCGATATTGGTCCTTGGCTGTCTTAATGGCTCTGTGAAGGTCATACTTGGATTCATTGTATTTGAGTGGGTCTCCTGATCTGAAGGCCTCACACCTGGTTTTTAGCAGGTTCTGTATATTGTGATTCATCCCATGTTTCCTGTTGGGGAACACCAGGATTGACTTCCTCGGTATGCAGTCCTCCACACACTTGCTGATAAAGTCTGTGATGGTGGTGGCGTACCCATCCATGGTACCTATGGACTGTTTGAAAGTGGCCCAATCAACCAATTCCAGACAGAACCCGAGTTGATCCTCTGTCTCCTCCAACCAGCACTGGACCTGTATCCTTGAGGGGGTCTCCTGTTTGAGCTTTTGCCTGTAGGCCAGGAGAAGAAACACAGCATTGTGGTCGGAGTTCCTGAAATGAGGAAGAGTGTTGGAGCGGTAGGCAACTTTCACAGTGGTGTAGCAGTGGTCGAGAATGTTTGGGCAGTTAATGCTCTGGGAGTATTTAGGCAACACCTTCCTTAGGTTGGCTTAATTGAAGTTGCCAATTACAATAAACAGGGCCCCGAGGTGTTCCTTTAGATTAGATTCCCTACAATGTGGAAACAGGCCCTTCAGCCCAACTAGACCACACCGACCCTCCGAAGAGTAACCCACCCAGACCCATTTCACTCTAACCAATGCACCTAACACTATGGGCAATTTTAGCACGGCCAATTTACCTGACCCGCACATCTTTGGACTGTGGGAGGAAGCCGGAGCACCTGGAGGAAACCCATGCAGACACGGAGAGAACGTGCAACTCCACACAGACAGTCACCCGAGGCTGGAATCGAACCTGGGACCCTGGTGCTGTGAGGCAGCAGTGCTAACCGCTGAGCCACCATGCTGCCCACATTAACGGTGGAGTACAGCACATCCAGAGCTTTTTCAACCTTTGCTTATGGCGGTAAGTACACACACTATAGTTGTGGCTAAGAATAACTATAGTGTAAGAATAAAGTGTGTTTTGCTTCAAGCCTAATAGTTTGATCAATCAAATTACTTCCAGAACAAAATGCCTTACACTTGCCTTAAACATAAGAAGTTGTTGGGATCTTGGCTTCTTAATATATTTTGAAGGGGTTTAGTCTGTTCTATAACAAGTTGCAAAACAGAATTTTCCTCTAGCAAAATTAGATCACATGGAATATAGTGAGAATTAGCCATTTGGATACAGAACTGGCTCAAAGATAGAAGACAGAAGGTGATGGAGGAGTGTTGCTTTTCAGACTGGAGGCCTGTTTAGTAAAGTTTGCAGATGACAATTAAATTGGAGGTGGAGTAGACAGCGAAGGTTACCTCAGAGCACAATGATATCTTGATCAGATGGGCCAATGGGGCGAGGAGTGGCAAATGGAGTTTAATTTAGATAAATGTGAGATGCTGCATTTGGAAAGGAAAATCAGCAGGACTTATACACATAATGAAAAGATCCTGGGGAGTGTTGCTGAACAAAGAGACCTTGGAGTGAAAGTTCATAGTTCTCTGAAAGTAGAGTTAGAGGTGGATAGGATATTAGATTCGCAACAATGTAGAAACAGGCCCTTCAGCCCAACAAGTCCACACCAACCCTCCAAAGAGTAACCCACCCAAACCTATTTCCCTCTGACTAATGCACCTAACACTATGGACAATTTTTTAGTATGGCCAATTCACCTGACCTGCACATCTTTGGACTGTGGGGGGAGACCAGAGCAAACCCACGCAGACACGGGGAGAATATGCAAACTCCACACAGACAGTCACCCAAGGCTGGAATTGAACCTGGGAGCCTGGTGCTGTGCTAACTACTAAACCACCGTTTAGTATGCTTGCCTTTATTGGTTACTGCATTGAGTATAGGTGTTGGGAGGTCATGTTGTAGCTGTACCAGATGTTGGAATTCACAGTTTTGGTCTCCCTATTATAGAAAGAATGTTGTGAAACCTGAAAGGGTTCAGAAAAGACTTACAAGGATGTTGCCAGGGTTGGATAGTTTGTGCTATTGGAATAGGCTGCGGCTCGTCTCCCTGGAGCGTCAGGGTCTGAGGGGTGATCTTATACAGGTTTATAAAGCCTTAAGGGTAATAGATAGGATGAAAAGACAAGGTCTTTTCCCTGGGTTTGCTGAGTCCAAAGCTAGAGTGCATAGGTTTAAGGTGAGAAGAGGAAGATTTAAAAGGAACCTAAGGGGCAACTTTTTCATGCAGAGGGTGGAGCATATATGGAACAGGCTGCCAAAGGAAGTGGTGGAGGCTAGTACAAAAATGACATTTAAAAGGCATCTGGATGGGTATATGAATAGGAAGGGTTTAGAGCCGTATGGTCAAAATGCTGGCAAATGGGACTAGATTAGTTTAGGATATCTGGTTGGCAAGCATAAGTAGGACCGAAGGGTCTGTTTCTATGCTGTACAGCTTTATGATTCTAGTTAGCCAACATTTTAAAAACAGGTTCCTTTAAATTTGTAGTCATGGATGCAGCATTCATTAGGCAATTATTTCATTCCTAATGAAGATCGATGTTCTTCATTTCCTCATTTTGGTAAATACACTATCTGTTTCAGCATTTGGCTGGACAGATTAGAAAGGTGCCATTTTTAATCCTGTACTTGTAGGTGTAAAAGGACCAATACTGCAACATCTCCACTAAGGAAATAATGTCTTTAGAGAAAAGAAATGTGAGAGCAGTCCTCAGCATATTCAGTGGTGAATTCCTAATTATATAACTGAATGATTTTTAATTATTTGAGAAAGTGTCACATGTGTGGGATGTCCTCATTTGAGACAGTGAAATTATTTAATGAATCAGCATTGTGTCCCATGGTCTTTTACACTACAGCTTTAGATTCATTAACTATCCGTGTAAAATACATACTGGAAAACTGCCTAGCCATTTGATCCACCATGTCAATACTTTAAACCAGGTTGTCATGGTTGTAACATATATTCTGACTTTTAAAATTAAACAATATACATTATCGACAGTACTTATTTTCCCAGATACGTTTTTGTTTGTCGTTCCAAGTATGGAAAAAATAAGAAATGTGAAAAAAGAGAATTAAATGAAGTTAAAGAGATGAGGAAAATGAGAACATATTAATGTAATTTTCATACTCTTCTGTTTATAACAAATTGCAAATACAGGCAAGTTCTGACATTCTTCTTCTAAAGATACAAAATTGGGAATGATAGAGAATGCACAAAAGCTGTTCACCAAACTTCCACTGCCACATGTTGACTGTTTGTCAAAACAATTCAGTGAGTTGTTTTCAATTGTTAACAAAAATGAAGTACAAAAAGCCCCCCTCAAATTTATGTTCAAAATTTAAAACTTTTGGGAAATCCCTTCTGTAAGTTGCTTTTACATTAGCTCTGCTATTTGGAGCTGCTCAGGTCATTTTTGGAGTGAACTGCCCAGACCACAACCTATTTTAAAAATAGTTATTTAAAGTTTAATTTTTGCGCAGCTGGAAAAACAAAGAAGCTGGAACAGAAAGGAAGTACAGAATAGGAAGTAACAAACATTGTGCCTAGGGATCTGTATAGTTTTGTCAGCCAATCTGATGAATGGAAAATGAGATTTAATTATGGACAAATGAAAAGTAATAAGCTTAAAGAAGGGAAATAAGCAATAGGAACATAATAATAGCTCTAACGGAGCAATTTAAAACGGATGTGGGGATACCAAAAACATATTGAAAGGAAAATGATTTCCATACCCATAGGGATGCCTCAACCGGGACCTTGGGTTCATGTCACACTACAGGTGAGCACCATTGCACTATATACTCACAAACACAGGCACTCCTATACACACAGACACACGTATACACAGACACACACGCTCACAGACTTAAAGACACTCTAACTCACATACACACACATATACACTCTCTCTCATACTCACAACCCCCCCCCCCCCCAGACAGACAGACAGACAGACACACACACACACACATATATACATATACGTTTGTGGGGTGAATTTGTACTTGCAGAGTTAATTATGCTTTGCTCAAAAAAATGCATGAATTCATTTAAGACTCTGTTACCTCACTTTTTAGATTAGAATCAGTCTAAACATTATGGCACAGACAGAGAACACAGGGGGCTAACACCTTCAACATATACTGGATTAGTGGTGCTGGAAGAGCACAGCAGTTCAGGCAGCATCCAACGAGCAGTGAAATCGACGTTTCGGGCAAAAGCCCTTCATCAGGATATTGTCTGGCTAACACCAATTGTTACAGTTAACCTGAGAATGTAACTTTTTTAATATAAAAAATGTTTTGTGATTTACACATGAAAGAAGTGAAACTATCATCAAACAGATGAAAGACTCAACAAACAATGGGTGGCACAGTGGTTAGCACTGCTGCCTCACAATGCCAAAGACCTAGGTTTAATTCCTGCCTCAGGCAACTGTCTGTGTGGAGTTTACACATTCTCCCCGTGTCTGCATGGTTTTCCTCCCAAAGTCCAAAAATGTGCAGGTTAGGTGAATTAGCCATGCTAAATTGCCTGTAGTGTTAGGTGAAGGGGTAAATGTAGGGGAATGGGTCTGGGTGGGTTGCTGTTTGGAGGGTCGGTGTGGGCTTGTTGGGCCGAAGGGCCTGTTTCCACACTGTAAGTAATCTAACCTAATCAAGATATTTTTCAAAGTATAATTTCAGTTACATCACACTGTAAACTTCTGTTATAAATTCTGTGTCTTACAAGTGTGTACTCCACAACCACCTGATGAAGGAGCGACACTCCGAAAGCTAGTGTTTCCAATTAAATCTGTTGGACTATAACCTGGTCTTGTGTGATTTTTAACTTTGAAAGGAGAAGGCTTACTGAAATGTTTCCAGAAGAATTTTATGGATCAAAATGTTTTGATCCAGTGAGGAAGAAGGTATTGCAAAATCTGGTTCTCAGGATTTGAATGTGGTCAAGTTGATGAAGAATCATTAAGGGAACATTTAGGGACAGATACTATAATATCATAACATTTAAGTTAGCCATGGAAAGGACAAAAATCAATCTAGAATGAAAATTAGGGAAGGGTCGATTTCAGTGATGTGAAAATGAATATGGAAAGGCAAACTAAAAATAATAATTGACAAGCAAAATCAGAGTAAAACTGCGGGCTGTCGTTAAAGAGGTTTAGGTATGATTGAGGTATATTTCCATAAGCAGGAAAGTCAGGACAAAGTAATCTGGAATTCCCTTAATAATGAAAGAGCGAGAGACTAAGATCAAGCCAATAAAGCTGTTAATTTTATAACATAAGTGAGAAACTGAATATAAAAGTGAAAAAAGAATTGAGAAACAAAGAGAAAACTTAAGCCAAGATTTGCAGCTAACATAAAAGGACATCAAAATCTTCAATGCATATATGATTTGTAAAAGTGTCACAAAAATAAGTGAGACTAATTTGAGATCAAAAAGGGAATTTCACATTACGGCAGAGGGCTTGACTAAGGTATTAAATAACTACTTTATCTGTCTTTATCAAGGAAGAAGCTGCTGCCTGAGGTGTAGTGAAAGTGGAGGTAAGTGACGAACTAGATGGACTAAAAATAATAGTGAAGCATTAGTAAGGCTGACTGTACTTAAAGTTGGTAAATAAAGGTCCAGATTAAATGCTTTTGAAGATAATGAGGGCATATAGAGTCATAGAGATGTACAGCATGGAAACAGACCCTTCGGTCCAACCCGTCCATGCCGACCAGATATCCCAACCTAATCTAGAGCCACCTGCCAGCACCCAGCCCATATCCCTTCAAACCCTTCCTATTCATATACCCATCCAAATGCCTCTTAAATGTTGCAATTGTACCAGCCTCCACCACATCCTCTGGCAGCTCATTCCATACAAGTACCACCCTCTGCGTGAAAAAGTTGCCCCTTAGGTCTCTTTTATATCTTTCCCCTCTCACTCTAAACCTATGCCATCTACTTATGGACTCCCCCATCCCAGGGAAAAGACTATGTCTATTTATCCTATCCACGCTCCTCATAATTTTGTAAACCTCTATAAGGTCACCCCTCAGCCTCCGACACTCCAGGGAAAACAGCCCCAGCCTGTTCAGCCTCTCCCTGTAGCTCAGATCCTCCAACCCTGGCAACATCCTTGTAAATCTTTTCTGAACCCTCCCAAGTTTCACAACATCTTTCCGAAAGGAAGGAGACCAGAACTGCACGCAATATTCCAACAGTGGCCTAACCAATATTCTGTACAGCCGTAACATGACCTCCCAACTCCTGTACTCAATACTCTGACCAATAAAGGAAAGCATACCAAACACCTTCTTCATGATCCTATCTACCTGCGACTCCACTTTCAAGGAGCTATGAACCTGCACTCCAAGGTCTCTTTGTTCAGCAACACTCACTACGACCTTACCATTAAGTGTATAAGTCCTGCTAAGATTTGCTTTCCCAAAATGCAGCACCTCACATTTAGCTGAATTAAACTCCATCTGCCACTTCTCAGCCCATTGACCCATCTGGTCCAGATCCTGTTGTAATCTGTGGTAACCCTCTTCGCTGTCCACTACACCTCCAATTTTGATGTCATCTGCAAATTTACTAACAGTACCTCTTATGCTCGCATCCAAATCATTTATGTAAATGACGAAAAGTAATGGACCCAGCACCGATCCATGTGGCACTCCACTGGTCACAGGCCTCCAGTCTGAAAAACAACCCTCCACCACCACCCTCTGCCTTCTACCTTTGAGCCAGTTCTGTATCCAAATGGCGAGTTCTCCCTGTATTCCATGAGATCTAAGCTTGCTAATCAGTCTCCCATGGGAGACCTTGTCAAGCGCCTTACTGAAGACCATATAGATCACATCTATGCTCTGCCCTCATCAATCTTCTTTGTTAATTCTTCAAAAAACTTAATTAAGTTTGTGAGATATGATTTCCCACGCACAAAGCCATGTTGACTATCCCTAATCAGTCCTTGCCTTTCCAAATACATGTACATCCTGTTCCTCAGGATTCCCTCCAACAACTTGCCCACCACCGAGGTCAGGCCCACCGGTCTATAGTTCCATGGCTTGTCTTTACCGCCCTTCTTCAACAGTGGCATCATGTTTGCCAAACTCCAGTCTTTCGGCACCTCACCTGTGACTATCGATGATACAAATATCTCAGCAAGAGGCCCAGCAATCACTTCTCTACCTTCCAACAGAGTTCTTGGGTATACCTGATCAGGTCCTGGGGATTTATCCATTTTTAACCATTTCAAGACATCCAGCACTTCCTCCTCTGTAATCTGGACATTTTAGAAGATGTTACCATCTATTTCCCTACAGTCTATATCTTCCATATCCTTTTCCACAGTAAATACTGATGCAAAATACTCATTTAGTATCTCCCCCATTTTCTGTGGCTCCACACAAAGGCCGCCTTGCTGATCTTTGAGGGGCCCTATTCTCTCCCTAGTTACTTCTTTGTCCTTGAGATAGCTTTGGCAAATAGAATTAAGGGGAATCTAAAGGGTTTTTACAAATACCTGTTTTGCCCTCCTGATTTCCCTCTTAAGTATACTCCTACTTCCTTTATACTCTTCTAAGGATTCACTCGATCTCTCCTGTACCTGACACATGCTTCCTTCTTTTTCTTAACCAAACCCTCAATTTCTTTAGTCATCTAGCATTCCCTATACCTGCCGGCCTTCCCTTTCCCCCTGACAGGAATATAATTTCTCTGGATTCTTGTTATCTCATTTCTGAAGGCTTCCCATTTTCCAGCTGACCCTTTACCTGCGAACATCTGCCTCCAATCAGCTTTCGAAAGTGATTGCCGAATACCATCAAAATTGGCCTTTCTCCAATTTAGAACTTCAACTTTTAGATCTGGTCTATCCTTTTCCATCACTATTTTAAAACAAATAGAATTATGGTCGCTGGCCCCAAAGTCCTCCCCCACTGACACCTCAGTCACCTGCCCTGCCTTATTTCCCAAGAGTAGGTCAAGTTTTGCTCCTTCTCTAGTAGGTACATCCACATACTGAATCAGAAAATTGTCTTGTACACACTTCAGAAATTCATCTCCATCTAAACCTTTAACACTATGGCAATCCCAGTCAATGTTGGGAAAGTTAAAATCTCCTACCATAACTACCCTATTATTCTTACAGATAGCTGAGATCTCCTTACAAGTTTGTTTCTCAATTTCCCTCTGACTATTGTAATACAATCCCAATAAGGTGATCATCTCTTTCTGATTTCTCAGTTCCACCCATATAACGTCCTTGGATGTATTTCCGGGAATATCCTCCCTCAGCACATCTGTACTGCTATCCCTTATCAAAAATGCCACTCCCCCTCCTCTCTTGCCTCCCTTTCTATCCTTCCTGTAGCATTTGTATCCTGGAATATTAAGCTGCCAGTCCTGCCCATCCCTGAGCCATGTTTCCGTAATTGCTATGATATCCCAGTCCCATGTTCCTTCCTAACCATGCCCTGAGTTCATCTGCCTTCCCTGTTAGGGCCCTTGCATTGAAATAAATGCAGTTTAATTTATTCGTCCTACCTTGTCCCTGCCTGCCCTGACTGTTTGACTCACTTCTGTTCTCAGCTGTACCCCTCTCAGATTGATCTCTTTCCTCACTATCTCCCCCCCCCCCCCCCACCTTACTAGTTTAAATCCTCCCAAGCAGTTCTAGCAAATGTCCCTGCCAGTATATTAGTCCCCTTCTAATTTAGGTGCAATCCATCCTTCTTGTACAGGTCACTTCTACCCCAAAACAGGTTCCAATGATCCAAAATTGTGAATCCTTCTCCCATACACTAGCTCCTCAGCCATGCATTCATCTGCTTTATCCTCCTATCCCTGCCCTCACTAGCTCGTAGCACTGGGAGTAATCCAGATATTACTACCCTTGAGGACCTCCTTTTTAAATTTCTGCCTAACTCTCTGTAATCTCCCTTCAGAGTCTCAGCCTTTTCCCTTCCAATGTCGTTGGTTCCATTGTGGACAATGACCTCCTGCTGGCCCCTCTCCCCCGTGAGAATATTCTGCACCCTCTCTGAGACATCCTTGACCCTGGCACCAGAGAAAGAACACACCATTCTGCTTTTTCTCTGCTGGCCACAGAAACGTCTGTCTGTACCTCTGACTACAGAATCCCTTAACACAATTGGTCTCTTGAAAGCCGACGTACCCCTCATTGCATTTCAGCCAGTCTCAATACCAGAAACTTGGCTGTTCGTGCTACGTTCCCCTGAGAATCCATCACCCCCTACATTTTCCAAAACAGCATACCTGTTTGAAATGGGTATATCCACAAAAGACTCCTGCCCTCAGTGCCAACCTCTCTCACCCTTCCTGGAGTTAATCCATCTATGCGACTGTATCTGAGACATTCCCCCCTTCCTATAACTGCCATCCATCACATACTGTTGCTGTTGCAAATTCCTCATCGCTTCTAACTGTCTCTCCAACCAATCCACTCAATCTGATAAGATTCGCATCCAACAGCATTTGTGGCAGATATAATCTGCAGTAACCCTTAAACTCTCTTTAAACTCCCACATCTGACAAGAAGTACATATCACTACAAAGGCCATTTTTGCTCCTTCACAATCTACAGACCCAGAAAATAACACCATCTTATTTCTCTACAAACACTGCCCCAGGTTAAATTAATAGCTATGGCTTATATTTTAAGTTTAATCAAGAGACTTATCTCCAAAAACATATAATTAAGAAAGAATCCACTGTACCCACTACTGTAGCCTTTCTTTTGGTCAGATTTAAAACAACAATTAACTTATCTAATTCTGTGCTGTGAACTTCGCCCAACAGTTCCTCCAAGATGGTGAAAATTATGGCACCATTCAAATTTTTCCATGTTTCTTAGTGAAAGACTGGTGTCAGAAGACTGGAGACTTACAGATGTCTTGAGTTTGGAAGCAATTTTGGGTTTCCAGCAGCATCTGGTTCCAATGTAGATTCACTGGAATCTGGAGGCGGCAATGGGTTTGAGCCCAGTATGAGACCCAGTGGCATCAGCAACTGCTGCATCACCGAGGTGGGCCCGAAGCAGACTCATGACGTCGGAGGAGTCGAATTTGGGCCAGTTCAGTACCCGGCAGCATCGATATATCTGCACTGGCAAGGTTCAGTGAGGACTCATAGTGGCGAGGGTGTTGGTGGAGGTGGGACGGGACTGAACAGTGGCGACTTTCATTCCAGTGGCGGTGTGGCAAAGGGGACTATGCCTGGCCACCAAGCCCAAGGCCCATGATGAAGCATTTAATAAGAAGGGCTTTTATTTCTTCATTTTTCTGCTTTTTTATTCTACGTTTTAGTTTATTTTTCTGTGTTTTAAGATGGTGCTCAACAGTGCTGACACTATGCAACACTTTTCACCGTATTTTGTAACAAGATACATTTGACAATAAATAAATTAAATTAAATGTCACACGCTTCTTGAAAAAGAGTGTAAATATAAACATCTCAACCATGGTGGAAGAAAAGCTTTTAGAGATTAAAATCTAGCAGAAAATTGGATTAATTGAAGAAAGTCAACTTAGATTTGTTAAAGGCAAATCACTTTCAACCAAGTGGATGAGATAACAGAGGAGTTGATCAAGGTAATACATTTGATACATTTTCAAAAAGCATTTTATATGGAGCCATAAACAAGCTTACTTACAGAGTTAAAGTGCATGGAATAAAAGTGACTGTGGTATCATGAGGAAATCAAGAGTAGTGGTGAATTATGGTTTTTCAGCTTCAAGGAAGGTTTATAATGGTGTTCTCCAAGGATTGATATCACGGCTATTGTATTTCTTGATCGATACTAATGGCCGAGACTTGAATGTGCAGGGCTCAATTTCAAAATTTGCAAATGACACAAAACTTGGAAGTATTATGAACTGTGATGAGGGCAGTGAAAAGTCTTTAGGCCAAGCATACTGCTGGAATGGGCAGACAAATGACAGATGAAATTTAAAGTAGCTAAGGTATGGACTGATACAGTTAGGTAGGATGAACTAGAAAACTGAAATAAAATGAAGGAGCTAATTTTAATGGTGATACAGGAACAGAGAGACAAACACATACATTGCTGAAGGTGGCAGAGCAAACTCAGAAAGTATTTAAATCATAGACGATTCTAGACTTTTTAAATAGAAGCATAGAGTACAAAAGCAAGGAGGTTAGAGTGAACAATTATAAAATATATGGTTAAGTCGCAGCTGGAGTATTGTATCTCCGGGAGCTACACTTTAGGAAGGGCCGAAGAATTAGACAATGTGGAGAAATGATTTTAGAGAATAGTTTCAGCAGTAAAGAGCTTTGGTTAGTCGATCGATTTACTGAATTGCTAGGACTGGAATGCATTGCTTCAGTATGTGGGAAGGTAAATTCAATTGTGGCTTTCAAAAGGGAAGTAGATAAAAATGAATGTAGGACTACAGGGAAGTGCAGAAGAATAGGACCAGCAGGTCTGCATTTGCAGGGAGCTGATGTGGATATGATAGGCCAAATGAGCTCCTTCTGTCTTATCTGTAACCATTTTATGATTCTACATTTGCACCAAATATTTCAGGCATCTATAGTTAAAAAGGCATAATTCAATTAAGGGAGCTATTTCTTTTTTTTACATTCATTCACAGGATGTGGACGCTGCTGGCTAGACCAGCATTTCTTGACCACCTAAACTGCCCTAAGTTAAGAGTCAACCACATTGCTGTGGGTCTGATGTCACATGTGTATCAGACAAGATAAGGATGGCAGATTTCCTTTCCCAAAAGGAATTAGTGTACAATGATTTATTGGTCATCAATTGACCTTGTATTTCAGAAATTAATGCTGGAAATGCATTTAACTTCTCATATGGTGTATGCATGGACTGGTCCTCATGCTCAGAATTATCTATTTTTCAAATAATGAAACAAAATGTATCATAGTTATTTAACAATTGTAAAGGATATTTTTTAAGAAGTGTGATTCGTACCAAGGAAAGCACAATAGCCAACAATAAGCAAAAAAAGATCATTCAGCAGATCAGGCAGTATCAGTGGAGTTAATGCAATTAGCATTTCAAGTCCAGTATGACTCTTCTTCAGTCTGAAGGGTGCGATGCCTGTTATTGCATACTTAGTCATGAGTGCAAATGGTGAGGTATGGTTCTGACGTTCACAACAATACTAGGTGCATGTGGATGCTACGGAGAATGTAACTGTCAAGAATAAGCTCTGATTGAAAGAGATTGTTGGTAGATGTGTGATGAGGATGTGGTAGAGGCTGGTGATGCTGTTCATAGAATCAAAGAATTGCTCCTGTGTAGAAGGAGGCCATTACCCTATTGTGCGTGCACTAAGTTTATTGCCAAGTGCCAATCTCCTGTGTTTTCCCTATATTTGTGTACACCACTCCTATAAAAATAATCATCCAATGCCCTGTTGAATGCCTCAATTGAAGCCGCCTCCATCACATATCCAGGCAGTGCATTCCATATTCTGATTACTCAATGTGCAAAAATATTATTTCTCACATCACCCATGCTTTGTTTGCATTTTAAATCTATACACTTCATTTTCTTTTCTCTGCAGGAACACTATCTACTACTTCCCTATGTACTCTGTCGAGCCCTCTCATAATTTTGTAAATCTCTATTAAATCAAAGAAAAATCCAAAGTAAATAGTCCCACTTCTTCAATCTCTTCTCAACTGAAGTTTCTCATTCCTGGAACCATTCTTGTAAAACACTTCTACACTCTCTCCAGTATATTCACATCTTTCATACAATGTGGCACCCATTACTGTACATAGTATTCCAACTGAAATTTAACATATGTCTTGTACAAGTTCAATATCACCTCTTTGCTCATGACCTCAATGCCCTTATTAATAAAACTGAGAACACTGTATACTTTATTAACTGCTCTGTACACCTGTCTTGCCACTTTCAATGATCTGTGCACATATATACCCAGGTTCCACTGCTCCTGCACCCCGTTTAGAATTCTACTCCCTATTTTATAATGTTTTTCAATGTTCTTCCAATTAAAGTGTATCACTTCAAACTTCTCTGCATTGAACCTCATCTGCAACTTATCTGCCACCTCCACCAACTTAGAATTATAGAATCTCTATCATGTCGAAGCAGGCCATTTGCCCCACTGAGTCCACTTTGACTTTTCAAAGAGCATCCCACCCAGACCCATCCTATCCCTGTAACCTTGTATTTCCTATGGTTAATCCAGCTTGTCTGCACATCCCTGGACACTATGGCCAACCCACCTAGCCTATGAATCTTTGGACTGTGGGAAGAAATTGGAGGACTCAGAGGAACCCCACACAGACATGGGTAGAATGTACAAACTCCACACAGTCAGTCGCTCAAGGTTGGAATCAAACATGATCCCTGATGCTGTCGGGCAGCAGTGCTAACCACTGAGCCACTGGGTTGATGTCCTTTTGGAGTTCCTCCTCACAATTTACAATTCTTCTAAATTTAGTGTAATCTGTAAACTTTGAAAATGTCCCTACATACTAAGATCAAGATTATTGATATAAGTAAGTAAAAGTAAGGGTCCCAAACCAACTTCTACTGCAAACCTTCCTTCAGGCCATAAATATATCTATTAACCATTACTCGGTTTCCTAGTCAATTTTGTACCCACATTGTTAATATCTTTTTTTTAAATCATGATCCCATAACTTTCCTCACAAACCTGTTGTGTAACATTGTATCAACTTTCTTCTAGGACACTATGTATACATGTAACACCATTACCCTCACTAACACTCTATTACCTCTTCAATAAAGCTGCTGCAAGTTAGTTAGACACAATTTCAAATTTAGAAATCCATTCTAACTCTTCTTAATCAACTAACCTTTTCCTAAAATAAATACTAATTCTATACTGAACAATTGTTTCTAGGTGTGGCACAGTGGCGGCATGGTGGCTCAGTGGTTAGCATTGCTGCCTCACAGCACCAAGAACCTGGGTTTGAGTCTAGCCTTGGGCAACTGTCTGTGTGTAGTTTGCACATTCTCCCTGTGTCTGCATGGGTTTCCTCTAGGTGGTCTGGTTTCTTCCCACAGTCCAAAGATGTGCAGGTTAGGTAGATTGGCCGTGCTAAATTGTCCATAGTGTTCAAAGATGTGTAGGTTAGTCAGAGATAAATGTAGGGGAATGGGTCTGGGTGGGTTACTCTTCGGAGGGTTGGTGTGGACTTGTTGGGTCAAAGGGCCTGTTTCAACACCACCAAAGTTAAGCTAACTAGTATATAATTGCTGGGACTGCCCTTACAACTTTTCTTGGATGAAGTTATAGTGTTTGCAATTCTTCAGTTTGAGTTTCCACTTCTGTCACCAAATCCTGGGCATCATCTTCCTCATGTAAAGATAGATGCAAAATATTTACTTAACACCTCAGCCATACCCCATGCCTCAATGTGTAAATCCACTTTATGGTCCCTGATCAGCCCTTCTTAAACCATTCTCTTGGTGTTCATATGCCTATGGAAGACTTTTGGATTTCATATAGGCTGCTAGTTTTTTTGCGTAGTTCCTCTTTGCTTTTCTTATTTGCTTATTCACCCCGTCCTAATCCTTCAATATTCCTGTTGGTCCTTAATTGTACTTTCTGTCCCATAGCTGCCATAGCACAGTTTAATTTCTATCTTGTTTGTCATCCAGAGAACCCTAGATTTGTTTGTATTGCATTTTCTATTAAAGGAAACATAATTCAACTGTACCTGAAAAATCTGCTCGTTGAAGGTGGCTGTTACTGTTTGCCCAGTGACTGTTCAGTTACTGTTTTTGCCCACTGACCACTATTCCAATCAATTCTGCTCAAGTCTGTTCTTGTCCTATTAAAGTCAACACTTCACCAACTGTATTTTCTTAATCTGAGTTGTTACAAGTCATTCTCCAACACCTGAGGAAAAAGTGAGGACTGCAGATGCTGGAGATCAGAGCCGAAAATGTGTTGCTGGAAAAGCGCAGCAGGTCAGGCAGCATCCAAGGAGCAGGAGAATCGACGTTTCGGGCATGACCCCGAAAGAAGTTCCTGAAGAACTTAGTGGGCGGCACGGTGGCACAGTGGTTAACACTGCTGCCTCACAGCGCCAGAGACCCACGTTCAATTCCCGCCTCAGGCGACTGACTGTGTGGAGTTTGCACATTCTCCCCGTGTCTGCGTGGGTTTCCTCCAGGTGCTCCGGTTTCCTCCCACAGTCCAAAGATGTGCAGGCCAGGTGAATTGGCCATGCTAAATTGCCCGTAGCGTTAGGTAAGGGGTAAATGTAGGGGTATGGCTGGGTTGTGCTTCGGCGGGTCGGTGTGGACTTGTTGGGCCGAAGGGCCTGTTTCCACACTGTAATGTAATCTGTTAAAAAAAGGGGCTCATGCCCGAAACGTCGATTCCTGCTCCTTGGATGCTGCCTGACCTGCTGCACTTTTCCAGCAACACATTCTCCAACACTCTCCTGACCCTTAGGGCTCAATGATCACTGTCTCCTAAATGTAATCCCACTGACACTTGATCTACTTGGCTCACCTCATTTCCAAGGATCAGGTCCAACAATGCACCCTTCCTTTTTGGTCTGTAAATATACTGCTAGAGGAAACTCTCCCAAACACAAGCTAAGAATACATGCCGCTTACACTACGAGCATCTCAATCAATATTTGGGAAATCATTATAGCCACTCTATAATGTTGGCATTTCTCTGTAACTTCCCTTCAGATTTGTCCTCAACATCCTTTCCAATCTTGGTGGTCTACAGACTGCATTGAGCAATGTTACTGCAACTTTTTAAATTATGTGACTTTCGCCAAATTGAGTCTGTCCTTGGACCCTCTGAGACATCTTGCTTCTCTAGGACTGAAGGAGGATGGGGAAAAAATTGTGGCTGTAAGAGCGGCTCCTTTTTTGAGGTATTTTAGGTGTTGGAGGTGATTTCCTTGAATTCCAGGAGCAGCTGTTACTGTTTTATATACTGTTGTATTGTTTTGGAACTTTGAGGGACAAGAGATCAAAACAACGGCACTTTTAAAAGGAGGAAGACAGACAAAGGCAGTGACCACGTGGTCAAAGAAAGAAACCTATACTACTGTCTGACTGTGCAGTGAATCTGCACAGTTACTGCCTTTGCTGTTTGAGTTCATGTACTTATGGACATTGGAGTGCATCTAGGAAAAATGAACAAACAGCAAAATTCACAACTGACCTTGAAGGAAGCTGTATGGGAAAGCTAGGGGCTGTTGCCCGAAATGTTGATTTTCCTGCTCCTCGGATGCTGCCTGAACTGCCGTGCTTTTCCAACACCACTCTAATCCAGAACCTGTATGGGAAAGCTCACAGTGCAGGAACAGACAATCAGATTACAACGGGATCTTGATCAGATGGGCCAATAGGCTAAGAAGTGGCAGATGTAGTTTAATTCAGATAAATGTGAGGTGCTGCATTTTGGGAAAGCAAATCTTAGAAGGACATATACACTTAATGGTAAGACCCTAGGGATTGTTGCTGAATAAAGAGACCTTGGAGTGCAGGTTCACAGCTCCTTGAAAGTGGAGTTGCAAGTAGATAGGATAGTGAAGAAGGCGTTTGGTATGCTTTCCTTTATTGGTCAGAGTATTGAGTACAGGAATTGGGAGGTCATGGTGCGGCTATACAGGACATTGGAATATTGCTTGCAATTCTGGTCTCCTTCATTCGGAAAGATGTTGTGAAACTTGAAAGAGTTCAGAAACCCAGGATGTTGCCAGGGTTGGAGGATTTGAGCTAGAAGGAGAGGATGAATAGGCTATGGCTGTTTTCCCTGGAGCATCGGAGGCTGAGGAGTGACCTTTTGAGGTTTACATAATCATGAGGGTCATGGATAGGATAAATAGACAAAGTCTTTTCCCTGGGGTGGGGGAATCCAGATCTAGAGGGCATAGGTTTAGGGCGAGAAGGGAAAGGTATAAAAGAGATCTAAGAAGCAACCTTTTCACGCAGAGGGTGGTACGTGTGTGGAATGAGCTGCCAGAGGAAGTGGTGGAGGCTGGTAAAATTGCAATATTTAAAAGTTGTCTGGATGGTTATATGAATAGGAGGAGTTTGGAGGGATATAGGCCAGGTGCTGGCAGGTGGGACTAGACTGGGTTTGGATATCTGATCAGCATGGATATGTTGGACAGAAGGGTCTGTTTCTGTGCTGTACATCTCTATGACTCTATGTGCATAGTTTTTAAGTGGAGCCTTGCTGTAAATCTACAATAGTGAGTAGATTTGGTTCTTTTTTGATTATATGTTTTATTGAGATCTGTGTCTTGATTAAATTTTAAAAATATAAGCTATAAGTATTAAATTAGCCTGGAGAAGTTTTTTTAGAGCAATAAGAGGGTGCTGTTTTCTGAGTCTGTGGATTGTGCAGGAGCAAAGGTAGCCGTTAGTAGAGTGACGTGCTGTTAGGTGTGGGAGTTTAGGGAGAGTTTTCATGTTACTAATGATTATGTCTGCAGGAAGCGTCTTTGGTTGCAAATCCTATAAGATCATGTGGATCAGCTGGAGCGGCAGTTAGAGGCAATAAGGAATTTATAAGAGCTAGGGGATGATGCATGGCATTCTTGGGAAGGGAGAAAAGCAGCAGATACAATCAAGTAGATGGGTTAACTCCAGGAGAGGTAGGAGGGGTAGACAGGCACTGCAGCAGTCTCCTGTGGCTATCCGCATCTCAAACAATTATTCTGTTTTTGGAAAATGTAGGGGGTGATGGAACATAGCACGAACAGCCAAGTTTCTGGTACTAAGAATAGCTCTAATGTAATAAGGGTACATTGGGTTCCAAGTGATCAATTGTGATAGGGTATCCCCTAGTCAGAGGCACAGAGAGATGTTCTTGCAGGCCATGAGTGAAAATTCAAAACGCTCTGTTGCCTCCCTGGTGCCAGGATCAAGGATATCTCAAAGAAGGTGCAGACTGTTGTCAAAGGGGAGAATGACCAGCAGGAGGTTGTTGTACACATTGCAATTAATGAGATAGGTAGGGAAAAGGATGACTTTCTGAAGGGAGAATATAGAATATAGGAATAGGGCAATAGAGCAGTTGAATGCATGGCTGAGGAGTTGATGCAGGGGAGAAGGGTTCACATTTTTAAATTATTAGAATCTTTTCTGGGGTAAAAGTGACCTGTACAAGAAGGCTACATTGCACCTGAATTGGAAGGGGTCTAATATACTGACAGGGAGATTTGCTAGAGCTGCTCAGGAGGATTTAAACTAGTAAGGGAAATAGTGAAGAAAGAGATCAATCTAAGATTGGTACAGTTGGGAAAACGAGCGAGTCAAGCAGTCAGGGCAGGCAGGAAGAAAGCAGAGAACAAAGTAGGACTGATAATTTCAACTGCATTTATTTCAATGTAAGAGGCCTAAAAGGGAAGGCAGATGAACTCAGGACATGGTTAGGAACATGGGACTGGGATATCATAGCAATTCGAGATGTGGCTCAGGGATATACAGGACTGGCAGCTTAATGACCCAGGATACAAATGCTATAGGAAATATAAAAAGTGTGTGTGGTGTGTGTCTTTAGTAGTGGTGGTGGTGGTGGTGGGGGTGGGGGGCGGGGGGCAAGAGAGGAAGGGGAGTAGCATTTTTGATAAGGGATAGCATTATGGCTGTATGTAGGGAGGATATTCCTGGGAATACAGCCAGGGAAGTTATTTAGGTGGAATTAAGAAATAGGAAAGGGATGATCACCTTATTGGGATTGTATTATAGACCCCCCCCAATACTCAGTGGGAAATAAGAAACACATTTGTAAGAAGATTTCAGTTATCTGTAAGAATAATAGGTGGTTATGATAGGGGATTTTAACATTCCAAAATAGACTGGGATTTCCATTCTGTTCAGTGTGTACATGAAAATTTTCTGATTCAGTATGTGGATGTACATACTAGAGAAGCTACTATAATTCTATTAGTTTTAAAATAGTGATGGAAAAAGATAGACTGGATCTAATAGTTGAAGTTCGAAATTGGAAGAAGGCCAATTTTAATGGTATGAGGCAAGAACTTTCAAAAACCGACTGGGGGCAGATGTTCGCAGGTAAAGGGATGGCTGGAAAATGGGAAGCCTTCAAAGTTGAGACAACCAGAGTTGTCTGGTTGTATTATAGACCCCCTAATAGTCAGAGGGAAATTTAGAAACAAACTTGTAAGGAGGTCTCAGCTATCTGTGATTTTAATTTTCCAAACATAGACTGGAACTGCCATAGTGTTAAAGGTTTAGATGGAGAGGAATTTGTTAAGTGTGTACAAGACAATTTTCTCATTCAGTATGTGGATGTACCTACTAGAGAAGGAGCAAACCTTGACCTACTCTTGGGAAATAAGGCAGGGCAGATGACTGAGGTGTCAGTGGGGTCCAGCAACCATAAGTCTATTAGATTTAAAATAGTGATGGAAAAGAACAGACCAGATCTAAACGTTGAAGTTCTAAATTGGAGAAAGGCCAATTTTGACGGTATTAGGCAAGAACTTTCGAAAGCTGATTGGGGGCAGATTTTCACAGGTAAAGGGACACCTGGAAAACGGCAAGCCTTCAGAAATGAGAAAACGAGAATACGGAGAAAGTATATTCCTGTCAGGGTGAAAGGTAAGGCTGGTAGGTATAGGGAATGCTGGATGACTAAAGAAATTGAGGGTTTGGTTAAGAAAAAGAAGGAAGCATATGTAAGGTATGGACAGGATAGATCAAGTGAATCCTTAGAAGATTATAAAGGAAGTAGGAGTATATTTAAGAGGGAAATCAGGAGGGCAAAAAGAGGATAGCTTTGGAAAATAGATTTAAGGAGAATCCAAAGGGTTTTTACAAATATATTAAGGACAAAAGGGTAACCAGGGAGAGGATAGGGCCCTTCAAAGATCAGCAAGGTGGCCTTTGTGTGGAGCCACAGAAAATAGGGGAGACACTAAATGAGTATTTTGCATCAGTATTTACTGTGGAAAAGGATATGGAAGATATAGACTGTAGGGAAATAGATGGTGACATCTTGCAAAATGTCCAGATTACAGAGGAGGAAGTGCTGGATGTCTTGAAACAGGTAAAGGTGGATAAATCCCCAGGACCTGATCAGGTGTACCTGAGAAGTGATTGTTGGGCTTCTTGCTGAGATATTTGTATCATCGATAGTCACAGGTGAGGTGCCGGAAGACTGGAGGTTGGCAAACGTGGTGCCACTGTTTAAGAAAGGGTGGTAAGGACAAGCTAGGGAACTATAGACCAGTGAGCCTGACGTCGGTGGTGGGCAAGTTGTTGGAGGGTATCCTGCGGGACAAGATGTATTTGGAAAGGACTGATTAGGGATAGTCAACATGGCTTTGTGCATGGGAAATCATGTCTCACAAACTTGATTGAGTTTTTTGAAGAAGTAACAAAGAAGATTGATGAGGGCAGAGCAGTAGATGTGATCTATATGGACTTCAGTAAGGCGCTCGACAAGGTCTCCCATGGGAGACTGATTAGCAAGCTTAGATCTCATGGAATACAGGGAGAACTAGCCATTTGGATACAGAACTGACTTGAAGGTAGAAGACAGAGGGTGGTGGTGGAGAGTTGCTTTTCAGACTGGAGGCCTGTGACCAGTGGAGTGCCACAAGGATTGGTGCTGGGTCCTCTACTTTTCATCATTTATATAAATGATTAGGATGTGAACACAGGAGGTGCAGTTAGTAATTTTGCAGATGACACTAGAATTGGAGGTGCAGTGGACAGTGAAGAAGATAACCTCAGAGTACAACAGGATCTTGATCAGAAGGGCCAATGGGCTGAGGAGTGGCAGATGGAGTTTAATTCAGATAAATACAAGGTGCTGCATTTTGGAACACCAAACCAGAGCAGGATTTATACACTTAATGGTAAGGTCCTAGGGAGTGTTGCTGAACAAAGAGACCTTGAAGTGCAGGTTCATAGTTCCTTGAAAGTAGAGCTGCAGGTAGATAGGGTAGTGTAGAAAGTGATTGGTATGCTTTCCTTTATTGGTCAGACCACTGAAAATAGGAGTTGGGAAGTCATGTTGCGGCTGTACAGGATGTTGGTTTTTGCCATGTTTGGAACACTGCGTGCAACTCTGGTCTCCTTCCTTACAAAAGGATGTTTTGAAACTTGAAATGGTTCAGAAAAGATTTACAAAGACATTGCCAAGGTTGGAGGATTTGAGTTACTGGGAGAGACTGAATATGCTGCGGCTGTTTTCCCTGGAGCATTGGAGGCTGAGGGGTGACCTTATGGAGGTTTATAAAATCATGAGGGGCATGGATAGGCTAACGAGACAAGGTCTTTTCCCTGGGGTGGGGAGTCAAGAACTAGAGGATATAGGTTTAGAGTGAGAGAGAAAACATTTAAGAGAACCTAAGGGGCAACCTTTTCACACAGAGGGTGGTGCATGTATGGAATGAGCTGCTAAAGGATGTGGTAGAGGCTGGTATCATTCCAACATTTAAAAGGCATCTGGATAGGTATATGAACAGAATGAGTTTAGAGGAATATGGGCCAAGTGCTGGCAAATGGGACTAGGTGAGGTTAAGATATCTGGTCAGCATGGACGAGTTGGTCTGAAGAGTCTGTTTCTGTGCTGTACATCTCTATGACTGAAACACCTCCTTAAACAATACTAAAACACCTCCTTGTTTACCTCATTTCTATCTCTCCTGAAGAACTTACATTCAGGAATATTTAATACAGTCTTGCCCTTCCTTGAGCCAGGTCTCTGTCACTGCCAAATCATTATTCTAAATTGTAATCCTCATCTGTAACTTCCCAACCTTATTTCCTATGCTCCATGCACTTATATGTATGCACATTTATTCTGTTTTAGACTTCCTTTTTTTCTCCCTTACCTCTCTCAGTTCACCTAGTTATGATTCTCTATGCTAGTGTAAGGCATTTTCTAAGTATTTTGCAAGCCCTCATATTCTCCTCAACTATTCTTTGGTGATTCAATCGCCCTGCCACCTTAGTTTAACTTGGAAATGAGGTGGGCCAAGTGGATCAGTGTTAGTGAGGGAACATTTAGCCCTCCCAATGACACTGGCAAAACGTCCCTCATCATTCCCCATTGCAAAGGGGCATTTTACTTGTGTATTACCCTGTTGGTATGTTGTCACATTTGAAGATACATTCACTGACCTTACTACTCGTACAAAATCACTTATTTTTTAATGGCCCTACATTCTGGTCCTCGGGGTTAATTACTGGCATTATCCTCCACAATTACCCACGTCCACTACCTTTTGTGGTAGATGATCTCTTGGCTACCTCCAGGTACAGAACACTTTTCTTACTTTACACCTCCTGCACTAAGACCTCCATAGCATCAACTTAAACCTTGGAGGCCCATTTTTCATGTTATGCCATTCTTCAGTTGTTAGATTCACTTTGTGTCAGAGTTATACAGCATAGAAACCAGGCCCTTCAGTCCATGTCAACCAGATATCCTAAACTGATTGTTTCCATTTGCCAGTATTTGGCCCATATCCCTCTAAATCCTTACCATTCATGTACACATCCAGATGCCTTTTAAATGTTGTAATTTAAAACTTTATATCCACCTCCAACACCACCTCTGGCAGCTTGTTCTATAAACACATGACCCTCTGCATAAAAAAGTTGCCTCTCAGATCCCTTTTAAATCTTTCCCTTCTCAGCTTTAGACTCCCCTACCCTGGGAAAAAGACCTTAGCTATTCATCCCATTCACACCCTTCATAATTTTATAAACCTCTGAAAGGTCACCCCTCAGCCTCTGGCGCTCCAGTGAAAAAAGCCACAGCCTATTCAGCCTCTCCCTATAGCTCAAACACTCCAATCCTGGCAACACGCTAATAAATCTTTTCTGAACCCTTTCAAGTTTAGTATCTTTCCTATGAAGGGACAAAATTGAACACGGTATTCTAAAAGTGGCTTCACCAATGTCTTGTACAGCCGCACCATGATGTCCCATCTCCTACAGTCATTGCATTGACTAATGAAGGCAAGCCTGCCAAACATCACCTTCACTGCCTTGTCTACCTGTGACTCCACTTTCAAGAAACTATACACCTGCACCCCTAAGTCTCTTTGTTCAGCAGCACTTCCCAGAGTTCTGCCATTAACTATATAAGTCCTGCCATGGTTTGCCTTAGCAAGATGCAAAACCTCATATTTGTCTGCCACTCTTAGGCCCATCAGGTCAAGACCTCCTGGTACTTTGAATAGTCTTCTTCACTGTCCTCTACATCACCAATTCTGGTGTCATCTGCAAACACATTAACATGTTTGCCAAAATATTCCCCTTTGTGTGCTGTAGGCTAGCTTTGAATAGAACTACCCACTAATAATATGACACCATTCTCAGACTTACATAACCAATAGTGGCTGCTTAGCGCTGGCTGAAATAATTCAAAGTAGTACACAGTACGAAGTTGATGCGGTCACTGCTTTTCATTGAATGGGTTCGAGTTGATCGCAATCCACACGCCTTTTTTTCGGGAGGGAATTACATTTACATTTATGGTACACCATACTATCCAAGAACATCGCAAAGTATACGAACAAAACGAAACGTGCAATTTCCGATTAAATTAGATTCTTCTCGATATCTCATGTGCAGTCATATTTTAATGTTCCAGTCTCCGGCCAACTGCCTGTTTGGTCAAGTAGGCTTTAATGTGTCAAAATGCTTTACAGCCCATGTCAGTGCCTCTGACATTGTTAGCAATTGGAAAAATAACAGGGGAATCGTTGGACCATTCCCTCCGGGCAGAAGTTCGAGTGTGATAGGAGGATTTCAGTACAGACAGAGGCAGCTAACTGTTTTCAACCAGATTTTCGATTTGTCACAAATATATCATTGACCTTTCGAAACGGTTTGCAGCGCCATCCGACAGCTTCGACTCAGAAGTCACCAAGGAGATAGCGCCATTTTGAAACAACACCCAGTACCCTCCGCGCCGCTGACGTCATATCCGGGCCTGGCAGAAGCGCTTCCTTTTTGTCTGCGGCCTCGGAAAAGTGTGTTCATCTGAGGCCAGGTCCTCGGTCAGGATCCGCTTTCATCCGTGTCTGGGACGCCTCATCTCCACTCAAGATGACCGAGCAGATGACCCTTCGCGGTACCCTAAAAGGCCATAGTGGCTGGGTGACACAAATCGCCACCACGCCGCAGTTTCCCGACATGATTCTCTCCGCGTCCCGAGGTACCGTTAGGGGATGGGAGGGGAAGGCAAGAGGACTGGGTGCGGGCTCCATTTGCCGCCCAAGCCGCATCGATTAGCCTTTTCCAGATGATATATTTTATCATGAATGCCTCTCTCTCTGGGACCAGTTATGTTCAAACTTTTTGATTTGTTGGCTGGAGTTGTTGGAGGTTACACGTAAGCAGTTTTACGGCCCTCCACCGATTATAGGCCTGGCTCCCTCAGCGGATTGCAACAAGTCACTGCTGCTGGACCCAAGTTGGAATGCAGCAGAACCACGTTGTGTATGCATCAGGCAGCTTAAACTGCAAACCTTATCTTGCATTTATTTTGAGAGCTCAATGCGTTAAGGTTAATTGCCGACCTGTAGGCTTTAACGTGTCAAAATGCTTTACAGCCCATGTTTAACTTATGTTTGCAAATATGCCAACATTTGCACAATGAGCAACAATGTGAGTGCTGTCTTATTTCTGAAGTAAAGGAACGTTATAACAACGAAAGTTTTGTCATGCGGAAAGTCTAAAACAAAAAAACTGGAAGTATTGGGAACCGGTAGAATCTGTGGAGAAAACGGACACGTTAATGTATTCTTCTCAATCCTATTTGTTCTCAATCCTGAACAGGCAAATAATATTTGTAGGAAAAAAACCTTTCATATCAACTTTTTAAAAGTATTGAAATCTGAAATGTTAACTTGTGCTTTACAAACATTTTACAAATGTTTCCAGACCTGCTGAAAGCTACTGTATTTTGCTTTTGTAACTTGTATTATTTTATTGTATGTAGTGTAGTAAAAGGTCCCAAGGAATTTTGCAGGAATGTTACTAATTCTGTTCCTAGCTTTTGGGTAAAAGTGAGCTATTTGATTTCAGAAAAAACTTCATGCATTCCATCAGTTGTTCACACCCTAGCTCAAAAGTAACTTCATTTTAATATGGCAAACTGTTACCTTAATCTAAATACTGTGTTTTATAACTTTGTTTGCTCACAGATAAATCTATCATCATGTGGAAACTAACTAGGGATGAGACCAGCTATGGTGTGCCACAGCGTTCCCTCAGTGGTCACTCTCACTTTGTTAGTGATGTAGTCATTTCTTCTGATGGTCAATTTGCCCTTTCCGGCTCCTGGGATGGAACTCTACGACTTTGGGATTTGACAACGTAAGAATGCAGATAATTTATTGTTTGTGATCAGATTTTTAATATGTCGATAGTAGCCATGATGTGAAGGTGTTGGACTGGGGTGGGCAAAGTCATGCATCTCTCAATACCAGGGTATAGTACGACAGGTTTATTTGAACTCGCAAGCTTTTGGAGCACTGTCCCTTCACCTGGTGTTGTGCAACTTGAGGTCAACTCATAGAGATGTACGACATGGATACAGCCTACAGCACCTGATAAAGGGAGACTACACTGGCTTTTTTCAGGCTTCAGATCACAGAGTAATAGAGATGTACAGCATGGAAACAAACAACCTTTTTGGTCCAACTCGTCCCTGCCGACCGGGTATCCTAAATTATTCTAGTCGCATTTGCCAAAATATGACCCATATCCCTCTAAATCCTTCCTATTCATATAGCCATTCAAATGTCTTTAAATATTGTAATTGTACCAGCCTCCACCACTTCCTCTGGCATCTCATTCCATGCATGTGCCACAATCTGTGAAATGTTGCCCCTTTGGTCCCTTGTAAATCTTTCCCTTCTTACCCTAAACCTATGCCTTCTACCTCTGGACTCCCCCATCCCAGGACAAAGACCTTGTCTATTTACTCTATTCATGCTCTTCATGATTTTACAAACCTCTAGCCCTGGCAACATCCTTGTAAATCTTTTCTGAACCCTTTCAAGTTTCACAACATCCTCTTGGAGGGGGGCCAGATTTGCACACAATATTTCAAAAGTGGCCTAACCAATGTTCTGTCCAGCTCTAAATTGACCTCCCAACTCCAATACCCAATGCTCTGACCAATAAAGGAAAGCATACCAAATGCCACCTTCACAATGCGTGCGACTCCACTTTCAAGGAACTATGAACATGCACTCCAAAGTCTCTTTGTTCAGCAACACTTCCCAGGACATTACCATTAAATATACAAGACCTGCTGTCACATTTATCTATATTGAACTCCCATCTGCCACTCCTTTGGCCATTGGCCCACCTGAACAAGATCTCGTTGTACTCTGAGACAAGTTTTGCTGTCCACTGCGCCTCCATCTGCAAAGGTACTAACTATACCTCCTATGTTTACATCCGGGTCATTTATATAAATTATGAACAGCAGTGGTCCCAGCACTGATCCTTATGGCATTTTTAACAAATGTAAAATAATCTGTTCAGTGAACATTTTAAATATTATTGATAATTGTATGGTATCTGTTCCAAAGAAATTAATGAGTTGTTTTTGCTTGATCATTTGCCATAATTAAGTATTTTTTCTTACTACTTGAGATGATTAGTATAATTCCTTTTCCAGGGGGACGACTACCCGGCGATTTGTGGGTCATGCCAAAGACGTGCTGAGTGTTGCCTTTTCAGCAGATAATCGCCAAATTGTGTCCGGTTCCCGTGACAAGACTGTAAAACTGTGGAACACTCTGGGCGTTTGCAAATACACAATCCAGGTAGCTTAGGTTGCATTTTACTATTCCTAGCATGGCTATTACACTGTGGAGAAAAAAGTCTCCATTCTGTTATCATGTATTTGATAATTCTGTGCAAAATTCGCAGGAAGCTAAAGCAGCTGAAAATGTTATTCAAATCATAAATATTAACTTTAGGCACCTACAAATGATCTTTCACTTTGGCGTTGCCATGTATTTAAATGCATTCCTAGTCTTGTGATTGGAAATAGGCTGTCAACTCCTTGAGAATTAACTTAACAGTTCATCTGAGTGTTTCATTCATTACCTTTCCACCTGAATTGAAAACATGCACTGGTAACAATTGTTTTATTCATGAAATATGGCTAGAGTGTGTTCTGAACTGTGTAGTAAATTTGTATTGATAGTGTCAATACAGTGGCTAAGCAAGTATGGCACAGAGTTAAGTTCTAAATTATAATTCTAGTTAATTCTTTTATTACCGTAAATTGTGCTTGATGCTTAGCTGGGTTTGGTTGTTGATTCAATTTTTTTGGTAAAATCGTTGAAATAAAATGGATGGGGTTGCTACATAAATAGAAAGGGGAGACATTGGAATTAACAATATTGAAAGGGAAAAGAATGAGATTCTGAAGGGAGGATACAGCAAGTTAGGCAGGAATTTAAAAAGGAGGTCCTCTAGGGTAGTAATATCTGGATTACTCCCAGTGCTACACGATAGTGAGGGTAAAAAATAGGACGGTAGAGCAGATGAATGCGTGATTGACGAGCTGGTGCAGGGGAGAAGCATTCACATCATGGGATCATTAGAATCTCTGCTGGGGTATAAGTGACCTGTACAGGAAGGACTGATTGGACCTGAATTGGAAGGAGTCTAATATACTGGCAGGGAGATTTGGTAGAGCTGCTTGGGGGGAGTTAAACTGGTACGGTGGGGGGAAATAATTAGATTAGATTCCCTACAGTGTGGAAACAGGCCCTTCGGCCCAACAAGTCCACACCGACTCTCTGAAGAGTAACCCATTGAGACCTGTTTCCCTCAGACTAATGCACCTAACACTATGGTCAATTTAGCATGGCCAATTCACCTGACCTGCACATCTTTGGACTGTGGGAGGAAACTGGAGCACCCGGAGGAAACCCACGCAGACATAGGGAGAATGTGCAAACTCCACACACAGTCACCTGAGGCTGGAATCTAACCTGGGATCCTGGTGCTGTGAGGCAGCAGTGCTAACCACTGTGCTGCGGTGCCATGGAGATCAATCTGAGACTGGTATAGTTGCAAAAAAGAGCAAGACAAAACAGTCAGAGCAGGCAAGAACAAAGCAGAGAACATGGTAGAACTAATCAATTAAACTGCATTTATTTCAATGCGAGAGGCCCAACCGGGAAGGCAGGTGAATTCAGGTCATGGTTAGAAACATGGGACTGGGATATCGTAGTAATTACAGAGACATGGCTTGGGGGTGGACTAGGCTAGCAGCTTAATGTTCCAGGAAACAAATGCTGTAGAAAGGGTGGCCAGAGAGGAGGGGGATGTAACTTTCCTTTTGTTGAAAAGGAATGGCATTATGGCTATATGTAGGGAATATACTCCTGGAAATACAGCCAGGGAAGTTATTTGGATGGAACTGAGAAATAGGAAAGGATGATCACCTTATTGGGATTGTATTATAGACCCCCCCAGTACTCAGTGGGAAATTA
This sequence comes from Chiloscyllium punctatum, assembly GCF_047496795.1. Lineage (NCBI taxonomy): Eukaryota > Metazoa > Chordata > Chondrichthyes > Orectolobiformes > Hemiscylliidae > Chiloscyllium > Chiloscyllium punctatum. Next base: position 41,525,454 of record NC_092758.1, read on the forward strand.
AGAAACATATTTGTAGGGAGATGTTAGTTATCTGTAAGAATAATAGGATGGTTATGGTAGGGGATTTTAACTTTCCAAACAGACTTAAACTGCCATAGTGTTAAAGGTTTAAATGGAGAGGAATTTGTTGGGTTTGTACAGGAAAATGTTCTGATTCGATATATAGATGTACCTACTAGACAAGCTGCAAAACTTGACTGACTTTTGGGAAATAATGCAGGGCAGGTGACTGAGGTGTCTGGGGTGGGTGGGGGGGGAGCGCAATGAATCACAATTTTATTCGTTTTTAAATAGTGATGGAAAAGGATAGATTGGATCTAAACGTTGAAGTTCTAAATTGGAAGAAGGCCAATTTTGATGTTATTACGCTAGATCTTTCAAAAGTTGATTTGGGGGCAGATGTTCACAGGTAAGGGGGCAGCTGGGAAATGAGCATCCTTCAAAAATGAGATAACAGGAGTCCAGAGACAGTATATTCCTGCTAGGCTGAAAGGAAAGGCTTGTAGGTATAGGGAATGCTGGATGACTGGAGAAAGTCAGGTTTTGGTTAAGAAAAGGAAGGAAGCATGTGTCTGGTAGAGATAGAGTGAATCCTTCGAAGAATATAAGGTACTTGAGGGAAATCAAGAGGGCCAAAAGGGGATATGAGATAATTTTGGCAAATAGGTTAGGGAGAATCCAAAGAGATTTTATAAATACATTAAGGACAAAAGGGTAACTAGAGAGAAAATAGGGCTTCTCAAAGATCAGCAAGGCTGCCTATGTGTGGATCCACAAGAAATGGGGGAGATGCTAAATGAGTATTTTGCATCAGTGTTTACTGTGGAGGAGGACATAGGCGCTATAGAATATGGGTAAATAGATGGTGACATTTTGAAAAATGTCCATATTACAGGGGAGGCGGTGCTGGATGTCTTAAAACACTTAAAAGTGGGTAAATCCTCCAGATCCCAGCTGCCAGTCCTGTCCATCCCTGAGCCAAGTCTCTGTAATTGCTATGATATCCCAGTCCTATGTTCATCTGCCTTCCCTGTTAGGCCTCTTGCATTGAAATAAATGCAATTTAATTGATCAGGTGTTATCTAGAACTCTGTGGGAAGCTAGGGAAGTGATTGCTGGGCCTCTTGCTGAAATATTTGTATTATCGATGGTCACAAGTGAGGTGCTGGAAGACTGGAGGTTGGTTAATGTGGTGCCACTGTTTAGAAAGGTGGTAAGGAAAAGCCAGGGAACTATAGATCAGTGAGCCTGACATCAATGGTTTGCAAGTTGTTGGAGGGAATCCTGAGGGACAGGATTTACATGCATTTGGAAACTGATTGGGGATAGTCAACATGGCTTTGTGCATGGGAAATCATTTCTCACATACATTATTGAGTTTTTTTGAAAAAGTAATGAAGAGGATTGAGATCAGAGCGATGGACATGATCCAAATAAACTTCTTCAGTCAGGCATTTGACAGGTTCCTTGTTGTAGTGGTTAGCAAGTTAGATCTCATGAAATACAGGGAGAACTAGCCATTAGGGAACAGAATCTGCTTGAATGTAGAAGACAGGGGGTGGTAGTGGAGTGTTTTTCAGAATGAAGGCCTGTGACCAGTGATGTGCTTTCTTTATGTCACTTACATAAATGATTTGGATGTGAACATAGGAGGTACAGTTAGTAAGTTTGCAGATGGCACCAAATTTGGAGGTTTAGTGGACAGCGAAGAAGGTTATCTCAGTGTACGACAGGACCTTGGTCAGATGGGCCGGTGGGCTGAGAAGTGGCAGATAGAGTTTAATTTAGATAAATATGTGGTGCGGCATTTTGGGAAAGCAAATCTTAGCAGGATCTATAGGCTTAATGGTAAGGTCCTGGGGAATGTTGCTGAACAAAGAGACCTTGGAGTGCATGTACGTGGTTCCTTGAAAGTGGAGTCACAGGTAGATAGGATAGTGAAGAAGGCGTTTGGTATGCTTTCCTTTATTGGCCAGAGCATAGAGTGTGGGAGTTGGGAAAGCATGTTGTGGCTGTACAGGATGTTTGTTAAGCCACTTTTGGAATATAGTGTGCAGTTCTGGTCTCCTTCCTATTGGAAGGATGTTGTGATACTTGAAATGGTTCAGAAAAGATTTACAAGGATACTGCCAGGGTTGGACTGTTTGAGTACGGGGAGAGGCTGAATAGGCTGGCTGTTTATCCTGGAGTGTCAGAGGCTGAAGGGTGACTCCATAGAGGTTTATAAAATCACGTGGGGCATGGATAGGGTAACTAGACAAGGTCTTTTCCCTGCTATGGGAGAGTCCAGAACGAGAGGGCATAAGTTTGAGAGCAGAAAATATTAAGGGACCACCTTTTCACCAAGAGGATGGTGCATGTATGGAATGAGCTGCCAGGGGAAGCGGTGGAGGCTGGTACAATTATAACACTTTAACGGCATCTGGATGGGTATACAGATAGAAAGAGTTTGGAGGGATAGGGGTCAAGTGCTGGCAAATGGGACTAGATTAGGTTAGGATATCTGGTCAGCATGGACAAATTTAGGGTCTGTGTTTTTGTGCAGTAAATTTCTCTGACTCTGCAAGCAAATATAAGTGAACATTCTCAAGCTTAACAGCGTGCTTGGTATCTCTCAAATTGCTTAATTTTTAATATGATGGCCTAAATAGCTGGGACAGCTTTCTGAAAATTTACCTTCCGAATGAGACTCTGCTTTTAAGATTAGCAGGAACAAAGATGAGGTTGGCCATTTTTACTGGCCGAGCACTGGGATGTGTTTGATAGTGTATTGTAGCCAGATTTGCTTACTGAGTTGGTACGGAAGCAGGTTGTGAGCAGGATACAATTTGTGATATTTTGGCAGAAGTATGGGGAGAAAATATTTGCTGTGAAGAATAGGAAAGCAAAAAATTGAATGGAGAAAGGCTTCAGTGCTGGTTTACAGAAATCTGGGTGGCAACTTTAATGAATCGCAATTGTTAGAATGCAGAAGCAGCAAGTAATTATGGGAAGTAAGACAGAATGTTGGCTTTTAATGCACAGGTGAAAATGTGTTGCTGGAAAAGCGCAGCTCTGATCTCCAGCATCTGCAGTCCTCACTTTCTCCTCGAAGATTTTAATACACAGGGCACAATATAAACCTGTGTTCTGCCACCAGGTGAAAGCATAAATGCTGGAGATCGTAGTGGCACAGTGGTTAGCACTGCTGCCTCACAGCACCAGAGACCCGGGTTCATTTCCCGCCTCAGGCGACTGACTGTGTGGAATTTGCACGTTCTCCCCGTGTCTGCGTGGGTTTCCTCCGGGTGCTCCGGTTTCCTCCCACAGTCCAAAGATGTGCAGGTCAGGTGAATTGGCCATGCTAAATTGCCCGTAGTGTTAGGTATGGGGTAGATGTAGGGGTATGGGTGGGTTGCGCTTCGGCGGGGCGGTGTGAACTTGTTGGGCCGAAGGGCCTGTTTCCACACTGTAAGTAATCTAATCTAATCGTAGCGGATCAGACAGCATCCATGAGGACAGAGCAAGCTGACGTTTCGAGTCTAGATAACTCTTCATCAGAGTTACGCCCAACCATAGCATAAATGCTATCCCCTCCACACTTCACTTCACTTCAGCTCTGAAAAAGAGTCATATAGACCCAGCATCAACTTGTTCTCTTTCCATGGTGCTGTCTGACCCGTTGTGAACTCCAGCATTTTTTGTTTTCAGTACAACATCTGCAGTAATTTGCTCCTACATTCTGCTAGAATGTGTTGGTCAACCCATACCCAGAGTACAGTTTGGGTCTCAATTACAAAGGGATATACAGGACTTGCATTCGAGACAGTTCAGAACGGTTCAGTTGGATAATTCCTGGAATGAGTGGTTGATTTGAGGAAAGTTGGACCTTTGGCCTCAGTTGAGAAGAATGAGTAGTCTTCTTGAAAAGTACACTTCGGAGGCTTGAAAGGTAACTAATGAAACTGTTTTACCTTGTGGAGAGGTCTAGAAATATTAGGCAGTTTCAGAACAGAAGGATCCCTAATTAAAGAAATGTCTTGATCTGTTAATAATTGGAATTGTTCACCCTTAGTGTGGGAACTCTCTCCCATTCATTATTAAGTTAGGCAGATTTATTTTGATGTACCTTGGAGTCTGGTTATGGAGAGCAAACAGAAAAATGGATTTGTAGTCTATTTTATTAAATGGCAGAGCAGACTTTGAGGTATGGATTTGATGGTAAGTGGCCTTCAGCTCCATTCTTTTAATTGATAGACTGAGTTGTGAAATTGCAGGGCTGGTGACAGTTGAAAACATTGCAAATCTTGTATTAATGTTCCATTTTGAAATTTTGCTCAACTTTTTCTCTTTTATAGGATGAATGCCACAATGAATGGATATCTTGTGTTCGCTTCTCTCCAAATAGCAGCAACCCCATCATTGTCTCCTGTGGCTGGGATAAATTAGTTAAGGTAAGAGGAGATGGATCTAGATGTATGTTAGGGGTAGAAAGACGCTTGTGTTAACAGAGTATGTTGGAAATTGCTTTTATTTTCTGCTTAGATGGATTAATGTTTGGGTGTGCACTTGTGTCAAGAATGGGTTGCTAAAGATCTGAAAACGAAGATGAATTAAACAAGTTAAATGTTGATTTTGTTGAAAATCATAGTTTTTGTTCTCGAGATTGCCAAGAAGGCTGGCTGTACCTACTTGGTTTCTGTTCCTTCTATGAGTTGAGCTAACAGGAATTTCATTGGTTCCCACCAGACACACCATTAATTTCTGCTAGTTCATGTTAATTTCTGTAATAATGTTGTGTTCCATTGCACAGCATGTAATTTCTTGTATAAGAACAAATTACTACAATACTGGAATCTGTATGGAAAACAACAAACAGGGAATCGCAGCAGTTCAGACAGCATCCATGGAAAGAAAGCTAAAGTTTCAAGTCTAGATTTTTTTTCATTAGAGCTCTGAAGGGTCATCTAGACGTGAAATATCAGCTTGCTGTCTCCGTGGGTGCTGTATGACCCGCTGTGATCTCCAGCATTTGCTGTTTTCAGTAAATTTATTTTATACTTGGTTTCTTAGCAGAGCATTCACATCATCCTGAACGTCTATGACTTGTCTGTGGTTCAGTACTGGTTATTTTTCATTTCTGTTCCTTTTACAGCTAGACTCAACGCACTGCTCAGTGTTTCTCTCCATATTTTGTAATCCTTTGGCTTGCTGTTGATTTTAAACTGATGTCATACCAAAGCTGTCTTTCGTTCTCATGCCTTTTTTATTCTGTTTTTCATTAGTTTAACTATATTTGGAAGTTTAGTAATATTTGACTTTTATATATGTTCTCAGTTTTTTTTTGGGGGGGGGGGAATGAAAGTAGTTCGTTATGTTTGGTTGTGTGTAATCTTAAGATGTAATTTGTATGATGGACCCCCCCCCACCTTGTTTTATTCAACCCTAAAATGGGTTTGCTTATATTTTATTTGATACTGTAAAGATAGGCTCACCTGTGAAAAGTTGACCCTTTTTTTCCTCTAATTAGCTTTACTGTCATATGTACTCAAAAGTTTGTAAGTTGCCACTTAACAGTGTCATTTTGGGTACAAAGATACCTAGGTACTACAACTTAAGTTAGATTGTTGCAGTGTAAGCATGTCACCAGCATACTCTGGATCTAAGATGGTGCTGTATCTCAGTAGAATCCTTTGTTACAGAATAGAGAAATGAAGAAAGAAAATTGTATTACAGCTATACATCATATAACCATAGGTGGGAAAAACAAAAGACAAGTTACAAAGACAAAGATCACAATCTTTGAGGGTGCCGTGTTCTTTAATCTTCCAAATATTTTCCTTTTATCCAAATTGGAATTTTGAGCTTCATGTATGATTCAAGGTCTCTGTTTACTTGAAATGTCGTTTAAGTATGTGATGAACAGGATTTTCAAAGCACGTGTTTAATATTTGAATGTGTTCTCCTTATTCCAGGTTTGGAACCTAGCCAACTGCAAACTGAAAACAAATCATATTGGACACTCTGGCTACCTGAACACCGTTACGGTTTCCCCTGATGGATCCCTGTGTGCTTCTGGAGGCAAGGTAGATCTCTCTGGTTTATCATGATTATTAACATGGAAAGTAGATCTTTCTTCCCATTTGATTAAGTGACTAAAACCGTTGGCAACAGCTTTCAATTGAATAATGTATTTTTGTGAAGTGTTTGACTTCTGTTGTTTTATGTTCTCCTATCGCCACAGTATTTTAAGACGATCCTTAGATGTTTAGTTTCAGAGGTAAAATATTTGAAAAACAAGCTGGTAGAAGTTCTTGCACGTAATGGTTTTGAATTTGCAAATTTGAAATGTCAAACATTCCTGATTGTTTTTTTTTTTGTGTGTAGGATGGTCAAGCCATGTTGTGGGACCTCAATGAAGGCAAACATTTGTACACATTAGATGGTGGTGACATCATCAATGCCTTGTGCTTTAGCCCCAATAGGTATTGGTTGTGTGCTGCTACAGGCCCAAGCATTAAAATCTGGGTAAGGACTCTGGGGTTGACATGGACCTTTCCTTCTGAATGTTATAGGTTTTAATACTTTTTTTTTTACAGATGTAATTTTTATACTGAATTAATTTTAGAACAAACCCTTGGAATTGTAAAATGTTTTTAACAGTACTGGATTAAACTTCAGATTAAAGTATTTGTTCAAAATAGACCCTGTTTTCTGTCTCTGTTAGTTCAAAGCTTTGTGACTTGTAATGTTACTATCTGGTTCCTCTTGTTTATGGTCTTAACATTTGAAAAGTACTATAATTGGTAATATAGTAATGGTCAGCCTTTTTGAACTTAAAAGCAGATTGAAAAGTATTGCTAAATTAAAATGTTTACTTGAAGTTGCATTGTCATTTAAATGCTAGTTTTCCAAAATATGCATGTTTTCTTGAATGGTTTTATATTGGGTTCTAATTGTGAATGTAAAGTAATACCATGTATGAACTGTGCACAGGACCTGGAAGGAAAAATTATTGTGGATGAACTACGTCAGGAAGTGATTAGTACCAGCAGTAAAGCAGAACCTCCACAGTGTACATGTCTGGCTTGGTCTGCAGATGGACAGGTATCTTTTCATTTGAATTTTTTTTTCATGTGTGTCCAAGATCCTGGTGATTATATTCATTCACTGACTTGTTTGGGTGTGATTGCAAGTCCTGCAAATATGAGGGATAATGGACAGTATAATTTTTGTCATGCCAGTTGTTAAATGCACCTGGTTATTGAATGTTCTTGTGTGTGGCTAAGTTACACAAACTATGATGTTAGTAATTTTTTAAAAATAGAAATTACTTTAGTATTAGATTCTAGTTTGTGAATCTTGAGATCAGAATGAAAGCCATATTTCTGCAACTAAATGTTGTGTTTTTTTTTTGTTTTCCTTCAGACGTTGTTTGCTGGTTATACTGATAACCTCATCAGAGTTTGGCAGGTTACCATTGGAACAAGATGACCACTTCCTTGCAAGAAGATACAGAGAATCTTTACTTGTTCAGGCTGATCTGAAATAAAATATTGCCTGTTTTCAATGTGTCTGAATTTCAGTCTGAGTCTGTAGTCTTCCCTTGTGAATTTCTTTTTTGAGATTTCACAACTGATTTAACTAGTCTCATGATCAGAAGACTAGTTAATCAAATATTAGTTATGTATGCATAACCCTGATTGAATTACTTAATTGTCCAAGATTTTTCCAGTTTGCTAAATATTATGTCTAATTAAAACCTGGACTGGATTGATTAGGAACTGATTTCACATGAGACCTGAATGGATAGATGGAATGGGCTTTATTTAGCTGAATAGTTGCACTTTTGTACTACCTGAATTGCAATGATATTTTCAAGAATTAGTGCTGATCTTGTAATTCATGCTCTGACATATGACTGTCTTTTCCTTGCTGGATGTGGCTCGGGGTTATTGCCAGTCTCCAGTCATGTTTTTCATGGCTCTTTCTGAGACTTACTGTAGGCAAATTTTGCATCAAACAGATTTTATAATGTATAAATGTTTCAGTCTTTTCTGGTGCAAGTTAAGTTATTGCTAATATGTAGTGGGTGTGTTGAGGTTGGCAGAATTTGTCAACTTCTTGATATTAGATCTAGCATGTCACTGGATTAGTATAGAAACCTCTATGCAGCTGACATTTAATCTTTATAGTGTATATTATTTTGAACATGTCTGAAATTGTTCCTTGCCCCAACAATTATATTCTTTAGTCTTTATGTGCACTAAAGCTAACTTTAAAGATTTGCGTTCTAAATGTGCTGCTGGATCTTTATTGCATTGGTCATGAGCAAGAAATGTGACTTCTGGTGAATAGAAAAGTGAATTTTACAAATGAAATGAAATGAAAACTGCACATTGGAAATTTTTTTATGCCAGGAATGCACAGATGCTCAATCCTCACATGAGGGGTTCTGGCTAGCATTTTTATCTGTATGTTATCAGTTGTTTTGCTTAAGCAAATTGGTTCTAAATCTTTAGAGTTTGTACTTGAAAGCTAATATTCTGTCAATGTTTTCATTTACATAAGGCTATTCAGTAATTTTTTTATTAGCTTTATTTGACCTGTGGATGCTTCATTCACTAAACTGGAATTCATGTGTGGAATTTTCTTTAAAAAAGTAGTTGGGACATGTCACATGTGCAATCTTTAGAATACACTGAGGAAATCTATTTGGCCCTTTGTATCTGTTCTGGCTCTATGCAAGAGCCGTTTAACATGGGTGCAGTTGGGAAGGTTTAACCTAATATTTGCAGTTCAGTTAGTCTGGAAGTTTTAAGGTCAAAACTTTTTTTTTGACCTCCCTTTAGATGATTCACGTGTGAAAATGGAAATGTGTATCAAACATATTTGAAATTGCTGCTGAATGCTGTCAAGTTTACTTCATCACAAAAATGGTGAATAGCCTTAACCAATAACATTCAGCTCCACTATTCATGTAAGCTTGCATAACCTCATATTTCCCCATGTTACATTCCATGTGTCAAATTTTTACCCATTTGCTTAACCTTGTCTACATCCTTCTGCACTGTCATCCTTCCCATTTGTTTTTGTCATCCACAAACTTGGCTACATCACATTCACTTTCCTCATCCAAATCATTAATATATATCTTAAATAATTGAAACCTAGAATTGATCCCTAGAACATCACTAGTTATAGCTTACCATCCTGGAAATGACCCCCTTATCACAATAATTCTTCTGTTGTTGTGGTTCTGTTTGCCAAGCTGGGAATTTGTGTTGCACACATTTCGTCCCCAGTCTAGGTGACAGCCTCAGTGCTTGGGAGCCTACAGTGAAGCGCTTCTGTGTTGTTTCCGCCGGCATTTATAGTGGTTTGTCTCTGCCGCTTCCAGTTGTCAGTTCCATTCCTAGACATGATGGTACAGAGAACACTGAACTGAGAATTCACCACCAAGGTATACAAGAAAGCCACACACACAGACCAAGTCCTGAACTACGAAAGCAACCCACCCCAACACACAAAAGAAGTTGTATCAAGACACTGTTCAAAAGGGCTGCAGCACATCAGAACTGCAAAAAGAGGAAGGATTTATTATAATTGATTCTCAAAACATTTTCCCATTATCCAATGTTAAGCTAGTTGTGCTGTATAGTTATCTGCTTTTTTTTTTGTCTCCCTACCTTTTTTTTTAATTTAAAGGTTTTACTTTGGCAGTTTTTCAATCCTCTGGAACACTTCCAGACTCTAACATTCCTTGAAAATTTGCTGCCAGTGCATTCACTATCTCTAGCTACTCCCTTTAATGCCTTAGGAAAAGATCATAAGACATAGGAGCAGAAATTAGGCCATTAGCCCATGGAATCTGCCTTTCAATCATGGCTGATTAGTTTCTCCACGCCATTCTCCCACTTCCTCCCCATGACAATCAAGAACCTATCTATCTCTGTCTTAAATACACTATAACCTGACCTCCACAGCCTTCTGTAGCAGTAAATTCTGTAGATTCCCATTAGGTCCAGGGACTAATTGGTTTTTAGTTCTGTTATTTTCCTTCATACTTTCTCACGAGTGATAGTCATTCTGTTTATTTCCTCTCCTTTTGTCCCTTGAATATTTGGTTATTTTGGGATGCCTTTCTCATTTACTGTGATGAAGGATGCAAAGTACTTATTCAACTCCTCCCATTTCCTGATTTCCCCAACCTTTTTCTCTAAAAGGGTCTGTGTTCACTTTCATTTCTCATACTTTTACAGAATCTTTTGCAAGTAATGTCAAAACTGACAAGTTTTACCTTTATAGTAAGTTTTGAGAAAATTTCAGCTTAGCGAGCAAACCTACATCCAAAACCTCAACCTGAGCTACAAAGGTTCGTTTCCAGACGTTTTGTTACCTTACTAGGTAACATCTTCAGTGGACCCCATGTGAAGCACTGCTGAAAATACCTGCTTTCTATTTATTTGTTTGGGTTGCAGCAGACAGCAGGAGTTTTCAGCATTGCTTTGCATGCAGTCCACTGAAGATGTTACCTAGTAAGGTAACAAAACGTCTGGAAATGAACCTTTCAGCTCAGCGATCAAACTTCCTTCCAAACGTTTTACCTTCAGTTTTTATATTCTCTTTTTATTTTTTGGTTGTCCTTTGTTAATAAAACTTTTCTAATCCTTTGCCTTGCGTAATGACAAGGATTCATGTTATTTTTTTTTTCAATCTGCTGCTATCCTTAACTTCCCTTATTAGCTATGGCTAGCTTATTCCCTATCTTGAATCCCTCCTCACTGGGAAGCTACAGAGAAAGAGAGAGATGGGAGCAGGGTGATGAAGTGGGGATAGGTGATGACAGGTAGAGGGCACAACCTGATTGGTTAGTGGGAGGAATGAATCCAGTTGCTGGAAGAGAGGGGTGAGGGGAGTCAAGGGGAGGGAGATTATTTGAAAACTCAGTATTGAGTACCCTGGGCTGTATGGTGTCCAGGCAGAAGATGAGGTGTTGTTCTTCCAATAGGAGCTGGGGTTTGTCTTGGCAGTGGAGGAGGCCAAGGATGGTCATGTCAGAAAGGGAGTCGTGCGGGGAATTGAGCTGGGAGGTCCTGTGGACCCAGCTGCGTTGCTCAATGAACCATTCCCTAAGTGTATGTGCAGTCTCCTTGATGTAGAGAAGACCACTGGGAGCACCTGATGCATCAAACTAGGTTGGAAGAGAGGCAGGGGAACCTCTGTCTCACCTGGAAGGGCTGGTTGGGGCCCTGGATGGGGATGAGGGGGAATGGTGTACAGCGGATTTTGCATCTTTTCTGGTTGCAGAGGAAGGTACGTGAGAGTTTGGTGGTGGGGGTGGTATGAACAGAGGCCCATTGGAGGAAACGGTTCTTGCGGAAGGCAGAGAGGGGAAGATGTTCTTGGTGGTGGGGTCTATTTGGAGTTGGTGCAAGCGTTTGAGCACGATGTGTTGGATGTGGAGACTGATGGCGTGGTAAGTGAATACAAGGGGAACTCTTTATTGTGTTGGGGTGGTTCAGAGCAGTTGAACAGGAAATGGAGGTGGAGCAGTGGAGGGATGTCTGGATGACAGAAGGGGAAAAAGCACATTGTTCAAAATAGTTGAACATCTGGGATGCTCGCGAGTGGAATGACTACTCATCTGAGCAGATTCAGCAGAGGAAGTGGGAGAATGGGATGGAGTTAGATGGAGGAATTGGGAAACATCTCCTCCCACCCAGTACCCTGCAATCACCCACAACTTCCACCCCACCCTCAAATTCACTTGGTCCACCTCGGACACCTCCTTCCCCTTTCTTGACCTCACCATTTCCATCTCCGGTAACAGTCTTTTTGGATGTGGAGCTGAGGCCACAGGAAGATGAGCCATGATCTTATTGAATGGTGAGCAGGCCACATGGTCTACTCCTGTTCTTAGTTCTGTACACAATGTTTAAATATGTAGAACAAACAAACCCAACACATTTCCTACAAATGGAGAAAGTGAGGACTGTAGATGCTGGAGATCAGAGTCGAAGAGTATGATGCTGGAAAAGCACGGCGAGTCCAGCAGCATCCGAGGTGCAGGAGAATCGACGTTTTAGGCATAAACCCTTATGCTCCTTGCATGCTGCCGGACTGGCTGTGCTTCGGCCCACATTTCCTACAACGCGACTATATTTGCATACATTTGAGGCGTCGGAGGGTCTGATAACTGGACAGACTCTCATTTACAGCTAAGTGTAGATATGGAGTTGAATGTGGGTGGATTTTCATTTCCAGGAGTCGGCAAGTGCCAATAGCTTGAGTTTCCCTGCAGGAAAATGAATGCAGCTTGTTGGAAATTATACAGCAGGGCAATTTATGCAAGTGAGATATTAACTCTAAAATAACTTGCCCTCAGTGGAAACTGATAGGGGATCGGTTGCTTCTGCAAAGTCTCCTGGGAGAAGGACAGAAACACGAAGTGTTCCTTAGCAACCAGCTGTAGACAAGGGCAATGAGGGAGAATTGCGCCGTGTTTTAAATACCGACGCAAATAACCAGTCTTTCTCGGATCCTCATTTTTCTCGCCGCCACTGCAGTGTTGCTCGCCCGTTGTGAGGTTTGTCCCGATCTTGTGCAACGGGCATTGAACAATGGACGGAGTGCAGGCTGCTACAGCAATCCATGTGGAGAGCACTCTCGCTCTGATCAAACCCGACGCCATCGAAAATGCCAATGAAATCGAAGATATAATTCTCCGATCCGGCTTCACCATTCTTCAGGTACATTGTGTGGTGTGTCCTGGGCATTGCCAGTCAATGCAACTTTTACAGCCACACAACACGTTGAATTCCGGGTATGAATGTTTTACTCTCAATACAACTTATTAAGGACGGCTTGGGGGAAAAGATGTCTTTCATCTTTTTTTTAGTTGTTTTAAAAAATGCCGCATTCAGTTTATTATTCGCAATTTTGTTTCACCGTTTAACTTGTAAATGCCGTTAAATATCAAAACTAAAGAGAGATCTACTGTAAAGGGCAAATTTTGCTACTTTTTTTTCTGAAACCTTCTGGCTAACACCACAAAGCAGAGTAGTTAGTGGTGACGGTAATAAATTGATTTTCAGCCGAGATTGAAGTGCAGCGCAGTAACCCCAAATTGATTCTTATTCGGACCGTGGCTGTTTTAAAGGAAAGAGCTCAGAAATAGGAATCAGGCACTACCTAAATCTGAGGCAGAGTAATGTTAGACTGCATATACGTAAATGCATGCAGTGTGGTAAAATAAGTTTGGTGAGCTGCAGGCGCAAGTTGGTCATCTGAATTAATGGTTTACATCAAAAGGTTGGAGCGGAAGTAGACTATTTGGTCATAGTTATAGAGATGTACAGCATGGAAACAGACCCTTCACTCCAACTCGTCCATGTTGACCAGATATCCCAACCCAATCTAGTCCCACCTGCCAGCTCCTGGCCCATATCCCTATAAACCCTTCCTATTCATATACCCATCCAGATACCTTTTAAATGTTGCAGTTGTACCAGCGTCCACCAAAATGCCAGAGGAAACATCACAGAAGTGCTTCACAGGAGGTTCCCAAGCACTGAGGATGTCACCTAGACAGGGGTCGAAACGTCTGCAACACAAATTCCCAGCTCGGCGAACAGAACCACAACATCTTTAAGTTCTATGACAACTCCAGGAATAGAAGGGCTTGATTACTAGTGCACTACTCCTGTGAGTTGTGACAATGTGTAGGGAAAGCATCCAGGCTTCCTGAATGTCTAAAGTTATATAGTTTTAAATGAGCAAGAAAAGGCTGGCTTACGACAAATACCTGTACCATTTTCATTTTACCATTGAGAATCAAATTGAATAGATAAGGTTCAGAGAAAATACAAAATAGCAATACGGGGCACAGGAAGTTTTGGAGAATAGAGTCATACAGTCATATAGCATGGAAATAGACACTTTGGTCCAACCAGCCCATATCCCTTCAAACCCTTCCTATTCATGTATTCATCCAAATGCTTTTTAAACGTTGTAATTGTACCCACATCCACCACTTTCTCAGGAAGTTCATTCTACACACAAACCACTCTCTGTGTAAAAATATGCTCGTTATGCCTTTTTTAAATATTTTCTCTCTCGCCTTAAAAATGTGCTCTCTCATCTTGAAATTCTCCATCCTAGGGAAAAGACAACTAACATTAACTCTATCTATACCTCTCATGATTTTATAAACTTCTATCAGGTCGACTCTCAACCTCCTAAGCTCCAGTGAAAAAACTCCCAGCCTATCTAACCTTCCTTTATAACTCAAACCGTTCATACCCTGCAACATCCTGGTAAATCTCTTCTGAACTCTCTCCAGCTTAACAATATCCTTCCTGTAACTGGGCAACCAGAACTGTACACAGTATTTACGAAGAGACATCACCATTGTCCTGTACAATCTCAACGTGTCTTCCCAACTTCTTTACTCAAAGGACTGAGCAATGAAGGCAACCATGCCAAATACCTTTTTAACCATCACTCTCTACATGAGATGCAAACTTCAAAGAATTATGTAAAAACCAAAAGAACTGCGGATGCTGTAAATCAGAAGCAAAAACAGAAGTTACTGGTAAAGCTGGTCTGCGAAGAAAAATCAGTTAATGTTTTAGGACCGGTGACCCTTCCTCAGAACCATTCTGAGGTAGAGCCACTGGATTGGAAATGTTAACTCTGATTTTTCTTCACAGTTGCTGCTAGACCTGCTGAGCTTTTCAAGCAACTTCTGTTTTTGTTGAGTTATGTACCGGCATCCCTAGGTTCCTCTGTTCCACAACATGACCCAAGGCCCTATCATAATTGTATAAGCCCTACATTTGTTAATAGATTAACGTAAGACTTAAAAATTTATAAATACAAAAAATAAAAGTAGTGTAGGGTTTTTGGTAACCAGAAAAGGTCATTGTATTCCTTCTTTGATAAAGATAGGAAACAACTTCTTTGGGAAAGGTTTATAATATAGAGCTCTACATAGTTGTAGTGTTGGGCAAAATATACAGCAGGAAACTGGAGATGTATGGCGCTTGGAATAGGGGAAGATAACTATTGAAACCTCAACTGGAAATACTCAGAAGAAAATACCTATCATTAGGAGCAGTTAATGAAACTTCATTCTGGCATTGATTGAAAGGCATTAGATTGTCCAAAGTTTACTGTCTAGGGAAATAGGATAAAACTCACTATTAAAATTTGGGAAGTGATGGATTAATTTTTATTTGTTCTAAGTAGCATGTTTTGGTTTGAGATGTGAAAAATTATTAAGTTTTATTTAAGACAGATAAGTTCATGTTTGACATGGAATTGAGATCAGGAAAAGCATGTTTTGTTGTAACCACATCTCAAACTTAATTCCTACCAGTAGTTATATTATTGAATTAAAAACTGCTCTCACTTATTTAGTCACCAATTCTCACATTTTTAAAATATGTATGATATTGACAACTTTTTTTCTCGTTACAGAAAAGGAAAGTATATTTGAGTCCAGAGCTGTGCAGTGATATTTATGCTACACATTATGGAAAAATATTCTTTCCCAGTTTAACAGCATTCATGAGTTCAGGACCAATAATTGCCATGGTTATTGCCAGAAATCAAGCTGTAGCATACTGGAGGGAGTTGATTGGACCTGCAAATAGTGTAAAAGCTAAAGAAACTCATCCAGGCAGGTAAGTGATCTTGGAATTTAGCTCGTATGAGGTAAATCTGTTGCCAACTATAGTGGATACCCATTGTTCCACAATGATTGAGTACATGTATAGGGTGGTTGTGTGGGGTGTTGGGTAATCTAATCGGCCAGTCAGGGAAAAGTAAATTATGTAATTGATATAATTCTGTTACGTAATTGGTATATTCCTGTTAATGTCCTACTGTGTGGAAGATAGGCTAAGATTCTTTATTCTCCACAACAATTTCTGAAATCTGAAATCATAGAGTGGGCTAAATGTTGTGATTTTCTCACTTGGAGATGATGTTTTGGGTCTCTTCAATGATAAATTCACTAAGTTATAAATCAAAAGCTAATGTCATTAAGAGTTGAGGGCATTTTTAGTTACATTTGAGCACTTTGATAAATTCTTTAGCATTTAAAATGCTCAATACAGTTTCTGTTCTAAAATATTGTCATCAGTGCTGCAGTTTTATACATTAAAAATAACAATAAAATATATGACCCATTTGACCTGTTTTATCAATGTCTGCCTGTTTCAGTATTAGAGCAATATACGGCACTGATCACCTCAGGAATGCTGTACATGGGAGCGAGAACTCCTCAGCAGCAAAGAGGGAAATCCAGTTAATTTTTCCTAACAGTAAGTCTTTAATCTGGTGGGTAATCTTGATTTTTTTGATGTAATAGCAAAAATTGTCACATTTTATATGTTCTTATCTCTTGGTGCCAAAATGACAAGCAAAATAACTCAAATGGGATTCATTTGGATGAAGGGCAATGGGAGAGCTGCATTACATACTTGGATTAAAAGTGATAAGAAATTGAACGCTTAATGGAAATATGTAGAGTTTCCCTGAAATAAGTTAAACTCCTTGTCGTTAAGAGAAAAGAAATATGCTCTGGTTTCTGGGGTCTATCATTCATGTTAGTGTAAATTGTGTATAAAATGGGTGTGAATGAATGGGCTATTTAAATTTGCATGTAGCCTTCAAGAGGACATTTCAGCTCACAAATTTTAGCATTATACTGGGAGACAAGCAGAAAAAGAAATGCAGTGGGTTGATTGTTCAGGTCGCTATCAAATAACTTCAATTTGTAACATGTCATTGAAGTAGCACATTAGATATCAAGACACAACGTTCCCAAAGTCATCACAAAGTTAAAGTTTTTCAAAGAAAGCAACATTCCCAAACTATCTGATTTTCAGATCCAGGTTGAGAGAAAGCATCGATCAGGTTTCTTTGTTAATTAGATTCTAGCTAAACATTTCATATAGATGTATTAACCTATATAAATTAAAACTTTAAATTCCTTAGAAGCTCCCCCTTACCTACAGACAAAAATTGGGGAAAAAAATACATCAGGTAGAGGGAGAACCGGAAAAATAGTTCCATTGTCTTCGTTCACAAGATGTATTGAGTTTGTTCTTACTGATCTGAAAGTTTTTCCTTGACCTTCCTTTTCCCAGACCTTCCATTGGTCTGCAAAAGGTGCAGGATGGCTGTTTCACTTTTGAAAGATGGATAACTTATCCAATTCAAAGTCATAAGTTGCAGCATTTGCTGAAGGAAATTGGGAGAGGTACAGACAAGGGAAGCACATGGTGAGGTCAGTGCAGGAGAGAGACAGAGAGAAAGAAACTGACAAAACAGTGAACTTGCACAGTTACTGCCTTTGCTGTTTGAATTCATATATCGCTGGACATTGGAGTGCGTCTGGGAAAATTAACAAACAGTGAAATTCACAACTGATCTTGGAGGAACTGTTTGGGTGAAGTCACAGCACTGAAACAGATAAGTGAATAGTTTTAAGTATGGCCTACAGAAAGTCTGCAGAAGTGAGTAGAGTGGGTTCTTTCTTGATTATATGTTTTTTTGAGATACGTCTCTTGATTAAACTGAAAATATAAGCCATAAGTATTGATTTAACCTGGAGCAGTGTTTTGTAGAGGAATAAGACGGTGTTATTTTCTGGGTCTGTAGATTGTGAAGGAGCAAAAATGGCCTTTAGTAGAGTGATATGCACTTCTTGTCAGATGTAGGAGTTTAAGGAGAGTTTACGGGTTACTGTGGATTATATCTGCAATAAATGCTGTTAGTTGTGAATCTTATCAGATTGAATGGATTGCTTGGAGAAACAGTTAGAGGCAATGAGGAATTTGCAACAGCAACAGTATGTGATGGATGGCAGTTATAGGAAAGGGGAAAGGTCGCAGATACAGTCACATAGATGGGTTAATTCCAGGAAAGGTAAGAGAGGTAGGCAGTTCATGCAGGAGTCTTCTGTGGCTATCCCCATTTCAAAAAGTATACTGTTTTGGAAAATGTAGGGTGTAATCGATTCATAGGGGAATGTAGCATGAACAGCCAAGTTTCTGGTATTGAGACTGGCTCTAGTGCAATGAGGGGTACGTTGGGTTCCAAAAGATCAATTGTGTTAGGGGACTCTCTAGTCAGAGATACCGACAGTTTCTGTACGTCTGTGTCTGTGGCCAGTAATGAAAAATCAGAACGGTGTGTTGCATCCCTGTGCCAGGATCAAGGATATCTCAGAGAGGGTGCAGAATGTTCTCATGGGGGAGAGGGGCAGCAAGATGTTATTGTCCACATTGGAACCAATGACATTGGAAGGGAAAAGGTTGAGATTCTGAAGGGAGATTACAGACAGTTAGGGCAGGAATTTAAAAAGGAGGCCCTTGAGAGTAGTAATATCTGGATTACTCCCGGTGCTACGAGCTAGTGAGGGCAGGAATAGGAGGATAGAGCAGATAAATGCATGGCTGAGGAGCTGGTGTAGGAGAAGGATTCACATTTTTGGATCATTGGAATCTCTTTTGGGGTAGAAGTGACCTGTACAAGAAGGACGGATTGCACCTAAATTGGAAGGGGACTAATGTACTGGCATGGACATTTGCTAGAGCTATTCAGGGGGTGGGACCCAGGAGGATACTGAGGAAAGAGATCAATCTGAGACTGATACAGTTGAGAACAGAAGCGAGTCAAACAGTCAGGGCAGGCAGGGACAAGGTAGGACTAATAAATTAAACTGCATCTATTTCAATGCAAGAAGCCTAACAGGAACTCGGCATGGTTAGGAACATGGGACTGGGATATCATAGCAATTACAGAAACATGGGTCAGGGATGAACAGGACTGGCAGCTTAATGTCCCAGGATACAAATGCTACAGGAAGGATAGAAAAGGAGGCAGGAGAGGAGGGGGAGTGGCGTTTTTGATAAGGGATAGCATTACAGCTGTATTTAGGGATGACATACCCAGAAATACATCCAGGAATGTTATATGGGAGGAACTAAGAAATAAGAAAGGGATGATCACCTTATTGGGATTGTATTACAGACCCCCTAATTGTCAGAGGGAAATTGAGAAACAAATTTGTAAGGAGATCTCAGTTATCTGTAAAAATAATAGGGTGGTAACTTTCCAAACATAGACTGGGACTGCCATAATGTTAAGGGTTTAGATGGAAAGGAATTTGTTAAGTGTGTACAAGACAATTTTCTGATTCAGTATATGGGTGTACCTACTACAGAAGCTGCAAAACATGACCTACTCTTGGGAAATAAGGCAGAGCAGGTGACTGAGGTGTCGGTGGGGGAGCATTTTGGAGCCAGTGACCATAATTCTATTAAATTTAAAATAGTGATGGAAAAGGACAGACCAGATCTAAAAGTTGAAGTTCTAAATTGAAGAAAGGCAAATTTTGACGGTATTAGGCAAGAACTTTCAAAAGCTGATTGGGGGCAGATGTTCGGAGGTGATGGACGGATGGAAAATGGGAAGCCTTCAGAAATGAGATAACAAGAATCCAGAGAAAGTATGTTCCTGTTAGGGTGAAAGGAAAGGCTGGTAGGAATAGGGAATGCTGGATGACCAAAGAAATTGAGGGTTTGGTTCAGAAAAAGAAGGAAGCATATGTCAGGTATAGACAGGAAAGATCAAGTGAATCCTTAGAAGAGTATAAAGGCAGTAGGAGTATACTTAAGAGGGAAATGAGGAGGGCAAAGAGGGGACATGAGATAGCTTTGGCAAATACTATTAAGGAGAATCCAAAGGGTTTTTACAAATATATTAAGGACAAAAGGGTAACTAGGGAGAGAATAGGGCCCCTCAAAGATCAGCAAGGCGGCCTTTGTGTGGAGCTGCAGAAAATGGGGGAGATACTAATCGAGTATTTTGCATCAGTATTTACTGTGGAAAAGGACATGGAAGATATTAAATGTAGGGAAATAGATGGTGACATCTTGGAAAATGTCCATATTACAGAGGAGAAAGTGCTGGATGTCTTGAAACGCATAAAGGTGGATAAATCCACAGGACCTGATCTGGTGTACCCGAGAACTCTATGGGAAGCTAGGGAAGTGATTGCTGGGCCTTTTGTTGAGATATATGTATCATCGATAGTCACAGGTGAGGTGCTGGAAGACTGGAGGTTGGCTAACGTGGTGCCATTGTTTAAGAAATGTGGTAAGGACAAGACAGGGAATTATAGACCAGTGAGGTTGACACCAGTGTGGGCAAGTTGTTGGAGGGAATTCTGAGGGACAAGATGTACATGTATTTGGAAAGGACTGATTAGGGATAGTCAACATGGCTTTGTGCATGGGAAATCATGTCTCACAATCTTAATTGAGTTTTTTGAAAAAATAACAAAGAGGAATGATAAGGGCAGAATGGTGGACTTGATCTATATGAACTTCAGTAAGCCATTCAACAAGGTTCCCCATGGGAGACTGGTTAGCAAGGTTAAATCTCAGGGAATACAGGGAGAACTAGCCATTTGGATACAGAACTGGCTCAAAGGTAGAAGACAGAGGTTGGTGATGGAGGGTTGTTTTTCAGACTGGAGGCCTGTGACTAGTGGACTGCCACATGGATCGGTGCTGGGTCCATTACTTTTCGTCATTTATGTAAATGATTTGGATGTGAGCATAAGAGGTATAGTTAGTAAGTTTGCAGATGACACCAAAATTCAGAGGTGTCGTGGACAGCAAAGAAGGTTATCTCGGATTACAATGGGATCTTGATCAGATGGGCCAATGGGCTGAGGAGTGGCAGATGGAATTTAATTCCGATAAATGCGAGGTGCTGCATTTTGGGAAAGCAAATCTTAGCAGGACTTATACACTTAATGGTAAGCTTCTAGGGAGTGTTGCTGAACCAAAAGACCTTGGACTGTAGGTTCATAGCCCCTTAAAAGTGGAGTCAGGTAGATAGGATAGTGAAGAAGGCGTTTGGTATGCTTTCTTTTATTGGCCAGAGTATTGAGTACAGGAGTTGGGAGGTCATGTTGCACCTATACAGGACATTGGTTAGGCCACTGTTGGAATATTGCGGCAATTCTGGTCTCCTTCCCGTTGGAAAGATGTAGTGAAACTTGAAAGGGTTCAGAAAAGATTTACAAGGATTTTGCTGAGGATGTGAGCTATAGGGAGAGGCTAAACAGGCTGGGGCTGTTTTCCCTGGAGCATCGGAGGCTGAGGGGTGACCTCATAAAAGTTTACAAAATAATGAGAGGCATGGATAGGATAAATAGACAAAGTCCTTTCCGTGGAATGGGGGAGTCCAGAACTAGAGAGCATAGGTTTAAGGTGAGAGGGGAAAGATATAAAAGGGACCTACGGGGCAACCTTTTCACACAGAGGGTTGTGCGTGTATGGAATGAGCTGCCAGTGGAAGTGGTGGAGGCTGGTACAATTGCAACATTTAAATGGCATTTGGATGGCTATATGAATAGGAAGGGTTTGGAGGAATATGGGCCGGGTGCTGACAGGCGGAACTAGATTGGGTTGGGATATCTGGTCGGCATGGACGGGTTGGACCGAAGGGTCTGTTTCCATGCTGTACATTTCTATGACTCTAACTGGTTTTTTTTGGTTGCTGTGGATTTGCAGGTTCTTCTCTTCTGGTCTGACTAATTTCTCTGTCTTGTTCACAGCCTAAGTTATATAGCCATCTAGCAGACAGAGGAGCTTTGTCATTGATATCTAGCTACCAATCAGCTTCACCTGTAACAACTCCTCAGCTTCAGTACGACCTACTTTGCTGAAAGCCACAACTTAAAAAGTTCACACAAAGTAGCAAAGTCAGTAGTTTAATATATGCAGCCATCCTTGTAAATACTTGGTTTTCAGAACAGTTCTTTCTCATTTCTATCCACAGATTTTGTTTTTGAAAAGCACAAAAATAAAAGGACACTGTCTGTACTTGCCTCTGCCCTTAGGAATATGATACACCATTACAAAAAAACAGGATATACAAGAATCAAAACACAAGATTTGCATCCATTCCTCTGTCCTTAGGCAAACTTAAGCAATATTAATATGTGTTAAATATGTTACTTATTCTAACATTTTACATTTGGGTCAATGCATTTGCAGTTTCATTCTCTCTCTTTCCTGTAATATGAATAATTTTAGACGGGTTGTAACAAAAGATTTTAAATAATCTCGCTTTCTGATTTTTAAAGTTTCCAATGAAGGCTAATAGATTATGATCAACATAACTTAGCATTTTATTGTTATCATGTCATATATAGACTTCAAAATATGGAAAAGGTATTGTGGGGCAGCATGGTGCTCAGTAGTTAGCACTACTGCCTCATAGTACCAGGGACCTGAGTTTGATTCCAGCTTCAGGTGACTGTCTGTCTATGTGGAGTTTGCCTATTCTCCCTGTGTTTCCTTGAAGGCTCTGGTTTCCTCCCACAGTTCAAAAATGTACAGGTCAGGTGAATTGGCCCTGCTAAATTGTCCATTATTCAGAGGGAAATGGGTCTGGGTGGGTTACTCTTCGGAGGGTCTGTGTGGACTTGTTTGGCCAAATGGCTTGCTTCTATACTGTAGGCAATCTAATCTAACAGCAATCATCAAAGTTTGTTTCCATGGCATTGTGAAACTGATGTAGTTTTTTGGAGATGTAACCCAATGATTTCTCTATTCCTGAATCATCATCCTGTTAGACAACAGCACCTATTACTAAATCAATTGTCATTATGGAAAGTCTGGAAAAGTCAGGGGCGGCCAACAGTCATTTGTTTATTGTTGAGATAGTTTTCAGCTTCTCAAAGGCTGCTTGATATTCTGCGGATTATGCCATTTTTGTTTGTTTCTTTAATGAGTTTGTTAAAAGCACAGCTATCGTACTGAAAATGTGCGCAAGTTTCTGGTAAAATCTGCACATTCCTAAAAACCTTACGATTTCTCATTTAATTTTAGAAATAGGAACTTCGATTGGAGCCTTTAGTTTCACTGTTGTTGGTGACACTTGTCCAACAAAATATCCTAGACACATACTCTTGCATTTCCAAATGCACTTTTGGTTAAATTTATTACAACTGTATTAAACAATTTATTACACTGTCAACTGTAATTGCTTAAACTGGTTTCGACTTGTCTCAGTGCTGTTACCATGTGTCATGCTATACTACAACATTATTCAAATACACTGTGCAGTTATGAACTCCAGCTACAACTTGATTCATAAGCCTCTGAAATATAGTTGGGACATTTTTTAACGTAAATGGCATCACTAAACATTGGTATAACCTATTTAATATAACAAGCCCTCTATGGTCATGGTACGTGCCATCCTCTTTAGCAGATCCTTTGTCAAGTCTGTCATGCAGTTCTCCCACCATGGAATTGGGTTTGAATCTGTCTTTGTGATTGCATTCACCTTTCTATAATCAGTACCAAGTCCAGCTGAGGGTTTTTTTAAAAACAGATGAAGCTGATTGGTGTGAACTGGTAGCCAGATATCAAAAACAAAGTTCCTCTGCCTGCCAACAACCATGTGATTGGTTGTCTGGTGGCTACACAGCTTTGGCTGTGAACAAGACAGACTAGAAGAAAACCTACAAGAATGCAGCAGCCAACAACTTTCATAGATCCATCCAGTTAAGAAACCAGTACTTTAGATGAACTGTGGCTCTTTAGACTAGGTTCAATTCAATGCTTTTCCAGCATGCACTGAATCTATTTCCACTTGAACTTGTTTTTTTTCTGAGCCGATAAGGATGCTCATGTAATCAACATGATGTCTAGTTCTTGCAGTACATCTAGCTGTATTTCTATAAATTATTTCATACCAGCTCAATAACCTTACAAGATTCTCCTGTCATCTTTTCTCTTATGAGAGACTAACATAACAATATCTTGTGTTAATTGGATTGGAGGAAGTTTGCTTTGGGAATTGCCTACCTCTCCTTCAATCTTACATTTTCATTACTTCTATCATCTTCCACTATCCTTACTCCCTGGTACATCTTTGATCCTTTTTATTTTCTTCTCCACAATGATACCTTTTTAGCTTGTTTGTGATGTAACTGATTCTTCTTCCTATGATCAGAAGTACATATCAGAAGAGTCACTTTTCCAGCCTACCTAACTACTTTTCTGTGGACCATTGAATTTCACCTCTGGAGGTTTCTCTTGCAAAGGCAACAATAACAATACTACATCTCCTGCTTGAAACATTCTAGCCGCCATGAAATTTTCAAATACTCCTGCTCCTATGTATCTTTCTAGAAACATAGACAACATTGAGATTTCATTTTTTTAATTCAATAACTTTTCCTTAAGAAATGTTAATGGATCTCTAATCTCATGTCTATAAACCAATTTAAATGGACTAAATTCAATAGATTAATTTGGGGAATGTCTGGTAGGAAATAGTAAGAAACGTAATCCATTGTTCCAATTCTGTCGGTTTTTATGACAGTATGCTTTAATCATGGTTTTCATTATACGTTTCCAAAGCTCCCTGTATTTGTGAATGATGCAATGTTAACCTCAATTGTTTTATAACCAAATTGTTAACTATTTTCTGGAAAACTTTAGAACCTTGATCAGACTGCATCTCAATTGATAGCCCATGATGAGTAAAAAACTGAGTTAACATTTCCAATGCTATCTTAGCTGTAATCAACTTTAAAAGGTAGCTTCCAGAAACCATGTTGTTGTATCAATGATTGTAAAGATAGACTGGTGTCCTGCTTCCGTTTTTGGCAATGGCCCTATACCATCCAGTAACACTCATCTGAATGGCTCTTCAAAGATTGATATAGGTGTCAACAGGTGCTGATCTGATTATAACCTGAGGTTTTCCTATCACTTGTATATCTTGTTCTACAGAACTGGACTACATCTTTATGAAATCCATATAAAATATATGTTTATTCCTGTGGTTTCCATTTCTTTATTTGCCCTGCCATAGGAAATTCATGTTCTATTCACAATATTTCCTTATGACATCTGGGCAAGTTCATTATTTCATGAACAACTGTTTATTCTTCATTTGCAGGTCTGTGAGAATGGCTCCTCTTCCTCATCAAAACTCCATTTTTAATATAAGAGCATTCTAGAGCTCCTTCAGTCTCTGCTTCAGTCTGAGCTATCTGTGTTAACTAACTTAACTCTGGGAAAGTTTCCTTAACTTCAATTAACAAAGATATGCTGAACATTTCCTGTGAATTGTCTTTCTTCTTAAATAGAGTTTTGGCTCCCCTAAGATCTGCTTCCAGTGTTATGATCTCTGATGATGGATTTGGTTTAGTCATTGCTCAGGTCACATGTTGGAAAATACCCAGAACCTGTTCCCAATACTGTTCTGTCTCAACTAGACTTTCCATGATTGTAGTGAATTTATGACTTTCACTCCTGCCAAATCATTCCCTAGAAGTAAATCAATTCCATCCATAGTTAATTTCTTAACCTGTGGTCCAGACAGTAAGTCACACTTCATTTGGATTTCGTACAATTGAACTGAAATATACTCTCCATCTGCCAAAGAGTTACCAACACTTTGGCTTTCATTGAATATTCTAGAAGGAAAACTAAATCTTTCTCCAAAAAGGAAGTTTGAGTGACTTCTGTATCCCTCAGAATAGTTTATAGGCTTGGATACTTCCTTTGAAGAAAAAGGGGTTATCTTCCCTTTTGATTAAAATGCTTCATATCTCTCTGCTATCTTATGTACTATTTCTACACTCTCAATTGTATCTACCTCTGGTATCTCAGTTTTTGTTAAAGTTATAATCTGGTAAGTGGCCTTTTCTTTCTGAGTTTACTTTTCAAAAGCATTGAGGACTGCAGGAAGTCTCAGACTTCCCTCATACATTCCAGCTTTCTGAATGAATGTGTTCTATTTTGTTGCAATGGAAAAAGATACTTTGGCTTCCAATTTTCACCTCTGCACTTAGTACTTCCTTTCTCATCTGAAGAGGAGATCTTGGGGCATTCCCAGGTAGCCTTCTCCTATATTGTCAACTTGCCTTCCTTTCATACTCACATTTTTCTCCCTTTTCAAATTTGTGGGTAATGGGAAAAAAAGTTAACATTTTGAATTTAATTATCATTGTCAGCCATTATTGCTGCCTATTTAGTAGTTGCAACCTCTTGGTTCTCCACATGCATTCTTAATAACAGGAGGTAGTGAGTTTTAAATTCCTTTAAGAGAATAATCTCTCTAAAGAGCTTTATATGTGGCTTCAGCTTCTAATGCTCGTATCCATGTGTCAAAATTATTTTGTTGAACATTCTTAAATTCAAACTAGGTTTGCCCAGGCTAATTTCTTAAACTCTGTAAGCTTTCCCTATATGCCTGAGACAGTAATTCATATACAGACATTACACGCTTTTTCACTGTCATGCTTCTGAGAAGCCTCCTCTGACAATAAAACATGGCTTTTCTGTGCTTAACCTGCTAATTTACTCTGCATAGGCAGTGTCAGTACTTTTTTGTTTGCCAGGTTCATTTATCTATCCATTTTCTCAATTGACATGAAGAATGTCTCCACATCCTTTCCCTCAAACTTTGGGAGGGCCTGTGCAAACTTTCGGCTGAACCTCAAATTCAGACTCAGATTTCCCCATCAGGGCCTATATCAGTACTTAACATTTCCTGCTTCAACAGCATCATTTTGATTTGATGTTCACATTGGCTTGCTTTCATTTTCTCTTTCGCTTCTAATTGTAAGCTCATTTCAGTTTTTAGTTCCTTCATTCTCTCCTAATGCTTCTAGCCATTTCAATTATATCTGAAGTGTTTCATTATCCAAAATACTCTGCCTCCTCTTTACTTCCTGTAAGCTCAAGTGCTGTGCCAGTGCTCTAGTAATTTCTGCCTTTCGAGTTGTCAGACAATGCCAACTCCATTTACTTACTCGGTTTTGAAAGTTCATTTAAGGTTATAAGGGATGACTGTGCCACCTAAAGGAAATCCTTTGCCATTTCCAGTTCCATGTTTTATTATATTTTCTAATCGGCCTGTTCAGAGGTGTTATATTACCCATCTTTGCAGGAGGTGTGATGTGAACCCCAGGCCTCTAGGCTCAGAAGTAGGGTGACCACCATTGCCCTACAAGAGTCCTTATTTCCACATCTTAAACACTGTACAGAACCAGGTATTTTCTTTCACCTTTGTCATTTGCCAATACCATACCTGAATTCTCACTGCCTCTGTTTCAAATCCAATCCAGTCCCAGCCAGGTGTCTCCAAACATTGTCACAACTCACTGAGGTGGTTCACTGGAAGAAAATGAGGACTTCAGATGCTGAAGATCAGAGTCAAAAAGGGTAGCGCTGGAAAAGCACAGCTGGTCAGGCAGCATGCAAGGAGCAGGATCCTGATAAAGAGCTTGTGCCTGAAACATCGACTTTCCTGCTCTTCAGATGCTGCCTGACTGGCTGTGCTTTTCCAGCGCCACACTTTTTGACTAGTTCAGTGGAAGGCAAGCCCCAGTATTCCTGGAGTTATAATAAAAGTTAAAGTTTCTTTTAAAAGAAAGATGCTACATCCCCAAACATCTGATTTTCAGATTCAGGTTTTCATACTTAATAAAAAATCACTTTTTATTTCAGGTCATTATGGTCACAGGTAAATGATTGAACAAAATTGCAAACAATTTTCCTTCTAAGCTTTGTGTGCAACTACTCCAATGGTCTGCACATACTGAGCAGCATTAGCACACTAATTGCTGCAATGCCCTCTGACCTCAGAGACCCATGAGGCCAGTAAAAAAATTGGAGGGAATACTGCATATCAACTCCCCTTATGCAAACAAACAGATGAATATGGCTGCCAGAAGATACGGAAGCTTTTAAAACCAACAGAGGATAACTAAAAAAGTAATGGGGTGGGGGGATGGAAGAAAATGAAATGTGAGGATGAACTAGCTAGTAATATAAAAGGAGATTGCAAGAGATTTTTTATTTTAGCTATCTAAAAGACAAGAGCAAGGCAAGAGTGGACACTGGACCGCTGGAAAATGAGACTGGAGAAGTAGTGATGGGAGACAACAAAATGGTGGAAGAATCGAATAGATACTTTGCATCAGTCTTCATGGTGGAAGGCATCAGCAGTATACCAGAACTTCAAGAATCAGGGGGCAGAGGAGATAGCTGTGGAGATTGTAGAGGCATTGGTGGTGATCTTTCAGAAATCACTAGAGTCAGGGAGTGTCCCAGGGTACTGGAAAATGGCTAATGGAATCGCCCTGTTTAGGAATGAAGGGAGGCAGAAAACAGGAAACTAAAAGCTAGTTAGCCTAACCTCAGTCATTGGGAAGTTTCCAGAGCCCATTATTAAGCATAAGATTGAAGAGGACTTGGTAGTGCATGTTAAAATAGGGCTGAGTCAGCATGGCTTTGTCAGGGGAAGGTCATGCCTGACAAACCTGTTAGAAATCTTTGTTGAGGTAATGAGGAAGTTAGAGAAAGGAGAGCCAGTGGATATGATCTATTTGGATTTCCAAAAGGCCTTTGACAAGGTGTCACACAAGAGGCTGCAGAATAAAATAAAAGCCCATGGTGTTAGGGGCAAGATACTGACATGGACAGAGGATTGGGTAACTGTCAGAAGCCAGAGAGTGGGGATAAAGGGGTCTTTTTCAGGATAGCAGCTGGTGACTGGTGGAGTTCTGCAGGGGTCTATGTTGGGACCACAGGTATGCACGTTACATATTAATGATCTGTGCCAAGGAACTGAGGGCATTGTTGCTAGGTTTGCAGATTAATACAAAGATAGATGGAGGGACAGGTAGTGTTAAGGAAGCAGGGAAACTGTAGAAGGACCTGGACAGGCTGGGAGAGTGGGGCAAAAAGTGGCAGATGGAATACAATGTGGGAACGTGTGAGGGGGTTGTGCAATTTGTAAGGAAGACTAGAGGCATGGACTATTCTTTAAACAGGGAACAGATTTGGAAATCTGAATCACAAAGGGACTTGGGAGTCTTAGTTCAGGATTGTCTTAATTAGCATTCATTTCAAGAGGGCTAAAGGACAAGAGCAGAGATGTATTGTTGAGGCAACGTAAGGCGCTGGTCAGATTGTATTTGAAATGTTATGAGCAGTTTTAGGCCCCATACCTAAGGAAGGCTGTGCTGGCATTAGAGGGAATCCAGAGGAGATTTATAAGAATGATCCAGATGATGCAGGGTTTGTCATATGAGGAGTGGTTGAGGACTCTGAGTCTGTACTCAATGAGTTTAGAATGATGAGGGGAGATCTCATTGAAACTTAGAATATTGTTGGCTTGGTTAGAGTGCGCGTGAGAAGATGTTTCCATTATTAGGAGAGACTAGAACCTGAGGACACAGCCTCAGAGTGAAGGGACCACCTTTCATGTCCTTTGCAGCAATGAGGCAAAGTTACTGAATATAATTAAGATAGTTCTTGATTAGTGAGGAGATCAAGGGTTATAGGGAGAAGGCAGCAGAATGGGATTGAGAAACCTATCAGCCATGATCGATGGGCTAAATGGCCTAATTTCTCCTCCTTTATTTTGTAGTCTCTTATAAACAGGGGTTTAAAAAGCACATAGGGAGGGAAAACTAGAACATCAGTTCTGTAGTCTTTGTTCACCAGATTTCATTGTTGTTTCTTGCTAATCAGAAGGTTTTTCCTTGAGTTCCCTTTTTCTGAATGTTTCCAAGGTTTGCAAGAGGTACAGTGTGGCTAGTTCATTTATGAAAGGTCTCTGATCTAAAAATTCATTTCAAAATCTCAACGTGCGGCATTCGCTGAAAGAAAGCTAAATTGGTTTTCTCAGGTTTAAACTAACTTATGGCAGAGACCTGAGGAAGTTTTTGGTGGCTGCAAACCTGTTTGTTTCCCTTCTGGTCTGACTAATTTTTCACTTTTGTTCGCAGCCCAAGTCTGTTCAGCAACCCGACAACCAGTCACATGGTTTTTGGGAGGCAGAGGACCTTTGTCATTGCTGGCCACCTGTCCACAAACCATTCAGCTTCACTTATAATAACAACCCTTCCACTCCAGTTTGTTTCCACATTGCTGGAACCCACAGCTACACAAACAGAGTTCGCAATTGGTGTCAAATCCCAGGCTTTCAAAAAGTTCAAACACCTTTGTAAATTTCTGGTTTAAAACTGTTCTTTTTCATTTCAATCTACAGTTTTAAAATGCATTCTTTTTAATTTTAATTTTTTGCTCCATATTTCCATCATTTAAAAAGATGAGAAAGAAACCAACTTAGATCCACCACAGGAAGTGATGTAAATAAACTGCATTGGCACATCTTCAAGGTAGAGGTTCAAATCTTACAGATGACAAATTGTTTGTTCATGTTCTTTGGACAGTATACCTTTGAAATTCCAAACCACTGTATCTGTCTTAGGTACACTTTGGGACAAATTGCACAGGCTACAATATTGGAAAAGTGGTAGCATAACTTTCTCACCAGTACTGTTTAAGAACAGTCACAAGCTATTTTGTTAAGTTGCTGGTCAATTATTTCTAACTGTTACCTTGATCCTATAAGTAATTCAAGCTTTCCATTATTGTCTAATGTTGAAGATGTCTATCAGTGAGTGGTATGGCAGATGCTAAAGGAGCTTTTACTTTCTTCAAGATTTCTGCATAAATCAATTGCTCTCCGATAGGGGTGCACTGGTAGACATTCCCCTTGGAATGCAACATCGCTTTGGGAATGAATAGAGACCATTGTCAAGCTGCAAGAGAGGGCAGAGGTGGTGGTGAACACTTAGCAGATTATGACTCTACTGATTGAACAGACTCATGTAGCACAGAAGCAGATCCTTCTGACAACATAGTCCACGCCGATCATAATTCCAAACTGAACTAGTCCCACCTGCATGTGCTTGGCCAATATCCCCCCCCCCAAACATTGCTTATTCACATACTTATTTTTTAAACATTGTAACTGTACCAGCCTCCACCACTTCCCCTGGAAGTTCATTCCACATGCAAACCACCCTCTGTGTAAAAAATTTGCTTCTCACATCTTTTTAAAATCTTTCTCCACTCATCTTAAAAATATGCCCTCAGTCGTGAAATCCCCCACCCTCGGGAGAAGGTACCTGTCATTCATCTTACCTATACCCCTCATGATTTTATAAACCTCTATAAGGTCACTCCTCAACTTCCTATGTTTCAGTGAAAAACGTCCCAGCCTATTCATATAATTCAAAGCCTCCATTCCCAGCAACATCCTGGAAAATCTATTCTGAACCCTGTCCACCTTAATAATATCCTTCCTATAAGAAGGCAACAAGAGTTGGACACAGCACTCCAGAAGAGGCCTCACCAAAGTCCTGTACAACCTTATCATAGTTTTGCTAAGTGAACCTTGACGACACCCAATGTCTCTACACCTCAGTAATGATTAAAAATGCTATTAGTTGCAGTTAAAACTCCCCCTTGTGGGCATTGCATGGTGTACCTCTGATTGTGTACCACCTTGCATTATTGAGTGAGGGAGGTGTATCAATCAGTTTGGCTGTCATGGCTGCCATGGTTGAATAGTTGGCAGTTTGTGAGAGCTGTGAGGTGTTGAGGTTTGCAGCTGTGTTAAGTATATGAGTTAATTCCCAGTTAAAACCCTGATTCTTGCAGAGTTGGCTTGAGGAAGATGTTTTGTTTAGGTTTGGTAAATACTTGTGAGTAGCCAGTGACTTCTGGTAGAAATGTGTGTGCACATTGCCAAATGAAAGCAGGTTCTCTACTAAAGTTGTGGTGGTCTCTACAGCTGAACAACTTGTTGATGAGGCCTGAAAGTAATTGTGGCTTGGGTCAGGTAATGAAGGGAATGTGTGGAACTCTATGATTTCATAAGAAATTAAGGAAGAAACTCTGAGGAAGAAAACCATGTGCAAAATATGCACACTCTTTGAATGAACATTTGGAGTACTACATATTAGCTGCTGTTTCTCCTCTTAGCAAGCATCATGTCTATAAAGACAATTAATTAAAGAAATGAAGTAGAGTTTCTTGGTAGCCTTTCTAGCAACAGCAGAAAAATAGAAAACACTCTTAACAGAAGTTTTTAAAGAAAATATTGCTCAACATTTAAAAAATTGAGCAGATTCATTGATCATTTACAGCTACTATTGACCAAAGAGCGAGTGCACAGGATGCAATAACATACCTGAGCAGATTTGTAAATCCTACTTTGTTGTCTGGACTGACCGAACTCTGCAAACAAAAACCCACAGACCCTATTGTAAGTACTTTTGAGTTATTGAATCTTGTAAATGTGTTAAATGCTTATAGACTCATACCTATTTACCTACAATATTTTTTCATTATACTTAAACTGGACGTAAAGAATAATATTAAGCAATTTATGCCTTGCTCAAATCCAACTCTTAATGCTGGAATTTTTAAACTATTGTAAGGTCTGCATTATTTTGATCTGTTGTAAATTGTTGTAAGAATGTTT